>NC_056735.1:369128387-370510887 GCF_019279795.1 Protopterus annectens
TTTGACTGTTTAAAATGCAATTTAAAAATTTAATAGCAAAGGTTGTCCACATTACATTATCTTTAAGGGATTCAAAGGCTCAGATTAGGTCAACCCTTAAAATCCCATAACTGATCAAATGCAATTTAAGCTGTTTCATAGGTTCATTAAGTATATACCAGGCTAATGGCCACTAGGGCATTTAAAAGCCTAGTCATGCAACCCAAAATAGTTGGGTCCTTACATACCATGGGGATTTATTAGAAAGCGTTATGTTAGCTAGGAATTTTCTAAAGGTTATGTGAAGGGTACATTAGTTTGGGCATAGCTACTACCTGCCTCTATCAGACACATAGTGGCCAGATCTGTGGTGAATTTCTGTTTTCCCATTCATTTGTCTAGGTTATGCTTAAATAGGGTTAGGGATGGATACTGCTTCACACAGATGGGAAGTCCTCATTCCACAGCATGCGGATCCCCTGAGACACGTATGTGTCTCACTATCATATCCTATTTATGTCGCAAGTATAAATGTCGCAAACATAATTCAAATCTTTGGATCTAGTAGTTCTGATGCTGTTTGTTTTGTGGATGTGCAAAATGTCCATCAGAGCTAGATCCAAAAATCTCTTGTATACCATGCACAGATCTCCTCTTAGTAACCTGTAGAATACTAAGTATAGACATAGGGCTTTAAGGCAATCTATACAGGACAACATGTTTATAGCCTGAATTCTCCTTGTAAGGAACCTTTGTGAACATTACACTGTTGGATATATCTGGTCAGGTACATGCCAAAAGGGGAATTAAACTCAATGATGGGTCTTATATGGGCCGACTAAAGTTGCAGTATGAGTCCCTTGAACCTGGACTTCATGTCCTTATTTATAAATTGGGTGATTCACATTATGACATTCTTACTACCTTGGCCACATGCTAGTCAAAGGCCAGATTACTATCTGCATATGTTCTTAGGTCCCTGACTAATGGGTCAGCACTTAGGGGTGTCTTATTGACGGAGTAATTAGCCTAGGTGGTCACTTTCCCAAAAGGCACTATAATGTACTTCTTAGCATTAAGTTTTAATCCGTGACTTTGGCACCAGTCATTTGTCTATGTTAGACCCTCGTGTAAGAGGGAATTTATGATAGCTCCCAACTTGCAGTCATCAGTAAACTTGTTCAGCCAAAGGCCCTTGACATTAGCCTTTACCTCTGAGAAGTAGATGATAAATAGGAGACATCCCAGCTCCTCACATTTACGTTCCCTCAGGACTAGCTACCTTATACATAATCTTTTGTATCCATTCCAACTATTTAATATCATCTCCTCCATATAAGCAAAACCAAACCCATACTCAAGGACTGGTGGAATTACATTTTTATATTACAAGGAATTAGAACAAGCATATATACTCCTTCCTTGATGGAACTGGATGTGAAATGAACTTCACAGTACAAAAGCACTTCCTAACAACTGGATTTGAATAACTGCTGACATTTAGCTCATTTGATACTTTAATTCTTGGCTGTTATATATTCTGAGACAATAAAATTATTTAGTGCATATGGACAGTTGTTATTCAATCGCCAAAATGGATGAAGACATTTACATTCATTGAGAGGTGTAACAATACTAGCAAACGTACCATCTGCAGATTTCAACACCCATCACGTAAGACTAGACAGCATCAATGACCTGAATACATACAACCAGAAAGAGCCCAGAGGACACCTCCCTGGATCTCCAAGTGCAGTGAAACAGCTCCTCTAACAGACAGTACTGATCATCTTCCCTGTAGAAAGTTAAAATCCACCTTACAAAATATGGATTTGTACTACATTTATTATTACATCATAGGGAACTGTATAAGATGTCAAGAAAGCCAATCATCCACCCATCCACACCATCACCTTTTTCCCATTTTTGCCCATGGGGTCAGGGTGTCACTTCAACAGTGACACTCATCAACCAATAATTTATCATCATAAGCCATGACCACATCAGTTTAGACAGAAACCATGATTGAAATACAAGCTCTACCATTTATAAACCATGACGGACAATGTCATGCCCTATGAAACTACATGTTGATTTATAAGCATCTGACCTATTACAAAGACAAACAAAGCTGCTACTAATGACTAATATCCAGCTGCTGTGGTCTGAGAGGTACTGAGTGCTATCTGTAAGTCTCATTAAACATCATTAAATTAGTGTCAACATTTCTGTGAACACAGCCAAAGTGTATACAAATAACCAGTCAGGGATAACCAGAAGGCTATATAGAGTGAAGGAATAACTTTTTTGCAGATACTGTCTTCTACAAAGCAAGGTTAACTAACAAATGCCATTTTTGAAATAGTTCTGCTACACTGCACCTAGCCTATGACATTTCTATAGTCGAGCTAAAACTTTAAATCAGGATTAAGTTTAAAAATCAGTGTCAATGTTAACCTGATATTTCACTAAATAACTTATTTTATGTTTTAATTTAGAACTAAGGTTTGCAAAATATTACAATTTCTTTGTTGTTATTGTTTTAAAAAATGATTTTGAGAGAAACAATACTAGTAGGCATTCCATAAGATGGGTTCAGGGTTTACAAATCTGTCAGTGCTGCATAGGGTACAAAGAATTACTCCACCTTTTTTCTGGTTACCGTGTTTCTAAGATAACTAATGTTGGCACTCTCGCTAATTGGGAACACTATACAGGGAAACTGTTCCATGTCAAATTTTTTGAACAGTTAATTCAAGTAAACACTAGACTCACAGTAAACTAACATAAAATGTATGCTCATTTGAATCCTCCATTAAGAACAGCACTGGCTACAAACAACAAAGTTTTTTTTTTTTTTTTTTTTTTTTAAATCTTCAAAAATAAAACTTTAAAATACTGAAAGTTACAAAAGATCGTCTGGTGTAACTTTTACTGAAAGCAAAGACAGCACTTAAAATGTCAGAATATTACACATTACTTCCCAAGGCACATCATACAAGAAAGCTTACACAAAGATGCTATTAATGGCTCACCACTTTTAAAAAGCCTCAATAAAACAGAAGTTTAAAAAAATTCCTTCAGCTATTAGCATGCTTCTATACAAACAATAAACTCTTAAGTTTTCAAAGGTATGAGTGATATTCCTAATGAACAAAATAAATCCTGTGTCAGCCATTACCGGAAAATGAAAAGGTTGTGGATCAAGTACCATTTAATGTGCTTTACTTTCAAGAATACATACATTTTTATTATTTTCCCCTTTCCCAATGCCTTCCAACAATCAAGCCTCTCTGAGACCATGCTGACTCACCTGTCATCACAATGGCAAGATCTGCTGCATAAGAATTATCAGACAAGGAGCCATTTCTGACCCTAACACCTCCCCTGGCATATGACATTCATGCCTGGAAAAGTGAAGGCTGGTTACATCTTTCCCTGTAAGCATGCTTGTTTCCACACATGCTCCACGAAGCTTCTGGGGAGATATGGCTTACTGGAGACAAAAGTATGTTTCTTGCCCAACACACCATTCCATGCAGCTCTCCCTCTTGAAGGTGCCTGTACTGCAGTGAGATGGGACCACTTCTATTCCCCTCCCTCCACCAGGATGAAATAGACGGGGCTGGACACCCACTGCCACCCTTCTTTAATGGCTTCCCCAGCACTCAGCACACCTGCTCTGCAGGGCAGGAATACAAACCCTTTTGATGTAAAAACATCCAGATACCTTTTTAATTTTATTAGCTTACTTCACTTAACGTCTGCATACATTTTACTATATGAATGCCAAATCAGTATGCTGTTATCACTTTTACTTTCTATAAAAAATGAGGTCAAAAGTTCCTTTGGGCTTCCTTTTACCTTGTGAAATGCTATTCTCCAGAATCCAGCAAACTTGCAGAAAACAATGTCAATAAACACTTGAAAAATACAAACTAAGTGTCAAGGGCTGAAAACAAACTAAGATAACATGCTACAACTGTATCAAAACATGGTCACCATTTCAAGATAATGTGATTTGAAGGACACATATGCTTCTACTGAAAAAAAAAATGCTACTCACAAAACATAATGGAAAATACGCTTCTCATTAATGGTTTATCAATGTTACTAATGTCTAGAGGTATTTTATATGTCAAGACACCAACATAAAGCTAAAGCAAGCAAATGAGCAGGCAATGTTATTTAGCAAGTTACTTACATGCACAGAGGCCATTGGGAGGGAGACGGCATGAAAAATGTACAGGGGTCATTCAGATACAGTTCATAGTACAACAATAAACAAAAAAAAAAGGCAGAAGATGCAAACAAACTTTATCATACTGTATTTTCAACAAGAGGCAAATAAACACATTAACAGTACAACATATTTTAAAATTAATCTGGATGTACTACAGTGCATTATTTCTACAATATTGGCTTGTGTAAGTAACAGACACAGAGTGGAAGTTTACTGCCATGCTCTCAAATGTCACTATTAACACCATCTGATCTGTTAATGGCATTATTTAGCAGTTCCTCTTCTTAATTAACAAGCATGCTTATCAAACAAATTCAGATTCACAGAGGAGCTAAATTTCATATTTTACAGTTAAAGGACCATTCCATGCCTCCCCTATGACTGAACACAGACTATCTTTGTGAAGCAGCATAACGCTATAAGCTTATCAGAGAAGAGGATCTTTGGAGACTGATGATGCCAAACGACATCTGACATAGCATTCAAATTACAGCAGCCATTTGTACTAACACTAGTGGTGGAACTTCTTAGGAAGACAGAATGGGAGAATAAATGCCACTCAGTTCATTTACTTCACCCAGCAACTACTACACTGGATGTGTGACTCCCTGACTGGGAAAGTCTGACAGAACAAACACATTAAGGACATGAGCTTTCACAGCACCATTTGTCTCTAAAGAATTCAGGACAAGACATTTTATTATTACAGTGCCCCCCTCTGGCATACATCTGGAGAAGGATGTGCAACAATTCGAACACAAAGACAGACTCCTCACAAAAAGGAGTAGACTCCTCACAAAAAGGAGTACAAGACCTAAAACATAAGTCCTATATGGACCACCTTAAAGCACTGTCACTGTGTTTAGTATTCTACAGCTGCTAAGAGGGTACTTGAGTCTGGCTTACAGGGCATCCTCTAACAGTATACTGACAGTCATCTGCAAGTCAAATGGTATCAGAAACACTAGCTCCAGGGATCCAGACATCTTCTGTAACTTAAACAGAATGGCTTGGAGAGGCAAGATCATCTCTCAGAGGTTACCACTATTCTGGAACAGACTCTCCTTCCATGTAAAACCAAGTTCATCTTTGTCACTATTCAAGTGTTCCCTGGGTCTATGGATGGGAATGAGGAAATTTACCCCAGGGCTGACCCTTGTATGTCTTATGGACACAGAGAGTACCTAAATGCTTTTCCTACAATATGGCCCCTATAAACACTCAAAGGTATTCCCTACAGATAATCACTACCTCACTCAGAACTACTCATTACTCTAAGGGCAGTAAATAAATATAGACCTTGGAACTAGGTATGGATAATTTTTAACTAATGGGGTTACTGGCTAAGCTTAAAATGGCTGGTAATGGCAGTCATCCTTGTATTCCCCTCTGAACCTATTAATCTAATACAGCTATTCTTGTAGCTACCATTCCTCTAGATAACCATATGACCAAAGCTATGTTTTAATTAACAGGCAGTAAACTTACCCTTGTTACTACTCTATGAGCCAGAAGAACTGGAACACATCCTCTTACGGCAAATGAGGCGACAACACTGGGGTAGGTAAGACAAACTATAGGGCACTGTAACTCTACAAAATATATTTAACAACTATGTCAGTTTCTATGTGGACATTTTCTTTTGTATTAATATATGAGCACAACACTGGGGAGGGAAAATGCAGACTTTATGGTAGCGTACAATACGTTATATGAGCTCCAATGGCTGCGACAGATACTGCTGCAACTTTCCTCATACCTGCATTGTGCTTTGCTAGATATTTGTCTTTATATTGCTTCTTCTTCTTTCCAAACCAGGTACAGCTTGCTTGCTGCTCCTGTTTAGTCTTCTCCATGGCTATACAAGCTACACGCCTAAAGGGAAAAAAACAAAAAGAAACGTATCAAAAGGAAAAATTCCAAAAGAGTAGGCACATTCTAAATTTCCAAGGCAGCTTTCAATAATGAGTCAACATGCAACATAAACTGGTGCTGCGTTACAAACCTGATATTTATGGTAGAGATGCCTGTCTTGTGCAGTGATCTCTTTTGGGCAACCTCAAAAGCCTCATTACTTTTTTAACAGACTAGGTCCTTTTATTAACAGATTAAAAAAATGAAGAAGAAGGAATACAGAGGAGTGAGGAAGAGGTTAGATGGCTCTGTGAATATCAATGATTAAGAGAAGGAGAAATAACAGAAGTACATAATTTTGAAATTATCAGTGAATTAAATCCTTCATATCACAAAGTTAAGTATACAAATCTTGCGAGAGAAGCCTAAGGAATGATCAAAAAAAGGATGACACACCAAAGAGTGCTGCCCATTGTACAGCTGTCTTGTCACATGAGACATGAAGCCTTTTAGATCTGGCACATAGAATAAAGCAATTAACAAAGGAAAGGTTCCTTCCATAGCTTACATCTAAAGTGCATATGCTGAGAAGATGGCACTTTGCAAATCCTGGACAGCAAAGGAGATAACATTCTTCTGCAGCAATCAAAACTAGAGCAAGGTCTGGTGAAAGAAACCGAAAACGTTTTCATATAACTGTCAGAATCTAAACCTCCACATCTTATTAATCCACAGAATGGCTGTGGTGCAGATATGCACCAGCTCAATGTCTCTTACCAGTTGGCCTAGGTGTAAAAAGTTGAAATAATCAAATGAGCTGTTTCACAAGCTGTACGGTCATAACAAAGACATACTAAACATCACACTTCACATGTACACGGCATGCTGTATCTATAAAATCAATTAACAATGCAATTTAGGATGAGACACAGAATATCTTGTTTGAGAAAAAAAATATTTTGAGTGAAGTTAACAAGTGACTAATGGGATACATACAGACATGTAAAAACATGAGAAATTAAAACAGTTAGCCTAAGGGACACGAGCTGCAGATAAGAAACCAGAATACTGAAAAAAAATCTAAATTAGTTCTCAGCAAGGTAGAAGATGAGATATGACTAGGAATTCAAAATATTAGGTGCAGAATTTTGGTCATTAAACAGAAGCAGCTCTCCCAGCACAGGATTTGCGTACAAAAAAATAGTACATTTTTTCAACATCTGATAATGTCAGAGTGCAAAATGCATGGTGTCTGATGGAAGGTAATGTAGCCAAAATATTTCCCCCAAGGTGTAGCAAATCTTAACTTGATTATAGGAGTAAAGGGGGATATAAATGTATGAAGAGGCCTGTCCCTCCCAAAAAAAATCTAATTTTTAAAATCTGCTTCAAACAGTTGCATTTACTCAGAAACAGAATATCTAAGATGTTCCCCATCTAGAGATCTGAGTTCTCCTAAGAAAGTAAGAGTGAAGGTAAAGGGAACAAAAGACAAGGTGACTAACAGATCCCTAACACAAAATACTTGATCTTGTTAGAAACAGTAAAGGTTTATTTACAAATAAGGTTGCAGCACAGTCAGATTTACTTCATTCAGAAGGAAGACATAAGGAGCGTTTTATGACTTATCTCTGCTGTAAAATAACTTCAAAGTAAGAGAAAAAGTAGCTAAAGCACTGTTGTCTACATGCCTCACATCTGGAAAATTCATACCCCACAATTCTTACATTAGTGAGATGTTTGACTTGAGAACTGTTAAGAAAAGTTCTGGTATTCACAGATGCAAGTTCTAACAATGTTCTAATGACAACCAGGAAAATCTGCTGATTATGTATTGAAAAGGCTCATTTCATTGTTCTGCACTCAAGGCTGGATTATGCACTACTTGCTGAAAACACTCATCTTGAAATATGATCCTGTGACTGGTCCCTACTCCTGGCCAGTAATCAAGGAGCCTCAGTCCTCACCACTGACAACAGTAAGAGACTGTCACAAAGAGCAAAGATGGATTCACACAGTATCTTCAGATGCAGCTCCCTGCATCAAGCACAATTTCCCTTAAGAGCATACTCCAGACCTGGGGATGGACACTCTCTCCAGACCCACACAAACCTCCACACTGACCACTTTGGAGCTCTGTCTCCCTGTTCCCAGTAGTTGACACACACACACATACTTAGATATTTGAGTTTCACACACACATACACACCTGGGAAAAGTTGGCAAAGATATACTAGCTATGCCCCTTTCTGCCCAGACTCTGAGGTAATCACGCTGCCACCAGTCAGCTACTCTAAGTCTCGTACAGAAGTACTCAATTACACTGTGTAAAATTAGTACTACTACAAATTGTAGGGTGTGACCAAATCAGCAAGGCTTTCAGGAGCAGCCACAATGTCACTAAAACAAGCACAAGTACTCTCAAGATGTTAAAAGTATTCTCTAAAGGACCAGCTACAATGAAAGGTATTAAAATATTTAATAATTAACAAAATAGAAAACAGGAGAATAATGAATACAATAAACAGAGCTTCGACCATAGATATATAAAAAATAATACAACTGGATAGTTTCTCACAGATACAGAAAACAATAATAAACTGTTCTAACTAAATGTCCCTGATTGACTAAAGAATTACAGTTCCCCGACTACTTACTAAAGCAAGGCAAGCTGACTTGTGCTGAGTGTCTTACAACAGCAAAAGCCAGATGATGTCTCTCTCTCTCTCTCTCTGTGAATGTGTGAGATACATATCCTGTCAGAAATCTTTCCTGTCAGGTTCCAAAGTGCTACTTTGACAGTTCCAAAGAAACCAGATGCTGGTTAGAGAATGACATCACCTCTGGTCACTTGACTCTGGTACAATACACACCCTGAGCTTTGCTAAGATCTGTGGCAGCATCTGAAAGCTATAATACAATTTCAAACTTTTCACCCTTCCAGGGTTCTCTGATAAACATACACATTTGATCAGTTACAACAATACAACCTAATATACATGCATACATTATTTCTGTCCAGCAGGATCTACTGTTGATGCATTGTTAACACAAGTAACTTTACAAATGTATTTTAACTCACACTTCTGTATAAATCACTGTGATAGCCAAATAACACAAAATTCTTTACAAAGCTCCAGCTAGCTATGCTGGCATATGTACACATGTACTGCCATACTATCCCTGGCACAGATGGCATTGCCTCATAACATCACAGATCCTAACACCAAACATTCTTAAAATAACCAGTCAGGGACAAGCACTACTACATTTTCTTTATTGGAAAAGGGGGACTACAAATAACATAATCAGCTCTAAGAAATTGTCATATTTGCAGCAGTTTCTCACTGGGAAAAGCAATTTTCAACAAAAAAGCCCTTTCGGCAGGATTCATACCTTGTCATTGAGTGGATGACTGTTTGATGAACAATGCTTCAGATAACTAATTTACTATGCAGGGAGATCAGAAACCCAGAGGAGAATTCATTGATATATGCACCCTAGTTGTATACAAACAAGTAAAACATCTTAAAGGGAGAATCAGCAGTGATTTAACAACCTTACTTCCAAAAAGGACATTTAAGAAAGACATAAAACTAGGGTCCAATATTAGTCCCTTTCTCTATCACTGAAGATCTTCCTGTTCATCTTCATTATCCCTAATAACTTAATACAGATTACTTAGTCTAATTAATGTCAATAAAGTCTTATCCTGGCAAGCATTCTATAGAATAAAACTTCCTTTATCAATTTTCGAACTGGTACTCAGTAAACTAAATGGCAGAAAAGCACCTCAAGAACCTGTTATGAATCACCAAGATATTAACAGCTCCTTTTCATCTGTTGGACTCATTTTTACAATATCAGACATGTAGCCTCCTTCAAATATCTAGCCCTCTTGGTTTGCCTAATGTTCCCCTTATCAGGCTACTAACTACATCTACTCGTTAACATTAAATAAACTCAGAACTGCACATACATTAACTAGAATTCTTACACTTAAAACACCTGTCATAGGTAAGAATATTCTAATTCCAGGTCTAGAATAGGTACTCCTCAGATTTGTCTTTCTTCCACTTCCACAAATCACATGATTTTCAGACTAACTGTAGGAAAAAATTCTCAACTTTCATAAAAAAAAAACTGTACTTTCTTTGTTGCCAAACTACGTTGCACTCAACACAGCACAATCCTACTATTCTATTCCATTACGCATGAATTTGTTTAACCAATGACTACCTCTTCAATGTTTGCTTTTAGAGCCCTCCACTCTGTATGGGCTCAGTAGTAATGATTATAGTGCCCAAGCTCATCTTCTTGTCATTTTCCCACAATCACTTCCTGATAAAGCTTTCTTCAGTATGGTCTTTCTTACTTAAAACTTTACTCCCCCCTGAAACAGAAAGCTAAATGATGTTATCCATTTCAGTATACAGCTCTTTTTCCTCAAATAGAGGAACAACAACAACTCTGTGGTATACAGGAATAAAGCCCTGACCATAACCCAAGTAATCAGAGTTTGAGTAGCAGTGTGGCTACCCAACTGGAATTGTCCAGGGAGGATGGAAAAGAAGCATAACATGGCTTGCCCATACTGCTGAAGGAAGTGGTAGTTCTCCACTTGGCTGGAGTCTTGCACATTAACACATGCCAATACCAGGAAGATGTGGGCTTGACAATTACTAGCAGTGAGGGTAGCCCTAAGGGAACATGTGTGGGAGTACACCTTCATCCTAGTGAAGGAACAGGTGATGAAGGTAGTCCCATCCACCACCAAAGGGTGGGGTTAGGGGCATAATAAAAACGTTTCCATCACTGCCTCTTGGCATGAAGTAAAATGCTGACTGGGTGAGGAAGGGACTGAGTAGTTCTGTTCAGGGGCATTGACTGTTCACATCGGGCCTGGGCCTGTGGGAAAAAAGCATTGTCGGAAAGGGCAAGATCTCCCCCTCCCAAAGCAAGCCTGTTGAGGATGGAGTGCTGGTGGAGGCACAAGCACCTCTCATGGCTGTTTAAGTGACAGTTAGCCTATGTTGTCTGGTCTCATCCCCATGGACACAAGAGATCCCATCATGAGGAAGTGAACAGGCCCAAGTCCTTCTGAGAGAGGCATGATGGTTAAAAGCTGGGGGTGGGGGTTAAAAGGCCATACAGAAAAACAGATCTGTTTTTCTTCAACTCTTTTAACAATGTTTCTAATCCAGAGACATTGGCTAAACCAGTTTGTAATTCTGCCTAATCATCATCTAAACACGACACTCTCCTTTTGTTTCAATACAGTTACATTTTGGGCTAAACCTCTGTTACTTTAAAGAAGAACCGCACCCACGGACTAAAAAAAAACATGTTTATTCCATCATGTCTTGATGTTTTCTACATTTTGACACCACTTTTGGACTCTATAGACTTTTTTTAATACTTTTTTTTTATATTTTTAAATGTAGTTCCAGAGTCTGCCCATATGAGGTCTGGCATCTTGATTTTTAAGTCTACCTTTAGGTATCCCACAATGCAGAGTTTGGCTTTAAAATATTACATCATAGCCCCTCATCACTTGTCAATGCAATGACTTTACATGGGTTTTCACAAATACCCTGCTTTTTTTAGTCAGTCAGGTTTAATTACCATTTCCTGCTTTTCAATGACTACTTAAAAGACAAACAGAACAGGCTAATCACACAGAACAGTAGTCTCAGTGTCTGTTACGTCTTTTTTCTTCTAAAGTAGTCAATTTCCATTCTTTTGTTATGCCCGAGTTGTAAACCTTAAACTTATCTCCCCCTAAACACCTCCGGTTCATATCTGCCAAAGTGACAAAGGTAATTTGAGCTGTTTGCTGCTGTGACTGATATCTCATAGCAGGAGACAAAGGTTATATACCGTTGCCTTGTACTATACATCAACTTACAGTGGGACACTTATTTTTGCTGCACCATAGCCTCCTTTTGTCCTCAAATGTCAATCCTTTCTACCTAAAAACTGGTAACACATTTTTTTGGCAAACCTTCCAAATTCATTTTTCAGGGATTCCTGAGAAAGCAAAATTCTTAAATAACTGTGTCACAAAGGTCATAAAAAATAAAACATTTTGTTTTTATATAGTACTGTGATACACTTAAAACAAGACTTCTGCATCAACTTGCATTTTCTAAACAGTAATGCAAGTGTAAACGATGACATTATTTTCAACACTGTTTGCCTGAGAAGTTAAGAGGGACAGGTCAAAGGTAAGATTAAAAAAAAAAACATGAGCATTCTGCAGAATCAGGGACATTTGAGATGTATTGTCTTGAGCCATTTATGGGGAGGGTCTCCAGAGTGACCAAGTCTCCTCCACTATGATGGTCTGAAAGTTAGACAGGCAAGATACATAAGGGCCCTTAAGCCTCAGCTTGCCCAGAAGAATACACTATTGTGTCTGCTCTGTGACCTTGCAAGGCAACCCTATTTGACAAGGACAGCAATGAGATGCAGGAAGGGAGGAGGACGAATGCCCACTGCAGTGAAGGAAAAGCCAGCTATTGGATGACATGAAAAGGCCTCACTCTAACATGAAGTATGCAAGTTACAGTGAATCAGTTCTAAGGGCAGCAACAGTAGAATGTGGATGCTTCCATGACATAATCTTTTATGGGAGCAATGACCAGAAAAATTGGTGACAATGAAATTCAGACCTGGTTTATGCCTAGGTAGAAACACACTTGAGTGTCTAGAGAACTTCCTTGCAAAGAATTTTCATTATAGGAGAATTCTGAGGAACTCAAGAGAGTCTGAATCTTTGTCCATCTCACTGAAGTCCCTCACTTTACCATCCTAAGAATCCAATGGGAGAGGAAGCCCCAAATCCTTTCATTCCACTGCCCAGATCACACCAGGAAAATGGGAGTGTGACAGCATGATTAGCACAAAAAAGGAATCAGGCTACAGATAATGTGGTTATTAAAGGGACTGCAGGCCAAAACTGGGTCAGCCTCAGGCATACAATCAAGCTCTCTGTGGGTGAAATCCCATAGCTACAACTCTATATTCTAGAAAGAGTTGAATAATTGCCCAATCTCTGAAGCCTGGCCTACAGATCCTGATGCAGGCTCACTATGGCATTCTCTCTAGAAAGGCAGATCCATTCAGATGGGTGGAGGGGGAAGTCCAATGAAAACAGAACTCTGGCATAAGCATACGTGATCAATGACTGGATGACTCTGGTAGCTACTCGCAACAATCAAGCTGGGCAGAGAGTGGACTAAGCTGATCAGTCAGAGGAAGGGCGGCACGAGAACTACAAGACACACACCCCCAGGATACAAGCTGAAGTGTACCTCTACTAGATCTCAATTCTCCTTAAGGTACAAAAGAAGCAGATGGGACATCAGTTACTTCTGACCAATTCTTGTTCTTGGAGACCAGGACGCGAAGAAGCTGAAGACAATGCAAACTTATCTGTAGGAGCACTAATCCTCAATCAATCCACCAAACAAAATTTCAGACAAACTCCAACCTACATGTTAGGTGTTGAGAAGGATTATCCTACTAGTTTCTACAAGAACGTCTATCCCCTATTCTACACAAATATGCCATAGAACATGGAAATGCAAGGATTTATCAATGGTAGTAGCAAGGATCAAGAACTGTACACAAAAAAGAACTGATATTTGGGGGATCACTGCATCTGTACTTTGGATGGTGGCATCAGTCTCCCCATTCAGAAACTTCTGGGAAAAGATAATAAATGCTTCCTGTAAGATAACCAAAATCCATGGCAGCCATCAAGGAGGGTCCCCGATGTTACAGGTTATATAAAAAAGGTAACCACCAGAAATATGCAAGTAGCACTAATGTACAACTATGTTTAGAACATTTACATTACAGACTGTATTGCATGACTTTTTAGCTTCAGTATTACTCCTATGCTGTTATACTATTTGTAAATGTCTTTGCTTTTATATATATATATATATATATATATATATATATATATATATATATATATATATAGACACATATATATATATTTCTATACACACACACACACACACACACACACACACACACACACACACACACACACGTTTATTAGTTTCTTTGAAACCTCGCCTGTGTATGTCTACTGACCTTGGCAATATGGTCTGAGTTGTGGCTGGAAAACAGTCCTCAGACCAGTTCACTTGTCTGGTTAGCAAACAGAACAAAATAAATAAATTAAAGTCATGTACCGACAGTGGCAATCCCCAAATCATCACAAGTTCTCCAAATCAAGAACAAGACTGTTTTGTATTGAAATAAAAACGGTGTTCTTCTGTAGTAGGTAAACCCCCCCCCAAAAAAAAAACACACATACATGTACACAAACACAAATGACAGCTCACTATCAAATTAGTGCCCCAAAGCAATACTCTGGTACAGGATATCTCTTGCCCCTGTAACTGTAACAGTGGTTATCACTGAGTAGCAATAGTCATTGCCCTACTGGCAGTCCTACTTAAGAACTCTTAACAATACTTTAAGTTCTACAGGATATCGCTTGCCCCTGTAATTGAAAAAAAGCACCTGGCCCTGAGTAGCACAAGTTGCCCCCTACTGGCAGCCCTCCTTTGAAACTCTGTTAATAGTACTGCAATATGTTAAAAGACATCTCTGCCTCTCTAAGACAATGTCAGTTGCTGAGTAGTGGTAGCCGTCTCCTCACTGGTAATCCACCTTGGAAACTCTGCTAACAATACTACATGTTGCTACAGGGCATTGCCTGGTCCTGTACTTGAGAAAGCAGCAGTTGGTCAGGATCAGTAGCTGCCTCCTACTGGAAGCTCTCCTTAGTGTCACGGTTAACAATACTGCAATGGACACACCACCAATGTTTATACCATGGTTCTGGCAGTGACTTAGCAGCATTGTATCAGTGTTTTTTCAACGGCTGAAAATGCCTAACTTTGTTCGATCTTATTGCTTAACTTGTTAGTTTGAAATGTATATGAAAAATCTGTAACTGTGTTGTAGTTCTGGTCCCTATTCTTTTGGGCACTGTACACTACATTATGGCTGTGTAGTCTGTGCTAATAATAAGTGGCTTTCTACTTGCTGTGCACACTTTTAGTTACAATATCCATTGTCTGTGTGCTTTTTTTCTTATCATCCACTTTCGTTAGTCAAGCCACTAACTCAAACACAGGACTCCCATCACAGATCAGATTTATATATGCACAAACTGACTGGCTCCTATTCAAGCAGGAGGCATGGCACACATCTCTCCCTTCAACCTCCAATTCCTCACCCCCCCATCCATTACTCTTATATTGCTTCTCTGAACTACAATTGCGTGACTCCTCTAAGGATATCGTCTGTAAAGGTAGATACAACAGAAATACATATGCACAAGAAATACACCTCCTGTTACAACTTTAACTCTGGCAGCTGATACTATATTAAACAAATGAAATTACTCAAAACCTTTCAACCAAATACTTCCCTTCATCTGTGTCTGCTGAACTTTATTTAACCTTATTTGACATGTCCTATACAAAAATATGAAAAAGGCTTACAAAAGCCACCTGTATACTTTTTACATTATAAACTCTCTCCTTTATACTGTGTCTGCAATGGGTCTATTTTAGCTTGTCAGATTTTGAAACTGTCAAAATTAACCATATGATCGATAATTTAAAATATCAAAAAACAACTACAGAAAACAGAGTTCTACAGAGATTATGGTACAGTGGAGATTGGGGAATGTGCCCTTTCCCCACTGTAGTGTGATTTGAGTTAGTACATATAGTTAGTAGGGGGAGTGGGGGGTGCAGGGTAGCTTGTCCCCCTGCAAAATGGTTGTTTCTTTTCTATAGTTGGTTGAAAACAGGAAAACACAAAAGCATGTGAATAAAATTACAGACACCTTAGAAAACAATTTGATCTGGTTCATTACTGAAACATTGTTTAGCTATATTAGCATTAACATATGAAAATATGTGTCCCTCAGAAAGGGCATTCATAGCATAAGGTTGCTGTTTAGCTTTACACTAGGAGAAGGTAGCGGACATATGTAGCACAGCTGGGATGCTGGGGCTAGGTGATATTACCTTTCTTGAAGGATTTACACATTGCTTGTTTATAGAAAGAGGCCTTTGGTTCTTTCCCGAAGTTGAAGGAGGAAAGGAAGTCACAAATTTGTTGAACATATGGAGTCTATGCAATACAACTGCCCACCAATCAGGATGCAATAATAACCCCAATATTGTAGCTATCACTGAAACTTGGCTAAAGTCTGATATCCTTGACTCTGAAGCAAACACACCCCTTTACATTTTTAGATAGGATCACATTACTAAAACAGCAGAGGTTTCAGTATCCCCATAGTCATATATTCAGTCAAAGGCCAAATATATATACTAACATGAAAAAAAGTATTCCTGATTGGTACTCTCAAGTGACATGAAGAGAACACTGAAGTCACTTAACTACCAGCTAAAATTAAAGACCATACGAAGCACTGGGTTCAGGGAAGGCATACTAAAGTGGCTCCAAAAGCATCTTCATAACAGAATTTTCCAAGCAGTACCTGATCAACAAATTTTTGATACAAGTTTCACTAGGTAGGAGTACAGTGATCCACACATGTTCCCACACACCCCTTGTGTGTTGCTATATACAAACTACTGTACCCTCTTTGCAAGTGACAGACTTACTCTAAAAACAGTTCAATTCTCCAGGGCTGTTGAAACAGGCTTCCAAAATTACAAAAATCAATTCAGGAACTTGTCTTATTTCAAACTTTTTACAATCAATCCACAAACACAGTAGTTATGCTACTGGTCAGTAAGAAAAAACTCAAAAACATAGATGCAATTATACATAATGACCCTTTGAATATTATATTCTTTTCAATCAATCAATCAATAAAAAGATCTTTGAATTTGCTTCAGTCGCAATCTACCTAGCAAAAACCATATGTAAACTGCAACCAGTTAAGGTACTCAGACAGCTAAACTGGACTATAACTTGTCTAATCTCTTATCTTTGAAACAAGGAAATATACAAACTATAACACACACTTCTCACAGCATCCTTTAATTTAATTAACACTAATCTTCTACAAAACATAATCAATAACATTTCAAAATGCATATGACTTGCAAATAACACATCTTCTTAGCTAGAGTGAACTGGCTTGCAGTGTTGGCCAGAGCAACAGCTCTTTACACAGTTGCTTTACCTTTAACTTTCTATACCTATACTAACTGACCCAATTAGCAAACTATTCTTAAAATCCATCTCTTATACTAACAAAAAAACTTAAGACTATCTACAGACAAAAAAAAGCATTTGCCATAAACTTCTCTGCTACTTGGAACAAGCTTAGAAACACAAAATGTTCAAAACTACTACACCTTCATGGAAAACTAATTACAATACCTGCAAGCTGAATACAGTTGCTCGTGTTAAAGGGACAGGTTCAAAACCTGCTAATCTACCATACTTTTCTGTCTCCGACATCACTGGATTAAAATTACCAACTAAAAATTATAAATTAACTTCCCTGTACTTGGTGCAGGATGGCTGTTGCTTACTATACATACTCATCTATGACAACATTTAAGCATGTTAACTGTAAAAGACAACAATGTTAAACATACATGTTCTTTCTCAACTATCATGTTTTGAAGGTAACTGTTAATCTCAGTCTTCTTTTTCCCCAAACGGCCTGTTGGGTCATGGCTGAAAAAGGCCTTTGGACCAGGTCAACTAAACACTAAACAAACTATAGACTGTCAACACTAGGAATTAATCCAAACTAACGCCAACTGTGGGTATACTTGACTATGGCCCAATCAATCAAAGTTTGATTAGCAGCTTGGGTGTTGGAAGGACAAGGGCAGGGAATGTGAGAATGTACAGCCAGCAAAGGGTCTCCAAAAATGAGGGGAGGGAGGTGGCCCGACTTACTTCACTGCTGATCTCATCAGGAGTGTTGAGGAATTGCAAGCATCATATGGCCTGGTGTGACTACACATTGCACCTAAGCACCAGGATGCATGCAGATTTGCAAGTTCTCACGTGGGACCTCCTAAGATAGAACTCTATGCAGAAGAGACAAGCTGTTATGGGGAGGGGATTTGTTATCTAGTAGGGGGCTGACACAAACATAGGATGATCCATTCCCTGCCAGCCATCTCTTGCCTTCTGCAGAAAGAATGGGCTCACAAGGGTTATGCTCTGATCAAGGTACAAACAGGGCTCTTAAGGAGGTCAGGCACTTACGCCTACAGGAAAAACAATGGGTTAACTGGATGCACAGAAGACAGTCTGATGATGGTTGTGTGAGGGAATAAAAACAATCTAAACTGGAAACGGTTTCCAATAAAACCTTCTCTTCCCATCCTCCTAATCAGTCTCCGCTCTTCACATTCCACACTGCCATCAGCTCTGACAGAGAAGGGGGGGGGGGTATATTACAGAGCTAGGTACATAAAAAGTATGGATTTAAAAATAACTTGTTCCATTAGCATCTACATTCTGTGTTAATATGTATAGGTTTAGTATACCTACAGTTTAGTCTAGTATCTGTTTTTCTACTCTTTGCTTAAACTGGA
Source organism: Protopterus annectens (assembly GCF_019279795.1). Lineage (NCBI taxonomy): Eukaryota > Metazoa > Chordata > Ceratodontiformes > Protopteridae > Protopterus > Protopterus annectens. The sequence goes on from NC_056735.1 coordinate 369,147,042, forward strand.
TTGCTGCCAATAAAGTAATACATTATACACTGTAATGACTTCTACAGCCTGTATGTTAGTCTCTTCATTACACTTCACTGGTTTGAGCTCTGTAAATGATGCATTTCATTACCTGACTTTAAATTGCTATATATATTTTTATGAATCTTAACTTGTCTAAGAGTCTTGTCTGCCTCTGGGCCAGATCATGGTTGAAAAGGCTCTCCACAACCAGTTAATTTAACTGGCTTGCCAATATATAAATTAAATGAACAGTGAAACATTTTGCTGATTGATGTTTACTACTGCAGTTTATGATTATGTAAATTGAGTCTCTTAATGCTGAATGTTAAGGCACTAAGCCAAATTCTGAATGTTAACGTTTCAGAAGTTCTGTGCACCATGAGTAATCTCTTAAACTTCCTTATAACTGCAACATGGTTGAAAATTTTCACTTAAACCCATGGAATCTCCTGTATTCCTTGCATTCTAGAGCCTGCAGATAAGTGATTTTTGAGTACCTCACTCAACAGCACTGGGTGGAAAGACTGTTTAAACATTCTGAAATTGGGCATTTTTCATGAGGTTGAGTTTGGACAGCTCTAGAATAGATATCCATGGTCCATCCCTTTTGTTTACCTGGTTCAGTCTAGAAGAGATTAATACTCACCCTCCAGGGAACCTCCTTGATGGCTCATTGCATCCTTAGTTTATTTATTTACTTGTTTATATTTCTTTACTGGAGAAGTGCACTATCAAATATTGACCAATTTCGGGTTCAGTCCGAGTAATTGAATGAGGAGGGTTACTGCTAACTCCATTTGGACCACTCGGATAGGCAGAACCCTGATGAAAAGGGGGGGCAGAACCAGGTCCTATACCTTGAAGAGATGATGCCTTGGACCTTATCTGTAGAAATACTTTTTGACCAGCCATCCCTGAAAATATTTTGTTGGCCTCCAGGCTGAGGTGGAGGGAGGAAAAAATGGGCTGAATGGCACAGCTGAGAATAAGGGACAGTGAGTGGGAATCAGTTTCCTGTTGAGTCTCTCATGGTCAGGAGGCCTCTTCGGCATCTTGAATCACCCTTCTGTTTTTCAAATGCCCTTTTGTTTCTGGTTTCCTGGCCTCTGATTTGGCATTGCTCAAAAGGCCAGTGTTTTAAAGAGCAGTTTCAACAATATCTCAGAAGAGAAGGATATTTTACCATCACCACTGTCTTCCCTTTCTTTTCTAGTTCTTTAAAGATTTCATGGATTGGAAGGCCAAAAGAATAAGCTCTTGTTAAGGAGAGTACTAAGCACCTGTTCGTGGAAATCCTCTTGTGGTTACTGGATCCTCCAGCATGCACTTGTTCTGATTACAGGCCCCAGTGCTGCCTCCATGGAAGTAGTATTGGCCACGTCTAACCCACACTTGACTATTTGCTTTCCCGCTTTCTAAGCCAGGTAAGTCAGCCTAGAAATTTTTATCTTCAAGGTCTTTCCCTTAGGTTCTGCAGCTAAATCCTCTATCTGCTTAAAAATTTCACCCTAATACTTTGCATTATGAGTCTAGTAATTAATTGCCCTGAAAGCCAGGGTGTCAGACAAATGATCCTTTTAACCAAATCTATTCAAGATCTTAATTTTCCTATCACTAAGGGCTTGGTATGAATTTAGAACCCTTGACTGTATTCAAGGAGAGGACAGTGGGATCCACTACTAGGTTTTATCAAGATTGCTGCATCCTATACTAACCAGTCAGGTTTCATGGGGGACAGATGCTTACAAATCAGCAATAAGAAAGCTGCCAAAAGGTTGTCTTAAAACTACTGTTGGGACACCCATAGTCTCTTAATTTATCTAAGCCAAGAAGAATTAGATATCTCTTCATTAAGTTATATAACTTGCATGACTTGCACTTACAATATTCCCCCATAAGTTTGAATCTTTCACCAAAGGAAAAATCCTCATAGAAGAACCAAACAAAATGGCTTCATCATAATCAGAGTTAGAACCAAGAAAGGAAGACAGACAGAGAGGATCGGGCTAAGTCCTCTTTACCTTACAAAGAAAACACAAACTCCCTGTAGTGGGAAGATCCCCTTTTTCACTTGCTTGGCTTGGTGCCTTGAAATAGAGGGCTGAGGAAAAGCTTGTAGTGAGCTCTGCCATGCAGTAAAATTTAGGTCCAGTTGGGACACAAAGCTTGTGAAGTACACAGTGCATGTTGGTCATACCTACATGCCTCCTGAGACAGACACAAAGATTTGTAAGTAATAGTAAGCCCTGCCAAGTGGGCCTTTTAGGATGACTTCCTATAATGTGTTTGCTTGCCATCAAGTTTAAGACTGTGCATGAAAAGCACGGTTATCCCTAGATCCTTTTTACATACGTGTACTACAGGTTCTAATGCAGATCCAGCTTTTGGGAGAAAGTGATTGCAGCTTCTAGCATACCATCTCCTTGGTATAAGGTCACTAAAGATGTAATAGCTACTGCTGTGAAGTCTGCCTCCAAAGGCACAATGTAGGGGCTAGCAGATGAAACAGATGATGCAACAAAGGACTTGGAAGCTACCTCTGCAATAACTGTGCCCTTAGGCTTATCAAGCACTATATGATTGGCGTTTTTCACTCCATGTCATCCTTTTTGAGGTACCTGGCTCTCTCAAACTCCTTTAAGTGGCACAGCTTCCTCTGAGCTAACTAGATGAAAGCACTGTTTCGCTACTTCTCCAGGTTTTATGTGCAAAATCTACATAAATTCGGCAGTGTACTGTGAGTAGGAACTCTCAAAAACAAATTAAGCACCCGGAATGTACAGTTACAAAGTAACAAAGATTTCTCCAATGTTCATTTATTTTTAGTCATCTTCTTTTGGAAAGGTGTTCCAGAGATGAGAATGGACTGAGCATCCTTGAATCTTCTCACAAACTCATACATATACCTGCAGCAAACAAGAACTGGAGATGGTGTGGGCCTTTCACCTGTGACTCAGCCTGATAAGACTACCTTTTGTTGCTTACTGCAGCAGACATCGGCTCTTCCCATTCAGAACTTTTTGGCAAAAATATTGCATTTAGACTTTGTAAAAAGTTCATGGTGCTCCTTTTAATTGTATTATTTCAATACATATTTACAACTAAAGTAACAGAAGACAGTTGAAGAGGAGGTCGAGTTGTGTACAGAATGGTAAGACACTTTAGCATTTCCTACTAAATACAGCTGCAAGCACTTCTGCTAGGACTGCTGTTTTCATGTGCATTGACATTCTGTAGTTGTCTTTCCAACTCCGGTTTTTAAATATCAGCAGTTAGTGAACAGAAAACAAAATGGCAGTCTGTAGAAAAAAATTCTGATCACAGCATATGGATTTGGTGCCATAAGTAGGTGATGATGTTTTTCAACAGACTATTCTGTACATTAATCCATCCCGTTGGAGCGTTGAATATTCAAACAGGATTTTATTAGGAGTAAAATAAATAAATAAATAAAAACCCATCTTTTTCTAAGCTATGCTATTACCTTTCCTTGAGGGATGCTACACTCACTCAATTCCCTCCACCCACTGATGGTAGGCAGAACTGTGATAGTAACCATGTGTGATGGGTTGAGGTTCTACTTAAAATATATACCCAAACCTACCTCTTTGTGTAGGACAATGCCCTAACTAAGGTGCAAGTAACCAGGATTTGATTAATGACTCAGGTGTCCATAGCAGCTAGCTTGGAAGGATTGGAGTAAGTGTCTGTTGCCAGCTGACCCACTCTGGTATGGAAGAAGCGATTCTGGAACACTATGTGTTTAACCTAGTGGAGACCTCACACTGCAAGCCAAAGGAAACTCAGCATGTGGAGGAACACTTCCCAAATTAAAATTGCAGTAGAAGGGCTTAGAAGACTTGCCTTGGAGGAAGTGGTGTTCCTAGAGGACAGAGTAGGCCTTATCGCAGGGGACAAGCAAGCTGACCCACTCCCTGAAACCCAACTCTTGCTGATGAATGGTGGGCTATGTGAGATTCCTGGACAGGAATTAATGGGCTGTAGGGCCCTTGCCTAGTTTATGAATGCCCGGGTCCTATCCCCCTAGAATGAACAGGCCTTACTGACTGCAGGCAGAACAGCCATCAGGTAAAATCTTCTAGGGATGAAAAAAAAAACAAAGATCCATATGTGTACCAAATCCAAGCAGCAACCCCCATGTGAAGTCCATGCAGCAAGATGACAACAGTCATATGGGAGGAAACAAGTACATCCTTGACTGCTGTACATCACAGCAATGTCTACACAGCTCTGGGTAACTGACTGAATATTACAATCTCTTTTTATTCATTAAAGTATGTCTGCACCCAAAAACCCTTCCTGTATCTAAGCAACTTACATACATTTATAAGAAAAAATAAAAAATTAGTAATTCAGAGTGAATGCTTTGTTTTAACAAGGTTTCTTGACTATGCAATTTTTTTATAACAAAAGCAGGAGGAAAGGTACCAGAAGCCAAAATTATCTGTATTATAAACACATTTTCTGCAACACAAACTTTATAGAATTATGTCCAGCAATAGACCTATTTCTTCCATGCATACTCATAGGTTATAAGCATGCCTTTTGTTGATTTGTGAAAAATCTTTCTGTGCAAAGTCAATCACTATATGTTATTCTTTTTAAAACAAATTACTTTTTAAATGGAAATTTTAGCCACTTTTACGTTACTAGCAAACTTTCTGCCAACTTGCGAACCATCATTTCATATACATTTAAAGGAAGTTTGTGCTACTAATGTATTTTTATGGAAAGTGTTTATGTGGCATAGTTTTGGGCACACTAGAATGGACTCAAAGGTTGGTGTTGAGCACAGACTTATTATGCACAGCACGAGGTAACACATGCTGATTACAACTGCAGGGAGTGTTGGCTGGTCGAACATCATGGACTTGCCTCCCTGAAAATCTCATGCATACCACTGCTTATGGGGAATGTAATCAAAATAAAAAAAAAACAGCTTTAATACTGCTCTTAATTGGAATCGTCTGGACAGGTGGTCACCGCAAACTCAAGCTGGGGTTAGTTATTAACAGAATGGACCCTTGCAATGACTCAACCACTAACAATGGCTCAGAACCAACATGTCACTGCTGGTGCATTATCTGGCATTCAGAAGTGGTCAAATGGCAGTGCTATGGTCAATAAATTATTGATCAAATTTTACTGCGATATCTGATAACACATAAAAGGCAGTTACAATATACATTTAAAGCAAGAAAAGTACGGAACTTTTGTCCTGTGCTTTGTGGCAGGGTACATTTGGAATTATTTTTGAAATTAAAAAAAAATGATATGGTACATGATGGTTCAGTTTTGGACAGGTGTACTTCATCTTCATACAACACATAGCATGCAGCTTAAAAGGCATACCACATTGAGCATGATACATATCTCCATGTTCATATTCTTCAGAAATGAAAATGATGGTACAGTGGGATCTCTCCTGTCAGTCCCTACCTTCATCACTAATATGTCTCTATGCCCAATTTCCGATGATCCTTCACTGTCTACAGATATTACTCAGGTGCCCAACATGTTTGAATACCTTGAGAACCAGAGATAAATACAAACTCTTTAAATATTCAAACAGTATTCATAACAGCATCCTTCGGGAAGTCATCCACCAACTATCATATTGACAACAGACCTCTTACAGTTGACCCAATAGTCAGGGACTTGGTGATACACACATAGACAGTAATCTAGCCTTTGACCATCACGTCTGCAATAGTGAGGAAATCATTCGACACTGCGCAACTGATAAACAAAGGTATGGCATTTAGGTCCAGAGAAGTCATTGTTCCACTATATTCGGCATCCATCAGACCTGTCATTGAGTACAATGCCCCCTTTGGTATGTGCCTAACCAGGCATATCCAATAAATGGAACATCCACAGAGGTTCCTCATTAAGAACAGAGGGCATAAGTAAAATGTCCTATGCAGACCGCCTCAAGGCCCTATCCCTATATTCTGTTTCATACAGGCTGTTGAGGGGGATCTATGCCTGGCAGGTTTACTATTAAAATGTCGAATGGCACTACGTCGACTGTACTATAGTCGAACATGGAAGTTCGAAAACAGTAATGTCGACGTCAAAAAAACAATCTAGGAATGGTTTTAACATGGGTCGAGGTTGTGTTCAGTATTATTCAGAACTACAAACATCTCCCCTACCTCGACCCATGTTAAAACACAGTCCTAGATTGTTTTTTTGTCGTCAACATTACTATTTTCGAACTTCTGTGTTCGACTATAGTACAGTCGATGTAGTACCGTTCGATATTTCAATAGTAAATCGCCTGGCATACAGGGCATTGTCAGACCCCACTCTGATGGACCTCCTGCATATCAGCAAAGCAAACAGCACCAGAATTACCCATTCCAAAGGCTTAAATCTTGTCTGTGATATAAATAGTACGTATCCCAGAGATGACCTTGTTCATATGAAGCAGAGTTCCTCTCTAATCCAATTCAAGTGTAACTCAGACAACTGGATGGGGAACAGGAAATCCATCCCTGGCTTGGCACCTATGTCTCTAATGGACACAGGCAACCCATAAACGGTTCATCTCTCAGGCCCCCGCTTGTAAGTGTTTGATCTCCCAAGCCCCCGCTTGCACTTATCAAGGGTACCGGAACTTGTCAGAGAGTTGGGATGCACGGCTAGGCTTAAAAAGGCCCTTGTAGTCGTTAGCCTAGAAATCACCTATGAACTTACCCATATGTTTACATCACCATAAGAGGTATGGTGTTTATGTATGGTATGATCTTTGAAACTCAATTTTGACTTGGGTCCTTCCCTGGACTGCATGTGTTCTGTAGCCCATTGACTGGTAGTAGTTTATATTCTCAGGATATACACTTATGCAAAGTATCACATGAAAACCTTAAACTTCAGTGGTCCCAGTTGGTGGAATTTCTGTCTATGAATGTCCTGATAGTCAAATTTTGTTTCTCTGTCTTTCATGACATTTTCCTGAGCATGCATGTTTAACCACTAATATTTTAGAAGAGAAGAAGTGCAAGCCAACATCTGGCACTGACAATCACTTGTTTACCACTCTCATGGGATGGATACAATTAATTTGGTCAGCCTTACTGTTTGTTGACAAAGCTTTTAGTTTCAGAATTGATCAAATGGTTGGCTTGCTGATGGCAGCAGTGTTGAACATAGTATGTAAGGTAAGTCAGATTGGGTACCAATGCCAAAACTTTCTTTTGTAACAAAAAAGTCACAGCTGGGACAAATGTTTGTGGGTTACGGTTAGAGTAAGGGCAAGAGTAGGGGTTAGCTGTGTAGAAATGTGTGCGCACATCTCTCTCTCTCTTGTTTAGTGATAATGGTAGAGAAAGAGAGTACTGTATCCTAATGTGTATGGTCGGGGTTAGTTACAATTAGGGTTAGCACTTGAGTAAGGTGGTACAGGGTCAGTTTTAACCTTACTCTTACCCGTAACCCCAGTCTTATATACGAGGGTACTAAACATCTTTTCACTAACAGGCAGAGACTGCTGTCTGCAAGTTAGTGCTCTTTTTTTTGTTTGTTTGTTTCACTGAGCAGAAAAAGACATTTTTTTTTTCATTTGGTGTACTGATTCGTGGAAACAGTTTTTCGGCAACAGGTAATCTTGCTGAATATTTTAGATGAACAGTGTTTCATTTTAACAATTATTCATTATTTTAGAATATATTTCATGGAATATAATGAGAACTTTAATAAATTATCACACATGGAAAGATATAAGAAAACCATCAGAAAAATTGGCCTATGCTTCATTATAAACTAAAGTACAAAAAGATGTAAAGAAATGTTGGGTGTTTTGCTGTTAAGGTCCTATTAACTGCTTCTGTCTGTTGCACGACACCACTTTCAAGCTTCTCCAGACTGAGGAGTTATTAATGTAAACAGTATTAGTTACTTGGAAAATGAATAAATATCCAAGTGTAAGTTTAACAATCTGATATAGTACTACAGAAGAGCAATGAATGCTGTATTCTCGTACTTAGAATTAAATGTTAAACTGATATCTGAGGTTATTTTATTGTTAACTGGTCAAAGCCTGTTGGATACAATAACCCTTTTATACAGCAGGCTTAGAACTGTAAAGCTCAATGTATATGGTGACAAGGGAATAACAAGAAAGCAAAAGCCTCCTAATAGGTGAAGGATAAGACTTGCTTATGTTTTTCTCAAAAATGTGCATTTCCATCTGCACAATGAATATGTGATTACCAATATACATGCTACCTTTACATGAAATAAAATAATACCAGCAAATGTACTTTAAATAAGAAACACCCAGCTTCCTGTGATTTTATCCGTCAGTAATATTAGAAGATGTATCTAAGTGACCTAATTACCAATTCCATTTGTTGTCAGGGATGCTATACCCACACATTCTGAATGACACAAAGAATGTGCAAGCAAATATGGATCATCTTAGTTCACCCAGTGTGTTGTTCACAGGACACAAGACTTGCAATGAAAAGCCACAGCTAAATTTCAGGTTTGCTGCAAAACTGCACTTTCGGCTACACCTCTGGCACGAGAAATGTATTTTCCAAACACCCTCTATAAACTGATAGGAAAATAGCTTACTCAAGCAACATGTTTTCCTATGGGCTGATATTGTCTCACTTATGAGATACTGCATAATAGTTTGCTCCGTCACACATGCGCATTTACAAGCTGACAAATACAGCTATCTGCTAAATCTGTTTTAATAGCTGAGAAGGTTCTATTTTAATGAAAATGGCACTGCCAACATTAATATACAATCAAAATAAACATTCAGCAGACCTGTCTATATGAAGCACTTCCAAATTTCTGATACAACCACTACTATTGGGGGGGTAGTAGGAAAAGTGTGTGCAGAATCTTAAACTTCATTAAGGATGGAATGCAGTACTATGGTAGGAAGCAAAGACTAAGGAAGTTATAAGTGACAAAAGACATAAAAAACATATGAGCTGGTGAATGTCACATTGGTCAAAAGCTGAGCATTGCAGATCAGAATTCCCTATCCCCAATAACAGTCCCCCGCTCATCCTGTGGAATTCCTGGCAAGCTTAGTCACATAATTTCTCCATGTGTCAGTCCCAGGGTCTCTTTCCAGTCATCTGTGCCTTGGTACACCTCTCATCAGAGGGGGTCCAAGGGTATTCTCACTAGCTACCAACCAAAAAACCCTGTCAAACAGATAAGCAACTCTGAGATCCTTTTGGATTAGCGAGCACCCCTTTGAAGGGCTAGCATTTCTGCCATAAGTACCCAAGATCTTAACCTCGTAATCACTACCCAAACCTCAGAGCCACAGATGAGGATAGAGAAAAGTACATGATTGGTAAAGTGTGAGCTTCGTCCTTTTGAGTCAGTTCTTACATCAGACAGTACTGCTATGACTGAATCCACCAGCAGGTCAGTCTCATCCTCTCTACTCTGACTCATGAGTCAGTTCTTACATCAGGCAGTACTGCTACGACTGACCCCACCAGCACATTAGTCTCATCTTCTCTACTCTGACTCATGAGTCAGTTCTTACATCAGGCAGTACTGCTACGACTGAACCCACCAGCATGTCCGTATCAACCTCTCTACTCTGACTCATGAGTCAGTTCTTACATCAGGCAGTACTGCTACGACTGAACCCACCAGCACGTCAGTCTCAACCTCTCTACTCTGACTCATGAGCAAGAATCCAAGATAATTCAACTCCTCCTCCTCCTACTCCAAGGGTACCTGTTCTATTCACACCTGCAAACAGGAATCTACTATTTTCCACAATAGAATCATGAATTTTGATCAGGTTGTGATCATTTTCAACACAGGCACTTCACATCCAAGAGTTATTAGCCCTGTGTATCCCCACACAACCTGAGGCTGATGTCCAGCCTGCTAATGCTGGAGATTACAGTCACTTGAAGTCACAAGTACATCATCATCACTTACAAACAAAGGAGCACTTTTGTGTTCCCCTATCTGAAGCCAAGAGATAGTCATAATTTACAAACAAAGATGCAGCTCTCACCCTCACCCCCTATAACTCTCAAGACGTCAGCTGTGCCCTGATGTCATCTTCAGGAAAATGATGGACAGAAGGGAGGAAAAGACATTCCTTTAGCGGAATAACACACTTCCCTTGAACATAAGACTTAAAGGTGAGAATATGGACATGATTCTCACTCATCAGATAAAAGGAACCTATGACACCGCAGTGGCCAAGGGAGCCTGCACTATTGTAACAGCTCTCTTAAAGGCATGCTGTGAGGTACATGGTCATATGTTTTCTCTGGGTGCACAAAACACATGCACATTGCAATGGTAAACTCCCATAACCAAACAAAAAAAATTGATCAACCCTTACAAAAACATAGAATGCATATTTTTAAAATCATTTCAGGCCACCTCCATGTCCACCACAACCATCAATGCCCCATCCCTTATAGGCTAATTCATTAAACCTGACCTCAAGTGCCCAGAATAAAAAGCTGGAGATAATGGATTCAACATTTCATATGTTCCCAATATCCCCCCACTGGTTAGAAAGCATTGTACAATGCTCACTGTGCTGGACCCCAACACAGATGCAAACTTACAAATGCACACGAGTTCTGTCTAGATTGCTTGTATACACCATGGCAAGTTCATACACTCATTCAGTCCCAAAGTGTATGAGATGCAGTTATGAGAATTTCCCCAACTGGAGCTCTTGCAGTGGGACTCCATCAACACCAACTCCTAGGATGGCAGAAGAGTCATCAACCATTCACTCGTACCCTCCTTGGACAGTTCCTACAGCACCCAGGCTGGACACCAGGATCAGGTCATGTGAGGGTACACAAGACTAACAGCTCAGAAGCACAAAGCCAGCTTTTATCATGAGATGTAAAAATTAACAGAGGGATAACTAGGTTCGGGTCTAAGGACTCTGGGTTATGGGGTGACTTCAATGTAGATGAAGGTACTTACATTTCCCTCCATAAAGCTATTTGACGGCATTTAAATTTTGATTAATCCTGCTCTGTAACACAGAAGGACAGAGCACCGACTGTGACCCAGATGACCACAGTATAATTAACAGTTTGGGCACCGCTAGATCCAGACAAGGGAGCAGGAAAGGTGTGCATAAACTAGCTCAAGAAATCCCAACATTTCCTCAAAAAAAAAAAAAAAAAAAAAAGATTTTCCGTCTTATTTACCTCATTTATTTATCCATCCTTTACTGACTGGGTCAGTCCTAGTAGGTTAGCAGCCTCTTTTCATGGGAGACCTGATGTGGTACTTATACTACAAGTGGAAATTTGCCCAGGGCATCAGGGAACTTCCCTTACTCCTTTCAAGTGGTAGGGGGAAGCATCCTGTGGTGGCCTGGAGGAACAAGGAGAAAAAAGGGATGATTCAGCTTGTGCTGAAACTGGAATGAAAATTGCTGATAATATAATATAGAAATGGTAGAATCTCTACCAGAAGTTTTTTCTGATGATGTGGGTGCAGAAAAAACACTGACATTGGAGGAAAAGGAGATTGTGAGGGAAAAAGAGATAATAGCTGAAACAGAGATGGATTCAGAGGAGACTGTCTGAAGGAGAGATAGGTACCTCTGAAAAATGCATAATTACAACCCTCCAATTGGGGGTGGGGGTTGGGGGATGATTATTTGGAAGAAATGGTAAACCAAAGTGAACCAGAAAGTGCAGCAGCAATTTCATGGGGCGACATCATGGAAAAAAATAGAAGAAGAAAAAGGAGAAGAAGAGGCTGTCAAAGAAAAAGCTCCAGAGACAAAGACCTGCACACAAACTGTTGGAGAAGAACAAAGAAGAAATAAAAGAAACAAAAAAGAAGTATACAGTAAGTGAGAGCAGTAAAAAAGACGTTTGGGCAGGTATGAGGTTTGGGACACTGTCATAGCACCTCTGGGCATCAAAACAAAGGAGGTAAGAGCATTTATTTTAATTAATAGAGAGACACAGGAAATGAGGAAGTTTCTCCAGAAGAGGTTGAGGAATCCTTGAAAAAGGAGGGTGAGACTTCCATACCCCTGATGGATGACAGAAAGAACCCAAGTGTCTGATGTGATGAGAAGCCAATTTGGAAGACAAAGGGAAAGCCAAAGGAACCTGGTCTAAGAGAAGAGGGGGGCAAACTGTCACAGAAAAGCAGGCTTATCAGATAAATGAGGCTTCTGAGCACAGAAGTCTGAGAAGCCTTAGCAGAGGAGGCTCGCCTACCACCCTTCCTGCCCTTGAAGATCTGGCGGGTTTGCCTGTGGACAAAAGTAGATCTAGAAGGATAATTCCTCTGAAACTTGGGGACAGGAAAGACAAAAATATATTTAAGGTCATGCAGAGCTTTTGCCTTTATCTTGAAGAGACTTTCACAGGTCAGCAGCAGTCCAAAAAATATGTTTATTATTCAAAGCAGCATCCAACAGCTTGGCCTTAATGTCTTCAGGCAAAGACTGGAGACAAAGTCAAGAATAATGCCTCATGACAGATCCAATAACCGCATCCCTGGAAGACGCATCAGCAGTATCATAGCTACACTTGATAGAGTAGCGAGACACTTACAAAGCAGAACCTAAGTCAGATGGTTCCTTATTAGAAGACTGAAGACGCATTCTTTCAAATGCGTCTTGGTTGAACTCAAAAGCCTGAAATGGCAAAATATCGAACCGGCTTTTAAGCAAATTCTTTCCCTGGGAAAGAATTTGCTTGGCCGCTTCGTTACTTTGCCATTTTCGGCACCATAGTACAGTCTCGGAGTTGGTATATTTAAGTAGGGTGTGTGTGTGTGTATGGGGGGGGAGTGGGGGCGAAGCCCGCCACTTAATGTAATGTTAAAAGTGTTTTATTATTATTTTTTTTTTTGTTGGAACAGTGATTTTTTTCCCTACGTAAAAAATCACTGTTCTGACAGTTTGAAATTGTAAGCTTTCACTTACATAAGAATTAATAAGAAGTTATGTACTCACCATAACGTTCCATCTGAGTAGGTATCTTCATTTGTCTGCAACCTTTGGGATACGGATCCGATCTCGGATCCGAGCCGGCAACTTCTACCACAGCATAGATCCGAGCTCCTAGCTCCTCCCTTTACCCATAATCCCCTGCCAACCCTGACTGACCTCAGATCAAGTTTGCCCCATATAACAACTTGCTAGTGTGTCCCGGAAGGGACTCATGTAAGACAACTCCTACTTAAAATCATATTGGTCAGGGGGAAGGCGGGTGGGATGGTTGCAAACAAATGAAGATACCTACTCAGATGGAACGTTATGGTGAGTACATAACTTCTTAATCTGAAGTAGGCACTTCATTTGTCAGCAACCTTTGGGACAGAGTCCCCAGCTACCTGAATCTTGAGTGGCCTTCATGGAAGGATATTCCGGAGCACTGCAGAGCCAAAGGATGCCCTACCTCTGGAGACAACATCCAGTTTGTAATGGCTGATAAAGGTATGGGATGAAGCCCAAGTGGCTGCGGAACAAATATCATCCAAGGGAACCCTAGATCTAAAAGCAGCCAATGTAGCAATGACCCTAGTAGAATGAGCGCGGACTCCCTGAGGTGCAGGCCTTCCCGAGAATACAGCTAGCTATCCATCGTGACAGGGTAACTTTAGAAACTGACTTGCCTAGGTTGGTTTTGGCAAAGGAAACAAACAACTGGTTGTATTGTCTATGACCAGCCGTTCGATGAATATAAAAGTGCAGTTGTCTGTGCACGTCCAAAGAATGCAGCTTATATTCTCCTTTGTTCTGATAGTTGGGGAAGAACATGGGAAGATTAATAGATTGATTAATGTTTGTTTTGGAAGATACCTTAGGCAGAAAAGATGGACTGATCCTGAGGTAAACTCTATCCTGATGGAAGGTCAAATACGGTGGTTTGACACAGAGAGCCTGAAGTTCAGAGACTCTTTTAGCCGAAGTAATGGCCACCAGAAAGGCCTTTTTCCAAGAGAGGTATCTGAGATCAACCGTGGCCGCCGGCTCGAAAGGGGGGCTTGTCAAGGCCTGTAGAACTAAAGATAAATCCCATGGGGGTACTACCTCCCTGACAGGAGGTCTGAGGAGGAAGGTACCCTTAAGGAAAGCTTTACAGAGCTTGGAGGTAATAAGAGGGCCAGACTCATGCCCTACATGATAGTGCGAAATTGCTGCTAATTGCACCTTGACTGTAGAACAGCTAGCCCCCTGATGAAAAAGGGTAGTTAGAAAATCCAAAACCGATGTTAAAGGCGCTGTAAAAGGATCTAAATGACGGTGCTCAGCCCAGATGGAAAAGCGTTTCCACTTACCCCGATAGACCTTTCTGGTGGATGGCTTGTGTGCTGCTACTAGAAAGGCTTTGACTGGTGAGGAGATTCTGGGAGTCCTTATCAAGAGTGGAACTGCAGCAACCAAGCCGTCAGCTTGAGGTTGACCAGGTTGGGGGTCGGAAGACCCAGGGGGTGAGTAATGAGATCCGGAAGAGGATCCAAAATCCAGGGCGGATGAATCAGGTGAGACCATAGGTACGGGAACCACGTCTGACGAGGCCAGAATGGGTCAATGAGGATCATCTTGCTCCCCAACCGACTGGCTTTCTGTAAAAGTTTTAGCATAAGGGGCAGTGGAGGGTAAGCATAAAGAAGACCGGGAGGCCAAGCATGTACTAGAGAGTCTCTTGGGGACTCCCCTAGAGGGGGGATTAGGGCGAAGTAACTGTTGCATTTGGTATTTGAGGGAGAGGCAAAAAGATCGCAACAGGGTTGCCCCCATTGGGCAAATATTTGCTCTGCTACTAGAGGATTGAGAGACCATTCGTATGGAGTCAGGATTGTACGACTGAGCCTGTCTGCTAGGATGTTGGACCATCCCGGAATGTGCGTTGCAATGAGAAAGCAGTTGGTGGATATCGCCCATTCCCACACTCTCATGGCCTTGCGACAAAGAGGATAAGACCTGGTTCCCCCTGTTTGTTGATGTACCAGACCACTGACATGTTGTCCGTATGTACTGCAATCGTCCCAATCGGAAGAAGGTCGTGAAGTGCCTGCAACGTCAAAAGTACCGCCCTCATCTCTAGGACACTGATATGCAAGGAGGTCTCTATGTCGTTCCACGTGCCTTGGACCGTTCTGCCTGAATAATGCCTCCCCACCCCAGGCGAGAAGCATCCATGGTCACTGTGGCGATGGGAGGAGGCATCGAGAATGGACATCCCCCGTGTGGAGGCTCGGGGACTGGAGCCACCACATGAGCGACCTTCTGCAAGTCCTGTTTAGGGGAATGGGATGGTACAGAGGGTGGCGAGACAGGGACCATTACACCTGAACGGTCCACTGCAGGACCCTCATATTCAGACGGGCCAAAGGCAGCAGAGAAATTGCTGCCGCCATGGACCCTAGGGCCCTCAGGACCAATTCCGCCGGTGGAGCTTGAAGTTGGAGGATGGCCTGTACATGCAACCTCAGGTTCTGAAGCCGATCTGGAGTCAGAAAAGCAAGCATTAGTTAGGAATCCAGTCTCACCCGTATGAAATCTATTACCTCTGTAGGAGCCAGAAAGGACTTGGCCATGTTGATTGTCAATTCTAGATGTGGAGCAAGATTGAGGAAGTAATCCCTGCATGAACAGAGCAGATGCCTTGTAGGGGCGGTAAGGAGCCAGTCGTCCAGGTACGGAAAGACCTGAATTCCCTGGAGTCTCAGGTGGGCCGCTATTGCCGCTAAGACTTTGGTGAACACCCTAGGGGCTGAGGTGAGACCGAAGGGGAGGGCCCTGAACTGAAAATGACTGGCTCCCAGCTGGAAGCGGAGAAACCTCCTGTAGCATCTGTCCACTAAAATGTGATAGTACGCATCCTTGAGGTCTATCGAGCACATCCAATCGTTCTCCCATAACAGGGGGAGAATAGATTGTAGCGTGACCATCCGGAACTTTTCTTTGGGTACTGCCAGGTTCAACAGAGAGAGGTTGAGGATGGGCCTCAAGTCCCCCATCTTTTTTGGCACCAGAAAGAACCTGGAGTAAAACCCTGATCCAAGCTGATCTGGGGGGATGGGTTGGATGGCTCTTTTTTGTAAAAGCTGCTGAATTTCTGTAGCAGCCGCCTCCCTCTGACTGGGTGGTACGTCAGAGGGGCTTTGGTAACCTCTGGATATGATGCGAAGTACCCAGCGATCTGTTGTTATGGACTCCCACATTGCTAGGTGCCTTGAAAAATGCCCCCCGACTGCCTCCAGAGTAAATCAGCCGGGCAACCCCTCAGGGGTTCTGCGTGGGCCTCTCAGGAGAAGGCTTCTCTGGATCCAAAATTCCTGGAACCCCCTCTGCCTCTAGGGCGACGTCCTCCCTGTCCTCCTCTGTCACGAGAGGACTGGTTATCCGAAGCACACTGGGATTGATGCGATTTCTGGGACCACATCTTCTTCTGACCCTTTTGGTTAGTGGAAAAGCACCTCTGGGGAGCAGAGAAGCGGACTCCGACAGCAGACAACGTCTTCCCATCTTTCTCACTCTGGACTAAAGTGTCGTGAACGGTTTTGCCAAACAGAGCAGAACCATCAAAGGGGGCATTCGCGAATGACGTCTTAAAGGGTTCCGAGAAGACACAATGTTGTAGCCAGGCTCGTCGCCTCATGACCAGGCCGACTCTGCCAGCTCTAGCGGCTCCCTCAGTGGCGTGAGACAAAAGCCGCATAGAGGTGTTAGAAATGGACCGTAGAGTGGACATTCGGGAGGAGTACAGTTGTTTGTCCCCTTCCGACATGGACTCTGGGGGGGAGGCAGCATATTCTTTTATTAGATCCCGCTGCATCCGGATGACGTGTGCCATATAGTTCAGCGCCCTCATCCAGAAGGTTGCTGAACTGAAGGCCCGCTTCCCAAGGCAGTCCATCGCACGAGACTCCTTGCTCGGTGGGTGGACCGTGGGGCTCTCCTGAGCCAACTCTCTCTTCGTGGCCGCCGCCACCAAGATGGCATCCACAGGGGGACCTCTGCTCCAATGGGTTCTCTCTGTGGGGGCACTCAAGATCCTGTCTGGATGCTTGGGGACTGGCTCTACAGTGTCCGTCTCCCTCCAAGCCCTGGTGGCAATAAGGTCCACCAGGGGGTTGGGGGGGACACCCAAGAGGTAGATGGCCCTGCTTCAAATGCCTCTAGGAATACGGACTCATCGGAGGAAGACTTGGGGCCAGACCAACCCACCCTGATCCTAAGCATTTCCATGATGTCTCCAAAGGAGACATCCTTGGGGGGGTGACCTTGGGGAGCCTTCCCCTTCATCTAAGTCCGTATCTTCCGTAAGGGACTCGGGGGAGTCCATGTGCCTCCTCTTACACTTAGACTTGTGAGGAACCTCCTCGGGGGGGCTGTCCGAGGAAGTCTCACCAGCAATGTCATGTTCCGAAGGAACACCCCGAGGTGCTGAAGAAGGCTGCCCCAAAGGCCGGGTGATGGTAGCCTGGACCAGCTGAGAGGGAGTGCAGGGGGGAGCCGAAGCCAGGACCAGAGGTCTGGATGCACTCAACAGTGCCCGTTCCACCGCAGCAAAAGCAGAGGGGGAGCAGTCCTCGATAGGATCCGAGAGTCGACTCCCACCCGGATCCGAAGCGGGGACCGGACCCGGGGCCAAGACCATCGGATTTGAAGGACCTGCGTGCTCCGACAGGGACAGAGCCAAATGCACACTGAATCCCTCAGATCCGAAGCTCGACCCACAGCTCCGAGAGGTCAGATCCGACAAACTCGAGGGAACAGTCGGAGCCGAAGTGCCCAGCACTGTCAGCTCCGACCCACCCCCGGATCCAACGCGGCTCGGCTCCGAATGCTCTGAACCCGGAAAACGGGTCAGAGAAGGAGCGATTGGAGCAAAGAATGGGGTCGAGCTCCCCCCCGGAGGGGGGGGGGAGGCAAGAGCACTCCCATCTGCAGCTGGGCCTGGATGAACCTCCTCATCATCCGGTCCATGTCTGCATCCGACATGCTATAAGTGGACCTCGAAGAGGCCACCGAGGCAGGCCTGGAGTGCCGCCTCGATGACCTCGACGAGGACCGGGTCACCCCCTCCTCGGGTCCCGGTGAGAAGCAAGGGGATCGGATCTGAGGAGGAGGCGATCCAGAAGCCCTGGAGGGAGAAGCCCGTTTGGCGGGTGGGGCCGAGGAGGAGTCCTCGGCCCGCCGCTTATGGTGCTTCTCTCTCCGCTTGTCTTTCTTGGCCTCCCTCTCCTCCGGAGCTGAAGCGAAAGGTTGAGTCCCGACCGGAGGGAGGGGGGCAGGAGTGGCTGCCACCGAGGGCTGGATAGCGGCCACAGAAGTACCGGAGGCCGGAGCCTGATCTGGGCGCAAAAGGCCCGCCAGAATCAGCTTCGACCTCCGGTCCTTAAGTGCCCTGGGGTTGAATGCCGCACAAATCCCGCATCCAGAGCAGAGGTGTTGAACCCCAAGGCACCTAACGCGCCGAGTGTGGCCATCCACCGGTGAAAGCTTATGGCCACACTCGGTGCACTTAGAAAAAATGGCTTTAGGGGCCTCAGACATTTTAAATAAAGGGAAAACACACTCACTAGGCCCCTATACACACCACACACACACACTACGACCAGCGAGGAAGGGAGGAGAAAAAGGATCACAAAAAAATAAAATTTAGTTAGCTAAAAAGGGATATAGGGTACCTAACCACTCACTCTCACTCACAGCAAAAGAAAAAAGGAAGAAAAATAGCAATTTTTTTCTCACAAGTTTCGATAAACCAGGAGCTCAGGAACCTAGCTTGTAGCTTGAAGCGTGGCAAACTAGATCTGGGGTCAGTCAGGGTTGGCAGGGGATTATGGGTAAAGGGAGGAGCTAGGAACTCGGATCTATGCTGTGGTAGAAGTTGCCGGCTCGGATCCGAGATCGGATCCGTATCCCAAAGGTTGCTGACAAATGAAATGCCTACTTCAGATTCACCGTTTGCTTTTTTAAGTGCTCAGTGATCTAATATAGACCCAGTCAGATAATGCAGATGATTTGCCTTCAGAATCAGGGAGGTCAGAAATAACCTGGCCAAAGTATAAGCAGTGTAAACCTTCTTACCAGTCCTCTCCATTGCCCTATTATCCTAATCAGAAGACAAAAGTTTGGAGGTGAGCAGGAGCTTGGAATGTTTATCAGAATAGACTGACACTACAGCAAGATCAACAAAAACACACAAATAAAAACTGACAATCCTTATGGACCTTATAGAACCTATAATGTTTTTTAGGAGCAGGAGGCTGAAAATCAGGAGACTTGAAGCAGTAATTAAAGTGTCTAACAAGGCAGCCAACAAAGTAGGAACTGCACATGGTTTATGAGTATCCACCTGAAGGAAGTCATATCATCTCCTCTGAATGTCAGACACTTGAGAAGAATCCCACTTAAGTATTCCATCACCCTAATAACTGTGTTCCCAGAGGACAATTCCTTAAAATGACACTCAGGGCGAATAGACTCATCCTCATCAGAACCATACACCAAAGGTGTAGGCATCTGAGAAGAATGGGACAAGGACCCCTCATCAGACTCTGAATCCTCATCAGAGGAATCCAGTTCCCTAGGCCATTTAGAAGGGGTAGAGGTCCAAAGAAATACAGGCATCGAAACTCCTTGAGGAGGCTTCAGAACCATCAAGGCAGAAAACAAGCCACGAGTAAACTATTGCCATTCCTCTTGAGGATCCTTAGGATGGACCAAAACATCTGTCATGTTTGGTCTTTTCTTGGAAGGGATGTCAGCCCTAACAAATACTGGAGGCTGCAACATTTGGCGAGATTCAGTAAGAGTATCTGGAACTTCCTACCTGACCAATATGGAATCCCTCTAGGACCTTCCACAATAATCAATTGTTGTTCCCCCTCAACGTCCAGAGAAGATGCCTGCAAAGTCTCAGAGGATGTGTGAAAATATGTATCCATGCCGGCCTCTGACAGGGTGACAGCACAGGAATCTGATGTAGAAGCTGAACAGCCTACAGAACTACTGCCCACTTGTAGCGGGGCATCCAGTAAGAATCTAGTCAAAACATCTTGGCCTTCTTCTTACCCAACAGGAGTATTTCAGGGTTAATGGATTCTGCCATGTTACCCTGGGATGTTTAAGCCATTGGTTTTCAAGATAAATGGCCAGAGAAGGCAAACAGCTTCTGAGTGTCTTGCGCACAAATGACTTACAGACACTAGGTATGGTTATGGGAAGGACCCAAACAAAAGAACACTGTTCGCGATGATCCCTATAGGGAATCTATCTCCCACACTGACATTTTCCCTTCTTGGATGACTTGAACTCTAGGTAAGCAGAAGGTGTTCAGACCAATGAGAAATAATGGCATTCAGACTGACAGCAAAGAAGTTCTGGGTAACTGTATCTGTATGTCACTTTTATGCCCTACATCCTGTGTGGGAAGCATGTGTGATGTATGGCGTATAAAAGATCATAAGGCTTTGGTATACTGGCTGAATGTTGGGCTGCCCTGGACGGGAGACTCCTACAGTAAAGAATACTGCAACAGTGATATAGAAGGATATCATCTGGTAAAGCATTACAAGTACATTAAACCAATGGAAATAGTTAATAAGCAAACCGTTTTCAACAGAGCATCACCACAACGACCAGAAAATATGCTTTCTCTAAATGTTAACATATATTATATGCACACTGATTCACATAATTTTTTCTACTGTTAACATTCTTACAAAACCACAAACTCAAGCAAGCAACTATTAACACATACCACTCTTGGAGCTCTGGAGATGGGATGAGGCCCGCAGTACCATTTTTTGAATTTTCTAATTTACCCTGCCACCAGTTGTGGTCATCCTTGCTGATGATCTGGATAATGTCCCCAACTCGAAATCTGACACCAGCCTCTTTGCAGGGGATGAGGTCATCCTTGGCAGGATCATACTCAAACTGGGCTCTTACATATATCTGGGACATAACAGCAGTTTATGAGAAAGAGAGACAGAGAAGTTAGCTTCTGACCATAATTAGCAGCAACCACAAATGCAGATTTGCATTACAGCTACATGTGCAGCCAAAGAAAAAAAATGCAAACACCCATACTACATGACAGAAAGATTATGTAGAAAGACAAAAGAGATCATTAAAGTGAATGTAAGTAGCAAACATAAAACTAATGGGTTAACCTCAATTTTAAAATATGTCAGCTAATCCTAATGGTACCGTTTATCAAGAAACCTGCTCTCTTGTGGGGCTGATCTAACAACCTGTTATAAGTCTCATTATGAGTCAGGGGAAGTTAGTTATGTAGGTTTAATGTTGCTTAGCACAAATACAATTTCACTAAATTGTGCAAGGCATTGAACAATTTTAAATGTATATTATGAGTAAGAACTAGAAATACTGTATGTATTTTTGTCAAGGAATATTTTGTGCAGTACTAGACAAGATAAGGCTTTTGTTTGTTTCTTATTTTGCTGAGACAGCAATAATGAGTACATCTGAGGAAAATAAACAAGAGATTAACAGACCAGTTTTATAAATCAAATAAATGTAAATTACTGGTTAAATGTAATGAAGGTAGAAGTGCCTACCCTATCAAGGAAATTTAAAAATGCTGCTGCATTGCTTAAATGGTTTGTCTCGTGTCCTTTTACAGACAAACTCAAATGTTTACAGTCAATCACCTATAACAATGGTGCATTAAAAATCCTGTTGTCTCAGCTACAATGAGAAAGAATCAGGACACAATTTCTTAAAGGTTAAATCAGCATAAAGTTATCATGGCAGCAGTTGGAAAACTGTGACATCTGCAAGTAGCAGCATGCAGCATATTACATTCAAATGACTACACTTGGATTCGGCAGCCTACTTCCTTTTAAAGAAGGCCACTGTTTGATTATCAAGGGTCTTAGTTAAGGGACCAGGGACAGAAATAAACTCCTACTAATGTCAAATAGGGTACATCGTATGTATACATAATTTATTATTAATAATAATATTGTCCATACACATTCATACATGTAAAAAGCAAACTAGGAATCTGGTAAGAAGAACTGAAAAATACTTTAATAATTACTTTATAGATTACTTGTAGTCCTTTCATACATTTTACAATTGCACTTTTAGAGAAAAATAGACTCCCAATTTAATTAGGATTAAAATGCAAATGGTTACTTCTGCAGTTCTTAGCCAAATGAAAAATAAGTAATGTGGTGAAAAGGAATGCTGGTGGGAGAGTGCAAAATGATGAAGTGCTTTTGTCAAAATGTGTCAATACATTTCAGGAAGAAAAGAAAATATAGTAAAGCAAAAACAAAGCATGCTTTGAAAAGAAACAGCTAAACTGCAAACATGACAAAGAATAACCCCAAGAAATGGCTCCTCTGTAAAAGACCCAAAGAAACACCCTCTAAATAATAAATGCATGGGGTTCGGTAAAGCTAACCGGATTCTTTTCAGAACTGCCTTTTTTGTCACATTTACTTGTCTTTCTCATGGAAAAAAACAGTTCAAGATTTAAAATTTCTACCAGCCAAACCATTATTACAATAAAGATCCTTAGAGATATCGGTAGCCACAAAAACTCTCACCCAGCCCAAAGAGCTGGGGAAAGACATCAGGCCAGATTTACAGAACCCCTCACATCCACACATAAAATGGAGTTCAGTGTCCATTGGTGGTTAAGATGTGTGCTGTTAAATGCTCAAACATTACAGGCTAGCACATACAAAGTATGGAATGGAAAAGGGCTGGTTGGCTACTAGCAGCTACTTCTACAAAGGTTTCTGTTGAGCAAGTCAATTCACCTGTCGTCCTTTTGAATGGATAGCTGATGGTAAGTCCTGCAGAACAAAGCCAACCCAGGGAGAAGAATTTCATTTTACTCTTCATAGCAAAACATACAGTGGTGTTCTTTTTACATTACTATTTTAAAGCAGTAATAGCACATGGTACAATGTTTTCTTAAAATATGGTTAAGTATGCAAAATGCAAGGATTCATTTTCAATCTGAAATCAAGGCCAAGCTTTTTAGCAGCAAGCTGTAGAAAGCAGATAAACGGCCTGAGCAGCCATAAGTTGGTAAAAAGATGAACATCTTCAACACAAAACAAAAGGCAACATAATACATCAAGACTTTTGTTTAAGCATTTACATGAGCAGTTTATGTAATAGGAATATTGTCTTGATGCATCATAAAAATCAAAGGTGTCAGAATTTCACAGACCAAAAGAAATGTGACATAATGTCATTCTGAAGAACAGCAATTTTATCTTAGCATGACTCTTATGTAGCTAAATTAGCTACAGGCAATGAATCTTGACTCTCTCCTCCTGTACAAAATAAAACATTACAATCTACTTTAAATATTCAGCAAATAGCTGAATAAGGAAGGATATATTTTCATAAATCCTTTCTTTAATCATATAATTGCTCAAATTTTCTCTGGATATTCCTGCTGGTTAAATGTAAATGAGCCTTCTTTACATTTCCATATCAGATGAATTAACAATAAATACTGACTCGTACTGAAGAACTTTCTAGTTCAGTTAATGTAGCTGTCTCTGTGGTATTACTTGTAACCCCATATATATATATATATATATATATATATATATATATATATATATATATATACACACACACATATATATATATATATATATATATATATATTTTTTTTTTTTTTACTGCCTTATCAAACTGTTTATACAACCAGAACTTAACTGTAGTAGGTTGTAATTTAATTTTTAAGTGACAAAAGCAAATCTGAGGTAAACTCTCTAATTTACATGAAGCACGAACAATTTAAGAATACAAATTTCTACAATACATGAGAACAATGAACTTAAAAAAATTAATAATCTGTGTAATAAAACCACTAGAGAAGGTTTATACTTTGCAGATTTTAAACAGACCAAATTACATTATGCTTCTGGAACTAAATGGTCATATTTTCTGTTTTTTTTAAATACTATTATCCAATTAACTGTGAATGTTACAACTAACCCAATAGGTGTCTTCATTGTCTAAAGTTACCACATACAAGGTTCTTCTGTACTTCCTGAGATTAGGCTGGAAGCACACCTCTATGGCTGCCCTACAAGATGATGCAAATTGTTTGTGTTGAAGATGATGCAGTGTAAATTTATATGTCAGCCTTATAAGAAGGCACATCGTGAAGCTGCCGCCTTGGTACTACAAATAAGCAGGCCAGACATTTGTTACACAATGTGTAATGTGCACGTACCACAACAGCAGAGGGGCACACCAATTCATGAACTCAGATAGTGGAAAATGAACTACACTTCCCAGATTTCTTCTGCAAAAACTGGAACATCAAGGCCTCACACAAGTCTTGCTTGCCTGCTCATCTAACCTAAAGTTTAGTGCCTTTAAATTTACTACAGTTGCTGAAGAAAAAGAAAAAAAAATATTGCTTGCCAAGTTCCTCTAAACTAGGAGAACAACATTTTGTTCAGTTTATACAACTACATGCAAGTTAACAATTGTTAATTCTCAATAACAGACACTTTCTGAACATGACAATGTTTAACTTTGACCGAGGTACCTAATGAGAGACTAGGCACTACAATTTTTAAGTAGCCCCATTCACCAGCAGAAGACAGTACACCAAAAGATGTCTCCCATTAAAACAATGACAACTGGTGAGCAACAGCACCATGTTCATAGCTCTGTGTGTGCAACTAGATGTCTTACCGAAATGGAATTGTTGGTGTTGCTATGACCATTAGCTGGGGACTGCCTGGATGTGGAAGGGGAATCTCTCTGAAATAAGACACAAGGTTCAATAACAGGACAGCATCAATCAGTTGTACAAAAACATGGGAAAAAAAACAGTCATACTTATAGACACAATCTTACACATGCTATTGACTAGTACACATTCTGACTCATTAAGAAATATTTTGTTTTGTATGTATGTACATTTAAGTAAGCCCCATTATTTTTACTCTGACATTTTCAGGATACCATTAAATTACTTTCCGCCAGCCACCAAGCACTGTATTTAATAGAGCATATTTTAAATGCAAAAGTCAAATTTTTACCACATACCTCCTTTTCGAATATTTAATAAAGATCAGTGCAGCAATTTGTGTAGGTGCCAGTTTACATTTGATGCAGTACCCACTGACATTTCAATGTTTCTCATACGTCCTGGAGTAACCCCTGACATACCTATAGTGCCATCAGATCAAAGTGAAGTATTCAACATACCACCTCATTTTGTCTTCATCACAAGAATAGAAATGCCAAACAATGGGGATGCTCACCACTGAGAAGCATGATGAAGGGGAAGAAAGTATTTGCCAATGGTTCAGCTGTCTACCAAGCTTCAGAATGAAATTCAGAAATATGGTGCTTATGTTCAAACACTGGATGATATAAGCATCAGTGAATGCCTGTGAGATGGTCTATTATTTCCTTCCACACTGTTGCATGGCCAATAGTCAAGATGGCAACATAATGGAAACATGTAGTGGACGACACAGTAGTGAGCACACACCGCAGCATGCAGCTGTGTACTTCAACATGATTGGCTAACAAATTTAGACAATTAAGAAAATGCCTGTTTTATTAATTTCCCAATATTCCCACTAGGCCACACATGGCCAAGAAGGCAAACTTTTAGTTATGTACTTACCATAACTTTAGATGTTTGGGATCCATCTCGCCTACATTCAATACTGATGGGCTCGGAGCCGATCCCTCGGCACGCTATGCTATAGAGCGAGGCCTCTTATTGGCTGAGCTATTTCTTATCCCAGGATGCACCACCACTAATCCCCCAGATCTTGTTTGTCCGCATTCATGCACACATGCACAGCTTGTTTATATAACATTGTTAGATGCTTCAAGATGAAACAACAGGATTCGGACCTTCTGATATCCTCTGATCTCCAAGGAAGGGGGAAGGAGGGTGGGTTATTAGAATGTGGAGATGGATCCCAAACATCTAAAGTTATGGTAAGTACATAACTAAAAGATGTTATGTGATCCTATCGCGCCTACATTCAATACTGATGGGACAGCGTCCCTAGCACCTAAATCCTGGGTGGCTCATTGGAAAACACTCCTGAGCACTGTGGAACCAAATGAAGCTCGTCCTCTAGATGCCACATCCAATTTGTAGTGGGAAATGAAAGTGTGCGGGGAAGACCATGTAGCCGCTGCACAAATGTCACTAATGGCAAGCTTAGAATGGAATGCTACTGAAGTAGCCATAGCTCTTGTAGAATGAGCTTTGACAGAGGTGGTAATCTCTTTATTCGAATAAGAATAAGCTTGAGTAATACAGTCCCTGATCCATTTGGCAATAGTGACCTTTGTGATGGCTTTGCCCAATTTATTGTCATAAAGGATACAAACAACTGATCTGTTTTCCTTGTTTGTTTGGTCCTATCTAAATAAAAACGCAACTGCCTGTGGACATCTAAAGTGTGGAATATGAATTCCACTTTGTTAGAATACTTCGGAAAGAAGACTGGAAGTTCTAATGATTGTTGCAGGCAGAAACTGGAACAAACTTTAGGGACAAAGGATGGATTTGGCCTGAGAGATACTCTGTCTTTGTGAAAAACCAAGTACGGAGGTTATACAGACAAAGCTTGAAGCTCTGAAACCCTTCTGGCAGAAGTAATCGCCACCAGAAAGGCAGTCTTCCACGATAGAAATTTAAAATCACATGTCGCTGCCGGTTCGAAGGGGAAGGAAGTTAAGGCGCGTAACACCACATCGAGATCCCATGGAGGAGCAGGATGAGAAATCGGGGATCTTAAAAGCGCAGCACCTTTCAAGAAGGTCTTACAGAATCTGTTGCTCATTAAAGGTGGGTTTATAGATTCGTGAAAATTGGAAATAGCTGCCAATTGAACCTTGATGGTAGAGACTGAAGAGCCTTGATTGAAAAGAGAAGTTAGAAATTTCAGTACTTCTGATACAGGAATAGTGATGGGATCCAGGCCCCGGAGTTGAGCCCAAATAGCAAATCTTTTCCATTTGCTAGAATACAATTTCTTTGTAGCAGACTTGTGGGCTGATAAAATGTGTACAACTTCTGGATCCAAGGTATGACTCCTGACTATAGTCGGAAGAGGAGGAGCCAAGCCGTCAATTTTAAGGTGTGTAGGGACTGGTGGAATAGTCCCGACTGATGATCTAATAGGTCTGGGATCTGATCCAGGAAACATGGACCTTCCAGAGCATATTTCCGAAGATAGGGGAACCATACTTGACGAGGCCAGTAAGGAGCAACTAAGATCATTTTGCTCCCCAAGAGAGATGCCTTTTGGATCACCTTGAGAAGGAGAGGAACTGGGGGGAAGGCATAAAGCAAGCCGGAGGGCCACGGACGGGCTAGTGCATCCATAGGGCTCTTCCCCGGAGCCGGGGTGAGGGAGAAGAACTTTTTGCACTTCGCATTCAGAAGAGTCGCGAAGAGGTCGCAACACGGAACTCCCCATTTGCTGAAAATCTGATTTGCAACTGTAATGTTCAGAGACCATTCGTGAGGAGAGAGGATGGTTCTGCTCAGTCTGTCTGCTATCACATTGGACTTGCCCGGGATATGAGTAGCCACTAGAAAGCGTTTGGTCGACACTGCCCATTCCCAAACTGTCATGGCCTCTCTGCAAAGAGGATAGGATCTGGTCCCTCCCTGTTTGTTCAGGTACCAGACCACTGACATGTTGTCTGAGTGAACGGCAATTACGCCCTGAGGGAGGTAATCGTGAAGGGCTTGAAGGGACAGAAGCACCGCCCTCATTTCTTGGATGTTGATATGAAGTAGGGTCTCTTCAGGGTGCCATTTGCCTTGGACTGACCTGCCCAGGGAATGCCCCCCCCACCCCATCTGGGAGGCGTCCGTGGTCAAAGTGGCTACAGGAGGAGGTGGAACAAAGGGTCGTCCCTGATCCAGACTGGAGGGCACTAGCCACCAGTGAAGGTCCCGTTTGCAGTTTTCCGTGATCCATATGAGGTGACTGAGAGGGAGTTTTTGAAAGGACCACTGAGCTGAAAGAAGCCATTGGAGAATTCTCATGTGCAATCTTGCTAGGGGAACTAGAAGAACCGTGGCGGACATGGATCTCAATAGCTGCAGTACCATTCTGGCTGGGGCTTTGGATCTGGGAAGTAAGGCTTGAACTTGAGCCTGTATGGTTTGTATCCTGTCTATAGGTAGATAGACCCGCATTCGGTTAGAGTCTATCTCTACTCCGATGAATCTTATGTGTTGAGATGGCAGCAACACAGACTTTGGCCAATTGAAGGTGATTCCAAGGGAATTGCCCAGTGATATCGTGGCTTGTAGGCTCTGCACTAGTAGATGCTTGGAGGTGGCAGTTAGGAGCCAGTCGTCTAGATACGGAAACACCTGGAATCCTAGACTTCTCAGGTGAGCAGTCACTACCGCGAAACATTTGGTGAACACCCTGGGGGCTGTGGTGAGACCAAAGGGCAGTGCACGGAACTGAAAATGACTGCCTCCTAGGCTGAAGCGCAGATGTCTACTGGACGCTTGATGTACCATGATATGGTAATAAGCGTCCTTGAGATCTATGGAGCACATCCAAACATCTTTCTCCAGCAATGGGAGAATGGTTTGTAGGGTGACCATTCGGAACTTGGACTTTTTGACTGAATGGTTTAGAATACTGAGATCCAAAATGGGCCTCAAGTCCCCGGTCTTTTTTGGCACCAAAAAGAATCTTGAGTAAGTCCCTAATCCGATCTGGTCTGCGGGGACCGATTGGATGACTCCCTTTTGCAGCAGCTTTGAAACTTCTGAGGCTGCAGTATCCCGTTGACTGGGTGGCGGGTCCATGATTTTTTTGGACTGAGGTGGAGGGTGAGAGAAAGGAATGGCGTAACCTCCGGCGATAATTCGAAGCACCCATCGGTCCTGAGTGATACCTTCCCAGGCTTTTAGGTGCCTCGAAAAACGGCCCCTGACTGGCTCCGGAGCTGCACAGTCGGGCAATCCCTCAGGGACTGTGAAAGGCTGAAGAGCCATGAAAGGACTCGCGGTCTCCAGTGTTGCGATGGCCTCTGCCGCCTCTGGGACGGCATCTTCCAGAAGAATTTCCCCCTCCCCTGCCTCTGGAAGGGGGATCATCCTGCTGTGAGGGGTAAGACTTCTGAGATCTACAGAACCACATTTTCCCTCCTCTTTTAGCCTTGGGGTAAGGCCGAAAGGGAGTGGAAAATCGTGCCCCTACGGCAGTTAAAGTCTTACCTTCCTGCTCGCAGCGGGTCAGTGTGTCCTTTACCTTGGGTCCAAACAAGGAGGATCCATCAAAGGGGGCGTCGGCAAAGGAAGACTTAAAGGCCTCCGCAAAATGACACAGGCGGAGCCAGGCTTGTCTCCGTAGAACAATGCCTGTACCCGCCACTCTACTCGCCCCTTTGGCCGCATAAGAAATGAGCCTCATGGACGAGTTTGAAATGGACGACAGTGTAGCCAGCTGAGAGCCAACCGTCTGGGCCAGCTCCTCAGGCAGGTTACCCAAGAGGGTATCGGAAAGTTCTTTAATCAGATCCCTCTGAAATCTGGTAAAGTGCGTGAGATAGTTCAAGGACCTTAATGTAAAGGCCGCTGAACTAAGGGTGCGCTTACCGTACCGATCCATGCTCCTAGACTCCTTATTAGGAGGATGGACGGATGTCGAAGCCTCTGCTACATCTTGCTGGGTAGCAGATGCCACCACCAAAGCATCTACAGCCACACCTTTAGTCAGAAACTCTTTTTCTGGGGGTGCTGAGAGGAACTTATTAGGACGAGCAGGCACCGGTTCCATTGAGTCTGGGTGTTCCCACGCCCTGCAACAGATCAAGTCCAAGAGCTCGTCGAAGGGCGGAGACACCCAGGAGGCGGAGGGCTGAGCCCCGAAGGACTTAAGGAACACCGACTCATCAGCAGAAGGGGGTTTGGATTGCCAGCCGCCTCATTGTTTAAGGGCTTCCAGGATGTCTGCAAAGGAGACATCATCTGAGGACGACTTAGGGGACCCTTCTGCATCATCGAGATCAGTGCCTGATGTAAGAGACTCATCAGGGGAGTCAACGTGCTTCCTCTTGCACGATCTTTTCCTGGGGGGTTCCTCCGAAGAAGCTTCAGAAGGACCTCCAGGAGGGGGGGAAACCCCAGTGGGGGTAACCTCAGGCCCCGGGGCTCCGCTGTTTAAGGACAGGGGGACTGCCAAAGACCCAGTCTCGGTATGCAGGGAAGGAGCTGGGGAGACCGTGGAGGTAGCCAAAGATGATTTGGCTAACGCACTCCTCATAGCCCTGAAGGCGGGACCACCAGAATCCTGGGAGGGTCCCACCTCCGTGGCCACGACGGTAGATGGCACTCCCGCAGCCGACGCACCTAGAGGAAGGCTTGGGACCAAAAACATCAGTCCCGAAGCATCCCCCCCGGGGCCGACAGAAGAAGTCCGCGTACCGAACTCCGACTCAAGAGCCGGAGTTGGAGTAAGGGTCGGGCCCGACCCTAAAACCTCCACCGGTTCCACCAGCACCGGCTCCAACGGTGCCGAGGCTGTTGGAGGAGGAACCATAGTAGCAGGGTGGACCATCGGCTCCGAAGCCGAATGGGCTGGAGCCGAAACTAACTTCTGAAACTCTGGAGACTGGAAAAGTCTTAGGAGCACCCTGTAGATGTCCGAATCAGACATCTTGGAGGATCTAGATGACACCGATCGGGTCCGAACCGATTTCTCCATCGGCTCCATAGGACTAGGGGACCGGCTCCGAATGGATTCGATTACTATCGGTTCCGAGGGAGATCTCAAAGCAATTTCCCTCGGTGCCGATGTGGACTTCGGCGTCGAAGGGGAAGTGTCTGAGCCGGCAACCCTCATCGGCTCCAAAATCAGTGGAGCCGATGAAGGTGACCCGCCTCTCGATGCCCCAGTTCTCGGCTCCGAAACCAGAGGGGTCGAGACTGGAGGCATCGAGGCAGACCGTTCCGCCCTCGGCTCCGAAGTCCGTGGAGCCGATGGAGAAGCCTGCCTAGGTTTTTTGGCAGT
Organism: Protopterus annectens; assembly: GCF_019279795.1. Lineage (NCBI taxonomy): Eukaryota > Metazoa > Chordata > Ceratodontiformes > Protopteridae > Protopterus > Protopterus annectens. The sequence continues at coordinate 369,178,074 of NC_056735.1, forward strand.
CGGTTCCGACAGACTGGTCGGAGCCGACGCTTTTTTCTTTTTTGTAGGAGAGGAAGAGGAAGATAAAGCCTCCTCGAAGGATGGCTTAATCAACCCTTTTAAAATTAATTTATTCTTCCTCTCCTGGAGGACTCTCGATGAAAAGGCGTGACACACGCTACAGGACTCTTGTAGGTGCTTGGCGCCTAAACAATAAACGCACGAGGAGTGGTCGCCCGTTATGGACATTTTATAACCACACCTCGCGCACTTTTTAAACCCAGAGGGTCTATGCTCTTTAGACATGCTGACTCTAGGATTAATACACAGAAAAACAAGTTTAAAGTTTAAAGATTAAAGATTTTCTTTTTTTTTTTTTTTTTAAACAAAAAGCAACTCACTACTAGTAGCACAAACACAGAAAAAAGAGAGGGTCAAGACCCTCTAACTTAAGCAGGTACTTGACACAAAAAACGCTAGACAGTAATAGAAATAGGGGAAGGCCCCTCTAACTTAAACGGGAAACCTTCCCTTAACGAAAAAACACAATTTCCTCAACAGATCTTTTTAAACTCACTCGTACAACAACAATAGCTGTTAAAACAGCTTTTGGGTTCAAATAAGCAAATTTCCTGACAGGAAAAGTCTGAATAAAACAGTACTTAGCCCAGCCAAGTTTGAGACCACGTCCTAGCTTGTAAGTGGCAAACGAGATCTGGGGGATTAGTGGTGGTGCATCCTGGGATAAGAAATAGCTCAGCCAATAAGAGGCCTCGCTCTATAGCATAGCGTGCCGAGTCGGAGCCGAGGGATCGGCTCCGAGCCCATCAGTATTGAATGTAGGCGAGATAGGATCACATAACATCTACTATCACAGATCACCTCTGTAAACAGCAAATAATCAGTATGCAATAAATACATTAAATAAATAAATAAATAAATAAAGGAACAGGTACTGCACTGTCATGGGCAGGAGGACAAGTAAGATCTCATTAAAATGGTGAGACAGCTATGTAAATGAGATGAGAGAAAATCAAGTCATACAGTACACAAGACAAAAAGAACAGTCTACAGTGGTAAAATTATCTAATCCTGGTAAAATTAACTATTTAACAGAAACTTCCAATTTAAAATATAAATAAGCCAAGCACTATCTAAAATATGGCATAATGGATTAATTAAACGAGATTTTATTTTTATTTTATTTTTGTACATTTGTTAACTGGGTAAGCCTACTACACACAAGTGTCCTTCTTCAATGGTAACTGGGAGCAGTGTCTGTGTAAGTGACCTTCTCAGAGCTGCACAATAGACAAATGGAGGTAGAAGCAATCAAACCCTGTACGTACACAGTGCAGGAAGCAAGTCATTAAAAACTCACAGCCTTAATCTTCTGCACGGACTGCCAGATCAACATGACAATCTTATTTCAAGAGCTGGGATACTAACAATAATATATAAAACAAAAAAGGTTTACCTTCAACATGGTGATGGTCAGAACATCGAACCGTATCCATGAATTCCGAACTGCATCTTCTCAAAACATTGAATGCAATGTTCCGAACCGCAAAATTGCACCCCCTTTTTTACCCATGTTAGCACTTGTTTGTAGATGTGGCGCAGTCGGAAATGTCGACATTCAATGTTTTTTTGAGTTTCAGAAGATTCAGTGGTTCAGGTTTCATGGAAACGTTTTGGTGGTGTGCACATTCATGTAAGCGCTGTCGACATTTTAAAGGTAAACCACAAGAAAGCTACCAAATGCCACTTAAAGTCGAGGAATACCTTCATTCTCCTCAATGTTCACCAGATCCATAACACTCTTTCAGTATCTATCCAGTGTCAAAGTGTCTCTTTAAAATCTTCTGTTTAGGTTCCCATTTGTGTTTTTACTGTTCTAAATTCAAAGTTTAATACAGAACTTTAAAAGCACAATATTTAAGATCCACTGAACGATCACACTTGAATGCAATATTCATTTCAGCTTAGTCAAGCCTCTAGAAATTGAAAAGTAATCAACTCTTCTTACTGAAGATCTAAATAGAACATTTCATAAGAGAACAAATATGCAAGTCATGAAGCACCATTTAACTTGGTATGCAGGAAAAGTACAGTTTTGGACCTACCATAAATGTAGATGTCCGATAGGTATGCATCTGCAGTCCTTACATATGGGTTGTCCTGCCTCAGGCAGCCCTTTGGTCGGCCGGATTCCAAAGTCTGGGTCCGGCATCGGCTGATGTCGCCCTTTTCCCCGACGTCAGAGCGCCTGGGGTATAAAAGCGTCAGCCGACGCCATCTTCCTCAGTTTTTCTTGCCCCAGATGCCAGGTGCCCTCTAATGAAGGCTAAATTTGGAGAGATGCAAAAAATTCCAAACATGCACAGTAATATAAAACAAATACACCATAATAGATAACCCCAGCTAGCTAGACAGAGGGATAAATACTCAAGGAATACCACAGAGGGGTAGGAGGGAGGAAAAGCCTGACTGCAGATGCATACCTATCGGACATCTACATTTATGGTAGGTACAAAACTGTACTATGTCCTTCAAGGATGCATCTGCAGTCCTTACATATGGGTAGAATACCATAGCCAAGCTGGGGGTGGTAGGACCTAAGAAAAGGATGGTGTAGCTAAAATGCCCTGCAGGACTGCAGTAGCAAAGTCTGCTCTGGATCTGGAATATAAAGGTAAGCTGTAATGCTTGGAAAATGTATGCACGGAGCTCCATGTAGCAGCTTCTAAGATGTCCTTTGTAGCCACCCTTCTTAAGAAGGCTGTGGAGGTGGCTGTGGCTCTGGTGGAATGAGGTCTAATGTTGGCTGGCACAGTTTTGCCATGAAAAGAGTAACAGAATCGAATGCAATTCCCTATCCATTTTGAAATTGTCTGTTTGGAAATTGCTTTTCCTTGTACACCAGCAGCATATGCTACAAAAAGCTGGTCAGTTTTCCTGTAAGTCTTAGTTCTGTCCAAGTAGTAGCGCAACTGTCTGTGAATGTCCAGGGTATGAAGAAGTTTCTCTCCTTTATTTTGTGGATTTGGAAAGAAGGTAGGCAGGTGAATAGCTTGGTTCAGTGAGACCCTGGATACCACCTTTGGCATGAATGAAGGATTGGTTCTCAATGAGACTCTGTCCTGATGAAAAGTAAGAAATGGTTGTACTGCCATGAGGGCCTGTAACTCAGATACTCTTCTTGCTGAGGTTATGGCCAGAAGGAAGGCAGTCTTCAAGACAGGAACTGTAGTTCTGCAGATGCTGCTGGTTCAAAGGGAGGTAGAGTTAATTTTTCCAACATGAAGTTAAGGTCCCATGTAGGCACTGGTGGTTTCCTTGGAGGGTTGATGTTTTTTATCCCTCTTAGAAACTGCTTTAGCAGCGGATGAGAAAATACAGGTGGATCAGTGTTGTACTCTGCTGAAATGGCTGAAGCATGAATTTTTATGGAAGAGTAAGAAAGGCCATTATGGAGCATTTCTGCCAAGTATTCCAGGATATGTGGAATGCTCATTACTGTCGGATCTTGGCCCTTTGTGGAGTTCCAAGTGCAAAATCTTTTCCATTTTGCTGTATATGCCTTTCTTGTGGAAGCCACCGAGCTTCCTTGATGATATCCTTTACCTTTTGGATAGTTTATCCAGGCGAGGAGTCAAGGTATTTTCCAGGCTGTCAGCTGCAAGGTTTTTAGGCTGGAGTGCAGAGTTTTGTAGTTGTGCTGTGTCAGAAGAATTGGCCATTGTGGTAGAGGCCACGGTTTTGTGTGTGACATGCTCCTTAAAAGTGGGTACCAGTGCTGTCCTGGCCAGTCCGGAGCTATCAGAATCACTTTTGGTTGTTCTGTCCTGATCTTCAGTAAGACCTTGGTCATTAACGGAAGAGGTGGAAATGCATATACTGTTAGAGTATTCCAGCTGAAAGAGAGAGCGTCCACTTTCCATGCTTGTGGGTGGTATGTCCTTGTGCAGAATTTCTTCAGTTGATGGTTGTGGTGGGAGGCAAAAAGATCTATGTCCAGCCTTCCCCATGATTGTGTTATTTGAAGAAAGGTGTCTGGGTGCAGCATCCATTCGTGTGGATCCATGATGTTTCTGCTTAGGCTGTCCACCAGTACATTGTCTTTTCCTGGTACAAACTGGGATTGCAGCTCTATATTGAGTTTTAGGGAAAGTTCCCAAAGATTCATTGCCAGCCTGCAAAGAGGGTAAGAATGGGTACCTCCTTGCTTGTTTATGTACCACATAACTGTGATATTGTCTGTCTTTATTAGCAGGTGGCCTTGATGTAGGAAGTGCTTGAAGGCCTCAATTGAATGTATCACTGCCAGCATTTCATTTTGGTTTATGTGCAGGCGAAATTCTGTTTGTGTCCATTGTCCTTGAATGCATCTGCCCTCCATGTGCGCTCCCCATCCATGGTCTGAGGTGTCCGTTGTAATGGTTTGGCTGATATTTGGTTTGCTGAAAGGCAGACCCATGTTTGACTGGCTTGCTTGAGCCCACCACAGAAATTCCTTTTGAAGGCATGGAATGAGGGGGATCAAAGCTTCTAGGCTGTGACTGTGTTGAGACCATAGACTCCTTAGGTACCATTGTAGTTTCCTCATATGCAGCCTTGCTTGTGGAATCAGAAGAATGCAAGATGCCATGAAACCCAGGGCCTGCAGTATTTTCCTTGCAGTCAGTTGGGTTTGTTTTGTCAGGTTTCTGAAATAATCCGGTAGTTGTTCTTGTTTTTCTTCTGTGAGAAAAGCCATTTGGGTGGTTGTATCTAGTTTTGCACCCAGAAAAATTATTCTTTGAGATGGAACAAGTCTTGATTTCTGAATGTTGACTGTGTATCCCAAAGCCTGAAGTAGGCGGATGGCATAATTCAAGTGTTTTACCAATGTTTGTTGGCTGTCCGCTTGTATAAGGCAGTCGTCCAGGTATGGGTATATTTGAATCCCCTGAAGTCTGCAATGTGCAATTACTGATGCCAGGCATTTCATGAATACTCTGGGCACAGTAGATAAGCCAAAGGGCAATGCTGAGAATTGATAATGCTCTGAACCTGCAAGAAATCTGAGGTGTCTTCTGCAACTTTGCCTGATAGGGACATGCAGGTATGCCTCCTTGAGGTCTAGAGTTACCAGCCAGGACCCCTTGCCCAGCATGGGAAGGAGTTGCTGTAAGGTCAGCATTTTGAATTTTGGCACAATGAGGTAAGTATTTAGTGCGGACAAGTCCAGAATAGGCCTCCATTGCTTTTCTTTTCTTGGGACAAGAAATAGTCTGGAATAAAATCCTTGGCCTTGTTCTATGAGAGGAACCTTTTCTATTGCTTTCATTTGCAGTAGGTTGGAAATTTGCTTGAAAGCCTCTGTCCTTTGATTCGGTGGCAGATTTGGCATGCCTTGTCTTTTTGGTAATCTATGAAAATGGAATCTGTATCCTTTGTCTATTATTTGCAGTATCCATTTGTCCCTTGTAATAATGTGCCAATTTTTTGAGAATAAAGATAGCTTTCCAAAGGTGCTTCCAACTGAGCCCTGGTTGGCGGGGTCACAGTCAAGTCATTGAGTTTGTCCTTGTGCAGCAGGTGTAGGTCCTGCACTACCTCTTTGGTTAGGAGGCTGCCATTGACGTCCTCTGTAGGAGCCTCTAGCTTGCCCTCTACCTCTGGCACGCCTATTTTTGCCTCTTTGAAATCTGTCTGTGTCTGGAAAGGACCAATTCTTAGAAGGCCAATTTCTGCTGAATCTTGGTGGTTGGACCTGGAGAAAATCTTTGACTGTCTGTACTGACTTAGCCTTTTCCTCAAATTTCTTTAAGACCTCTTGAGCCGTGGAACCAAATAACTTTTGTTTTTCCAGGGGTGCATCCAGAAGCTTTGCTTTAACATGATCTGCCAGTGTTTGCTCCTTCAGCCAAGCATGTCTATGTATGACTGCACCTGTCATTGCTGACCTACATGAAGCTTCCAATGCATCATAACCACACTGTAAAAAATGGTTGCTAACCTGCTGGGAGTTATGCACCAGACCCTGAAGTGCCTTACGATCTAGGGGTTCAGGTGAGGTTAGTTTTTTATGCAATTCATCTAACAGATATTCTTGATACTGTATCATATGGAATTGACAATTCAATGCTCTCATAGAAAGAGTGGAAGAAGTGTACACTTTTTTACCCCATCTCTCTAAGGCCCTGGATTCCTTTTCAGAAGGAAGTGGGTTCTTAGTAGTGGAGGTTGCAACCCCTTTAGGCCCCTGGGAAATAGTTTCTGGGTCAGCTGAGTGGCCCTTGTAAAGGAATAGGTGTGTCCGGGACCCTGTAGTACCTGTCGGGTTTGACAGGAGCCGGAGGGAGGGAGTCTGGGGAAATACTAGACTCTGAGTACACATCCTCTATGATATTTAAAATAGGAGGAATAGCCAAAGGTCTATGCTGAGGCAAATGCAAAAAAGTCCTTAACCTCTTCCTGGAATCAGAGAATTCCTGGCCTTGCCATTTAAAATGCTCTCTCATGGAGTGAAGGGTCTCCCCAAAGGACAACTCTTCAGGGGGGGAGGACGAGGGAATAGATTCCTCTGCATCAGAATCCTTGTAGGCTGGAAAGGCCTCCTCCTGGTAATCTGAAAGGGCAGAGTCATCTGAGGCCTCATCAGAGGACTGGGGATCTGTCTGCTCAACCCTGGGCCTTTTGCCTGGAGGAGGTTGAGAGCCCCTGTCTGGGTGTGGCTGAGAGCCCCTGATTAAGGAGATAAGGTCCTCAGCTAAGCTTAAAATTTGTGAACCTGTAGAGGATCCCTGAGGAATAGCCTTGGGAGGGAGAGATTTTGGCTGTTTAGCAGCTTTAGCACGAGTAGAAGCCTTAATGGACATGGCTACAGGAGGCCTGGCTGCCCCACGTGCTGGGGTAGTTTTATCCACAAAGATGGTGTCGGATATCTCCGGAGCACCGGTTTCAGAAGGTAATTCTAAGACCGACCCAGTGGAAGCCTCCGGTACCGAAGGTACCGGCTGTCGGTCGGAATCGGTAGAGATTCGGTTTCAGCAGAGACCGAGACACTAGCGGTAGGCCTGGGCGTGGAGTCGGCCGGAACCGCGTGTGTCGGTCCTTCTCCTTACGTTTTTTGGGTAAATGAGCTGTCGGAAGCTCCGACGGCATTTTATAACAGTAAATTTGCCCAAAATATTCCTCTGCAAACTCTGCCCGACGCCTAAGAGTGCGTCTATTGAAGGAAGCACAGGCTGTACAGGCCGAGACGTCGTGGTCTGGGCCTAGGCAAGGTAAACAGTAAGAGTGGAAATCCTTATGAGGTATTTGTTTCCCACATTTTAAACAATTATTAACTTTAACCGTTTGATCTGACATTGGCTGAGGCAAGAAAGAGTCCCCAACGGGGTACTTAGCTTTTTTGAAGACTTCGGTAGCTGAAATCACAGGAGCTGGCCGACCGGCACTTGCGAACTGCTTCTGCTTCGGGCACCGCGCGGCAAGAAAGACTGAGGAAGATGGCGTCGGCTGACGCTTTTATACCCCAGGCGCTCTGACGTCGGGGAAAAGGGCGACATCAGCCGACGCCGGACCCAGACTTTGGAATCCGGCCGACCGAAGGGCTGCCTGAGGCAGGACAACCCATATGTAAGGACTGCAGATGCATCCTTGAAGGACATCTTCATTTTATCATCTTCAAATTTTAAAAGGATTAAAAATAACATGCTCCTCGTGTGTTTAAACAATTGCATAATTAAACAAAAAAGTTAGTTATGAATTTAAACTGATAAAAAATCCAGCACCAAGTACAACTGCCTCTTCATTCAGAACATCACTCTGCAACTTCTTTACACAAATTAAGAACTTAATGATCAAAGCACTTATAATATGAATCATAAAACAGCAATTCATACATTTATTTTTTGAATACCCACTTTATCCTATTCAGAGATATGGGGAATTAAAGTGTATCAGGCAAAAGGCAGAGAACTGATCTTGGAAAGGATGCAAGTCTGTCTTAAGACACACACGCGTGCACGCGCGCACACACACACACACACACACACACACACACACACACACACACACACACACACACAAAGCCCTTCCAGTATGTCTTTGGCACATGGGAGGAAACCAGAGTACCTAGCAAAAGCCCATATTGGTATGGAAGGACATGCAGACTTGAGAATGAACCCCAGACCAGAACAGAACCTAAGAATCAATAGATGTGAGGCAATAATGCTAACCATTGCAGCACAGTGCTACTCAAGTAATAATAAAGGCAGTGAGTCAAGTTTATTATTTAAGGATTTTAGCAAAACTGCCACGGTTATAACTCAAAATAGCTTTCCATAATGAGGCATAAATGTATGATCCTTCCCTGGGAAGATATTTTGTGTGTTTCAAAAACTGCAATGAAAATGCTGAGTTTGTAAAGTGCACTACAGAATACATAGAAGCTATTTTAATTTGTAAATTTAATAGGGCCTTCATGAAAAAAGTCAACAAGTAACATGATTTGTACCCTTTTTATTATTATTCCATGACTGAATAAATATGACTTCTGATTTAAGTATCCCAATCTTAATAAATATTAGTGATGCTTGCAAGTTTTTAAATGATGCAGAAAAATGTGGTGAAATCATACTTGATTCTGGAAGCCACTGCACTTCAAATTATTATTTACTTACTTAATTCTGAACTATTTAAGCAAGCTAAAATCCAAAACAATGGCACAGAACAAAGCAACAAACTTGAAAACAAGTTCTACCATGACACAAAATGAAGTCTCAGACTCGGGATATAAAAGATCATGCACTTTCATTCTTTATTACAAGTACAACAGTACTTCATCAGAATCTAAAGTGTAGTGCTAACAGCCAGTTTAAAAAATGTGTACAGTCATGTGGCCAATGTTAACAACCAATAAAACAGTGTATTCTATATTTAAACTTAAAATTGTAATAAAGAACGAAAGCATTCGATCTTTTATATCCCGAGTCAGAGACTTCCTTTTGTGTCACGGCAGAACTTGTTTTCAAGCTTATTTAAGCCAGCTGCCATGCATGCTTTCACTCATTTTTAGGGGTAAAGGTTTTACCTAGCTCTTCCAAACACATCATGTAACTACGACTTGCCCTCAACAATGTCCATTATTTTCTGATTTCCAATAATTATCCAATGAAAAATCACTGATTATGTAAGACAATTTCTTACCATGTGACTTCCAAAGCAAAGACTTTTTTGTTGGTAAAATGGATTTGTTCAAAAATGCAAAATGGAAATGGCTAGTTGTTACTGCTGTGACACTTTTTTTTTCCTGAAAATGTAAAAGCGGTTCTTGTGTGCAGAGTTAACATAAAACAAATTTGGATTAAAAGTCTTTCAGCTTGTTTCTTTGTAACATTTCCCTTTTACTGTGTACAGGTGACCTAAAGCTTAAGAAGGTAATGTCTGGACAAAAATAGTTTTCTGCAACTGACACTAAAACAAAGTATATGCTTTATAATGGTAATTCTGGTCACCTGACATAGTAACTCAGGCTTAACCAGCTTTTACCAGACTGTAGCAAACACTTTTACTAATGGATCAAAGCCATCTGTGGTCATTTATGGACTGCCTCTGGTCCATTCACATTTGCATGCTGTCTGCTCTGCATCACCACTACATATGATTCAGCACAGTGGTCTTAGTATACAGAAACCATATTTGTCCCTGTATTTCACAAACTACATACTTTTTTGGTGTCTGAAAATACCATGGTTAAGGGTAAGGAGTTACCACATCCCAGTGGGTATACTGAAGTAAAATGTAATTGTTAAAAATGACACTTTCACATGCCATATGTTGACTGACAAGGTGATACACAGTTCAAACTGTGTGTGTATGAGGAGCACTGTTTATAGATAACAGACTTACTTCTGCACAACCACAAGTTCCTCTCATCAGTGTAACATCTGATGTATTAAACAGTTGAGAATGACCCTGGGAGACCAACCCCTTGACATCAAGGGAAGCACCAGCCCTGAAGACATCAAAGTTGGGGAAACTGATGCTGACAGCAAGACTGACATATGTACCATTGAGATTATCAACCTTGGCAGCACGTTCAAACTCAGAAGACAATGGGTTAAGTGATGACGTGAAAGGGAGTGAAGCTCAAATCAAGCCCACTGAGGAAAGATCTGGACCACAGAAAGATGAAGATGAGTGTTGAAATGCTCTTACACCTCTGATGTTAGCAGAGGAAGACACCTGGGACCACAACTGTTGCATGCTATTAAATACCTGCCACATCTTTTTTGAATGAATCCAACCTCCTGGACTTGCCAGATTCCCTGGAAGAAGGATGAGGTGAGCAGAGTTTGAGCTCTGACAAAATGGAGATGATATGGTCTGAATGAGGAAGGGTAGCACAGGAAGTTCTCTTGAGAGGAACTAATTATTCCCCATGTTTGACTTCAGTAGAAACTGCATCAAAAAAAAAATAATATTGTCAAAGAAGATGACCTTGTTGCACATGATCAACAGACTTGAGCTTTTTCAGACGTGTGAAAAGAACCCCTGTCTGAATATAACATTTTTCTTCCACTTCTCAGCAGAACTGGAAGTAGAAGGGCTACCCTACGAAGACATTCTTAGAGTGCCTATCCCCAAGTTTCTTCAAATCTAACTTTTCACACCCTTTCATAGTGAAAGGCTTCAAGGCCACACAGATACTTTGGTCCTCAGAAACATGAACCTCTCCAAGACACTTCACACATTTAATATGTTTATTTGGGTGCAGAATCTTTGCCTTCCACTTGCACTTTTTAAAAAGATTGAGAAGCCTAGTTTTCCACAGCAAGATAATGGTATCAAAGAAGGAATGGGGTGAGGGAGAAGAGAACCTGCATGCCCTGCACCACATAAAATAATACAAGTAGCAGAGCAGTGGCAGAACTCTGGAAACAGACAAAGCAAACTGAAATAGACTGACATGATGTAAAGGGAAACAGTGAAATCAAACAATGATTTTCATTAAAAAGCAGAAGAAGAAGAAAAGGTGGTCTTGAGCCATTTTGAAGGTACAACTGACTAAATACAGCTACAAATTACTGGAAAAGGGATCATTAAGAGCTGATTATCACAGATAAAGGAGGAGGGCCTAGGTTACCTCTGAAAGTTTTAGGTACTAGTCTGATCAAGTCCTGCCCATCTTATCCTTAGAGATGTCAATGATGAAACTTCCCAATGTCCAAGTTTTCTTTATAGAGAGATAAGACTAAGTAAAAAAAATAAAATAAAAACAGGAAATTGGGATGTGTGAGTGTGTGCGCTATGGTCAGGAAGAAGGGAGATGGTTGTAGTGAGACTGTGAAAGCAATGCTCAGTGATGCAGGAAAACCTACTATTGGGTGGCTTTGAATATGGTTAGTGAATGGGGAGATATTGGCAGTGGCTGAGTGCTAGCTATTAGCTAAGGTTAGTGAGAGGGGAGATATTGGTTATGGGAAGAAGTGAGCTACAACCACTGACAGTGAAGATATCAATAGTAAGAGATGTAAGCTAAAGTCAGTGAATTGGGAGATGATGGCAGTGGGTGGGAATAAGACACGGTCATGGCCACGGAGGGAATAAGCTGCTGGTATTAGCAGACCATGTTATTTTAAGAGGACTTTAGTATACTGTCCTTTAAATAAGTAGAAGGGGGTTAAGCCATACAATGAATAGAATAGCTGTTAGTCCTAGGCACACACATGATATAGAAGTTGTTGGTAAACAGAAAAAGAATTACATGGCAAGGAGGAGAAAGATGTAATTACTGTGCAATGCCGGATGTTTAGGGAATAAGAGGAGTGAATTTGAAGTGATGCTGATGCAGTGTGGCCACAGACAACCAAATTGTAAAATGAAAGAGGATATAATGATTTTTTAATATAAAGGTTTAGGAAGGATAGCACCTGAGTGTTCCAAAGACCAAATTATCACCGTAATAGCTACAAATAAATGCAATCTGAGGATCATGCTGCTCAACGCTAGAAGTCTATATCTCAAAATGCACTCGCTCGAAGCACTCCTTAAAATGGAGAACATCGACATTTGTGCTGTAACAGAGACCTAGTTCAAGGCAGCAGAAAGCACCATTGCACTACCAGGCTATAACTCCTTCCACACCTTTCGGCCCCAGAACTTGGGCCAAAGCTCCAAAGGCAGTGGTGTTTCCATATTCATAAAGGATGCGTACACCTCCAGACTGGCAGCCCAACATAATGCATAAGAGATACTTCAGGTGCAGCTAACATTGGGTAAGACAGCGATTCAGGTCGCTGCCTGCTATAGGTCCCCAACCATGTCCCAAGACGCACACTCCACGTTCCGAAGCACCATGGAGAATATTAGGGTCCAACCTAACACTCTCATACTGGGTGACTTCAACTACCCCTCCATTAACTGGGAAAGCTACTCATGTACCAATGCATTTGCCCAATGCTTCCTGGAATTCATTAATTCCAATGCCCTGGACCGGCTCGTTCTTACCCTCACTAGAGGTAGCAACATCCTTGACCTGGTCATTACCAACATTGACGACCGTTGCTCTACACCAATAGTCAACTCCTCCCTGGATAGATCTGACCACAAACTAATCCCCTTGGAAATCCACATCCACCCCCCACAAAGGTAACCACCATGAAAAATTTCTTCAAAGCTAACTTTGGGCTCCTAAAAACAGAGGTGGCTAACTTCAATGCACTGTACGAACATGTACACAAATGCATGGATCTCGCCATACCCAATAGAACCAAGGCACACTCCTCCGAAAAAAAGGAAGCCAATTTGGTGGTCTCCTCCCATAAACAAACTCTACAAAAGAAGGAGAAAACTGATAAGGTGAAGTCCCAAAACTGGAAAAACTCCCTTAACAGCCTCAACAAAAAGTTGAGATTCCTCATCAAATCCTCTAAAGCTAGCTATGAAAACAGAATTGCAGCAGATAGTAAAGACAACCACAAAGCCTTCTACAGTTATGTAAAGAATCTCCACAGCAATAACCAGATTTGCTCTGAGCTACTGTACAATGGTACGTCCTATACCGAGCCAACAGATATTGCCAATATACAGGCCGACAGATTCAGTGCCAACTTTATCCCTCCGCCCAAAAGACCAATCACAATACCAGTGGATTGCTAAGCATCCAGTATTACTGCTGCACAGGTTAAAACAGCACTGTCCAAGGACAAGAATACAGCTTTAATGGACCTGACAATATCCTTGGCTGTGTTCTACATGAACTACAGAGTGAACTGGCACCTCACCTGTGTGCCCTTGTTCAATCACAGCCCCACCTCAGCCTTTGTCCCTACCAGATAGCGCACTGCTACAGTCATCCCTCTCCACAAAGCAGGAGCGATTACAGACCCTGGAAACTATCGCCCCATTAGCCTGACGAGTCTGATATGCAAAGCTATGGAACGCATCATCATGGTCCTAATAAACAAGGATATAGGGAATCTCCAAACTCTGGATCTCACACAGTTTGGTTTTGTGAAGGGTAGATCATGCCTGCTCAACCTGGTCAACTTATCTGAGTCAGTCACTAGAGCGGTGAATGAAGGCAAGGTTGTTCATACAGCCTACCTTGATCTGACCAAGCCCTTTGATACCATTTCCCACTCAGGAATCGTAGAAAAAACTCACTAAGCTAGGCATCAACCCCTATATCACTAGGTGGGTTGTAAACTGGCTCACTGATAAAACCCACAGTGTGAAAGTAAGTAGTTGACTCCAAGTCAGACTGCCAACCAGTCACGAGTGGAGTCCCACAGGGTTCGGTCCTGGGTCCTCTCCTGTTTGGTATCTACTTCTCTGAAGTCCAGGCCAACACGAAGGGACTCTGGCTGACTAAGTTTGCAGATGATTGCAAGTTGGGAACTATTATTAACTCCGCAAGTGATGCTGACATCCTACAGAAAGGCCTCACTGAGACAGACTGGTGTCAGAACCATGGCCTTAAGCTCAATGCCAAAAAAATGTCTCATCATCCCCTTTAGAAAAAACATGGTTCCCATGCATTACCACATCGATGGTAGTCCACTGAACACAGATGGCGTTATAAGAGATCTAGGAATACAGGTTGACAGCAACCTCTCTTTTGACCACCACATTGCCACTGTGGTCAGAAAGTCCTTCTATGTGGCACATTTCATTAGTAATGGTTTTGCATCCTGGAAGAAAGAGGTCATTGTTTCCCTCTACTCTTCCCTCATTAGGCCAATCATTGAGTACAATGCCCCATTTGGCATGTACCTCACTAAGCACCTACAACAACTGGAGAGGGCACAAAAGTACCTCACAAAGAGGATCCTAGGCCTTAAACACTTGTCCTATACGGACTCAAAAAACTCCCAACTATTCTGTCTCATATCGCCTACTTAGAGGTGATCTCTGCTTGACTTACAAAACCATGTCTGACCCAGCTCTGTTAGAAATGCTACATCTAAAGAAATCCCAATCCCTCCACACCACATGCTCTAGAGACCTCAACCTCATTACCACAATCAACAGAACATGCTGGAGGGACAGGTTCATAACCCAGAGACTGCCCATGCTATGGAATAGACTTCCAATACATGTCAAACAGAGCACCTCACTGGCCCTCTTCAACAGAAATCTAAATGAGTGGATAGGAAATAGAAAATTCACCCCGGGGATCACTCCAGTGGCTCTACTCGACAGAGACATTGGGAACTTAGGTTGGGTGGCACGATGCCAGGGTAATCCTATGGGCTAGGCTTGTAAAGGCTCCAGGGGGCCATTAGCTTAGTACACACCTATGAACCTATGAGACAGATGGTAGTGTTGTGGGTGTGTATGTTAAGGAAGAGTTAAGGTTTAGGAAGGATAGCACTGAGACAGATGGTAGTGTTGTGGGTGTGTATGTTAAGGAGGAATGTAGGTTTAGGAAGGATTGCACTGAGACAGATGGTAGTGTTGTGGGTGTGTATGTTAAGGAGGAATGTAGGTTTAGGAAGGATTGCACTGAGACAGATGGTAGTGTTGTGGGTGTGTATGTTAAGGAGTTCAATGCTAAGCAGTAAAATATTCTATGACAGAAGGAAAGCAGGTATGAGGAAGGAACCATATGACTTAAGATCCACTGCCAGGCAGTTAAGTCTGAGGGGGATAAAGGTGATACACAGGTACTACACATAGACAACAAACACTACAAGGGAGGATGATATTATTAAGGAAAGCACCCAAAATGGAGTAGTAGGGAAACGTAAGAATTAACTTTTTTTTAATATATAAGTTAGAAAGCAGTATCCCTGCTTCAAGAGTTGGAAAGGAAAATATTTCGTTAAGGCAAGAGCATAAGGGCTATTTTCAACATGCCAAGTAAGGAACGATGAAAGGGAGAACACTGGATATTATTCTAAGCAGGTCGAATTCAGACCAGAATGCAGAGGGGTACCACTGGCACATGGTGGCCATTTGACTGGCTGGTTTACTATTTAATCATTTTTGAAATGGAAAAAATAACTTAAAACACAGTGTGAAACCACAAAACAATTGAATTTGTTAATATTTCAGACCGTTTAAATGAACCGGGAGCACAGAAGAAAATTTTAGAAGCAAATTATAAAATAAGATTAAAAACTGAATTAAGATGGCCATCTCTGTGGCATTCAGGGATAAAGCCCTAACTACAGCACAAGTGACCCGATGCTTAACAGTGGTTGGGGTACCTATAGGAACTCTGTGGACAGGGCTGGTATGAATGTAGGACTCTCTAAAAGATCAATAGTGATCAAGATAAAGACCTATGTAGTTTAAACAATGTGTAAAAACTGCATTAAAGAATAACAAAGAGACATATAAACATAGCTGCAGGGAATCATGCAATCTTGCAAGAAAAAAAAACTAAAAAATGAAGTCACCAAAAGCACTTTCAGAAAAGACACTGTAAGATAATAAATAGAAAAAAAAATTTTTAAGTATGTGGGCTATAACACAGGTGCAATGCTAAATGGATTAAAGAAAAGTAAAATATATTTTAAAAAGTCTGATATTCTTATCAGTTTCTTCATATGAATATTTACAAATTAAAAGAATGAGTGAATTCCAGTACGGGAGGGATGATGCATATATATATTCATTAAAGGAAACAAAATGTACCAAGTTGTTTGAAGGACAAAGCACAAAGTTCTGCTAACGTTAAAACTTTTAAAGCGATTTGTGGGGGTGATGGCAGACACATTAACATTGTTACATTAGGGAACAGAAGCAGTGGCACCTCTGTCTAAGTGACGGGTTTCAAGCAGCCCTGAAAAATACAAGAAAATTATTTTGCTGATAGTTGCAGGCAAAAAAGTGGGCAACATTTTCAGTAATGGTGAACTGCCTTGAGACAAAACCAGTTAACAAATGTTAGTCAAAATGACCTTATAAAAAATAAAAACTAATTTGATTTAATTTTATGACTGAATTACAAAAAAGGCAGATCATGTCTCCTAAACCTGATAGACTTCTTGGAAGCAGTCACCAAAGCTGTAGATGAGGGTAAGGTGGTATACACAGCCTATCTAGATCTCGCCAAGGCTTTTGACACCATCCCCCAACTCTGGAATTATAGACAAACTCACTAAACTAGGTATAAATCCCTATGTCACAAGATGGGTTCGCAACTGGCTCACTGACCGAACCCACACTGTGAAAGTAGCAGGCTCTAAATCCAACTTCAGACCAGTGACAAGTGGAGTACCACAGGGTTCAGTCCTAGGTCCTTTCCTGTTTGATATCTACTACTCTGAAGTACAGGCCAACACAGAAGGTCTTTGGCTAACAAAATACGCAGATGACTGCAAACTAGGAGCCATAACCAAATCTCCTGATGGTGTGGACATCCTACAAAATGGCCTCACTGAGACAGATGCCTGGTGTCAAAGCCATGGCCTCAAGCTCAATGCCAAAAAGTGCATTGTCATCCCTTTTGGTAAAACTCTGTACTCATGAACTACCACATAGGCGGTAGTCTACTTAACACCGAAAGTGTGATAAGAGACCTTGGGACACAGGTGGACAGTAGTCTCTCCTTTGATAATCACATTGCCACAGTAGTCAGGAAATCCTTCTACGTGGCACACCTCATCACAAAAGGTTTCTCATCCAGGAAAAAAGAGGTCATTGTTCCCCTCTACTCATCACTCATTAGACCCATTATACAGTACAACGCCCATTTTGGTATGTACCTCACAAGACATCTACAACTGGAAAGGCCACAGAAATACCTCACAAAGAGGATTACCGGCCTCAAACAGATACCCTACGCAGACCATCTCAAAAAACTCCAGCTTTACTCTGTCGCATATCTCCTACTCAGAGGCGATCGCTGCCTAACATACAAAGCTATGTCAATCCCAGAGCTGTTGGACATGCTCCACATAAAGAAATCCCAATCCATCTGAGCTACACGCTCTAGGGACCTAAACCTTGTTACCACAATAAACAGAACATGCTGGAGGGATAGATTCCTATCTCAGAGACTTCCCATACTCTAGAACAAACTACCTATCTATATCAAACAAAGCTCCTCATTAGCACTCTTCAAGAAAAATCTTGATGACTGGATGGGAGATAGGAAATTCACCCCGGGATCACTTCTGTGGCTCTGCTTGACGGGGCATAGGAAAATAATTTTCTTGGGTGGCAAAAGCCAGGGTACCGTTTGGCTAGGTTTATATAGGCCCTAGGGCCAATAGCCTAGTACCTACCTATGAAGCTATGTAGATGCACTATATTTGGACTTCAGCTCAGCATTTGAATCTGTTCAGAACAGAAAATTAACTGGCAAATTAATAGAACATGTTGGAGGAATTAAATTTGTAAAGTGAAATAGAAGATGGTTGTAGGAAAGAACTCAGCAGTTAGCCGTTCTGGGGGACGCTGAAAACAATGACTAATTAGACAGATATCATAGCAGGTATTTTCTTAAGCTGGTTAATATTTGTGTTTCTGATATGATTTTTGGATTACAAAACTTAAATTATTTGCTGATAGGAAAAAATGTGGGTATTAGTACTGGAAAGTGCATCAGTAAGAACAGAGAGCTGACAACGATTAACTGGTGTGGATCAAGATATGGAAGCTCAATTTTAATTTAAATAAATGTGAACTACCATAAATAAGGAAGCCAATTAAAGGTTGGGAGTTCCAAGTTCAATCAGGCACTCAAGAAAATGATTATTTAACCATACCACCAGATGGTCCAAGTTTGATGGCTCCTCTACTTTTACCCAAAATGTCCCTTTCATTCTATGGTTGTGTAAGCTGGGAATTCCAGGGTGAGGCAAGTACTCTACAACCCAGTTGCACCTCCCCAGGAATCTCCTATTAGCTCATCTGCTTGCAGTGAAAGTTAAGTGGTAGAGAGCAGACCAGCTCTCCAGGTGGCCTACCTCTCTCTCCCAGGGGATGCAGCAACCCCCCCCCACACACACACCAGCAGCAGCTCTTCCAAGCACCACTTTAGCTGCCCTCCAAGGGGCAGCTTGCCTCCACTGGCTGAATTTCACTTGCTTCATACTGTGACTTCCACACAGCAGAGCAGGTTCAGCAAATTCAAGCTCCATTAGGTAAGACACCTAGAGTTCCCATTAGGTGTCACCAATGTGGTGAGCTAGAGCGGTTTCCCTCCTCCCAGGATGGGTGACAGCCAGCAACAGCTGCTCATTCCCATCCTACTCCACCCGAGCTGCTACTCAGGCTCAGGTCACCTGCAGTGTAGTCATGGTTCTATCCTTGTAGTCCACAGAGTGGCCTTCAAGATCAATTCCACAATGAACAATCAAGAACAGTGAAAGGCTGAGACAGCTCCACAGATTAACGGGATAAATCCCTGACTACAGTGCAGGCAACCTTTCAAATAAGATAAGGAATAAGCAGGATCTTCTATTTGACTGGATGGTCAAGAGTGATAACAGGGTCCAAAAGAGAGCATGTGATAAATATTACATGTACAGGGCTTCAGAAGGGAGCAACTGAGAAAGTACAGTTGTGCACACTTACCATAAATGTAGATGTTCAAGTGTATTCACTGTTGCAGTTATCACATTTGGGTTATCCCTGCCAGGGTAGCCCTCAGTCGGTCCGAATACCAGAGGCTTAGTATTTCTGCATTGGTTGCTGTCGCTTCAGGACTGACGTCAGGTCGTCAGTAGTATAAAGTATGGCAGCCGACGCCATTACATCAGTTTTTTTTGCCCTGTCAGGAGCCCCCAATTGGGAGCCAGGATATGATGGAAGAACCCCACCAGTAGAAAGTAAATACCAAAAAGTTCATTGTAAGGAGAGAGAGAGAGAAAAGGGGGATGGAGGGAGGGAAACCAGGACTGCAACAGTGAATACACTTGAACATCTACATTTATGGTAAGTGTACACAACTGTACTATGTTCTTCGTGTTTCACTGTTGCAGTCACCACATTTGGCTTGATTCCCAAAGCTGAGGAAAAGGGTGGAGGCAGTCAAGAAGACTGGTGGCTGGCTAGGATGCCCTGCAAGACTGCAGTGGCAAAGCCTGTCCTGGATTTGGAGAAGATAGGCAGGTGGTAATGCTTGGTGAAGGTATGAAAAGACGTCCATGTTGCAGCCTCCAGGATGTCCCTGGTGGGGACTCGTCTGAGGAAAGCTGCAGAGGTGGAGGTTGCTCTGGTAGAATGAGTCCTGACCCCCTTAGGGGGAGGTTTCCAGTGTTGCTTGTAGCAGAAATGGATGCAGTGTGCTATCCATTTGGAAATGGTTTGCTTGGATATGGCTTTGCCCTCTGCTCCTGCAGCAAAGCTGACTAGCAATTGATCAGTCTTTCTGAATGACTTAGTCCTGTCTAGATAGAATCTGAGCTGTCTGTGCACATCTAGAGAGTGCAGTATCCTTTCCCCCTTGTTTTGTGGGTAAGGGAAAAAAGGTGGGCAAATGAATGGATTGGTTGAGAGGACACTGGAGACTACTTTTGGCATAACGGATGGGTTAGCTCTGAGGTTGACCCTGTCAGCATGGAAAATGATAAAGGGCTTTACAGCCATGAGTGCTTGTAGCTCAGATACTTTTCTCGCTAAAGTGATGGCCAGAAGCAAGTCTGTCTTCCATGAGAGAAACTTTAACTCTGCTGAAGTTGCTGGTTCAAAAGGGGGCAGGGTGAGCTTTTCCAACACAAAGTTTAGGTCCTAAGCTGGGGTAGGTGGCTCTTCTGGGTGGCCTCAAGTTGCTAGCCCCTCTTAGGAACTGTTTGATGAGAGGGTGTGAGAAAAGTGGTTGCTCAGTGCTGAAATGAGCAGAGATAGCAGGGGCATGGATTTAATAAGAGGATAAGGATAGACCACTGTGTAGTAGGTCAGCTAGGTAATCCAGGATGAGAGGGGTTGGGAGGGCTGTGCCATATCGTCTCCCTTAGATCCAGGTGCAGAACCTTTTCCATTTGTCAGCATAAGACTTTCTAGTGCTAGGGCATCTAGCCTCACGTATAACATCTAGAACCGGTTTACTCAGATTGGCAGCTTGTACAGTGGTCAGGGAATAAGCCAGGCTGCCAAATTGAGGGTCTGCAATTGGGGATGCATGAATTCTCCTTCCCTCTGGGTCAGGAGTGTTGGGATCTGAGAAAGATGCCATGGTGACAGAGGGGACAGGCTGCGCAGCAGTGGGTATCAGTGCTGGCATGGCCAGTCTGGGGCAACCAGGATTGTCCACGGTTTTTCCTCCCTTATTTTGAGCAGTACTCTGGTAATGAGAGATAGTGGGGGAAATGCATAGACCGAGAGGTTGACCCACTGGAAGGATACAGCATCCACTTTCCAGACACTGTAGTGAGGCTCCCTGGTGCATAACTTGCTGAGCTGATGGTTGGAGTGGGAAGCAAAGAGGTCGGCCTTCAGGGTGCCCCATTTCTGAGTTATACGGGTGAAGGTTCCTTGGTCTAGCTGCCACTGGTGTGGTTTCCAGAAGATTTCTGCTCAAGTTGTCTGTCAGAGAGTTTATAGAGCCTAGCAGGAATTGTGCTAACACGTGTAGTTGCATGGCTGAGGCTGTGTGCCTAAGGGTCATGGCAAGCCTGCATAGAGAGTAGGAGTTAGTCCCTCCCTGCTTGTTGATATACCACATCACAGTGGTGTTGTCTGTTTTGACCAGTACAGCCTCTGGGGATAGAAGGGGTCTGAAAGCTGTCAATGTGTGCTGGACAGCTAACATCTCTTTTTGGTTGATGTGCAGATGTATTCGATGTGGGCTCTATTGGCCCTGTATGCACCTGCCATGCAGATGTGCACCCCAGGCATAGTCTGATGCATCTGTGGCGAGGGTCTGGGTGCTGTGGGGTAGTGAGAAGGGTAGTCCCTTGTTGTGGTAGCATGCTGCTGCCCACCAAAGAAAATCTTTCCTTAGACAATGTATCATTGGTATAAGAGTTTCCAGGACTTGAGTGTGTTGACACCAAAGGCTTTTTAGGTACCACTGAAGTTTCCTCATATGCACTCTGGCATATGGAATGAGTAGAATGCAAGAAGCCATGAACCCTAGAGCTTGCAGGATTTTCCTTGCAGATAACTGGGGTCTGGTGGCTAGTTGACAGAAACAGGCTGTCAGGTAAGTTTGCTCTTCTGGTGTAAGGAATGCCATCTGGGATGCTGTGTCCAGGCTTGCTCCCAGGAATATAATTTTTGGGGTGGGTACTAGTTTGGATTTCTTTTCGTTGATAGTGTACCCTAGGGAGGACAGTAGGTCGTTTACAAAGGCAAGGTGCTTGAGCAGCTTTTCCTGAATGTCTGCCTGAATCAGGCAGTCGTCAAAGTATGGGTAAATTTGAATATTTCTTTGCCTGCAAAAAGCAAAGGCGAGAGCCAGACATTTTGCGAAAACTCTGGGAGCAGTAGATAAGCCAAAGGGAAGCACAGAGAACTGAAAGTGCAGAGTTCCTGCCCTGAAACATAGATATTTCCTGCATGATTCCCTGATTGAGATGTGTAGGTAGGCCTCTTTTAGGTCTAGGGTGGCTAGCCAAGCATTCTTGTAGAGCATAGGTGGTAGTTGCTGGTGGGTGAGCATTTTCAATTTTGGTATCACCAGGAAGGTGTTTAGAATGGAGAGATCGAGGATGGGGTGCCAGGTGCCCACTTTTCTGGGTACCAGGAAGAGCCTGGAGTAGAAACCCTGGCCCATCTGTTCTGCAGGAATGTGCTCTATTACCATCATAGAGAGCAGGGAAAGGACTTGCTTTTTGGCCTTTGCTCACTGGTTTGGAGGAAGATCTGGGAACCCTTTTGGGGTTGGTAGTGTGTGGAAAGAATATCTGTATCCCTGGGACACTATGTTGAGGACCCAGCGGTCGTTGATAAAGGTGGCCCAGGTGCTTGCGTGGAAGGAGAGTTTTCCTCCCAGGGGCAAGTGCAGGTGGGCAGAGGGAGGGGGTGGAAGTAGCGAGTCATTGTGAGTTCTTACCATGAGGGGGTGGCTTTGCACTCCCTGGTTTAGAAGTGGAGGTACTTCATTGCTTTGATCTCTGCATTCCCTGTGGCTGTTGTCTGGGGGGTCTGCTTCCCTGGGCTCTGGGCTGAACTGACATGGTGGGGGTAGGAAAGGACCAGTGCTTGGAGGGGCAATGCCTACTGAACCTCAGTGGCAGGACCTGCAAGAAATCCTTAACTGTCTGCATACATTTAGCCTTTTCTTCCATCTTTTTAAGATCTCCTCTGCCTTGATGCCAAATAAGTTGTCTTTGTGCAAGGGTGCATCCAATAGTTTAGATCTGACATGGTCTGGCAAGGGCTGCTCCTTAAGCCAAGCATGCCTTCTAAGGACAGAGCCGGTGACTGCTGCCCTGCAAGATGCTTCTAGGGCATCAAAACCACAGTGTAAAGTGTGCTTAGTTATTTGACTTGTAGAATGCATTAACTCTTGTAACTCTATTTTCTGCACAAGCAGGAAAAGATGACATTTTTCTGTCTGAGGAGTCCCATGGTATGCTGCTGAAATTTTAGCATATGGAACTGACAATTTAGTGCTCTAATAGCAAGAGTAGCAGAGGTGTATACTTTTTTACCCCACCTGTCTAATGCTTGGGAATCCCTATCTGAGGGGGTAAGATTCTTAGCAGAAGTTGCTTTTATTCCTTTAGGCCCTTGAGGGTCAGCAGTATGATTTCTGAAAAGAAATTTGTGAGAGTCAGGGACTCTGTAATACCTGTCAGGTTTCCTGGGAGCAGGAGGGAACGTGTCAGGAGTCTAACTAGATTCCATGAAAACATCAAACACAACATCTAAGACATGAGGAATGGTCAGGGGTCTGTGCTGTGGAAGATCTAAGAATTCCCCGAGTCTCTTTTTAGACTGAGGGTAGTCCTGGGTAGTCCTGACACTCCCATTGGAAATGCTCCCTTAAAGTATGGTGGGTTTCCCCAAAGGAAAAATCCTCGGGTGGAGAGGCTGAAAGAAAGGATTCCTCTGCATCAGAATCCTCATAAGCAGAGAAGGTTTGCATGTCTTCATACTCAGATGCATCAGAGTCATCAGACTCCTTTTCAGATAAAACTACTGGGGACAAATCTCTCTTTCTTTTGGAAGGGGTAGCTGGGCTTCCCCTGATCAGCATTATAAGGTCTTTCGCCGTTTTAAGCATTTGAGCCTGAGGCAAGGAAGCAGGTGCCTTTGATGGGGTCATCGTTTTTTTGAGTGTGGTTCATACCCTGGGCCTTAGAAGCTCGGTAGTTTTTGAAAGAACAGTAGACGCGAAAGTAGTAGTCGGTTTGTGTCAATAACCAGTAGTGCAAAGTACTTTCTCAGAAGCTGGTGCCTGCTCAGTGGTTCCTGACCCATCCAAGGTAGAGACAACCACAGGATCCTTAGTCAATGAAGAGTTTTGTGGCATACCGGACTCCGAAAGGGTCTCGCTAGCGGCCTGCGAATCCACAAAAGTGGGCATCAGGGGATGCAAAAGTGTCTCACTGAGGACCGGAGAACTGATGACTAGCTTAATGGAAGCGTCGTAAGTAGGTTTGGACCTGTGAGGTCTGTTCACTGTCTTTATCCTTATGTTTTTTCGGAAGATCTGCTGTCAGATGGCTTACTGAACCCATATTGGAAATTGAGGACTGAGAGAGAAAATATCTAGCTACAATAAGGGCCCAACGACGTATAGTTCTGGAGCTAAACAAAGCACAAAAGCAACAGCGGGGGACGTCGTAGTCTGGGCCTAAGCAAGTGACGCAGTAGAAATGAAAGTCTCGTTGTGGTGTTTGCTTTAACATGTTAACTTTTTCTGACATCGGTTCGAGCAAGAAAAAAGGATCCCTAATGGGGTACTTAGTTTTAGAAGACATCAACTTAAATTTGGAAAATGAAAACTCAGGTAGCTGCCGACCGGCACTCATGAGAATTGATTCTGCTTTGGGCTCCTCAGCAAGAAAGACTGATGTAATGGTGTCAGCTGCCTTACTTCATACCACTGACAACCTGACGTCAGTCTTGAAAAGACAGCAACCAAAGCAGAAATACTAAGCCTCTGATATTCGGGCCGACTGAGGGCTACCCTGGCAGGGATAACCCAAATGTGATGACTGCAACAGTGAAACACGAAGAACATCTGCTAACTGGAACATTCTAGGTATACTCTCCTTCTGGCAGTGTACTGAATGCACACACATCCATATGTACTGATGTGTAAGTCACAAACAGATGTGTATTTCTCCTTTCTGATACTGAAGTCAGATATCCTAGTACTGATATTAGACCGTCCTATGACCTTGCTGGGTTTTCTCTCCATTTTCTAAGCCACTCCCAAGTGCACAGCTATCCATACTAATAAATGCAGACCAGTTTCACTTATCTCCTCAACTTTCAAACTATAGGTTCATATCATCAGATTTTTTTCTTGTAGTACAAACTGAGTCCAATACTGGATCTTCTGGGCTTCCACTCCCAGAAATTCTTAGTCTTTCAGTTAGATCACACTTTTGCCCACAGGTGAGTTAACTACAGCCTAGTTCCAAGAAAATAAAAATGGCCCGCATTACCCGGGAGTCCTCATTTCCAAATATGGGCATACTAATGCCTGGACTAATTTATACTGGCCTATGTTACTTTTCTCTTAGATAAGGTTCTCAGACCAGGTCTACATTCTAGTCTCCTCTTTTTGTGCCTCTTGGGTTGGTTACTGGGTTATAGCACCTGTCATGATCAGCCTGTGAGAACTGGTGCAGAAATTAACAGTGGAAAACAAATTTTTCCGTAACCTGCTCCTATATCTCCCTCTTGAAGTTGGACTCAAACATATTAGCAGCACTCAGTAAAAATGCAAAAATATAATCATTAAGGGTGATATATATATATATATATATATATATATACACACATATATATATATGTAAACTGATTTTGTGTCACCAATAAAACTTAACAAAACAGAGATCCAATTCTAATGACTGTATTCATCAGTTCCTAACCTTACATGTCTTAATTTCTGAAACTCTAGCTACTCTCTCTCTCTCTCTCTCAGACTTCGTCATTAAGACCTGTCCTGAAAGGCTAGTTCATCTTACTGGGGTCTATATTATAACACTGAAAGTGCATATGTGTGACTACATAAAAGTCGAGACATAATGCACAAAACCAAACAATAGCAAATGGCCACGTAAGCAAATTTTTCCCAAGGGAAAAAATTACATGGCCGGTCGCTAAAAACAAAAAAAATAATTTAACATCATAAACAGGTGAGGGAATTCACCCCCCATACCCCCCTAACTAAATATACCAACTCCGAGATCGCACTATAGGGAAGGAAAGGATAACTCTGTGAAGTTAGCCAACTATCTCCTTACCCTATGACATATTCATTGAATCGCTTAAATGCGATTCGATGAATGTGTCGCTGTTTCCGTACTTGCTCAGAAGCATTTTCGTGCTTCTAATATAGACCCTCTTACTATTTTAGATGCATCAGGCAATTATCAATGTATTGTTGTTGTATTCTGGACAGGTAAAAGTTCAAGGTTCCTTCTAAAGTCAGCATTTTTTATAAACATTCTGGACTTAATGATTCCCCACTTTTGGGTGCCTTTGAAGAAACTTAACAGTCACATGTTTATGGCTCCATGAATGCTCAGAAAAAAATTGACAATCTTGTCTCCAACCAATATTACCTTCACGTACTGTCTACTCAGGTAATACACAGCTAAGGACAGTAGTGACAAGTTACTGAAATACATTTGTACCACTCTGCTGAAATTCAAAACCTCTACCTGGGTTCAATGGAGAGTTAAGTCACTCAAAAGGGGCCTGCAATTATTTAATTTACTAAGAAACACATACAAAAACAAAGAAAAAAATAAAAACAGACTAAGGTACAGAATGTTTCCTATGTTTAGCAAAATTAAGAAAATTAAGTCAGAAACCTAGCCAATTCTTGGCACTTCCAAGTTACTAGCTGAATTACTAAAGTGGTGTGATTCTGGCCTCTGACCACACACAGGCCAGAGTTCTGACCACTCCTTCATGGCTACAAGAGGGTTTAAGCTAATTGTTCAAATGTTAGTTCCTCAACGGTAAAATCAGCCCTTCTGCAATGATGGAAATATGTCTGTGCATTATTATATCCAAGACAGTACTGATGCCCACGTAAAATATATATATATATATATATATATATATATATATATATATATATATATATATATATATGTCTCGCATAGCTATTTTTATACCCCAAGCAGATTCCAGAGAAGTCTTCCTCAGGTAGATAGCAAATGTTGGAGGTATGAGGGGAATAAAGAGGTAACTGGGAACATATTTTCTGGGAGTGTGGTGAGTTGGCAGAGTTTAATGATTCCCTGTGGGATGAACTATCTGAGATGCTAGGTGGGCTGATTGGTGTGATGAGCTATTATACAGAATGAGAATTGCCTAGACATGGTTAGGCTGTGTCCAATTATGCTGGCTGCCAAAAAAACAATTACTACAAAATGGAAATCAAAATCTATACCAACTATACTAGAATAGTGAATATAGTTAACAATGAAAAAAAAAACTGAAACTGACATCTTTAGAAAAGGTAGCAGCAAACTACATAGGAAAAATGGGAATTGTAGGAACAATACATACAGAGGAGGAATGAGGTTTAAAAGAGGGCAGGACTTAAATGAGCTATTTAATGTTTGACTGAAAATGACTGGGTAGATTATAAGTGATGTTTAATGTTTGCAAATGGAGTCAGTGTGACTTGTGATGTAAAATGCTTGCAGCTAGGATTTTGTTGGTGTGGTTTGTTTTAATTTACATTAATGTATGATTGCCTGTGTCATAAGAGATGGTTTAATAAAGATGTTTCTTGTTTAAAAAAGGCAGGAATTGAATAATTTATGTTATGCTGCTTAGGTTACACGATCTATAACAATATATGTGAAGTATAATGTTTGTAAATGTGAACTTAATACAGTTTGATTACTTTTATATAAATGTAAATTTGCCTATGTCACAAGTCATAAATCAGTGAAGATGTTGAAAAAAAATGGGAAAGCTACATTTTCAACTTTGCTCCTATTTTTCAACTGTGGACAACAAAATCTATTTTACGTGTGTGTGTGTTGGGGGAGGGGGTGTTGCTGATGCCTAAATCTCCCTAGTTTTTATAATCACCTCCAAGGTTGATGAATACTGTGGAGAATGACATTTTATTTCTGTAATGCATATCTGTTATTCTGTACTTTGTAAACAAAGCAAAATAAATAAAAATAAAATACAAATAAATAAATACTCAGTGACACTGAAAACAGGAAATCACTCAATTTCCATCATCTGCTGACTAGCATCCCTTCCAGAATCCAGATTCCTACAAGCCCTCCATGGGTGACAGCTTAGCAACTCGATGATTTAAAAGCCAAGTAGTTTAATTCTGCAATAGTGCTTTAAAAATACTGCTGTCAAGGTGCCAAATGACATGAGCAGTTCTTAAAAATACTGGAAGACCACAAGCACTCTGCTAACTACATCTTTATTACAGCATTTTGACCTTCATGCCTCCATTTGGATTGTAAAAGAACCTTCTGTCTCATATGACAACAAATTCAGTACTACCACAGACTACACTGTACTTTTTTAAAACAGATGCAGAACTTACTGTTCTTATTCTGGTACACCTACTGGCAGGACCTGCATTAGGAAATGTGAGGTCCAAGTTGTACCATTTTGGTGTGGGGGCTCCAAATGACACCCCTCCACTCCAACCCACTTCCACCAGTTGATCTCCTGGACATAATAGTTAAAATTAGGCATCAGGAATATATACTATTACAATTAATTAAAAAACAAAGCAATATTTTTATTTACTTTATAACCTTATGGTTTATCAAAACAAGCTGAAACAGAAATATACACAGACTATTACCCTATATTGGTCAATTATGTACACAACATGCACTACCATCTTTAGGAGGTGCAGGAGACAATACCGAATACAACATCCTACTCTCTTGTCAACTCCATGGTGTACAGAGAAGCATGGCCTACAACCCAGGTGACCAGGGTTCCATTAGCAGCCTCGTCACTGCAGAAGCTGAATAGTGGAGGGAGAGGAATGAAAGGGCAGTGCCCACTCATCTTTCACTCTCTGGGGGGAAGAATAGGGATTTGTGATAGGGAGGAGTGTAGCCAATGTACTGTGGTGTTATGGACAGCACAGCAGAGCTCACACCAGGTCAGGTGGGGTGGATTCATGTTGTGGAGGCGAAAAACATTTTGCAGTGGCACAACATGGACTTATATTGTCCCACTGCACACTTGTTGAAGGTGGGTCCCAAGCCAAACATATCACTACAGAGGTGGGATGTTTGCCTCTCAAGGTGAGAGCTCAAGACCGGCCCTGGCCTGAAACCAGAACAGAGGTTTACAGTATACAAGCCCGACTGCCTGCAGTATGACAGTCAACCTGACCCCTACCTCAGCAGGTGAAAGAAAATGAATGGCAGCAGACAGTCAGTGGGAAGCAAAAGAAAAAGAAATGCTACTCTGAAATAAACTCCTTTGAAATATGAAGCCTGTTAAAAATCTTCTGACTCATCAGAGTTGTTAGCTTTCGCATCCCTTGCCAATATCATCAGATGCTGACAAGTACAAGTCATATAAATCAGAGGATATGAGCTTAATGGTTGTGAGGAAACTAGGAGGACAAAAGGAGCATGAACATTTTCTAAACTATTAGTTAGCCTCTTGTCTTATCACCCCTTTCTTCCTTCATGATCTTACAGTTTTGCACATGGCCTGAAATGTCAAGAGTCCTTGACCAGTTAATTTTCATACTTTGTGACATACAGTTACAGTGTGTTTAAACAATACCACATAAAACTAATGAACTTCCTCAGAATGCTTAATAAAAATAATAGTCATTTTAAGACCCTCTTTAAAAATGGCATTGCTCAATACCAACCCCACTTTTAAATATTTTTGAAACTTTATTCTTATTTATTTAATTAATTGCTAAACTGGTAAATGGACTAATGCTTGTAGATCATTTTACCCATTGTGGAAGTTAAACATTCTAGGCACAAGGGCAACACAGAAGATCACATGCATGAATAATTCACAGTAGCCACTAAGTGGCATGTTTTGGCAGGTGGAAGGAAATCACAATTAATGAAACCCGCATGGATATAGGAAGAATATGCAAAACCCACACAGTTTGTTCAGATTTGTAAAATACATTTCCTCCAAAACTCCTTCCCAATCAAGTTCACCCATTTTCTTTCTTTAAGTTTATATTTGTCCTTTCTGTATTTTGTATGCAATTCAAACTATGGTATTCCTTTATGAATCAAACTGTTGCTGTTACTATGTTTCCTCTTTTAAGTAAGTAGGACAAGTTTTCAGTCCCCTCTGCCTCCCCCCACTCAATGTCCACAAACCAAGTTTATCTGGGATTAATTTGCTTATACCTGCAACTGACACATTTATCTGCCATATCCTTGAGCTGACAGCATACTGTTACAAATCTTGGTGATTAGATCTTATCTTGCATCATATTATCTATTTTGTAACTAGTTTTTGTTTTCATACTGTTTGAGGCCTTCTATTCCACAGTTATTTTTATAATTATATTCATTAGCAACCAATCATACAGCCTATAACAGCAAAAGAAAACAAAGTACCACTGTCAGTCTTCAAATTAAACCCAGTCATATTATCTTCTGGGACAGTAACTGAAGCATCACTCATATGGTTAATCGGACCTCAGTTTTGAGTTGAAAACTCTGTTGAGCACTCAGAAATAGACTGGTTAACACGTTTAACTGCTATAAATGCATGAAACTGCATATGAGTAATACCACACTAAGTCACTAGCGCAATGCATGACATGAAATGTAGTCAGCTTCGTCATCAAGAGTCACAGCTACTGTGGAAAGCAGGCCTACAACCAGGTAAATGCCTCACACTTTGCTGCAGTTTGCCTCAGGCAAGTCTTGTGGGACATGAGGCACAATGACCTTGTTGTAGACTAGAGTAGGGCCCTAATGGGCTACAGTTTCAGCTGGCTTAAGGCCAGCCCTGCCTACTGGTCACTTTATTTCACTCCAGAAATATGCTATAGCTACACATGTCCTCATGTCTGGAAGCCTTGTGATGGACTTAGCAACACTTTTTTTAATCAAAATAAGTAGACTTGCTCAAATAGCGTGGCTGTACTGGCAAAATGCAACAGGGCAGACAGCAGTTCCACCTTCAGCAGCTGCACCTGAAGAAATCCTAATGACTGCATATCCTCTTTCTTACACACTCATTTGGTGTTTACAATGCTGGAAATAAATGTAAAAGGTGGTGCAATATATAGAGATCCAGCAGAAGCACCGTCAGGAGAAGACAGCTACGGAGAAGTTTTATCTGGAGCATGACAGACAGGAACTGCCTCATAAGTCAGATGCAGGACAGAATTTCATTAACTTACACAATGGGTTACCTGGTACCACAAACTGCAATCACTACAAGCAAATCCAAGAGCTACAACAGCTGGAAAGCTGGTCAACCAAGTGACCTCCAAGATTCACTTCTATGAGTGGGGCTAGGGTGCTATCTCACTAAGTTTCTTGTAATTTGCGTGATGCAGATCCGGAAGATCATAAAGATGGAACTCTCCACAGTACAAGAGGTAACAGACTACATAGCAGGGACCTCTGCAAATGTGGTAGACTCAGGGGACAACTCCAATATGAAGGCCTCAATGTTCTTCTAACTTTGATCATTGTCTCATGCCAGGTGCCCACACTGATGGCCAACCCTACATGTGTTTCCTCTGTATTTCTTCTTCTTCTGGCTATCTCTCAGTTGAGCACATATCAACCACACTAAGGGGCCATGAAGCTTCTGCTTACATTAGTGGTCTTGTATTTTAAAGTTACAGCACTTTCCTGCAATAAGAAATGCCAAGTGTGGACACAAAGCCATAGAGACATCAGTGATGGTGCCATTTCACATCGGCTTAACATGAGCATTTTTCTGATAGTTAAATAAGTTTTCAGATTCAGTACTGAAGGTACTTTTTAAATGAAAACTGTAAGAAGGAAATCCAGAACAGTGTTATCAGCGAGGAAAATGTAGTGTACAGGGGATGGACATCTCCCCTTTACTCACACATAATGAAGTCAGTGTTGGCATCAGGATATACAACCCCAGTGGATGTCAGTGCAGAGATTTTTTTAGGTAGACTTCATCATAAAAAATGGCCCCATTGGTCAAATAAGACTGTGAATGACACGCTGTCACAAAATTAACACTGATGCTTCACAGTGCTTTGTTCTCCAGTTCATTCTCTGCTGGCGCTGGCATGCCTTCTGTATTTAATTTGCTTTTAATCCAAAAGTTAATTTGAGTTTTTACCAGAGTTTGCACTTTCCTCCCAAATTCCAGAGAAATGCTGACAAGTAGATCAATCATGCAAAACTGGCTGTAGACGTGTATGTTTGTGTACGTTCTGGCGATCTGGCTTCCTACCAAGAGGTAAAGCCCTGCACCTACTGTTTACTGGGATAAACTCTATTTCCATTACCACGAATTGGAGAAGTGGGTACAGAAAATGAAGGGGTGGACAGATACACCACAGAAGTTTACTCAAAACAGGAACTATAACTTTTACTTATCACCTTATACTTCAGGGCATCAGAATGAATACTTCAAGTGTAGCAGAAATGCTTAAAACTAATCAGGCACAGCAGCAAAACAAGTTAACTGAGTTACTTCTGGATCCCATGAGACTATCTCCTCTAGAACTATCTCTTCAGCCCATCAAAGAAGATGATTTAATATCAGCTTAATTTTCATTTAACATAGCATCAAATCATGACAGTGGCATCCCTACTCACAAAAATGCCGATGTGAACCAGCACAAACTAATGCCAAACAGACAAAAAGTCTATGACACTCTACATTCCTCAATTTTCTGAGTTATTAAAAATCAGTACATATATATATATATATATATATATATATAAAAAATGCCAGGTTTTTCTGATATAAAAGAAAATTAGACCACAATAAATAATTTCAAAACATTTCCCACCTTTAATGTGACCTATAACCTGTACAATTCAATTGAAAAAGAAACAAATCTGTTAAGGGAAAAAATCTAAAACATAAAAAACGTACAATACTTTGTTGTGTGTGCACACCCTTAAACTAATACTTTGTTGAAGGACCTTTTGATTTAATTACAGCATTCGGTCTTCTTGGGTAGGAGTCTATCAGCATGACACATCTTGACTTGGCAATATTTGCCCACTCTTCCTTGCAAAAGCACTCCAAATCTGTCAGATTACGAGGGTATCTCTTGTGCACAGCCCTCTTCAGGTCATCCCACAGATTTTCTATTGCATTTAGGTCTGGGCTCTTTCTGGGCCATTATAAAACTTTAATTTTCTTTTGGTGAAGCCATTCTTTTGTTGATTTGGATGCATGCTTTAGGTTATTATCATGTTGAAAGGTAAAACTCCTCTCAATCTTCAGCTTTCTAGCAGACACCTGAAGGTTTTGGGCCAAAAATGACTGGTATTTGGAACTGTTCATAATTCCCTTCACCTTGACTAAAGCTTCAGTTCCAGTTGAAGAAAAGCAACCGCAAAGCATGGTTCTCTGCCACCACCATACTTCATCGTGGGGGTGGTGTTCTTTTGGTGATGCAAGTGTTATTTTTGTGCCAAATGTACCTTTTGGAATTGTGGCCAAAAAGTTCAACCTTGGTCTCATCAGACCATAAACACATTTTTCCACATGCTTTTGTGAGACAATGTATTGTTTTTCAAATTTTAGCCGGGTCTGGATGTTTTTCTGTTTAAGAAAAGGCTTCCGTCTTGCAACCCTACCCCATAGTCCAGACATCTGGAGAATACGGGAGATTGTTGTCACATCTAGCACACAACCAGTACTTGCTAGAAATTCCTGCAGCACCTTCAGTGTCTCCTGGCAGCCTCCCTGACCGGTTTTCGGCTTGTCTTTTCATCGATTTTGGAGGGACATCCAGTTCTTTGCAATGTCACTGTTGTCCCATATTTTCTCCACTTTTTTGATGACTATCTTCACTGTGTTCCATGATATATCCAATGCTATGGAAATGTTTTTGTACCCTTCTCCTGACTGATAACTTTCAACAATGAGATCCCTTTGATGCTTTGTAAGTTCTCTGTGAACCATGACTTTTGCTGTAGCAGGCAACTGAGTAAATGTCAGGAAAATCCTACTAGATCAGCTGAACTTTATCTGGGATTAATCAGAGTCTCCCTAATTGGTGGAGGGTGTGTACCCAAGAAGACTGAATACTGTAATTAAACAAAAGGTGCTTCAACAAAGTATTAGTTTAAGCGTGTGCACACACAACAAAGTATTAGTTTAAGGGTGTGCACACTAATGCAATCAGCATATTGTACGCTTTTTTTTTTTTTTTATATCTTTTCCCCTAACAGATTTGTTTGTTTTTCAATTGAATTGCACAGGTTATAGGTCACATTAAAGGTGGGAAAAGTTTTGAAATGATTTATTGTGGTCTCATTTTTTATCACAAAAACCTGACATTTTAATAGGGGTGTGTAAACTTTTTATATCCACTGTATATATAAAAAAGTAAGATTATACTACAAATATATCTAACTTCCTTTTCAAAAGACGAGCTAAACAAAATGAGGAACAATGTAATCACAAAAACAGTTTTTTTCTGAAAGAATGCACGTAACCAGAGCCATTGAATAAGAAGACTTTGTAACTCAGTAAAAGTGCCACTGAATTTGAAGGCAAAAGCACAGTGTTGGACAACCACACTTTACAAAGGCTGAAGTATGCCCGAGTGGGTGGGGATTCAAGTCAGCATTAGCAGCAGGTCATCAGTATCCCAACAAGTACTGCCTCTGAACACAGTGCACTGCCAGCTCTGCTGAGATGATGTAATGTTTCCAGCCCACTAGCCAAGGCTGCTTTCTCATAAGCTAATTAAAGGGCATACATTTATTTTTTTGTCTTAAGCCACAGAAATGCGTTAAAAGAGACTGGATGACATAAATAAGACACAAAGGCCTCAGAAATTCTGAAAGAATTCGTCAACTGTTAGTCCAGCTGTATGACAAGCCAACTGCATTGTGAGGAAGCAATAACACCCTGTTGAGACCCAGTCTCAATGTATATCGTGACCATTAAGCGCCTGTTTCTCAAGTGTACTATTTCAGTGACTCAAAGCAGCAATGACTTCTTCCAAGAAAGAACACATCTTTAACAGTTTTAATTTCATGAAGATTTTTCTGAAATAGCTGACGCGCACACACACACACATTATGTTCTGTAAAATTAGTAGTAAATTAATTAAGCAGATGCATTACGTTAATGCCTATGCATATATCTTTTTCAGTCTTAAAAAGTAAATATTTATAAGATGTATATTTTAATACTTTTCAGGGCAATTGCATTTACTCAGAATACACGTAAAACTTTTCAGCAATCTAAATTAACATTTCTATACCTGACAACAAAGAAAAGTTGTAGCTACAAAACTTCATATTCATCTTAAATATGTTTATCCGAAGTGAAAAAGAAAAGTATATTACGTATCACTAATTAACCCTTTAAAATACCAGGAAATTAATACATTTGTGTATTTAGCTGCACAAAAAATGGTGGCTAAAAATCTTCACATTAATCAAAGCAAGCTTCCCCAGAGAACTAACAGAAAGTACATTAAAGTGCCATTAATGAACCCTTTATAGTCTGTACAGGAAAACAAATCAACGACTAGACTAAACATTTCAATCTGAAACACAAAAGTATTTTCAGGTGCATGTGAAAGAAACTATGTGCAGCCATTTATATTCCTTCCTTAAACACAAACTATGTAACAGTAACTCTGATAGATACCAGCAGCTTATTAAATGCACTCTTGTAGCAAGTAAACTTCCTCAGACTGTAAAGGGTTACTGATGTACTGAGGAGTGAGGGACATGGAAACAAGGCTGAGTAAGAGAGGCCTGCTCCTCTGTTCCATTATCCTTGTTTTAAAATTGGTGTGCACAGTTGAACAGCATGGGCAGGGACAGTCTCCCAAAAAGCTACCACAATCAGCCATCAGCAGGCAGTTAGTTACAGGCTATACAAAGGACAATGCCCACAAGGCCCATTACCTCACAAGACGAAGACTGCATACGATAACTTGGCACAATCTTGAAGGTGATGCTCCCTCGCATTTCCCTCTGCAAAACAAAGTGAGGGGGACAGGTTTTAGTGTCATGACAAGCTTTTCATTAACTAACCTGAAGGCTAGACAGAAAACATTTTAATAAAGCTGTGGGTAACTACAGAATGCGATATATATGTATCAGAAACTACCTGATGTAAGAGGGCTATATATGGAAGTAAGCAGAGATAGGTGATAAAAAAAAAAAAACAAACGTATGTCTTGGAAAGTTAAAAAAATAGGTGTTCCAACATTTAAATATTAATATTTATATTTAAGTGGTTATTTTTTCTAAAAGTATCAAGTTTAATAAAACAGAAATCATATGAGTAAAGTGAATAAGAAAATAAAGATACTAACAACATAACAAACACATTAACGGCTTTACTAAATACAACAGCACTGTGCCAATCATATTATTTAAACATTACATAAATGTTGATTCTTAAAACACTATGAACAAAAGGCTAAACTCGGAGTTTGCATCTAATAAGACCTGCTTTTAAAGTTACAAATGTGTATGGCTTCTAATCTGTGAAGTTTTTTTTCTTTTTACCTTAGAAATCAGACTAATTTTTTTAGAAACAATTAATAACCATACAATACAAGGTAAAGAGTTTGAACTATGAAATACTGAGAAAACTGAAGCATTATTCAACAAATCTTTCAATGCACTTTAACCCTTAAAGCTCATTGCGTAATTACTAACAGATATCAATCCATATGGGCATGTTAAAACTGATTTCTTTGTACCACAAACTGTTGCACTTTTTTTATGAATCTGTGGACATAATAGATGCCTCACACAAACATACTGCAATGAAGAGGGTGCATTTTTAAAATAGCCACATTTATTAGACATAATGAAACAATGAAGTGAGTGCATATCAACAAGGCCTCCCCCATGGACGACATTCTGCATGATACTGGAATACATTCTAAATCAGCAGGTCCTAAGCACTACTAGTGTGGATTTCGCTGAAAACATATGTAACAAAAACAGCGGTTGTGACTGATTTTAAGTCCTCACAGACTCAATATTTTCAAAGCAGGAAGTAGTAAAATCCTTCCTCTCCAAAGTTTCTTTCTCTATCCATTAGATATACTTTTCACCATCCCAGCCCACAACACAGAGGGGATGAATCCCTGACTGTAACTCAGATGTCTGTATTCAGTTATTGGCACTGGCACTAGAGGAACTAGGAGTAAGCACCAATCCCAAGGGAAGGAAAGCACCTCTGGCTTGCCATTTTGGTGTCACATAACAGGGGCTCTATGTGTTTCACCTTTGGGTACGTACCTAATGAACACACACAGTACAGAAGTGTATTGCAGATGCCAGGAATAGTTATGTGTGGTAGATGAGGGGCTCATTCCATGGGGCTGAGTGGGTAGATCATTCCACTGGACTACAAAGCTGTTTCACTCCCTATCACTAAATTCTCACTACAACTGTAACAAATAGACTGAAAGGGCACCCCAAGTAGGAAAGAATGGGTCACAGGACTCTCCTCTAGCCCACAGATATCAGCCCCTCACCACAGACAGAACAAATAGGCCACATGAGTCCATGTACAGGAGCCATTGGCCAGCATATAGGGAGGGAGATACACATTTCTCCACAAACTCCTGAGAACAGCATCTTCCAGAAAGTTATCAGTATGTTTTAGCACATGCAGTTTAATATATTCCTTAAGTACAATTACGTCTTAAATCTAAGAACTCCTCATGAATACTCAAATACACTGATAACAATGAGTACTAGAATCTTTTCAGAAGCTATTTCCTTAGAAAATTTTACATTCACATTTCCTCACCTGTTTGTCCATGCAAACAACCTCCAGAAAGCCAACAGCCACAGTAAGAAATTGAAGTGTTAATTTTAACGCATAAAACATTAAGACTTTAGAATCTTAAAGCTGAGTAACATTTTTCAAACTACTATCTGAAACAAATAATATTAACATAATGTGCAATTAATATAAAATGATTTTTCTACATATATTTACTTTCAAAAAATGTCATGACATATTGTGAAAACTGTCCTGTGGCCGTGCTTGTTTTTGCCTAAAGAACTCCATAGTGTAAACAAGCATGTAACAGTTTAACAAAATAAAAAAAAAAAAAAATCCAGCAAATCTGTCAAATACTTTCCTGTGAAGAAGACAAAAAAGTACTTGCCCCGTGTAGAACTAATAGGTATAAATATTTTATATCACATACAGTATATATTGCAGATTCAAACGATAAGAGTTTTTCTGTCCAATTTCCTAAACATATGTGATGGAGTTTGGCAATATAATTATAAACCGTTTCAAAAAAAATTGTTAAAGCTTTATCTTATGGATTCACATTTCCACCACTTCCTGATATTACCAGGTAACTTCATGGATCTAGCATTAATTTACAAATTTTAGACAAAATGCAACTTGCTGGTAGAAGAAGCTGCAAAATTCTAACATTATGTGGTTATAAAATATTACTGTCAGCTCTTTTAACCATTTTTGAAATTAAATGTCAACCTATTCAAACATGTTCAGTTCACTTTTTCACATTACTCGTGACACATCTGCTCAGATAATAACCATTTCCTCTCATCTGCCACCCTTATAACATAGATGATTATGATCAGGCATCTGATCGTGATCAAGCTGTGTCTGAGACGTGGATGTCAAAATACTCACCTCCAGAGAGGAGCAAGGCATAGCCTGACAAGTAAATACTGACATCCATATTGAGAACCCATAACAACTAAGCTACGGATAGAAAAGACCAGATCATAATTCATGGTAATTCAATTATCCGCTACATGCACTACCAACTACATAACAAGTATGAGCAAAAATTGTTTTACATCTGAAACTGTCCTTATCACTGCCACATAGTAAATGGGCAGAAGTAAAATGTTCTTTAGATGAATTAACTGCTCTAAAATCTGTTAGGCACTTCACTCTGACAGTTTTTTGTGCCAGTGAAGGGTCTAACATCTTTCAAAACTGTGAAAACGCTTTGAACATTGTTCTGTGGATGGCCACTGTTATGCTCAAGTGCATGACTAGAGCTTAACAAAACTTTGTTAAATAAGAGCTTCACCCAAATGCTGAAATTTTTTTTTTTTCCAAAAAGCAATCTTCCTTCCCTGTAATCTAGTACTAAAAGCACCATACACAGAAAAAAGCCCCTTTTAATAATTATTCCATTTGTTGTATATCAGAAGTTATTTCTGTTTGCCTTTCTTTCCTATGTTTTTCTCTTTAATTTGTTGTATCATGAAGCCTAGGAGGGGCAGAGTAATTCGGTAAGGTCACTTATTCCAAATACAGAGCTATTAAGAAAACAATGTCTCAGAATAGTAGCATATATGTGTACCTTATCAGTCACAGACTGCCAGCATCATACCTCACATAGTGTAGCCTAGAACTATAGTTAGGAGTCTGAACATAAGAAACACTTTTAAGCTTAGTTTTTAGATGCAAATGAACAAGAAAACCATACTCACATATTACATTTATTCTTTATTACAAATTAGTTGTCTTTCCTTTAATCAAACTCTTGAGTGTGACACAGAAAGGAAATACTTTCATCTTACGCTCCTGATTTTCTGTCAGTATTTGATTTTGAGCTTTTTCTATACTGTATTTTATGTTAAAGTGCACATTTTTATGGTGTTTTGTCACAGAATTTTTTGTATTGTATACAGTGTTTGTTTGACACAAGTCAGAGAGTAGGGAAGATAACATCAGAGAGTCTAAATCTAGCTGCAGTATTAACTGTGAATGCAACACAAACCAACTCAGCCCAAGTAACAGATATTAACCTCTCAGGTCATATGTCTCACACTTGAACAGTGAACTAAAGTTACTACTTTGAAAAGAGCAATTAATTCAGTACATTATCAAGCCTGTCATTCAAATATTCCTTAAAATGCTGTATCACAAATGGCCACTGACACAAATCAAAGAAAGCAAAGTAATGAGCTACTCAATCAAAGCCTGAGCACCGGCTTCGTCCTATTCAACCAAAGCTGAAGCACCGGCTTCATCACAGCCGAATGGAGGACAGCCAATGTCATCCCTCTACACAAAGGTGGAGCATCCACTGACCCAGGCAATTATATGCCCATCAGCCTAACTAGCCTGATCTGCAAGGCCATGGAATGCATTATCATGGAACTTATAAAAAAGGACATTGGCAACCTCCAAACGCTTGACCCCACACAGTTTGATTTTGTCAAAACGACAGCATGCCTGTCAAACTTGGTCGACTTCTTTGAAACAGTCACCAAAGTCATGGACGAGGGGAAGATGGTGCACACTGCCTACCTTGACCTAGCCAAAGCCTTTGACATTCCCCACTCGAGCATAATAAATAAACTCTCCCATCTAGGCATCAACCCGTATGTTTCCAGATGGATAGGTATCTAGCTCACTGATAGAACCCACTCAGTCAAAATAGGGGAAGCCACCTCTAGTAGTGGACCCATAACGAGCAGTGTACCCCAAGGATCGGTCTTGGGGCCTCTACTGTTTGGGATACACTTTTTTGAGGTGCAAGCAAAAACCAGTGGTCTGTGACTGACTGCAAGCTGGGTGGTGTCTTAAATTCCCCTAGTAATGTGAGCATCCTCCAAGAGGGCCTTACACAAACTAATGACTGGTGCCAAAAGTATGGCCTCAAACTAAATGCCAATAAATGCATCATTATCCCCTTTGGGGAAAATG
Source organism: Protopterus annectens (assembly GCF_019279795.1). Classification (NCBI taxonomy): domain Eukaryota; kingdom Metazoa; phylum Chordata; order Ceratodontiformes; family Protopteridae; genus Protopterus; species Protopterus annectens. The sequence continues at coordinate 369,218,463 of NC_056735.1, forward strand.
GCATCCTCAATAATTATCACATTAATAACAATATACTAAGCATGCAATCAGTCATGAGGGACTTGGGCATCCAGATTGATAGCAACCAGACATTTAACCACCACATTGCCTCTGTTGTACAGTAGGCTTTCTACATGGCCCACCTCATAAGTGAGCGTATTTCATCCAGGAACAAATAGGTCATAACACCCTTGTACTCCTCCCTTATCAGACCCATTATCGAGTACAATGCCCCCTTCAGCATGTACCTTGCCAAGGACATGCAGCAGCTGGAGAGACCACAGAGGTTTCTGACCAGGAAAATCCAGGGTCTCAAACACCTATTCTATACAGATAGGCTAAAAACCCAGTTCCTCTACTCAGTCTCCTACAGACTGCTCAGAGGTGACCTGTGTCTGGCATAAAAGCCCATCTCAGACTTAGCCTTGATGGAGTTGCTGCATATCCATAAGTCAAACTCCACTCGCACAACCCGCACACAAGGCCTTAACCTGGTCTGTGACATTAAAAGAACTTGTTGGCAGGATAGACTTGTGTCCCAAGGACTCCCCCAACTGTGGAATAGACACTCTTTCCATGTCAAGCAGAGTACCTCTCTAGCCCTCTTTAAGAGGAATCTGGATGACTGGATGGGAAACAGAAAATACACCCCTGGGATCCCACTTATGTCCCTGCTGGACAGGGGAAACATGTACTGACTTTGTAGGAACATGGGAAAAATTCTTGGCTAGGCTTACAAGTGCCTCTGGGTTAATAGCCTAGTATCATCCTAAGAACCTATGGAAAAATATGGGATTATGCTGACAGGAAGTCTCAGTACTTTTGTAAGTTGATGACAGAGAACTGCAGTAAATGATCCTTGGACCACAGGATTTTCTTTCTGTCCTTCTAACATATCATCAGGGAGGCAAAAGCATTTACTGTAAAACAAAATCATGCAGTATGGCAGGCCCATTTCAGGACATATTGGGGTACAAATTAGAAAATAATAATAATAAGCACATTCTTAGATACAGAGCTATTAGAAAAGCAGAAAAGTTCAAGATATGCTAAAAAAATGTTTTTCATTTTTAGGTGTGGTTCTTCAAACACCTATCTAATATTGGAGAGGTGCTTAAAAAGTCAGTTTTTTCTGAATTCATAATAAAATAGTTGAATTCCATACATTACAATAGCTTTAAGATATTTTAACTTCTGTAGTTCCTGCCTTTCTTGCTCAGTAATACTAAAATTCCCATCTTCTTTGCCATTATCTCATCAGTTTTAGACACAACACATTTGTGAAAAGTGAAAATGCAATCACTAATTTGAATTCAGAAATTACCTACAAAATATAAATTCCTTAACCATAAAACTTTGCTAGAGGTTATAATTTCTGTAAAAGTACAGCTCCCTACTGAAATCTCGAGATTCACTTTGCCAAATCCCAAGATACCAAAAAAGAAAGACTGAAAATGCAGAAGAACAAATGCTGAACATCACTTTTCTCCTTTAAACTACCCGCTTGCACCACCCCATGAACTTATACTAATTACGAGATAGCCATAGCTTGCAGAAAAGGAGAATATTCCATGAAATGGCACTCTTACACTTAAGTATATGTAAGGCTGAATTTTCAGACATTCAGGCTTCACATCTCAGGACTTTGGCAAAGTGGGTCCAGAGATCTTACATAGTTGGCCAAAAGTACAACTAAAGTCACTTTAGTCATAAAATCAATCCTAATTGCCATATGAAAAACTACTGGATTGGATTTCCATTTTTAAATAAAAAAATAAGATGAAATCATTACATGAAGTTAAAAAATCCATGTCGCACCAGCATTTGTATTTCTGGGAGAAAATACTTAAGAAGGCTATTCACAAATGAATAGCACTGTGTGAAAAGCTCTTTAATATTACTGTGTACTGTTTTAAGCCTTCCACGTGTCACAGAATGTGGCCTGACATTCCACTAAATAAAATGTTTTTGTACCATCTACACAATACACTGTAGGAAAGACTCAGGCAAGCTCACCAGCTAAACCTTTCTCAGACCACTAAATGTCTCCCATTTACATAAAATCCTTTGAGAGGATAAGATCCCTCTCAAGCTCCCAGCTAACCTAAGAAAGGTGAAATGCAAAAAAAGATAGCATAGACCTCACAAGAGCACAAAATAACTTCACATCTGAAGATGGGGAAAGGATAAAGACAGCCACACTACTACACATCTATAATTAAAGTAAGTACATAACTTCCATATGTGGTTAAGACTTGCTCCATGTACCTCAACCTAGAGGACAGAGTTCCCAGCAAAAGTACTACTTAGCGGCAAGCAAGAAAGTATTGCTAAAAGGCTGTAAATGGGAATAGCGTGACCTATAACTGTCCCACAATCATAGTGGAGATCAAAATTTAAAAAAAACATGATCATAAGACTAGACTGAAGCTGGATCTAGTCAAAAGGTCTAGATCCAACCCTCATTCTACCAAAAAAATGTGGACAGTGAGGATGGAAGGCCTCATACCAAAGATGGTAATCAGAAGGATTAACACTATAGAAAGCTTTTAAAACAAATTATGGGTACAAAAGGACATCTACTAATGGCCTATCAGAAAAATTGGAAGAATAAACAAACAAGAAAAAAACATATAACTGAAGAAAAATAAATAAATTATGTCACCAAGATCCAGGTTCAATCGCTACACTGATAAATCCAAGTAAAAGTGCTCCAACTACAAAAGTGGGTAGGAAATTCTTAGAAAAAATTGACTAGACAAACAACTGAACTGCCTGAAAAGAGGAGTTGGCAGTAAAGACAACAAATCCAAGAGTGAACAGGAGTAAATTTTCCAACTCCCCACCAAACTAGACTACCACCAACAGAGGGTTTTTAAGCTACCATCTAAGAACCTATAACACACTGGGGCCCAGGAAACCAGAATAAGAAAAAGCCAGAAAGCTAGGCCCAATACGTAAAATGGTCTGAAACATTATGTCAACCCGAACTGCAATTCAAAGTCCAAAGACATTTGTAGATGATACTTAAAGTCAGTGAACTGCAGAAGCTATCACACAGCAGCCCTTGATAATGCAGAACCTCCAAAGTAAAACATGGGATAAAAAGTCACTCAGTAATAACAGGGTAGCTTGGAAAGGAGAATGGACATCCAATGGTCTGACCAAAATCAAGCTCATCTGTGGAGGGACACAACGCTCTTGAACAGCAAGAGGGAAACAACGTAAAATTGAAATTCACATACAGCAACAAATGTCCCAAGTGTGACCTCTCTCTCTCAATTTTCCACACAATGTACGTCCCCCCACAAAGCTTAATTTCTGAGTGTTATTCTAACCTGTGCTTTTAGCTGAGGTATGGTAGTGACATGCACACTGACTAGGTTGCTACATCTAGGCTTTCTCCCTCCTCCCATCTCATAATTTCTTTATGCGTTAGTAATTGATATGGTATTTTGTATCTGTTTTACTCTATAATGCTAATGTGCAGAACAGGATTTAGTACCTACCAAACATTTTTATCTTTAAATCTTTTGCTTTCAAGCAATAAAGCAGATAATTAGGTTTATCTTTACTTGTAACACTGACACTAACCTGAGATAACTATACAGCAAACTGACATATTTTCTGGTCTGCTTCTCGTGCTTCACCCGCTCTGCTTGGGCTCACTTCACTCCCCTACCTATCCCCATTTCCCACCCACCCCCACTACTTTTAAATTTATACTTTAACCTTTCTTTCCCCTCCACTTCCTCCAAATTCCTACCAATCAAGTCCATCTCAAGCTGCACACCTCTACCTACTGAAGCACAACTCCATACCACCCCCTACACATCTCATTCCAAATTACACCCTCTCTTCATTTTCAAGCCTTTCTACTGCAATACACTTCTCATTTGCTCAACTGCTTCCTCACCACACATCTAACTATAACTCCATCCACCCACTAGTCTCCTCTTCCTCTCCACACCTTCCTCCACACAGCTGCTTACATTCTCTTCTGTTTTTATGTTCCCTAAAATGTTCTCGTTTCACATATTCTCATCCACCCTTAGCATGCTGCTTATCTCAATCCTCACTCCTCCTCTTCTTCTACTATCTCACCTCTCCTCTTACTGTACTAAATTATCTCCCATAAGCCCTCCTTCTATTTCTACTTACCCCCATAGCAACTCACATCACCCTCTCTATTAAACCTTTCTAACCCACTCTTACTCGAGATTAAATTTATCCTCCACTCCTCTCACCCCATAAAAACCTAAGCCTAAGTACCATAACTACTACATTAAGATTCCTACTCTTCTACACAACCCCAAAAGCTTATTCCTATCAGGAGATATACACCCCAACCCAGGCCCCCTCTCCTGTCCATCCCTTAACACCCTTTCCTCACAACTACCCTCCTCTCACCCCAACTCCTCCTCCTTATACTCTCTAAATATACACAGCATTCTCAACAAAGTCAGTGAATTTTTTATTTATTTAACATTTGTTTACCGGGAAAGGCAGACTTGGAACGAAGCCAATTTTCAGTGGAGGCCTGGGGAGAAATGCTCCAGATGCATGTCTTTTCAACATGGGAGGAAACCGGAGCACCCAGTGGAAACCCAGAAGAACACAGGGAGGACATGCAGATTCTGCACAAAAGGCACTCCTGCTGAGAATCGAACCAGAGAACCTCTTGCTGTGAGGTGACAATGCTACCACTGCACCATCCACTCATGGATTGGCCCACTACTCGCCTGATATAATAACTCTCTCTGAAACCTGGCTCAAACCCCACATCACTGACAATGAAATTCTTCCCCTGGGATACAATATCTTCCGCTTAGGCAGAGTCCACAAAAAAAGAGTACATGTAGCCATAACTTATGCTGACCAACTTAACCTGCCTCCATTGTCCATTTCACTACCCAATTTCCACCATGCAGAACTCTGATTAGTTAACTGCAAATTTAATAATCACAAAAAACTTACAACTGCTGCTATATATATTCCCCCAGGTAATAATATCCCCATTCTGGAACATATCCTCTCCTCGATCACACACAATGTACCTAATGAAACTATTTTACTAGGTGACATCAACATAGATTAGCAAACCCTAGCCACCGAGTCCCCAAACTGCAGTGTTAATCTTCATGACTTCTCATAACTTATCTCCACCCCTACCCACTTTAGCAAACCAACTAACTGTAGCTTTATCTTGAATTGGATCACTGAATCCAATCCAGACCTTTACCACAACCCAAAACACTACAGGATTCTATAACTGACCACTTTCCCACCTGCATTCAAAGATACCCCCATCAATATACTAGACCCTACAAATACAAAAAATGTCATAGTCTCTTTAATTTCAACCCAGATCTATTTAACAATAGACTTTCCTCCATAAACTGGTCCTTGCTCTTATACTTACCCCTAGGTAATGGCGTACACAAGTTTAACCAATTTTTTCAGGATATCCTCAACTCCCTTGCTTCCCTTAGGAAAATCAGAGTAAAATCTCTCTCTGTCTCTGCACCTTGGCTGTTTCAATCCACTCGCTCGCTAATGCTCAAGGGAGACAATGCTTAGAAAAACTGGCTAAAAACTAAATCCACTATCCATCACCAAACCTACTAAGAACATAGAAACCTCACTAAAAACATGTCAATAATGATGAGAAAATGTTCTAGCTAAAGACTCAGACAAGTCACCATAGCAATCCTAAGAAATTCTGCAACACTCTCGATAAGACCCTTCATCCTAGTAACCCTTCTATACTTAACCCTTGCCCTAACAACTCTTATTCCTCCCAAAATCCCTTACTCATCTTAAATCTACATTTACTATCTCATCTGTTGATAACACTATCATTAATGCTGAAACTCATATCAATCTCCTGGGTGCAATCATTGACAATCAACTCAAATTCAACTGAGACATCCATTATTGCATAAAAAAGACACACCAAAACTGGGCTTGCTTTTTTGAAATAAAAAATTCCCCACCAAAGACTCTAGACTCTCCTTAGCCTTTGCCTACCTTCTTCCTATTCTTCTTTACGGCTCCCAGATTTTACCAAACCTCCAATCTTCTCTAAAATCTGAGCTTGAACTTACTTACAACAAAGTCATGAGATTCGCTGCAAACCAACCCTAAAATTCCCACCACTGCTTCTCTCTCTCAAACCTCTTAAATGACTAGAAATCCCCCACCAGCAGTTACTATCACAGCTGCTCCTCATGCACTCCATTCTTAACAAATCTACCTCCTCCCTCATCTTTTTCTATACTGCTAATCACTCTCTCTCAGGAGCTCCAACTAGTTCCTCTTAGAAATCTATAAACCCAAAAGAACTGGCCAACATCTATACAGCTACTAAACTGCCTTAGCTTTGAACAAACTTTCATTGAGCACACCAGAACTATATCCAACACTCAATAATTCAAAAAAGCCTTAAAGAAACTTTATGGAACTCTTGGAGCTGTTCGGCCAAAGCCCAACCTAACGCTCTCTCTCATTATTCTTACTTTTTACTCCACTTACCCATGCACTCTATAGTTCTGACTTTCAACTGCTCTAATCTATTCTACATGATCTGATACTACATTATGTCTATAGTTTCATACTAATCTATGAACCTATCTATGAACCTATGATACTAAATTATGTCTATTGTAACTACCATTGTCTTTAAATATCATTTACTTCACTGCCTGCTGATGTATTTATTTTTTATTGTAGTTCAGAATCTTTAGTTGTATAAACCTACTTCCGCATTACATTTTGCTTGTATTAGAACCTTTTTGTACATACTACTATTCTTTGTATCGTTAGTTGTGTATATAGCTACTTCTGTATTACAGTTTTGCCTGTATTAGATGCTTTTGTACATACTATTCTTTGTATCGTTAGTTGTGTATATAGCTACTTCTGTATTACAGTTTTGCCTGTATTAGATGCTTTTGTACATACTATTCTTTGTATCGTTAGTTGTGTATATAGCTACATCTGTATTACAGTTTTGCCTGTATTAGATGCTTTTGTACATACTATTCTTTGTATCGTTAGTTGTGTATATAGCTACTTCTGTATTACAGTTTTGCCTGTATTAGATGCTTTTGTACATACTATTCTTTGTATCGTTAGTTGTGTATATAGCTACTTCTGTATTACAGTTTTGCCTGTATTAGATGCTTTTCTACATACTATTCTTTGTATCGTTAGTTGTGTATATAGCTACTTCTGTATTAGATTTTTGCTTGTATTAGAACCTTTTTGTACATACTACTATTCTTTGTATCAAAATGTGTTCTGTTTTGGAGCTTTTCTCCCTGAACCTCCGCTGAAAAAGGGCTCAGGCTCAGTCAGACATACCCGGTTAACAAATGTCAAAATAAATAAATTTAAATAAAGCAAATCCTAAAAGTATCACCAGGAGGTATTACCAAACTGATAACTGGAAAAAAAATGCAAAGCTTGTGCAGAAAGAATGCCAGAGATTCACAAGAAGCCTGAACAGGAAGAACTCAGGAGACCACAACTAACCAATCAAAGACTCCTGAAATCAAAATTCATAACCCAACAATGAAAGAGAACAAATAAAGGAGAAACAAAAGAGACACAGTCTGGAATAAACCTGAAAAATAGAAGATACCTAGTTTCAGGACATATGCAAATGAAAAGCCCTGGAGATGATAAGTAGGAAACTGCATTCTAAAGAAAGGGTCATGTTCCCTGGGATATGAAAGGGGAAAAGTTCAAATGATAATGACAAAGACTGAGAAATAAAAGGCAGAATCATCATGCCTGGCAAAGCTTTGACATGAGTCTGCTCACAGAACACCAACATTCTACGTTCACCAAGGATGATGTCACTATGCAAACAGAAGATGAGTGACTTTAAGTGGCTTAGCTTCTGGTGACATTCAAAGGGGGTACAATACTTGTCAGCATGGGAGGATAAAGTCAGCAGACCACGTTGCTTTGCCAAGGATGGCCAGCATCCATCCCCGTTAGAATTTTGAATATTGGCTAAAACATTTTTTTGGTAATGCCAAACTGACAAACCTTCCAACTTAGCAAAATCAACCTACGAGAATCTAAAGGTGTTACTGGTCAATGCCAGAATCCTAAAAAAGAAACTCCACTCCCTCCAAGCTTTCCTCACCTTGGAGAATGAGGTGTATCAAACTTGTAAAATCTTACCATAACAGTAGATGTCCTTCTCTTCACTGTTGCAGTATTCTTTACGGTAAGGATCCCCTGCCAAGGGTAGCCTGACATCTGGACAGTATACCACAGCCTTAGGTTGTAATAGGGATATCATACATCACACATATGCTTCTCCTGTGCACAGAATAGGGCATAAAGGTGACATACAGATGTACTATCCTCAGAACTAAAAAGCCCCAGAAGGAGCAACAGTCCAAGGAGAAATAAGGAATATGTGCATTCAGAAGGAGCAAGAAACATTAGGAGAGAGGAAGCGAACACTGTAGCAATGAAGAGAAGGACATCTACAGTTATGGTAAGACTTCACACAATTGTACTATGTCCTTCCATATCACTGTTGCAGTAAGGAAAGTACAAAAGCTCCGCTAGAAGGTTTGGAGGAGGAAGGTTCAGCAGAGTCCTCAAGAATACCATGCAGGACAGCCCTGGCAAATCCAGCTCTAGTCCTAGAAACAACATCCAACTTACAGTGCTTGGCAAAAATATACACGGAAGTTCAAGTAACTGCCCCAAGAATAAAGTTGGTAGCCAAAAAGCACCAGAAGTCAAAGTCCTGGTAGAATGAGCCTTAACAAAAGAAGGAAGACTTTTCCCATGAAATGAGTAAAAAAAGGCAATGGCCTAAGATATCCAAGATGAATTAATTTGCTTAGAAACAGCCAAATCTAAAGGCCTAGGGTGAAAGGAAACAAAAAGCTGCTCAGATTTATGAATGGCTTTAGTCTTATCCAAATATCTGAGCTGTCTATCCAAATCAAAGCTGTCAAGAGCCTTCTCACCAGCAGACTGCAGAGAAGGGAAAAAAGTGGGCAAATGAATGATCTGATTAAGGGACAACTCATTAACCACCTTGGGCATAAAAAGGGAGGATTAGTACGAAGAGACACCCTGTTCTTCTAAAAAGTAAAAAAGAAGGAATAGCCATAAGGGTCTGCAGCTCAGACACCTGCCTGGTTGAGGTAAGGACCAAAACAAGAATAGTGTCCCAAGAGCAATGCTGTAAGGAAGCTGAAGCTGCAGGTTAAAAATGAGACTAAGTCAATTTTTCCAGGACAAAATTAAGGTCCCATGAAGGAAGAATAGACTTCCTAGTAAGCCAAATATGAAGGACATTTTAAGAAATTGACCATGAATCTAGAAGTCAAAGGCAGATAAGCAGAAATGGCTGACAGGTGGAATTTAACAGAAGAGTATGCCAACCCAACACTGAATAATTCACACAAATAAGACAAAACCAAAGGAACTTCCACAGAAAGAGCAGCCAGGTTACAAGCAAGACACCAAACGGAAAATCTCTTCAATTTGGATAAGTAAGATTTCCTGGTAGTGGGTTTTATGGCCTCATGCAGAACATGAAGCACATCCTCAGAAAAATGGTGTATAAAAGGGATCAAAACCTTATCACCCACAGTGTCAGTTGAAGAAGGGATAGATGGGGATGGATGGGAGACCTTTAGACCTGTGTAAGTAGGTCCACCCTGTGAGGTAACTTGTGAAGACTGCCTTTGGCTAAATGCAGAAAAAGAGGCAATCAATGCTGTCTAGGCCAAAACAGAGTCACCAACAAGATTTTGAGAGCATCCTATTCTATCTTGAACAGGACCCATAGTATGAGAGGAATGGGAGGGAAGGCATAAACAAACATCCCTTTCCAGGAAAAATATATGGTGTCCACCTTCTAAGCCAGAGGACATGGAACTCTGGTGCAAAATACAGGAAGTTTTCTGTTCAGAAGGGAGGCAAAAAGATCTACTTGAGAAGTACCTCACTGGGGGATGATGTCCAGAAACACATCTCTGTGAAGCATCCACTTATGAGTTTGTGTTATGGACCTGCTCAGAGAATCTGTCACAAAGTTCTGATCTGTAGGAATATAAACAGCCTGAAGAGTCCCCTGATACTGGACGGCTAGATCCCAAACCTGAAGAGCTAGTCTGCACAAGAGGTAAGACTTTGTTCCCCTTTTCTTGTTGATGTACTACATCACAGTGGTATTGTCTGTGAAGATGTTGATGGTCCCTGGAAGGAAAAGAGAATGAAAGACATAAATGGGCAGGAGAAGAGCTCTCATCCTTTTGATACTGATATGGTCCTTCTTTTGATGAAGAGACCAAAAGCTCTGAACTTTCAGAGGACTAAAGGAAGCCCCCCACCCTATGTCTTAGGCATCTGAAAAGAGTTCCTGAGCAGGGACTGGAGGTTGAAAAGGAAGCCCTGGGTTTAGGGATAATTGATGGATCCACCACTGAAGCTCTGGCTTGGGGCATGGTTGAAGAGAAATTGGAAAATCCGAAAGATGAAAAGGTTGAAGCCAGACTGACTGTAGGAAAGTACAGTTGTGTAACACTTACCATAAATGCAGATGTTCGAGTGTATTCACTGTTGCAGTCATTACATTTGGGTAATCTGCTGGCAGGCTGCCCTCAGTCAGCCTGATTAACAAAGTCTTGGGTCCTGGGTCGGTTGCTGTCCCTTCTTCCATGACGTCAGGTCATCAGGGGTATAAAACATGCAGCCGATGCCATTACATCAGTTTTTCTTGCCCCAGATGTCAGGTGCCCCCCAAATGAGGAGGAAAATATATATATGTAGAAGTATATAATTTAAAACACAAAAAAATATACCTCCAAACAAAAGCAAATACACCACAAAGGCTTTTAAGCATAGTAAAAGAAAGGAGAGGTATAGCAAGGGAAAAACAGGGGGCTGGAGGGTGGGTAATCAGGACTGCAACAGTAAATACACTCGATCATCTACATTTATGGTAAGTGTACACAACTGTACTATGTTCTTCATGTTTCACTGTTGCAGTCATTACATTTGGGTAGAATCCCAAAGCTATGGTAGGGAGGATGGAGTTATACAGCATTAGGAGCAGCTATAAGGTTCTGCAGGACAGCAGTGGCAAAGCCAGATTGGATTTGGGGAAGCGAGGTAACTGGTAATTTTTGGTGAACGTATGAATTGAGCTCCAGGTAGCAGCTTCTAAAATGTCTCTGGTAGGAACCCCTCTGAGAAAGGCTGCAGAAGTAGATGCAGCCCTGGTGGAATGAGATCTGATCCCCATGGGGATAGGTTTAGCATGGTGCATACAGCAGAAATGAATACAATGGCTTATCCATTTGGAAACAGTCTGCTTTGAAATAGCCTTTCCCTCTGCAGCAAATGCCACCAATAATTGTTCAGATTTTCTTAGAGATTTTTGTCCTGTTTAAGTAGAATCTACGTTGTCTGTGTACATCCAATGAATGCAGAATCCGCTCACCCTTGTTCTGTGGATTGGGAAAGTTGGCATATGAATGGTCTGATTAAGAGCAACACTTGATACCACTTTAGGCATGAAAGATGGATTGGTCCTGAGAGCCACCCTGTCTGGATGAAAAATAACGAAAGGCTCCACTGTCATAAGAGCCTGTAATTCAGAAATCCTTCTACCTGAAGTGACTGCTAAAAGGAAAACAGTTTTCCAGGAGAGAAAGTTTACTTCTGCAGTAGCAGCTGGCTCAAAAGGAGTGAGAGTGAGTTTTTCCCAAACAAAATTAAGGTCCCATGCAGGAGTTGGTGCTCTCCTGGGAGGTCTTAAATTTTTGGCCCTGCTGAGATACTGATTTAGCAGAGGATGAGAGTAGAGGGGAGGTTCTGTGTAGTAATGAGCTAAAATGAAAAGAGGCATGGATTTTTATGGAAGAAAAGGATAGGCCCTTGTGAAGCATCTCAGTTAAGTATTGCAGAATCTGAGGAATATTGGGCATTGCTGTGCTTAATCCTTGTGACTGGTTCCAGGTACAGAATCTTTTCCATTTGTCCGCATAAGATTTTCTAGTACTAGGCCTTCTCGCATCCAAAATGACATCCAACACAGGTTTGCTGAGGGATGCCAAGGGTGGAATTAGTTGATTGGCCACACTGCAAGATTCAAAGTTTGGAGCTGAGTGTGCAGAATTTGGTAGTTCTGCTGAGACAGTAGGTAAGGTGTCTGAGGCAGGTGCCACAGAGGAAGGTGTTGCGCAGGAGTGGGTACCAGTGTTGGCGAGGCCAGTCTGGAGCAATCAGAATCATTTTTGGTTTATCCAGTTTGACTTTTAGTAGAACTTTGGAGAGCAGAGTCAGAGGGGGAAAAGCATAAACTGATATGTTTTTCCAGCTGAATGATAGTGCATCCACTTTCCAAGCTTTTCTGTGATGAACTCTTGTGCAGAATTTGTCTAACTGACAGTTCTGGGGTGAGGCAAAAAGATCTATGTCTGGGCTCCCCCATTTGCATGTCAACATGTTGAAAACTTGTCGTTCCAGTTTCCATTTGTGTGGGTCCATAAGATTTCTGCTTAGTTCGTCTGCCAGAGTATTTAGCCTTCCTGGCAGGAATTGAGCTTGTAGTTGTATTTGATAGGTCAAGGCTGTGTTCCACAATGCCATGGCTAGTCTGCAAAGGGGGTAGGAGTGTGTACCCCCCTGCTTGTTTATGTACCACATAACTGTGGTGTTGTCTGTCTTTATCAGTAGTTGTCCTGGATGAAGGTAGTCCTTGAAGGCTGTCAGTGCATTCTGTACAGCTAGCATCTCTTTCTGATGGATATGTAGGTGCATTTGATTTGGGCTCCATTTGCCCTGAATGCACTTCCCTGCCAAATGAGCTCCCCAAGCATAGTCTGATGCATCTGTAGTCAGGGTTTGGGTGGCAGGGAGTGGAGTGAATGGCAGTCCCTTGTTTTTGGTGGCAGGCCTCTGCCCACCATAGGAACTCTAGTTGCAGGAATCATTGTTTCCAGGCTGTGACAATGTTGACTCCATAAACTTTTTAAGTACCACTGAAGTTTCCTCATATGTAGTCTTGCATATGGAATTAGAAGAATGCAGGGGCCCATGAACCCCAAGGCTTGCAGAATTTGTCTTGCAGATAGCAGGATTTTTGTGACCACCTGTTTGAAGTAAGTCACCAATTGAATTTGGTTTTCTGGCGTAAGGTAAGTCATCTGGGCAGTTGTATTCAAGCTTGCACCCAGGAAAGTAATTTTTTGAGAGGGTACCAGTTGTGATTTATTTTCGTTTATGGTGTACCCTAGACAAGTTAGAACCCTTTTGACAAATGCCAGATGCTTTAGAAGAATGTCCTTGTTTTCTGCCTGAATTAGCAATCGTCCAGGTATGGATATATTTGAATATTTCTTTGCTTGCTAAATGCAATTACTGGTGCCAGGCACTTTGTGAAGACCCTGGGCGCAGTAGATAAGCCAAAGGGCAGTGCAGAGAACTGGTAATGCAAGTAGCCTGCTTTGAAGCGGAAGTATCTTCTGCAAGATTTCCTGGACTGGGATATGCAGGTAAGCCCCTTTTAAGTCTAGAGCAACCAACCAGGCATCTTTGCCTAGCATAGGTAGTAGCTGTTGAAGAGTCAGCATCTTGAATTTTGGAATGTCCAGAAATGTGTTTAGAGTGGATAAATCCAGAAATGGATGCCATGATTTGTCTTTTCTGTGTACCAGGAAAAGTTCGGAATAGAAACCTTGTCCCTTTTCCTCTTCTGGTACTGGTTGAATAGCTCCCATGTTCATGAGGGACAAAAATTGTTTCTGGGCCTCTGCCCACTGATTTGGGGGCAGATCTGGCCATCCATTTGGGATTGGCAATGTGTAGAAATGAAATCTGTATCCCTGGGATACTATATTTAAAACCCATTTGTCCTGGGTAATAAGTTGCCAGTTTCATGCATGACGTGCCAGTTTTCCCCCCAAAGGGGCGGCTAAAAAGTGCTTGGTGATTGTAAAGGGAAGTCATTGAGACTGTTTACCATAGGGAGGTGCCTTGCTGCTTTTGTCCTAAAAGTCCCTTGTGACTGAAATATGGAACCTTTGGACTGTCTTGATTTGACTTGAGCGGCTCTCAAGGGGACTGGAAAGGACCAGTTCTTAGTAGGCCAGTGCCTGCTAAATCTTGGAGGTTGCACTTATAAGAAATCTTTCACAGTTTGCATTGACTTAGCTTTATATTCCATCTTTTTAACACTTCTTCAGCCTTATTACCAAAGAGACGGTCCTGTTGTAAAGGAGCATCCAACAATTTTGCTTTAACATGGTCAGGCAGAGTTTGCTCTTTGAGCCAAGCATGCCTTCTTAGCACAGATCAAGTTACTGCACCCCTGCAAGAGGCCTCCAAGGAATCAAAACCACATTGCAAAGTATGTTTTCCAACTTGTTCAGCTGAATGTAATAAATCTTGCAAATCTTTGTTTTCCACACAGTCAGAAATTAACATCATTTTCTATTTAAGTAGTCCCATGATATGCTGTTGATATTTAAGCATATGAAATTGACAGTTTAAAGCCCTGATTGCCAAGGTTGCAGACGTGTAAACCTTCTTACCCCATCTATCCAGCGCCTGGAATCTCTATCAGAAGCGGGAGGATTTTTAGAAGTAGAGGCCTTAATGCCCTTGGGACCCTGAGAAATAGTTTCAGGGTCAGCAATAGGATTTTTGAAAAGGAATTTGTGGGAGTCAGGAACCCTGTAGTATCTGTTTGGCTTACAAGGAGCCAGAGGCAGAGAATCAGGAGTCATAATAGATTCTGAAAAAAACATCATCAACAATGTCTAGAACAGTAGGTATGGCCAAAGTCCTATGCTGAGGAAGAAGAAAATGCCCAAGTCTCTTTTTAGATTCAGAGAAATCCTGACTTTCCGAGTGGAAATGTTCCCTTAAAGTATGCAAAGTTTCCCCAAAAGAAAAATCCTCAGGGGGAGAAGCAGAAAGAATGGAATCTCCTGCATCAGAGTCCTCATAAGTAGGAATAGACAAATCCTGTTCATTAGAAGAGTCAGAAGAAATAGAATCCTGTTCAGAAGATTCATAGTGAATGTCTTGCCTAGGCCTCTTAGAAGGGGGGGGGGGTTGGCTACCCCTGATCAGAGTAATTAAATCTTCAGCCATGTTGATCATTTGCTTTTTAGGCATAGGGGCCTGCACATGTGGCCCAGGCGTAATTTTTTTAGACATAGATTTAGATTTTGGCCTTAGTTTTGAAGATGGTGTTGGTCTAATATACAAATCTGTAGGCCTGAAAACACCCTCAGAAGCCGGTGCCTGCACAGCGGCTCTGGACCTATCTAAGGTAGAGACATCCGTGAGTTCCAAAACTGAAGCATCTTGCGGCATACTGGACTTCGAATGGGTCTCAGTAGAGGCCTGTGAATCCGAAGTAGCGGGTATCAGGGCTGCAAAAGTGCCTCACTGAGTACAGGCGACTGGCTTAGGAGAAGCGTCGTCGTCGGTTTTGGACCTCGACAGTCTGTCTCTGTCTTTTTCTTTGCGATTTTTAGGTATGCGGGTAGTCGGATTGCTAACCGACGACATTTCTGGATCATTAAATCTTAAGCCAAAATATTTAAAAGCAAAAATATACAGACGTTTAATCATGTGTTGATTAAATTCAGCAGAAAACCGACAGCAAGGCACGTTGTGGTCAGGGCCTAGGCAAGGAATACAGTACAAATGAAAATCCTTATGAGGTATTTGCTTCCCACAAGTAATGCAATTATTAACGTTTACTGACATCGGTAAGAAGCAAGAAAAAGTTTCCCCAACGGGGTACTTAGCTTTTAGTTGAAGACTTCGGTTCTGAAACTCGAATACAAAAATTTCAGGAGTCAGCCGATCAGCACTTGCGAACTGCTTCTGCTTCGGGCACCGCGCAGCAAGAAAGACTGATGTAATGGTGTCGGCTGCATGTTTTATACCCCTGACATCATGGAAGAAGGGACAGCAACAGACACAGGACCCAAGACTTTGCTAATCAGGCTGAATGAGGGCAACCTGCCAGCAGATTACCCAAATGTAATGACTGCAACAGTGAAACACGAAGAACATCCACTGGAGCTTTTTCATACAAAGCTTGGCCACAGGAAGTATAGGAATGGTGGAAGCAATGTATCCCAGAGACTTTGGAAGCTCCCTGGTTGTAATGGAGGCTAAAGGAAGAAGGGATTGAAAGAATGCAAATCAGAGTTAAACCCTAGGGAGGAGGCAGAGATGCTAGCACTGGAATAGCCTGGGGCCTGCAGAGAGAAATATGATCATGAGAAGGAGTTAGGAAGGATTTGCAGGAGACAAACAGCTTAGTGAACATGCTGAATCAACATCTCTGGAGAGGAAGGCTGAATAAAGCAGGATGCCTAGATAAGGAAAGATCTGTATTCCCCTCATCCTGCAAAGAGCAATCACAGAAGTGAGGCATTTGGTTGAGACCCTTGGGGTAGCAGATAAGCCAAAGGGCAAAGCAGAGAATTGAAATTGCAAGGAAGCAACAGAGAAACATAAAAACTTCCTGAAAAGGGGATGAATAGGTATATGGACATAGGCATCTTTGAGATCCAAACCAGTTAGTAGGTGATACAGCGGTCAAAATGGACAAACTAAAGATTTGTCAAAATCCAATCCTTTATTCCAAAATAACAACGGATTAAGAGCTTTCATCCTGAAAGAACTAGGACTTCTTCAGAATCACAATTTCATAATCACAGACTTCCTTTTATAGAAAGAAGTTAATTGATAAAAATGTTAAAGGAACAGTGCATATAAAAACAGTACATATAAGAACTGTGCCACTAAGCAATATATACCTTAACCAAGACTACTAAAACACTTTACAAAATGTTACTAATATACAAAATTCAACCACCAAATGTTAAAAACATACAGAATATGAAGTAATTAAGTGGTCCACCTCTAACATTAAGAAGTGGCCAGCAAAGAAATGTTTTCATTCAAGCCTGGGAATGAAGAAGCAAGTAATTTAAGTTGCCACTTCAATTCTTTTTCTTCAAGCTTAGATTTAATATCCCCTCCCCTGGGGTTTGGTTTAACAATCTCCAAAATATCAAAACCAAAATTTCTTTGAGATCCAGAGAAACTAGGAAAGCCTGTGGAAGAAGAGGAAACAACGTTTGAAGGGATAACATACAAAAGGAAGTAACCTTCAAAAAGGTATTGAGCTGAGAGAGAGATCCAGAATGGATCTCTAAGGTGCCTTCTTTATTGGGAACCAGAAATTCTGGAGTAAAATCTCTTCCCCTTTTGAGGAGCCAGAACTGCTTAAATTGTTCCTTGAGACAAAAGGCACCGAAGAACATCTGGAAAAAAGGTCAGATGATCCTGAGGAGGTTGAGGAATGCCCAAAAAGGGGGGGGGGGTTCCAAACCATGTACTAGCCCTAACAAATGATGGATAGAATCCAAGAATCCTAATTGATCCTTAACAATCTGGAAGGGACAGGGAAAGATGAAGAGAAAGAGGAACATGACTGAGGAGTAGGGAAAAAAGACAGACAGAGACTGGCTTGTCTGGAAAAAGTATTTTCTGGGCTGAAGGAGTTTGAGTACACTTAGCAATAGGAGCCCTTCTCCTACCTTTTTTACCTTTGGGAGGAGGGCAAGAGTGTCTGCGGACAAAGGCAGGTTTAGTGGGGTAATTCCTCTGAAATCTGGGAAAAGGGGAAACAAAAATATGTTTCAGTTCTTGCATAGCCTTACCGTTTTCCTGAAGAGATGTAAAAAGCTCAGCAGCAGCAGCTGCAGAATCAAAGATATTTTTATTATCTAGAGGAGCATCCATCAGCTTGGCCTTACTAACATCAGGCAAAGACTGAAGACGAAGTCTCAGGCAAAGACTGAAGACGAAGTCAGGAATACCTCCTCAGCACAGGGCCAAAGGGAGCAGCTCTAGATGAGGCATCAGCTGCATCACAACTGCATTTAATAGAATGGTGAGCTTCTTGAGAAGAGGACCCTAACAAAGAAAGGGCCTAAGTCTTCCCTTCAGAGTCAGAAAGGTCTGAAACAAACTAAAAAGCCTGAGAGAGAAGAGCAAAAATATACCTGGTCACGTGGGTCTGTTAATTCACTGCTCAAAAATCCAGGGTAGCAGCAACCTTTCAATGGTTCTGCTGTCCTTTTCAGAGGGGAGCAGCTCTGTAGAAGGTAAACACTTAGATGGTTTATCAGAAAAAAAAGAAAGGTCAGCAGAGGTACATATGTAAAGGAATTTAAAATAATCAGGCACCTTATAAAACCTATCAGGTTTTTTAGGGGGGCTGGGAGTCAGGAGTCTGAGAAGCTGCAGAAAAAGTGTGCAACAAGGCAGCAAGAACAGGAGGGACAGCAGAGGGAATGGGAGACTCCATTTGAAATAGTTCATAATACCTCTGCTGGACACTTAAAGAACTCCATCATATGGGAAACTATCAACAAAAAAAAAATCTCCTCAAAAGGAGAATCAGGACTAATAGAATCATCTTCCTCAGAACCATAGCCAAAAGGAGAGGGAATATGGAAGGAATAGGTCAAAGATTTATCAGAATCCTCATCCTCATCAGACAAATCCTGCTCCCTAGGCCTCTTAATAGAAGTAGAAGACCAAGGTGGAACAGGAACAGAGACCCTCTGATGGGGCTTCAAAGCCATAATGACATTAAACAAGCCCTGTGTGAAATCCAGCCAGTCACATTGAGGATCCTCAACAGCAGCTGAAATATGCTTAGTTTTCTGCTTCTTTTTTAAGGGGACGTTAGCACTAAATATCTTAGAAGGCTCACATCCCTGTCTACATTCAATAAGCATAGTAGGAATCTTGTCCCTAACAAGGATTTGTGGAACATCCCTAAGCCCTTTGGAAATAATCAGCCATAGTTTCCCCCCTGAACATCCGAAAAGGACATCTGCAGAACCTCCGGGGATGTGTGAGAAGCTGGATCGATGACAGCCTCCAAAATGGTAGCGGCAGAGGAATCTGACTGAGAAAATGGGAGGTTCTCCATGCTTTCAACAGCCTTGACAGTGACACCTGGTGGAGGCAGTACAACTGAAGAATCTGACCGTGCTTTCTTGGTATTTTTCTTTCAGGACGGCTGACCCTCAAGCCAGAACAATTCTGCCACTGTACCCTGAACCAACAATTTAATACAGTTCTCTAGGTAAATGGCTAAAGAGGAGAGACAACTGAGCAAAATTCTTTGGAACAAACGTCTGACAAATAGGACAAGACGTATGAAAGTGAGAAGTACCTTAGCAAAATAAACACTGCTCATAACAGTCCTTATGGGGAATATGTCTCCCACACTGGCATTTACCCTTTATGGATGACATGAAACCAACAACTGCAAGTAAAATAAAATGAGAAGAAAAACCTCAAAAGGGCACTTATCTGAAAAATGGCTTGGCAACCAGCAGGTGAATGAGCGCTCAGACTGATAACTGAAGATGGTGTTTGGACATGCGGCAAAGGTGTTCTGAGGATGGTACATCCATATGCCACCTTTATGCCGTACGCCATGAGCAGGGAGCATATATGTGATGTTTGACATTCCCATTACAACCTAAGGCTTTGGTATACTGGCCAGACTTTGGGCACCCCTTGGCAGAGGATCCCTACTGTAAGGAATACTGCAACAGTGATATAGAAGGACATCAAACATACCTCAAGGTTGGTCAAACAGGATGATTCGCTTCAGCTTTTCCATGTGAACATTACCATAGTAGAGTCCTATATCATATCCTTGCAAGCTATAGATCAGCCATTATGACCTACAAAACACACATCTCACACTTAGACCTACAGGAAACACTTAACATTCAACCCAATACCATATTCATGAGGGACTTCAACTACACCTCTGTAAACTGGGAATCCCACATGACTCCAAAAGTACAGTTGTGTACCTACTATAAATGTAGATGTTTGAGTGTATTCACTGTTGCAGTCATTACACTTGGGTTATCCTGCTGGCAGGCGACCCGCAGTCGGCCCGAGTTCCAAAGTCTTGGTCTGGCGTCGGTTGCTGTCGCCTCTTCCCTGATGTCAGTGCGACAGGGGTATAAAAGTTGCAACCAACGCCATTTTCTTCAGTTTTTCTTGCCCCAGATGTCAGGTGCCCCCAGATAGGAAGGCTGGAAAGATAAAATTATGCCAACAAGCATGCATATATAACTATAAACATTTCTTTCATCTATAAGCAAATACAACACATAGGTAGCATAGAGATGAGTAGTACAGAAAAGTCCCAGCAATGGAAAAGGGGGATGGTGGGTGGGTAACCTGGACTGCAACAGTGAATACACTCGAACATCTACATTTATGGTAGGTGCACAACTGTACTATGTTCATCGTGTTTCACTGTTGCAGTCATTACACTTGGGTAGAATCCCAAAGCTGAGGTTGGGTGGCTGGGTCTAAATTGGATTTGGAGAGGCTAACAAGCCCTGCAGAACTGCAGTGGCAAAGCCCGCTCTGGATTTGGAATAGAGAGGTAAGTGGCAGTGCTTGGTGAAAGTGTGCACTGAGCTCCAGGTTGCAGCTTCTAAAATGTCTTTGGTTGGTACTCCTCTGAGGAAGGCTGCTGAAGTGGCTGCTGCTCTGGTAGAATGAGGCCTAATGCCCTTAGGCACTGATTTGCCATGTTGTACATAACAGAAGCGAATGTAGTGTCCTATCCATTTCAAGATTGTCTGCTTTGTAATAGGCTTTCCTTGTGATCCAGCAGCATATGCTACAAACAGTTGCTCAGTTTTTCTGAAAGCTTTTGTTTTGTCCAAATAGAATCGTAGCGGTCTGTGTATATCCAAAGCATGCAGAAGTCTCTCCCCTTTATTCTGGGGATTTGGGTAAAAAGTAGGCAAATGAATAGTTTGGTTTAAGGCCACATTGGCGAGCACCTTTGGCATGAATGTTGGGTTTGTCCTAAGAGACACCCTGTCCTGATGAAAAATGAGGAAAGGTTCCACAGCCATTAATGCCTGTAACTCTGAGACTCTTCTTGCAGAAGTTATTGCTAGAAGCAGAGCTGTTTTCCATGACAAGATTTTTGGATCAGCTGTGCTGGCTGGTTCAAAAGGAGGCAGTGTGAGTTTTCCTAAAACAAAATTGATGTCCCAAGTAGGTACTGGTGCTCTCCTTGGGGGTCTTATATTTTTTGCCCCTCTGAGGTACTGTCATAGTAGAGGATGTGAAAAAATAGGAGGTTCCGTATTGTAATGAGCTGAAATGGCCGAGGCATGGATTTTAATAGATGAGAAAGATAAGCCTTTGTCCAACATCTCAGTTAGGTATTGTAAAATCTGAGGTATATTAGGGACCAGTGGTTCAAGCCTTTGTGCCTGGTTCCAAGCAGAGAATCTCTTCCATTTTTCTGCATATGATTTCCTAGTGCTGGGCCTCCTGGCTTCTAAAATGACATCCATAACAGCTTTAGAGAGAGGTGCAGTCTGAGTGGCTACATTATCTGCCATGCTGCCAGGTTTAAGGTTCTGAGCTGACTTTGCAGAATCGGATTGTCTTGTTGTGTCAGAAGATGAGGCATTAGAGGTAGAATCCAAAGGTGGGCCTTGAGACAAATTCTTTAGGATTGGGTACCAGTGCTGGCGTGGCCAGCCTGGTGCAATCAGATCATTCTTGGCCTTTCTCGTCTGACTTTTAGTAACACTTTGGTGAGAAGAGGCATCGGAGGGAAGGCATAAACTGTCAGGCTTTTCCAGCTGAATGAAAGAGCATCCACTTTCCATGCCTGAGGATGATATGTCCTTGTGCAAAATGTCCGTATTTGGTAATTGTGAGGGGAGCCAAAGAGATCTATGTCTGGGCATCCCCACTTCCTTGTTATCATGCTGAATACTTGTGGCTTGAGCTTCCATTCGTGAGGATCCATGAGATTTCTGCTTAGTTCATCTGCCAGTCTATTTTTTGTTCCTGGCAGGAATTGTGCCTGCAGATGTACTTGACATGTCAGTGCTGTGTTCCACAAAGTCATGGCTTGTCTGCATAGGGGGTAAGAATGAGTGCCCCCTTGCTTGTTTATGTATCACATAACTGTGGTACTGTCCGTCTTTATTAATAGTTGTCCTGGATGTATTAGGTCCTTGAAAGCTGTCAGGGCATTCTGTACTGCTAGCATCTCTTTTTGATTGATGTGGAGATGCATTTGTTCCTTGGTCCACGTGCCCTGAATACATTTTCCTGCCATATGTGCCCCCCAGGCATAATCTGATGCATCTGTTGTTATTGTCTGCCTGGCTGTGGATAGAGTGAAGGGCTGTCCCTTGTTGTGGTGACAGGCCTGGGCCCACCATTGAAACTCCTGTTGTAGGCAGGGAATTAAGGTTATGATTGTCTCCAGACTGTGACAATGCTGAGTCCAAACACTTTTTAGGTACCATTGTAGTTTCCTCATATGCAGTTTTGCATATGGAATTAGTAGAATGCAGGATGCCATGAAGCCCAGGGCCTGCATAATTTTTCTTGCAGGGAGCTGGGTTTTTGTTGCCATCATTTGAAAGTAATGAGTCAGTTGTCTTTGTTTGTCTGGCATGAGATAAGCCATCTGGGCAGTTGCATTTAAGCTTGCACCCAGGAATATTATCTCTTGAGAGGGCACTAGTTTTGATTTCTTTTCGTTTACTGTGTACCCTAGGCTAGCAATCTTTTTACAAACGCCAGATGCTTTAGAAGAATGTCCTTGCTCTCTGCTTGAATAAGGCAGTTGTCCAAGTAGGGATATATTTGAATTCCTTTTTGTCTGCAAAATGCAATTACTGGTGCCAGGCATTTTGTGAAGACCCTGGGAGCAGTAGATAAGCCAAAGGGCAGTTCAGAGAATTGGTAATGCATCGAGCCTGCTATGAATCTGAGGTATCTTCTGCAAAACTGTCTGATTGGGACATGCAAGTATGCCTCCTTGAGGTCCAAAGTAACTAGCCAAGCCTTCTTGCCCAGCATGGGCAGAAGTTGCTGTAGTGTTAACATTTTGAATTTTGGAACATCCAGGAAAGTATTTAGAACTGACATGTCCAGTATTGGTCTCCAGGCTTTGTCCTTTCTGGGTACTAAAAAAAGTCTTAAGTAAAATCCTTGTCCCTTTTCTTGCTGTGGAACTTTCTGAATAGCTCCCATGTCCATAAGAGCAGCAATCTGTTTTTGTGCCTCTGCCCATTGGTTTTGTGGCAGGTTTGGCATACCTTTTGGTTTTGGAAGCGTGTGGAAGTGGAACCTGTAACCCTGAGAAACAATATTCAGCACCCATTGGTCCTGGGTGATCATGTGCCAATTTTTTGAGAAAAGTGCTAGCTTCCCCCCTAGGGGTGCTGTCAAGAGGTAAGTGCTTGGCATTTGCAGAGGGAAGTCATTGGGACTGTTTCCTATAAGGTTGTGATTTGTCTTCGGCCTCCTTTGGGGGTGGAAGCACCCCATTTCTTAGGTCTGTAGGAGCCTTGGGGCTGTGATCTGCCTCTTGGGCGCTTGGGCGTCTGTATCTGCCTCTTTGTGGCCTGTCTGACACTGGAAAGGACCAATTCTTTGAAGGCCAGTTTCTGCTAAATCTAGGTGGTTGAACCTGTAAGAAATCTTTCACTGTCTGCATTGACTTTGCTTTATCCTCCATTTTCTTTAACACCTCTTCTGCCTTAACACCAAAGAAAGTATCATGCTGTAATGGAGCATCCAATAATTTTACTTTAACATGGTCAGGTAAATTTTGTTCTTTCAACCAAGCATGCCTTTGAATAACAGAGCCTGTAACTGCGGCTCTACAAGAAGCATCTAATGAATCAAAACCACATTGCAGAGTATGTTTTCCCACTTGTTCAATTGCATGCAATAAATCCTGCATTTCTTTACTGTCAGAACCTTCTGTAATAGGTTCATAGGTTTATACTAGGCTATCTGCCCTAAGGCATTTATAAGCCTAGCCCAAAGTTTTGTGGCTTACGCCACCCCTTATATGAAAAAATACTGTACCCATTAGTTTGTTGTGCCTCTGTCCAGCAGTGACACAGAGATGATTCCCGGGGTAAACCTACGATCTCCCATCCATAGGTCAAGATTTTTCTTGAACAGAGCCAGCGAGGTGCTCTGCCTCACATGGACCGGGATTTTATTCCACAGCACAGGGAGTCTCTGAGTGATAAATCTATCCCTCTAGCACGTCCTATTTATCTCTGTGCTAAGGTTTAAGTCGCTTGCTCTAGTGGTTTTGGTGGATATGGATTTTTTGAGGTGGAGCATGTCCATTAATTCCGGGTTGGACATGGCCTTGTATGTCAGGCACATGTCACCTCTGAGCAGATGGTATGCGACTGAATAGAGCTGGAGTTTCTTCAATCTGGCAGCATATGACATATTTTGGAGTCCCTTTATCCTTTTGGTGAGGAACTTTTGGGGTCTCTCCAATTGCTGCAGATGTCGGGTGAGATGCATCCCGAATGGGGCATTGTACTCGATCATTGGTCTGATAAGTGAAGAGTACAGGGGAACAATGACCTCACTAGATCTGGATGTGAATCCCTTCATGATCAGGTGGGCAATGTAGAAGGTCTTTCTAACCACTTTAGCAACGTGAGTGTCAAAAGAAAGGCCACTGTCAACCTGGGTCCCCAGGTCCCTGATAACCTCTTCTGTGCTTAGTGGATTGCCACCTATATGGTAGCTTGGGGTTACCTTGTTTTTCCGAAGGGTATGACTATACATTTTTTGGCATTTAACTTCAGGCCATGGCTCTGGCACCAGCTATCTGTTTCCGTGAGTCCCTTCTGAAGGATATCCATGTCCGATGCACTTTCCACTATGGCCCAGTTTGCAGTCGTCTGCAAACTTTGTCAGCCAAAGTCCTCCCATGTTGGCCTGTACTTCTGAGAAGTAGATGCCAAACAATAGGGGCCAAGGACTGAGCCCTGTGGGACACCACTTGTGACCGGCTTGGAGTCTGACATAGCGCCAGCAACTCTAACCCTGTGGGTTCTGTCCTTAAGCCAGTTTGCAACCCATCTTGTGACATATGGGTTTACATTTAAGCTGGTAAGTTTTTCTACAATACCCGAGTGGGGTATTGTGTCGAAAGCCTTTACAAGGTCAAGGTAGGCTGTATGGACTGCCTTTCCCTCATCAATGGCCTTGGTGACTGTTTCGAAGAAGTCGACCAAGTTCAAAAGGCATGATCTGCCCTTGACAAAGCCAAACTGGGTCGGGTCCAATGTCTGCAAGTCCCCTATATCTTTGTTTATGAGCTCCATTATGATCCTCTCCATAGCTTTGCAGACTAGACTTGTTAAGCTTATGGGGCGGTAATTACCAGGGTCCGTAGCGGCACCGCCTTTGTGGAGTGGGACCACAGTTGCCGTACGCCACTCCTTGGGCACGTATCCTGTGGTAAGGCTGAGATTAAACAGCTGCCTCAGGTGCGGGTTTAATTCCTCATTTAGCTCATGTAGCACACAGCCGGGGACACCATCCAGTCCCATTGATGCTGTGTTTTTAGCTTTAGAGAGAGCAGCTTTCACCTGCGCATTTGAGATGTCTGGGAGGCTACACTCCGCTGGGATAGTTATCTCTCCTTTGGGGGTGAAGTTTGCACTGAACCTGTCTGCCAGTATGTTGGCAATGTCTGTGGGTTCAGTGATTTTTGTATCATTTTGGACTAATTCTGAGCATATCTGGGAGTTTCCACCCAGGTTCCTAACATAGCTGAAAAAGGCCTTATGATTGTCCTTTGAATCCATGGCAATTTTTCTCTCAAAATTGGCCTTAGTTGATTTTATGAGTGCTCGTATTTTTTTACTAATACTGATCAGGGGTGACTTCCCTTTTATGGATTTTGTTCTATCATGTAATAGCTTTCTCCTCTTATTGTAAAGTTTGTTAATGGCTGGGGTCCACCAGACTGGACATTTGCCCTTTGTGGAAAGAGTCTTGGTTTTATTTGGGATTGCCTGATCCATGCAGTCCTGGAGGTGTTCATAGAAGGCATTTGTAAGGGCTTCTGCAGCTTGGGTTGTGGTTTCCACTGGCTCAGGGGCCTTGAAGGATACCACACCAGTCTTGAGTAGTGTGAAGTTTGCTTTAGAGAAGTTCTTCACTGTGGTCTTTTGTTTGGGGTGGGGGCGGGATGTGGATTTCCAGTGAGATTAGTTTATGATCAGATCTCACCAATGAGGGATATACTTCTGGTGTGGAGCATTTTGTCCCCATGTTTGTGATAATGAGATCTAGTATATTTTCTCCTCTCGTGGGAACAGTGACTAGCTGTTCCATGGCATTTGAATTTATGAACTCCAGGAACCGTTGGGCTAGAAAGTTAGGGCTTGAGTAATGTTCCCAGTCTATATTCGGGTAGTTGAAGTCACCCAATATGATGGTGTTTGGAGATACATTTATACCCTCCAGTGTCTTCAGGAAGGCTGTGTGGGGTTCCTGAGTTTGAGAGGGTGGCCGGTAGCATGCTACAATTTGTAGAGCAGTTTTGCCTATGGTCAGTTGCACCTGGATGGTTTCCGAAGCTTCGTGCGTTGCCACCAACCTGGAGGTGTGGGTATCCTTTATGAATATGGATACACCCCCTCCTTTTGTGGTGTGGTCCGGGTTTAGGGCCGGAACGCATGATATCAGGTAAAACCTAATAGTGCCGGGGTGCTCTTAGGAGCCTTGAACCAGGTTTCAGTTACAGCACAGACATCGATGTTCTCCATACTGAGAAGGGCCTCGAGTGCATGCATTTTGAGATTTAGGCTTCTGGCATTGAGCAGCATTACCCTCAGTTTCTTCCCATTTTTGTTTTCTAGGGTGGTAGGTTTAGAATTTGAGCCTTGCCTAAAAAAGGCACTATGGAGGTGGCAAGAGCCTTAGCCAATATCCGGAATCCCAGGGGTGACAGGTGCAAGCCGTCCCTTGTGAAGCAGCGTGGCTTGTCAAGCATGTCATCCCAGGCAGACAGACACTGGATCCCATTTGAATGACACCAGACATTAAGCCAATTGTTAAAGCTGATCATCTTGTCTCTATATTGTGGCATCATTCTTGGTGAAGGAAGGATACTGCTCAGGGTCAGGGTCATACCTGCCTGGGCTACATAATCAGAGAGCTCCTCTATGTCTCTTTTCATGTAGTCCAGGGAGGTACGTCTCAGGTCGTTCACACCAGCATGGACAATGACTGTGTAATATTTGTATTTGCCGTGGAGTGACCCGAGTGCTTGTGTTATGTGGCGGATTCTAGCGCCCGATAGGCAGCTTACTGTGACCATCTCCTTGTTCAGCCTGGTGAGTGGGATGTCAGTGTGTCTGACTATGGAGTCACCTATGACACGTATGTTTGGTGTTGTATTTGGCCTTAAGGGCTGTGACTGCTTTGCACACTGATTTTGTGGTTTATGTGTTGCTTGTGGGGTGTCTTGAGGTAGCAGTTGTTTGGGTGTCTGCTTTGGAGGCCTCTGCTGTTTAGGTAAATTTTTACTCAGAGCCTCCGAGTATGTCTTTGTGTGTTTATGTGTTTGATTCAGTGGTGTGGTAGCATTATGTGAGGCTGGTTTTGTGGTGTCTGTAGTTGCCTTCTCCTCCTGTCTGGTCTTGCCAGTCCTGAGTTGAGAGAGCTCAGCCTCCAGTTTGGGGTGGTTTTTGTAAAGAAATTTATGAGAATCAGGGACTCTGTAGTACCTATCTGGCTTGACTGGTGCAGGGGGTAAAGAATCAGGAGATACACTGGATTCAGAAAAAACATCATCAATAATATCAAGCACAGGGGGGATAGCCAGGGGCCTGTGCTGAGGCAATAAAAGGAAGTCTCTGAGCCTTTTCTTGGATTCAGAATAATCCTGGCTCTCCCAACAGAAATGCTCCCTCATGGTGTGCAGGGTTTCCCCAAAAGAATAATCCTCAGGCAGAGAGGCTGAAGGTATGGACTCTTCTGCATCAGAGTCCTCATAGGGAGGGAGAGGATATCCCTGATCAGAAGAGGAATCAGAGGAAATGGAAACCTGGTCAGAGGAGTCATAATCAGTATCCTGCCTAGGCCTTTTGTCAGGGGGGATGGGAACCCCTGATTAAGGTAATTAGGTCTTCGACCATTTTAAGCATCTGTTTCTTTGGCATGGATGACTGTTCTGGAGAATGCTGTACTTGTTTCCTTGTCTTTAATGGTGCTTTTGCTGCTGTAGTGGGCTTAACTGTAAGCTGTGAAGGTCTGAAAACACCTTCAGAAGCCAATGCCTGCTCAGTGGTTCCGGACCCATCTGAGGGTATAGTTTCCGTAGGCCCAATACCTTGAGGTTCCACAGGCCTCGGTGTCTCTACGTGGCTGTCGGTTATGGCCTGTGGCTCTGAGGTAGCGGGTGTCAGGGGCTGCAAAAGCACCTCACTGAGAACCGGTGAACCGGCAACTGGCCTAGAAGAGGCTTCGTCGTCAGTTTTGGACCTCGGATGCCTGTCCTTTTCTTTGTCTTTGCGTTTTTTATAAATTGCGGTCGGTTGTTCCGACGGCATTATGTAATTAAACCTTCGGACAAAGTATTGTAGAGCAAAATCAAACTGACGTTTAATAGTCCGTTTATTGAATCTAGCACAAAACCGACAACTAGTAACATCATGGTCAGGGCCTAGGCAAGGAATACAGTGAGAGTGAAAGTCCTTATGAGGTATTTGCTTCCCACAAGAAATACAATTATTAACTTTTACTGACATCGGTCTGGAGCAAGAAAAAGTTTCCCCAACGGGGTACTTAGCTTTATTGAAGACGTCGGCTCTGAAATTCAATTTTGAAAATCTCAGGAGTTGGCCGACCGGCACTTGCGAACTGCTTTTGCTTCGGGCAACGCGCGGCAAGAAAGACGGAAGAAAATGGCGTCGGTTGCAACTTTTATACCCGTCGCACTGGCATCAGGGAAGAGGCGACAGCAACCGATGCCGGATCAAGACTTTGGAACTCGGGCCGACTGCGGGTCGCCTGCCAGCAGGACAACCCAAGTGTAATGACTGCAACAGTGAAACACGATGAACATCTTGCAGGTGCAGAGATTCTTGGACTTTATAAACAGTTAGTCCATACACCCACTAAGGGTGTAAACATACTGGAAATAGTACTCACAAATATAAGGGGATGCTGCACCCTCCCAGTGTTTTGTCCCCTTTGGTTAGGTCAGAACACAAAAGTTGTCTTCTTTAAATAAAAATCAGTGCTGTGACCCCAGCAAACTTTGTAACAGTTAGGAACTACTCTAAGGCAAACTACCTAATGTTAACTCATTCCTCACAGTGGAGCTCTGTAAGTTTGCATTGTAACTTCCAAACGGCAGAGCCTACACTTTTTGATAGAATAAAATTATTCATTTCAAACAAATGTTCATAACTTGGGAACCATAAAGATTACTAAAAAAGTGTAAATTTCAAACTCTTCAGCACAGCACAAGCCGTTTTTATAATGGTAGTATTCATTAGGTTCTAAGTTATAAACAGGGTTTTATAAGTCACAGTAAACACACTATTACGTTTGTAATATTTTGCAAATAGTTCACAATATCTCATTAACAGCTCAAGTTACACAAACACACCAGCAATTTGTTCGTCTGGCTGACAGCTTTCATATGAGGCTAAGCAGTTCAAGTGTGTCAGCTCGATTGTCAAAATATTTAGAAAAACATGAAATTTATGACAATATAAATAAATATTATATGAACAATTAATATATCTTTACCTGCATTAGACAGAGGTCAAATGCCAACATACCTGTGTTTACATTTATGTAAGTTTTAAGAAGAAATCTTCCAATACTTTGTATATAGCATGCTTTTGCAATTATTAACACAAATATGAACAAGCGATATTTGAACCTAATAGAGGTGTCAGTAGGATGTAAAGTACAGTTGTGTACACCTACCATAAATGTAGATGTTCGAGTGTCTTCACTGTTGCAGTCATAACTGTAGGGTGATCCTGCCGGCAGGCAGCCCGAGGTCGGCCAGAATCACAAAGTCTGGGTCCGGCGTCGGCTGCACAAGCTAGTACCCTGACGTCAGTACGCTCTGGTACATAGCCCCCAGCCGACGCCATCTTCTCCAGCCTTTCTTGCCCCAGATGTCAGAAATCCCCAATAAACAAAAAATGAGTCCCACAAGGAAACACAAACACACCATAAAGTGAAAAAGAGGGGATAGGAGGGAGGGAAACACCGACTGCAACAGTGAAGACACTCGAACATCTACATTTATGGTAGGTGTACACAACTGTACTATGTTCTTCGTGTTTCACTGTTGCA
The DNA here is from genome assembly GCF_019279795.1 of Protopterus annectens. Taxonomy (NCBI): domain Eukaryota; kingdom Metazoa; phylum Chordata; order Ceratodontiformes; family Protopteridae; genus Protopterus; species Protopterus annectens. The sequence goes on from NC_056735.1 coordinate 369,248,736, forward strand.
GTCATAACTGTAGGGTGGAATCCCAAAGCAGTGAAGAAAGGGAGGAGGCTTAGATAGAAGAAGGGGCAGCAAGAAGGCCCTGCAAAACAGCAGAGGCAAAACCTGCCCTGGTCTTAGAGTACAAAGGGAGATTGTAGTGCTTAGAAAAGGTATGCACAGAACTCCAAGTGGCAGCTTCCAAGATATCCTTGGTAGGGACTCCTCTGAGAAAAGCAGTAGAAGTGGCAACAGCTCTAGTAGAATGACTTCTCACAGTACCTGGAAACTGTTTCCCATGATGACTGTAACAAAATCTTATTCCATAGGCAATCCATTTGGAAATAGTTTGTTTGGAAATAGCCTTTCCAAGAGAACTGGAGGCAAAAGAAACAAACAATTGGTTAGATTTTCTGAAGTCTTTAGTCTTGTCCAAGTAAAAACGTAACTGTCTGTGTACGTCCAATGAATGCAAAATCCTTTCCCCTTTATTTTGAGGATTAGGAAAGAAGGTAGGAAGGTGAATAGTCTGATTTAAAGCAACTTTCGAAATCACCTTAGGCATGAAAGTAGGATTGGTCCTCAAGGATACTCTGTCAAGATGGAAAATTAGGTATGGTTCCACAGCCATAAGAGCTTGCAACTCTGAAACCCTTCTGGCAGAAGTCAATGCTAACAAAAGAACTGTCTTCCAGGATAAAGATTTAATATCAGAAGCCGCAGCAGGCTCAAAAGGAGACAAAGTGAGTTTTTCCAAAACATAGTTAAGATCCCAGGCAGGGACAGGAGGGGTCCTAGGAGGTCTCAAATTCTTAGCTCCTCTCAAGAATTGTCTCACCAATGGATGAGAAAAGACAGGAGGGTCAGTATTAAAATGAGCAGATATAGCAGAAGCATGAATCTTAATGGAAGAAAAGGAAAGGCCTTTAGACAAAAGGTCTGAAAGGTAAAGTAAAATAGACGAGAGATCAGGCACCAAAGGGTTAGAGCCACGGTCCTGCATCCAAATACAAAACCTTTTCCATTTAGAGGCATAGGATTTCCTAGTGATAGGCCGTCTGGCTTCTAGAAGAACATCCAAAACTTGTTTGGGGAGCTTAGAAGAAATCAAAGTTCCTTGAAGAGCCAAGCTGCCAGGCAAAGGGTCTTGAGATGAGGATGTAGTATCTGACCCTGATGCTGGGACAGAAGAGAAGGGTACAGAGGAAGGATCCAAGGAGGTTCCAAGCAGAGATGTTGTAAGGTTGGATACCAAAACTGTCGAGGCCAATTTGGAGCAATCAAGATGATGAACTTGGGCTTGTCTTGTTTTATCTTCAGTAATATCCGGGGAAGAAGAGGAAGAGGAGGGAAGGCATATCCCGAAAGGTTCCTCCAACTGAATGACAGGGCATCCACTTTCCAAGCTGTTTTGTGGAAGGACCTGGTGAAAAAGAGAGGCAGCTGATGGTTGAGATGGGATGCAAACAGATCTATCTGGGGACACCCCCAAACTGCAGTTATCCTGTTGAATAAGTTGGTGTCTAGCATCCATTCGTGAGGATCCAAAATGTTTCTGCTTAGGCTGTCTGCTAAGAGATTCTGCTTTCCCAGAATGAATTGAGCCTGAAGATGCAGATTCAAACTTAGAGCTATGTCCCATAAAGCCATAGCTAGTCTGCAAAGGGGGTATGAATGAGAGCCCCCCTGCTTGTTTATGTACCACATGACTGTGGTGTTATCTGTACGAATTAGAAGAGGCCCTGGTTGCAAAAGGTTCTTGAAGGCTAGAAGAGCATTTTGAACTGCCAACATTTCCTTCAGATTGATGTGCCAGTGAAGGTGATTCTTTGTCCAGGTCCCCTGCTGGCAATTGTTTAGAAAATGTGCTCCCCAAGCATAATCCGAGGCGTCCATGGTTATGATTTGAGAAGGTTGAGGTAGACGAAAAGGCTTCCCTTCGTTTAAAGCGCACACCTTGGACCACCAAAGGAACTCCTTCTGGAGGCAGGGGATCAGAGGAATCAAAGTGTCCAGACCTTGGTAATGCTGAGACCATACACTTTTCAGGTACCATTGAAGCTTTCTCATATGAAGCCTTGCATTTGGAATTAACAGAATGCATGAAGCCATATAGCCCAGTGCCTGCAGGAATTTCCTTGCAGTGAGCTGAGTTAAGGTTGCCAAGGTTTTGAAAATTGAAGCCAGCTGTATTTGTTTTTCTGGCGTAAGGAAAGCCCTTTGTAAGGTTGTATTTAGGAGGGCTCCCAAAAATATCATTTGTTGAGAAGGAACCAATTGGGACTTTTTTATGTTCACTGAAAATCCCAGAAGGAGAAAGAGACGTTGAACAAAATCCAGATGTTGAAGTAAAAGGTCCTTGCTGTCTGCCTGGATAAGGCAGTCGTCCAAATAGGGGTAAATCTGAATCCCCTGAAGTCTGCAATAAGCCACTACTGGGGCCAGGCACTTGGTGAAAACCCTGGGTGCAGTAGATAAACCAAAGGGCAGTACAGAGAATTGAAAGTGCCTCGAGCCTGCTTTGAATCTGAGGAATTTCCTGCGTTCCTGCCTGATGGGAATGTGTAAGTAGGCCTCCTTTAGGTCCAATGTCACCATCCAAGCGTCCTGGGAGAGTACTGGAAGCAGTTGTTGTAGAGTAAGCATTTTGAATTTTGGAATTTCCAAAAAAGTGTTTAACACTGAAAGGTCCAGAATAGGTCTCCATGAGTTTTGTTTTCTTGGAACCAGAAATAGTCTTGAGTAAAAGCCTTTTCCCTTTTCTGAGAGAGGAACTGGCTCTATGGCTCTCATGGCCAGCAGAGCATCCACTTGATTTAAGGCCTCTGCCCATTGATGTTTTGGCAGATCTGGCCAACCGATAACCCCTGGCAGAGTATGAAAATGGAACTTGTAGCCTCTTAAAATCACGTCCAATACCCATTTGTCCTGGGTAATATGAGTCCAATTTCTGTAAAAAAGAGAAAGCTTTCCTCCGAGAGGGGCATCCAGGTAAGGGGGTCCTGAAGCCCAACCGAGAGAGTCATTGAGTCTGCTTCCTTTGAGATTGGGATCTGTCTTCTCCCCTTCTAGGTGAAGAAGCAGTCCATTGTCTGGATCTGTAGGAGGCCTGAGCTTGCCCACGACCTCTGGAGCGTCTATATCTTCCCTTTGAGGCCTGTCAGATGTGGGAAAGGACAAATTTTTGGAAGGCCAATTCCTGGAAAATCTAGGAGGCTGAACTTGTAAGAAATCTTTCACAGTCTGCATAGATTTTGCCTTTTCTTCCATCTTTTTAATAACCTCTTCAGCCTTGGATCCAAATAAAACATCATGCTGAACAGGGGCATCTAAAAGTTTGGCCTTAACCTGTTCCAGCAAACTTTGTTCTCGAAGCCAGGCATGTCTCCTAATAACAGTACCAGAGGCTGCGGCCCTGCAAGAAGCTTCCAAAGCATCAAAACCACAATGCAAACTATGCTTGTTAACTTGTTCAGTTGCATGCAGTACATCCTGCAATTCCTTATCCTCTGCACAAGCCGGGGAGGTAGCAAGCTTTTGCTTCAAAACAGACAAAAGAAATTGCTGATACTTAAACATATGAAACTGACAATTTAAAGCCCTAATAGCAAGGGTAGCAGAAGTATATACCTTTTTGCCCCACCTGTCTAAGGCACGAGAATCCTTCTTGGAGGGAATAGGATTTTTGGAAGAAGCAACCTTAGCAGCCTTAGAACCCTGAGAAATAGTTTCAGGATCATAGAAGGGTTCTTGAATAAGAATAAATGAGAATCAGGTACCCTGTAAAATCTATCAGGCTTAGAAGGAGCAGGGGGCATGGAATCAGGATTCAAATTAGCCTCAGAAAAGGCATCATCCACAATATCAAGAACAGGAGGAATAGCTAAAGGCCTGTGTTGAGGAAGAAGAAGGAATTCCTAAGCCTCTTCTTGGAAGCAGAATAATCCTGACCTTCCCAATGAAAATGTTCCCTCATCTCATGTAAGGTCTCCCCAAAAGAGAAATCCTCAGGCGGAGAAGCAGAGGGCAGGGAATCCTCTGCATCCGAATCCTCATAAGGAGGAAAGGAATATTCCTGATCAGAGGAAGAAACAGAAGATACAGAAGCCTGGTCAGAGGAATCCAAAGGAACATCCTGTCGAGGTCTTTTCTCTGGAGGGGGGTGAGAACCCCTAATCATTGTAAGCAAATCCTCAGCCATCCTTAGCAATTGCTTCTGTGTCTTGGGAGTAGCTTCAGAAGTAGCTGGAGCAGAAACTTTAGGTTTAACTGGAGTCTTGGACTTTGCCTTTGTCTTTGAAATGGTGATGTGAGTAGGCCTGAATACCCCCCTCAGAAGCCGGTACCTGCACAGCAGTTCCGGACCCATCTAAGGGAGCGACGTCTGAAGGTCCTGCAGCAGATAAAACAATGGGCCTTGATGGCTCCCCATGGGAGTCCGTATCGGCCATCGGTTCAGAAGTGGTGGACGACAGGGGCTGCAAAAGCGCCTCACTGACGACAGCCGAACCGGACGCTGGCTCCAGCTGCGACGAATCCTGTTTGGACCTCGGAGGCCTGTCCTTGTCTTTGCGCTTCTTTTGAATTCCGGTAGAATCCGACGACATTCTATAATTGAAGCGTCTGCCAAAGTAATTTAAAGCCCAGTCGTACCGACGCTTAATAGTGCGAGAATTGAACCTGGCACAGAACCGACAACAAGAAACGTCGTGGTCAGGGCCTAAGCAAGGTAGACAGTAAGAGTGGAAATCTTTATGAGGTATCTGTTTTCCACACGCTATACAATTATTAACTTTTTCTGACATCGGAGGAACAAGAAAAAGATTCCCCAACGGGGTACTTAGCTTTGAGAAGAGAAGTAAGAACTTCGGACCGACAGCAAACAAATGCGTAGATCGAAAATCGCCAACCAACGACTTGCGAACTGCTTTCCACCGCACGGCAAGAAAGACTGGAGAAGATGGCGTCGGCTGGGGGCTATGTACCAGAGCGTACTGACGTCAGGGTACTAGCTTGTGCAGCCGACGCCGGACCCAGACTTTGTGATTCTGGCCGACCTCGGGTTGCCTGCCGGCAGGATCACCCTACAGTTATGACTGCAACAGTGAAACACGAAGAACATCTGCAGAAGCACCTAGAAGTGTTATTTGGCTGTAATGAGTTAAACGAGTACCTGACAAAATTTCAAACACCTCCAAACCTGGAGAATACAGCTGCCTATGCAGAATTGTACATAGTAACCCTGTGCAATCATGTTAATAGATGCAGAGAAGCAGCAAACCCAGAACAAACTCAAAAAACAAACCACTTTGGTAGATTCCAAATAAACAGATTGTACAACAAAAGGAAAAAAGGTCATAACTAAAATTAGGAGTGTTAACACCCAGCAAGATAAAAACTCTCTCATCAGGCTAAACAAACAACGAAGAGGGCAAATTAAATCTATCAAAGCCAGTTTTGAGGTACAGATAGACTCCCAGGCGAAAGACAACCACAAGCTGCTTTCTTTAGCTATGTCCAAAACCTCAAAAGGCAGGCCTGACTGTTAATGGATCTACTTACACAGAGCAGGAAGACATAGCAAATATGCTGGCCTACAAACACGGCTCCAATTTTAAGCACCCGGCCACCCCCAAGTAACACTATCAAACATACCCTCCCAATGATCACTAGGAATCAAACCTTAAATACTCTCTCTAAGGCTAAGAACACTGTAGCAATGGGTCCCAATAATATCCCAAGATGCCACCTAAATAGCCTGAAGTATGACCTAACAAGACTTCTGGAGTCACTATTTAACCATAGCTTCCAGACTGGCTTTGTCCCACGTGAATGCAAGACTGCAACAGTAATCCCTCTGCACAAGTATATCAAAAGGGCCCTGGAAACTGCAGATCCATAAGTCTGACTGGTCTCATATTCAAATAATTATCATGGATATTATTAATAATAACATACAAAACTTTCAAACATTGGATCAAACCAGTCTGGTTTCAACAAACACAGATCATGCCTACTTAACCCGGTGGACTCATTTAAAAAGGCCACCAAGGCAATGTATGAGGCCAAAACAGCACACAATTCTTACCTTGACCTGGCTAAGGCATTTGATACAATACCCCAACCACAGAATTAGGCATTGACCCCTATATATTACATGCTAGATAGCCAAATGACTCACAGATAGGACCCAGGAAGTTAGGACAGGGGAAGGCAATCTCCACAAAGAGGCCAGTCACTAGTGGAGTCCCACAGGGTTCTGTGCTGGGCCTGCTCTTTTTGGCATTTATTTTTCAAAAGTCAAAGCCAACATTAGAGGCCTCTGACTGACCATGTTTCCAGATGATACTAAACTAGGAGCAATCGCAGAATCTCCCCCAAGACATTAACATACTACAGGGAAGGACTAACACCGACAAATGACTGGTGCCAAAGCCATGGCTTAAAACCCAGTACCAAGAAATGCATATTAGTACACTTTGGGAAGTCAGCCACCCTAAGAACCTACCTTATTTACAACATACCCCTAAGAGAGGGGTCAGTAATCAGGGATTTGAGGATGCACATGGACAGTATCCTGGCTTTTGACCAACATGTATTTAAAGTAGTAAGGAAATCATTCTATGTTTCTCAACTTATAAGCCAGGGCATGGCATCTAGATCCAAGTAAGTCATCATTCCTCCATATTTGGCCCTCAGACTACTCACTGAGGAGTACAAAGTATCCTTCTTTATGTACTTGATTAGGCACATGCAGCAACTGGTAGGTCCAACAGAGGATCTTCAGAAAAAGAATACATGGTATAAACAACATGTCCTATGCAAATCTCCTCAAAGCTCTAGCTCTATACTTGGTTTCCTATAGACTGTTGAGAGGCGATTTGTGCCTGGCATGCAAGGTATCCTTGGATCCTGCATTTATGCACAGCTGCAAAACCAACTGCATCAGAATTATTCAATCTAGACAGTTGAACCTTGCTTGCAACATAAATAGGACATGTTGGAGGGACAGGTTTGTGTCTCAGAAAATCTCGCTTTTCTGGAACAGACTTCCCATCCGTGTGAAGTAGAGTCCTTCCTTAACTCTCAAGCATAACCTGGAACAGTGGATGGGAAATGAAAATGAGCAGAGGCAGTTTGTAAATCATACCCTGGCTTATATACATCCCTTAAAATAACATGCAAGGCTAAAAACAAAATTGCAGGATAAATTTGGGATGCATGGCCAGGCTTATAAAGACCACAGTGGTAGTTAGCCTAGTATACACCAATGAAACTATAACAACTGCCCATGGAATCCGTGGTTCAATACCTGGTAGCAAGGCAATATGCAACACTAACACTAAAAGATCAATTACCCTATAATACATGAGCTATAGGATAAGCTATGAACCTGCTGTTTACAATATACAGAATTTAACAGTGGTGATTAATTAACCCATGACAGCTAAGATCTATGCAAGAAACAATAAAAATTTCTGTCCTGAAACCAAAAGCAATGTCGATGTAGAGGCTGAAATAGAAGGCCCTGGCTAGAAAAAATAGTCTCAGTTCCAAAAGACACCACTACTACTAGGAAAAAACATTAAACCAAAGGGCCTTCGCTACAGACTCACATATGGTACAAAAGGGTAATTAGCAGTGAGGGGGGGGGTGTCAGGCCCAAAATTTACCTACTTGGCACTGAAAGTGGTTCAGCACTGAAGGAAGATGTTGACACTGAAAGGAAGGATTTTGTGTCAAAGAGCCAGCCCCAAGGAAAAGTCAAGTGGCAGGCATCTCATTGCAGCCCTACTCGGTGACATATTAGGCCAATAAAATACTAAAGCCACATCAAACAGAACAGATTAAACTGAGGCCAAGTCTGAGGGTACATCTGACCCCAAGAGAAGGTCAAAGCCTCAAGGATAAACATCAGAGCCCTTGATATTGGCAGCAAGCAAAGGGCCAGTATCAAGATCCTGTATCAGACCAATAAACAAGGTCCTATAGGGGATGGGGTATTAAAGGTCGGCTCCGAAGGCCCTTCATCAACCCCATTGAAGTCCCGGGGGACTCCAGCTAGTCTTGCATCAGACCAGTTAAACAAGGTCCTAGCCAGAATAACCTCCATGGACTGAGATGAGCCCAAGGAAGCACAGACAACAACTGACACCAGGGTGGAGACAAGGTTGTTGAAAGCTTCTGTAGGATCTAGACCTGATGAGCTCAGAATAAGACAGAAAGGTCTGTGGTGGTTACATAATAACAGCAGCTAAAATAGCAACATCTACCCTTAACACTGCTAGTGTATATATAGTGCAGAAAATAATACAGACACCATCATCCAATTATAGTAAAAAGGTATGCACAAGCACTGTAGAAGGTTGGGAATATTTCAGGAAAAAAGAAGCGCATTCCCCCTAATGTGATTGATCTTTCTTTAATGAGAAAATTATGTCAAAAGGAGAAAACTTTCATACGATACAGTCTCTAAACTCAGCACCATGTAAATGGAGGATGCTGCACAAATATAAAAGAACACCCCAAATAAACACAATCAGTAGATAAAACTGTAATCCTGTCTAAAGAGGAAATAGAATTTTACCTACAACTTGCCCACTACACAGAGGGGAAGCACCAAGAAAGCTGCATACAAAAGCAAAATGGGGGGGGGGGGGATCAGTAAGAAAATTGAACATGAAAATACTGACTTAATTAATGAGACTGTCTCATCTTTCCAGAAATCTGGAATTCTTAGGAACAGTGACAAGAAACTGAAATAACTGTTTTCATTAAAGTATTAAGAGATTTATGTAGGGGAATGAGTGAAGAAAGAAATACCAGACAATGATTTAACAAACTCATGGTAGCGTAATCTCTCTAACTGAAGAACCCTATTCAGGATGGTCTGCCATTAAATGCAGAAGAGCATTAAAATGATCATCATCTCACCTGCGGTAGTGGCAACAGAGAGGGAAAAAACCCTAACTATGGCATTTGGCACAGGCATGGAGGATGGATATGCCCATCCTTGACAGGTGGGTGCGTGTGCTCAGATGCACCATCACGGTCGATCCCCAAATGAGCATGAGGTGCTGCCCACAGCGGCAGGGCACTGGCTAAGTCAGCTGTAGAGCTACGGACAATACACCACCCACCCCGTAACATTCCAACCCCTGGGACAATACAGGTGTGCACTAGGGCAGCATCAGGCCTTAAGAGAAAAATAAAAACAATTCATGACAGCAGTATGCCGCCAGCTCAGGGAGTCTCGATTTCCACCCCTGCCCCAAGCATGGGTGAAAATCATTCCAGGGTGGCTATGTCAGGTTAGGTTGACCTAGTGGTCAAGGAAAGGCCTTGGCAGCAGCTGAGGGTAACCAAAAAGTATGGAAAAACACTTTTAGGAGCAACATTTAGTCAACTTTTTCTTGATTCTTTTCCTTACGTTCTTCACCAAATTCACAATTACTTCCTTCCACATCAAATACGTAATGGAATTTTCTTCTTACAACCACTATCCTCAACTTAAAAAGCAGAAAGGCTGAATTTTCAATGAACAAATAAGTGCATTTATCATTCTAAAACTCAAAAAAGAAACATCTATTTTTCTTAGCTATAATGTTATTCAGACCTTAAGTTTCACATCTTTCCATCAATGGCAATTGTTTTTGTCATCTACTTGAACTTTCACTCTGCTCAAAAGCAGGAAGTACACAGAAACATAGTGGAAAATAACATCCACAAAAAAACAGAACCAAAAGGTGACTTCCACAAACTCGATCAGATTTTATTTAGCACTTTCGTCAGCATATATCAGTTGACTTCTTCAGAATAATTAAAACCTATAATTTTCGGGGACTGTGAAAAAGCTTCCATGGTGAACAGCTTTCATTTGGATGGGTTCCAGCTGCTCAGCAGGCTCTCTCGTAACTGACAGATACTTCTCCCTGCACACTTTTTTCCTAAATCTGATCAAGTTTGTAGAAGTCACCTTTTGGTTCTGTTTTTTGTGGATTTTGTCCTGAATTGATTCCTGGTTTTACTTGTGGAAAATAACATCCTGCTACTGTGGATGTCTTTTAACGCACAAAGCACTACTAACTACTCTTGCATCATTTCCCTGAAAGGGTTTTCAAAATTGGCGAACTAAGACTATAAAAAAACAAACAAACAAAGAAAAACATGAAGACCCTCAGGCAGCATGTTACCAAATAAATTATGTTGTGAAACAGCTACTAATTTTTTTCACATGTAAGAGTCAGCCAAGCCTCACATCTTCAAGACCATGCTCCTTTACACTCTCTGGTTAAGCAGAAACTCCTACATGGCACTTCCTGACACTGACTTCAGTAAGAAAGTACTGCTTGGCATGTTAACTACTTTAAATGATATTTCTATATCACTAAATGCATTTGCATTTTTAAGCATACTAAATGATATTTATACATCACTAAATGCATTTTGAAGCATATTTGCTTCTTAGTATTATGCTTATATTTTATATCATTTTCATTGATCCAGTGTACTTATTCAACATAACCCCGAACCTGACATGCTTCAATAGCAATTCCAAATAACACGACTGCTGTAATAATTTAGGTATACCTAAATCTAACTGCACATTTTTTGTAAGATATTTTTTTCTAAAAGTATTCTATGTTGGTTATAAATCTAATTACTGCATAATATTGTTAATGGTGACTTTCTCCCAGGGCCTCCACTAAAAACAGGTTACATGACCGGTCAGACTTTCCTGGTAATTACGTACTTACTGCATTTGTTAACTATAATATGTAAAGTTTTAAAACTCACATTTGTTAACATCCTACTGCTGGTTATTACTCTGTCTCATTTTACTTTACCAGGTTTTTAAACATTTTACATAGTACTGAATTTACTGCAATGCACTGCTCTCTATACTTCATAAATCATATGTAAATGTTCATGTACTTTTTTTTTAATGTTCACGTATTTACTGTTTGTACTGCATACAATGTACTGCTCTCCTTACCCTGTGATATTGTATCTACTTTTCATGTGTTTAATGACTGTATTACATGTCATTTACCTGTATGTGACTTAGTATGCCCTCTGTGCCAGAGTCGCTGCTGAAAATGGTCTTTGGACCAGACCATCTACCCGGTTAACAAAGTAAGCAAAAATAAATAACACACTTGGGAGCAACATATAATTGTTGTCTTCTTCATTCTTTTCCTTGTGTTCTTCACTAAATTCACAACTTAGTTTATCTCTTCACCACCTGTACACCTTCTTATTGCTTCCTACTCCCTCCCTACTCTTCTCCCTCACCTGTCAGCCAGCATATGCATACTATTTCCTTTCGCAGACCCATTATTGGTCATCTGCTACCTTCTTCCCAGTCCTACTTTCAGATTACATTTTCCACTGTAACGTTACTTTGGCCTTTCATAAAATATGTTATACATTTGATGGTACCTTCTGGATCTTTATGTAAGCCCTTGTCATTTCTGTTTTTATTCCCTTGTCATTTCTATTTTTATTTCCTTTACTTCTTCAGTGATGTAAAGTGCTATACTATCATATCTTTTTTACTGTCTGTACTTCCCCATTTATGTAATGTATTATATCTTCATTTTAATTTTGCCATTATATGTAATACTCTACTATTTAAATGATCGGCACTTTGTTGTTACTAGAATATTTTAAATACTGTGATTATGGAGCTTTTCTGCCCCCGTGTCTTGTAAACTGGCACAACAGGCCCAGTCAGAATTTCCTGGTAAACAAATGTGACTGGAAATACTCCCTTATCAGCCTCAACAAAAGGTTGAGATCCCTCATCAAATCCTCTAAAGCTAGCTATGAAAACAGAATTGCAGCAGATAGTAAAGACAACCACAAGGTCTTCTATAGTTATGTAAAGAATCTCCATGGCAATACCCAAATTTGCTCTGAGCTACTGTGCAATGGTACCTCCTATACCGAGCCAACAGATATTGAAAATATACTGGCGGACAGATTCAGTGCTCACACAGGTTAAAACAGCACTGTCCAAGGCCAAGAATACAGCTTCTATGGGACCTGACAGTATCCCTGGTTGTGTTCTACATGAACTAGAGAGTGAACTGGCACCTCACCTGTGTGCCCTGTTCAATCACTGCCTCACCTCAGGCTTTGCCCCACCAAATGCCGCACTGCTACAGTCATCCCTCACCACAAAGGAGAAGTGACTGCAGACCCTGGGAACTATTGCCCCATTAGCCTGACGAGTCTGATATGCAAAGCTATGGAACGCATTAACATTTATTTATTTATTTATTTTATTTTACATTTGTTGACCAGGATAGTCCGACTGGATCAAAGTCCATTTACAGCGGAGGCCCAGGGAGATAAGCTCCAACATATACAAGAACAATAGAAAATTAAATAAGACATAGATATAAAAATAATATAAAATAGTAATGCAGTTAAAAGATAAAAATGCAGATAAAAATACATTCAGACTAAAAATAGTACAATTTTATAAGTAGGATATTTCATAAGGTACATAGGTTCACATTGAATAGACAAGTATACAGGATAGAAATTACCCTGGTTATAGTCAGGAAAAGATAACAATATCTAATAGATAAGTAAATTACATATATGTTGTTGGTTTAGCCAGGCTTGCCACAGTGGCATAGCCAGTTTGATGCCAGATGTTGTTTAATTGTGGCTTTAAATTGGCATATGAAGGAGAGCATGGTCATGACAGCTATAAGTATGTTCCAGGTTCTGCTTACAGAATTTGCAAATAGGGCCATGTCAGCAGCATTGTTAATTTTAGTTGTCTGTATTTGTAGCTTATTAGATGAGCAGAGCAGTCGCGTGTTGTTATGGGGGAGGATAGAGTTTCTAAGGGCTGGAGTATTGTCTGGGTTATATAAGATTTTGTTAGCCATTATCAGCAGGTTGTACTTGACAAGATTAGGAAATTCCAGCCATCCAAGCTGTTTGAGGTTGATGCAGTGGTGGGTTCTGAATGGCAGGCCTGTAGCAAACCTGGCAATGTGATTATAACAGGTTGTTAGTCTATTAAGTTCAGATTTACTTATATTGGCTTGAAGGGGGGAGGCATATAGGAGTGTCGAAAGTAGGTATGAGCGAGCAATGGCTATTTTAGCTGGGGGGGGGTGAGGAAGGCTTTGATTCTATAGAGTGACCCAAGTTTTTTATTGATGGTCTTGATTGATTTACATGGAGGTCAAATTTTAAGTTACTGTCTATAGCGACACCCAGTAATTTTGTATTGGGGTCAGGGGAAATGTCAGTCCCGTCTTTTGCATTTATGGTGAAGGAGAAGGGTACAGAGTCCTTTGGGTTGGTGGGAATACAAGCATTTTGTTTTTTTTGGGATTAAGTAGCAGGCGATGCTTGGAGAGCCAGTTTTCTATGGCAGTGAATGTGGACTGGGTATCCTTCTTTAGATGAGTGGGAGATACAGCTGAGCAGATCAGAGTGGAGTCATCAGCGTATTGGATACAGCTGATGTTTGGTATGATAGTAGGCAGGTCATTGATAAAGATGGAAAACAGTAGTGGTCCTAATATGGAGCCTTGTGGTACTCCAATAGTGTTTGGTAATAGATTACAGAGCTTATTCTGCCAGAGGACAGCCTGTTGTCTGTTATTAAGATAGGATGTAAACCAAAGAAGGGCTTTGGGATCTAGGCAGAGGGTTTGCAGGGTCCTAATCATAAGTTGATGATCGACCATATCAAATGCCTTGGAAAGATCCAAGAAGAGGGCAGACAAAGTGCGATTATTGTTGCGGTTATTGTTAATGGTGTTAGTGAAGGACAATAGGGCTGTGGTAGTACTATGATGTGGGCGAAAGCCATGTTGGGTATCAGCCATAAGGTGATTCTGGAATAGGTGTTGCATGAATTGTTTATGTATACATTTCTCCACAATCTTAGCAAGTGGAGAGAGTATGGCTATGGGCCTATAATTAGAGTATTCAGTAGAGGAACCTCCTTTATGTAATGGAATATAACATAAGATGCTTTCCAGATGTTAGGAATTTTGGCTTCAGATATGGTGCGGTTGATTAGAACAGAGATTGGATAGGCAATGGCATCTGCTGACATTTGCAGATATTTAGCTGGGAGTTGGTCAGCAGAGAGTGTGGTGGGTTTTAGTTTTTTGATCAGTCTGCAAATAAAGGAAGTTGACACAGGCTTAAAGCTGAATAAGTTATGGCTATTAGAGTTAGTGGCATTATAGTCAGGGGAACTTGGAGGTAGTTGGGTGGCAAGAGCTTGGTTAAAACTATTTGCAACCTCTTCTGTGGGTTTATTAGTGGTGGCAGCACGGCTAGGTGTCGATGTTTTACCAGGATACAGTAACTTGTTGATCCCAGCCCAGAACTTTTGAGGATTATTCTGATTAGTCATCTCTAACCTACAATAGTAGTGTTTTTATCTTGTAAGACAAGTCTTTTTGTTTCATTCCTCGCATGCCTGTATTTATTATGATCATGGGGGTCTTTGGTATGGCGCCAGGTAGCCCAGAGTTTATTTCTACAGGTTATTTTTAGTCTTGATTCTTTGGAAAGCCAAGGTACGTTTCTACCTTTTGTTCGCTTTAGGCAGGCAGGAGCATGTGAGTCTAGAATTTCAAGAAATTTATTGTTAAAATAGGTGACAGCCTCCTCTAAGGGGAGATGCTTTAGTTTAGACCAGTTGCAGGAGTTAAGTTCCAGTTGAAGTTTGTCTGAGTCAAGGTCCCTTTTGCTTCTAACTTTCCTGAGCAAGGGTTGCTGTGGGATAATGGCTTTTTGTTTAACTATGTAGGTAAGGAGATGATCACTTAGATCCTCGAGGAGGGTGCCTGCAGTGTACATTTGGGGGTTACTATTTACAAGTATCCAATCCAGTATACTATCTTTTTGGGTGTGTTTGCCTAATCTGGTAAAGGTGACTATGGTTTGAGTGAATGCATGGAGGTTGATGTGAGTGGAGGCGGATTTTGAGGAACAGGAACCCCAGTCAATATTAAAGTCTCACAGGACTAGGGTTTCTTGGGGGTACTGTGAGGATAGCCAGTAAAGAACGTCTTCGAGTGTGGCTACATTGTTACCTGGGGGAATGTACATGCAAATAATGTTAATGCTTTTATTTTTGTTAAGTTGAAATTTGGTAGCTAATATTTCAGAGTTATTGATCTGAGGTGATTGAAGTACTTCTGTGGTTACATTCAGTTCAGATTTATAAAGGACAGCTACTCCCCCCTTTCCTATTAGCCTGATCCAGCCTGTGTAGATTATACCCAGGTGGTAGGATTTCATTATCGGTAGTAGAAGATTTTAGCCAAGTCTCAGACAGACAAAGTACCTCAGGGGAATAGACAGCTAGGAGAGCATGCAGTTCATGTATTTTTTTGTCAATACTCCTAATATTAAGATGACATACCAAGAGGGAGTTAGTAGGTCTACTGATTATGTTCTTGTGATAACAGTCACCATTAGAAGGTGAGTTGGGGGTAGTTGGGCCTGGGTTAGGGTGCATGTCTCCACTGAGTATAAGGTTTAGTCTACACTCAGTAGTGAGTCTCCTGAGTTTGTTTAAATGTTTGTCATACAATTTGGATTTAGTACTGATGCGCTGGGGGTTATTACACTGTAGGAGTGAGAATGAAGATAAATTTTGTCCTGTTTTGGTGCCCTGGTTTAATGTATAACTGAAGTTGGACAGTTTTTCATTTAGGGGCATAGTGTGTCCTACAGGGAACTGATACCTGGTGAGCTGTTGGTTTTCATACAAAGTAAGGATATAGGTTACAAGGAGGGTGGGTAGTAAGGAGTATTGTAACATTATGGCAGTGTGTAGTTAGGAGGTTAACTATTGTAAAATGAAAGAACAGAAGAAGATTGGATAAGTTTGAAGAGAAGCAAGGTGGGTGGAGAGGTAATGATAGTTGAAAGCTGATAGGGAGTAAGGTCAGGAGGGAGGGAGTAAAAATAGAAGAGTTGATAGGTTGTAGTAATGGGGGTGTGGCTGAGTACCTATAAATGTAGAGGTACTGGGGGCGGGTAGGAGTTGGGGGCAAGGAAGAGTGCAGACCGAGCCCGAATGCAGTGAGGGCGAGCGGAGCAGGGCTCACACATTCAAGCAAGTGGTGGGCTAAGGTAAGTATTTGTGTTATATAAAAAGAAGTTTACTCTTTTATGTCTTAATTATGTACTTATGTTATGTAAAATAAAAGTTAAAAGTAGAGCTATATAATTAGCCAGATTTTTTGTTAAACTGATGTATGGGTGTTAGAATATTAGTGAGGGAGAACCTTGTGAAAATGCTATGTGCAAGAGTTTAAACTGGGTTAAATATTAGCATTCTAACTGCTAGGGCTGTTCCGTGGGTTTTAGTTATTTATAGGGAGTCAGAAAGCTATGGGGTACGAACTAGAGGTACCTTTAGACCCAGGACGCACAGCTACAGTATTTATAGGTTAAATACAGTTTTCATGTCTTAACCTTAGGTGAGGTAGTTCAATCCCCAGGTTGGTGTCTTTGGGCACAGAGTTCAGGGTTTCTCCTTTCTGGGTGAGGTTCTTTATTAATTTGTTAGAGGGGAATCTTCCTAGAAATAAACATACAATCACTGTGAGACACATTCAGGCATGAGGTTATGACCACCAGACAAGCAGGCTTAATATGCACTCCACTTTACAAAGAAATCTGCTCCGAGTTGTTATAGGTAATAAATTAGCAGCATTATATAGCACAGCATAATAGACAAGGATATAGGGAATCTCCAAACTCTGGATCCTACACAGTTTGGTTTTGTGAAGGGTAGATCATGCCTGCTCAACTTGGTCGACTTCTTTGAGTTAGTCACCAGAGCTGTGGATGAAGGTAAGGTGATTCATACAGCCTACCTTGATCTGGCCAAGGCCTTTGATACCATTCCCCACTCAGGAATCATAGAAAAACTTACTAAGCTAGGCATCAACCCCTATATCACTAGGTGGGTTGCAAACTGGCTCACATGTAGAACCCACAGTGTGAAAGTAGCTGACTCCAAGTCAGACTGCTAACCAGTAACGAGTGGAGTCGGTCCTGGGTCCTCTCCTGTTTGGTATCTACTTCTCTGAAGTCCAGGTCAACACAAAGGGACTCTGGCTGGCAAAGTTCACAGATGATTGCAAGTTGGGAACTATTATTAACTCCCAAAGTGATGAGGACATCCTACAGAAAGGCCTCAATGAGACCAACGACTGGTGTCAGAACCATGGTCTTAAGCTCAATGCCAAAAAATGTGTCTTCATCCCCTTTGGGAAATACCTGGTTCCCTTGAATTACCACATTGATGGTAGTCCACTGAACACAGAATGCATTATAAGAGATCTGGGAACACAGGCTGACAGCAACCTCTCTTTTGACCACCACATTGCCACTGTGGTCAGAAAGTCCTTCTATGTGGCACATCTCATTAGTAAGGGTTTTGCATCCTGGAAGAAAGAGGTAATTGTTTCCCTCTACTCTTCCCTCATTAGGCCAATCATTGAGTACAATGCCCCATTTGGCATGTACCTCACTAGACACCTGCAGCAACTGGAGAGGGTACAAAAGTACCTCACAAAGAGGATCCTAGGCCTTAAACACTTGTCCTATATGGACTCAAAAACTCCAACTATTCTGTCTCATATCGCCTACTTAGAGGTGATCTCTGCTTGACTTACAAAGCCACGTCTGACCCAGCTCTGTTAGAAATGCTACATCTAAAGAAATCCCAATCCCTCCACACCACATGCTCTACAGACCTCAACCTCATTACCACAATCAACAGAACATGCTGGAGGGACAGGTTCATAACCCAGAGACTGCCCATGCTATGGAATAGACTTCCCATACATATCAAGCAGAGCACCTCACGGGCCCTCTTCAAGAGAAATCTTGATGAGTGGATGGGAAATAGAAAATTCACCTCGGGGATCACTCCAGTGGCTCTACTCAACAGAGGCACTAGGAACTAAGGTTGGGTGGCACAATGCCAGGGTAATCTTATGGGCTAGGCTTGTAAAGGCTCCAGGGTCATTAGCCTAGTACACACCTATGAACAAACAGAGAGGTAAATGACAGGAACACCCACATATGCTTAAGTCAGCAAAAAATAAACTTTCTCCTCTTCATGATCCACAAAAAAAATTGAAACATAGGTTTTGGGAAACTACAACAACAAAGTACAATTGTGTACACTTACCATAAATGTAGATGTTTGAGTGTATTCACTGTTGCAGTCATTACATTTGGGTAATCTGCTTGCAGGTTGCCCTCAGTCAGCCTGATTAACAAAGTCTTGGGTCCTGCGTCGGTTGCTGTCCCTTCTTCCATGACATCAGGGGTATAAAACATGCAGCTGACGCCATCACATCAGTTTTTCTTGCCCCAGATGTCAGGTGCCCCTCTAATGGTAAGCAATTAAACATAAAAACACAAAGGCTTTAAAGAATAGTAAAGGAAAGTAGAGGTATAGCCAAAAGAAGTTAGGGGGCAGGAGGGAGGGTAACTAGGACTGCAACAGTGAATACACTCGAACATCTACATTTATGGTAAGTGTATACAACTGTACTATGTTCTTCATGTTTCACTGTTGCAGTCATTACATTTGGGTAGATTCCCAAAGCTATGGTTGGGAGGAGGAGGAGTTTAGAGAGCATTAAGGCCAGCTATAAGGCTCTGCAAGACTGCAGTGGCAAAGCCAGCTCTGGATTTAGAGAAAATTGGCAAATGATAATACTTGGTGAAAGTATGTACAGAACTCCAGGTAGCAGCTTCTAGGATGTCCCTGATAGGAAAGCCTCTGAGAAAGGCTGCAGAAGTAGATGCAGCCCTGGTGGAGTGAGGTCTGATCCCCTGGGGGGTATATTTCCATGGTACTTACAGCAGAAATGAATGCAATGGCTTATCCATTTAGAAATTGTTTGTTTTGAAATAGCCTTCTCCTCTGCCCCTGCAGCAAATGCTACCAGCAGTTGTTCAGACTTTCTTTGAGGTTTAGTCCTGTCCAAGTAGAATCTAAGTTGCCTGTGCACATCCAAGGAATGCAGTATCTGTTCCCCTTTGTTATGTGGATTGGGAAAGAAGGTTGGCAAATGAAAGGACTGATTAAGAGCCACACTGGATACCACCTTGGGCATGAAGGATGGATTGGATCTGAGTGACACCCTGTCTGCATGAAAGATGATGAAAGGCTCCACTGCCATAAGGGCCTGTAATTCAGATACCCTTCTAGATGAAGTGATTGCTAAAAGGAAAGCTATTTCCCAAGAAAGAAATTTTAAGTCTGCAGTACCAGCTGGCTCGAAAGGAGGTAGAGTGAGTTTCTCCAATGCAAAGTTAAGGTCCCAGGCTGGGGTTGGAGCTCTCCTGGGTGGTCTTAAATTTTTGGCCCCTTTGAGGAACGTACAGTTGTGTACACTTACGATAAATGTAGAAGTTCAAGTGTATTCACTGTTGCAGTCATTAAATTTGGGTAATCTGCTGGCAGGTTGCACTCAGTCGGCCTGATTAACAAAGTCTTGGGTCCTGAGTCGGTTGCTGTCCCTTCTTCCATGATGTCAGGTGGTCAGGGGTATAAAACATGCAGCCGACGCCATTACATCAGTTTTTCTTGCCCCAGGTGTCAGGTGCCCCCCAAATGGGGAGCAAATAAAATTAAAAATACAAAAAATATACCTCCAATCCTAAAAAAAAATAGACCAAAAGGGCTTATAAGTATAGTGAAAGAAAGTAGAGGTCTAGCCAAAGAATAATAGGGGGCTGGAGGGTAACCAGGACTGCAACAGTGAATACACTCGAACATCTACATTTATGGTAAGTGTACACAACTGTACTATGTTCTTCATGTTTCATTGTTGCAGTCATTACATTTGGGTAGATTCCCAAAGCTATGGTTGGGTGGAGGGAATTATATAGCATTAGGACCAACTATAAGGCCCTGCAGGACAGCAGTGGCAAAGCCAGCACTGGATTTAGAGAAAAGTGGTAAATGGTAATGTTTGGTGAATGTATGAACTGTGCTCCAGGTAGCAGCTTCTAGAATGTCCCTGGTAGGAACACCTCTGAGAAAGGCTGTAGAAGTAGATGCAGCCCTGGTGGAATGAGATTTTATCCCCTGGAAGATAGTTTTTCCATGGTGCATATAGCAGAAGCGAATACAGTGGCTTATCCATTTGGAAATGGTTTGCTTTAAAATAGCCTTTCCCTCTGCCCCTGCAGCAAATGCCACCAGCAGTTGTTCAGATTTTCTTTGAGATTTTGTCCCGTTTAAGTAAAATCTTAGTTGTCTGTGTACATCCAATGAATGCAAAATCTGCTCCCCCTTGCACTGTGGATTGGGAAAGAAAGTTGGCAAACGTACAGTCTGAGCCACACTGGATACCACCTTAGGCATGAAGGATGGATTGGTCCTGAGAGATTCCCTGTCTGCATGAAAAATGATGAAAGGATCCAATGTCATAAGAGCATGTAATTCGGAAATCCTTCTAGCTGAAGTGACTGCTAAAAGGAAAGCTGTTTTCCAGGAAAGAAATTTTAAGTCTGCAGTAGCAGCTGGCTCGAAAGGAGGGAGAGTGAGCTTTTCCAATACAAAATTGAGGTTCCAGGCAGGGGTTGGAGCTTTCCTGGGTGGTCTTAAGTTTTTGGCCCCTCTGAGATACTGCTTTAGCAGGGGATGAGAGTAGAGGGGAGGTTCTGTGTTGTAATGAGCTGAAATGGCAGAGGCATGGATTTTTACGGAAGAAAAGGACAGGCCCTTGTGAAGCATCTCAGTTAAGTATTGTAAAACCTGAGGAATGTTGGGCACTGCTGTGCTTATCCCTTGAGATCGATTCCAGGCACAGAATCTTTTCCATTTGTCAGCATAAGATTTTCTAGTACTAGGCCTTCTGGCCTCCAAAATGACATCCATCACAAGTTTGCTGAGGGATGCTAATGGTGAATTTAGGTGATTAGCCATGCTGCAAGATTCAAAGTTTGGAGCTGAGTGTGCAGAATTTGGTTGTTCTACTGAGACAGTAAAGTAAGGTGTCTGAGGCAGGTGCCACGGTGGAAGGTATGACACATTGCGCAAGACTGGGTACCAGTATGGGCGAGGCCAGTCTGGAGCAATCAAAATCATTTTTGGTTTGTCCTATTTGACTTTTATTAGAACTTTGGAGAGCAGAGGTAGAGGGGGAAAGGCATAGACTGAAAGGTTTTTCCAGCTGAAGGATAAAGCGTCCACTTTCCAGGCTTTTTTGTAATTAGTTCTTGTGCACAATTTGTCCAACTGATGGTTCTGGGGTGAGGCAAAAAGATCTATGTCTGGGCTCCCCCATTTGCGTGTCAACATGTTGAAAATCCGTGGTTCCAGTTTCCATTCGTGTGGGTCCATGAGATTTCTACTTAGTTCGTCTGCCAGAGTATTCAGCTTTCCTGGCAGGAATTGAGCTTGTAGTTGTACTTGATAGGTCAAGGCCGTGTTCCACAATGCCATGGCTAGTCTGCAAAGGGAGTAGGAGTGTGTACCCACCTGCTTGTGTATGTACCACATAACTGTGGTGTTGTCTGTCTTTATCATTAATTGTCCTGGATGAAGGTAGTCCTTGAAGGCTGTCAATGCATTCTGTACAGCTAGCATTTCTTTTTGATTGATATGAAGGTGCATTTGATTTGGGCTCCATTTGCCCTGAATGCACTTCTCTGCCAGATGTGCCCCCCAAGCATAGTCTGATGCATCTGTAGTTAGGGTTTGGGCGGTAGGGGGTGGTGTGAATGGCAGTCCCTTCTTTTGGTGGCAGGCCTCTGCACACCACAGGAACTCTAGTTGCAGGCAAGGTATGATAGAAATCATTGTTTCCAGGCTGTGACAATGCTGACTCCATAGACTTTTTAAGTACCACTGAAGTTTCCTCATATGCAGTCTTGCATATGGAATTAGAAGAATGCAGGAGGCCATGAACTCCAAGGCGTGCAATATTTGCCTTGTAGAAAGCAGGGTTTTTGTGGCCACCTGTTTGAAGTAAGTCACCAATTGAATTTGCTTCTCTGGCGTAAGGAAAGCCATCTGGGCAGTTGTATTTAAGCTTGCACCCAAGAATGTAATGTTTTGAGAGGGTACCAGCTGTGATTTATTTTCGTTTATAGTGTACCCTAGACAAGTTAGAACCCTTTCTACAAACACCAGATGGTTTAGAAGAGTGTCCTTGTTTTCTGCCTGAATTAGACAATCATCCAGGTATGGATATATTTGAATATTTCTTTGCCTGCAAAATGCAATTACTGGAGCCAGGCACTTTATAAAGACCCTGGGTGCAGTAGATAAGCCAAAGGGCAGTGCAGAGAACTGATAATGCAAGTAGCCTGCTTTGAAGCGGAGGTATCTTCTGCAAGATTCCCTGATTGGGATATGCATGTAAGCCTCTTTTAAATCTAGAGTTGCCAACCAGGCATCTTTGCCTAGCACATGAAGTAACTGGTGAAGAGTCAGCATCTTGAATTTTGGAATGTCCAGAAAGGTGTTTAGAGTAGATAAGTCCAGGATAGGACGCCATGATTTGCCTTTTCTGGGTACCAGGAC
This sequence comes from Protopterus annectens, assembly GCF_019279795.1. NCBI lineage: Eukaryota > Metazoa > Chordata > Ceratodontiformes > Protopteridae > Protopterus > Protopterus annectens. The sequence goes on from NC_056735.1 coordinate 369,271,279, forward strand.
AAGTCTTGAATAGAAACCTTGTCCCTTTTCCTCTTCTGGTACTGGTTGAATAGCTCCCATGCTCATGAGGGAAAGTAATTGTTTCTGGGCCTCTGCCCACTGATTTGGGGGCAAGTCTGGCTATCCGTTTGGAATTGGCAATGTGTGGAAATGAAATATGTATCCCTGGGATGCTATATTTAAAACCCATTTGTCCTGGGTTATAAGTTGCCAGCTTCTTGCATGAAGAGCCAGTTTTCCCCCCAAAGGGGCGACTAAAAGGTAAGTGCTTGGTAAGTGTAAAGGGAAGCCATTGAGACTGCTTACCATAGGGAGGTGTCTTGTTGTTTCCAGATTTGAAAGAGGAGGCACCCCATTGTTTTGTTTTGAAAGTCCCTTGTGACTGAAACCTGGAGCCTTTGGAATGTCTGGGTTTGACTGGAGTGGCTCTCGAAGGAACTGAAAAGGACCAGTTCTTAGTAGGCCAGTGCCTGCTAAATCTTGGAGGTTGCACTTGTAAGAAACATTTCACAGTTTGCATAGATTTAGCTTTATCTTCCATCTTTTTTAAAACTTCTTCAGCCTTATTGCCAAAGAGACAGTCCTGTTGTAAAGGAGCATCCAACAATTTTGCTTTAACATGATCAGGCAGATTTTGCTCTTTGAGCTAAGCATGCCTTCTTAGCACAGACCCAGTTACAGCAGCCCTGCAAGAGGCCTCCAAAGAATCAAAACCACATTGCAAAGTATGTTTTCCAACTGGTTCAGCTGAATGCAATAAATCCTGTAAATCTTTGTTTTTCACACAGTCAGAAATTAGCATCATTTTCTGTTTAAGCAGTCCCATGATATGCTGTTGATATTTTAGCATATGAAACTGACAGTTTAAAGCCCTGATTGCCAAGGTTGCAAAAGTGTAAACCTTCTTACCCCATCTATCCAGTGCCCTGGAATCTCTATCAGAAGGGGTAGGATTTTTAGCTGTGGAAGCCTTAATGCCCTTGAGACCCTGAGAAATGGTTTCAGGATCTGCAACAGGATTTTTGAAAAGGAATTTGTGGGAGTCAGGGACCCTGTAGTATATGTCTGGCTTACAAGGAGCCGGAGGCAGAGAATCAGGAGCCATACTAGATTCTGAAAAAACATTATCAACAATGTCTAGAACAAGAGATATAGCCAAAGGCCTATGCTGAGGAAGAAGAAGAAAATCCCCAAGTCTCTTTTTAGATTCAGAGAAATCCTGACTTTCCCAGTGGAAATGTTCCCTTAAGGTATGTAAAGTTTCCCCAAAAGAAAAATCCTCAGGGGGAGAGGTAGAAGGAATGGAATCTTGTGCATCAGAGTCCTCATAAGTAGGTATAGACAATTCCTGTTCATTAGAAGAGTCAGAAGAAATAGAATCCTGTTCAGAAGATTCATAATCAATGTCTTGCCTAGGTCTCTTAGAAGGAGGGGGGGGGGTGGCTACCCCTGATCAGAGTAATTAAATCTTCAGCCACTTTGATCATTTGTTTTTTAGGCATAGGGGCCTGCACACAAGGCCTGGAAATAGTTTTTTTAAGCATAGGTTGAGATTTTGGCCTTAGTTTTAAAGATGGCGTCGGTCCAATATACAAATCTGTAGGCCTGAAAACACCCTCAGAAGCCGGTACCTGCACATCGATATCCAAGGTAGAGACATCCGTGGGTTCCATAATTGAAGCATCTCGTGGCATACCGGACTCCGAATGGGTCTCAGTAGAGGCCTGCGAATCCGAAGTAGCGGGTATCAGGGGCTGCAAATGTGCCTCACTGAGTACCGGCGACTGGCTTAGGAGAAGCGTCGTCGTCGGTTTTGGACCTCGACGGTCTGTCTCTGTCTTTTTCTTTGCGTTTTTTAGGTATTCCGGTAGTCGGATTGCTAACCGACGACATTTCTGGATAATTAAAGCATGAGCCAAAATATTTAGAAACAAAAATGTACCGACATTTGATAGTGCGTTGATTAAATAAAGCACAAAACCGACAGCAAGGTACGTTATGGTCAGGGCCTAGGCAAGGAATACAGTACAAATGAAAATCGTTATGAGGTATTTGCTTCCCACAAGTAATGCAACTGATAACTTTTACTGACATCGGTAAGGAGCAAGAAAAAATTTCCCCAACGGGGTACTTAGCTTTTTAGTTGAAGATTTCAGATCTGAAACTTGAAAACGAACATTTCAGGAGTCGGCCGAGTGGCACTTACGAACTGCTTCTGCTTTGGGCACCGTGCGGCAAGAAAGACTGATGTAATGGCGTCGGCTGCATATTTTATACCCCTGATGACCTGATGTCATGGAAGAAGGGACAGCAACCGACGCAGGACCCAAGACTTTGTTAATCAGGCCGACTGAGGGCAACCTGCAAGCAGATTACCCAAATGTAATGACTGCAACAGTGAAACACGAAGAACATCTGCTTGAGCAGTGGATGAAAGAAGAGGGGAGATTGTGTGTTATAATGAGCTGAAATGGCTGAGGCATGGATTTTAATGGAGGAAAAAGACAGGCCCTTGTGAAGCATCTCAGTTAAGTATTGTAAAATGTGAGGCAAATTGGGCGCTGCTGTGCTCATCCCTTGAGATTGGTTCCAGGCACAGAATCTTTTCCATTTTTCGGCATAAGATTTTCTAGTACTAGGCCTCCTTGCCTCTAGGATGACATCCATCACAGGTTTCCTGAGGGATGGTAAGGGAGAGTTTAAGTAATTAGCCAGGTTGCAAGGTTCACTGTTGGAAGCTGAGGGTGCAGAATCTGGAGTCTGAGGCAGGTGCATGGAGATAACCGTGACACACTACGCAAGAGAGGGTACACCAGTGTTGGCACGGCCAATCTGGAGCAATCAAAATCATCCTTGGTTTGTCCTGTTTGACTTTTAATAGTACTTTGGAGAGCAGTGGCAGTGGGGGGGGGGGGGGGAGGCATAGACTGATAGGTTTCTCCAGCTGAAGGACAGAGCATCCACTTTCCAGGCTTGTTTATGGGAAGTCCTTGTGCAAAATTTGTCCAATTGGTAGTTCTGGGGGGAGGCAAACAGGTCTATATCTGGGCTCCTCCATCACTTGTCAACATGTTGAAAATCTTTGGTTCCAGTTTCCACTCGTGTGGGGCTATGAGGTTTCTGCTTAGTCCGTCTGCCAGTGTATTTAATTTTCCTGGCAGGAACTGAGCTTTTAGGTGCACTTGTTAGCTCAAGGCTGTGTTCCACAATGCCATGGCTAGTCTGCAGAGGGGATAAGAATGTGTACCCCCCTGCTTGTTTATGTACCACATAACTGTGGTGTTGTCTGTCTTTACCATTAGTTGTCCTGGAAGAATGTAGTCCTTGAAGGCTGTCAGAGCATTTTGTACAGCTAACATTTCTTTTTGATTGATATGCAGGTGCATTTGACTTGGGTTCCAATTGCCCTGAATGCACTTCCCTGCCAGGTGAGCCCCCCATGCATAGTCTGATGCATCTGTGTTTAGGGTTTGGGTGGCAGGGGGTGGTGTGAAAGGTAGTCCCTTGTTTTGGTGGCAGGCCTCTGCCCACCAAAGGAACTCTAAGCATAGGCAAGGTTTGATAGGAATCATTGTTTCTAGGTTGTGAGAATGTTGACTCCATAGGCTTTTTAGATACCACTGTAGTTTCCTCATATGCAGTCTTGCATATGGAATTAGAAGAATGCAGGAGGCCATGAACCCCAAGGCTTGCAGTATTTGTCTTGCAGACAGCAGGGTTTTTGTGGCCACTTGTTTGAAGTAGGTTGTCAAATGAATTTGCTTTTCTGGCATGAGCTAAGCCATCTGGGAAGTTGTATTCAAGTTGCTCCCAGAATGTAATTTGTTGACAGGGTACCAGTTGTGATTTCCTTTGGTTTATGGTGTACCCCAAGTTAGACCCCTTTTTACAAAAGCCAAATGATTCAAAAGTATGTCCTGGCTTTCTGCCTGAATTAGACAATCGTCCAGGTATGGGTATATTTGAATACTACTTTGCCTGCAAAATGCAATAACTGGAGCTAGGCACTTTGTGAGTACCCTGGGAGCAGTAGATAAGCCAAAGGGCAGTGCAGAGAACTGATAATGCAAGTAGCCTGCTTTGAAGCGTTGATATCTTCTGCAAGATTCCCTGATTGGGATGTGCAGGTATGCTTCTTTTAAATCTAGTGTTGCCAACCAGGCGTCTTTGCCTAGCATAGGAAGTAATTGGTGAAGAGTCAGCATCTTGAATTTTGGAATCTCCAGATAGGTGTTTAGAGTAGACAGGTCCAGGATAGGATGCCATGATTTATCTTTTCTGGATACCAGGTAAAGTCTCAAGCAGAAACCTTGACCCTTTTCCTCTTCTGGTACCAGTTGAATAGCCCCCATGCTTAAGAGAGAAAGCACTTATTTTTGGGCCTCTGCCCACTGATTTGGGGGTAGGTCCAGCCACCCACTTGGCATTGGCAACGTGTGGAAGTGAAATCTGTATCCCTGGGACACTATATTTAAAACCCATTTGTCCTGGGCAATGAGTTCCCAGTTCTTTGCATGAAGAGCAATCTTTCCCCCCAAAGGGGCAGTCAGTTGATAAGTGCTTGGAAATTTTAAAAGGAAGTAATTGAGACAGTTTACCATAGGGGGGAGTCTTGTTATTCCCAGACTGGGAAGTGGAGGCCCCCCCCACTGCTTAGTTCTGTGAATCCCCTGTGACTGAAACCTGGGGTTTTTGCTGTGTCTGGGTTTAGCTTGAGAAGACCTGGAAGGGGCTGGAAAGGACCAATTCTTAGAGGGCCAGTGCCTACTAAATCTAGGAGGCTGAACTTGCAAATATTCTTTAACAGTTTGCATAGATTTAGCTTTATTTTACATCTTTTTAATAACTTCTCCAGCCTTGTTGCCAAATAGCCGGTCCTGATTTAAAGGAGCATCCAACAATTTAGCTTTAACATGATCAGGCAAAGATTGCTCCTTAAGCCAAGCATGCCTTCTAAGCACATACCCAGTAACAGCAGCTCTGCAAGAGGCCTCTAAAGAATCAAAACCACATTGCAAAGTAAGTTTTCCAACTTGTTCAGCAGAATGCATTAAATCCTGTAAGTCTTTATTTTCCACACAGTCAGGAATCAACATCATTTTCTGTTTAAGCAGTCCAATAATATGTTGCTGATATTTTAACATATGAAATTGGCAGTTTAAAGCTCTAATGGCCAAGGTTGCTGAAATGTAAACCTTTTTACCCCATCTATCCAGCGCCCTGGAGTCTCTATCTGAAGGGGTAGGATTTTTAACAGTAGAAGCCTTAATGCCCTTGGGCCCCTGTGAAAAAGTCTCTGGATCTGTAATAGGATTTTTGAAAAGGAACTTGTGGGACTCAGGGACCCCGTAGTATCTGTCAGGTATACTGGGAGCAGGAGGCAGGGAAACAGGGGCCAAACTGGATTCTGAGAAGGCATCATCAACGATGTCTAGTACAGGAGGAATAGCCAAAGGCCTACGCTGTGGAAGGAGAAGGAAATCCCTAAGCCTCTTTTTTTAATCAGAAAATTTCTTGCTTTCCCTGTGAAAATGCTCCCTTAGAATATGTAAGGTTTCCCCAAAAGAAAAATCCTCAGGAGTGGAAGCAGAGGGAATAGAGTCCTCTGCATCAGAATCCTCATAAGTAGGTAAGGACAAATCCAGGTCATCAGAAGAGTCAGAAAAACAGAATCCTGATCAGAAGATTCATAATCAAGCTCAGCCCTAGGCCTCTTAGAAGGGGGTGGGGTTGGCTACCCCTGATTAGAGTTATTAGGTCTTCAGCCATTTTTATCATTTGCTTTTTAGGCATAGAAGCCTGAGCATGTGGCCTGGGCATCGTTTTTGTACACATGGATCAAGATTTAGGCCTTAGTAATGAAGGAGGCGTCGATTTAATATGCAAGTCCATAGGCCTGAATACACCCTCAGAAACCGGTGCCTGCACAGCAGCTCTGGACCCATCCAAGGTAGAGACATCTGCAGGTTCCACAGTTGAAGCATCTCGTGGCATACCAGACTCCGAATGGGTCTCAGTAGAGGCCTGCGAATCAGAAGTAGCGGGTACCAGGGGCTGCGAAAGTGCCTCACTGAGCATTGGCGAACTGTTGACTGGCTTAGAGAAGCATTGTCTGCAGTTTTGGACCTCGGCAGCCTGCCTCTGTCTTTATCTTTGCATTTTTTCAGAATCCCGGTAGTCGGATAGCTAACTGATGACATTTCTGGATAATTAAATCGAGAACCAAAATATTTAGAGGCAAAAATATACCGACGATGGATAGTGCGCTGATTAAATAAAGCACAAAACCGACAGCAAGGTACGTCGTGGTCAGGGCCTAGGCAAGGAATACAGTACGAATGAAAATCTTTATGAGGTATTTGCTTTCCACAAGTAATGCAGTTTTATTAACTGATATCGGTAAGGAGCAAGAAAAAGTTTCCCCAAAGGGGTTCCTAGCTTTTAGTTGAAGACTTCGGTTCTGAAACTTGAAAATGAAAATTTCAGGAGTCGGCTGACCGGCACTCGCGAACTGCTTCTGCTTCGGGCACTGCACGGCAAGAAAGACTGATGTAATGGCATCAGCTGCATGTTTATACCCCTGATGACCTGACGTCATAGAAGAAGGGACAGCAACAGAAGCAGGACCCAAGACTTTGTTAATCAGGCCGACTGAGGGCAACCTGCAAGTAGATTACCCAAATGTAATGACTGCAACAGTGAAACACAAAGAACATCATGCAACAGACTGAAATAGTTTTCATCTGTCCTACCATCTTGCTAAGCTCAACCAAGTGCAAAAGCATGCTTTTCAGTAATATTTCTCCCATCCATACCCAGGGTTATTCAGCAAAAGGAAAATGCTTTCCTAGTCCACTGAGAAAAAGCATCGTAACAAAGAGATAACATCAACTCTGTGTTCCAGGAATATAAGAAATAAATCTTCCAAAACAAAAACAGTTTTGGGTGTCAGGATAAAATGCTCACTCTTCACAAGACAGGAACAACTGAAGAGATTTCTTTACATCTAGCCTGCAACTTGGAGCCTTCTTCCACCTACTGGAATTCTGGACGCAAGTATTCAGCAATCTGAGGATCCAGTTTGTTTAGAAGGAAATAAAAAAATAAAGGAAGAAGTTCACAACAAATATAAGGAAGAAAAAAGTGATTAATGACTGTAAAGGAAAGACAATATGTAATAAAAAGGACACAGCTTTGTTATGTAACATACAGGTTTACAGGGAATTATGATATTTTTTCTATCAGAAAACCTTCAGTCTACAGAAAAAGGCATCATTTTTCCAACAGAGAAGGTAGAAAAAAGAGGCTGGGGGCAGGTGAAAAGGAAGAGATCAAAAATTGAAAGTGGAAGGATTGAAGAACATTACTGTAAGAAAAAAGAAGAGAAAGCAGATGTTGACTGCATGGCTCAAGCTGTGGATTTACAATACCAGCTGGATGAGAACTTAATACACAATGAAAGCAGTGGGATTAATAAGACTAATAGTGATGAAGATCTATCCTTTGTAATGATTGATAGAGCAGATATTACTGTATTAGAAGCTGAAGATTCTTCAGAGCTGGCCAGCAAAGAGATTCTTGTAATTGGAGATTCAATTATTAGAGGAACTGATACTTATATTTGCAGAGACGTTAATGAACATCGAATAATGTTAAGCTTGCCAGGAGCTATAATAGAAGATGCGAGACAAACCTTGGAATGCATTAATGTAAGGAAGTACGGATCCGTTTTTATTCATGCTGGTACAAATGATGTCATCCGCAAGGATTCTCTGACTGTTAGTAGGGAACTGACAGCCCTCTTAGATAGTATAGCTTGTACTGGTGTTAGGAAATATTTTTCACAAATCACCTACAGAAAGGATAGTCAGGTCACTGTCAATGAAAAGATTTTTGGGGTAAATACCTGCATGGAAAAAAATATCTTGTTTTAAAAAATTAAAATGTGTAGAGCATCCAAGCCTAGTTTTGGGCACACGTGTTCAGACAAGATGGCATGCATTTGTCAAGATTAGGGAAGAGAATTTTTGCAGCAGATATTTTGTAATATTTGACATACACTGTGTAGGATTTTTGTCAGGTCAAAATTTTAACAGTTCACAGATAGCAACATTTGATGCCTCTCTGATGGTTGTTAATGCTAGGAGCATTAATAATATATTTTTTTTATTGGAAAACTACATTCCCACAAAATTGATGTTGTTATTGTTTGTGAAATATGATTGAAGAACAATGACTGGAAACCAGTTCTGTCAGGTATAAATGTTTTTACTGTAACAGACATTCCAACAAAAAATCAGGTGGAGGTGTTATGACAGAGATTAAAGATAATTATGAGACCCGTGATTATAATATGTTCAGTGATAACACCAATACTACAGACTGTGCAACTGTGACAATAAAGACAACCTTGGAACATACTATTGTTGGGAGTGTATAGACCACCAAAGTCAAGTACAAATTTTTAAAGTTTTTATTCTGAGGAAGTTTGTATTTTATAAATGAAAGAGCTAAATAAATACTTGGGAGTGGATCAGTTTGCCTTTTGCCTTCATTTCTGTTACTTCTCAAGTACAGATGACCTAGAGGAATTCATACATTTCTTGCATGAAATAGTAATATTAGCTGGGGACTTAAATTTACCAGAAACAGACTGTAATAATATTGATTCAACAACTTTAGTAAGGAAATTATTCACAATGTATATTCAGGAACAACAATTGCTTCAGATTGTAAAAAAAACTACCAGGGGAAGGAACATACTAGACACTGTTTGCGCTCGTAAAGAAACTACTGTTGCCTCTAGTCAAGTTTTACCGCCACTGATGTGCAGTGATCATGGGGTTATAAAGGTTAATTTGTTGATACATAATTCTGCCAAACTGACATCTAAACCAATGCACAGAAGGTTAATTACAGATCATACGGAAGCAAAACAGTCACTATGTAAAACTAACTGGAGTGAGGTACTCAGTGGAAAAAAGTTTTGAAAGAAATTATTTGAGGGCAAAAGATCAAAAAAATGTTAAATATCAGGGGGTTCTATTTCCATAAGAACAAGACATCTGATTAAGATGAGAGAAAAAAAATATAGGAAATGGAAAAGCGGTCGAACTACAACTTTGAAAACTGAAATAAACAAGCTGGACAACCAGATTATGCATAGTGTGAGACAAGATCAAGAAAATTTATATAGATATTGAGAATAACAGGAAAAGTACAGTTGTGTATCTACCATAAATGTAGATGTTCGAGTGTATTCACTGTTGCAGTCATTACACTTGGGTTAATCTGCTGGCAGGCTACCCGCAGTCGGCCTGAATTCCAAAGTCCTGGTCCGGCGTCGGTTGCTGTCGCCTCTTCCCTGACATCAGTGCGCCTAGGGTATAAAAGATGCAGTCAACGCCATTTTCGTTTTCATCAGTTTTCCTTGCCCCAGATGTCAGGTGCCCCCAAAAGGGTAGGCTAAAAAATTCTGATCATAAAAAAGCATGCACATAATCTTCATCTACAAGCAAATACACCACATAAGTTGTATAAAATAGAGAAGTACAGATAAGTCCCAGCAATGAAAGGGGGATGGTGGGACGGTAACCTGGACTACATCAGTGAATACACTCGAACATCTACATTTATGGTAGGTACACAACTGTACTATGTTCATCATGTTTCACTGTTGCAGTCATTACACTTGGGTTGAATCCCAAAGCTGAGGTTGGGTGGCTGGGCCTAAATAGAATTAGGAGAGGCTATAAGGCCCTGCAGAACTGCAGTGGCAAAGCCTGCTCTGGATTTAGAGTAAAGAGGTAAGTGGTAGTGCTTTGTAAAAGTGTGCACTGAAGTCCAGGTTGCAGCCTCCAAAATGTCCTTGGTTGGTACTCCTCTGAGGAAGGCTGCTGAAGTGGCTGCTGCTCTGGTAGAATGTGGCCTAATGCCCTTAGACACTGATTTGCCATGTTGTAAATAGCAGAAATGAATGCAGTGGCCTATCCATTTTGAAATAGTCTGCTTTGAAATAGCTTTTCCTTGTGATCCTGCAGCATATGCCACTAAGAGTTGCTCCGTCTTTCTGAAAGCTTTACTTTTGTCCAAGTAAAAGCGTAGCTGTCTGTGTATGTCCAAAGAATGCAGAAGTCTCTCCCTCTTATTCTGTGGGTTTGGATAAAAGGTAGGCAAATGTATGGTTTGGTTAAGAGCCACACTGGACACTAACTTAGGCATAAATGTTGGGTTTGTCCTTAGAGAAACCCTGTCTGGATGAAAAATAATAAAAGGTTCCACAGCCATTAGTGCCTGTAACTCTGAGACTCTTCTTGCTGAAGTTATTGCTAGGAGAAGAGCTGTTTTCCATGATAAGTATTTTATCTCAGCTGTATTGGCTGGCTCAAAAGGAGGCAGTGTGAGTTTTTCCAATACAAAATTGAGGTCCCATGCAGGTACTGGAGCTCTCCTTGGAGGTGTTATGTTTTTGGCCCCTCTGAGATGCTGCCTTAGCAGTGGATGTGAAAAAAATGGTGGGTCCGTATTGTAATGAGCTGAAATGGCAGAGGCATGGATCTTAATTGATGAGAAGGACAGGCCTTTGTCCAGCATCTCAGTTAGGTATTTTAAATCTGAGGAATATTTGGTACAAGCGTGACAATTCCTTGTGCCTGGTTCCAAGCACAGAATCTCTTCCATTTTTCTGCATAAGATTTTCTGGTGCTGGGCCTCCTGGCCTTCAAAATAACATCCATAACTGTTTTAAAGAGAGGTGTGTTCTGAATGGTTAAATTATCCACCATGCAGCCAGATTTAGGGTTCTGAGTTGGGTGTGCAGGATCTGATTGTTTTGTTGGGTCAGCAAATGAGGAATTTGAGGTATGTCCAGGCTGGGCCTTGAGACAAGCTCGTTAGGATTGGGTACCAGTGCTGGCGTGGCCAGTCTGGGGCAATCAGGATCATTTTTGGCTTCTCTTGTCTGATCTTTAGGAGTACCTTGAGGAGGAGAGGCAGAGGAGGGAAGGCATATACTGTAAGAGCTTTCCAGCTGAATGAAAGGGCGTCCACTTTCCATGCTCGTTTGTGATAAGCCCAAGTGCAGAATCTCTGTAGCTGGCAGTTGTGAGGGGAAGCAAATAGATCTATGTCTGGGCATCCCCATTTCCCTGTTATCATGCTGAAGATATGTGGATCTAGTTTCCACTCGTGAGGATCCATGCGGTTTCTGCTTAGTTCGTCTGCCAAAGTATTTGTCTTTCCTGGCAGGAAATGTGCTTGCAGGTGTACTTGATATGTCAATGCTGTGTTCCACAAAGTCATGGCTTGTCTGCAGAGGGGGTAGGAATGTGTGCCTCCTTGCTTGTTTATGTACCACATGACTGTAGTATTGTCTGTCTTTATCAGCAGTTGTCCTGGATAAAGTAGGTCCTTGAAGGCTGTCAGGGTATTCTGTACAGCTAGCATCTCTTTTTGATTGATATGAAGATGCAGTTGGCTTGCAGGCCATGTGCCCTGAATACATTTTCCTGCCATGTGTGCCCCCGAGGCATAATCTGATGCATCTGTTGTTAGTGTCTGCTTGGCTGTGGGTAAAGTGAATGTCTGTCCCTTGTTGTGGTGACAGGCCTGTGCCCACCATCAAAACTCCTGTTGCAGGCAGGGAATGAGAGTAATTAATGTTTCCAGGCTGTGGCAATGTTGAGTCCAAACATCTTTTAGATACCACTGTAGTTTCCTCATCTGCAGTTTTGCAAATGGAATTAGTAGAATGCAGGATGCCATGTAGCCCAGAGCCTGCAGAATTTTTCTTGCAGATAACTTGGTCTTTGTTGTCATGCTTTTGAAGTAAGAAGTCAGTTGCCTTTGTTTGTCTGGCATGAGATAAGCCATCTGGGCAGTTGTATTTAAGCTTGCACCCAGGAATATTATCTCTTGAGAGGGTACTAGTTTTGATTTATTTTTGTTTACTGTGTACCCTAGGCAAATTAATAATCTTTTTACAAACGCCAGATGTTTTAGTAGAATGTCCTTGTTCTCTGCTTGAATAAGGCAGTCATCCAAGTAAGGATATATTTGAATTCCTCTTTGTCTGCAAAATGCAAATACTGGTGCCAGGCATTTTGTGAAGACCCTGGGCGCAGTAGATAAGCCAAAGGGCAGTGCAGAGGATTGGAGGTGCATTGAGCCAGCTATGAATCTGAGGTATCTTCTGCAAGATTGTCTGATTGGGACATGCAGGTATGCCTCTTTGAGGTCCAAAGTTACTAGCCATGCCTTCTTGCCCAACATGGGCAGAAGCTGCTGCAGAGTCAACATTTTGAATTTTGGAATGTCCAGAAAAGTATTTAGAATAAAGAGGTCCAGAATTGGTCTCCAGGCTTTGTCCTTTCTTGGTACTAAGAAAAGTCTTGAGTAAAATCCTTGACCTTGCTCTTGTGGCACTGGCTGAATAGCCCTCATGTCCATGAGAGATGAAACTTGTTTTTGGGCCTCTGCCCATTGACTGTGTGGCAGGTCCGGCATAACTTTTGCCTTTGGAAGGGTGTGAAAGTGGAACTTGTAGCCCTGAGAGACTATATTTAAGACCCACTTGTCCTGGGTGATCATGTGCCAATTTTGTGAAAAAAGTGCTAGCTTTGTCCCTAAGGGTGCTGCTAAAAGATAAGTGCTTGGCATTGGCAGAGGGAAGTCATTGGGACTGTTTCCTACAAGACTGTGATTTATCTTCTCTGCTTTTGGAGGTAGAAGCACCCCATTGTTTGGGCCTGTATGAGTCCTGGGGCTGCTGTCTGCCTCTAGGGTGTCTGTATCTGCCTCTTTGTGGCCTGTCTGACACTGGAAAGGACCAATTCTTAGAAGGCCAGTTCCTGCTAAATCTGGGTGGCTGTATCTGTAAGAAATCCTTTACTGTCTGCACAGATTTAGCTTTATCCTCCATTTTCTTCAATACCTCTTCTGCCTTAACACCAAACAAAGTAGCATGCTGTAATGGAGCATCCAATAATTTTGCTTTAACATGATCAGGCAGATTCTGTTCCTTTAACCAAGCATGCCTTCTAATGACAGAACCTGTAACTGCGGCCCTGCAAGAGGCCTCCAGTGAATCAAAACCACATTGCAAAGTATGCTTTCCCACTTGTTCAGCTGCATGCAATAAATCCTGCATTTCCTTGTTCTCAGAACATTCAGAATTCGTCAACATTCTCTGTTTTAACAGTGACATTAAGTATTGCTGATATTTAAGCATATGAAACTGACAATTTAAAGCCCTTACAGCCAAGGTAGCAGAAGTGTAAACTTTTTTCCCCCATCTGTCCAGTGCCCTTGAATCCCTATCTGAGGGGACAGGGTTTTTTGCAGTAGAGGCCTTGACCCCTTTGGGACCCTGAGATATAGTTTCTGGGTCAGCAGCAGGGTTTTTGTATAGAAATTTATGAGAATCTGGAACCCTGTCGTATCTGTCTGGCTTAACAGGTGCAGGAGGTAAAGAGTCGGGAGACAGTCCAGACTCTGAAAATACATCATCTACAATGTCTAGAACGGGTAGAATAGCAAGAGGTCTGTGCTGAGGTAGTAGAAGAAAGTCTCTGAGCCTTTTCTTAGATTCTGAGTAATCTTGGCTCTCCCAGTGGAAATGCTCCCTCATGGTATGCAGGGTTTCCCCAAAGGAATAATCATCAGGAGGAGAAGCTGAAGGAATAGATTCTTCAGCATCAGAATCCTCATCGGGAGGAATAGAATATCTCTGTTCTGAAGAGGAGTCAGAGGAAATGGAAACCTGATCAGAGGAATCATATTCAGTGTCTTGCCTAGGCCTCTTATCAGGAGGGGGATGGGAACCCCTGATCAAAGTAATTACGTCTTTGGCCATTTTGAGCATCTGTTTCTTAGGCATGGAAGTCTGTCCTGGAGAATGCTGTACATGTTTCCTTGTCTTTAAAGCTGTTTTAGTCTTTGTCTTGGATGCTGAAGTTGGCTTGATATAAAGCTGTGTAGGTTTGAAAACATCCTCAGAAGCCGATGCCTGCTCAGCAGCTTCAGACCCATCTGAGGGATTAGTTTCCGAAGGCCCAAAACCTTGAGTATCCAGAGGCCTAGTTGTCTCCAAGTGGGAGTTGGAGGCGGCCTGTGGCTCTGAGGTAGCGGGTGTCAGGGGCTGCGTAAGCGCCTCACTGAGAACCGGCGACTGGCCTAGAAGAGGCTTCGTCATCGGTTTTGGACCTCGGATGCCTGTCCTTTTCTTTTTCCTTGCACTTTTTATGAACTCCGGTCATCAGCTGTTCCGATGGCATTATATAGTTAAACCTATGGCCAAAGTAATGAAATGCAAAATCGTACCAACGCTTAATAGTGCATTGGTTAAATCTAGCACAAAACCAAAAACTAGCAACGTCGTGGTCAGGGCCTAGGCAAGGAATACAGTAAGAATGAAAATCCTTATGAGGTATTTGCTTCCCACAAGAAATACAATTGTTAACTTTTTCTGACATCGGTCTGGAGCAAGAAAAAATTTTCCCTAACAGGGTACTTAGCTTTATTGAAGACTTTGGATCTGAAATTCAATTTTGAAAATCTCAGGAGTCGGCCAACTGGCACTTGCGAACTGCTTTTACTTTGGGCACCGCGCGGCAAGAAAGACTTAAGAAAAAGGCATCGGCTGCATCTTTTATACCCCTGGTGCACTGACGTCAGGGAAGAGGTGACAGCAACCGACGCCGGACCAGGACTTTGGAATTCAGGCTGACTGCGGGTAGCCTGCCAGCAGGATAACCCAAGTGTAATGACTGCAACAGTGAAACACGATGAACATCCTTTTTATACATACATAAGATGTGGAGGGAGTAAAGACACACAAATTGATAAACTGTATGCAGATTCTACAATTTATTCTCAGACACAACAGATTATAGATATATTTACAAAATCTTATGCAAAACAGTTTGGCTCCACAAAAGGGGTAGTAAGTTGCCCTAGTGGCATCCAGGTAACCCCAGATACTGGAATCAAATTAGATTATATCGAAAAAGAACTGTGCCAAGTGGATCCAAATAAAGCACAGGGAGGAGACAGAATTAGTAACAATGACCTGAGAACACTTCAGCAAGAACTTACAGTACTATTGTATCTATTAATCACTAGGTCATATAAATATGGCGAGATTCCCCAAGATTGGAGACATGCGCTTATTAAACCTGTCTTCAAGGGAAGGGGAGTAGGACAAACCCAGAGTCATATAGACTCAAGTCTACTTTCATGTTGTGGAAAAATAATGGAGAAGGTAATATTGGATAAGTTATTGTCAGAACTGGATAGGTTGGGACTTGAAACCATATACCAGCATGCATATGTTGAAAACAGATGTATTACCACCTGTAACATGATGTTCTATAACAATATAACAGCTATGAATGAAAAATTGTGCTGTGATATAATTTATATAGATTTATCTTCAGCATTTGATAGGGTCATGCATAAAACACTGATTAATAAATTAATACAGCTAGGTATTGATGTACTCTTGATAAGATGAGTAGCTGCATGGCTTACAAATAGGACATGGCAGGTATCATACAGCAAACATACAGGTGAAATCCTTGGTTACAGTCAGGGTGTCCCACAGGGCTCTCTCCTAGGACCTTACTTGTTTAGACTGCATCTTTCAGACCTACCTTTTTTATCTTAGGTGTTCTACTGCCTATATGCAGATGACCTGAAACTGGGTAAACTGATTACATGTGTTATAGATAAGGTGTGTCTGCAAAACAAATTGACTAAATTGACCATCTGGCCACAGCAGAGTAGTAAGTGATAAACACATCAAAAACTAAGCATATAAAATTTGGGAGGCATAAATTGAAAGGTGAACATTTAATATAACACATAGTGACTGAAACTGTAGACTCATTTACGGACCTGGGTATATGGATAGATTCAGCTGTGAGTTTTTCTAATCATATCAACCAGTCGGTTAATGACAGTTTTAGAACTATAGGTTGTATAAAAAGATTTATAAAGTCTAGGAAATCAAAAATGATGAAGTCATTGTTTGTTAGTTACATTAGACCCAAACTTGAGTATGGAATAACAATATGGAACCCTATAAGAAAACAAGCATGAGTAAACTGGAAATAGTACAGCGGAAATATACCAAGGGCATCCGTGGATGTGAAAATGTAAGTTATTATGAAAGACTAAACTATCTGAACTTGTATATCGTCTCTTAAAGATATCTAAGAGGAGATCTTATTCAAGTAGAAAGGGAATTTAGAGACAACTACCTCTGGGAATGTTTGGGGTCATCAAGCAGTACTAGAGAATCATCAGACAACCTGTGTAAAGACTGTATAGGAATGAGAAATGTACTATTCGGTTCTCTGACAGAGTAGCTGAAGCATGGAAGAGACTACCAAATTACATTAAAGCAAGTTTAGATATTTTTAAGAACAGCCTGGACACTTATTATGGGAACAAGTATTATGGTATACTGGCAAGCTATATGGGCTTTTAAAGCCTGCGCTTGAAATATTTGTATGTATGTATGTATATAGTGGCCAAAGCCTGTCACTGCAAGATATCAGCAAGGAAGAAGGGAAAATTCAGTGCAAGGAAGTTCAGGGTTTGGTAAATGTCCAAGTTGTGGATAGTGTCTATAGGCTATAATAGTAATGATGGATGTACTAGCTTCATTAATCTAACCAACAATCAGTTCTTCAATGCCACATTACATTCTTCATTTGTATGCTTTTGACCAGATGAGGCAAACAGTGCACTGTTTCAGTTATTAGCATCTTACACAAGCAAAGTGACCTTGAAGGCAGACAATCAAGTTAACTCTGCTTGGCCATTTCCCTAACAGACAGAGATAAGTACACTCTGGCAATAATGGTCCATCAAAGGCAGCAGACTTTTCCACAGAAAACGAAGCTCTAAGAGCAGGACTCCCAAAAGAAAATTTTGACAGCACTTTTTAAGTCTGCTACATAATGAGGAAAAATCAAAGAATGACAGTACTCTAGACTAGGATCAGATACCATTTTCTGTACTAAGAAGGTGACCGAGTTTTATATCTACCAGAATGACCATGATTACAGACAGTATTACTCCATCTGAGAGGGCAGACAGGACATGACGGTGAAGCCCTTATGTTCCTAAAATGACTCCAGAAATATCAACCACAAGCATTTGGAGTGAGAAGGAAAATGTGATAAACTATAAAACGAGAAGCCCTAGCTTGAAATAATAAAACCAGTGCTTGGGTGAATGGCTGAACTCTGGTAGGAAAAAAACAAAACAAAACAATGGATGGGTGGTAAATGGTCTGGGGTGTAAGCCTGCAAAACATTGGTCTCGGATATCACACTACTAACACATCTCTAAAAAGAAGTAAACATTACTCACATAGCAACAAATTTATTACTACCAAAGTAAAAGATACACTGCAACTGATGTGTATACAACAGCATGTGAAATGGATCTGCAATGGTTGAGGCAAATCTAAGCCCCAAGTTCTCAAATGTTGAGACATACATATGTATGTGTGCATGCACAGACACACACAAAGACACACACACAAAGATTCTCCTGTAACATGATGCTTCTAGAGGAGCCCTGAAGCTTCCATTTTGCACCATTACAGGGAATCATGGAAAGAGATTCAGACTACATAAACACCACATAACTACACCTGACCTGTTCAACACCTTAACTACCTGACAGGCTGCAGATACTACTTAACTGACATTTCAACCCATAAAAAAGACCCTTATGTCTGTTCCATACATTCTTGAGTTCTGTCACCCTTTTTGACCATACTCTTCTGGCTGCTCAGTTAACTCCCAACATTTCAGTGGAAATGTAATTATTTGCATGAGAACATCTGGAATAACAGTGCTTCTTTAAACAATATTCTGCACAGCTGAGTCTACAGGATCTATATTCTAAAATTCCACATCCTGAGGGAATCAAACTCAGGATTACAGGATGTGCCTCATTAGCATCCCATACCTTTAATCCTCTGCAGTGAACACATAAACAAGTTAGTTTTGTCAGTCTAACTTTCTTATTCACCTTGAGGACCTTCCCCTCAAACAAGTGGTCTTCATAAGCAAGATCAGAAATACAGGTCTGTTTATCAAGAAGAAAGAAGATGCTACAATGGAAATGAAATGGAAATTAACAAGACGACAAGTGAAACAGACCTGAAAGCATTATTTTGCAGGTGTGGTTGCACAGTGGAATACAGGTTAAGCACTGTTGCCTCACAGCACTTGGTTCTCTGATTTGGTTCTCAAACTGAGTGTTTTTTTTTGGAGAGGTGGCATGTCCCCTGTGTCCACATGGTTCTTTACTGGGTGCTTTCCTGCCCTTCCCATATCCTACAGATAAGCCATAGGTGATCTGACAAACCTTTAAATTACCTGAAGATGTGCATACCATACACAAGTGAATGAATGTACATCCTGTAACAAACTGGCACCCTACATAGACCTAGTCTCCCTGCCTTGCCACCACTGAGTGACTCCCTCTTGACCATGAAACAGATAAAGTGAGGACTGGAAAATGAATGAAGGAATAAATAAACTAGGATATAAAAGGATCTGCTACACGAGGTGGTTAATGACAAACACATGCTCCTTCAGACATGGTTCAGGCATATCACTCACAAAGGTGGGATCAGAAAGGTGGAAGGATGAATAGTAAAGGAAACACAGACAGCAAAAGTAAACCATTAAGTTGAAGACTCCATTCACATGAAAGCATCCAGAAAAATGGCGAAGAATAGAAAGTCTTTGTGGGGCCATTGAACAGGCTACTACTACTGCCCTACTTTTTTATGTAGAGACATCATATTAAGCAGGACTACAGGTAGAAACAAAACTTTTAGTGTAATTTCAGTGATTCATTTACTCTGTATTAATATAATGCAGTCCCCAACTGTTCCCCTGATTTCATGGTTTTCTTCTGTTCAATATACATAAATACTGCTGCTCCTGAAACAAAATTCATAACAGACATTGGCAAAGAAAAAAGGTCAGTTCCCTGGCTTTGTGGCAAATAAGGATAAGAGCCTTGACTGCAGTCCAGGTGACTACAGATTCAATAACTGCTACAGTACTCTAACAGCAAGGTAATGAGTGTGGTGAAAGGAGTGAAGGGGTGTGGCCTGTTTGCCTTTTCCTGGGGGGTGGGAGAGGATCGTGTACACTTAAGAGCACAATGGTGGTAGTCCTGGTAGAGACTGGGGGAAATCAACATTTGTTCCCTGAGGAAAGGGCAAGGCTGCTTAGATGATCACCCACTGCCGAAGAGAGAGGACATCCTCTGCTGCACACCCACCCCTCATGCCTCACTGGGTGCATGCTAGTAGGGCAGGAGAGAAAGAAAAGAAAACACTCAAACCACCTTGACAGCTGTCTGAATGATGACCCCCGCCAATGTTCTATCCTCACTCTGGTGGTGGGGAACTAATAGATTGATTGGCTGGAAAGAAGCTGATGATGGACAGACAGTGGGGGCAAAAAGGAAAACCGTACAGAGATCAGTCCATCTTCATGTGCAGGGAGTTTACATCTTGTTAAAAATGCTTCACGAAGGATTCTTTGAGGATGCTTTATCATGGTAAGTGGTATCCTATGGTTCTAAATAATAATGTATGCAGCACTTGATATACATAACACATCATTCTACTTAGATAGCCATATGATAATCATTAATTTTTTAACCACTGGGTGTGGACAGACCAACAGAGAAGGACAGTGTCTGAGTCTGATGCACCACTTCCTGGTCTTTAAAATGAAACAGAATTAAGTGTAGTGCTGTGGAGCCTGCAGTGTGTAAGGAACTGCTCTTCTATAGGACTTACTCTTCTGCAGCTGACTGACAGCACCTTCCACGGCCACGTGCAGCTCCAAAAAGAGGTACAAATTAGTCTGCTTAAGGAACTATGCCATTCTCTTACACCTCAACAATGGATCAGAAGATGTGGAAAGCTGTAGCCCTTACTAAATAATGGAATATTTTTTGATTATTTCAGATTATGTATACTTTTGTTTTTTTGTCCAGAACTTCGAAGTGACTTTCTCTAAACCATATCAACGCAGTCAGACCTACAGAAGACTGGATGATGGGAAATAACACATGCTACCAAAAGTGGATCAGATAACTAATTAACTTTACGAACTGAAGAACAGAAGCATTTTTATTCACAGTCTTTTTTCTGTCTCGAGGAGTTGAGTAAGAATCTATTAAGCAACGAACAGCTGAATGCAGATTACTTGTATAAAATAAGGGAAAAACATAATGCACCAATTCTACTCATAATGCACTAATTGTACTCAAGTTCATAGCTTGCTTGCAGCATTACAGGTTCATAGGTGTGTACTAGGCGAATGGCACTGGAGCCATTACAAGCCTAGCCCATACGATTACCATGGCATCGTGCCACCCGACCTTAATTTCCACTGCCTCTGTCGAGTAGAGTCACTGGAGTGATCCCCGGGGTGAATTTTCTATTTCCCATCCACTAATCAAGATTTCTCTTGAAGAGGGCCAGTGAGGCACTCCGCTTGACATGTATGGGAAGTCTATTCCCATAGCATGGGCAGTCTCTGGGTTATGAACCTGTCCCTCACAGATGTGACTTTATTTATTTTTGCTTTACAGGTTTGTTACCCAAACAACACAGTGGTGAAGCCATAAGCATTGCTGCATCACAGTACATGGCTCTCTTGTACAGTTCCCTAGTAGGATGTCTTCTGCGTGCAGTTCGCATGTCATCCCTGTATGCATGAGGATTTTTCCTCCATCTCTCTCAAATCCCAAAGACACTTGGATAAAAGAAGTGACAATCCTCCAAACGGCCTTAAGAGTGCATGTATCCAGCAATGAACTTCAGCCCATCTAGGACTGGTTCTCTCCAAACGGCTTTATGAGTGCATGTATCAAGCAATGAACTTCAGCCCATCTAGGACTGGTTCTCTCCAAATATCCTTAGGGGTGCATGTATCCAGCAATGAACTTCAGCCCATCTAGGACTGGTTCTCTGTCTCTATACCTACTGAGTGCTGTGATAGGGCATAGCTCCCCTTCGATAAACCAGGTACTGGATAATGAATGATTTACAAATACCTACTAAGCACAAGTGTCTCCCTCTAGGATTACCCTAAGAGTGCTGCTATGGTTAAGTTCCTTCATTACATCACAAAATGCTGGCAAAATGAAACAAAAGTGTAACTATCTGCAATGCCTGAGCATTGCTTCTAGCACAGGACATTCACCTCTCCATTTTCTTTCATCCTACCCTAGATATCTCAGACTTTTCTAAATGTGACAATTGTTCTGGAATGTTTCACCACATACAGTATTACTTGCATTTTACTCCTCTAAGGGGCACAATACATGTAACAAATAAAAGCTTGAAGGAAACTTCAGAGACAAATCAGGCTGCTGACACATGTTGCCTTAGCTGTGGAGTCATTATCTTCAACACACTACAGTGTTTGCCTGTTTTCTGGACCATTAGCGCTCATCAACCACCATGAAAAAGGCAGCAACTACAAATACATAAAGTTAGCACCTAAGACACTTACCAACATCTTCTGAAGTTGTTCAACTGTCTGGTTTGCTACACTGATTCCATTAATTTCCCGTATTTCATCACCAACGTGAAGCGTACCTGAAAGGAATATGTAAAGAAAGTATTACAAGTGCCACTCTACAGGGTGCTATAAAAATAATCTCTTTATTTTTTTCTATACCATACCATACACCATATATCAGCTTCAGACATTTTCACTGCAACGTTTGGTTTGGAACTGGGAGGATCCAGATGTTGCTAAGGCAAGGCAACATATAATGGTCTACTCTCAGGATAAATAACAATTTTTAGCATGAATCCCTTCAGTGGAGTAAAGCTACACACTGTTTTAAGTAAACTACAGTATTCTTTGAAAAAATATGGCATATAAGTGATTTACATAAGGCAACAAAGGAGCTTATCTGTAAAGCAAATGTTTTATTTATTGTATTTTACATTTGTTAACTGGGAAAGTCCAACTTGGAACAAAGGCAATTTTCAGTGGAGGCCTGGAGAGAAATGCTCCAGACACATGTCTTTGTAACGTGGAAGGAAACCTGAGCATCCGGAGGAAACCCACATGAACGCAGGGAGGACATGCAGACACCACACAAAAAGCACTCCAGCCAAGAATTAAACCGGAGAACCTCTTGCTGTGAGGCGACAATGCTACCGTTGCACCACTGCACCATTTATTTTTTACTCTTATGCAGCTGACCATCAAGTGTGTTGGTACTCCCCTCCTTCTCCTCGATCTCAGATGCTGGGACTCTAGCCTGACCCCCCCCCCCCCCCTCCATAAGCCTAATCCAATATTTTTCCTGTTGTCTGAGACCAGACTAAGATAACCCAGTGTCATACTCATGGCCATAGGGATTTTTGTTTTATGGCCTACCTGCAGTAATAAAGTGACGAAAGCACAGAATATCTATCACTGTGTGCTCCAGTATTTGTAAGCTAAGATGGAGCCCTCACAGTTTACCTACTGTGGGCTACTGCCCTGTGCTTAAAATCCCTTCCCTTCCCTTTCCTGAGCTATTTAATTTCCTATCCTTTACAGCAGGGTCCTCAGGTGCCACACTTGGTAGCTGAATAAAGACTGCCTTTGTCTAACAGTCAGGCCTCCAACCCTGTGTGCCACACAGCCAGGTTCCCGCAGAGCAGCAGGTTGCTGTAGCCTACTCCCCTAAGACTGTGGCTCAGCCACTAATTCTGTCACATTCCATGAAGAAGCTCAAATATATGGATTAAACTGCAAAGTACAGTTGTGTACCTACCATAAATGTAGATGTTTGAGTGTATTCACTGTTGCAGTCATTACTCTTGGGTTATCCTGCTGGCAGGCTACCCGCAGTCGGCCTGAATTCCAAAGTCTTGGTCTGGCGTCGGTTGCTGTCGTCTCTTCCCTGACGTCAGTGCGCCAGGGGTATAAAAGATGCAGCAGACGCCATTTACTTCAGTTTTCCTTGCCCCAGATGTCAGGTGCCCCCAAAAGGGTAGGCTAAATAAATTATGCCAATAAACATGCCTGCACTAAAGTAAACATTTCTTTCATCTACAAGCAAATACACCACATAGGTTGTATAGAATAGAGAAGTACAGATAAGACCCAGCAAAAGAAAGGGGAATGGTGGGAGGGTAACCTGGACTGCAACAGTGAATACACTCGAACATCTACATTTATGGTAGGTATACAACTGTATTATGTTCACTGTGTTTCACTGTTGCAGTCATTACTCTTGGGTTGAATCCCAAAACTGAGGATGGGTGGCTGGGCTAAATAGGATTAGGAGAGGCTATGAGGCCCTGCAGAACTGCAGTGGCAAAGCCTGCTCTGGATTTAGAGTAGAGAGGTAAGTGGCAGTGCTTTGTAAAAGTGTGCACTGAACTCCAAGTTGCAGCCTCTAATATGTCTTTGGTTGGTGGTACTCTGAGGAAGGCTGCTGAAGTGGCTGCTGCTCTGGTTGAATGTAGCCTAATGCCCTTAGGCACTGATTTGCCATGCTGTGAGTAGCAGAAATGAATGCAATGCCCTATCCATTTTGAAATAGTCTGTTTTGAGATAGCCTTTCTTTGCGTCCTGCAGCACATGCCACTAAAAGTTGCTCAGTCTTTCTGAAAGCTTTAGTTCTGTCCAAGTAGAAGCGTAGCTGTCTGTGTATGTCCAAAGAATGCAGAAGTCTCTCACCCTTGTTCTGTGGGTTTGGATAAAAGGTAGGCAAGTGAATGGTTTGGTTAAGGGCCACACTGGACAGCACCTTAGGCATAAATGTTGGATTCGTCCTCAATGAAACCTGTCTGGATGGAAAATAATAAAAGGTTCCACAGCCACGAGTGCCTGTAACTCAGAGACTCGTCTTGCAGAGGTTATTGCTAGGAGCAGAGCTGTTTTCCAGGATAAAAAATTTTTATATCAGCTGTTGAGGCCTGCTCAAAAGGAGGCAGTGTTAGTTTTTCCAAGACATAATTGAGGTCCCATGCAGATATTGGTGCTCTCCTTGGAGGTCTTATGTTTTTGGCCCCTCTGAGGTACTGCCTTATTAAAGGATGAGAAAAGATAGGTGGTTCCGTACTGTAATGGGCTGAAATGGCAGAGGCATGAATCTTAATTGATGAAAAGGATAGGCCTTTGTCCAGCATCTCAATTAAGTATTGTAAAATCTGAGGAATATTTGGTACAAACATGTCAATTCCTTGTGCCTGGTTCCAAGCACAGAATCTCTTTCATTTTTCTGCATAAGATTTTCTGGTACTGGGCCTCCTGGCCTCCAAAATAACATCCATCACAGCTTTGGAGAGAGGAGTGTTCTGAATGGCTACATTATCCGCCATGCTGCCAGATTTAAGGTCCTGAGTTGGCTGAGCAGGATCGGATTGTTTTGTTCGGTCAGTAAGTGAGAAATTTGGGGCAATGTCCAGGCTGGACCTTGGGACAAGTTCTTTAGGACTGGGTACCAGTGCTGGCATGGCCAGTGTGGGGAAATCAGTATCATTTTTGGCTTTTCTTGTCTAACCTTTAAGAGTACCTTGGGGAAGGGGCAGTGGAGGAAAGGCATATACCGTTAGGTTTTTCCAGCTGAAGGATAAGGCATCCACTTTCTATGCTTGCTTGTGATAAGTCCTTGTGCAGAATCTCTGTAGTTAGCAGTTGTGAGGGGAGGCAAATAGATCTATGTCTGGACTTCCCCATTTTCTTGTTATCAAGCTGAAGACTTGTGGATCCAGTTTCCACTCGTGGGGATCCAGGAGGTTTCTGCTTAGTTCGTCTGCCAGAGTATTTATTTTTCCTGGCAGGAATTGTGCTTGCAAGTGAACTTGATAAGTCAATGCTGTGTCCCACAAAGTCATGGCTTGTCTGCAGAGGGGGTAGGAATGTGTGCCTCCCTGCTTGTTTATGTACCACGACTGTAGTATTGTCCATCTTTATCAGTAGTTGTCCTGGATGAAGTAGATCCTTGAAAGCTGTCAGGGCATCCTGAACAGCTAGCATCTCTTTTTGATTGATATGAAGATGTATCTGGCTTGTGGGCCATGTGCCCTGAATACATTTTCCTGCTATGTGGGCCCCCCAGGCATAATCTGATGCATCCGTTGTTAGTGTCTGCCTGGCTGTGGGTAAAGTGAATGGCTGTCCCTTGTGGTGACAGGCCTGTGCCCACTATCGAAACTCCTATTTTAGGCAGGGAATGAGGGTAATTAATGTTTCCAGGCTGTGGCAATGTTGAGTCCAAACACTTTTTAGATACCATTGTAGTTTCCTCATATGCAGTCTGGCATATGGAATTAGCAGAATGCAGGATGCCATGAAGCCCAAAGCCTGCAGAATTTTTCTTGCAGATAACTGGGTCTTTGTTGCTAACATTTTGAAGTAAGAAATCAGTTGCCTTTGTTTGTCTGGCGTGAGATAAGCCATCTGGGCAGTTGTATTTAAGCTTGCACCCAGGAATATTATCTCTTGAGAGGGTAATAGTTTTGATTTATTTTCGTTTACTGTGTACCCTAGGCAAATTAGTAATCTTTTTACAAACGCCAGTAGAATGTCCTTGTTCTCTGCTTGAATACGGCAGTCATCCAAGTAAGGATATATTTGAATTCCTCTGTCTGCAAAATGCAATTACTGGTGCCAAGCATTTTGTGAAGACCCTGGGCGCAGTAGATAAGCCAAAGGGCAGTGCAGTGCAGAAAATTGGTAGTGCATTGAGCCAGCTATGAATCTGAGGTATCTTCTGCAAGATTGTCTGATTGGGACATGCGGGTATGCCTCTTTTAGCTCCAATGTTACAAGCTAAGCCTTCTTGCCCAGCATGGGCAGTAGCTGCTGCAGAGTCAACATTTTGAATTTTGGAACGTCCAGAAATGTGTTTAGAATAGACAGGTCCAGTATTGGTCTCCAGGCTTTGTCCTTTCTGGGTACCAAGAAAAGTCTCGAGTAAAATCCTTGACCCTGCTCTTGCTGTGGTACTCGCTGAATGGCCCTCATGTCCATGAGGGATGAAACTTGCTTTTGTGCCTCTGCCCATTGATTGTGTGGCAGGTCTGGCATACCTTTTGCCCTTGGCAGGGTGTGAAAGTGGAACCTGTAGCCCTCAGACACTATGTTCAAGACCCATTTGTCCTGGGTGATCATGTGCCAGTTATGTGAAAAAAGTGCTAGTTTACCCCCTAAGGGGGCTGCCAAAAGATAAATGCTTGATTCTGGTAGAGGAAAATCATTGGGACTGTTTCTTGTATGGCTGTGATTTGTCTTCTCCGCTTTTGGAGGTAGAAGTACCCCATTGTTTAGGCCTGTATGAGCCTTGGGGCTGGGATCTGCCTCTGGGGCGTCTGTATCTGCCTCTTTGTGGCCTGTCTGACACTGGAAAGGACCAATTCTTTGTGGCCAGTTTCTGCTAAATCTGGGTGGCTGCACCTGTAAGAAATCCTTAACTGTCTGCATAGATTTTGCTTTGTCCTCCATTTTCTTCAACACCTCTTTTGCTTTAACACCAAACAAAGTATCATGCTGTAATGGAGCATCTAATAATTTTGCTTTGACATGATCAGGCAGATTCTGTTCCTTTAACCAAGCATGTCACCTAATGACAGAACTCGTAACAGCGGCCCTGCAAGAGGCCTCCAGAGAATCAAAACCACCTTGCAAAGTATGCTTTCCCACTTGTTCAGTTGCATGCAATAAATCCTGCATTTCCTTGTTTTCTGCACATTCAGAATTTGTTAACATTTTCTGTTTAAGCAGTGACAATAAGTATTGCTGCTATTTAAGCATATGAAATTGACAATTTAAAGCCCTCACAGCAGAAGTGTAAACCTTTTTCCCCCATCTGTCCAGTGCCCTTGAATCCCTATCAGAGGGGATAGGGTTTTTTGCAGTGAAAGCCTTGACCCCTTTGGGACCCTGAGAAATAGTTTCTGGGTCAGCAGCAGGATTTTTATAAAGAAATTTGTCAATCTGGAACCCTGTAGTATCTATCTGGCTTAACAGGTGCAGGGATTAAAGAGACATGGGACAGGCCGGACTCTGAAAATACATCATCTACAATGTCTAAAACAGGAGGGATAGCAAGAGGCCTGTGCTGAGGTAGTAAAAGAAAATCTCTAAGCCTTTTCTTAGATTCTGATTAGTCTTGGCTCTCCAAGTGGAAGTTCTCTCTCATGGTATGCAGGGTTTCCCCAAAAGAATAATCCTCAGGAGGGGAGGCTGAAGGGATAGATTTTTCAGCATCAGAATCCTCATAGGGAGGGAGAAAGCATTCTTGGTCAGAAGAGGAGTCAGAGGAAATGGAAACCTGATCTGAAGATTCATATTCTGTCTCTTGCCTAGGCCTCTTCTCTGGAGGGGGATGGGAACCCCTGATCAAAGTAATTAGGTCTTCGGCCACTTTGAGCATCTGTTTTTTAGGCATGGAGGCCTGTCCAGGGGCTTGCTGTACTTGTTTCTTTGTCTTTAGTGGTGCTTTAGTCTTTGAAGCTGTAGTCGGTTTTATATATAACTGTGTAGGCCTGAAAACACCCTCAGAAGCCGATGTCTGCTCAGCGGCTCTGGACCCATCTGAGGGAATATTTTCCAAGTGCCCAATACCTTGAGTTTCCAGATGCCTAGTCTGCTCCACGTGGGAGTCGGAAGCGGCCTGCGGCTCTGAGGTAGCGGGCGTCAGGGGCTGCGAGAGCGCCTCACTGAGAACCGGCGACTGGCTTAGAAGAAGCCTCTTCATCAGTTTTGGACCTCGGATGCCTGTCCTTTTCCTTTTATAGGTTCATAGGTTTATACTAGGCTATCTGCCCTAAGGCATTTATAAGCCTAGCCCAAAGTTTTGTGGCTTACGCCACCCCTTATATGAAAAAATACTGTACCCATTAGTTTGTTGTGCCTCTGTCCAGCAGTGACACAGAGATGATTCCCGGGGTAAACCTACGATCTCCCATCCACAGGTCAAGATTTCTCTTGAACAGAGCCAGCAAGGTGCTCTGCCTCACATGGACCGGGATTTTATTCCACAGCATAGGGAGTCTCTGAGTGATAAATCCATCCCTCCAGCATGTCCTATTTATATCCGTGCTAAGGTTTAAGTCGCTTTCTCTAGTGGTTTTGTTGGATTTGGATTTTTTCAGGTGGAGCATGTCCATTAATTCCGGGTTGGACATGGCCTTGTATATCAGGCACATGTCACCTCTGAGCAGACGGTATGCGACTGAATAGAGCTGGAGTTTCTTCAATCTGGCAGCATATGACAGATTTTGGAGTCCCTTTATCCTTTTGGTGAGGAACTTTTGGGGTCTCTCCAATTGCTGCAGATGTCGGGTGAGATACATCCCGAATGGGGCATTGTACTCGATCATTGGTCTGATAAGTGAAGAGTACAGGAGAACAATGACCTCACTAGATCTGGATGTGAATCCCTTCATGATCAGGTGGGCAATGTAGAAGGTCTTTCTAACCACTTTAGCAACGTGAGTGTCAAAAGAAAGGCCACTGTCAACCTGGGTCCCCAGGTCCCTGATAACCTCTTCTGTGCTTAGTGGATTGCCACCTATATGGTAGCTTGGGGTTACCTTGTTTTTCCCGAAGGTATGACTATACATTTTTTGGCATTTAACTTCAGGCCATGGCTCTGGCATCAGCTATCTGTTTCCGTGAGTCCCTTCTGAAGGATATCCATGTCCGATGCACTTTCCACTATGGCCCAGTTTGCAGTCGCCTGCAAACTTTGTCAGCCAACGCCCTCCCATGTTGGCCTGTACTTCTGAGAAGTAGATGCCGAACAATAGGGGCCAAGGACCGAGCCTGTGGGACACCACTTGTGACCGGCTTGGAGTCTGACATAGCGCCAACAACTCTAACCCTGTGGGTTCTGTCCTTAAGCCAGTTTGCAACCCATCTTGTGACATATGGGTTTACATTTAAGCTGGTAAGTATTTTTTTGTCGAAAGCCTTTGCAAGGTCAAGGTAGGCTGTATGGACTGCCTTTCCCTCATCAATGGCCTTGGTGACTGTTTCAAAGAAGTCGACCAAGTTCAAAAGGCATGATCTGCCCTTGACGAAGCCAAACTGGGTCAGGTCCAATGTCTGCAAGTCCCCTATATCTTTGTTCATGAGCTCCATTATGATCCTCTCCATAGCT
This sequence comes from Protopterus annectens, assembly GCF_019279795.1. NCBI lineage: Eukaryota > Metazoa > Chordata > Ceratodontiformes > Protopteridae > Protopterus > Protopterus annectens. The sequence continues at coordinate 369,300,454 of NC_056735.1, forward strand.
TTGCAGACTAGACTTGTTAAGCTTATGGGGCGTTAATTACCAGGGTCCGTAGAGGCACCGCCTTTGTGGAGTGGGACCACAGTTGCCGTCACGCCACTCCTTGGGCACGTATCCTGTGGTAAGGCTGAGATTAAACAGCTGCCTTATGTGCGGGTTTAATTCCTCATTTAGCTTCGTGTAGCACACAGCCGGGGACACCATCTGGTCCCATTGATGCTGTGTTTTTAGCTTTAGAGAGAGCAGCTTTCACCTGCGCATTTGAGATGTCTGGGAGGCTACACTCTGCTGGGATAGTTATCTCTCCTTTAGGGGAGAGGGTGAAGTTTGCACTGAACCTGTCTGCCAGTATGTTGGCAATGTCTGTGGGTTCAGTGATTTTTGTATCATTTTGGACTAATTCTGAGCATATCTGGGAGTTTCCACCCAGGTTCCTAACATAGCTGAAAAAGGCCTTATGATTGTCCTTTGAATCCATGGCAATTTTTCTCTCAAAATTGGCCTTAGTTGATTTTATGAGTGCTCGTATTTTTTTACTAATAATGATCAGGGGTGACTTCCCTTTTATGGATTTTGTTCTATCATGTAATAGCTTTCTCCTCTTATTGTAATGTTTGTTAATGGCTGGGTCCACCAGACTGGACGTTTGCCCTTTGTGGAAAGAGTCTTGGTTTTATTTGGGATTGCCTGATCCATGCAGTCCTGGAGGTGTTCATAGAAGGCATTTGTAAGGGCTTCCGCAGCTTGGGTTGTGGTTTCCTTGCATTTTTTGTGAATTGTGGTAGTCGGATGGCTATCCGACGACATTGTGTAATTAAATCTTCGGCCAAAGTAATGAAATGCAAAATCGTACCGACGCTTAATAGTGCGTTGGTTAAATCTAGCACAAAATCTGCAATTAGCTACGTCGTGATCAGGGCCTAGGCAAGGAATACAATAAGAATGGAAGTCCTTATGAGGTATTTGCTTCCCACAAGAAATACAATTATTAACTTTTTCTGACATCGGTCTGGAGCATGAAAAAAGTTTCCCCAACGGGGTACATAGTTTTAAATGAAGACTTCGGATCTGAAATTCGAACACGAAAATCTCAGGAGTCGGCTGACCGGCACTTGCGAACTGCTTCTGCTTCGGGCACCGCGCGACAAGAAAAGACTGAAGAAAATGCTGTCGGCTGCATCTTTTATACCCCTGGCACAATGACGTCAGGGAAGAGGCGACAGCAACTGACGCCGGACCAAGACTTTGGAATTCAGGCCGACTGCGGGTAGCCTGCCAGTAGAATAATCCAAGAGTAATGACTGCAACAGTAAAACACGATGAACATCTTCCCATTCCCTAACGGCCAAACCTATTTGGGAACCCAGAGATTTTCGGCACAAAAATACTGCAAGAACCTCACACTGAAGCTGGCAGGCTAAATTACAAAAAATGTGAAATCTGAGACAATACAGTGATTTCAGGAGGGTGGAAGGGAGTAGAAAGAGTAGGTTAGTTGCACAACTACAACGTATAACACTGCTTGTCATGGACATTCATACAGCAAACTGATATTCTTTGAAATCCTCCCACAAGTAAATGGTACTGCACAGGACATATTTTTCAGCAGTTTAACCAAATGACTTTGCACCCTTGCTCAACTTCGCCCAGGTTTTGAGGCAATGATTTATAGGCCCACTAGTCTGCATGCAAAAACAATCAGTACTGACGGGTGGGAAACTCTATCCCAGAAAAAACAATCCACTGAGCTTGAACAAAAGGGGACTTCTCACAGTTTATGGTTATGATTCATATAAGGGGTTGAAAACACAGAAGGATACAAGCAAAGGCTACTATCAGGACATACCAGATGGGGCCTGCAGAAGCAAGCCATCCAAATAAAGAAACATAACAAAGTCCTTTATATACAAGGTCTCCAACACAATGGCTAGCATTTTGGCAAAACACTTTCTTTGCAAGAGAAAGGCCCAACAGCAATACCCTGTACTGAAAAGTGAAACTAACCCAAAGTGAGCCAAAGAAACATCCCTGTGCAGACCACAGACACTGAAGCAACTTCCCTATGTAGATCCTAGACACTGAAGTAACTTCTCTATGTAGATCCTAGACATTGATGACACTTCCCTGTGTAAATCCTAGACAGTGAAGTAACTTCCCTATGTAGATCCTAGACACTGATGAAACTTCCCCATGTAGATCCTGGACACTGATGTAACTTCCCTATGTACATCCTAGACACTGATGTAACTTCCCTGTGTAGATCCTAGACAATGATGAAACTTCCCTATCTAGATCCTAGACACTGAAGCAACTTCCCTATGTAGATCCTAGACACTGATGAAACTTCCCTATGTAGATCCTAGACACTGATGAAACTTCCCTATGAAGATCCTACACACTGAAGTAACTTCCCTATGTAGATCCTAGACACTGATGACACTTCTCTATGTAGATCTTAGACAATGATGAAACTTTCCTAAGTAGATCGTAGATACTGAAGCAACTTCCTTATGTAGATCCTAGACACTGAAGCAACTTCCCCATGTAGATCCTAGACACTGAAGTAACTTCCCTACGTAGATCCTAGACACTGATGAAACTTCCCTATGTTGATCCTAAACATGGAAGCAATTTCCCTATGTAGATCCTAGACACTGCAACAACTTCCCTATGTTGATCCCAGACAATGAAGCAACTTCCCTATGTAGATCCTAGACAATGAAGTAACTTCCCCATGTAGATCCTAGACAATGAAGTAACTTCCCCATGTAGATCCTAGACACTGATGAAACATCCCTGTGTAGATCCTAAACACTGATGAAACTTCCCTGTGTAGATCCTAGACACTGAAGAAACTTCCCTGTGTAGATCCTAGACACTGAAGAAACTTCCTTATGTAGATCCTAGACACTGAAGTAACTTCCCTATGTAGATCCTAGAGATTGAGTTAACTTCCCTGTGTAAATCCTAGACAATGAAGGAACTTCCTATGTAGACCCTAGACACTGAAGCAACGTCCCTATGTAGATCCCAGACAGTGAAGCAACGTACCTATGTAGATCCTAGACACTGAAGCAACGTCCCATGTAGATCCGAGACATTGAAGTAACTTCCCTAAGTAGATCCTAGACACTGACAACTTCCCCAAGTAGATCTTAGACACTGATGCAACTTCCCTATGTAGATCCTAGACACTGAAGTAACTTCCCTATGTAGATCCTAGACACTGATGAAACTTCCCTATGTAGATCCTAGACACTGATGAAACTTCCCTATGTAGAGCCTAGACACTGAAGTAAATTCCCTATGTAGATCCTAGACACTGAAGCAACTTCCTTATTCAGATCCTAGACACTGATGAAACTTCCCTACATAAATCCTAGACACTGATGAAACTTCCATATGTAGATCCTAGACATGGAAGCAACTTCCCTATGTAGATCCTAGACACTGCAGTAAATTCCCTATGTTAATCCTAGACAATGAAACAACTTCCCTATGTAGCTCCTAGACAGTGAAGTAACTTCCCTATTTAGATCCTAGACACTGATGAAACTTCACTATGTAGATCCTAGACACTGATGAAACTTCCATATGTAGATCCTAGACACTGAAGTAATTTCCCTATGTAGATTCTAGACACTGATGAAACTTCATTATGTAGATCCTAGACACTGATGAAACTTCCCCATGTAGATCCTAGACACTGATGAAACTTTCCTATGTAGATCCTAGACACTGAAGCAACTTCCCTGTGTAGATCCTAGACACTGATGTAACTTCCCTATGTAGATCCTAGAGATTGAGTTAACTTCCCTGTGTAGATCCTAGACACTGAAGGAACTTCCCCATGTTGATTCTAGACACTGAGGCAACTTCCCTATGTAGATCCTAGACACTGATGAAACGTCCATATGTAGATCCTAGACACTGAAGTAACTTCCCTATGTAGATTCTAGACACTGATGAAACTTCCCTATGTGGATCCTAGACACTGATGAAACTTTCCTATGTAGATCCTAGACACTGAAGCAACTTCCCTGTGTAGATCCTAGACACTGATGTAACTTCCCTATGTAGATCCTAGACATTGAGTTAACTTCCCTGTGTAGATCCTAGACACTGAAGGAACTTCCCCATGTTGATCCTAGACACTGAAGCAACTTCCTATGTAGATCCTAGACACTGAAGCAATGTCCCTATGTAGATCCCAGACAGTGACACAACATCACTATGTAGATCCTAGACACTGAAGCAACGTCCCATGTAGATCCTAAACACTGATGAAACTTCCCCATGTAGATCCTAGACACTGAAGCAACTTCCCTGTGTAGATCCTAGACACCGAAGCAACGTCCCATGTAGATCCTAGACACTGAAGTAACTTCCCTAAGTAGATCCTAGACACTGAAGTAACTTCCCTAAGTAGATCCTAGACACTGGTGTAACTTCCCTATGTAGATCCTAGACACTGATGTAACTTCCCTATGTAGATCCTAGACATTGAAGTAACTTCCTTGTGTGGATCCTAGACACAGATGAAACTTCCCTATGTAGATCCTAGACACTGAAGCAACTTCCCTATGTAGATCCTAGACACACACTGAAGCAACTTCCCCATGTAGATCTTAAGACAATGAAGTAAATTCCCTATGTAGATCCTAGACACTGAAGCAACTTTCTTATTCAGATCCTAGACACTGATGAAACTTCCCTACATAAATCCTAGACACTGATGAAACTTCCACATGTAGATCCTAGACATGGAAGCAACTTCCCTATATAGATCCTAGACACTGCAGCAAATTCCTTATGTTAATCCTGGACACTGAAGCAACTTCCCTATGTAGCTCCTAGACAGTGAAGTAACTTCCCTATTTACATCCTAGACACTGATGAAACTTCCTTATGTAGATCCCAGACACTGAAGTAACTTCCCTATGTAGATCCTACACACTGATGAAACTTCCCTATGTAGATCCTAGACACTGATGAAACGTCCCCATGTAGATCCTAGACACTGATGAAACTTTCCTATGTAGATCCTAGACACTGACGCAACTTCCCTATGTAGATCCTACACATTGCAGTAACTTCACTAAGTAGATCCTAGACAGTGATGCAACTTCCCTATGTAGATCCTAGACAATGATGTAACTTCCCTATGTAGATCCTAGACACTGATGAAACTTCCCTATGTAGAGCCTAGACATTGATGAAACTTCCCTATGGAGATCCTAGACACTGAAGCAACTTCCCTATGTAGATCCTAGACACTGATGAAACTTCTCTATATAGATCCTAGACACTGAAGTAACTTACCCATGTAGATCCTAGACAGTGAAATAACTTCCCCATGTAGATCCCAGACACTGATGTAACTTCCCCATGTAGATCCTACACACTGAAGCAACTTCCCCATGTAGATCTTAGACGCTGATGAAACTTCACTATGCAGATCCTAGACACTGATGAAACTTCCCTATGTAGATCATAGACACTGATGCAAGTTCCTCATGTAGATCCTAGACACTGATGAAACTTCCCTATGTAGATCCTAGACACTGATGAAAGTTCCTCATGTAGATCCTAGACACTGATGTAACTTCCCCATGTAGATCCTACACACTGAAGCAACTTCCCCATGTAGATCTTAGACGCTGATGAAACTTCACTATGCAGATCCTAGACACTGATGAAACTTCCCTATGTAGATCATAGACACTGATGCAAGTTCCTCATGTAGATCCTAGACACTGATGAAACTTCCCTATGTAGATCCTAGACACTGATGAAAGTTCCTCATGTAGATCCTAGACACTGATGAAACTTCCCCATGTAGATCCTAGACACTGATGAAACTTCCCCATATAGATCCCAGACAGTGATTTAACTTCCCTATGTAGATCCTAGACACTGATGAAACTTCCCTATGTAGATCAAAGACACTCATGAAACTTCCCTATGTAGATCCTAGACACTCAAGTAACTTCCCTATGTAGATCTTAGACACTGGTGAAACTTCCCTATGTAGATCCTAGACACTGAAGTAACTTCCCTATGCAGATCCTAGACACTGAAGTAACCTCCCTATGTAGATGCTAGACATTGATGTAACTTCCCTATGTAGATCCTAGACACTGATGAAAGTTCCTCATGTAGATCTTAGACACTGATGAAACTTCCCCATGTAGATCCTAGACACTGATGAAACTTCCCCATATAGATCCGAGACACTGATTTAACTTCACTATGTAGATCCTAGACACTGATGAAACTTCCCTATGTAGATCAAAGACACTGATGAAACTTCCCTACGTAGATCCTAGACACTCAAGTAACTTCCCTGTGTAGATCTTAGACACTGATGAAACTTCCCTATGTAGATTTTAGATGCTGATGTAATTTTCCTATGTAGATCATAGACATTGATGTAACTTCCCTATGTAGATCCTAGACACTGAAGTAACTTCCCTATGTAGATCCTAGACACTGATGAAACTTCTCTATATAGATCCTAGACACTGAAGTAACTTCCCCATGTAGATCCTAGACAGTGAAATAACTTCCCCATGTAGATCCCAGACACTGATGTAACTTCCCCATGTAGATCCTACACATTGAAGCAACTTCCCCATGTAGATCTTAGATGCTGATGAAACTTTACTATGTAGATCCTAGACACTGAAGAAACATCCCTATGTAGATCACAGACACTGATGAAACTTCCCTACGTAGATACTAGACACTCAAGTAACTTCCCTATGTAGATCTTAGACACTGATGAAACTTCCCTATGTAGATCCTAGACACCGATGAAACATCCCTACATAGATCCTAGACACTGATGAAACTTCCCTATGTAGATCCTAAACATGGAAGCAATTTCCCTATGAAGATCCTAGACACTGCAACAACTTCCCTATGTTGATCCCAGACACTGAAGCAACTTCCCTATGTATATCCTAGACAATGAAGTAACTTCCCCATGTAGATCCTAGACACTGATGAAACATCCCAATGTAGATCCTAGACACTGAAGCAACTTCCCTGTGTAGATCCTAGACACTGATGTAACTTCCTGTGTTTATCCTAGACACTGAAGAATCTGATCCTAGACACTGATGAAACTTCCCTATGTAGATCCTAGACAATGAAGTAACTTCCCCATGTAGATCCTAGACACTGATGAAACATCCCAATTTAGATCCTAGACATTGAAGTAACTTCCCTATGTAGATCCTAGACACTGATGAAACTTCCTATGTAGATCCTAGACACTGATGAAACTTCCCCATGTAGATCCTAGACACTGAAGCAACTTCCCTGTGTAGATCCTAGACACCGAAGCAACGTCCCATGTAGATCCTAGACACTGAAGTAACTTCCCTAAGTAGATCCTAGACACTGAAGTAACTTCCTAAGTAGATCCTAGACACTGGTGTAACTTCCCTATGTAGATCCTAGACACTGATGTAACTTCCCTATGTAGATCCTAGACACTGAAGTAACTTCCCTATGTGGATCCTAGACACTGATGAAACTTCCCTATGTAGATCCTAGACACTGATGCAACTTCCCTATGTAGTTCCTAGACACTTAAGCAACTTCCCCATGTAGATCTTAAGACACTGAAGTAAATTCCCTATGTAGATCCTAGACACTGAAGCAACTTTCTTATTCAGATCCTAGACACTGATGAAACTTCCCTACATAAATCCTAGACACTGATGAAACTTCCCCATGTAGATCCTAGACATGAAAGCAACGTCCCTATATAGATCCTAGACACTGCAGCAAATTCCTTATGTTAATCCTAGACACTGAAGCAACTTCCCTATGTAGCTCCTAGACAGTGAAGTAACTTCCCTATTTACATCCTAGACACTGATGAAACTTCCCTATGTAGATCCCAGACACTGAAGTAACTTCCCTATGTAGATCCTACGCACTGATGAAACTTCCCTATGTAGATCCTACACATTGAAGCAACTTCCCCATGTAGATCTTAGATGCTGATGAAACTTCACTATGTAGATCCTAGACACTGAAGAAACATCCCTATGTAGATCACAGACACTGATGAAACTTCCCTACGTAGATACTAGACACTCAAGTAACTTCCCTATGTAGATCTTAGACACTGATGAAACTTCCCTATGTAGATCCTAGACACTGATGAAACATCCCTACATAGATCCTAGACACTGATGAAACTTCCCTATGTAGATCCTAAACATGGAAGCAATTTCCCTATGAAGATCCTAGACACTGCAACAACTTCCCTATGTTGATCCCAGACACTGAAGCAACTTCCCTATGTATATCCTAGACAATGAAGTAACTTCCCCATGTAGATCCTAGACACTGATGAAACATCCCAATGTAGATCCTAGACACTGATGAAACTTCCCCATGTAGATCCTAGACACTGAAGCAACTTCCCTGTGTAGATCCTAGACACTGATGTAACTTCCCTGTGTATATCCTAGACACTGAAGAATCTGATCCTAGACACTGATGAAACTTCCCTATGTAGATCCTAGACAATGAAGTAACTTCCCCATGTAGATCCTAGACACTGATGAAACATCCCAATTTAGATCCTAGACATTGAAGTAACTTCCCTATGTAGATCCTAGACACTGATGAAACTTCCCTATGTAGATCCTAGACACTGATGAAACTTCCCCATGTAGATCCTAGACACTGAAGCAACTTCCCTGTGTAGATCCTAGACACCGAAGCAACGTCCCATGTAGATCCTAGACACTGAAGTAACTTCCCTAAGTAGATCCTAGACACTGAAGTAACTTCCCTAAGTAGATCCTAGACACTGGTGTAACTTCCCTATGTAGATCCTAGACACTGATGTAACTTCCCTATGTAGATCCTAGACACTGAAGTAACTTCCCTATGTGGATCCTAGACACTGATGAAACTTCCCTATGTAGATCCTAGACACTGATGCAACTTCCCTATGTAGTTCCTAGACACTTAAGCAACTTCCCCATGTAGATCTTAAGACACTGAAGTAAATTCCCTATGTAGATCCTAGACACTGAAGCAACTTTCTTATTCAGATCCTAGACACTGATGAAACTTCCCTACATAAATCCTAGACACTGATGAAACTTCCCCATGTAGATCCTAGACATGAAAGCAACGTCCCTATATAGATCCTAGACACTGCAGCAAATTCCTTATGTTAATCCTAGACACTGAAGCAACTTCCCTATGTAGCTCCTAGACAGTGAAGTAACTTCCCTATTTACATCCTAGACACTGATGAAACTTCCCTATGTAGATCCCAGACACTGAAGTAACTTCCCTATGTAGATCCTACGCACTGATGAAACTTCCCTATGTAGATCCTACACATTGATGAAACTTCCCTATGTAGATCCTAGACACTGATGAAACGTCCCCATGTGGATCCTAGACACTAATGAAACTTTCCTATGTAGATCCTAGACACTGAAGCAACTTCCCTATGTAGATCCTACACACTGCAGTAACTTCCCTAAGTAGATCCTAGACAGTGATGCAACTTCCCTATGTAGATCTTAGACACTGACGTAACTTCCCTATGTAGATCCTAGACACTGATGAAACTTCCCTATGTAGAGCCTAGACACTGATGAAACTTCTCTATATAGATCAGAGACACTGAAGTAACTTCCCCATGTAGATCCTAGACAGTGAAATAACTTCACCATGTAGATCCTAGACACTGATGTAACTTCCCCATGTAGATCCTACACACTGAAGCAACATCCCCATGTAGATCTTAGACGCTGATGAAACTTCACTATGTAGATCCTAGACACTGATGAAATGTCCCTATGTAGATCATAGACACTGATGAATGTTCCTCATGTAGATCCTAGACACTGATGAAACTTCCCTATGTACATCCTAGACACTGATGAAAGTTCCTCATGTAGATCCTAGACACTGATGAAACTTCCCCATGTAGATCCTAGACACTGATGAAACTTCCCCATATAGATCCCAGACACTGATTTAACTTCAATATGTAGATCCTAGACACTGATGAAACTTCCTATGTAGATCAAAGACACTGATGAAACTTCCCTACGTAGATCCTAGACACTCAAGTAACTTCCCTATGTAGATCTTAGACACTGATGAAACTTCCCTATGTAGATCCTAGACACTGATGTAATTTTCCTATGTAGATCACAGACATTGATGTAACTTCCCTATGTAGATCCTAGACACTGATGAAACTTCCATATGCAGATCCTAGAAACTGATGAAACTTCCGTATGTAGATCCTAGATAATGAAGAAACTCCCCTATGTAGATCAAAGACACTGAAGCAACTTCCCTACGTAGTTCCAAGACACTGATGTAACTTCCCTATGTAGATCCCAGACACTGAAGCAACTTCCCCATGTAGATCCTAGACACTGATGAAACTTCCCTATGTGGATCCTAGACATTGATGTATCTTCCCTGAGTAGATCCCAGACACTGAAACAACTTCCCTATGTAGATCCTAGACACTGAAGCAATTTACCTATGTAGAGCCTAGACTCTGAAGTAGCTTCCCTATGTAGATCCTAGGCACTGATGAAACTTCCCTATGCAGATCCTAGACACTGATGAAACTTCCTTATGTCGATCCTAGACACAGAAGCAACTTCCATATGCAGATCCTAGACATTGAAGCAACTTCCCTATGTAGATCCAAGACAATGAAGTAACTTCCCTATGTAGATCCTAGACACTGAAGAAACTTCCCTATGTAGATCCTAGACACTGAAGAAACTTCCCTATGTAAATCCTAGATAATGAAGTAACTTCCCTATGTAGATCCCAGAAACTGATGAAACTTCCCTGTGTAGATCCTAGACAGTGAAGTAACTTGCCTATGTAGATCCTAGACATTGATGTAACTTCCCTATGTAGATCCTAGACACTGATGAAACTTCCCCATGTAGATCCTGGACACTGATGTAACTTCCCTATGTACATTCTAGACACTGATGTAACTTCCCTGTGTAGATCCTAGACACTGATGAAACTTCCCTATGTAGATCCTAGATACTGAAGCAACTTCCCTATGTAGATCCTAGACACTGATGAAACTTCCCTATGTAGATCCTAGACACTGAAGTAACTTCCCTATGTAGATCCTAGACATTGATGAAACTTCCCTATGTAGATCCCAGACAATGATGAAACTTCCTTATGTAGATCCTAGACAATGATGAAACTTCCCTAAGTAGATCTTACATACTGAAGCAACTTCCTTATGTAGATCCTAGACACTGAAGCAACTTCCGCATGTAGATCCTAGACACTGATGAAACTTCCCCATGTAGATCCTGGACACTGATGTAACTTCCCTATGTACATTCTAGACACTGATGTAACTTCCCTGTGTAGATCCTAGAGACACTGATGAAACTTCCCTATGTAGATCCTAGACACTGAAGCAACTTCCCTATGTAGATCCTAGACATTGATGAAACATCCCTACATAGATCCTAGACACTGATGAAACTTCCCTATGTAGATCTTAAACATGGAAGCAATTTCCCTATGTAGATCCTAGATACTGCAACAACTTCCCTATGTTGATCCCAGACACTGAAGCAACTTCCCTATGTATACCCTAGACAATGAAGTAACTTCCCCATGTAGATCCTAGACACTGATGAAAGATCCCAATGTAGATCCTAGACACTGATGAAACTTCCCCATGTAGATCCTAGACACTGAAGCAACTTCCCTGTGTAGATCCTAGACACTGATGTAACTTCCCTGTGTATATCCTAGACACTGAAGAATCTGATCCTAGACACTTATGAAAGTTCCCTATGTAGATCCTAGACAATGAAGTAACTTCCCCATGTAGATCCTAGACACTGATGAAACATCCCAATGTAGATCCTAGACACTGAAGTAACTTCCCTATGTAGATCCTACACACTGATGAAACTTCCCTATGTAGATCAAGACACTGATGAAACGTCCCCATGTAGATCCTAGACACTGATGTAACTTCCCTGTGTATATCCTAGACACTGAAGAATCTTCCCTGTCTAGATACTAGACACTGATGAAACTTCCTTATGTAGATCCTAGATACTGAAGTAACTTCCCTATGTAGATCCTAGACACTGAGTTAACTTCCCTGTGTAGATCCTAAACACTGAAGGAACTTCCCCATGTAGATCCTAGACACTGAAGCAACTTCCTATGTAGATCCTAGACACTGAAGCAACTTCCCCATGTAGATCTTAAGACACTGAGGTAAATTCCCTATGTAGATCCTAGACACTGAAGCAACTTCCTTATTCAGATCCTAGACACTGATGAAACTTCCCTACATAAATCCTAGACACTGATGAAACTTCCCTATGTAGATCCTAGACATGGAAGCAACTTCCCTATGTAGATCCTAGACACTGCAGCAAATTCCCTGTGTTAATCCTAGACACTGAAGCAACTTCCCTATGTAGCTCCTAGACAGTGAAGTAACTTCCCTATTTAGATCCCAGACACTGAAGTAACTTCCCTATGTAGAACCTACACACTGATGAAACTTCCCTATGTAGATCAAGACACTGATGAAACGTCCCCATGTAGATCCTAGACACTGATGAAACTTTCTTATGTAGATCCTAGACACTGAAGCAACTTCCCTATGTAGATCCTAGACATTGCAGTAACTTCCCTAAGTAGATCCTAGACAGTGATGCAACTTCCCTATGTAGATCCTAGACACTGATGTAACTTCCCTATGTAGATCCTTGAAACTTCCCTATGTAGAGCCTAGACACTGATGAACCTTCCTTATGAAGATCCTAGACACTGAAGCAACTTCCCTATGTAGATCTTAGACACTGAAGAAACTTCCTCATACAGATCCTAGACACTGAAGTAACTTCCCCATTAGATCCTAGACAGTGAAATAACTTCCCCATGTAGATCCTAGGCACTGATGTAACTTCCCCATGTAGATCCTAGACACTGAAGCAACTTCCCCATGTAGATCCTAGACGCTGATGAAACTTCACTATGTAGATCCTAGACACTGATGAAACTTCCCTATGCAGATCGTAGACACTGATGAACTTCCCAATGTAGATTGTAGACATTGAAGTAAGTTCCCAATGTAGATCCTAGTCACTGAAGTAACCTCCCTATGTAGATCCTAGACATTGATGTAACTTCCCTATGTAGATCCTAGACACTGATGCAACTTCCCTATGTAGATCCTAGACACTGATGTAACTTCCCTATGTAGATCCTTGAAACTTCCCTATGTAGAGCCTAGACACTGATGAACCTTCCTTATGAAGATCCTAGACACTGAAGCAACTTCCCTATGTAGATCTTAGACACTGAAGAAACTTCCTCATATAGATCCTAGACACTGAAGTAACTTCCCCATTAGATCCTAGACAGTGAAATAACTTCCCCATGTAGATCCTAGGCACTGATGTAACTTCCCCATGTAGATCCTAGACACTGAAGCAACTTCCCCATGTAGATCCTAGACGCTGATGAAACTTCACTATGTAGATCCTAGACACTGATGAAACTTCCCTATGCAGATCGTAGACACTGATGAACTTCCCAATGTAGATTGTAGATCCTATGTAAGATCCTAGATCATAGACATATGTACTTCATGATAATCCTCCTGTAGACCCCACACTGATCCTAGATCCATAGTAGAGAGATCCTACTGAATCTTAGATCCCTGATCCCTGATGACTGATGAAACACTGATATAGATCCCAGACACTGATCCCACCCCATATCGAGATCAGACACCGATTAAACTTCTCCTGTGTACTGATGAAACTTCCTGATGTGTGATCCTTCAGAGAAGAAGTAACACTAACTCCATATGTAAGATCCTTTTGACACGATCGACTTCCTGTAGATCCTAGACACTGATGAAACTTCCCTATGCAGATCGTAGACACTGATGAACTTCCCAATGTAGATGCTAGACACTGATGAAACTTCCCCATGTAGATCTTAGACACTGATGAAACTTTCCTATGTAGATCATAGACATTGCAGTAACTTCCCTAAGTAGATCCTAGACAGTGATGCAACTTCCCTATGTAGATCCTAGACACTGATGTAACTTCCCAATGTAGATCCTTGAAACATCCCTATGTAGAGCCTAGACACTGATGAAACTTCCCTATGAAGATCCTAGACACTGAAGCAACTTCCCTATGTAGATCCTAGACACTGAAGCAACTTCCTCATATATATCCTAGACACTGAAGTAACTTCCCCATGTAGATCCTAGACAGTGAAATAACTTCGCAATGTAGATCCTAGGCACTGATGTAACTTCCCCATGAAGATCCTAGACACTGAAGCAACTTCCCCATGTAGATCCTAGACGCTGATGAAACTTCACTATGTAGATCCTAGACACTGATGAAACTTCCCTATGTAGATCGTAGACACTGATGAACTTCCCAATGTAGATCGTAGACATTGAAGTAAGTTCCCAATGTAGATCCTAGTCACTGAAGTAACCTCCCTATGTAGATCCTAGACACTGATGTAACTTCCCCATGTAGATCCTAGACACTGAAGCAACTTCCCCATGTAGATCCTAGACGCTGATGAAACTTCACTATGTAGATCCTAGACACTGATGAAACTTCCCTATGTAGATCGTAGACACTGATGAACTTCCCAATGTAGATCGTAGACATTGAAGTAAGTTCCCAATGTAGATCCTAGTCACTGAAGTAACCTCCCTATGTAGATCCTAGACATTGATGTAACTTCCCCATGTAGATCCTAGACACTGAAGCAACTTCCCCATGTAGATCCTAGACGCTGATGAAACTTCACTATGTATATCCTAGACACTGATGAAACTTCCCTATGTAGATCGTAGACACTGATGAACTTCCCAATGTAGATCGTAGACATTGAAGTAAGTTCCCAATGTAGATCCTAGTCACTGATGTAACCTCCCTATGTAGATCCTAGACACTGATGAAACTTCCCCATGTAGATGCTAGACACTGATGAAACTTCCCCATGTAGATCCTAGACACTGATGAAACTTTCCTATGTAGATCCTAGACACTGATGAAACTTCCCTATGTACATCCTAGACACTGATGAAAGTTCCTCATGTAGATCCTAGACACTGATGAAACTTCCCCATGTAGATCCTAGACACTGATGAAACTTCCCCATATAGATCCCAGACACTGATTTAACTTCAATATGTAGATCCTAGACACTGATGAAACTTCCTATGTAGATCAAAGACACTGATGAAACTTCCCTACGTAGATCCTAGACACTCAAGTAACTTCCCTATGTAGATCTTAGACACTGATGAAACTTCCCTATGTAGATCCTAGACACTGATGTAATTTTCCTATGTAGATCATAGACACTGAAGTAACTTCCCTATGTAGATCCCAGACACTGATGAAACTTCCATATGCAGATCCTAGAAACTGATGAAACTTCCGTATGTAGATCCTAGATAATGAAGAAACTCCCCTATGTAGATCAAAGACACTGAAGCAACTTCCCTACGTAGTTCCAAGACACTGATGTAACTTCCCTATGTAGATCCCAGACACTGAAGCAACTTCCCCATGTAGATCCTAGACACTGATGAAACTTCCCTATGTGGATCCTAGACATTGATGTATCTTCCCTGAGTAGATCCCAGACACTGAAACAACTTCCCTATGTAGATCCTAGACACTGAAGCAATTTACCTATGTAGAGCCTAGACTCTGAAGTAGCTTCCCTATGTAGATCCTAGGCACTGATGAAACTTCCCTATGCAGATCCTAGACACTGATGAAACTTCCTTATGTCGATCCTAGACACTGAAGCAACTTCCATATGCAGATCCTAGACATTGAAGCAACTTCCCTATGTAGATCCAAGACAATGAAGTAACTTCCCTATGTAGATCCTAGACACTGAAGAAACTTCCCTATGTAAATCCCTATGTAGATCCTAGACACTGAAGAAACTTCCCTATGTAAATCCTAGATAATGAAGTAACTTCCCTATGTAGATCCCAGAAACTGATGAAACTTCCCTGTGTAGATCCTAGACAGTGAAGTAACTTGCCTATGTAGATCCTAGACATTGATGTAACTTCCCTATGTAGATCCTAGACACTGATGAAACTTCCCCATGTAGATCCTGGACACTGATGTAACTTCCCTATGTACATTCTAGACACTGATGTAACTTCCCTGTGTAGATCCTAGACACTGATGAAACTTCCCTATGTAGATCCTAGATACTGAAGCAACTTCCCTATGTAGATCCTAGACACTGATGAAACTTCCCTATGTAGATCCTAGACACTGAAGTAACTTCCTATGTAGATCCTAGACATTGATGAAACTTCCCTATGTAGATCCCAGACAATGATGAAACTTCCTTATGTAGATCCTAGACAATGATGAAACTTCCCTAAGTAGATCTTAGATACTGAAGCAACTTCCTTATGTAGATCCTAGACACTGAAGCAACTTCCGCATGTAGATCCTAGACACTGATGAAACTTCCCCATGTAGATCCTGGACACTGATGTAACTTCCCTATGTACATTCTAGACACTGATGTAACTTCCCTGTGTAGATCCTAGAGACACTGATGAAACTTCCCTATGTAGATCCTAGACACTGAAGCAACTTCCCTATGTAGATCCTAGACATTGATGAAACATCCCTACATAGATCCTAGACACTGATGAAACTTCCCTATGTAGATCTTAAACATGGAAGCAATTTCCCTATGTAGATCCTAGATACTGCAACAACTTCCCTATGTTGATCCCAGACACTGAAGCAACTTCCCTATGTATACCCTAGACAATGAAGTAACTTCCCCATGTAGATCCTAGACACTGATGAAAGATCCCAATGTAGATCCTAGACACTGATGAAACTTCCCCATGTAGATCCTAGACACTGAAGCAACTTCCCTGTGTAGATCCTAGACACTGATGTAACTTCCCTGTGTATATCCTAGACACTGAAGAATCTGATCCTAGACACTTATGAAAGTTCCCTATGTAGATCCTAGACAATGAAGTAACTTCCCCATGTAGATCCTAGACACTGATGAAACATCCCAATGTAGATCCTAGACACTGAAGTAACTTCCCTATGTAGATCCTACACACTGATGAAACTTCCCTATGTAGATCAAGACACTGATGAAACGTCCCCATGTAGATCCTAGACACTGATGTAACTTCCCTGTGTATATCCTAGACACTGAAGAATCTTCCCTGTCTAGATACTAGACACTGATGAAACTTCCTTATGTAGATCCTAGATACTGAAGTAACTTCCCTATGTAGATCCTAGACACTGAGTTAACTTCCCTGTGTAGATCCTAAACACTGAAGGAACTTCCCCATGTAGATCCTAGACACTGAAGCAACTTCCTATGTAGATCCTAGACACTGAAGCAACTTCCCCATGTAGATCTTAAGACACTGAGGTAAATTCCCTATGTAGATCCTAGACACTGAAGCAACTTCCTTATTCAGATCCTAGACACTGATGAAACTTCCCTACATAAATCCTAGACACTGATGAAACTTCCCTATGTAGATCCTAGACATGGAAGCAACTTCCCTATGTAGATCCTAGACACTGTAGCAAATTCCCTGTGTTAATCCTAGACATTGAAGCTACTTCCCTATGTAGCTCCTAGACAGTGAAGTAACTTCCCTATTTAGATCCCAGACACTGAAGTAACTTCCCTATGTAGAACCTACACACTGATGAAACTTCCCTATGTAGATCAAGACACTGATGAAACGTCCCCATGTAGATCCTAGACACTGATGAAACTTTCTTATGTAGATCCTAGACACTGAAGCAACTTCCCTATGTAGATCCTAGACATTGCAGTAACTTCCCTAAGTAGATCCTAGACAGTGATGCAACTTCCCTATGTAGATCCTAGACACTGATGTAACTTCCCTATGTAGATCCTTGAAACTTCCCTATGTAGAGCCTAGACACTGATGAACCTTCCTTATGAAGATCCTAGACACTGAAGCAACTTCCCTATGTAGATCCTAGACACTGAAGCAACTTCCTCATATAGATCCTAGACACTGAAGTAACTTCCCCATTAGATCCTAGACAGTGAAATAACTTCCCCATGTAGATCCTAGGCACTGATATAACTTCCCCATGTAGATCCTAGACACTGAAGCAACTTCCCCATGTAGATCCTAGACGCTGATGAAACTTCACTATGTAGATCCTAGACACTGATGAAACTTCCCTATGCAGATCATAGACACTGATGAACTTCCCAATGTAGATTGTAGACATTGAAGTAAGTTCCCAATGTAGATCCTAGTCACTGAAGTAACCTCCCTATGTAGATCCTAGACATTGATGTAACTTCCCTATGTAGATCCTAGACACTGATGAAAGTTCCTCATGTAGATCCTAGACACTGATGAAACTTCCCCATGTAGATCCTAGACACTGATGAAACTTCCCCATATAGATCCCAGACACTGATGAAACTTCCCCATATAGATCCCAGACACTGATTAAACTTCCCTATGTAGATCCTAGACACTGATGAAACTTCCCTATGTAGATCCAAGACTCTGAAGTAACTTCCATATGTAGATCCTTGACACTGATGAAACTTCCCTATGTAGATCCTAGACACTGATGAAACTTCCGTATGTAGATCCTAGACACTAATGAAACTTCCCCATGTAGATGCTAGACACTGATAAAACTTCCCCATGTAGATCTTAGACACTGATGAAACTTTCCTATGTAGATCATAGACATTGCAGTAACTTCCCTAAGTAGATCCTAGACAGTGATGCAACTTCCCTATGTAGATCCTAGACACTGATGTAACTTCCCAATGTAGATCCTTGAAACATCCCTATGTAGAGCCTAGACACTGATGAAACTTCCCTATGAAGATCCTAGACACTGAAACAACTTCCCTATGTAGATCCTAGACACTGAAGCAACTTCCTCATATATATCCTAGACACTGAAGTAACTTCCCCATGTAGATCCTAGACAGTGAAATAACTTCCCCATGTAGATCCTAGGCACTGATGTAACTTCCCCATGTAGATCCTAGACACTGAAGCAACTTCCCCATGTAGATCCTAGACGCTGATGAAACTTCACTATGTAGATCCTAGACACTGATGAAACTTCCCTATGTAGATCGTAGACACTGATGAACTTCCCAATGTAGATCGTAGACATTGAAGTAAGTTCCCAATGTATATCCTAGTCACTGAAGTAACCTCCCTATGTAGATCCTAGACACTGATGTAACTTCCCCATGTAGATCCTAGACACTGAAGCAACTTCCCCATGTAGATCCTAGACGCTGATGAAACTTCACTATGTAGATCCTAGACACTGATGAAACTTCCCTATGTAGATCGTAGACACTGATGAACTTCCCAATGTAGATCGTAGACATTGAAGTAAGTTCCCAATGTAGATCCTAGTCACTGAAGTAACCTCCCTATGTAGATCCTAGACACTGATGTAACTTCCCCATGTAGAACCTAGACACTGAAGCAACTTCCCCATGTAGATCCTAGACGCTGATGAAACTTCCCTATGTAGATCGTAGACACTGATGAACTTCTCAATGTAGATCGTAGACATTGAAGTGAGTTCCCAATGTAGATCCTAGTCACTGATGTAACCTCCCTATGTAGATCCTAGACACTGATGAAACTTTCCTATGTAGATCCTAGACACTGATGAAACTTTCCTATGTAGATCCTAGACACTGAAGCAACTTCCCCATGTAGATCCTAGACATTGAAGTCTCTGACCATAAACAAGAACCTTAAAATCCCCTTATCAGGAGGAAGCTGGGGAGGGGGCAGATAGAGAGAGAGAACAGGTGGAAGCTTGGTTTCACCTGAAAGAAAAGGCAACTAGTGATGGCAGGTTGGTGCCAGTGTACTGATGACAGGGTCCCAGTGCTTGCACCCTGCAGAAAGGAGGAAGCACCTGACCATGAGTGGCCTGCAAAAGGCCTAGAGAGGTGTAAAACTGTGAATCCTTTGAAAGCACTTCCACATCACATTTGATAGATCCATTCAAATGCAAAGCTAAGTCTATTTTCAACAACTGGGTTGCCCCCATGGGACCAAATGGTGTGGCTGGACCCACAAGACTCTCCTTAATGATAGTCATCATCTTCCTTGATTCAGGGGGAGATCAAAGGAACAGACTTCCCCAGTCTCAAAACCAATGCATCTTTGCCCAGCATGTAATCGACTGTGCTTAATGAGCTAGCCATGCACAGGGAAGTTGTTGACATTCCTGCATAGGAAATTCTAATCTGACATTTCAGGACACACCCCCAAGGTAGTCACTGATGTGTAGATATAGACCTTCTCTCATTGACAGCAGGTGACAGGTGTGAGGTTATTCCAACTGTTTATCAAAAGGCAGCTTGCTTGCAAATCACAATGAGACTGAGAGACCGTCTCATGGATGGACTTTGTAAAGGGAGGTAGTGGTCAACAGACAAAAAAAAAAAGGAAAAATAAAAACTATAATATAAAACAACAAAAAAAAAAGAACTTATGTACTCACCATAACATTCCATCTGAGTAGTTAGACTTCATTTGTCAGCAACCTGTGGGTACCGGATCCGATACGGATCCGAGCCGGCAGCTTACCAAGCTAAAGATCCGAGCTCCAAGCTCCTCCTCCTTACCCATACTACACTGCAACCTCCTTCCAATCCTCAGATCGAGTTTGCCACCCAAAAACGTGACACACAACAACCTAAGCCAAAAAGACCAGACCCGAACACATACACCAGACTCATCAAATTCAGGACATCGAGCCCAAACAGAGAAATAACCATCAAGGTCAGGGGGAAGGAGGGAGGGAAAGTTGCTGACAAATGAAGTCTAACTACTCAGATTGAACATTATGGTGAGTACATAACTTCTTTACCCGAAGTAGTTAACTTTATTTGATCATCAACCTGTGGGACAGAGTCCCCAGCTACCCGAAATCTTGGGAGACCCTTAAGGAAGAATATTCCGGATCACCGCAGAGCCAAAGGAAGCCCTTCCTCTAGACACCAAATCTAGCTTATAATGAGTAATAAAGGTGTGAGAGCAGGCCCAGGTAGCTGCTGAGCAGATATCATCCAGGGAAACTCTAGACCAGAATGCAGCAAAAGTAGCCATAAAACAGGTGGAGTGAGTATGAACCCCTTCTGGTGCTGGTAAAAACAAGTTCTTTATATGCTTGTAAAATACAAAGTGAAATCCATTTAGCAAGAGTCACCTTTGAAATTGGTTTTCCCAAAAAGGGTTTAGCAAAGGAAATGAAAAGCTGATCAAATTTACGGAGGGTTTGGATCTATGCAAGTAAAAACATAACTGCCTGTGAACATCCAGCAAATGAAGTTTGTATTCCCCTTTATTTTGAAAATTAGGGAAAAATACAGGCAAATTAATAGACTGATTAATATTTGATTCCGAACCAACTTTAGGAAGAAAAGACAGGTTAGTCCTGAGAGCTACCCTATTCTTGTGAAAAACTAGGTATGGGGGTTTCATACATAGCGCCTGAAGCTCCGACACTCTCCTGGCTGAAGTAATAGCCACCAGGAAGGCTGTCTTCCATGACAAGAATTTCAAGTCAACTGATGCTGCGGGCTCGAACGGGGGCACAACTAAGGCCTGAAGAACCAAAGTCAAATCCCAAGGCAGGGAAGGATTTTTAATAGGGGGTCTCAGAAGAAAAGTACCTTTCAAAAAAGTCTTGCAAATTCTGGCAGCAGCAAGGGAACCTGAATTTTCCCCTACATGAAAATGGGAAATAGCCGCCAGCTGGATTTTTACTGTGGAAGAGCTGGCCCCTTGTAGGAAAATATGAGACAAAAAAATCTAACACCGCTGGAAATGGAGTGGTACAAGGATCCAGATTTCTCTGCGAAGCTCAAATGGAAAAATGTTTCTACTTACTACTGTAAACTTTTCTGGTACAGGACTTATGTGCCGCTACCAGGATGGATTTAACTGAGGAAGAAATACCGGGAGTCCTGGCAACGAATGCACCTGGAGCAACCAATCTGTGAGCTTGAGGCTGTCCAGATTCGGAGGAAGAATTCCCGAGGGATGACGAATAAAATCTGGAATGGGATCCAAGATCCAGGGCGGAGCTAGGAGATGAGACCGCAGGCAAGAGAACCAAACTTGAAGAGGCCAGATTGGGGCTATGAGGATAACTCTGCTCCCCAACTGACAAGCTTTTTGTAAGAATTTTGTCATGAGTAGAAGCAGGGGATACACATAAAGAGGACCAGGTGGCCAAGCATGGACAACATCATCTCTGGGGGCTTCCCCCATCAGGGGAATCAGAGCGAAAAACTCACACTTCGCATTGGACGGCGATGTGAAGAGATCGCAGCAAGGCTGACCCCACCTGAGGAATATCTGTTCCACTACATAAGGGTTCAGAGACCACTCGTAAAGTGAAAGGATAGTTCTACTCAATTTGTCTGCCAAAATGTTGGACTGACCCTGGATGTGCATTGCTATCAGAAAGCAGTTGGTGGAGATCACCCATTCCCAAACTCTCATGGCCTCTCGACAAAGTGGATAAGACCTGGTTCCCCCCTGTCTGTTGATGTACCAGACCACTGACATATTGTCTGACTGGATCGCAATAGTTCCCAGAGGAAGAGAGGTATGAAGGGCCTGCAATGCTAAAAGGACTGCTCTCATCTCTAGAACATTTATATGCAGAATGGTCTCGCTCTGAGTCCACGTGTCTTGGACAGTCCTGCCTGAACAGTGCCCCCCCCCCACTCTAAGCGGAAGGCAGAGGTGCAAAAAGGGGCGTTCTTCTCACAGTTCCTGGGATTGAAACCACCACGAGAGAATTTCTGCACACTTTGCTCAGAGGAATCGGAAAGTCTAGAGACTGATGTAGTTGAGACCAATGAACTTACGTCCACTGTAACACTCTCATATGCAGACATGCACAAGGAACCAAATTTATAGCTGATGGCATGGACCCTAGGGCTCTCAGGACTAACTCCACTGGGGGTGGAGAAGACTGAAGGAGCATCAATACATGAAGGGCCAAGGCTGTGAAGTCTGTCTGGGGTCAAAAATATCCTGGCCTGAAGAGAATCTATTCTTGCCCCTATGAAATCTAGAATTTGAACAGGTTGGAGGGAAGACTTCTTGAGATTTATCGTGATCCCCAGCCGGGTCAACAACTGAAGAAAGAAATCTCTGGCTAGTACAAGTTGATGCCTGGTGGAGGCAGTGAGAAGCCAGTCCTCCAGGTACAGAAAGACCTGAATGCCCTGAAGCTTCAGGTGGACAGCTACAACTACCATGGCCTTGGTAAACACCCTGGGGGCTTTGGTAAGACCAAAGGGTAGGACCCTGAACTGGTAATGACAGGCTCCTAGCTAAAAGTGGAGGAACCTCCTGGATCGCCTGTCCATCAGGATATGGTAGCACACATCCTTGAGGTCTATCGAGCACATCCAGTCTTCGTCCTGCAAGAAGGGCAGGATGGATTGTAGAGTGACCATCCGGAACTTTTCCTTGGCAATGGACAGGTTCATTGTGGATAGATTGAGAGTCGGCCTTAAGTCCTCTGTCTTTGTTGACACCAAAAAGTACCTGGAAATAGATGCCTGATGTGGACTGGTCTGGGGGCACTTGCTGGATTACCCTTTTTACTAATAGCTTTCTTATTTCCAAAGCTGCCACCTCCCTTTGAGAGAGTGGGATGTCCGGGAGGTGCCTTGTGTATGGGGGACTGTTTATGAAGGGAATAGAATAGCCTCTGGATACTATTTGAAGCACCCAGAGATCTGACGTGATGGATTCCCACTGTGCTAGGTGCCTCGAAAAATGCCCCCCAACTGCCTCCAATGAGAAGCAGTCGGGCAACCCCTCAGGGCTGCTGCTCATGTCAGTCAGAAAAGGGTTCCTGTGACCTGAAGTTCTTCGGTACCCCTCAGCCTCTGGGCCGGTGTCCACCTTGTCCCCCTCTACCTCTGGGGAGAAGGAGTCTAGAGAGTTTCCGGACTGCTGAAATTTCCGAAACCACAGCTTCTTTTGCCCTCGCTGGCTCCTGGAGAAGGACCTTTGAGGGTTAGAGAAGCAGATCTCGATGGCTGACAGCATTTTCTCATCCTTCTCTCTCCGGACAAGTGTACCTCGGATGGTCTTCCCGAACAGGGTCGAACCGTCAAAAAGGGCATTAGCGAAGGATGCCTTGAAAGGTTCCGAAAAATCACAAAGCCGGAGCCAGGCATGACGCCTCATGGCAATACCAGACCCGGCTGCCCTAGCAGCTCCCTCAGTGGCGTGAGAGAGTAAACGCATGTAAATTTTTTGAAACAGACTTGGGAGTGGCCATACGAGCTGAGAATGTCCATTTATCCTCAGCCGAAATGGACTCTGGGGGAGACTCAGCGTACTCTTTAACAAGATCATGCTGCTGTCTAATTACGTGGGCCATGTAATTCAGCGTCCTTATAGCAAAGGTAGCTGAAGCAAAAGTCCACTTTTCAAGATGATCCATTGCCCTGGACTCCTTGTCTGGGGGATGGACCGAGGAACTTTCCTGGCCAAGTTCCACTTTGGTGGCCACCACCATGGCATCAACTGGGGAACCCTTACTCCAAGTGGGCTTGCCCGCAGGAGGGGCTCAATACTTTGTCGAGCTGTTTGCTTATTGGCTCTACAGTGTCCGGTTCCTTCCAGGCTCTGGTGGTAATGAAGTCCACCAAAGGGTCGGCCGGGGGGGGGGCGACACCCAAGAGGCAGATGGGCCTGCGTCGAATGCCTCCAGAAATACTGACTCGTCCGAGGAAGGTTTTTGGGCGGACCAAACCCCCCCACCCCGGCGAAGAATTTCCATGATGTCTCCGAAGGAGATGTCTTCGGGGGGTAATCTAGGGGAACCTTCCCCTTCCTCCAAGTCGGTATCTTCAGTGAGAGACTCAGGGGAGTCCATGTGCCTCCTTTTGCACTGGCATTTGCGAGGAGCCTCCTCGGGGGGACTCTCTGGGGAGGGCTCACAAACAGTCTCGTATTCCTCAAGGGGAACTGTCTGGGACATATCGGACACAGGCTGTCCATGAGAGGACTGGATGATGGAAGACAAACTCAGTTGCGAGGGTGCAGGGGCAGACTCCAAGGAAAGAGTGAGGGGTTTCGATCCTCCAGAGAGAACCCTCTTCACAACGTCGAAAGCCGAAGGGGAACTGGCTTCCCTGAAGCTGGTGATGTGGGCAGCCATACCCCTCGGATCCGACGAGGGGATAGAGCAGAGGCTGGAACAACCGAGCCAAGGAGATGGTATGCCCTAGCCACAACGGGGCCAACAACACACTCATCACCTTGGATCCGATGCCCAGATCTCGGCTCTGAGAGCTCGGATCCGACAGGCTCGAGGGCATGGCCGGCGTCGAGGTAGGAGGTACCATCGGTGCTGACCCCCTGACTCCAGGGCTCCACGGATCCACAGACTCCGAAACCAGAGGGTGGATTGGAGAAAGAGCTATTGGGGCAAACGGAGACAAACTCTCCGCTCCAACTGGGGGGGGGGGGGAGCCAGCAACACTCCCATCTGCAATTGAGTTTGCAGGAACCTTCTCATCATCCGGTCCATATCGGCTTCAGAGAGGCTCCTAGTAGATCTCGAGGACACCGGCTGGGAGGGCTGATGTGAGGACGACCTCGAAGTGGGCTGAGTCTCCTCTTCTGGCTCCGGGGAGAATCGTGGAGAACAGAGCCGAGGGGAAGACGGCCTTGTAATCTTTTCCGGTGTCGAGATCACCTTAGCGGGAGGGGCCGACGGATCTGAGTCCGCTTGCCTCTTGCGACCCCTCACACTGTCTCTCTCTTTTTCTCTCTCTCTTTCTCTATGTTTTTCTTTCCTGGCCTCTCTCTCCTTGTTTACAGGTGGGAGTGGGAGTCCCGGACAGGGGAAGAGGGCCGGAAGGCTGAACAGTCACAGTCGTGACTGAAGATGATGCTGCAGAAGAAGTAGCTGACTGTGTGGGTAAAAGACCCGGTAGAATTAGCTTGGTCCTGCAATCCCACACGGCCCAGGGGTTAAAAGCTGCACAAATCTTGCAGCCAGATGTCAGATGAGGCACCCCCAAACAAACTATGCACAGAGTATGACCATCGACTGGCAACAGCTTATGGCCACACTCTGTGCACTGAGAAAAAGTCGGTTTCTGACCTTTCAACATAACTAACTTAGACAACCTAAGTAATGAAGTACACATACACACTAAGGGTGGGAAGGGGAGGCCTACACAGAAAGTTTAGAAACTTTCTTACACCACTACACTATTATTATTTTTAAAAGCAAAACCATGGAGAATAAGGACAGGATTATTAAGTGTTTTAGCACTCAAAAAGACACACACAGACTGAAAGTTAGATGAAAACCTAACAAACCTCCCTGGAGCTCAATAATCCCGTGCTGGCAAAGCCACGGCAAACGAGATATGGGGGTTGGAAGGAGATTGCAGTGTAGTATGGGTAAGGGGGAGGAGGCTGGAGCTCGGATCTTTAGCTTGGTAAGCTGCCGGCTCAGATCCATATCGGATCCAGAACCCACAAGTTGATGATCAAATGAAGTTGACTACTTCAGATCATCCATTAAAAACACTTTATTCACAGCTTTGCACCTCAAGTTAACAAACGCGTCACAGAGGCCCTTTTAATCCTGCAGTTTCTTGGTTCTGTGGTCACAGAAGCTACTAAAAGAGCCATTCATTTCTCACAGAAGGAATACTGACTCTTCCTCACTGCTGCTTTGTCTTTAACCAACAGTAACACAATAAACAGCCCTTTAAAACATTACTACTTACACTACTTGACTTAATCCCAGACATCAAAATCTTCACCTCCTATTAAATAAGAACAAATACCTCTCCAAATGTGCTAGAAGTTAATTAATACTGTGCATTCTAAAACACCAAATTCTCAAATGGGGCTTCTACCCTCTTCCAGTCCAGAATTAAGAAAAAGTCCAGAATCTAGTAAAACAGGAATCACATAAAACTACATTACAGAAACCATCTCCCATTTCTTCAAGTTAAATAGGATAAAATACATACCCAAAAGCCTTTTAGTCCTGAAGGAGTACTGAGCTCAGAGTTGAACAACATCTTGCTACAGATTCATGTCTCTGGAATTCATTTTCTGCTATGTACTCAGCCCAAGCTCATCAGAGTTAAGGAACCTACCCACACCTCAGCTGAACCTGTAAATTCTGTAACCAGTCTTAAGGTTATTCAGTAACCTTGCAAGCTTTCTGTGATGCTATGCATTCTTGACCATAGAAAGTTACTAGGCTATTGGCCCTGAGGTTCATATAAGCCTAACCAAGAGTTTAGCCCATGTTTAGACAAATCAGAACCTGATGCCCCTGTCCAGCAGGGACACAGGTGGAATCCCATGGATGTATTTTCTCTATCCCATCCAGTTATCCAGATTGTGCTTAAAAAGAGGAACTCTGCTTGATGTGGAGAGGGAGTCTATTCCACAGATGGGAGAGTCTCTGGGACACAATCTTTCCCGTCAACAAGTCCTACTTATGTCACAGACCAGATTCAGGTCGCACGTGTGGGTTACTCGAGTGGAGTTTGACTTGCGGATATGCAGCAGTCCCATCAAGGCGGGGTCCAAGATCCATATCATTAATAGTCTCCGTCTTGTGCATCATCTCAGTGGATCTTATATATCATGCAGTACATGAGTATGGCTGCTCTTGATGCTTACTGGTACAATTATAACTTAGGAAAAAAAAAGGAAGTCCTACAGCAAATGCACACTGGGCTTCACCTTTGTTTGTCAGAAGAGTAGAAGTGTCTCTGCCTCACAGCTCCAGGATCTGGGGTTATAGTCGCTGTCTATGTCTGCCAAAGCTCCAGGATCTGTGGTTTTAGTCACTGACATGTCTATGTCTGCACATTTTCCCCATGCCTGCATAGGCTTCCGCTGGGTGGTACTCCAGCTTTCTCCAATCTCCCAAACACTTGACGCCTGATTACCTACACTAACTAAATCTTCTTATATATGCCCTTGTAGGCCAAGTTGTACCTGAAAAGGATTTCTGGACTGACCCTCTTACCTGGTTAGGAAATGATGAAAGGAAACACTGAGCTGAGGGTTGGCATAATGATTAAGTTGTTAACCTCACACATACAAGTTACATGGTTTCATTTTCATCTTTGAAGGAATATTTGCTAGGCTTACAACGGCCTGAAAGGGCAGACAGCTGGGTACTTGCTTATGAATCTAAGAAACAGATACTGGCATAACAGAGAAAAGTTCTGTATAAAAATATTTGCACATACTCTTCTGTTATATCATGCAAGAGGTATATAGTTCCCATGGACAAAAATAGAACCATTTCATTACTGGCCATAATCCAATTAACATCTCCTCTGTAAATGGAAATGTAAAATATTAACACTTAATGTTGGCAATCATTAATGTACAACCCTGGTGTACCGCATCCCAGTTACATATAAAGCAGCTTATCTTCAGTTTCATAAAAATTAACAGCTGACACTACTTCTGCTCATGTCAAAGACCATTTATCAGTGTTAATGATCTAGAGTTATTTTTATTTCTTAAGTTACTTAGGAGAAAGTAATGCTAGTATAATACAGTTTTTTTTTAATTATTTAACATATGCAGTCAGTCTTGCCAATCAGTTTTCCAACAGCGACATTCCTGTTCTTATAACTTGTAATGCAGCCGTAATTACATTTATATTCCCATGCCACTGAATGCAGACCATCACCAATTAATAACAGTAACATATTGTGTTCCTTTTAAAATTAACCAACCATACAGTTAGTTCCAACATCAGTTTATATTATTAACTGTAATCACTGCTAACCACTCCAAATTATTTTAGGTTCTCTGTTACACATTGCAACTTACAGTTTGTTACTTTACTGTAACCATGCTTCTGGTTTGATAATCACATGAAAAAAATTATCCCTGAATCAATGCGTTCACCCAGATAACAAACCAATAAAACTGGAAAAACCTAACAAATGTGGTCTACTTTGATTTTAGCATTCTTTCTGCTCCGTTCTCAACAGACATGCAACACTGCTGAAAATTAAAGTAGTGGTCAACAGGTCAAGTAAATATACATTTTTTGTGTTTACTTGTGCCCTTTTTACTTACCATATGTCATAAAGTGATTTAACAAAATAGGAAACATGCAGGTAATATACTGAAGTATTAAAAACAAAGGCAGTATATATCACATAATACTACTGAATTACACATAAGCAACACAACTATAGGGCACAGCCACGGCAGACAACAAAGTAGGCAATGGAATGTGAGATGTTGGGTCTGAAGCACAGGATAACTAGGAAGTGCTGTGGTATTGCACAGTACTGACAACAGCAGCTGGTAATTATGAGAACAAACAGATATGCCTTAGACCTTGCTGCAAAATGCTGGTAGAGAGTGCAGCTGATGCCAGACTGTTACAAAGATATGGGGTAGAAAAGAAAACGCTTAAAAAGCCTTGTTACAGCTGGGTGGAGGAGATAACTATCAGGGCAAGGTCAGAAAATCCAGTAGTGGGAAAAAAAGTATTCTGAGTACTTCGGTAGATTACCCAACAGGCACGCTATAATGTTTCTACTAATGCTCCCATACAGTAGCAGCAGTAGCAGTACAGAAGTAGTTCACACAAACAGACAGCTTTACAGCCCCTTAAATACTAGCTGTAAGCTAAAAAGTCCCTGTATTTTGGAATAAAGGGGCTGGCATAATATTTAAACCCTAATATTATCATCTGAGACAAGTGAGTTATAGCTTTCTGTAACCTAGACTCCTCTTTTTCGATGGTAATGCAGAAGATTGTTTACATCGTATTAAAAGGTGCAGTTCACAGATTACCACTTTGCTTAGCAGCTGACCTTACAGCTGTCACTACATTTATTTCCCTTCTACTTCCAAACCAAATTAACTGTTAACAGGAGCACTGAAACCCTGTGACAGCTGCTCCCAGGCAAACAGGTTACATAAGAATAATGAGTGTTTATCTAAACCAACAGATACAACTGCATCACCTGCCAGACTGTGAACTATTCCAGACCGTTCTACTCATCAGATCTGTCTGGCAGAAAAAACATCACACACACACAGACAGAGACACACACACACACACACACACACACACACACACACACACACACACACACACACAAAACACCACATGAAACATGCATGTCTTTCTCTCTACCTGAGCTGATTTCACTATTTTTTAACCAGACAATATGAACATACCTCACAATCTCAGAGCAAGAAATTTGGGCAAAGCCATAAATTAAAGTGGGACAAAGGCCCAGAAATAGGAACAATTTTTAAATATTGCTCTTACAAACTTAGAAAGTTGACAGAATAACGGGTTTTGCATTAGGATGAATATTCTGAGGAATATGAAGTCTGAAACTCAAACGTCTGTCATTATTTTCTAACTTCAATCTGTAATGATTTGCCACTAATTTGCTAGAAAACCACAACGTTATGCAAAACAGAACAGAAATATGAAGTCAAAATATGAACATTCTGCAAAAATCTGAACAGTTGAGAGGTATGGATATGAACTGTACTTTATTTACAGCCATTCCTGGGCAATTTAGTTCTCAAGAAATCTTGAAAAAATGCTCCTCTTCTCCAAATTGCTGCATGCTTGGTGTCCCTTATCCACCACCACCATCTCAGCTCTCAGGTCAGCCACTCTAGCCATGTCTCATATGTATTAAGTACCACGAAAGGGGTTGAATACCTAGCTTGCATGGTACAATAAACTGTGTAAGACAGGAAGATAAAAATTATAATTAGACCTGAATGGACCTAAAAAAAGGCAACTTTTATGTTGAGATGCTCTACAGAAATAGGCACTCTGTAAAGACCAAGTAAAAATACTGAAACTTGCCAGAGTTATGAACACACTTTCCATAAGAAACAGTACAGCTATAACATATAACCCAAATATGGGTTACACTGGAATTTACTCACAGTGACATGGAGGTTTACTATATAAACCGTGGCTCTAGATGATTGTCACTGTTGAAGTGACACCTGAACCCCATGTGAAAAAAATGGGAAAAAGGGGTTGTGGGATGGATATGAAGGTTTATTCCCATGAGCAGCTAAGGGAATAAACACAATTTGTTGTGGGTAAACCTCTGCAAAATCTACAACTGAGGTTTTACATCACCTTTACTATGTCACAGCCTAATCTGTTATTTTATGTTTCCAACCTGTAAGCTTTGTCGCTGGGTATAGGGAAGTTAAAGGGGTAATAAAATCGAATATCGAACAGTTTTTGTACCAAACAGTATTTGATATGGGGTTCTTAGCTTCAGGGATTTGAATGGTTATGCTTTTTAAGATGGTTATATCACTCAGCCAAGAAAAGAACATATGTCTTTTTCTTACCATAAATGTATTGAAGATGAGTAGAAATTAGCTTCAGGTTATGCAGACTTGTACTCAGAGCTAACTTGTCCTTTCCAGTTTTGTGATGCATGAATTTAGGACATATAATGCACACCAAGGTATAACAGCCTTCAATTTTTGTAATCTTCAGCACTTTTTCCAAAACTTCAATATTCTTAACATTTTTGACAGCATCTCAAATTAAAAAAAAAAAAAATATATATATATATATATATATATATATATATATATATATATATATATATATATATATATATATATACACACACACACACACACACACACACACACACACATACATACATTTCATATTCACGATACAGGGAAAATGGGTGTCCTTAAGTTTTGCATGGAACTACTAAAATGCATTCAGCATATAATTATTGTAATTATCTGACTGCCATTCAATCAACAAAACTTTCCACACAAAGTGTTTCACAAGCAAACAATTGCACTGGTCCAACAACTTTGTCACTTTATTCTGTTTTATACAGACTACTTAGAGGTGATCTCTGCCTTGCATATAAGGCAATCTCTGACCTTGCTTTATTGGAAATCCTGCATATCCGCGAGTCAAATGGTAAACAGGTTACTTGCTCTAAAGACCTTAACCTGGTATGTGACTTTAATAGAACCTGTTGGAGGGACAATTTGTCTCCCAGAGGTTGCCACATCTTTGGAAAAGACTCTCACTTCATGTCAAACAGAGCACCACATTAGCTCTCTTCAAACGCAATCAAGACAACTGGATGGGGTAACCGTAAATTCACTCCAGGGGTTCCATCTGTGTCCCTCTTGGACACAGGCATTAGGTGCTGATCATGGAAATAAGGGTACAACTTGGCTGGGCTTGTAAGGGCCCTAGGACCATTAGCCTAGTAACTTCCTATGATCCTATGAACTTGCACCCTCTTCAAAAGCACAAAAACAGGCAGTTTATAATATATAACAAAGGGGGGAAGCCATTTTCATTACACTTAACTTTCGTTCCCTCAATCTAAACCTCAAGAAGTACTAGTCAGTTTTGACAAATGTACTGTAAATAAATCATATATCACAAAAGGCATGGGTGCCAGAACCATAGGGCGAGACCCCCCCCCCCCCACACACACACTTTCAACACCTGCTCAATATGTCCTGAAACTGCTGCCAGAATAGCGATTACATGGAAACATTCACATTGGCATTTCCAAGATAACTGCAAGGTTAGACAGCCAAAAAAAAAAAGATGATACGAGGCTTGTAAGACTGATAGGACATTAACTACCCAGGTCAGTTGTATTATAGAGGCACATCACCAGTGCAGTGTGCCACCTATCAGGGACAAAGCCAGTAATTAAACTTAAGTTATACAGCTTGAGGAGTGTGTCTGCAAGGGCTTGTTTAACACCATTATGCAACCAGTTATACGATGTAGCAGTAAAGATACAGTCAAAAGGATTGATGTATACCAGAAATCTGACAAAACCAAACAACTTGCATGTTTTTTTCTTACCCTGATGTTAGTGTTATAAAATGTTTTATGGAGACAATAAACTTTGTTGCTAAGTTCTGAGATGTACTTAAATGGGGCAGTCCCTGGCAGTACTAAACATTTTGACTCTGGTCTTTGGTGAAATAAAACCTTAGGAAAAGGACTCCGTGGGTCCTCTACAGTCCACTGTGCACCCTGCATACCTTATTGTGTCCCCTCCTTTACCCCCATTCTTGGTCTTAAAACACCATTCAGATTATTTATTTCTTGTTTTCCCCTACTTTGTTGAAATCTTCAGATTTATCTACATTGTATCAAAATACCCTAAAAGGCTAAAATGGCTAAGATTACATCATAATAAATGAGAAGGAAATAATCAAATGAAGCCAGTTGTAATGCATACTTATACTACATACATCTTGTGTCACAGATAGGATTCTGTTATGGCAGCAGACAGATTAAAAAAAAAAAACAAAATAACGAACATACCACGACTGAAGGAAGAAAACAAACAAAATTTGTGGTTTGTTCGGTAGTTTGTTGTTATTTTTTACTTTGAGGTGAATACCAAGCGTTTTACCCAGCATCTGTGCCTTTTTCATTACAGAAAAAAAAAATGCCTTTTTAAATCACAAAGTGCTCCTTTTGCCTTTCGCCCGAGCAATCTTCAGCATCTTCTGGCACCCATGACAAAAGGATGGCTTATAGTTTTATAGTTTGCTATATTTTAGGCTAAATACTTTGCATACTCTGTACAAATTCACTTTATCAATTCAAGTAGGTTTATAAACAAGATAAAAAAAACATGGTCTGGTTTTCTGCCCCAGAGGGTGGCAACTCTGCAGCAACCTGGACGCTGCAGACGCCAGCTAGGAGGAATGAGTGTGAGTTCTTGATGTCATCTCACCCATTCAAGATGGAGGTAGTCTTGTCTGCTACATTATTGCCACCTGAAGGTCAGCACATAACCCGATACAGATGTGCACACACACTCTGGCCTGCTATACAGTGCACAGTGCTATAGCCAGATTTTGAAGCAGGTGTTGAAACATTTATGCATCAACAGGTCTAGTCCTCCTGACTGCACTTCTGTAGCATGCATGTAAGGCACCTTTGTGTGAGTCAGTGCCTAAGTAAAAAGCCTCCAATCTATGCAGGATGACATTCGCAATCCCTGGCTCTCACCTCTCTCTCTCCAATGTTATCAGATGTCACTAAGAATGGCATCATAAACAGGCTAGTTGTACGCAGGACTAAATGGTCACCGGAGTTAAGAACATGCCTAGGTTAAAAAAAAAGTGACGACTTTGCAAAGTAGGAACAAATATCTTTCCGTGTATTAAAAAAAAGGATGTGCTGAGCCAGATTTTTTTTTCTTTGGAGCATGCCAAAGCCAAATGAGATTTATGACATGCTCTAAAGAAAACAATTTTCAAATAAGTTCTGAATGAAAATACTGAACTAAAGCTACAGGCTACTCTTCTAAACTGTACAGAGTGTGGTCATTTCTTAAAGATCACTTCTTTTCCTAAAGATCATTCCTCTTACCCCATTTTCCAATCAGAAATAAAAGCACATTTCAGGACTCTGGGAAAAAGCAACCATCTCTCTGGCAATGTAACTTAACCTCTTCATACCCTTATTCAGTCTACATACCTTGCTCTGACTCTACTTTTGTTTGTGATTCTTTCGGTATGCCAATTCTGATTTCCACTTTATATCATGCAGGTATATATTGTATTTTGTGACTCACTCTGTATATAATACTGCCTACTAAATCCCCACTAGACCAACTCAAATATCATCAGTTAAGGAACGATACCAAAAGATCTATTACCTTAGATAACAAAACTTACTACGGCCATCTGCAACAGAAACACCAAGACAAACCTCAAAAGTTTTCGGCTGGAATAAACAAACTTCTACACCCAGGCCACACCCCTACCCCTTCAGTAGCCAATCTCAAAACTCCAGAGGACACTGCAAACACGTTTAATAGCTTCTTCATGGAGACGATCCAGTCTCTAGCCAGCCAACTCACTCACACTTGCTCTAACTTAAGCAGTGACATATCCAGTACACAGCCCTTATTCAGTTTTCAACCTGTACAGACTCATGTCATCCGAGCCCTAATTAAGAAAACTAAAACCCACTACTCTAGCTACTGACCTCCCTCCCTGCAGAGTACTTGCAAAAAGATGCAGATGCCATAGCATAAACTATCGCCATCTTGATTAACTGTACTATTTCTGAAGGTACCATTCCCTCAATCTGGAAAATATCCCATGTTATACCTCTCCACAAAGGAGGTAACTCTAAAGAACTGTCAAATTTCAGACCAATAGCCATGATGTCACCCCTAGCTAAAATTATGGAAAAATGTGTTCACAAACAACTTATGTGTCATCTTATTCAAAACAAGTTATTGACTGACTCTCAGCACGGCTTTAGACCATACCAAAGTACACCACAGCTCTCCTTCCTTTCACGGATGTCATTAACCACAATTGTAATAATAATAAACTTTCCTTTGCAATTTTTCTAGATCTCTCCAAGGCCTTTGATATGGTTAACCATCAACTTCTCCTCCACACTCTGAAAGCCATGTCCTTAAATTCCCACTCTACAATGGTTCCATTCCTACCTTACTGGTACACAATAAGCAGTCCTGTGGCAGGACAAACTATCCACCTGCCTTCCCATCACTCTAGGAGTCCTTCAGGGCTCTATACTAGGACCCCTACTTTTCTCCATATTTACAAATGACCTCCACTCCGTTATCTGAAATGCCACCTGCATTCAATATGCAGATGATTCCATGTTGATCTGCTCGGCCAACTCTCCAACAAACTTACTGTCACTAACCCAGAACACTTTCATTGCAGTTGAAAATTGGCTAGCCAATCGCCTACTGATACTGAATCCCAATAAAACCAAACTGCTTCTTTTCTTGCCTACCCGCAAGTCCTCCCCTCATTCTTCACCATAAACTCTAAAAATGGCACCATCATCTCTCCTGAAGACCAAACCAAGCTCCTAGGAGTTATAGTAGACAATAACCTCAAATTTGACATCCACATAAATCACATTATCAAGACCATTAACAAAAAACTAGGCACCCATTACAAGGTCAAACCTTTCCTTACACCTCTTGCTCGTACTGCCATTGCCCATTCCCACTTACTCTCTACCCTTCTCTATGCATCCCCTCTATTCACCAACTTGAACCAAACTGACCTTAACAAACTATCCAGCTATTACAACCACACTGCCAGGTTTGCTACTGGCACTGCATTCAGGACACATCACTGTCACATTCTAAAGAAGTTAGGGTGGCTAGAACTACCTACTCTTCTGCAATTCAACCAGCTCATAGTAGCCCACAGAATCCTCTGCCAGCCTGACAACACACCTGCTCTTAAAAATATTATCTGCCCCCCCAGTCCCCCTTAGGCCATTACACTCATCTAAGAGACTACTGGTACTCACACTAAAAGCTAACAACTCAGCTGAGGATGCTCTGTTTACCAACTCTGTTGGGAAAAATATATAACCTTCTTCCTGCAGTCATTACCCAAGAAAGCTCTCTGCCTCTATTAAAAAACAAACATCAAAGAACATTTTAAATCACACTGATTATGTCCTTGCCCTACCCCTGACAAGAACCATCTCAGGAACCTTTATTAGTTATCTATAGTGTACATAGCTATGTATGTATGCTTTTTTTTACAATATGAATGTTCTTTATGTACTGCTTGTAATGTCAATTTATGTATCATATGAGTAATAAGTCTTTGCTGTTACTTTGAGTGCTTTTATGTGGAGCTTTTCTCCCCGGGCCTCCACTGAAAATGGACATGTATCCAGTCGGACTATCCCGGTCAACAAATGTAAAATAAAATAAATAAATAAAATAAATAAAGTATATTGTCATTCACAATGTATATAATGTCACGTTTCTATTGTGATTTCCCAGGGCTGAGACTGAAATAAATCCAGTGGGATCAGTGCTCTACCCCAGTCAACAAATTCAAAATAAAATAAAATAAATTGTTTCATCAGTCTTCAACATATTCATCTAAGTATCTTGCAGCATGAATTACTATGGTGACCAGAACTTGACATCCTGCTACAGAGCACCTGCACAATTTCCATTCAGGAAACAACTGTGCTGTCACAGAGACACAGTTGTAGAGGAACAGGCTCACAGAAGATGTGATGACAACTTGGATGTAAAAGACTGAAAATGGCCATGTTATAAGTACCACTTAAAATGCTCATACAAACATACAGCACCAGAAAACCTAAAAGATAAATGTCACCAAATGACCAGTCTGCAGATGACTTCTACAAAATGAAGATTCAGTGTACGTTGTATAACAGTGTCCGTAGTGTAATGACCCCAATCTGCAGGTGATGCCCACAAAAAGAATATTCAATGTCTGCCATGTGACAGTATTTGTAGTGTAATGACCCTAGTCTTCAGATGAGCCCCACAAAGTGGAGATTCAATGTCTGTCGTGTGACAGTGGTTCTAGGGTAATGACCCCAGTCTGCATGTCTGTTGTGTGACAGTGTTTATAGGGTACCATGTTGTGTACCATAAGCTGGCCTAATACATTCCAAAAAAATTGGACATCACTGATTAAAAAATATAAAGAAAAGAAAAATATTATGCCTCAATCCGTAACCAGGACTTTCTTAAGATGACAGCCAATGGATAAGAATCTATTTTTGGCTGTAAAATCAAAGATTGTTTGTAATGGCTTGGGGGGGGGGGGGGTATATTTTCCACACAAATGAACTGGTAGCTTATCACTTATCCACAGGGTGAGCAAGAACTGGCCACTAGTCAAGAAGGAAACAAGAAGAAAATCCAGGAAAGCAGTCTCATAAATTATGCATTGAATGAAGTTTGAAGTTTTCACACATTTCAGCTTTTTTCTGCGAAAGACCACGCTCCTGTTTTAAAGAAAAGGTTCTGACACCACTGCTCTGCTGGCTGGTTGATTTAAGGATTACTTTCTGGTTAGTCTCATTTATGAGCTGTCTTGCAAAAAGGTAGGCAGTGGTATGCTGAATCATTCCTGGCCCACACCTTTATATATCCACAAACCCATAAGCATGTGTGCAACATTCCCCAGTAACTGCACCACAGACGTCATTCTACTCGCTGCCCATCACTGTGGCTCCGCCCTTCTAAGCAGAATATTGTGAACTGCAGTGATCTGTGCCACCACATTCACTGTTGTAAAAAGCAAGAAAAGTGGCAATTAGTTTGATTTCATCTTACTCACTATAACAAATGCAAACCAATGGATAACTGTAGTTTTATTATTACTATTTATAATCACATGTATGCTTTTCCCCCTCCAGAAAAGAAAACCAGCAAAGAAGACTGTACTCAAAAAAAATCTTTTAAGTGGCTTTAAAGTTTCATAAAAAGACTGAAACCAACAGGTGGTTTATAGGAAGATTTATAAGAGAGAAAAAAAGGAACAATGCAAAATTTGAGGACAAAGGAAATGAGAAAGACATCAATGAAGATCACTAAAGTGCCAACAGTTACGTGATGCACAGTATCACCTCACCTCAGAAAAAGCAGATAACCGATTTCCAAACTACTCAAAATCATTAAGCAAAACAGATGACAGACTGACTACTTCACTTTTCCACATGGTAGGATAGCAGGCACATGGTACATACAATGCTACAGCAAGATCAAATGAGAGAATCCAAGATGTTCTGTATAAGCTAATCAGTTACTTTAGCCCCAAAGTAATATAATATGAAAAATCAGAAGTATACGGAAGAAAAATGGGGGGCCCACACAGAAGTACAATAACAAGCCAACAGCACTATACAGATCAAAGCACAAATAACAGTCAGGTAGCAGCAGCCCATAAGGAGAAAGCAGTGGTTGAGCTAGAAATTATTAGACAAACTGCTAGACTTTGCCATATCCCCTGATATTTTACAAATACAAGTGAAGAAGAATGTGTAACAGAAAAAGAGCGGTATTAATAAAATATAAGCACAAGAAGAGCATTTGATACAAAAAATAATGCAAAATTAGTGAAACTGACGAAGAAGCATGTGTAATGCTACAGAAAACATACACTGCAAAAAGCAGTGCGAATGATGTGCAGTCCTCATAAGAGAGTGAGCCGATACTTCAGAAAATTTATACAAAGATCAAGAAACAGAATTATGCCAGACTGAAAAAAAGAAGTATAAATGCTGAGCAACAGCACAA
Organism: Protopterus annectens; assembly: GCF_019279795.1. Taxonomy (NCBI): domain Eukaryota; kingdom Metazoa; phylum Chordata; order Ceratodontiformes; family Protopteridae; genus Protopterus; species Protopterus annectens. The sequence continues at coordinate 369,339,745 of NC_056735.1, forward strand.
AGAGAAAAAAGGTTTCAGACATAGAAATAGCTAAGGAGACAAGAAGTAAGAAATAAGAGACAAAGCAGTAATAAAAAGAAATTGAAGATCACACACAATTATAATGTAAGTGCAAATAACAGCTAAGTAAGGCAAAAAAAAGAAAATATTCGCCAGTACACTTAAAATAAGGACTGTACTAAACACAGCATCATCAATGAATTCATAACAGGCAACGTATACAAATTAAGACAAAAGCCAGAAATGCAGAAAGCCGATAGAAGGGTCTACACCTACAATTAACAAACAGCACTACCTATTAAATGTTGTTTTGAAAAAAGCAAAAATAAGACAAAGCAATAAAACCAATTGTTCACATACAAGAGGAGAAGATGGCACATCTTATCACCTAGCCAAGAAATTCGGATTGGTAAAGAAAATAACTGCATGTAATTACATACATAACCGCATGTAATTACATACATAACTGCATATAATGTTTGCCATTTCAAGCCAATGCAAAGCAAAGAAGGAATGTTCACATACAAATCCCCATATTGTCCAAGAAAACTCTGGAATGAGTTACACTAGCATTATTATAGGTCAGTCTGCAATAAAGGGTACCTGCTACTTATTGCTGACAAATACTTGAAATTACCAGCTAAAGAACCAGTTACTCTGCACATCCAAATATAAAGTGGTTCAAGCTCTTGACAAAAAATGCTACCTCTAGCATCACTTGAAGTGAGAAATGATAACTGCTCACACCTTAACAGCTTTAACTTTAAAGAGTTATAACAGTGCCAAGGAATTGGCCAGTGAAGTAGTGGAACACTTTCTACAAATGTCAGCAAAGCTTTACAAACTGACAGGTCTGAAGGGATTCACTACAAACAACAATCAAACCCATATGCTAACAGACTACAGTACATCCAGTTATTCTACTGCCAAAGCTATGCTGGTCCTTCTGATTTTTAAACACAACTTTAAAAACACCCTTTTGTTAAAACGGCAACTGTGTTTGAGAATTAGAAACATAAGCCTGACCTTTTTATTTAGGTCACAGCCTTAAATCTACATCAGATAAAAGAGATAAAAAGGGCAATTGATTACTGTGATAAATGAGAACAGCACGATCAAATGGCATTGTTCTTTTCTAAAACCATAAAACAGCACTGGTACTGTGACTGGTTAGATAAATAATTATAATTGTGATCTAGTCTTGCAACTGGACAAGAAAGAGAAAGCTCCAGCAGATTACTTGATACTCCTACCTTAATGTCAGAAGACCATAAACAGCTGTAACAGACCTTATTTATAAGACTAAAATTGCTCGTGAGACAGAATGAAATTAATACTCTGGTGTTTTTTTGGATCATAGAACAGTGTAGATGTGAAACTTTGGAGTTCATATACAGAAATTTACAAGGCTATGGGGAGCAGCCCCCCCCCCCTTTACAGGGGAGTGCACTGGGTTTGCTTGATTCTTGCAATCAATCAATAAATAAATAAAAATAAAAATAAGAAAACTTGTTTTTATGAATTCTACGAGTCCAGAAACAATGTGTTTTTTTCTGCATATTAAGTAACAATGAAAGAACAGTTAAACTGACAAAGTCTTGTATTTTAGAACAAGTTTTATTTAAAGCATTACCTGGCAATACTGCTGTTGTGATTTTACTGCCATATAAATTGATTTCATTTAGTTTAGTCTTTTTGAAAAAGGCAATAACTGTAACAACATTATGATGTATGCTGTAGATGTTGTAATGATGGAAAGAATAGTTTAACGGTGAGGTGTGAACGAAATCTGAGAACCCCCCCTCAAAAAAAAAGGAATGATGTAATATGCCCTGGGTGCCTCCATATAGGTAAGTCACTTTCCTCAAAAGATCTAACATTGAAATCCCTGAAGAAAATAAAACAGCATAGAAAAGTAACCCCCTGACTTAATGGCTGAGACACTCATTCTTATGACAATATCTAATAGCCAAGCATCCATTCATTTACAGCTGCAGGATCAGGGAAGACTAAAAACGTCTCTGGAAGTTTATTCTCCCCTTAGAAATATGCTGGCAAGTTATGACTAATCCAGAGCATGAACATGGGTAAGAACCAGCTGCTGGCCAAGAATGAAATAAGAAAAGAAATCAAGAAGTGAAAGTTCATAACCTGTGCATAAAGCAAACTACGTGGCTTTCACTTATAGGCTAGTAAGTAATTATGTTGTAGCTGATTTCAGGATGGCCTTATTTAAAGCCAAACGTCTTTCCTGAGAATTATACAATGGGTAACATTAAAAAGACATGTTTCTTCTATAAGCCCTCATACCAACAGGAAGATAAGAGACAGTCAAATAGCTTGAACCTAAATCCTTGCATAAACTGTTTAAGTAGACATTCAGTGTGTGTGTGTATATATATATATATATATATATATATATATATATATATATATATATATATATATACACACACACACATGTACTGTTCTCGCAACACCTCATGACCCACACATTAGCAACACAGAGAAAAAAATAAAAATAAAACAACATTACAAAGCATTAAAAGTATCACCCCAACTATTACAAAAGTGAGTCTGCACTGCCACTCAGAAACCATCATGGGGAGGGGGGATCCACCCAGACTGGCAATGTAAAGTCTATAAATATTCAATAATCTAATGAGAATTCATCTCATACCAAAGATCATACCAATTCAAAATGACCCAATCACAAAGACCTGAATTTTGCGTATCTTTTTAGACTCTGGAGGGTAGCTCTTACACTTAGAAAGCTCCTGATTCAGAATGGCTTTGCGTCAAACTGCTCAGCACTTCAAGACACAAAGTAGAAACTAGAACAGAAGCTGCTTTTAAAAAGGAATAATTAGTAGAGCATAAGAAATATTGCATGATTACTATAAGAATCAGGAAAACACAGACTACAGGGATCCAAAAAAACAACCAACAAATCAAAAAAAAAAGAAGCACACACACTGGATGGATAAAGAATTTACTGATTCTGGTACGTACCTCCTTCGCTTCACATGAATAAATGTTGTAAAATACAAACCAGTATAAATACACATCTGATGTTCCAAGGAATCAATCAGAGGAGGTTAGAAAGGATTGTGAAGAGAAACTGGATAAGCAATTCAAAAAGAAACTGGGGGGATATATGCATGTATCTGAAACATGCAACAAAGTGTACAAGATTTAGGATCTTTGCTTGGAAGTGTTTACATTGGTATTTTTATACCCCAAGTAGACCCCAAAGAATTTTTCTCAGGTGGAAAGCAAATGCTGGAAGTGTGATGGGGAAGAAAGAGGTAATTGTGAACATATCATCTGGCAGTGTAAGCTTATTTTCTGGCAGTGCAATGAGTTGCCAGACTTTAAATATTCCCTGCAGACTACTCTGTTGGAGATGTTGGATGAGTAAATTGGTGTAATTAAGGAAATTATGTTTTTTGTGCTATGATACAGAATTGGAATTGCCTAGACATAGTAAGACCTTGCTGAGTCTAATTATGGTGGCTGCCAAAAAAGCAATTACGAGAAAATGGAAATCGAAGTCTAAACCAACTTTACTAGTAGTAGTGAATATATTAACAGAGATAAAACAATTGGAATTGGGATCTTTAGAAAAGGGTAGGAGCAACTTAGAGAGGAAAAAAGGAATTATGGGAACAATACATGCAAAGGGGGAACAAGGTTTAAAAGAAGGCAGGATTTGAATGAGCTATGTAATGTTTGACTGCCAATGACTGCATAGACTATAAGTGATATATAATGTCTGCAACTCAATTACATCAATGTGGTTTGCAATATGTAAAGTCTGCAACTAAAATTATGTCATTACAGTTTATTTTCATTTATATAAATATATGATTGCCTATAGAGCTCTTGGATCATGTGACCCAGGCCGGTATGACCCTAGCTCTGAGTAGCATCCTGCCTTCGCCCAGAATGATACCACAGTATAAGGACAAAATGATTGACTTCAACAACTGGCTAAGCTTCTGGTGTCATTCAAAGGGGATCCAGTATTTGTCTGCCTGGGAAGACATGATCGACAAACCACGATGCTTTGCTAGAGATGGTCTGCACCTGTCACCCCTGGGATTCAGGTTACTGGCTAAAGCTCCTGCCACCCCTATAGTGCCTTTTTAGGCAAGGTTCAAAGGATAAAACATCCACCGTAACAGATACAAGCATGCAAAATCTGAAGGTAATGCTACTCAATGCTAGAAGTCTAAACCTCAAAATGCACTCTCTCGAGGCACTCCTAAAAATGGAGAGCATCGATATCTGTGCAGTGACTGAGACTTGGTTCCAGCTCCAGAGAGCACCCCTGCAATACCAGGCTACAATTCTTACCACACTTTTCGGCCACAAAACCAAGACCGAAACACTACAGGTGGAGGAGTGTCCATATTCACCAAGAATATTCACACCTCCAGGCTAGTTGCCCAACACAATGCATCTGAAATTCTCCAGTCTAGGCAGGACTGCAATCCAAATTGCAGCTTGCTACAGATCCCCCACCATACCCCAAGATTCTCACTACACCTTCCTAAACATACTGGAAAATATTAAGATACAACCAAACACCCTAATACTAGGTGATTTCAACTACCCTGCCATTAACTGGGAAAACTACTCGGGTACCAACTCCTTTTCCCAACGGTTCTTGGAATTCATACATTCTAACGCCCTGGATCAATTAATCCATAGTCCCACCAGGGGCTCCAATATCCTAGACCTGGTCATTACCAACATGGGAGATAGATGCTCCACACCAGTGGTCACCCCCTCATTGGTCAGGTCTGACCATAAGCAAATCACCCTTGACATCCACATCCCACCCCCAGCCCCCCAGTAAGGAATCCTCCTTAAAAAACTTGGAATCCTCCTTAAAAAACTTCTCCAAAGCCAACTTCATGCTACTGAAGTCAGAAGTGACAAACTTCACAACACCCACGCAGACAGGATCTGGAAGTTCGACTGCAGAATCATACACTAAGGCACTGTACAAGCACATCCACTCGTGCATGAATCGTGCCATCCCAAATAGAACCAAGATGCTCTTCTCCAAAAAAAGGAAGCCAATCTGGTGGTCCCCTGATATAAACAAACTATACAACAGAAGGAAGAAACTGTTGCAGAAAAGAGGAAAATCCCAGGATGCACAAAACTCCCTCACCAGCCTCAGTAAGAAGCTGAGATCCCTCATAAAATCCTCAAAAGCTAGTTACGAAAATAAAATTGTCAAAGATTCGAAAGACAACCACAAGGCATTCTATAGTTATGTCAATAATCTAAGTAGCAATGCTCAGATCTGCTCTGAGCTACAACAGAATGGCATTAAATATACTGATCCCAACGATATTGCCAATATCCTGGCAGATCGATTTAGTGCCAACTTCACTCCCCTCTCACCTCCTAAAGGGCCCATCTCAATACCAAAAGATTGCCAAATTCCGATAATCACAGCCACACAGGTAGAAACAGCACTCTCCAAAGCTACGAATACAGCATCCATGGGACCAGATGACATCCCAGGCTGTGTACTACATGAACTACAAAATGAACTGGCACCCCACCTAAGTGTCATGTTTAATCATAGCCTCACCTCAGGCTTCGTGCCCACTGAGTGGCGCACAGATGCAGTTATCCCGATCCACAAGGACGGATCCACCTTGGATCCCGGGAACTACCATCCCATCAGTCTGACAAGCCTGATCTGCAAGGGCATGGAATGCATTACCATGGAACTTATAAACAAAGACATTGGCAACCTCCAGACACTGGACCCCATCCAGTTTGGGTTTGTGAAGGGCAGATCTTGTCTCCTGAATCTGATTGACTTTCTTTGAATCGGTCTCCAGAGCTGTGGACGAGAGTAAGGAGGTCCACACAGCCTATCAGGACCTCGCCAAGGCCTTCGACACCATCCTCCACTCTGGAATCATAGATAAACTTACTAAGCTGAGCATAAATCCCTACGTCACTTGATGGGTTGCCAACTGGCTTACTGACAGAACCCAGACTGTAAAAGTAGCTGACTCCAAATCCAGCTCCAGACAGGTGACAAGTGGAGTACATCAGGGTTCAGTCCTAGGACCACTCTTGTTTGGCATCTACTTCTCTGAAGTACAGGCCAACACTAAGGGACTCTGGCTAACAAAGTTTGCAGATGACTGCAAACTGGGAGCCATTACTGAATCCCCAAATGATGTGGATATTCTAAAAAAGGGCCTTACAGAAAGAGATGCCTAGTGCCAGAGCCATGGGCTCAAGCTTAATGCCAAGAAATGTATAGTCATCCCCTTAAAAACATGTACCCATAAACTACCACATAGGTGGCAGGACACTAAACATCGAAAGTGTGACGAGAGACTTAGGGACACAAGTGGACAGTGGTCTCACTTTCGATAACCACATCACCACAACAGTCAGGAAATCCTTCTACATTGCACACCTCATCACTAAGGACTTTTCATCCAAAAAAAAGGAGGTCATTGTTCCACTGTACTCATCCCCCATTAGACCCATTATAGAGTATAATGCCCCATTTGGTATGTACCTCACAAGACATCTGCAACAGCTGGAAAGGCCACAGAAATACCTCACCAAAAGAATCACAGGCCTAAAGCAGATGCCGCATGCTGACCGTCTAAAAAAACTCCAGCTATACTCTGAGGCATATCGTCTACTCAGAGGCAAACTCTGCTTAACATACAAGGCCATGTCAAACCCTGAGCTGTTGGACATGCTCCACTTAAAGAAATCCCAATCCCTCAGAGCCACACACTCCAGGGATCTAAACCTTATCATCACAATGAACAAAACATGCTGGAGGGATAGGTTCCTGACCCAGAGACTCCCCATACTCTGGAATAGACTGCCCATACATGTCAAGCAGAGCACCTCATTGGCCCTCTTCAAAAGGAACCCTGATGATTGGATGGGAGATAGGAAATTCACCCCTGGGATCATGTCAGTCACCCTGCTAGACAGGGGCCCAGAGAAATAAATATTGTGGGAAAAAAATTCCAGGGAATTGCTATGGCTAGGCTTGCATAGGCCTTAGGGCCGATAGCCTAGTACCAACCTATGAACCTATGATAATAAAGATGTTTCTTGTTAAAAAAAACACTTCAAGATACAAGTTAGTGAGAATGAGGGACTTTCCTCCTGATAACTGCAACTTCATAGGTAGTTTATAATAAGCAAACGGGTATGAGGCAAAGTCATGTGTAAATCCACAATGCAAAAGCCAGAAACACACACCAAAAAGGCTGATTAAATCATAAGAGTTTATTCACGACGACTGCATTAAGAAACAGGACTACAGACTGGTTTGGATGCATTTGTATTTTAATTAGTTCTTAGTTCATGAACAAACATTTTACAGAGGAGGATTGCCATCCCTCCCCCAGTGTCACCACCTCTGTATGGCATGTGGCAATGGGGAAGGACACAAGGTTGACAGGAATTTAATGGTGTACTTATTACTTTGCCATAAACCACACTTGCATTTTAAGAAGTAAAATCATAATCTTCACTTGATGGACCATGGCAATAGTAGATTTAGCCAAAACTTAGGTACCCATCACATGGGGAGAATGTACAAGTGGTACCTCACAATTCAATCACCTCGCAAAGTGACCATTTCACAAGTCAACCCTGCTATTGGCCACCCGGGAGTCCCGCAATTCAACCACTGTCTCACAATTTGACCCGAAAAAGAAGGCTGAAAAGTTGTTAATTGTTTCCTGTTGTTGTTGTGTTGTTTATGTAGTGCAGTTGTTTCTTTTAAGTGTTGAGACAAAGTGAAGAAATGGGGCCAAAGAAGAGTGGCACTGGCAGGAAAAATAAGTGGCTGAGCATCGAAAAGAAGAAAGATATCATAGGTAAACTGAAAGAGGAAGTAAAACAGGATGAATAGCAGAACAGTATGGGGAACAGTATGGGGTGACTAGGTCTACCGTCTCAACATTTTGAAAAAACACAGACAGCATCATGGGTGCTAAGGTGTCAAAAGGAGCAACAATGGTTTTGGACAAACACAGAAAAACAATTCATGAAGATATGGAGAAGATGCTTCTTGTCTGGATCCAGAAGAGGCAGATGAAGGGAGATCCAATAACTCAGACCATGACCTGTGAGAAAGCTAAGCTCCTCTTTGAAGACCTACAAAAAAAAAAAACTCCAGGAATTTAAAGCAAGTAGGGGATAGTTCCATATACTTAAAAAAAAGACGTGACATCCACAGTGTTCTGAGACAAGGAGAGGCAGCCAGTGCTGGCAAAGAATGTGCACAAAAATTTGTCAAGGAATTTGAAGAACTGATAGAGAGAGAGAAGGCTATCTGCCAGAACAGATTCTTAATTGTGATAAAATGGGGCTTTTGTGGAAGAGATTTCCAAGTAGGACTTACATAACCCAAGAAGAAGAAACTAGGAATCCAGGTCACAAAGCCCATGAAAGAGAGACTCACACTCCTCCAGGCAGCAAACACCAGTGGAGACTTCAAGCTGAAGCCTCTGCTGGTGTACCACTCAGAAACCTCAAGATGCTTTGGAAAATAGATTATAAAATCAAAACTACCTGTAATGTGGAAATCAAACACCAAAGCTTGGGTACACCAGTCAGTTTTAAGGATTGGATTTTCGAGGAGTATGCTATAAGTGTCAAGAAGTACCTGACAAGAGAACAATTTGCCAATGAAAGCCTGCTTCTGGACAATGTCTCTGCTCACCCATGACAGTTTGAGGAAATTCTTCAAATAGACTATGACTTCATCAAGGTTCAGTTCCTGCCTCCCAACACAACTTCTCTCATTCAACTTATGGATCAACAAGTCAATGCCTGCTTCAGGAAGCTCTACACTAAAGCATTCTTCTCAAGGCTCTTCGATGAGACCTATTTTTCAGAGAAAGCACTGAAGGAATTCTGAAAGACTGAGTGCAACATTCTTCATGCCACATCATTCATCAAAAGTGCCTGGGATGGAGTGTCGCAAAAGGCTGTTTGAGCAGAATGACGGAAACTGTTTCCTTCCTTTTCCCAGGGCGAAACTGTGAATGAAGCAGCTGAAGTGCTGCAAGACATCATTTCCACAGCAGAGCACCTGGACATAGGGGAGGTGGGAGAGGCAGACGTGGAGAACTGCTACAAGACCATGACCATGAACTAACAATGGAGGAATTTACAGCACTTCGAAGAAAAAGAAAGAGAAATTTCTTCTGAAGATGAGGATGCCAGGGGAAAAAGAACCTATGCCAGCAGCTTGCATTAAAGAACGTTTATCCAAGTGGAAGTAGGTGCAGGCTACAGTCTTGGAGTGGCACCCCAACACAGGTGAGGTGACATCAACAGGATGACAGACTTCTTTACCAACACAATCATGCACCACTTCAATACCATCTTGAAAAACAAGGACAGACAAGTCACCCTGGACAAGTTTTTTTTTCACCTACACCTGCCAAAAAACAGAGGGAACAGGCAGAACAGGGTGAAGAAGACTCCCCTTCCAACAACTAAAGACTAAGTGGAATCTGAAAATACTGTAAATATGGTGACATGTTCAGTTTTTGGCATGGACACTGGTGGGGCTGGACAGAGAGAATGGGCACAAGTGTATGATGCCGACTCACCTGAATGAATGAAAGACCAAGGAGGGGGGCCACTGAGCTAAGTCTTGAAGAGGGATTCAATAACAGACACACCAGTATACACTGTATTGTGTGTTATTATTTCTTTTGGGAGTGTGGACAGAAACTGTTGTAAGATGTTTTAAGTTACAATGTTGTTATTTCCTTTGGGATCTGGACAGGAATCCATTGTAAGATGTTTTAAATTATAATTTATATCACATTAAAGTGAACTAAATAAAACAATCATAATCAAAGACAACAGATATTCATTTCATAACTGCTATCGCACACTAGTGTAATGAGCATGCATTTTAGCTGGACAGGAAACATGTTACCCTGCATTCTTAGATGGATTAAAGATCAAATAAATTTGTTATGTGATATGTGAGCCATAGTTTTAGGAATGTACACTAGTCCTCCATTCCTCTTCCATCCCTCCTCCACATCTTTTCCTCCATTTAAGACATGCTCTACACTTCAAATCATGATGAGCTACATTCTTTTTTAAAATTTTCTTAGTGTGTTTTTTTAATTTTGTTTGTTCCGGGAATGAATTAAACCCTTTTCCATACATTTGTATGGGAAATGGCATCTTGCAACTCAACTGCCATTCCCAAATGAATTACGGTTGACTTGTGAGGTACCACCTGTATTCACAGCACCATTATTTATATTCACAATATGCATGGGGTGGTAAAGGAGTAACCAGAGAGGGTTTACTACCTATTAATACACAACAGTTTTCATATAAAATGCTATATCTACTCGTCAGGGAAATACAGTTAGAATGGTTAAGTAAAAACATTTCTGAATTGTATTATCCTACTTCATACACACACACACAAATATACTATAAAACCACGCATATTTATATTTCTACTTACATGCAACTCAAACTGCCATGTCCTATTCGTCATTTTGCATCTCGTATTGCCTTAAGGCCCAGGTCATGCCTGAAAACAGTTGCATGTGGCTAATTTACTAAGTTAAAAAAAAATGCCTGACTACATAGTCAGGTGCAGAACAGGAAGGGCCATAGAAATAATTAAACAAAGTGCTATTCTGCATGGAAGCATGTTTGTGCACTAAAAAATACACAGATCAATTGTTTTCAAAGAAAGCACTTTTCCCAATCAATGCACATCACACATACCCCTAAATGTCTGCTGCTGCTGCTGCAACTCTGGAGATCAGTGCTGGGCTGACATCAGTCTTCTGATAGCAGATACTGCACTAGCCGCTGAAAGTACTTCTAATAACTTCACTATGGGCCAGTCTTTTGTCTGGCAGACTGTTAAAACTGTATACACTATCACTAAGGGGAAGGGAAGGCAAAGTAAGGAGATACTCTCAGCTGTAAAACTATAATACACGGTTTAGATAATACACTTGTTTGACCTTGTAAGGTGCGAGGAAGTCAAAGTACCTCAGAAATGAGTTCTGTTTACATATATTTTACAAGACACTAGTATATGCAAGAAAATGGGCATAACAAAAAAGCATCTCAGCTAAAAGTAAAAGTACTGCAAGTAACAGTAAGTTCCATTACCTTGTCTATGAATCATCCCACCATGCATTATTCTTGCTACAATACAGTGGTTCAGTTCATTCATTTTTAATGTGATACCCTGTTAAAATAGAAGAGGAAATTTACTAATAAAAATGCAGGACATTAAGTATTTATTGTTACATGCCAAAAAGGGAAACACAGCAGTACAATGTCTTCACAAGAACACAGGTAGTGTTTAATTAAAGCAAAATGCATTTGGTACTTTTCTTTCACCAACAGAACTTCAAACTAATCCGCACTTAAACAGTCTTAACAATCACAAATAGTTATTTAAAAACAATAATTAAATCTTGTTTTCAATACACTCACAATACTAACTCTTGTTAGCTGTTGTTAAATGCTTGCAAACCTCCTGATTTAAAGAACTACATGTTAAAAGCATATAAAAACACTCTCGTAAAAGCACTGATTTGTTTGATTTTTTTTAATTTATATGATTTGTGATCTTATAAAAAAAAGGCAAATACAGTTACTTCACAAACAGTCTATCTTTGGTCTGTCTATGCTGGTTTCAAATCAAATATGCAGAATATGTTATATGTTTATGTGTATGTACATGGGTCCACTGATAAAGGTAAAGAAAATATATGCAGTAGGTAGTCAATGAGCAGCAGGCCTGATGGTACATAGACATGTAGTTTGCCCATACCACTAGTGACCTAGGTTCGTCCAGTATTTCATATTACTGAGCAAATGATTCAGCAGCCAATGGCCAGATTACCCCTTTAGAGGTGGGGATTAGGACAGGGCAGTGTTTTCAGGTAGTGCTAATCATATGTCTCCTGTATAAGTCTGGGGGCACAAAAGCAAGAGACAGAAAGGAACTATACACCCAATAGATGCCTTCTTTCAGAAACCGGTATAACACAATGAACTCTTGGCATTGTGAAGACAGCAATAACATTAATACAAAATAACTTCCTACTCTCCACAGCTCACTAGACCTACCCCCTGTAATCCTGCTGTTGCTCCTTATAAAACAACAATGCATACAGGAAATGAATGGGCACATAAACAGTATGGAACTCAGGAACCTGAGGTTAACAGAGGCAAATGAACCAAAAAAATAATGCAACAAAATAGCTAGCCACTGATTTCTACAAAGAACATCTGGTGAGTACTGTCACAAAAGGAGATACTGCAAGCACAGCTGTCTGGAATTTTGTAAATAATTATATGTCATTGGTGAATATCGAAATGATTTGTGTAAGATGCTTGTGTTACAACTGTATCAGAATTGTATGTTATGTGTATATCAAACTTGTTTGTATTGCCATGTTTTGAAAAGGGTTTGCAAAATGATTGTTTAAAATGGATCCACAGTGTGCCCTACTGGAAAAGAACAGAAATGTACATGCACTATTGTAACTGCGCAAATGTATATATTTTTTTACAGTGGAAACTGGGATATAGGAGGTTAACCTCACTCTAGTAAATTTCAGAAAAAACAGCTGAAATTAAATTACTTTATGGCAGCAAGGAGATGCAATGTCTGTGCTGAGAAGCTTCCTGTATTGTCTTGGAAGTGTTTTATTGTTTTATGACTTCCAGCATTTGCCATAGATCTGAGGTCTATGTATCTTCACAGGCAGATGCTAAATGCTACCAGCTGCCATCAATGGCTGTTTTGGGGCCTGAGAACTAGGAGTCAGATGACAAGCAATGATGTAATTCTGCAAGTTATCCTAGCAGTAATATTTGTGATATTAATCTGAGAACTCTCTGAGAGAGAGAGAGAGACAAAATTATGTACTCTGTCTTTGACCTGTCAATGTCAGCTAGAAGATCCATTCACCATATCTGCCTTGTTCTTAAGTAAGTTAACTAGGGTACAGTAATTCTCTTATAGCCAGGAATATCGGAAATAGACTTCCCATACACGAAACGTCTCTGGAATAGAATCCCCATACATGTCAAACAGAGCACCTCGCTCACTCTCTTCAAGCGCAATCCTGATGAGCGCATGGGAAACCACAAATTTTTCCCAGGGGTTCCATCTGTGTCCCTCACTGACAGGGGAGACAGGTGCTGAGTGAGGTTTCTTTTTAGGGATCAACTCTTGACTAGACTTGGAAGGGCCTCAGGGTCATTAGCCTAGTAACCTCCTATGATCCTTTATAGCAATGTTTAGCTTAGATGTTTTTCTTTATTTGTTTGAGACTGTCCTGCAATGTTGTTTTAAATATTTCCCGTGATTTTGAGCTCTGATGTCACTGTAATTATATACGGAGTATTTTCTTGTTCATTTATTATTTACTATTAAATACATTTAAACATTTCAATGTGGCTGATCTGTGTAGAGATATTTGTCACTGTGGTTATGTACTGAGTATTTTCTTGCTCTTTTTGGTCCCAAGCTTGAATAAATGGGAAGGGTTGCATCAGGAAGGGCATTCAGTGTAAAACTTTTGCCAAAAGACATATGTGGACAACAATACAGATTTCCATACTGGACCGGTCAAGGCCCAGGTTAACGACCGCCACCAGTACTGTTAGCCAACAGGGTGCTGGCGCAAATTGGGCTACTGTTGGCTGAAGAAGAAGAAGAGGGAGAAAGAATGCCCGAAGGCAGGAAGAGAGGTGGAAGGTTAGGATTGTGGTGGTGAGGGTAGAAACTTTGAATGCTGGTAGTACGACTGGTATAAGGAGAGAGCCAGCTGATATGATGGAGAGAAGGAAGGTTGATGTATTGTGCGTGGAAGAGACTAGATGGAAGGGAAGTAAGGCCAGATGTATCGGAGGTGGGTTCAAATTGTTCCATCATGGTGTGGATGGGAGGAGAAATGTGGTAGGGGTTATCCTGAAGGAACAGTATGCCAAGAGTGTTTTGGAGGTGAAGAGAGTGTTGGCTAGAGTAATGTTTATGAAGCTGAAAACTGATGTAATGATGAATGTTGTTCATGCATATGCTCCGCAAGTTGGGTATGCGATGGATGAGAAAGAAAAATTTTGGAGTGAGTTAGATGAAGTGGTGGTGAGTGCAACCAAGGGTGAGCGATTGGTGATTGCAGCAGATTTCAATGGGCATGTTGGTGAAGGGAACAGAGGGGATGAGGAGGTGATGGGTAAGTATGGTGTTAAGGAGAGGAATGCAGAAGGTCAGACAGTAGTGGATTTTGTGAAAAGGATGGACATGGCTGTGGTGAATATGTATTTTAGGAAGAGGGAGGAGCATAGGGTAACATACAAGAGTGGAGGAAGATGCACACAGGTGGATTATATCCTATGCAGGAGGGCCAGTCTGAAGGAGACAGAAGACGGTAAAGTGTTGACAGGGGAAAGTGTAGCTAGGCAGCATAGAATGGTAGGTTGCAGGATGACAATGGTAATCAAGAAGAGGAGGAAGCATGTGAGAGCAGTGCCAAGGATCAAATGGTGGAAGTTGAAAAAGGGTGATTATGAAGTGGAGTTCAGGGAAGAATTGAGACAGGCAATGGATGGCAGTGAAGAGTTACCGAATAGCTGGGTAACTACAGCAGAACTGGTAAGGGAGACAGCTAGAAAGATGCTTGATGTGACAACTGGACAGAAGAAGGAGGACAAGGAGACCTGGTGGTGGAATGAGGAAGTACGGGAAAGTTTACAGAGGAAGAGGTTGGCGAAGAAGAAGTGGGATTGCCAGAGAGATGAAGACAGTAGACAGGAATCTAAGGAGATGAGGCGCATGGCAAAGAGAGAGGTGGCAAAGGATAAAGATAAGGCATATGGAGAGTTGTATGAGAGGTTGGACACTAAGGAGGGAGAAAAGGACATGTACCGATTGGCTAGACAGAGGGACTGAGCTGGGAAAAATGTGCAGCAGGTAAGGGTGATAAAGGATAATGAGGGAAATGCACTCATGAGCAAGGAGAGTTTGTTGAGCAGATGGAAAGAGTACTTTGAGGGACTGATGAATGAAGAGAAAGAGAGAGAGAGAGAAAACGGATGATGTGGTGATAGTGAATCAGGAAGTGCAACAGATTAGCAAGGAGGAAGTAAGGATAGCTATGAAAAGGCTGAAGAATGGAAAGGCTGTTGCTCCAGATGACATACCAGTGGAAGCATGGAGGTGGTTAGGAGAAATGGCAGTGGAGTTTTTAACCAGATTGTTTAATGAAACCTTGGAAAGTGAGAGGATGCTGGAGGAGTGAAGATGAAAGTGTTTTAGTACCAATTTTTAAGAATAAGGGTGATGTGCAGAGCTGTAGTAACTATAGAGGGATAAAATTGATCAGTCACAGCATGAAGTTATGGGAAAGGGTAGTGGGAGCTAGGTTAAGAAGGGAAGTGATGATTAGTGATCAGCAGTATGGTTTCATACCAGGAAAGAGCACAACAGATGCGACGTTTGCTCTGAGAGTGTTTCTGGAGAAGTACAGAGAAGGTCAAAAGGAGTTGCATTGTGTGTTTGTGGATCTAGAGAAAGCTTATGACAGGGTGCCTAGAGAGGAATTGTGGTATTATAGGAGAAAGTCTGGAGTTGCACAGAAGTAAGCAAGAGTGGTACAAGAACTGTACGAGAGTAGTATGATAGTGGTGAAGTCTGTGGTGGGAGTGACTGATGCGTTTAAGGTGGAGGTGGGATTACATCAAGGATCAGCTCTGAGCCTTTTCTTATTTGCAATGGTGAGGGACAGGTTGACAGACGAGATCAGACAGGAGGCGCCATGGACTATGATGTTTGCAGATGATATTGTGATCAGTAGTGAGTGTTAGGACCAGGTTGAGGAGACCCTGTAGAGGTGGAGATATGCTCTAGAGAGAGGAGGAATGGAGGTCAGCAGGACTAAGACAGAATATATGTGTGTGAATGAGAGGGAGGATAGAGGAATGGTGAGGATGCAGGGAGTAGCGCTGATGAAGGTGGATGAGTTTAAATACTTGGAATCAACAGTTCAGAGTAATGGTGAGTGTGGAAGAGAGGTGAAGAAGAGAGTACAGACATGGTAGAGTGGGTGGAGAAGTGTCAGGAGTGATTTGTGACAGACGGCTACCAGTCAAAGTGAAAGGGAAGGTCTACAAGAGGGTAGTGAGACCAGTTATGTTATATGGGTTGGAGATGGTAGCATTGACTTAAAGGCATGAGTCAGAGCTGGACGTGGCAGAGTTAAGATTTGCACTGGGTGTGATGAGGATGGACAGGATTAGGAATGAGTATATTAGAAGGTCAGCTCAGGTTGGACGGTTTGGAGAAAAAGCCAGAGAGGTGATATTGCTTTGGTTTGGACATGTGCTGAGGAGGGATGCTGCATATATTGGGAAACGGATGCCAAGGATGGAGCTGCCAGGTTAGAGGAAAAGAGGAAGGCCTAAGATAAGGTGTATGGATTGGGTGAGAGAGGACATGCAGGTGGCTGGTGTGACAGAGCAAGATGCAGAGGACAGGGAGTAATGGAAACAGATGGTCCACTGTGACGACTGCTAACAGGAACAGCCAAAAGAAGAAGATGATTAAATATATTTAAACCTTTCATTGCGGCTGATCTGTGTAGAGATAAGTTCTGACAGTACTTGCATGTTTATTTGGTGACACTGTAGGCCACTCTTAATAACCTTGCTCTTGGCCATATTACCATTTGTATTAATACTAACATTACACAGTAGGATTGGACACCTTTGTTAAGGGACTTAAAGTAGCTGATAAGGAGCTGGCTGGTGGCAGTGATAACTACCTTGTAGTCTGGGAAAAAGGGGGCATAGCTAGTAAACCTGTGCCATCCTTTCCCAGTGTGTGTGTGTGTGTGTGTGTGTGTGTGTGTGTGTGTGTGTGTGTGTGTGTGTGTATAAATCAAACCTCAAAGAGTGTGTGTGTTTGTGTATAAATCAAACCTCAAAGAGTGTGTGTGTGTGTGTGTGTGTGTGTGTGTGTGTGTGTGTGTGTGTGTGTGTGTGTGTGTCAACTACTTGGCCAGGGACACGAAGCAATGGTTGGACAGAGAGGGTGCTGGAGGTCTTGGCTTGACCACTCAGCTGAAATCTCAACTCTATATCTGTGCCAGTGGGGAGTCTTATTGGGGACCTCGGAGAAAGAGGAAGAAACCAGCCCTGGACTGACTGTGGTCTCTGTGTGCTCTTAAGGGAAACTGCACTTGATGCAGAGAGCTGCATCTGGAAATACTGTGCGTGTACCTGTCATCCTCACAGTGTACTTCCCCCACTGGTGAAGATTGAGGCTTCTTGATTACCAGTCCAGTGGTGGGGCATCACAAGTACTAATGTACACAAGGGTATTTGCTGTTGTAGGAATACAGGTTCTGAGTAGATGAGTCACAATTGGTAATCTGGAAGGCAGAGACAGAACACATCCTTCTTTCTTCATTATTTCAGAAGCACATTCTGGGTGGTACCAGAAAACAAATGCAGGATTATTTAGAAGATTAATCTCAACTAGAGCTACAAACAAACATCAGAAATATGAATGCTGTTAATATAGAAGCGCAAGAGTAAAAGGGGTGTAGAAAAGTATTGCATGAAGTAAGTTACCTTTCTCCAGAATCAATAAAATGGAAAGCTATAAATGATAAAAATGAGGAGCATCTGACAAAGGGCCATACTGCTTAGCAAGGTAATTCTACTTAACTACTTGGATTCATGGAATATGGGTTAATAGGGCTCTCTGTTGTTTGGCATTTACCTTCAGACATCCAATCCAACATACCAGAAGTGTGGTTTTCCAACCTTGTTGATAAGTGAAAGCTCATCCACAGATATTAAACATTTCCAGAAAGGGCATGAATATGCATGTGTATGGTGTATCAAAAACATGCTCAAGCTAAATGCAAAAAAGTTCAACATAGCAGCATTTGGGAATAAAGTTTATCCCACCTCATATGTTCCAAACAGTACTCCTTTTTCATACATATACAGTCATAAGAGACCTGAGTTCTTATGTACATTGCTCTGTTTCATTTAATCATCATGTTTTCATCACATTTGGGGAAATCCTTCTATCTGGCCAAGTTAATTTCCAAGGGAACATCATGAAGATCCGAAGAAGTTATCCTGCCACTGCACTCTTTCTTTATCAAGACCTATTCCTGAATAAAATTGCCCCTTTGGTATGGATAAATCCAAGTACACCATTCAACTGGAAATGCTTCAAATCTTTCCAACCTAAAAACATTAAAGGTGTTAAATCTTTCAACTATCCCAGTAGATTAGCACAACCCAATTTTATACCTCCCCTTTTTAAGTCATGAAAGACCAAGTCCTATCTGACCTCTTATTTCTTTGCAAAATCAGTGGCTTTACAAACATCTGCACCAACAAATAAACAAGGCTATCTAGAGAGATAAATTCCTAATTCAGTGTATTCTCAGCCCATGAAATAAGTTACCATTACAAGTCAAACAAAGTACTACTTTGACAATTTTAAAGCAAGTCATAATGATTGCATGAATACACACAAAGTTATGGTCATCATGTATAGCTCATCTGAGTTTGGGAGGTGAGCATCAAGTGCTTGAAAATGGAATTTAGAAGCGTGTCTGTTTAAAGTTGCACATGGCTAGGGATTTTATGGACCCCATGACCACTTACCTAGTATTACCTTTGTAAAAGATTGTTTTGATAATACCATTTAATCTGGAGGAGAGAGTCGCAACCTCACTTTTTAATTCTTTCGGTAACACAAGTACTCTCAGGGAGCAAAGTCTTTTGGCCAAGAAACTGAACAAGAGAGCAGACCTTCACACTGACTGTTAACAAGAAAGTGTCTGTTGATGCAAAGAAATACTTTGCACGTAAGCATTTTAAGAATGCAGATGTATTTTAAAACACTGTTGCTATTAGGACTGGCTGTATTTTTTCAACTTCTATGCAGCCACACCAGGCAGTCCCAAAGTGAAATGTGGCCCCAAAGCTTGCAGGCTGCTGACCTCTCACCATTAGTGAATACAACTACTGAAATTATATAAAGAACAACAAACTGTCTTTTCTCTAATCATCTGAGCTGCAAGGTAGGGCAAGAAAAGCAGTACCTGAATTTGTTAGTGGTTTGGACATACAATGGTCATCAGAATGACTTTGTACATCCTAAATTAATATAATCATAAGCCAAGGCCTAGGAGGCTTTTGTGCTGTCAGATACTGTTAGTGACAGACGAGGAGCATATTATTCAACTAGTGTAGGTTTCTGCAACACTTACTGGACAAACATAATGAATCAAGAAGGAATCCTTGACTGGTATCAATAGGAGTGAAAAGGAAAAGGAACTAATACTGGATAATATATCTTAAGACTTTCTGTCAGTCTATCGTACAAATTTCTGAAAGAATGGGAAAACAGCTTGAGGGGTCAAAGTAAAGAGGCTACTTATGGTCCTAATGATGTGAACTACAGACTGACATAGACAGAGAAGGGCTGGACTATCCTATTTACAATTATTCTTGGGAATCTCCTTTGAGTGGTCCTTAACAGCTTTTGAATCCACTCTGAACTCTTTAAACCTTAAACTCTTGTGAAAGAGAAGGCCCTTCTCAGATACCTTTAACTCCTTACTCCTTTTTAATCAAGAAACGTGAATATTCTGCTGTACACAATGTCAACAATTTAAAAATATATTCACCGCCTTGCTACATTAAATTAACAGTAAGAAGCTGTACACTTAAAGATGAGGAAAGGATTAAACGATCTGTGACATAAAAAGTGCAGCTGTAATCACTGCTCTACCCTCTCCACCAGTAAAACCAAGGTACACAAAGTAGGAGTGTTCCTCACATTTAATAATGCAATTTAACTCCACAGCAATACATATATAAGGTCCTCAAAAACACACTGGATCCTGACAGTGGAACAGTAAAGGCCTGTATCTTTATTGTTTAATTAGAACTGCTTTACTACAGTTCTCCGGACTGCTCCAAAATAAAAAAAAACACAAATTATACAACTTTTTACTTAATCTCCACTTCTTTGATCAAGAAGATTAGACATGACACAGCCACCTATGCTTTAGTAAAAGACTATGTAAAATAATGTACGGTGACTTTCTTCTTTCATATTAGATGTCGCACATAAAAGTGCTTTAGAACCTTGTAATAGCAAACTCTGACAGCTGCTTAATGATGGTCCCTCTTGTTCTGTTCTCACCCCAGTAAGGGGATTGAATGGACCAAATGGCCAAGACAGGGATAATGGTCAGTGAAAAGCACAAAAATGATGAAAGGAAGATGTTTTACGAAAACTGTACCAAAACACTGTTTCAGAGAAAAAGTGAATGACTAGAACTTTGGAGAGTATGTAGTCTTAAAAATAATACATTCACTCAAAAATCTAAATGTCAGATTACTGCAGTTCTCACAGAGTGAGTAAGAAACACTTCTACATCATATTCAACAGAAAGAAAAATCAGCTTGGTAGTCAAGCAGCCATTATCTGCCATCAAATTTTACATTTTTAAGTAAAAATTATGACCATAGATAGAACAACCTACACGTTTTGATGATTATGAACATATGTCAGTTTTCTGGGTTCATTATTGATTGAGGCTCCTATTCTTTTGCGGATAAGAAAGTAATGAATGCAGAACACTGAGAAGCAGATCTCAATGACCCCCATCATGGCACAGTGAAGGCCATGACACTGTAAAAATGAAAACTTCAAAACCGATTCTGTGCAATGGCCAAAAGTGTAAGATGACACTGAGTCATCATCATCATTATCATTATCAACTCCCCTTCCCCCATTTTCTACATGGATCAGGGTGTTGCATCAACCATCTCCATGTCTCTTGATCAGTGGCAACTGGTGACTTCAATTCAAAGGGGAGGGGCTGCAGAAGACAGCTGAATGGGTGGGGCCAATGGAAAGGGGTGTGTCCAACTAGAAAGGGGTGGGGCTATGCTCAAAACCACAAAAAAATAGGACATTAATTAAATACTCTCCCCTGGGTGCCAAACTGTCATTATGAGAATCCAATCAAGACAAAATGAGGTGGAGAAAAAAAATATTTCAATGCATTGGCTACATGACAGCTTACTTAATGTCTAAATAGAAACAAAAAGGTTGCGAGGCATGAAAAAAATAAATTACTTTTAAATACATTACTGGAATGCCAGTCAATATCAAGTATAAAAAAAGGAAGTAGCACTCAACTCAATCCACTTCTGCTTGCACTGCAGTTCTAATTATAATTTATATTCAGCTTTATAAAAGTGCCAAGTAACATGTAGCCAACAACATGCATTTTCTGAATAATAAGAAGCATAAATCAACAGTATAAAAATATGACAGAAAACCAGAACATTCTGCAAAATCTAGGACAGATGAAACGCCACTGTACGTGTGTCTACCTTGGATGGGGGGATATTCTATCTGCACACTTACACTGCTCCTTGCCTTGCTTAGACACATCCAAAGGCAGTACATGGGGGAGTGTGGTACAACAAGTATGTCACTGTTACAATTTGAAATGTCTCTAGCTGACGGTGATGGCCCTGACACATTTGTCATACTCTCAACCTCATAGCAAGAAATATGGACAAAGCCCAACAAAGGCCCAAAAATAAGGACAAGTTTTAAATATTGCTCTTACAAACTTAGAAAGTTAATAAAATAGTAGGTCTTGCATTAGTATGAATTTTCTGAAGGGTATGAAATCTGAAACTCAAATGTCTGTCATTTTCTAATTTCAATCTTTAATGATTTGTCAATAATTTGCCAGAATGAACCAAAAATGTTATGCAAAAATCTGGACATTTTGTGAACATCTGTGCACACAGACTCTCTGCCTCCATATGCAGTTTATCATTCTTCTCTAAAAAGAAGGATGCAGCAGAAGAGCATGTAAAGTGTGTGTGTGTGTGTGTGTGTGTGTGTGTGTGTGTGTGTGTGTGTGTGTGTGTGTGTGTGTGTGTGTGTGTGTGTGTGTGTATACACACACACACACACACACACACACACACACACACACACACACACACACACACACACACACACACTTCCCTTTCACAACCTTCCCAAAAAATTCAGAAGGATCCCCCATGTTCTACCTAGTCAGAGGGAACCAGCAGTTCAAGAAATCAAAAACATCCTGTTAGAAAAAAAGAGCTATCCAACATGTCCCCTCAGAACAGAAAGAATCCAGAATTTCCTGAAAATTCATTTTATTCTAGAAACACCAACTCAGTAAACAGAAACATAATACTATCAAAAGTAAGCATGTGCTTAAGAAGCAGGGTGAATGCAAGTTTCGGAAATGCATGAGACTGACACATTAATTCACTGGCTGGCACATATCGAGTCAGAACACTATACTTCATATGGCCGACCGCAGAACATCATCAGTTGTTTTCCTCTCATTTATAAAACTAAGCTAGTAAAAGAAGTACCCAAAACTGTAGAGGGTATTTAGAAAGTACTTATCCTGGATTCAGTCACTGCTGCTATGTCAAACACTGAATAGAACAGCAAATCAAACTCCCAATACAATATAATGAAAAAGTGCAGACATTTTCCTAAGCAAGTTGGAACGTAAAAATTTCCCTAAATTGTTTGAAAAGTTTGCATTTACTTAATACTTTCTTGATGTAAAACACATTAGAAAGCATAATGTCCCCCACCCCACCATATGCACACATATACCCATGCGCGCCGATACACACCCGACCAACACCAAGTTAGATTTCACTTTGCTTCACTTCACTTCTAAATGGCATACATGGTTCTGCAGAAAAATGCAATTAAAAACAATTAGGCTGTTACAGACTGGGATGTTGCTTTGAGAATATAAATATTAGAGAGCAGACCAGTTTAGATTTTATGAGGTGTATAACACACGCAGATCACTCTCAGGGAAACTATTATCCCTATACAAGATCTGATAGACCATTGCCCTAAATTGCTTTGGTTTGTTTCCTTCAGTAGAAATAAACGGTAATGACTCTGACGGGATAGCCTTTTGCTGGCACAACCTGGATTCTTTCTAAATTTTATAATGTGAATTATCCTTTTTCGTGTTGGCTAGCCTCAAGGGCTTGGCATTGGTTAATGCACATCAACTACTACTGTTCCCTACTGCTTCATTCTCGCTTGGGTCTCACTACAGCTACTGAGCAGCAAACAGACAGATCTCAATACTCCCATCAGCATCCCCCCACCAACACCTCCTCCTCTTCCTGTGTCTCTGAATAATATCATGACAGCAGTCAGTCAGCAAGAAAAGGGAAATAAATAGCACAGACCTACAGCTGCAGCACAGGCTTCTTTGTCTACATTGTGCAATAAGAGAGTTGTGCATTACCTGGTGTAGTTTAAGTACCATCATCGGTGGAACTGGCATTGTGTTTGCTTCCTTTGTGTCTTTCTGCCTTTCACAATGTTGCCGAGTAAAATGTTGTGTTCAGACGGCGATCAGATTTGCATGAGGTAAAACTGACATCATCTTGCAGCACCTGAACTTTTACTCTGATTTAGGGACTAGTGTTTGAGCCACAGAATTTCCATGCGTTGCCACACTAGGGAAGCGTATGTTTTTTTTTCTAGACTTGGTTGTGCATTTACCTGCAAGGAACAATCACTCGTAAAACTGGGTTAGAGTGTACTGTCTAACCTTAGGTATTGCTAAAACCTTGGATTTCAGTGACCATTTTACTTTAAGTGCCATTAAGCCGGTTCGTAGACAAAGGATCCTGCACAGAGTAGACTAACCCACCTTCTGCATTCCCAACCACTGCCCCATCCTCTCTCCCTTCTTAGACCTATCTGTGCTGCTGACCGGGCTACCTTAGTATCTAATGAAAGCTGTGTGTTGTGTTGTGACTGTCCCTTGCAGAAATTCAGCCTGAACCTGAAGCTGTAGTAGTTGCAGGTTGGCTACCACACTCGCATAACAATATTACACAAAATGCACATGGCATCAGGTAGTAGACTATTTACAATATGAAGAAGCGGTAGGTAGCTGAAGTGAGTCAGCTGAGCAACCTTGTTTTAACCACATTAGAAGACAAAAAAGAGGAGAATACAGAACACAACTCCTTATTTGTCAGCGAAGGTCCCTAAGAAAGGTGTCATAGGCCTTGAGCTCACAAGGAGCAAAACTGCACAATAATATAGCACTGTGTGCACCTGCCCTGGAAAACTGATATTAAACAGTGGGCCAGTGGCAATGAATAAACAATCAAGCAGAATAAAAAAAAAAAAAAAAAAAAAAAAAGAGCAAAACTGGTGGATGTGATTGCAATTAACTATTTAACTGCCGTCTCATTTCCATAACATCAGTCATCACAACATTAAACATTTAATTAGCGCAGAGTCCTGCAGACATACTGAAAACAGAAAAACAATGTTTAACTTTTGCAGTATAAGGTACCTACGTCACCTGACATTACTATTAAAAAATTGTTGGTCCCACACAATGAATCATGTGAACTGCAGATGCATAGGATACACAATCCCACAACCTGTATGATAATAACCAACCACCATAATACTATTAAATTAATTAGAATAAAATGCATACATACCAACAACAGATGAACAGACAAAAAAAAAAAAAAAACTATAAAATATTCAGTTCAGTCTCAGAGTCAGCTCTTAGAAAGCTCAGTCATTAGTACAGGCACACACTGTCTGAGCGAAGTTATGAACCCCCTCAACTCAGTAAACCAAAGTACTACTACTACTGACGGTTTCTCGCTCTCTTTTTCACAGCACGCAAAGTGCGAGAAGAGATCGAGAACCAATCAGTAGCCATCCATGTCACTTTCATGACTGCGGAAGTGGCAGTCCAATCCCCTTCCATTTTTACTGCAGTTATAAACCACATAGACTTATGGGCATCACTAATGCCTTTTCTCCTTAACCTGGACTGCTTTTACATCAGTCTGGATTTACAGAAACTAGATTTTTTTTTTTTTTTTAAAAACCTGGAATATGCCGACCATGCGCAGTAAATCCTTAGTTCAAGTTTAGGGACTTTAACAGTCGGACTTGCAGCTAAGCAGCTAGCCCAGTACACAGTACAAAATGATAAATGAAATATAATATTTTATTTTTTAAAATGTTCTAACAACTTCTTTTTCTTTTTACAGCTGGGAGGGCTGCAGACCGATGGTACAAGCCGCCACTGCTCTTGATTCAATTTCAGTCTCCTACCTTCTACGACAGCCAGACAGCCATACCTGACTGCTGCAGATCTTCTCTCACTGAACTAATTCATCTCTTTGTTGGACACCCTCATTTCCTCATGCCTTCTTTCTGTTTGTCCCCAATCATCTTCTGCTTTCCTGCACATATGCACAATCCATCATAATCTGTTCTACTTGACATCTTCCACAGCTGGAGCTACTTGGGCTTCTGCAACAATGTCCACTCTTCTTCGTACATCCCACAGTGTGCATCCTACCATTGGTCTATGGTACTTCATCTCCATCACTTCTAGCTTCCTTAGCTGCTTTGCTTCACTGCCCAGGTTTCTGTACCACACAGTAGTACTGGTTGCAACATTGTTTTGTACACCTTACTTTGTCATCTTCATCAGCATTTTTCTGTCATAAACTATGTGACAAAAGACGTACTGCCAGCACAGCTAGCTGGAATTTTGTAAATAATTATATGTCATTTGTGAATACCAAACTAATTTATATAAGATGATTGTGTTACCAATGTATTAGAACTGTATGCCATGTATATATCAAACTGCTTTTTACAGATGTTTGTGTTGAAAAGGTATTTACAAAGTGCTTGTGCTTAAAATGTATTCACAGTGTGCCCTACTGGACGAGAACAGAAATATATATGCACTACTGTAATTGTTTAAATGTATATATTTTAACAGTGGAAACTGGAGTATAGGAGATTAACCTCAGTCCAGCAAACTTTAGGAAAATATCTAAAATTAAATTGCTTTACCAACTAGGCCGTAAAGATGTTTCAATGCAGCTAGAGATAAAAAGTCTGTACTAGGAAGCTTTCTGTATTGTCTTTGGGGTGAAGTAATTGCTACTTTGGAAGCATGAAGGAATGCAATTGTTTCATGACTTCCAGCACCTGCCAAAGATGTGGGCAAAAGCCCTTGTCTGGTATTTTTACAGGTGGATGCTAAAGACTGCCAGCTTACAGCAGAGGGAGTTTTGTCTGGGAACTAGAAGTCAGATGACAAGAAGTGATGTCATTCTGCAAGCTATCCCAGCAGTAATACTTTAGATATTATTTTGAGAAGTCTCTGTGAGACAGAGCATTCTGTCCTGGACTTGACAACAACAAGAACCACTCACCACATCTGCCTTGCTCTATAAGTAAGTTGCTAGGGTATAGTAACTCTCTTAGACACACAGTCAGTAATATAGTTAAACAGCTTAGCTTAGATTTTGTTTTTCTTTATTTGTGTGAGCCTGTATTGCAAAGTTATTTTAAATATTGTCTGTGGTTTTGAACTCTGATGTCACTGCGAATATATATTTACTACTGTCTTGTTGTTTTATTATTTATTATCACATATATTTAAACATTTCATTGTGGCTGATTTGTGTAGAGATACTTATGTTTTGAGAGTACTTGCATATTTATTTGGTGACACTGTGTGGGCCCACTTCTAACAGCCTTGCCCTTGGTCAAACTATCATCTGTATTAGTATTAATATTATACAGTAAAATTGGTCACCCTTTGTTAAGGGCCTTAAAGTAGCTGATAAGGAGTGACTGGTGGCAGTGGTAGCTACCTCATAGTCTGGGCACAAGGGGGAATAGATAGTAAACCTGTGCCTGGCTTTCCCAGGTGTGTGTGTGTGTGTGTGTGTGTGTGTGTGTGTGTGTGTGTGTGTGTGTGTGTGTGTGCATAAATCAAACCTCAAAGAGTGTGTGCATCAGCTACTTGGGCAGGAACACAAAGTACTGGAAGTCATAGCTTCGTCACTCAGCTGAGATCTCAACTCTATAGCTGTGCCAGTGGGGAGTCTTACTGGGAATCTGGAGAAAGAGGGAGAAACCAGCCCTGGACTAACTGTGGTCTCTGTGTACTCTTAATGGAAATTGCACTTGATGCAGACAGCTGCATCTGGAAATACTGTGTGTGTACCTGTTATCCGCCCAATGAACATTCCTCCACTGTTGCCAGTGGTGAGGATAGAGTCTCCTTGATTACTAGGGGGGGAGCTTTGAGCAGCCTATCTGTCGCTGGAGGAGTGGTTTCAGCCCAGACGTTAGTAGTTTATTTGCCATTTTGGGCTAATTTCTATCTCTTTCACTTCCCTGCTACAAAAAACGCATTTGAGCGGTTTTTGCGCTTGTATTCTGCTCAGCAGGTGCCTTCTATGTGTCCTGCAGAGTCTATAGCAGCAGAGAGACAAAAGAGAGACTTTGGAGTGATTAAGTATCATTTATCTGCTTTTCTTGCTGTCTTAACATAATTCTGCCTGAAACGCAGATTTTGTTTTAGCGTTCCTGTGATTTAAAAAGTTTGTTATTGTTAGATATTGTACTTATTTGCTGCCTGCACTTGAATTAAGTTGTTCTTGTGTTAAATAATCTGTTTAACTGTTGTAGGCTACACACTAAAGTGTGATAGCCTTTTCTGTGCATTTAAAGTGTTGTTTTGATTGTATCTGCTATATTTTCTGGAAAAAAAAAAAATGATGTCCCGCCTTCTGAACTAGTACAGTCCAGTTTTCAGGTTATTGCTGAATCCAGGGCTGTGTTACAAAAGTTTCTGTGTTGCCCATACCTTACTTGGATAGAAGGAAGCTTCTCTGTTCACCTGTGAGAGAGGGGAGTTTTGAGCAGCTTATTTGTCCCTGGAGGAGTGGTTTCAGACGAGAACTTAGTAGCTTGCTGGGCAGCGCCGGTTAGCTAGGGTTAAAGTATTCCCGGCTCCACAAAGTCTACTCTTCAATTTTTCCCTTGGAACTAGACAAACCTTCAACTTTAGCACTCAAACCATTCATTTCACAGCCAAGCACTTGTTAAAAACTCATAGCAAGCACTAATTAACCCTAACACTAGACCCCCCATAATGTCCAGAAGGACAAGTCTATTCGTCCCCACCAACCAATCAGAAAAACAGCTTACTCTACCTACTCAGGCATGTCCAAAGGGCAGTTTCCAGTATACTCTCCAGTCCAACTGGTGAATCTGGGCATTTTTGAGGCAATGCTACAGCTGCCTCATGTACACAGACAACCCTATCCTCCTACCACCTAACATTAACATATGCAAGAGATGCAATTATACAGCCAAACAGGAGGCAAAGCTCTCTCAACCCAAGACTGGAACTGACAGTCAAGAGAAGAAGGCTAATACTTGCAACACACCACCAGTCTCACATAGAACTAATAAACCACCACCGGCAAATAACACACAAATACATGAAAACATACTCGGAGGCTCTAAATAAAAATCTGCAAAAGCAACAGAGACCTCCAAAGAAAACATCCAAGTAACCTCTACACCCCATCACCAACCATGAAACACATACTTTACATAATCAGTGTGCCATGCAATCACAGCCCTTAAGACAAAATAACATATCCAACACGCTAATAATAGGCGACTCTATAGTCTGGCACACTGATGTCCCACTAACCAGGCTGGGCAAGGAGAAGGTTACAGTTAGCTGCCGATCAGGCGCCAGGATCCACCATATAAAACAAGCACTCAGGTCACTCCAGAACAAGTACAAATATGACTCTGTCATTGTCCATGTTGGTGTGAATGACCCGAGATGCACCTCCCTGGACTACATGAAAAGAGACATGGAAGAGCTCTATGATCCTGTAGCCCAGGCCGGTATGACCCTGATCCTGAATTGCATACTGCCCTTACCAAGAATGATACCACAGTAAAGAAAAAAATAACCAATTTCAACAATTGGCTAAGTTTCTGGTGTCACTCAAAGGGGATCCATTATCTGTCTGCCTGGGATGACATGCTCGACAAGCCACGTTGCTTTACAAGAGATGGCTTGCACCTGTCACCCTTAGGCTTTCGAATACTGGCCAAGGCTCTTGCCACCCCCATAGTGTTTTTTTTAGGCAAGGCTCAAAAGACAAACCCACCATCATAAATAGCACAAGTAAACAAAAACTGAGGGTAATGCTACTCAACACCAGAAGTCTAAACCTCAAAATGCATGCACTCGAGGCACTCCTCAGTATGGAGAACATCAACATCTGTGCAGTAACAGAAATCTGGATTAAGGCTCCTGAGAGCACCCCAGTACTACCAGGCTATAACTCATACCATACCTTTCGGCCACAGAACCAGGGCCGAAACACAAAAGGGGGGGTGTATCCATATTCATCAAGGATACCCACACCTCTAGGTTAGTGGCGTAGCACAATGCATCAGAGATCATCCATGTGCAACTAACAACGGGCAAAACTGCAATCCAAATTGTAGCTTGCTACAGATCCCCCACCATGACCCAGGACCCCCATTCCACATTTCTGGAAAGACTGGGAAATATGAAGGTCTTACCAAACACCCTAATACTGGGTGATTTCAATTACCCAAACATAAACTGGGAGAACTACTCAAGTACTAATTCCCTTGCCCAGTGCTTCCTAGAATTTATAAACTCGAACACCCTGGATCAACTGGTCAACACCCCCACCAGAGGGAACATATTGGACCTGTTCATCACCAACATGGGCAACCGGTGTTCCACAATGGAGGTCAACCCCTCGCTGGTTAGATCAGACCAGACTAATCACTTTGGATATCCACATTCCGCCCCCACCCCCAATCAAGGAAACCACCATGAAAAAATTTTCAAAAGCAAACTTCACGTTACTTAAGACTGAGGTGGAAAAGTTCACAGCCCCCATGCTAAAGGACAATGCTGTCCAACCTGCTGAAACCTTTACAAAGGCACTCTATGAGCATCTGCAGGAATGCATGGATCATGCTATCCCAAGTAAAACCAAGACTCACTTCTCCAAGAAAAGGAAACCGGTCTGGTGGACCCCTGCCATAAACAAACTATACAATAGAAGGAAGAAACTAGTACAGAAAAGAGTAAAATCCCAAGAAGGAAAGACATCCCTGATCAGTATCAGCAAGAAACTACGATCCTTCATTAAATCATCCACAGCTGGCTTCGAAAGAAAAATTGCCAAGGACTCCAAAGATAACCACAAAGCGTTCTTTAGCTATGTCAAGAACCTAAGTGGAAACTCTCAGATCTGCTCTGAGTTAGTGTAGAATGGCACAAAATACACTGAACCGACTTATATTGCCAACATTCTGGCAGACAGGTTTAGTGCAAACTTCACCCTCCTCTCACCCCCTAAAGGGCCCATAACCATACCAGAAGAATGTAGGGCCCTGTCAATCACCAACACACACAAGTTAAAACAGCCCTATCCCAAAGCCAAAAACACAGCTTCAATGGGACCGGATGGTGTCCCAGGCTGTGTCTTACAAGAGCTCCAAAATGAATTAATCCCCCACCTTAACACACTGTTCAAACTCAGCCTCTCTACAAGCTACGTACCACCCACAGAGTCATGCACAGCAACAGTTATTCCGCTCCACAAAGGTAGAACCACAACGGACCCCCGAGAACTATCGCCCAATACGCCTGACTAGCCTGGTCTGTAAGGCTATGGAGCGCATCATCATGGAACTCATTAACAGAGACATTGGGAACCTCCAGACCTTGGACCCTACCCATTTTGGCTTTGTAAAGGGCAGATCATGCCTCCTAAACGTAGTGGACTTCTTTGAGACAGTTACCAAGCATTAGACAAGGGAAAGGAGATCCACACAGCCTACCTAGACCTCACAAAGGCTTTCAACACTATTCCCCATTCTGGTATTATAGACAAGCTCACCAGCTTGAACATAAAGCCCTACGTCATGAGATGGGTTGCCAACTGGCTCACAGACAGAACCACACGGTGAGAGTTGCAGGCTCTACGTTCGACTCTAAACCGGTTACAAGTGGCGTCCCCCAGGGCTCAGTCCTAGGACCCCTCCTGTTCGGTATATACTTCTCAGAGGTACAGGCAAGCACAGAAGGACTATGGCTGACCAAGTTAGCAGACGACTACAAACTAGGGGCCATAATTGATTCTCTGGCTGATGCAGACACCCCCCAGAAGGGTCTCACTGAGACGGGCACCTGGTGTCAAAATCATGGCCTCAAGCTAAATGCCAAAATGTGCATAGTCATCCCCTTTGGAAAAAACAAAGTACCCGCAAACTACCACACAGGTGGTAGTCCCCTAAATACAGAAAATGTAATAAGGGATCTAGGGACTCAAGTAGACAGTAATCTCTCCTTTGATAATCATATTGCCAAGGTGGTTAGAAAATCCTTCTGTGTGGCCCACCTAATCACAAAAGGGTTTGCATTTAGAACAAAAGAGGTTATTGTGCCTCTCTACTCATCACTCATTAGACCCATCATAGAATACAACGCCCCATTTGGGATGTACCTTACAAGACACCTGCAACAGCTGGAAAGACCACAAAAGTACCTCACCAAGAGGATTACTGGCCTCAAACAGATGCCCTATGAAGCCCGACTCAAAAAACTCCATCTGTACTCGGTTGCATACCGCTTACTCAGAGGTGATCTCTGCCTGACATACAAGGCCATGTCCAACACTGAATTGATGGACA
This sequence comes from Protopterus annectens, assembly GCF_019279795.1. NCBI lineage: Eukaryota > Metazoa > Chordata > Ceratodontiformes > Protopteridae > Protopterus > Protopterus annectens. The sequence goes on from NC_056735.1 coordinate 369,371,498, forward strand.
TGCTCCACCTAAAAAAAAAACAAATCCCGAAGCGCCACACGCTCTGGAGATATAAACCTCACCACAATGATAAATAGGACATGCTGGAGGGATAAATTCCTGTCCCAGAGACTCCCCATGCTTTGGAACAGGATTCCAATATACATCAGGCAGAGCCCCTCACTAACACTCTTCAAGAGAAACCTTGACGGGTGGATGGGAGATAGAATATTTACCCCCTGGGATCACTGCAGTGGCTCTGCTGGACAGAGGCACAGGGAAATAATGGCTCTGCTGGACAGAGGCACAGGGAATTAATCTAAGGGGGTGGCAAAAGCCAACACATTCTGGATAGGCTTATAAATGCCTTTAGGCAGATAGCCTAGTAATTACCTATGAACTAGTAGGCAGTGGTGGGTCATCACACACTACACCTGACACTCACAAATGGCACAGTGTCAGTGTCACACTACCACTGACACTTTGTGCCAGTTGGTGTCAGCCCCTCTGGTTTTAGCTTTGCCATCCTCATTTGTAGTTCTCTGCTCCTGAACCATCCTTAACAAATTCCTCAAGCTGTTAATTTGTCTCACTATTTTCCCTTCTACTTCATTTTTCAGCATCTTTTTATACCCATAACAACAGTCTTATCTGCATTCAGTTTCATCCTATGTGCCCTCAGTTTTGCATTCCATTCTCCTATCATTTGCTGAAGTTCTTGTTCAGAGTCTGACTGCAACGCCACAGCAACTTTGTTGATCTGTCCCCTTCAACCTGTTTGCTAATGCAGTGCATTACCAGTATGAACAGCAGTGTGCTCTGAGCTGAACCCTGATGCACATGCATGCCTACTGGGAATCCCTCCGAGAGTCTGAACACTGCTTTTACTTGTATCATTAGGTCCTTGTGCATTGCCTGCACTCATTCTACCAATGTTTCAGGGACTATGAACCATCGCAGGACTGTCCGGATCAGCTTTCTTAGGACCTTGTCATATGCTTTCTCTGAGTCTAGGAATGCACACTTTGAGTCTTACCTGAGCTCTAGCTTCTTCTAACTATCTGTTTCAATGCAAACATCAGGTTGATTGTGCTGCATCCTGATCTCAATCTGAGCTGTTCATCTTCCATCTTACTTTCTTCTATTCTGTGTATTCATTTATCCCTCGCCCTATCTCTCCAGGATTTTCATGCAATGTGATGTTAGTTTGATGCCTCTATACTACCCAGAGCTGTGAATGTCCCCATTGTTCTTGTCACTAGATTGCTTATTCTCCTGTCATCGGGATACACCTTTCTCTCTCTCCTGCTATGAGTGCCCTCTACAGCCATTTCTCTCCATAACTCACCCAACATCTTTATCATGCCTGCCATGACCTCATGTGGGCCTACTGATTTCCATAACTTCATTATCCTTAGTGTTGTTCTTACTTTAGTGATTTACAACCTTCCTTACATGATGACACAGAGTATATACATAAAAATGAGTCCTGGGTCAGATAGATAGACACTACTGAAGCCATGGGAATTTCTAGCTAAATCTAGTAAGAACACTGTATATTGACTTTGCAGGTCCTTTCATCAACAGTGTTACTCTTTGTAACAGTACTGGATTCATATTGGAGATGGTTAGAAGTATTTAGTATGTTTGAAATAACATCACAAGCCACAATAAGACTAAGGTCATATGCTGCTTATAGGTTACATCATTTCATAGGTAGGTACTAGGCTATCAGTCCAAGGGCCAACGTAAGCCTAGCCAACAAAGTTCCCTGTCTTACGCCACCCAAGAAAGTTATTTTCCTGTGCCACTGTCAAGCAGAGACACAGAAGTGATCCCCAGGCTGTATTTACTACTTCCCATCCACTCAAGATTTTTCTTGAAGAGTGCTAATGAAGAACTTTGCTTGACATAGATGGGTAGCTTGTTCCAGAGTATGGGACGTCTCTGGGACATTAATCTATCCCTCCAGCATGTCCTGTTTATTGTGGTGACAAGGTTTAGGTCTCTAGAGCGTGTAGCTTGGAGGAATTGGGATTTCTTTAGGTGTAGCATGTCCAACAGCTCTGGGTTTGACATAACTTTATATGTTAGGCAGAGATCACTTCGGAGTAGGCAATATGCTACGGAGTAAAACTGGAGTTTTTTGAGACGGTCAGTGTAGGACATCTGTTTGAGGTGAGTAATCCTCTTTGTGAGGTACTTCTGTGGCCTTTCCAGCTGCTGCAGATGTCTTGTGAGGTACATTCCAAAAGGGGCGTTGTACTCTATAAAGGGTCTAATGAGTGTCGAGCAGAGGGGAACAATGACCTTTTTTTTCCTGGATGAGAACCCTTTTATGATGAGGTGTGCCACGTAGAAGGACATTCTGACTACTGTGGCGATGTGACTATCAAAGGAGAGTCTACTGTCCACCTGGGTCCCAAGGTCTCATCACACATTCGGTGTTAAGTAGACTGCTGTCTATGTAGTAGTTCATGGGTACAGAGTTTTTACCAAAGGGGATGACAATGCACTTTTAGATATTGAGCTTTAGGCCATGGCTCTGATACCAGGCATCTGTCTCAGCGAAGCTCTTCTGTAGGATTTCCGCATCATTTGGGGACTCAACTATGGCACCTAGTTTGCAGTCATCTGTGAACTTCATTAGCCAGAGGCCTTCTGTGTTAGCTTGTACTTCAGAGAAGTAGATACCAAAAAGGAGAGATGCCAGGACTGAACCCTGTGGTACTCCACTTGTCTCTGGTTTGAGGTCAGATTTGGAGTGTGCAAAGTGTAGGTTCCGTCAGTGAGCCAGTTGGCAACCCATCTTGTGACGTAGGGATTTATACCTAGTTTAGTGAGTTTAGCTATAATTCCAGAATGGGGGATGGTGTTGAAAGCCTTGGTGAGGTCAAGATAGGCTGTGTGAACCACCTTACCCTCATCTACAGCTTTGGTGATTGCCTCAAAGAAGTCGATCAGGTTCAGGAGGCATGATCTGCCTTTCACAAACCCAAACTGGGTGGAATCCAGAGTATGGAGGTTACCAATGTTTTTGTTTATGAGTTCCATAATGATACGTTCCATGGCCTTGCAGACCAGGCTCGTCAGGCTAATAGGGCGATAGTTCCCAGGATCAGTGGTGGCTCCCCCTTTGTGGAGTGGGATAACTGTTGCTTTATGCCATTCAGTGGGCACAAAGCCTAATGTGAGGCTATGACTGAACATGGTGCTTAGGTGGGGAGCCAGTTCGTTCTGAAGTTCATGTAAAATGCAGCCTGGGATGTTGTCCGGTCCCATAGATGCTGTATTTTTGGCTTTAGACAGTGCAGCTTTTACCTGCATAGTCATGATTACAGGGACTCTGCATTCTTCCTGTATAGATATGGGCCCTTTATGGGGTGGGAAGGGTAAAGTTAGCACTGAACCTATCTGCCAGGATGTTGGCAATATCAGTTGGTCCTGTAATTTTCGTGCCATTGTGCTGTAACTCAGAGCAGATCTGGGTGTTGCCATTGAAATTCTTGACACAGCTATAGAATGCTTTGTGGTTTTCCTTAGAATCAGTGGCGATTATGTTTTCGTAGCTAGCTTTGGAGGATCTTATAAGGGATCTCAGCTTCTTACTGAGGCTGACCAGGGAGCTCCTCCACTCATGGGATTTTACCCTCTTTTGCAACTATTTCTTCCTTCTGTTGAACAGTTTGTTTATGGCAGGGAACCACCAGATTGGCTTCCTTTTTTTGGAGGATAGCATCTTGGTTCTGTTTGGGATACACGATCCATGCACTCGTGTAAGTGCTTATAGAGTGCATTTGTGTAGAATTCAGCAGTCATAAATGTATTGTCCATCTGCATGGATGTCATGAAGTTCGCCACTTCTGTCTTAAGAAGTATGAAGTTGGCGTTGGAGAAATTTTTTGCTGTGGTTTCCTTAATGGGGGGTGGGGGCGGGATGTGGATATAAAGGGTGATTAGCTTATGGTCAGATCGGACCAACGAGAATTTGACTTCAGGTGCTGAACACCGGTCATTCATGTTGGTAATGACTAGGTCTAGGATATTGTTGCCCCTGGTGGGGGTGTGGATAAGTTGATCCAGGGCATTGGAGTTCATGAATTCCAGAAAGCGTTGTGTGAAGGAGTTGGTACATGAGTAGTTTTCCCAGTTAATGGTGGGGTAGTTGAAATTTCCCATTATCAGGGTGTTTGGTTGAACCCTAATATTTTCCAGTACATCAACAGTAGTGGGAATCCTGGGGCATGGTAGGGGTGATCTCTAGCAAGCTACAATTTGGATAGCAGTTTTGTCCAGAGTTAGTTGCACTTGGATAACCCCGGATGCATTATGCTGAGCAACTAGCCTAGAGGTGTGGATATCCTTAATGAATATGGACACACCTCCACCTTTGGTGTTCCGGTCCAGGTTACATGGCTGAAAAGTGTGGTATGAGTTATAGCCTGGTAGTGCAGGGGTGCTCTCTGGAGCCTTGAACCAGGTCCCTGTCACTGTACAGATATCGATGTTCTCCATTTTAAGGAGTGCCTCAAGTGAGTGCATTTTGAGATTTAGACTTCTAGCATTGAGTAGCATTACCCTCAGTTTTTGCTTGCCTGTTCCTGTTACGGTGGTGAATTTGTCATTTGAATCTTGCCTAGAAAAGGCACTACAGGCACGGCAAGAGCCTTAGCCAGTATCTGGAATCCCAGGGGCGACAGGTGCAGGCCATCTCTGGCAAAGCCTCTTGGTCTGTCGACCATGTCATCCCAAGCAGACAGATACTGGATCCCCTTAGAATGACACCAGAAGCTTAGCCAATTGTTGAAGTCAATCATTTTATCCTTGTACTGCGGTATCATTCTAGGTGATGGCAGAATGCTACTCAGAGCTAGGGTCATACCTGCCTGGGCTACAAGATCGGAGAGCTCTTCCATGTCTCTTTTCATGTAGTCCAGGGAGGTGCGTCTCAGGTCGTTCACACTAACATGGACAATGACAGAGTCATATCTGTACTTGTTGTGGAGTGACCTGAGTGCGTGGGTTATGTGGCAGATCCTGGCACCCGACAGGCAGCTGACAGTAACCTTCTCCTTGTTTAGCCTGGTGAGTGGGACATCAGTGTGCCTGACTATACAGTCACCTATGACTAGTGTGTTGGATACGTTGTTTTGCCTTATTGGCTGTGGTTGAGTGGCACACTGAGTCTGTGGGCTATGTGTCATTTGAGTTGTGTTGGGGGGTCGAAGTTGCTTGCGTTTCTGCTTTGGGCAGATTATTACTGAGAGCCTCTGTGAATGTTTTTGTGTTTCTATGTGTAGATTTTGGTTGTGTAGATTTAGTGAGACTATGTGATAAGTGTGGTGTGTCGCAAGTGTTTACCTTCTCCTCTTGAATGTCAAGTTCAGTCTTGGTTGGAGAGAGCTTTACCTCCAATTTGGCTAGATAAGTGCATCTCTAACAGGTAGTAGTGTTGGGTGGTAGGAGGAGTGGGTTGTCCGTGTACATGAGGCAATTTCTACATTGCCCCAAGATGCCCAGATTCATCAGATAGACAGGAGAGAACACTGGTAGCTGACCCTTGGACATACCTGAATAAAAAAATATTTTCCTCTAGATAAGTGAGGAAAGTGAGTACAAGAGCTGTTTTTCTCTAGGCAAGTGAGGAAAGTGAGTACAAGAGCTGTTTTTCTCTAGGCAAGTGAGGAAAGTAAGTGCAAAAACTGTTTTCCTCTAGGTAATGAGGAAGGCTGAGTGCTATAGTAATTAGTAGCTTATTTAGTGCTTACAACAAGTTCTGAACAAGTGCTGAGCTCGAATAAGCAAATTCAAGTGCTAAAACTAAGAATCTGTACCTACACTAGACTGGTTACAAGAAAGAAACAAGTGCAAATGTGGGCTTTTGAAATCAGAAAGTTGAGAGAGATGGAAAAGATTGCCCAGATGGCCAATAAAGTACAGTTATGTACACTTACCATAAATGTAGATGTTCAACTGTATTCACTGTTGCAGTCATTACATTTGGGTAATCTGCTGGCAGGTTGCCCTCAGTCAGCCTGAATTCCAAAGTCTTGGGTCCTGCGTCGGTTGCTGTCTTCTCTTCCATTACATCAGGTCATCAGGGGTATAAAACATGCAGCCGATGCCATTTTCCTTAGTTTTTCTTGCCCCCGATGTCAGGTGCCCCAAAAAAGGTAGCAATATTATAAATATTTATAAATATATACATGTATCAATATAAACTTTACCTTCATCTACAAGCAAATACACCACATAGGTTGTAGAAGATAGAGAAGTAAAGATAAACTGTAGAATGACAGGGGGATGGCAGGAGGGTAACCTGGACTACAACAGTGAATACACTCAAACATCTACATTTATGGTAAGTGTACACAACTGTACTACGTTCTTCGTGTTTCACTGTTGCAGTCATTATATTTGGGTAGAATCCCAAAGCTATGGTTGGGAGGCTGGAGCTAAACAGCATTAGGTGAGGCTATAAGGCCTTGCAGCACTGCAGTGACAAAGCCTGCCCTGGACTTAGAGTAGAGAGGCAAATGGTAATGCTTTGTATAGGTGTGAACAGAACTCCAAGTAGCAGACTCTAGAATGTCCTTGGTTGGTACTCCTCTGAGAAAGGCTGCTGAAGTAGCTGCAGCCCTGGTGGAGTGAGACCTTATGCCCTTGGGCACAGGTTTGCCATGGTGTAAGTAGCAGAAATGGATGCAATGGCTTATCCACTTTGAAATTGTCTGCTTTGAAATAGCCTTTCCTTCTGACCCTGCAGCATATGACACTAGTAATTGCTCAGTTTTTCTTTGAGCTTTAGTCCTGCTCAAGTAGAATCTTAGCTGTCTGTGTATGTCCAAGGAATGCAGAATTCTCTCTCCTTTGTTCTGCGGATTTGGATAAAAAGTTGGCAGATGAATTTTTTGGTTAAGAGCCACACTGGAAATGACCTTAGGCATAAAAGTAGGATTTGTCCTCAGAAACACCCGGTCTGGGTAAAATATGATAAAAGGCTCTACAACTATGAGGTCCTGTAGCTCTGAAACTCTTCTTGCTGAAGTAAATGCTAGTAGCAGATTTGTCTTCCATGATAAGAACTTTATATCAGCAGTAGCAGCTGGTTCAAATGGAGGCAAGGTGAGCTTTTCCAACACATAATTGAGGTCCCATGCAGGTAATGGTGATCTTTTAGGAGGCCTTAAATTTTTTGCTCCTCTAAGATACTGCTTTAGTAAAGGATGAGAAAAGATTGGTGGCTCTGTACTGTAATGAGCCAAAATGGCAGAGGCATGGATTTTGATTGATGAGAAAGATAGGCCTTTGTCAAGCATCTCAGTTAAGTATTGTAATATCTGAGGAATATGCGGTTCTGCTATATCAGTTCCTCGTGCTTGATTCCAAGCACAGAATCTCTTCCATTTGTCAGCATAAGATTTTCTAGTACTAGGCCTTCTGGCTTCCAAAATGACATCCATCACAGCTTTACTGAGAGGTGTTGTTTGTATTATTACAGGATTAGCCATGCTGCCAGGTTCAGAGTCTATAGTTGTGTGTGCAGGATCTGATTGTTTTGCTGAGACAGTAGTTGTGGTTTTTGAGGCAAGGTCCAAGCTGGGTATTGAGACAAGTTCCTTAGGATTGGGTACCAGTATTGGCGGGGCCAGTCCGGGGCAATTAGTATCATCTTTGGCTTCTCTTGTCTGACTTTTAGGAGGACCTTGGGTAGAAGAGGCAGAGGAGGAAAAGCGTAAACTGATAGGTTTTTCCAACTGAAGGATAGGGCGTCCCTTTCCATGCTTGTCTGTGATAAGTCTTTGTGCAGAATCTTTTCAGTTGATAATTCTGAGGAGAGGCAGACAGATCTATGTCTGGGCGCCCCCATTTCTCTGCTATCATGCTGAAGACTTGTGGATTTAGTTTCCACTCGTGAGGATCCATAAGGTTTCTGCTTAAATCGTCTGCCAGAGTGTTTTGTTTTCCTGGCAGGAATTGAGCTTGAAGATTTATTTGATAGGTCAAAGCTGTGTCCCACAGTGCCATGGCTAATCTGCAAGGGGGTATGAGTGCGTGCCCCCTTGCTTGTTTATATACCACATGACTGTGGTGTTGTCCGTCTTTATCAGTAGTTGTCCTGGATGAAGTAAGTCCTTGAAGGCTGTCAGGGCATTTTGAACAGCTAGCATCTCTTTCTGGTTGATATGTAGATGCATTTGATTTGGTGCCCATATGCCCCAAATGCATCTTTCTGCCATGTGGGCCCCCCAGGCATAATCTGATGCATCTGTTGTTAAGGTTTGGCTGGCAGGGGGTAGAGTGAAGGGCCGTCCCATGTTTTGGTGACAGGCCTTTGCCCACCATAGAAACTCCTGTTGCAGGCAGGGAATGAGAGGAATCACTGTTTCCAGACTGTATGAATGTTGACTCCATAAAATTTTTAGGTACCATTGAAGTTTCCTCATATGCAGTCTTGCATATGGAATTAGTAGGATGCAGGACGTCATGAAGCCCAGAGCCTGCAGAATTTGTCTTGCAGAAGACTGGGTTTTTGCTGCCATCAGTTTGAAGTAAGTAGTCAGTTGCCTTTGTATGTCTGGTGTGAGGTAATTCATCTGGGCAGTTGTATTCACGCTTGCACCCAGCAATGTTATCTTTTGAAGGGGTACCAGTTGTGATTTATTTTTGTTTATTGTATACCCTAGCCATGTCAGAAGCTTTTTCACAAATGCCAGGTGTCGTAGAAGTGTGTCCTTGTTCTCTGCTTGAATGAGACAGTCGTCCAGTTAAGGATATATTTGAATTCCTCTTTGTCTGCATAATGCAACTACTGGTGCCAGGCACTTTGTAAAGAACCTGGGCACAGTAGATAAGCCAAAGGGCAGTGCAGAGAATTGGTAATGCATTAAGCCAGCTTTGAATCTGAGGTATCTTCTGCACGACTGCCTTATTGGGACATGCAGGTATGCCTGTTTTAGGTCTAAAGTCACCAGCCAAGCATTCGTGCCCAGCATGGGCAGAAGCTGTTGCAAAGTGAACATTTTGAATTTTGGAATGTCCAGGTATGTGTTCAAAATTGATAAATCCAGTATTGGCCGCCAGGCCTTGTCCTTTCTGGTTACCAAGAACAGTCTTGAGTAAAAATCTTGTCCTTTTTCCTGTTCTGGTACTGTCTGAATGGTCCCCATATCCATGAGGGATGTAACCTGTTTCTGTGCCTCTGCCCATTGTTTTTTTTGGCAGATCTGGCCAACCATTTGCCATTGGCAGAATGTGGAAATGGAATCTGTATCCCTGTGATACGATGTTTAGTACTCACTTGGCCTGGGTTATTAACTGCCAATTTTGAGCAAAAAGTGCTAATTTTCCCCCTATGGGTGCTGCCAAAAGATAAGTGCTTGGTGTAGGCAGAGGGAAGTCATTGGGATTGCTTTCTGTAGGTTTGCGCTTTATCTCCTCCAGATTTGGAGGTGGATGCGCCCCACTGCTTTGACCTGTATGAGTCTTGAGCCTGGTACCTGGAACCCTTAGGGTGTCTGGATTTGCCCCTTTGAGCTCTGTCTGACACAGGAAAGGACCAATTTTTTTGTAGGCCAGTGTCTACTGAATCTAGGTGGCTGCACCTGTAAGAAATCTAACCGTTTGCATAGACTTAGCTTTGTCTTCCATTTTCTTTAAAACCTCTTCTGCCTTAATATCAAACAGAAAATCATGCTGTAAAGGTGCATCTAGTAATTTAGCTTTAACACGATCAGGCAAATTTCGTTCCTTTAACAAGGCATGCCTCCTAATCACAGATCCAGTAACTGCGGCCCTGCAGGAGGCCTCTAAAGAATCAAAACCACATTGCAAAGTATGCTTTCCAACTTTTTCAGCTGCATGCAATAATTCCTGCAATTCCTTATTTTCTGCACATTCTGAAATCAACATCATTTTCTGTTTCAGCAATCCCATAACATGAAATTGACAGTTTAAGGCCCTGGTTGCCAAGGTTGCAGATGTATAAACCTTTTTTCCCCATCTGTCCAGTGCCCTTGAATCTCTGTCAGAGGGGATAGGGTATTTTGCTGTTGAGGCCTTAACTCCCTTTGGACCCTGTGAAATAGTTTCAGGATCAGCAGCAGGGTTTCTAAATAAAAATTTATGAGAGTCAGGGACCCTGTAATATCTGTCAGGCTTACTGGGAGCTGGAGGTAAGGAATCAGGGGTCAGGCTTGACTCCGAAAACACATCATCCACAATGTCTAAAACAGGGGGAATGGCTAAAGGCTTGTGCTGAGAAAGAAGAAGGAAATCCCCGAGCCTCTTTTTTGATTCTGAGAAGTCTTGACTCTCCCAGTGAAAATGCTCCCTCAAAGTATGCAAGGTTTCTCCAAAAGAATAATCCTCAGGAGGAGAAGCAGATGGAATAGACTCCTCAGCATCAGAGTCATCACAGGGAGGTAAAGATGATTCCTGATCAGAAGAGGAATCAGAAGAAATAGAAACCTGATCTGAAGATTCATAGTCAGTGTCTTGCCTAGGCCTCTTATCTGGAGGGGGATGGGTACCCCTGATCAAGGTAATAAGGTCTTCAGCCATTTTGATCATCTGTGTTTTAGGCATAAAGGCCTGTGCACGTGGCTCAGGCATCGTTTTTTTAGTTTTAGAAGATGTCTTTGCCTTTGGTTTTGCAGCTTTCATCGGTTTGATATATAAATGTTGAGGTCTGAATACACCCTCAGAAGCCTGCTCAGCGGCTCCGGACCCATCCGAGGGATTATCATCCGTCGGTCCAATACCTTGAGTATCTTGCGGCATGTCGGACTCCACGTGAGTGTCAGTAGAGGCCTGCGACTCGAAGGTAGCGGGTATCAGAGGCTGCGAAAGCACCTCACTGAGTACCGGTGAACCAGCGACTGGCTTAGGAGAAGCTTCGTCGTCGATTTTGGATCTCGACTGCCTTTCTCTTTCCTTTGCATTTTTTTATGTACTGCGGTAGTCGGATTGGTATCCGATGACATTTCTGGGTAGTTAAATCTGTTTCCAAAATACTTAGATGCAAAAATATTCCGACGCTTAATAATGCGTTGGTTAAATCTAGCACAAAACCAACAGCCAGGCACGTTGTGATCAGGGCCTAGGCAAGGAATACAGTATAAATGAAACTCCTTATGAGGTATTTGCTTCCCACAACTAATACAATTATTAACTTTTTCTGACACCTGTAAAAAGCAAGAAAAATTTTTCCCCAACAGGGTACTTAGCTTTAGTGAAGACTTTGGTTCCGAAACTCAAACTCGAAAATTTCAGTAGTCCGCCGACCGGCACTTGCAAAATTCTTCTGCTTCAGGCACCGCGCGGCAAGAAAGACTAAAGAAAATGGCGTCGACTGCACGATTTATACCCCTAACGACCTGACATCATGGAAGAGAAGACAGCAACCGACGCAGGACCCAAGACTTTGGAATTTAGGCTGACTGAGGGCAACCTGCCAGCAGATTACCCAAATGTAATGACTGCAACAGTGAAACACGAAGTACATCTACAATTTCTGGGCCAGAAATATACACTTACAGATGCAAGTGTATAAGAATATACACTTACAGATAATGACTTTATTTATTTATACATGCATACTTTTAATTGGGTAAGTGAACTGGTCCAGGGACCCTTTTCTGCCACAACCTAGACAAAAAATGGCAGAAACACCTTTTCAGCCACAACCTAGTCAAAAACAGTATAGACAACAAGAAATGCACTTAGGCATACAAAAAAACAACACTGCTATTAAGGCATTTGACAAAAGACTGCATGTACAAAAATTAGCCAAAGAATGACAGTGATAAGCAAAAATAAATAAATAAAACATTTACAAGAGGGCACATATCAATGCATAAATATATAATATAAAGGATGATAAACTTTTCTAAATACATAATTGCATGCAAGCATATTACACTGGACTTGGGTTGTGAATGTTGCATGGCTGCGTAAATTAAATAAAATAAAATAAAAACGGCCATGGCCAGGGAAAATAATTATATTTGCGTCACTCTTTTGACAAGGTAGCATCAAATACACTAAATCTGCACACTTTGGAATGGATCCACAAGTACAGTGGAACCTAAAAACTAGTCTGTCAGTGTGTTAGCCCCATGTGTTTATAGCACTTGAATTTATTTTCTTTGAACAGATCGCCTCTGTATTCTTGAAAGTCAGTAGTTGGTCTACATTCCTAATGTTTTCTATGAGAATGTTCCAAACAACTAAATCTATTTTGAGAAGGCACCTTCACACACCATGTGTGAAGGGGGTGTTATATAACCAAATAATGTTTTTATTTCTAAGAGTGTATGATCCATGTCTAAACTGCAGCTTGCTGAAGACTGGTGGACAGTAACTATCATTAACTATTTTGTTCATAACAAAAAATGCTGTCATTTTTGTTAAATAAAATGGAACTATGTATTCTACTAGGCTGTCAAGTAACCCTGCTACTGATGCCTTGTATGTTCAGCCCATTAAGGGTAGAACGAAGAAACTTTCAAACACAGTGATGCATGTGGAAAAGTACAGTTGTGCAAAATCGTTCCGTAACAGTAGATGTCCATCTCTTCAATGTTGCAATATTCTTTACCAAAGGTATCTCCTGACAAAGATAGCACAACATCCAGCCAGTATACCAAACCGTTTAGTACTTATAGGTGTTGAATGCCACACATATGCCCCCCAGCCCAAGACATAGGACATAAAGGTGACGTACACAGTCAGAACTGAAAAAGCCCCAGGTGGAACAGCATGCCCTTAGGGACCAGGACCTATGCATCCAGAAGAAGAAGAAAAAGAAAGAAGACAACAAAGGATCCCCCTCACCCAGAAGGGCAAAAACAAAAAATATACGTCAAGAGCTAGAACAGAGGGAGGGACACAATACAGCAAAGTGACAAGAAGGACATCTACCATTATGGTAAGATTTTACACAACTGTACTATGCCCTTCCATATCATTGCTGCAGTATTCTTTACTTAAGGGACAGTACAAGAGCTGAGGAGGAAGGCACAGAAGAGTCTTCTACAAACCCATGCAAGACAACCCTGGCACAGCCTGTCCTAGCCCTGGAAATAACATCCAGTTTGTAAAGCTTAGTGAAAGTGTGAAGAGAGGACCAAGTAGCTGCCTCAAGAATGGAACTGGTATCCAAACCCTTGGAAAAAGCACCAGAGGTAACTAGTAGAATGCACCTTTACCAAAGATGAAAGACACTTTCCATGAAAAGAATAACAAAAAGAAATGGCCTAAGAAATCCAGGAGAAAATGGTTTGCTTAGAAACAACCAAACCCAAAATCTTGGGATAAAAAGAAACATAAAGCTGCTCAAATTTGCAAATAACATTAGTTTTCACCAAATAGTATCTGAGCTGTCTGTGCAAATCCAAGGTGAAAAGAACCTTCTCAATGGCAGACCATGGAGAAAGAAAAAAGGAAGGAAGATGAATAAACTGACTAATGGACAAATCATTAACCACCTTGGGCATAAAAATGAGGATAAATAAGAAGAGACACCTTGTCTCTATGGTAAACTAAAAAAGGAGGAATAGCCATGAGAGCCTTAAGTTCAGATACCCTATTGTTTGAAATGAGGTCCAAAAAAAGAACAATCGTCCAAGTACAATGGTGTAAGGAAGCTGAAAAAGCACAGAAGAAATTGACTCGCGCTCCTTTTGCAAGTACAAAATTGAGGTCCCAAGGAGGAGGAATAGGCTTCTTCAGAGATCTGATATGAATGACACCTTTTTAAACTTGCTTGACCTCAAATCTAGAGGCCACAGGAGGAGTCAAGAGCAGACACTGCTGAGAGGTGAGCTTTAACTGAAGAATATGCCAACCCAGCATGCAAGCAGATCACACAAATACCATAGGAACCTCCACAAAAATGGGATCCTGATGGCGAGAGAGGCACCAGACAAAAAAATTGCTTCCATTTGAATATATATAATTTCTTGGTAGTGGGTTTACTGGTCTCTTGCAGAACTCGAAGGGCATCCTTAGAAAAGAGGTGCCAGAAAGGGATCAAAACCCTATCATCCACAGCATCAGCTGAAGACTGGACAATGGAGGATGGATAACAGACTCCCTGTCTTGTGTGAGATGATCCACCCAGTGAGGTAATTTGTGGTGATTGCCCTTTGCCAAGTGACAAAGAAGGAGGAACCAATGCTGTCTGGGCCAAGAGGGAGTCAAAAACAAGATTTTGGCTGAGCCCTGCCTGATCTTGTGCAAGATTTATTGTAACAGAGGAAGGGGAGGAAAGGTGTACAGAAACATCCCCTTCCAAGGAAAAGACAGGGCATCCACTTTCCAAGCCAGAGGACTTGGGACTCTGGAACAGAATAAAAGAAGTTGTCTGTTCAGAGTGGAGGCAAAAAGATCTACCCGAGGAATACCCCACCAATGCTCAATGTCCAGGAATGCATCTCTGTGAAGCATCCATTTGTGTGTTTGTGTGATGGACCTGCTCAAGGAGTCTGCCACTAGACTGTGCTCTGAGGGAATGTAAACTGGCTGAAGAGTCACTTGACATGGGACAGCTAAATCCCAGACCTTAAGAGCTAGTCTACACATAGGATCATAGGAGGTTACTAGGCTAATGGCCCCAGAGCCCTTACAAGCCTAGCCAATAGTTTATCCCCAAAAAATAAACCTCAGTCAGCACCTGTCACCCCAGTCAATAAGGGACACAGATGGAACCCCTGGGACAAATTTGTGGTTACCCATCTACTCATCAGAGTTGTGCTTGAAGACAGTCAGCAAGGTACTCTACTTGACGTCTACGGGAAGTCTATTCCAGAAATGGGACAGCCTCTGGGAGACAAACCTGTCGCTCCAGCAGGTTTTATTGATGCCGCATATTAGACTCAGGCCTTTTGAGCGGGTAATGCGCAAGGAGTTAAACTTACAGATATGGAGCATCTCTAGTAGGGCAGGGTCAAAGAGTGCCTTGTAGGCAAGACACAGACCACCTCTGAGCAATCAGTATGATACAGAGTAGAGTGATAGTGATTTGAGCCTGTCCGCATAGGACAGGTGTTGGGAGGCCATGGATTCTCAATGTGAAGTATTTCTGTGGCCTTTCCAGTTGATGCAGAAGTTTGGAGAGTTACATACCAAATGGGGCATTGTACTCAATCACTGGTCTAATGAGGGAGGCGTACAGAGAGGTAATAACCTCAGGAAGAAGACTGGACTTTGTGCCCCCTTGCTTGTTGGCATACCGCATCACTGTGATATTGTCTGTGAATATTTTGAGGGACCTGGGATGAAACAGGGGATGAAAAGTCTGAATAGCCAGAAGCAAAGCCCTCATCTCCTTTACATTAATGTGATCTGACCTCTGATGAGAAGGCCAGAGATTCTGAACCTTGAGGAGGCCATAAGAGGTACCCCACCCCCTGTCTGAGTCATCTGTAAAGAACTCTGAATAGGACCTGGAACTTGAAAAGGAAGCTCCAGGTTAAGTGAAAGTTGATGGAAGTCCAGAGGGTGGCAATGTTGAAGCCACACTGACTTCAGGTACGACTGAAGCTTCCTCATATGGAACCTGGTGAGAGGAAGCAAGGGAATGGTGGAAACCATGAATTTGAGAACCAAAATTCCCTGGTGGTGAAAGATGGCAGAGGAAGAAGGGAATGGAAAAGGGTAATTAAGAGACAGAGCCTTGGAAGCAGGCAGAGATGTTAGCATGGGAACTGTATGAAGTCTGCAGTGAAGGAAAATGTTATCCTGAGAGGGTATTATAATTGATTTCTGGAAGTTTATGATGAACCTCAGACTCTAACAGGGAAGTAGTAAACTTAAGAGCCTGAAGCAGAGTTGGGCAAAGCAGCTTGAATAAGCAGATTGTCTAGATAAAGATCTGAATTACTCAAACCCTCCACAAAGCAATGCCAGGAGCAAGGCATTTGGGGAATACTACTGGGGCAGTAGAGAGACCAAAGGACAAAGCAGAGAACTGAAAATGCAAGGAAGAGACAGAGAAACGTAAACATTTCCTGAAGAGGGGATGGATAGAGATGTGAAGGTATGGGTACTTGAGATCCAGAGACACGAAAAAGAACTGGGGTAGAAGAAGAGGAAACAATGTCTGCAGAGATAACATCCAAAATGATGGAATCTTGAGGAAGATGCTCAGCCTGGAAAGATCCAGAATTGGTCTCCATGTGCTCTCCTTTTATGAGAACAAACACATCATGAAATAAAACCCCTTACCAGCTTGGGTAGAAGGCACAACTTGAATGGTGCCCTGAGACAAAAGAGAGTGAAAACCTTTGGGAAATGATGGTGCTGTTCCCAAGGAGGCTGAGAAATGCTGTAAAGGGAGGAAGGGACTTCCAAACCATGAAAAATCCCTGAAGGAAAATGGACAGAACCCAAGAGTCTGAAGTGATTCATAGCTAATTTGGAACAGACACAAACAGAGGGACGGACAAGTGAATCTGACTGAGGGAAGTAGGAGCAAATTATCAAACAGAGCCCAACTTGTCCTGGAAAGCGGGTTTCTGGTTGGTAGGAGTCTGAGTAAACTTAGCAGGAGGCACACACCTAGAACACTTCTTACCCTTAGGAGGAGACACAACTGCCTACAAATAAATGCAAACTTAGAGGGATAATTCCTCTGAAATCTGGAAATAGGAGAAACAAAAATATGCTTCAGCTCTCGCAAAGCTTTGCCCTTGTCCTCAAGAGACCTGAAAAGTTCAGCAGCAGCTCCAAAAAGATTTTTATTATCCAAGGGAGCATCCAAAAGTGTGGGATTAATGTCATCATACAAAGCCTGAAGAAGAAGCCAAGAATAACACTTCATAACTAAACCAAAGACAGCAGCCCTGGAACAGGAATCAGCTGCATCATAGCTGCATTTGACTGAGTGGTGGGCAACTTAAGAAGTACAGCCCATTAGAGAAAGGGCCAAAACCTTTTCCTCAGAGTCAGGAAGGTCAGAAACCACCTTAAAAAATGAGAAAGGACAGCCAAGACATACCAATTCTTATGAGTCTGGTAGTTGATAGTCTTAAAGGATGAAGTAGCAGCAGTGTCAACTTTTTTGCCCAGCCTTTCTACAGACCTACTACCCTTATCAGAAGGCATCAATTTGGCAGAGGGCAATAACTTGGATGGCTTGTCAGTGGAGACTGACTCTACAAAAGGGCATTTATAAAGAAATTTGCACTTCTCAGGGACTTTATAGAATCTATCTGGCTTCTTCGGTGCAGGGAGCTGAGAGTCAGGGGCTACAAGACGCTGCTGAGAAAGTATCTAGAAGGGCAGCCAGAACAAGAAGAACAGCAGATAGTTTGAGAGACTCCATCTGCAGGAGCTCATAATATCGTTTCTGAATCTCAGACTTGAAAACACTCTCACTTAAAATAATCCACCATACAGGCAATGTTATCCCCAAAGGAGCGCTCCTCCAGGGGGATTCTGAACTTGGAGTCCAGCTCCTCTGAAGTGTAGTCTAAGTGGGAATGGATTTGGGAAGACTAAGCCAAAGATTCTTCCCCTGAGTGCAGGTCCTTCTCTGAAGAGTCCAGTTCCCTAGGTCTCTTGAGTGGAGTGGAGGACCAGGGAGGAGCAGAAAAAGAGAACCCTTGAGGAGGCTTCAAGGCTATCAAAGTATTAAATAAACCCAAAGTGAAATCCTGCAATTCACATTGATGATCCTCAACAACAGGGGAAATGTGCTTTGTTTTTTGTTTCTATTTCTGTGGGATGTCCACTCCAAACACCTTCACAGGATCAGACCCCCTGGCATCACTCAATAATGGTTGTAGGAATCTCTTCACTAAGATCTAAGAAATCCCCATTGGTTCATTGGATGTAATCAGTCAAAGTTCTGCCTCGCCATCAGGTATAGACATTCGAAAAGCCTCCAAGGACATGTGAGAAGCAGAGGAATCCAAAGCAATCACTGGATGGTCCTCTGGGCTTTCACCACCCTTAAGAGAGACATTTGGGGGTGGCTAGGCAACAAATGGATCAGACCTAACTTTTTTGGCTGCTTTCTTGGCAGAGGCTGGCCCTTGGGATGGGAGGATTCTGCCATAGCACCCTGAGCCAATAATTTAAGTTGCTGGCTCCAAAGGTATATGGAGAAGGAGGAGATACAACTACGAAGGGTCTTAGGCACAAACACTTGGCACACAAAGCACTACGTATGATCATAGGAAGCATGTAAACAAAAGAGACACTGGTTGTGATGGTTTTTATGGAGAGTCTTCCTCCCACATTGACATTTTCCCTTTCTAGATGACATGAACATAATAACCACAAAAAATAAAAGAAATTCCATTGGGACACTTACCTAAAACCACGGCTTGGTAACCAGCACAGCAGAAGGGCGTTCAGACTGCCATTCAACAACTGCATTCAGACTGGTGGCAAAAAAGTTCAGAGTGGGTGCATCTGTACATCATCTTTACAGGAGATCCCTTAGGTAAAGAATATTGCAACACTGATATGGAAGGACATGCACATTTTAATTATTTCTGCTTCGGTACGGAAAAAGAGTCAGTAACATGTACAGTCACGCAAGAGCTGACCCATAGGAGTTTCAACATGATAACCAAAAAAGAGCAAATCTTCTGATGAGTCAGATTCAGTGTACCCTCAAGATACAAAACAGGGACACAGAAAATGGATTCCACGTGTGAAAATTGAAAAGAGGAGTCCTGTTTCATTCTGTAGTGATGGAAAAGACACTTATCTCCTTGGCAGAAGCACAGTGGCCAAAAAGAAACAAATGTGATTTTGGATATATATAGCCCTAAAGAGAGGAGTACCCCCCCCCCCCCCCCCACACACACACACAAAAATAAACAACTTGGACAGTGACTATAAAAGTCTACAGTGCAGTAGCTATAAAGTCCCACAACAGACTATGTCTTCCAGTAGTGAGTCTGAAAAATCATAGGAATACAAGTGAACACAGAAGACTGAATGCCATCAACAGACATACTGATGAAGAAACTTACTATCCATGAACATTTTTATTATACAGAGATACAATTTTGGTCTTTCTTATGAAAGTAAAGTTATCCTTCCCCAATTAGAAAGTGAGGTACTGTGGTATAGTGACACCACTGTCCAGTATTCAGGCAGTACCACACATCCTTGAATGTTAACACAGCTGCACATAAACTGTGACCTCGCATGAGAGCAGCCCCAGACAATGAAGCGTGCCTGATAAATACCCAGGATCTCTTTCAGTATTCTGACTTAGTACAATACAGATGCATTTTACTTTGTGTTGTTTATCAAACCCTTGGTCTGGTAAAGTGACTGACTTACATGCCTTCAGTGAAGCTTGGTAATAACAATAATG
This sequence comes from Protopterus annectens, assembly GCF_019279795.1. Taxonomy (NCBI): domain Eukaryota; kingdom Metazoa; phylum Chordata; order Ceratodontiformes; family Protopteridae; genus Protopterus; species Protopterus annectens. The sequence goes on from NC_056735.1 coordinate 369,390,819, forward strand.
CACCTTGCCACAGCACTACATAATGGTATGTTTTTACTGTCTGTGCCTACACACCATTAAACGTCATAATCTGAACAAGCAGTTTAAGGGAAAATAAGAGGACCTGGCTAGACATTTTCCTCCTAGGGTGGACAACCTTATGTGGAATTCTCATTCTTGTTTTCTTGACTAACTCCTTCAGCAACCAGGCCACCAGATGAACTCAGGTCATCAGGGACAGAGTCAGGGTGAACTTAGATCAGCAGGGGTGTAGTCAAGGCTCCACCCGTCTACGACATGGAGATGGCTCATTGCATGACTAACCTCTGGTACAGAGGTGTAAAAGCATCACTTGAAACCTAAGCAATTCTTTAAGATGTGAAGAAAAAGTACAAATTCAAGAAGAAACCTTAGACACCTATTTAGTTCTCCGTCACCCTCAGTTCATCTATTGACCACAACAGAGAGCTTAACTCAGCATCCACAGGGTCTACCAACAATGGCTAAGATGGTGTACTCAACAAAGTAGCAGGTGTCCGTGTTGCCACACACACACACACAGATATATATATATATATATATATTTCTTCTGTACAATCACAGACCTTGCTGATGATCTTGGAATGACGCTGAAGACATTTTTATGCAGGATGACCGGTTCTACAGCAGCCTTAGAAATAGCCATCAACAGATCTAGGTGGATTTTATCAAGTCTTCTGCTATATGGCCTATAATTATAGAAAGAATGCACAACTTTTCCTCGACAGTAAAGAGGTAAACAAAACAGTTAATGTACTTGCCTCCAGCAAAAGGTCTTTAGATGGATGGGAGGGAACAGGACTCCAAGAGGAAAGAAACGTCCTGCCCTGGTGTCCTTTACTGGCCCTCTTATTTGACAGTTACTGGTAATACCTCTATTTACTTTTATTCTGGTCTGATGAAGAGGAAGAATGATGCTCTACTGCCCTCTTTTTTTCCTTGTCTTCAAGGATTCAATATGTCGAATTACAGTAGTTTCACTAAAGTCCTTAGATTAAAAATAAAACCTAGGCTAATGATCTACAGTCCATCTACAACATGCATTGCAGATTATTGTGCTGATTTACCATATTTAGCCTGCGGAAATGGATAGCTGATTATGAGAGTCTATGTTGAAATGGAAGTGAGCTGGACACTCTACAATAGATGGACAAGAACATGACCAGAGCAAAAGCATTCCCAGCCATGAGCCAATTTATTTTCACTGAAATGCTTGCCAGTTCTCCTTTAAGTACTAATTATAGTGTTTATCATATAAACGCGTTAGAGTTCATAGTTTATTCATTAACTGAATAACTGCCTGCATCTATGGACAGACCATCCCTAGCTGCAGAGCTTTGCTAGTGGACAGAAAAGCAGCTAAACGTTTTACAAATGCATGAAATAGCTCTTCTCAAATTCTGGGAAACTATCATTTTATGTGGTTTTCCACTTTCTAGTTTGCTTGCTCAGAAAAAAAAAGTTTCCCCTTGTCTGCAGCACAAACCAAAAACATCAGTCTACACTTCCACCTATATAATACCAGAGAAAATCCACCATAACTTAATACACAGATATGATTAGTGTACTTCCACATCCTCCCTCCATCATTCCAAGATCACAACATTATATTGCATATATCCAGCTTTTTTCTTGCTACAGTGTAAATCTCAGAAACATTACAGCCAAGAAAAGGTACTTTTTAATTGAGCATCACTAGCATAAACAGCAGTCAGTGATAAGACTCCTCCCACCACACATTTAAAATACCTCTGCATACTGTACAGAATTTATTTACAATGTAACATGCATATTATTTTGAAGAAATTATTATGCACATATTTCTAAGAAAAAAAACTTTTTTACTTAGTTGCATCTTTAGTCATTTCATTATCCTTCTAAACATTAATGACAAAGTAGGATTTAGGCTTTACAGTCGTCCCAAAAATTTAACTCAGTCCACAAATGTCCAGCCCTTTTAACCACTTCTTGTGGAAGCACAGTTCTCATGTTCAAACTCCATCTTATGGAAATGATACTTCACAGTTCTTCCACTTATTTCCTACTTTCACATTATTGCTAGTCTTATTCCTCAATATCATGACCACCCAACACCAGTTTTTGGTTCAAGTCAAAGGTAGTTATGATTTTACCAGTTACTTCCTGGGCTTTGTTCTGTCACTCAATCATTTTCATAGTTTCATAGTATAGTACTAGCCTATCTGCCCTGGGGCATTTGTAAGCCTAACCATAGTGATGTGGCTTTTGCCACCCCATGAAATGGTAGAAAAATGTACAGAATAAATCTAGAATACTGTGCCTCTGTCTAGTAGTTGACACAATGAAGGTACCCTTATATAATAGAATTAGTTTACTGTGCCCATCTAGCAGTGACACACATGTGACCCCTGGGGTAAACTTACGATCTCCCATCCACTCATCAAGATTTCTCTTGAAGAGAGTCAGTGAGGGGCTCTGCCTAATATGAACCGGGATCCTGTTCCAAAGCATGGGAAGCCTCTGGGTTATGAATCTATCCCTCCAGCATGTCCTATTCATACTTGTGCTGAGGTTTAAGTCTTTAGCTCTCGTGGTCCTGATGGATTTGGATTTTTTGAGGTGGAGCATGTCCATCAGATCCTGATTTGACATGGCCTTGTACGTCAGGCAGAGATCACCTCTGAGCAGGCGGTATGCTACTGAATAGAGCTGAAGTTTCTTTAGTCTGGCAGAATAAGACTTATGTTGGAGACCCTTGATCCTTTTGGTGAGGTACTTTTGTGGTCTCTCCAGCTGTTGCAAATGCCGGGTGAGGTACATACCAAATGGGGCATTGTACTCAATCATGGGTCTGATGAGGGAGGAATATAGGGGTACAATGACATCCTTGGATCTGGATGTGAATCCCTTCATGATGAGGTGTGCAAGGTAGAATGTTTTTCTAACCACTTTGGCAACGTGGGTGTCAAATGAGAGGTCGCTGTCTACTTGGGTCCCTAGGTCTCGGATTACTTTTTCCGTACTCAGTGGGTTGCTGTCTATGTGACAATTTGTGGGTACTTTGTTTTTTCCAAAAGGGATGACTATACATTTTTTGGCATTTAGTTCCCTTGGAACAATTGAAAATGTTTTACTGGCAAATTCTTTCTATGAGTTTTGCTTTTGTCAGAAGAATGAGAAGCAGATTCCCCTTCAGGTTAGATTGCTGGTTTGGTCGTTGTTGGTTAAACTGTTTTTATTTCCTTCTTGGCTTGTTCTGTATCCAAAAATGTCTTTGATCCACTAGGAAAAATATTCTAAAAACAGAAAGATGTAGAAACTTGAATCTCACACCTGCATCTTGGCATCCTCTGAATCTGGGATAAATTTGCTTCTTCTCTGCTTGGTATACAGTGAATAATTATTTTCCACAAACACCCTGATGTCCTCAGTTGTTACTGGTTTATTTGTACTTAAAATTAATGCAGTCTATTCCTCCAGTTTATCTGTTTATCTGTTTTTTTAACTATTTTTTAAAACCATTTCTCTTGAGAAGCCTCATGTTCAACCAGTCTTTTGTTCATTTCATCCTCAGATATTTGCAGATTTATCAGCTTATCTGAGTAGCTGCTTAGAAAGTCAAAAGGTGAATGGCAAAAGCAGGAATCCACAGCAGATACGATACCATACAAATCAAGCTTTTATTACTGAAATTGAGCTTTTCGTCAAAGTATTAGACTTCATCAGAATGACCTTGTAACAGAAACACTTCATTTAAATAGTATACCCCAGCCTCTCATTGGTCTTCAATAAAACATCACTTCCCCAATAAAACAAATATGTTAATATACAAATCCAGATAATATGTGTATGTTAAAATCCTATAACAGATACAATGACAATACTGTTAAAAATGCTTGTTAACTCACATAAAAAACATAGATTTCAGCTTTAATATAGAGCTAATGAAAATCCTGTCATTTAATCCAGGAGCTTGGCATGCATTAGTCTTGATCTGCCACTTCAGCTCCATGCATTCTAAAAATTCATTCGAAGGTCCACCTTGTGGACCCAAGTCCACTTGATCAATTATGAAAAATTTAAAAGAATGTGTTGGGTACAGTGAATAATTATTTTCCACAAACACCCTGATGTCCTCGATTGTTAGTCGTTTATTTGTACTTAAAATTAATGCAGTCTATTCCTTCCAGTTTATCTGTTTTTTAACTACTATTTTTTACAACCATTTCTCTTGAGAAGCCTCCTGTTCAACCAGTCTTTTGTTTATTTCATCCTCAGATATTTGCAGATTTATCAGCTTATCTGAATAGCTACTTAAAGTTTCTTCTTTTCTTTCTAGCCTTTTGTCATTTTCATTTTAGATATTTCTCCAGTTTCTCACCTCTGAATACATTTGATTTATTGTTCCCATAAACTACTGGAAGACATCTCCTGTACTAAAGCTGAAACCTCAACTGCCTTTTGCAGAACAGCTGCAAGACTTTAATTCAGCAAAGTCTTTTTTCTCTTTTTCTAGTTGATTTTCTATTTATTTTCTCAAGATTTTGGCATCCAGCCATCATAGTGACCAGACAGTAACTGAATTTTATCAATTTATTGCCATTAACTCCTTTACTTCTCTTTCCTTTTTAACACTGGGACAGCTCCAATCAGCATGCTCATCACAGTGCAGCCATCTTGGAATCTCCTGGCAGTAGTGGATACTTTTTACACTGTTAAAATATTACAAGTTCAACATAAGACCTCTGGGTACACCCACTTAAGTCCTGTAATTCATAATTTATGAATGCACTTGACCATCTACATTTACTTGGCAGGGTAGTTACTAAACCAACATAGTAAGTAATCAGCCAAATAAAATACTTTGGTGACATCAAAGCTAACCAATCTGTTTTTTTTTAGTCAAAAAAACATCTTTATTAAATTATCATGTATGACACAGGCAATCTTACATTTATATAAATGAAAATAAACCATATCGACACAATCTCAGTTGCAAGCATTATACATTACAAACCATGCCGGCACAATTGCACCTGCAAATATTATACATCACATATAATATATCCAGTCATTCTCAACCATAGCGCAGTCATTTCCTAGCTTCTTTTAAATACACTGCTCCTCCTCTGCATGTACTGATCCCACACTTCCCATCTTTTTCATCTGTAATTTGTTCCTACCCTTTTCTAAAGATTTCAGTTGTTTTAGCTCTGTTACTATCTTTGCTACTTCTAGTAAAGTTGGTTTAGACTTTGATTTCCATTTTCTAGTAACTGCACATTTGGGAGCCATCATAATTAGACTCAGCAAGGCCTTGCAATGTCTAGGCAACTGCCAAAAAATACGTTCACAATTACATCTTTCTTCCCCATCACACCTCCAACATTTGCTATCTGTCTAAGGAAAATTCTTTGGAGTCTACCTGGGGTATAAAAAGACCTATTGTAAACACATCAAATCAGAGATCCTAAATCTGCCACACTTTGTTGCATATTTGTAAGACATACATATATGCCCCATTGTTTCTTTGTGAATTGCTTATCCAATCTGTCTTCCCAATATTTTCTAACCTCTTCTGATTGATTCTTACAGTTATCATGCAATATTTTATATGCTCTACTAATAATTCCTTTCTTAATGACAGCTTCTCTTCTAGATTCTAAGAAAAACTCTACCAGTGCTGGTCTTTTGTTTAGGACCACCCTATTTCTTTCTCTGTGCCTATACTCTGATATCAATCCTTGATAGGGAAGGCAATCTATAACCTGCAGTCCAAATAAGTCCTTTGCGTCTTCTCATTCTATTACCTTTCCCTCTCTAGTTATTTGTTCCCAATACCTTGGTGCCTTTGCCAGTTTTCTCCAACAAATTCCAGCCCCCTCCTGCCTATTATCTGTATCCCTAAATGCACTCATTCCTATCGGCAGAATTTCTTTTCTCCAGTCTCATGTTGGTTTAGTTCTTAGAATACTTTCTGCTACTTTATGAATACACTATTCTCTATGGTTATTGTTATTTTCCTTAAAGGTCTGAACCCAAAATCCCAGTCTCTCCTTGTTTCTTGAGCTTTCCATGCTTCATCATAATCTCTTTCCACTTTGAATTATAGTTTACTGCTTATACTATCTATAGGAGCCTTAATTGTGTTGCTCTGAAATACCCTTCCTATCTGCTTTGTTCTACCAGAAGAATAGCCTTATCTCACTTGACTCTTGCCATCTTTCCCTCTCAGATAAAATCCTTCAGCTCCTTATTAATTGCTATCCACAACTTCTCCTCTGGTTGATAAAAATATGCCTGACCTGTGCTGTGTATAAGACTAAAGGGACTAAAAACATTTTAACTGCGTGTATCTTACTATCAATATCCATATAACAGAGCTTCCATTTTCTGAGTTTTTCTATTATCTTTTATTTAGTCTCTTCCCACATATCCTTAGCTGCCACACCAGAATGATTTTAATCCATGCTCCTAAATGCTTAATTTTATCATGTCCCCGTAAGCATGGATATTGCTGAACCAATTCATATGTGGGTACATAATTTACCACTATTGCCTTTATTTTAGCTTCATTAATTGTGTACCCTGAAAAGATTTAAACTGTCTCAATATGTTCCACAGCACTGTAATGTCTCTTTCTGGTTTTGTCATGTGTAAAATAATATCATCGGCAAATAGAGCCAGCTTTTCCTGACTATCACACCAATTACATCATTGAATTTCAGAGTCCCTTATTTTCTTTGGCAATAGTTCTAAATAGAATGCAAATGACAAAGGGGAGGCAGGACACCTCTGCCTAGATCCTCTGCTCAAGCAGAGATTATCAGAAAGGACCCCACACACTTTAATTTTTGCCTCTGATTCCTCGTATATCCTCCTAATAGACCTTATAATTTTATCAAGGAATGCAAATGCTTCCATTACTCTGCTCATAAAAACCCAGCTTACTCTTTCAAATGCTTTCTTTGCATCAAGACCCATAAACAATAATGGTATTTTCTTATGTTCTGCTTTCCTCTTTATCATCAGTGTTCTGCTAATGTTGTCAAATGTTTGCCTCCCCTCCACAAAAATCACACTGATCTGTATCTATCAATTTTGGCATCTCTTTTGCCATTCTTTTAGCCATTATAAACAAACACTTTATAATCATGGTTTAGTATTGAAATGGGCCCGTATGAAGCTGGATCTCTTGGATCTTTACCCTAATTTGGCATTACAGCAACCACCACTTTCTTTAAGGATGTTGGTACTTCTCCTCCTCTTAAAATAGTGCTAAACAAAACCTTCCAGATCTTTATCAGTGTTTTCCCTCCCAGCATCCACACTTCCACAGGAATGTCATCTATTCCTGGGGACTTTTGTGTAGATCTGTTATACATCACAATTTTTATCTCATCTCCTCCTATCCTGTTAGTAATTGAGCCTCCTCTGCTTCTAACCTTGGCATATTTAATTCTTCCATAAACATTTCTATTTGTACCTTTTCTTGACTTCCATATCTCTCTGCTTTATACAGAATTTCAAAGAATGTTCAAAACAATTCTAATACTTCTACAGTATCCCTTGTTATCTTTTCTTGTTATAGGCTCCCTAGGCTTGGTGATAGCCCTTTCTACTTTCTGTTACCTGAGTCATTGTGCTAAAAATTTTTGTGCTCTAGAGTTATCAAAAAACAGTTGTGTGACATCCCTGCACTGGCCCAGTAATCAAGGAGCCTCAATCCTCACCACTGGCAACAGTGAGGGACGTACACAATGGGAGGATGACAAGTACACACACAGTAAAGTGCAATTTCCCTTAACAGCACACAGAGATCACAGTCAGTCTGAGGACTGGTTTCTCCGACCCCCGAGAAGACTCCACACTGGCACAGCTATAGGATTAAGATCTTAGCTGAGGGGTCAAGCCAAGACCTCCAGCACCATCGATGTCCAGCCAGTGCTTCGTGTCTGTGCCCAAGTAGCTGACGCACACACACTATGAGATTTGATTTACACACACAAAAAAAACACACTCATACCTGGGGAAAGCTGACACAGGTTTACTAGCTATGCCCCCTTCTGCCCAGACTATAAGGTAGTTATCACTGCCGCCATCCCCTCCTTATCAGTTACTAGAAGGCCCTTACAAAAGGTAACCAACCCTACTGTATAATGTTACTCTTACCCAAATGGTAAGTGTGACCAAGACTTGCAAGGTTATTTAGGAGTTGCCTGTACAGTGTTACCAAATACATATGCAAGTACTCTAAGAGCTTAAATATGTCTCACAAATATCAGCCACAAAGATAGGTTTAAATATATTTAATAATAAATAATAAAAGAAGAACACAATACTCAAACAACTCAGTAACTGCAGAGTTCAGAATCACAGGAAATATTTTAAAACAAAAAATGCCACTAGTAACAACAGCCACAATCAGAGAGCAACGCTGGTAGAAAATATATTTACTGCATTTAGCGCTTCGGCTCCCAGGCCTTCACAGAGTAAAAAACATGACTAAAACACAGGTTTAAATCCACAAAAAAAAAAAAATATTTTTTTATTTCGGTGGTATTTGTGAGGGCGGCCACGGTGGTGCAGCGGTTAGCATTGCCGCCTCACAGCAGGAGGTTCTCCGGTTCGATCCTCGGCTGGAGTGCCTTCTGTGCATTGTCTGCATGTCCTCCCTATGGTCATGTGGGGTTTCTCTGGGTGCTCCGGTTTCCTCCCACATCCCAAAGACATGCTGTAGGTGATTTGGACACTCTAAATTGGCCCTAGGTGTGAGCATGTGCATGTGTGTGCCTTCTGTGGAAGGCTGGGCGCCGGGCTGGCAACTCGACACCGTAAAACTCCACTGCCAATCATAAGTGGACAGGTAATCCGCTGTGGCGACCCCTAACTGGAAAAAGCTGAAAGAAGAAGAATTTTGGTGGTACTTGTGTTAATATTTTAGAACAACACTGCAGGACAGTCTCAAATAAATACAGAAAACATCTAAACTAACCTTTACTATATTCCTATCTATATATCTAAGAGAGATACTACGCCTTAAGTCTTACTTACAGACAATACACAGGCAGAAGTACTGATGATGGATGTGTCCAGGTCATACAAAATGCAAAGTCTCTCTCTCTCTCTGAGAGAGTTCTTAAATTACTATCAAATGTTACTGCTGGGTCAGCTTGGATGACATCACTCTCTGTCACCTGCCTTCAGTTCACAAGCTAATAGAAACTAACATCTCTTTTTTAAAAGTACATATCTTTCAGATGTTTGCCCAGAACTGGAAGTCGTAAAACAATTAAACACTTTTACATTTGAAAACTAGTAATTATTTCTACTTCAAGGCAATACAAAAACTTCTAGCTCTAGACATTCTGTCTCCTTGCTACATTAACTAACCTTTACAGCACATCATAAAGCACTTAATTTCAACTTATTTTCTTGAAGTTTTGTAAGCTAATCTTTTATGTTCCAGCAGGATATGCTGTGGTTACATTCTTGAAGCTCAGTGCTGCACAAATCCTGTAACACACATTTCTGTACCAGTAGTTTTTCACATAACATATAGTTCTCTTACATTTGTAAGACAACCATATGAATCAAGCTGATATTCACAAATGACATATGATTATTTACAAAATTTCAGATAGCTGGGTTGGTAGTGTCACAAGTTGCTCAAGAGAAATCTTTCTAAACTCATGCACATTGTCGAGATAATCCTTTATTTTCTGTTTAGCATTCTGCAGTTAGTTGCTCCTCTTCCTTTTCTGTGAGATTCCCCTATTTTGCAATACTTTAACATTTGTCAGTCCCTCTAAATAATTCTTGTTACTTCTTGAGAGTATCTCCCATTCTTTGATTTCCACCCTATTTTTAAATTCCACTTTAATTTTATCCCACTCCCTAGCTATATTTTCAGAAAAAAATCTACATCTTCTCTAATAACTCCTGAATAATTTCCACTACCCATTCCTTAAATTCCTCACTTTTCAACAGATAGGTGTGAGAGCACTGGTGTTTCATTTTTATTTAATTACCCTGCATTTTTATTTATTGGTTCACGATCTGAAATAGTGTTTGGTTGTGTAACAAGACCTTCAATTAAATGTACATGGTCCTGTCAAATGTAAATTCTGTCTAGCCTAGCCCAGTTTCTGCATCTTGGGGAATAACATGTAAATTCACTCTGAACTCTTAGTACTGAATTCACACCTCCCATGTCAAACATTTTCATAAATTTCTACAAAAGTCATATATCAAAGATTCTGAACATCTACCCCCAAACTACTCCTGCCTCAGTGCTGACAGACTACATAAAAAAGGTGGAGGCATCACCTTATGATTCCCAAGCACCTTTACAGTAATCCCACATTCCAAACCAATTCCCCTTTTTCCACTGCAGAGCTACTTGTTACCTAATGATTGCAAAAGCCTTTGCATCATAGTTGTATACATCCTCCCAACAATACTCTTATTCTTGAAGAAATTCTTGCATGGTCAACCAACAATATAAAAAAATGAAACCATCATCCTAGGCGACATTAATATCAACTGGTTAGATATTTCTAATAATAATCCCTCTACAGATATTGACCTTCACATCTATATGCAGCTAATCTCTGACACTACTAGACCCAACAATAAGGAAAACAAAGGCTCAATCTTAGATTGGATCTTGGTATCTGACCCAGAAAACATCACCTCCTCAGGGACTCTCCCAAATAGTATAAATGATCATTCCCCAGCATTCATAATACATAAGCCCACCACCATACCAAACTTACACCAATATCAGTACACCAGATCTTTCCCATTTCTCATCAAACACCTTCAATGGCATCCTGCAGAACACTAACTGGAGCCCACTAAAATCTCTCCCACTCAAGGAAACTGTAGAATTCTTCAATTCTACATTTCTTAGGATCCTATATAGTCTTGCCCCACTCCGACTAAAAAGGATCAAGGCAAAACATGCTATTTGGCTTACAAAGTCCACAAGGCAAGTTATGTCTTCTAGGGATAAAGCCTGGTAAAGAAACAAAACACTGTCTAACCTCACTCAATATAAACAACTTTGCAATCAGGCTAAACACCTAGTTATCAAAAACAAAAAAAGAATACTTCCAGGCTATCCAAGACCAAAATAGACTAAACCCCAAGAATTTCTGGGGGGCAATCAACTCCCTTCTCCACCCTGGAACTAACAACCCATGTCCAAACCCAGGAAAAAACACCCTCTGAGATAGCCTCCCTCTTTAACACATACTTCATCGACGTCATCAAAAAACTTACTACCACCTTCCCACCCATTTTAACTGCCCCACCAGGAACTCCATCTGTACATTCCCCTTCAAATCTTTTACCTTCTTTCACACTAACAGCCATAGTCACCTCCACCATTAAAAAACTTATTCACAAACTCAAGCCCTGTACCAGTGCTCCAGATAACTTACCTGCAGAATACTTACAACTCAGCCTCCTCCATTGCATATCCCATCAGCATCCTCAACAGGTCCATTCAGGAATCCTGCATACCAGATATCTGGAAAAAAAGCATTTATCCTTCCACTTTACAAAGGCGGCAACAACTCCATTTCAAACGTCTGTCCTATTGCCACTCTCTCTCCAATCTCCAAAATACTTGAGTAATATATTCACACTCAGCTCCTCAGTCATCTCATACAACACAAAATCCTCTCCCCCACTCAACATGGATTTAGGTCTGGACATAGTACTAACACTGCCCTCATTTCCTTCCTGGACACAGTAAATAGAGCTTGAGATGCTGGCTCCCTAGTCTCAGCACTCTTCCTAGATTTATCAAAGGCATTCGACACTATTTCCCACTCCCATTTGCTTACCAGACTCTCTAACCTCGGTCTATCTCCCTCTACCCTACAATGCTTTACTACCTATCTCAGTAACAGGCAGCAAACTACTAAATGGCAACACTCTTCCTCCCCTTTTATAACTACAAATACAGGTGTCCCCCCAAGGTTCAATGCTGGGACCCCTCTTATTCAGTATATTTGTCAACAACTTCCATTCCTCTCTCACCCACAGTACTGTTATTCAATATGCAGATGACTTCAACTATCATCTGCTCTTCTAAATCTGCCACTGCACTACAGGATCTCACCAAAGAAGCATTTACCTCCACCGAAACATGGATGTCCCAGAACCATCTCGTCCTCAACCTCAAGAAAACAAAACTTTTAACATTTACCCCACAAAACCCAGCCCTGTTGACAAGTCACTATTTTCAGTTCACTCCCAAAACAACAGCATCACTGAAGTTGTCCCTCGTACCAAACTGTCCCTCATACCAAATTGCTGTGTGTCATCACTGATGACAAATTAACTTTCGACCTTCACATCTACAGCAACATCAAAAAATCCCATCAAAAACTAGGTGCCCTGTATAGGTACAACTATTTTCTTAGCCTCTCTGCATAAAAGGCTCTTGCATCATCCTTCCTGCTTCCAACACTTCTATATGGTGCTCCCATCCTCACCAATCTACAGTCCTCCTTGAGAACAAAACTAGACTCCTGTTACAACAAAGTGGCTAAATCTGCTACAAATGTAAAATTTTCTACCCATCACTGTTTCTCTCTGCATCAAATAAATAGGCTAGAATCCCCTCACTATTTCACTTTTCTACAATTAACTACAGCCTACAAGTTCATCTACCACCCAGAAACCTGCCCTTCCCTCTCCTCCATACATATTATGAACCATCCTAACAGACACCTTATGTCTGAAAACAAAATGTTACTGTCCATAGAGAAACCTAAGCTCTCAGACAGTCAAATGTTGTATTCATATACTGTCTCTAAGGCATGGAATAATCTCCCCCCTTCACTCAGAACAATCAGCAATCCTGCCGCCTTTAAAAAATCCCTCAAACTAAATCTATCTTCTCATTGGCTATGCTTCTGTACCCCAACACACAACCCCAACTCCTGACTTCTCTTCTTGGTGTTACAACTCTAATTATTCTATTACTATCATTTCCTTCCCTGCCACTCTAGCCTGACTTTTTTCCTCCTTAGCCCTTCTATCTCCTTCTATTCTTACGCTGTACTCAACATCCCCACTCCATTGAACCTTGCAGACATATTACATTCATGTGCAATTTGAATATATGCCATTTATTACTTCTACTTATTACTTCTATTTTCCATGATTGTAATTATCTTCACTGTTGTGTTATTATTTTTCTTTCAATGTAATAGTACTGCTCAAAATTCTTTATGTGTATTAATATTTTCTTTGTAAGTAATTATTGTGGAGCTTTTCTGCCCGGGCCTCCACTGAAAATGGTCTCTTTCCAGGCCCAGTGGACTTTTCCAGGTAACAAATGCAAAAAATAAAATATAAACAAATAAATAAAATCTACCCTCCTTTGTTATATTTTCCCTTCTAGACCCCCAAGACACATCTTCACTATTGCAAATCAAATTCCAGTCCCCGTCAATACGTAATATTCCTTGCTGAAAGCAAATTATTTCTCCCAGAATTTTCTTAAGCTCAATTATAGCAATTTTCAGTGGGATACAAATACATGCCAGTGTAATCCACCTCCCTTGCCAGTGGCCCCTTAGTACTACAAATCTACCATTGCTGTCTTTTTTATCCTCTATTACTATTGGATCTCCTCTTGCAATGTAAGTACTCCTCTCTTCCTTTGCCCCAGGTAGTCTGCTGAATAACCATCCTGAAAACCTTTCTTTATCAAATTCACATGTTCAGTTCTTTCCAAGTGTGTCTCCTGTAGCACAGCTATTTTCACTCTACATTTTTAATATAGTTCATTAGCCTTTCTTTTTTGCATTTACTTGTAGGACCATTAACATTTAAAGACATTATAGAAAGCATCATATTCTTGAAAGATTATTATTCCCAACTTTTGTTAAATGTCTAGTTTCAGCTTTTCTGTTAAATGCATGTACTGTTTGCCAGGTTAATCATTTATACAGTTGTTTCTTGTCATCTCCATTTGAGCCTATGTCACATCTTACAGAACTTTTTGTTTATTGAAAACCCTCAAACAAAAATATACATAAACACCCAATAGCCCCCTAAAACCTACTAACTTAATAATAAAACACACACAAAACTATGCACATCTTCAAATATTGAAGTTTTACCCTCATAATAGGGACAAATGTTCTAAACTGACAGCCACACACACACAGAATCAAGATAACCTAAAAGAAAGGTTATCTATGCTAAGATGCATGGTATAGGATGTGGTTCTGTTAAGTGTTGTCTGGTTTTGTCTCATCTTTATAACTCTCTCAACTGGGAAAACACCTGAATGCTTTTAGAAAAAGATTTCTCCAAGCCATTGCTCTTTTTCAGACAGTGTGCTAGAGAGACATGAGAACAGACAAAAATCATCTACTAGAAAGAAAAGCATAACAGTCAGTATTATTTTTCATTTACTTGCTTTCTCTTAAAACTTGCTTCAAGCTAATGGCCTTAACCCATTCATTCCCCTATGCAAGAATGAGAAAAAGCACACTAATTTTTCTTTTGTCATGCTCCTTTAACTAGATCTTGTTTTTATAGATTGCAGTGTGTACACATTTCTTAAAACCAAACAAGCAGAAAGAGAAAAGAAGGGAGAAACAAAACGAAAAAACAAACAGGAGCAGCTACTTACATTAGTATTCCCCATTACACTTAAAATGACTGAAAAACTTTACTTTGCAACATGCAAAGAAAATCATGCACTATTTAAATAGTACTATTAAGACATAAATGTTTTAATTACAGTTAACTTTCTTCCTTCTCTTTCTCTCTTCTGAGTATCTTTCCTAACATTAATGACATGAAGCAGGGCATATGATTTACAGTCCCCTACAAGTTTAATAAAGTCCAAGAAAGGCCAATATTTCCAGATCTTCTTGTTTGTTCTATTCCTGTTTATCTTCTCCCAAACCTTGTCCTGCTTCGTTTCCAACATACTCTCGATTCTTCTAGTCAGCACTTGTGCTTTTTTCCCCCTCTCAAACATTTTCCATTGAAACAATGGAAAAGGTTTCACTGGTACAGTCCCTCTCTGTGGTCTTTATTACCAGAAGAACAAGAAACAGAATATCCTTCTGTTTCACAGCTTACTTTTTTTTTTGTCACATTTTTGTATTTCTTCCTTGGCATGTACTTCATCAAAAATGATTTTGTTGCTCAAGGAAAAATATTTTGAAGATAGCTGGGCATAGCAGTTTGAATCTCATGCCTGCTTCTCAACATTCTCTGAATAATAGGATAAATGTATTCCTCTTCTGATTGGTGTACAATAAGTAGTCATTCTCTATAAAGACTCTGCTGTCACCCACTAAGTATTTTGGCCTTCTGCCACAGTTTTGTCAGACTCAACTCCTTCTGCTGGTAAGATTGCATCTTTGCTATTAAAGGCCTAGCTTGTTTTCTCATAGCCAGGTTTGATGCATACACAGGATGTGCCCTTTCAATTAACAATTTCTGTTGTGGAATACCGGTCCAGTTGCTTATTTGTGCTTTCATAAAATTAACTTCCTTCCATCTTCTCAGATACAGCAGAAATTCTCAGACTTTCCCTATGTGCTCAGTCCTCTATCTCTATTATTTTTTGAAACATCTCTTCTTGTGCAGTCTCATATTCAACCAGCCTTTTCTTCATTTAGACCTCTGAGTTTTGCAGTTTTATCATCTTATCTGAATATCTGTTTTAAGTTTCTTCTATTTTTTTCCAGCCTTTTACTATTTGAGTTGATATACTCCATCAGTGTTTCACTTAACTCAGTCAGGTCTGTATGCAGTTACCTTGTACTTTCTTCTAGGTTACTGGAAGTCATGTCTGGAGCTTGCAATGCTTTTTGCTGAACAGCTATAGTACTTTTCCTAGTCAGTGTTTTTTTCACTTTTTTAGCCAATTTTCCCTTCAGGTCCTCTGTTTCTTTTTTCCTGGCATCCAGTGCACTTACTAGCCAGTTACTGAAACTTACCCAGAAATCTAGGTCCACTGGCAGAGCTAGAATTAAGCTGTTACTCAATGTGCAGCCATCTTGAAAGTCCCCAAAGGTGACCAATCTGTTGAGTTACATTTTACCTAGTACACCAGCATCTGGTCATTTAAGATAAACATAGCACTTGCAATTGTTTATGTACATATGTCTCCAGCTGGACAAATGTTGATATTTATTTGCTTGGGTTTATGGACAGACAATGTAATGAAGGCACATGCTAACTGTAGCATGAAAGCTAAAGGAGGACTAGCACAAGCTCATCAAAGTAGACTTCAACTGATAAGTGGTGGGATAATAAATGAGTAGTCCGTAGAAAGACAAGTGCTCTACTGCTGAACCATTAGACAAGGGCTATTTAATCAAACTGCTGAATACATACATTCAATCCAAATGCATAAATATTTTCATTAGTACATTCAGACTGCCTATCAGCTTAGATTCAAGCAATACACATGCATCAAAAAACAGCTCTACACATTAATGACAGGCCACAATACTCTAGAAATGATTAGGATCTGGCTCATTTCTAGAGAAAAAAAAGTGTAATTTTAAGCAAGCTATTAAATTAAAAATGGGGTCACTATAATATAGACAAAGTTAAGAAATTATCCAACATGAGCAGCCTTTTGCTTACTGTGTTAAGCCAGGAGTCCGCATTTATGGAGGACTGGCAATTAAAGATATTTCTGCTTGCAGAATATAAAATAAATTCTACGTACCATTGGCTCATCTGTATTCTTCTGAAACTGGACCAGACGAACTCGTGTAACATTCTCCATGTCCATGTCTCCGTTGGCACTTTCTGGAGAATCTCCGTTAAGATACGGGGAGGTAGGAGGAGGTGTAACTCTCAGTGCTTCGTCGCTGTAAACCTCATGTGCTACTACGTCATGAGTCTGCAGCAAGGCCTGTAACAATGTTACACAAATATAAAAGTGTTGTACAATGTGAGCCACAGATTTCCCAGCATGTCTGTTTTCACTGAATGAATGAATACAGGGTTATGTTACATCAACAGCCTCAGCAATGGTGACCTCATGCTGCTTAAATTTTCACACACAGTTCAGTTCTAATTTAGATTTAATCTCCTGAAAATTCACAATCAACCATGATCATCTTAGTCCCCCAGGCCCTATCACCCAGTTTATGAAACACGCTTCACTAACATTTTTCTTTTGTATCTGAGAAATCCTACAGTGAGACCAGTCCTTCACCACTTCATGGAGGGAGAGTTTTCCCAAATTTGTGTGTTTTGCTCTGACTTGAAATGTAATAACCTCTATTCATTCTCCAACTGACCTCTTACAGTTTGAAAGCCTTAACTCTAGTTCGCTCACTACCATATGACCTACAATCATTCTTAAACAAAGCTTCTGCTCAGTATTTTGAAACCTCAACATAATGGACTGCCTGAAGAAAGAGTTTTAAACTTAAATTTATTTTATACATTAAGGAAGACAGTTAAACACAATCAAGCACTTTCAAACCATATGGAGTAGTTGAATGCAAATTATTTTAGCAAGTATTCCTGAGTGCACTTTAGATTTAAACATTACAATTACACCTGCATTCTAAACCAATAATGTCAGTTTCCAACACAACTAATTTTAATGACTTATTATTATAGATTCACTCCCCAGCTATTAGCTCTCTACTAGGCCTAGTCATTCACACCTCACAATATAATACAATTATCCAGTTTTAGAAGTGCCACTGTTCAGCATCTGGCCAGAGGTCAGAATGATGCTTTAAATACCAGTTCTCTGGTTAATTTTACACTGTGTACAGAAAAAACACACAATTATCATTCTTTACAGGAAAAGCTTTCATCATGTTTGCTTGCACTATAATATTGCACAGAAAGTGGCCTGAGTCTAGCAACAAAGATCCTGAAATATGAACTCTAGCCCATAGTGACCTATCCTCAAGTAGTGCTCCCAAGATCACTACGGTCTATAATCATCCATCATCTGGCAGTAAGAACATCTAAAGCAAACACTACAAAACATAAGTGATAAGATGTGGTTTCAAACCTAGACCTTTGACTCTGAGAATCAGTGGTGAGCAGGCAATATGCATTCTATAACAAAACATACTTCTTTCAAAACAGACCATGCAATCAAAATTCTTCCAGTTATCCTATGTAACTGATCTTTATTATTTTTTAATACAAAATTTTAATCAGGACATTTTTTTCTCTCCTTTACACAGAAGTGTGTGGAGTGAAGGATAAGACATAAAGAAAATGACTTACCATGGTAATAACTTCTATGAAGGGGGTGGGAGGATGGCATAATGGTTAAGGTGTTTGCCTTACAAACAGAAGGTGCAGAGTTTGATTCTCACATGGGGTAAGTGGGGCTAGGCTAAAAAATGGCAAAAAGGCAGTTAGCCTAGTACCAGCCTATGAACCTATGAACCTATGAACCTATGAAACATTTATGTGTTGCCACATCCTCATTGCCATCTCTCCAAGGAAAGAATCACACTGAAACCATCACCTTTGGAATATAAATCTTGATAGGGTTTTAAAACAATGCCATCACAGCTTGCGCTTTAGATTTCTCATAAGAGGAACATGTTGTAGCACTCCTCACAAAAAAATGTGGAAATAGAATAGTTGTGTAAGACCTTACCATAACTATAGATGTCCTTCTCTTCTATGTTGTAGTATTCATAACAGTAGGATTCATAACAGTAGGGAGTAGCTGCCTGCAGCACCACCGTCTGGCCAGTATACCAAAGTTTTTGTCCTGGAGGGTACGTGTGACGTCAGCTATGAGGGCCATAAACCGGCATTAGGTATAAAGGAGACGTCTGCACGTACCCTCCTCAGAATAGTCTCTGCTCTATATACTAGTGCCTCAGAGGTTTTTCAGGAGGGTCCTGAGACTCTTAGACCTACATGCCTGCCAGAGCAGTAGGTAGAGACTTGGGGAAGAAGACGGCCACAGGTGTTCACACAATACCTGCTATAGCAGAAGCAAGAAACAGAGAGTAGGAGGGTGGGACTGAATACTGCAACATAGAAGAGGACATCTATGGTTATGGTAAGGTCTTATACAACTATTCTATGCCCTTCAGTTCTGATGTTGCAGTATTCATAACAGTAGGGAGAGTACCAGAGCTTTAAGTATGATCCTGGGAGGAGGAGGAAGGGTTTCCATGGCCCAGGAAACCCTGTAGGATAGTTCTGGAAACCGGCTCTAGCACGGGATGCCATGTCAAGCTTGTAGTATTTGCTGAAGGTGTGCACCGAGGTCCAAGTGGCTGCCTCTAAAACAGAAGGGGAATCAATGACTTTGAAAAAGGCAGAAAAGGAGGCAGCTGCTCTGGTGGAATGTGGTTTGATACTGCCTTGTAAGGTTTTTCCATGGTGGGAGTAGCAGAAGGAGATGGATTTGGAGATCCAGGAAGCAATGGTTTGCTTAGATACAGCTTTCCCTAGTGCTCTGGGATGGAAGGAAACAAATAACTGTTCTGATTTCCTGATATCTTTGGTTTAGTCTAGATATAGTGCAGAATGGCACAAAATACACTGAATCGACTGATATTGCCAACATTCTGGCAGACAGGTTTAGTGCAAACTTCACCCCCAAAGGGCCCATAACCATACCAGAAGAATGTAGGGCCCCACCAATCACTGACACACAGGTTAAAACAGCCCTATTGAAAGCCAAAAACACACCTTGAATGGGACCGGACGGTGTCCCAGGCTGTGTCTTACAAGAGCTCCAAAATGAACTAACCCCTCACCTAAACACACTGTTCAAACTCAGCCTCTCTAAAGGCTATGTACCCACAGAGTGGTGCACAGCAACAGTTATCCCACTCCACAAAGTGGAGCCACAACGGACCCCGGGAACTATCGCCCTATAAGACTGACTAGCCTGGTCTGCTATGGAGCGCATCATCATCATGAAGCACATTAACAGAGACATTGGGAACCTCCAAACCTTGGACCCTACCCAGTTTGGCTTTAAGGGACGATCATGCCTCCTAAACCTGGTGGACTTCTTGAGACAGTTACCAAGGCATTAGACGAGGGAAAGGAGGTCAACACAGCCTACCTAGACCTCGCAAAGGCTTTTGACACCATTCCCCATTCTAGCATTATAGACAAGCTCACCAGCTTGAAAATAAACCCCTACATCACGAGATAGTTTGCCAAATGGCTCACGGACAGAACCCACATGGTGAGAGCTGCAGGCTGTACGTCCGACTCTAAACCGGTTACAAGTGGCGTCCCCCAGGGCTCAGTCCTAGGACCCCTTTTGTTCGGTATATACTTCTCAGAGGTACAGGCAAGCATAGGAGGACTATGGCTGACCAAATTAGCAGACAACTGCAAACTAGGGGCTATAATTGATTCTCCGGCTGATACAGACACCCTCCAGAAAAGTCTCACTGAGACGGATACCTGGTGTCAAAATCACAGCCTCAAGCTAAATGCCAAAAAGTGCATAGTTATCCCCTTTGGAAAAAATAAAGTACCCACAAACTACCACATAGGTGGTAGTCCCCTAAATACAGAAAATGTAATAAGGGATCTGGGGACCCAAGTAGATAGCAATCTCTCCTTTGATAATCATATTGCCAAGGGGGTTAGAAAATCCTTCTATGTGGCCCACCTAATCACAAAAGGGTTTGCATCTAGAACAAAAGAGGTTATTGTGCCTGTCTACTCATCACTCATTACACCCATCATAGAATACAACGTCCCATTTGGGATGTACCTTACAAGACACCTGCAACAGCTGGAAAGACCACAAAAGTATCTCACCAAGAGGATTACTGGCCTCAAAACAGATGCCCTATGCAGCCCGACTCAAGAAACTCCAGCTGTACTTGGTTGCATACCGCTTACTCAGAGGTGATCTCTGTCTGACATACATGCCATGTCCAACCAAGAATTGATGGACATGCTCCACCTTAAAAAAAAAACAAATTCCGGAGAGCCACACGCTCTAGAGATATAAACCTCACCACAACGATAAATAGGACATGCTGGAAAGATAGATTCCTGTCCCAGAGACTCCCCATGCTTTGGAACAGGATTCCAGTATATATCAGGCAGAGCCCCTTACTAATACTCTTCAAGAGAAACCTTGACGGGTGGATGGGAAACAGAAAATTTATTTATTTATTTATTTATTTATTTTTATTTTTCATTTGTTGACCGGGAATGTCCGACTAGGTTCCACAGAGCCTGTTTTCAGCGGAGGCCCGGGGAGAAATTCTCCAGATGCATGTCTTTGGAATGTGGGAGGAAACTGGAGTACCCGGAGGAAACCCACGCGAACACAGGGAGAACATGCAAACTCCACACAGAAGGCACCCCAGCCGAGAATCGAACCGGAGAACCTCTTGCTGTGAGGTGACAATGTTAACCACTGCACCACTGTGCCGCCCTAAATTTACCCCGGGGATCACTGCAGTGGCTCTGCTGGACAGTGGCACAGGGAACTAATGGCTCTACTTGACAGAGGCACAGGGAACTAATCTAAGGGGGTGGCGAAAGCCAGCACATTCTGGCTAGGCTTATAAATGCCCTTGGGCAGATAGCCTAGTACTTGCCTATGAACCTATAATATCTTAGCTGTCTGTGCACATCCAGAGAGTGAAGGGTCCTCTATGAAGCATTTGGAGGATGGCGGTAGAAGACAGGTAGGTTAATGGTTTGATTCAATGAGAGTTCATTAACTACCTTGGGCATAAAGGAGGTGTTGGTCTTGAGTAACACTCTGTCTCTGTGAAAGATTAGGTAGGGGGATGTGGCCATCAGGGCTTGGATCTACGAAACCCTCCTGGCAGATGTGAGGGCAACAAGCGGAACTGATTTGATGTACAAAATTTCAGAGAAACAGAATGTGCTGGTTCAAAAGGAGATGGTGTTAACTTTTCTAATACAAAGTTTAGATCCCACGGAGGAAGGATGTGGTTCCGTGGGGGTTTGATGTGGAGAACTCCTCTTAAAAAGAGTCTGACTTCCAGTCTAGATGCCAGTGGAAGGGAAATGGGCAGACAGGCAGAGATGGCAGACAGGCAGAGATGGCAGACAAGTGGACTTTGAACGAGGGATATGTTCGTCCTATTTGGAGTAGCTCACACAAGTAGGACAGGACCCTAGGGATGGGGGTAGTGAGGGGGTCCTGTTTGTTCCTATGACACCAATTGGAGAATATGAACCATTTAGCAATGTAGTTTCTCCTAGTGCTGGGCTTTATAGTCTCCTGCAGAACATTAAGTACATCCTCTGAGTAAAGGTGTCTGTATGGGGATCAGGATTTTATCACCCATAAGGTCAGTTTTAGATTGTTCACCTGCGGCTGTAGCAGAGACCCCCTTGTTCTCTGTGAGAAGGTCTATCCGGTGGGGAAACCTGTGGTGATTGCCCTTGGCTAGAGAAAAAAGGAGGTGAAACCAATGCTGTCTTAGCCAAAAGGGGGTCACCAGTAGGATTTTTGGTTTGTCCCTCTGAATTTTCAAAAGGACTTTCTGGATCAGAGTAAAAGGGGGAAGGGGTACAGGACCCCCCCCCCCACATGAGAAGGTGTCCACTTTCCACACTTGTGGATGTGGGTTCCTTGTACAGAACTTGGGCATCTGCATGCTGTCTGGGGAGGCAAAGAGGTCTGCTTGTGAAATACCCCACCTGTGTATCAGGTCTAGGAAAACCTCCCTCTGCAGCATCCATTCATGAGAGGGGCTGAGGTTCTGCGGAGTGCGTCTGCCATCACATTCTGTTGAGAGGGGCTATACATGGCCAACAGGTGTACTCTGAGGGAGTCTGCTAGATTCCAAATCTGAATGGCCAGTCTGCATAGAGGGTATGACCTGGTCCCTCCTTGTTTGTTTATGTACCACAGAACTGTCATGTTGTCTGTGATTACCTTTAACGTTCCTGGCAGGATAGAGAGTTGGAATGTTAGTAGGGCTAACAGCAAGGCTCTCATTTCCTTGATGATGATGTGGTCTTTTACTCTTAGAGTGGACCATTTGCCTTGTACTGAGAGGTTTTGTTGATTTGTTTGCAACACTGCCACCCATCCTAGGTCCAAAGCATCGGTGTAAAGGCATTGACGTGGGGGTGGGGTCTAAAGGTGGAGCCCTGGGTTGGTCTGTACTGCAGATATCCACCACTGAATCTCCCTCTTTAAACAAGGGAGGAGTGGGAGGGGCACATCCAAGGGTTGAGAATGTTGGTGCCATAGATTTGTCAGTATCCACTGAATTTTGCACATGTGTAGTCTTGTCAAAGGCAGAATGTGTATAAGGGATGCCATGTGGCCTAACAGTTTTAGAAATTCCCGAGCTGTCAGAAAGGTTCGGGAAAGGATGTAGTTGAGTTACAGACTGAGTTCCTGAATCCTTTGGTCCGGTATGAAGGCTTTCATGCAGTCCCGTGCGTAATCTGCATCCCAGAAAAATCATGTCCTGAGAAGGAGTCAGGTGAGATTTTTCTACATTTATAGTAAACCCCAGAAGAGAGAGAGTGTGTGACACCTGCTGCAAATGGAGGAGTAGGAGCTGGTGGTCTTGGTGCAGGATGAGGAGTTCGTCTAGGTAGGGATATAGTTGTATACCCTGCATCCTGCAATGGGCAATGAAGGGGGCTAGACACTCGGTGAACACTCTGGGGGCTGTGGATAGACCAAAGGGTAAAGCAGAGAACTGAAAATGGCAGGAGCCGATAGAAAATCTGAGAAATTTCCTGTAATCCGGATGAATGGGGATGTGTAAGTAGGCATCCTTGAGATCTAGAGCGACCATGAAGGCTTGGGGGGGGGATTAGAGGTAGGAGAATAGGTAAGGTTATCATTTTGAAGCTTGGTACGAGAAGGAAAAGATTGAGACAGGAAAGACAAAGGATAGGTCTCCAGGGACCCTCTTTCCTGGGGACCAGGAACACCCTGGAGTAGAACCCTGAGTTATTTTGAGTGACGGGAACTGGTTCTATGGTGCCTTGCTTTAGGAGTTGCTGAATAATGGGTGGGAATAGGCGAGTCTGGTTTTTTGGTGGTTGTGGAATGCCCTGAAAGGGTGGGAGCATCACCAAGTTATGTAATATCCTCTCTGGATGATGGACAGGACCCATTGTTCTTTTGTAAGTTTCTGCCAGGAGGGGAGGGAGAGAGTGAGACGGAGGGATGGGGGGGGGTTCTGGATGCAGAGTGGGTGAGTCACAGTGGAGGGGGCCTGTGATGGTCAGGCTGTCCCTGAAAGGGAGTGGAAGAAGATCTTGAGGACAGTCTTGAGGTAAAAGTCTTTCTCTGCTGCATGCATCCCTTGGATTGTTGTGCTGAGGAAAAGCATTCCCTTCATACAAAGGATGTTTTTTGAGGGTAGCTTCTATGATATCTAGGAATGGGGAACACCAAAAGGTGTTTTAGATTTTGCAACTCTTTTCCTTTCTCTTGGAGGGATTTGAGGAGCTCAGCAGAGGCTTGTCCAAAAAGTGCCTTATTGTCTAATGGAGCATCCAGAAGTTTGGTCTGAACATCCATGGGGAGGGGTTGTAGCCATACCCAGGAGTAACAATGCAGCACTGATCCAGAAGCAGCAGCTTTGGAAGCAGCTTCCACAGCATCATAGCTGCACTTAATAGAGTGCCTGGTCACTTTTGATGCTGTGGAGAGGAGAGAGTTCAACTACACTCTGGTGGGGGAGTCCTGGACCTCAGAAAGAAGACTGGAGGCCTTAGAAATGGTATCAAGTACAAACTTTGCCATGTGGGTTTGGTAGTTCAGGGCTCTATTGGCCAGAGTGGAAGATGTGTAGACCTTTTTACCTGCCCTGTCCATAAATTTACTGTCTTTATCAGTTGGATAAAGAACAGAGGAAGGAAACTGTCTGGAAGTCTTGTCTGCAGAAATAGCTATAACAGCTGGGTCAGCAGGAGGGTTCTTGTAAAGAAACTGGGTGTCCTGGGGGACCCTGTAGAATCTGTCTGGTTGTTTAGCTGCTGGAGGCTGGGAGTCAGGAAACTGTGAAGCAGCTAAGAATGCATCTTGGAATGCAGGTAGTAAAGGGGGCACAGCTGAGGGAGCGGGCTGCTCCATTTGCAGAAGGTCAAAGTATCTTTTCTTAGAATCTGAGACCTCAGAGGCCTGCCACTGGAAGTGTTCCCTCATGAGGGAGATAGTATCCCCAAAACTAAATTCTTCCCCTGGGGAGTCTGGAGAAATAGAATCCTCTTCATCTGGAGTAATGAACTCCTTGGGGGATTCAATTGGAGTCTCATAAGAGAAGGATTCCTCAGAAGATGAATATTCCTCCTCAGACACATGGGTTGGTTGAGGTGTGAGAGTAGGTGGGAGTTGTTAGGCCTGAAAGGCCTTAAAAAGGATTTGGGAAAAGGATTCCCAGCCTGAAATCTGAGGGGGTTCAATGTGTTTGGACTTCTGTTTCCTTTTCAAGGGTGTAGCAGACAAGGGAGAAGCAGATGGCCTAGCAAGAGAAGGAGGAGCAGGGGCTTCTGAGAAGGTGAGCCATGGTTCCCCTCCACTATCAGACTCTGATGGCTGATGAGCAGACGTACCTCCGCTATCCCATACCCCGGCTTCCATTGTGGTTCAAAGACCTGCTTGGGAGACCATCGTCCAAACAGACTCCGGGTCTCTTATCGTTTCTAGAGCTGGTTCGGACACCTGAGGTGCAGCCTGGGATTCGGGCCTAAGTTTCTTCGCCTTCTTCCAAGGCGGCTCGTCAGATTGGCCTACTCCTCCCTCCATGCCTAATGCTGAACGTCTGAGTCTCTGATTCTCGAGGTAAAGATTTAAAGCCGCTAGTCGACTACGAAGTGTTTTGGGGACGAACGACTTACAGATAGAACAGGATGTATGGTCGTGGGCCTTGCCTAGACAGAAAACACACTTATCGTGCATGTCCTTGTGAGGAATCTGTCTCCCACAAGCACACTTCCCTTTCCTAGCTGACATGTAAGTCTAAAACAGCAAGCAAAACAAGTAAGAAAAAACCTCAGTGGGCACTTATCTGAATGGTCCAAACAGTCGTCTGGTCTCGATACTCGTAACTGTAGTCATCTGGTAAAACGAGGAGTAAGGTAGAACTGGTGAATGGGCATGCAATGATCACTACGGCAGAAAAATTCTTACGAGGGTAAGTGCAGACGTCACCTTTATACCTAATGTTGGCTTATGGCCCTCGTAGCCAACGTCACATGTACCCTCCAGAACAAAGACTTTGGTATACTGGCCGGAAAGTGGCACTGTAGGCAGCTACTCCCTACTGCAACATCAGAATAGAAGGACATCTACTGTGACCACAAGTACAATCACCAATGAGGCTATATGGGCCCTCCACTCTAAGTGTGCACTTTTCTGTTTGGTAAGACTTTGCTTGTTCTGTCAAAAGGAACTTCCTAAGGGATTTGCTGCTCTTCAACATCCTGACTAAATGTGAACAAAGGCATGTTTATCTATGGACCAGTGGTGGTATCTGACCCCCCCCCCCACCACCAAAAAAAAAAACAAAATGATACCCAGTAAGGCAGCTCCCTAATGATGTTACTATGGTATAATGCAATGTCAGAAATGAATACTACAGCTATGGTCCCTTTCAGTTGTTGTAGATTAAGAGACTACAAATGCCAAGAACAGATAAAAACTATCCTGCATTTAGTGCTTGAGCTCTTCTGACACAAAAAGAAACGCTATTTCCATGTAAAGTGCAAAACATCCTTTTACCTTAACATGCAATGCTCAAAAAGACTGCAGGTAATATGATGGACTAATTTAGATAGAAATAATTTCTATTTTGGTTTTAAGGTCTATTTCATTTTACTGAAAGGAAACATTAGGAAGTACTGGAGTGATGCTGCTCCATGATTATCCTCTTGACTCTAGCATAAAGAAGAAACAAAATCAAACACCGGACACCAGGACAAAGCTGATATTTAATGAATATAATTGTATCCATTAAAAATTAGCATTGTACATGCGCCTGGGTTTTGACTTTTTTTTTTTTATTTTTTACACATCTGTGAAGTGGAAGTAAAAACACCTGCACTCCTGACTGTGCATTTTCATGCTTCTAGACCTCTTCTAAGGAGGCCTAAGACTGGAAGCTGCAGTTACTGGAGTTCCAGAAACCAAAGCCCCAAGCCCCAAACAGCTGTTGAGGTCCCTGGATCCCTGTGTGAAAATGACAAGACACATCTATCCATCCTCAGCCCCTTTTCCTGTTTTGCATATGGGATCGGGATGTCACTTCAACAGTGACAATCATCTCGAGCCAAGGTTTACATCACCGGGTGGCTAGCCCTGCCTCAGTAATTGATTTGTACCACTCACTTGCACACACACACTCATCTACTGCCAATTTAGAGTGTCCAATCTACCTACTGCAGGTCTATGGAATGTGGGAGGAAACAGGATCACCCAAAGGAAACCCATGTGACCACAGGGAGGACATGCAGACTTCCGCACAGAAGGCACCCCAGCTGAGAATCGCACAGTAAAACCTCTTACTGTTAGGCAACAACATTAACCCCAGATCTAGTTTTTATCATCTTGTACTGATGTAAATACAGTGTTATACAACTGTTGGTTATGAGCTACAATACCATGAAAAAAAATGATTTAAGTGCTCCGACCACTAAATGTCAGTTAATGGTTCTGAAGTGAATCATGATGACTTTAAGGAATGTTATTCTAGCACACTTCTTAAAAAGACATCCTACATGGACTATCGCCTCAGCAGCAGAAAGTGCTTACAGGCTGGCATCTTGGTAGTAACTAGTAGCAATGTTCCATAAAATATAGTAAAGTGCAAAATCCGGTCCATACAAAAGACTTCCTAAGGAGTAGCATAATGCCAGAGGTACCACATACAGTCTGATGATCAAGTATTTTTCCTTTCTTGGTCCAACTTTTAAAATCCGTCTTCCTGTAGGTATCAGAGAAACAGCAAATCATATTATTTATTTATTTACTATTTTTGACTCGGTTGGTCCAAATAGGCTAGTGCCCTATTTTCAGGGGAAACCCCAGGTGATATTCACATGGAGTAGGGGAAACCTGGCTAGGGCATTGGGGAACTTCACCTACCCCCCCCCCCAAGTACCACTGCATCTGTTACATCCACCTTAACAACCACCGACTCAAGCAGACGTGACCTTGGTTAGCATCTCATCTGAAGAGCAGATACTATAACCATGTCTCAAGGATTTGTTAGATTGAGGAAAATGGAAATTCTCCATATTGACAAAGAAAAAAATACTAAAGTGAAGAAGGTACGCTTCTGTGAGTACACCGTAACTGTATATATCTGAGTAGGAATGCAACTGCAGTAGTGGTCACGACATGCAAACAGCTTCCCAAAAGGTTACATGCCAAATGTTCTGAAGATATTGTGGTACAGGCTACTTCCTCCCCAGCTCTGAAACAGATAAAAGCATGCATTTAGCATACATGACCTTGAGTTAATTTTCGCTACTGAAAGAAGATGGCTCCAGGGGGGACTATCCCCTTTCATGAGTGTGTTGTTACATGTTGGTTTTAATAGATGAGTAAACTCTCTTTAAAATATGTGCTATCATACTGAGAGTGGGAGCATTCTCACAACAATGTCACTCAACACTATGTATTAGCTAGATATCAGAGTACTGACCGCTAAATATGCAGCTATAAATGGAAGTAGCTTGTTAGAGAGAAAAGAATCAGGAAATTAATTCATCAACTGGAGGATCAAAAGAGGTGAGCAAGAGCTTATCCTGAAACCCTGGCAGTGTGGAGTATGACAGCTCAGTCATTTCTAACTTATGGATTTGTACATGAAAAATATATATGAGTTGAAGATTCAACCAGTGTCCAATTGATGCCTACAGTCTGGGACTTTTGTAAGATAGCCTGTGAGAGACTGGAAACAAAATAACCAAAACTACTGATTTACTTTTGTTTCAAACAAGTAGGCTACTAATTTTTATTTTCCTGTGACTTTATGAAACATACACGTGTTTTTTTTAGGAAATCCTGTCTCCACTATCAGAATTGATCTTAAAATGTGTATAAAAGCTTCTAGTTGGCATAGCAGCTTGGGTTCAAGTTCACAGAGTTTGCTAATTAACTCCCTCCTTTACTCTCCTTGTCTGACTACTTTCTATACTATATTTGGAAAGAAAAAGGTGCTACTGCACTTGATATGTGCTCCACTGTCAGCCAGGGTTGTGGGTGACAAACGGTCTAGGACACTGCTGCGTGTCCGCATGTATTTGTGTCTATCCATCTGTATATATCTATGTCTGGCTACATATATACTTATGTAGACAGATACAGATATACAGATACAAATGTATGGCTTTGTTGTTGTTTAGTGAAATATGAGTTTTTGAGACCACAAGCACTTTAGCAAGCCTGGCCTGTCTGTCTAGAACTGCTTCTTTAAATTCTTCTACATTTCAAATTAATTATTACAGTAATACTGTCCAGCCACCTTAGCCTTTGCTACCCCCTTCTTTTTCCTAGCATCTTGTCTAGTAAATCTTTTCTTGGCACTATGTAGGCAACCTACTCGAGTTTTAGTTTTGTTATCAGGCCTTCCAGTGAACAGCCTGGATTTATTTCCTTAAGTACTGACTGGATATATACATACACACATGATAAATAGTAGTCAGTCTCTTCCTCTCCACAGGTCTCAGGCCCAAGATGACAAAAGAATGAGAACTTTACCAGTACCTAACCCTTTGCGGAATGAAAAAAAGGAGAAAGAGACAGAGCTCATTTTGGAACAGTGATCCTAGTCTGTGCCTCCTGTTACACTGCATGTCATCACACGTGTGTACCATGGTACTCATATGGGTCTATGTTGCAGTAGTAGTCATGACTTATGGGAAGATTTCCAAAGCAGTCACTTTTCGGATATGTTCAAGTCCAGGGCAGGCTATGAGCAATAGCCATGCAAAAATTTCATCCTGCTCCAAGACTGGCTATCCAACTTACAATGTTTGGAAAATGTATGGATCAGTTTTGCAGACACTCTAGGCAAAGACAGCCCTCAAAAAAGTTGCTCATGTAGCAATAGTCATGGTAGGATTTGCTTTAACCTATCCCTATATGAGTTTCTCGGTTTTACAGAGCAGTATAAAATGCACTTAACCAAACATGTAGAACTAGTCTGCTTGATGACTGGTCTGCACTCTTTCCCTGGTACAAAGGTGACAAATACCACTGGTTCTGTCTGTGAAGTGCCCTCGTTGTCTGGGCACTGGGAGACGGCTTCTACTAATTCAGAAGAAAAATTAAATTAAATGTATTCAGAGATGTTTAAAATAAGTGAAACACCGAAGGAATACAATAGAAGATTTAACTAGGTATTCAGATGGACCAGAAAAAGTGCAAAAATCAGTTTGAGATTAAAACAGTTGGGCTCAGCATAAGTCTTCTCAAGAAGAGCCGTTTAAAAAAAATAGTAGAGTTAGAAGACAGAGCATGTGCAGAAAACTCAGATTTTCTGCTGTACCAGAGAAACTAGAAGTGACAGAGTGCATGTTCCACAGCAAGATTTGTTAACTGAGATACCACATCACTATGATTTCTATTAATGACTTTTACTCTACCTACACAAATGATAACATTATGAGGTCAGTGGCCAACACTCTTAAATGAAATTATTTTGGTTAGAAACTTTACTAAATAGCAATCATATGTCCACTGGTGCCTCTCCTCAATCATGGATGCCAGGAGTGACTCCTGACAGCCCTTCAGACCCAATTTGAAACCCACCCATTGCCTAACAGAAGAATGAGGCATTCTAGTGCAGTGTCACACTTGTGATCATAGAGATTTTTCATTTATATGCCCTACCATTTCCTTGCCCTAACATTCAAAGTACAATGATGTAAGGCCATTACAGATGAGAATGTCTGTTGGTGGGTGCCTACACCATATATGTAAACATCGGATGCATATCCTACCATCACAACCAGGGCTTCCATCTCCCCCAGGAGAGGGAACCAGGTATAATACCACTGCCTTTCCTATTTTCTCCAAGCTAGCTCCTCAAGTTCTGCACTTGGTGCTGTTTTTCACAAGACATATGCTGTAAATTGGCAGATCATCACTAAACCATTTGTGCTGCACTGTGTTAAAACCACTATAACAACATGAAGGACATTTGCTTGTAACACTGCCATGTTAGAATATTAATATTCAATAAAATAATTGACAAAAACAGTCTGTATCAGGGAATAACCTCTCAAATGTACAAAAGTATACATAGAAATCATGGTTAATTCTTGTTTGCAGCAAAAGTAGTTTCTGTAACTACTGACACCAAACAATGCACATGACAAACTACTGTACTGGTCATTCTGTTAATCTGTAACAAAAAGTACTATAGCACACTTCACAAACACATTTCTTAATTTGATTCATCAGTACTTGCAGGCCACAGTGTTCTGAAAATACTGTACTGTTCACCAGTGTAAAGCAAGGTCACAGTAACCGGCTATCCACTGTGATGACTTAGTCTTAAATCAGTGAAGTATAGCATGTTTAATTCCCATGCAAGCAAACTAACTTGTTTCACTACTAATTCTAGTCAAATATATTTCATGTTGCTCTTACTGATTTTTAGCAAAAACTTCATGATTTTCGGGCATGTACTATGAAAGTACAGTTGTATAAATTCTTACCATGACAGTAGACGTCCTTCTCTTCACTGTTGCAGTATTCACAACAGAAGGGATCTCCTGCCAAGCATAGCCTATCGTCAGCCAGTATATCAAAGCTTTTAGTACTTACAGGAACAGTAAGTCACACATACCCCAAGCAAGGCATAGGGCATAAAGGTGAAGTATGGATGAATGCATTCAGAACTGAAAAAGTCCCAGGTGGAACAGAATGTCGGTAGAGACAAGAAAGAACATGTACATCCACAGGAAGCAAACAGAGAAGAGCCCCTTGTCCAGAAGGGCAAGAAGAACCTTGAAAGAGCAGAGGGGGCAGGAAGGAGGAAGCAAATACTGCAACAGTGAACAGAAGGACATCTATTGTTATGGTAAGATTTTACACAATTGTGCTACGTCCTTTCATATCACTGTTGCACTATTTACAACAGAAGGGACAGTACAAAAGCTCAAGAGGAGACCTGGGAGGAGGATGGCATGGAAGAGCCCTCTAGAAACCCATGCAAGATAGCTCTACCCCTGGAAATACATCCAGCTTATGATACATGAAGGACAGAAAACCAAGCAGCAGCCTTAGGGTGGGACTGGCATCCAGACCCTTGAAAAAAGCACCAGAGGAAGCAGCAGCTCTGGAAGCATGAACCTTTACTGATGAGTAAAGGCATTTACTATGAAAAGAATAACAAAAATAAATGGCATTAGAAATCCAAGAAGTGATAGTCTGCTTAGAAACAGCTAAACCCAAAGGCCTGGGATGAAAGGAAACAAAAAGCTGCTCAGAACTGCAAATAACTAGTTTTATCCAAATAATATTGGAGTTATCTATGCAGATCTAAGGTGTGAAGAACTTTCTCACAGGCAGACTGTAGAGAAGGAAAAGGGAAGGCAGCTGAACAGACGGATTAAGAGATAACTCACTGACCACCTTGGGGATAAAAGCTTGGTATAAAGAGACACCCTGTCTCTGTAGAAACTAAGAAAGGAGGTACAGTCATGAGACCATGAGGCTCAGACATCCTCATGGCTGAAGTGACAGCCAAAAGGAGAACAGTTGTTCCAAGTACAATGTTGTAAGGAAGCTGAGGCAGTAGGCTTAAAAGAAGCCTGAGTAAATTTTTGAAAAATAAAACTGAGGTCCCAAGAAGATGGAATAGGCTTCCTGGGAGGCCTGATATGAAGGACATCTGTAACAAATTGTTTGACCTCAAATCTGGAGGCCAGAGGAGGAGTCAAGGCCAGGCAAGCAGAAACTGCTGACAGGTGAGCTTAAACAGAAGAATATTCCATCACAACACAAAGCAGATCATAGAAATAAGAGAACCAGAGGAACCTCCACAGATAGGGGATACTTAAGGTGAGAGATTAATCAGACAGAGAATCTCTTCCATTTGGACACACATGATTTCCTGGTAGTGGGCTTCTTGACCTCCTGCAGGACCCAAAGGATATCCTCAGAAAAGAGGTGCCAAAAATGGACCAAAACCCTTTCACCCAAAGCATAAGCTGAAGAGAAGACAGGTGAGGATGTATAAGAGACCCCTTGCGTTGTGTGAGAAAGTCCACCTGATGAGGTAAGTTGTGGTAATTGCCTCTGGCCAAATGAGAAAGAAGGGGGAAGTGACGCTGTCTGGGCCAAAAGGGAGCCACTAGCAAGATTTTGGGACAGTCCTGCCTTGATCTTCTGCAAGACCCATGGCAACAGAGGAAGGGGAGGGAAGGCATACAAAAACATCCCCTTCCAAGGAAAAGACAGGGTGTCCATTTTCCAAGCCAGAGGACTTGGGACTCTAGAACAGAATAGAGGAAGTTGTCAGTTTAGAGGGAGGCAAAAAGATCTACCTGAGAAATACCTCACCCAGTGGACGATCTCTGTGAAGCATCCATCTGTGAGCCTGTGTGCTAGACTTGTTCACAGAGTCTACCACTAGATTGTGCTCTGAGGGAATATAAGTAGCCCGAAGAGTCACTTGATACCTACATAGCTAGATCTCAGACCTGAAGAGCTAGTCTGCAAAGATGATAGGACATAATACCCACTTACTTATTGACATACATCACTGTGGTGCTGTCTGTGAAAACTTTGAGGGGCCTGTGATGGAAGCGGGAATGAAAAGCTTGAACAGCTAGGAGTAGAATCCTCATCTCCTTTATGCTGATGTAATCTGACTTCTGATGAAGTCTAGAGACCCTGAACTTTAAGAAAGCTGAATGAAGCACCCATCATGTTTTTGAGGCATCTGTAAATAGCTCGAGTCAGGGCTGGAATCTTGAAAGGAAGCCTCAGGCTGAGAGAAAGTTGATGAATCCACCACTGATGCTCAAGCTTGAAACAAGGAAGTAAGGGGCCTGGGAAGTCCAGGGGTGGCAATGTTGGAGCCACAATGACTTGATGTACCACTGTAGCTTTCTCACATGAAGCCTGGCCAAAGGGACCATGGGAATGATGGAAACCATGAACCCAATGACCCTGTGAAAGTCCCTGGCCATGACTGAAGCCAGAGGCAGGAGAGACTGGAAAAAGGCGGAGAGAGACAGGGCCTTGCGGGCAGGCACAGAAGCTATCATGGAGATAGTCTGTATCCTGCCACCAAGGAAAACATGATCTTAAAAAGGAGTCAGAGCTGATTTCTGAAAGTTTATGGTGAACCCAAGACTCTGCAACAAGGAAATAGTAAACTGGAGATCCTGAAACAGAACATCAAGGGAGGAAGCTTGAACGAGCAGATCATCCAGATAAGGAAATATCTGACCCACTCTCATCCTGCAAATGGCAATGACAGGAGGTGAATACCTCTGGGACAGTAGAGAGGCCAATGGGCAAAGCAGAGAACTGAAGACGCAAGGAAGAAAAAGAGAAATGTAAACATTTCCTGTAAAGGGGATGGATGGAGGTATGAAGGTAGGCATCCTTAAGATCCGGAGAGAGACCAGAAAGGACTGGGAAAGTAAAACTGGAAAAAAGTTCTGAAGAGACAACACCCGAGAGGACGGAATCTTGAAAATGGCATTGAGCTATGAAAGGTCCAGAACTGGTCCCCAAGTGCCCTCCTTTCTAGGAACCCAAAACATTCTGGAATAAAAAACCCTCTCTACTTGGGCAAGAGGTGCAGGTGGAATGATGTCTACATGAAAAGACATTGAAGCATCTCTGGGAGAAGAGATGTTGTTCCTGAGGAGGTTGAGAGATGCCCAAAATGGAAGGAAGGGATTTCCAAACCATGAAATATCCCTGGTGGATAACGGGCAGAACCCAAGACTATGTTGTTATCCTTAACCAATCTGGAAGAGACAAGGAATGACAGAAAGATAAACAAACTTGGACAAGGGAAAGGGGATGCAAATTGTCAAATCCTGAGAAGAAGGTTTCTCTGAAATAGAGGTCTGGAGTTTAGAGGTTTGGAGTACAGTTAGCAGGAGGCACACGTCTAGAACCCTTTTTACCTTTGGGCAGAGGACAAGACTGCCTGTGAACAAAAGCAGATTTGGAAAGGTAATTCCTTTGAAACCTTGTAATAGGAGAAACAAAAATGTTTAAATTCCTGCAAGGCTTTGCCTTTATAGTGGAGAAACTTATGAAGTTCAACAGCTGCTGCACCACAACAATTATTATCCAATGGCGCATGCAGTAGTTTGGCCTTAATGTCATCAGGCAAAACCTGAAGACAAAGCCAGGAGTAATGCCTCATAACAGAGCCAAATGCAGCAACCCTGGAGGAAGTATCAGCTGCATCATAACTGCATTTAATAGAGTGGCGAGCAATTTGAGAGGTGGAACTACCAACAGGGAAAGGGTAGAGGCCTTCTCCTCAGAATCAGGAAGGTCAGGAACCACTTGAGAAACCTGAGAAAGGAGCCAAAATGTACCTGGTCATACGAGTCTGGTAGTTAATGGCCCTAAAAGATAAAGTGGCAGCAGTGTAAACCTTTTTGTCTACCTTCTCCATGACCCTACTATCCTGTCTGAAGGAAGCAACTTAGTTGAGGGCAACAGTTTTGAAAGCTTGTCAGAAGAGACAGACACTACAAAAGGATCAGCAGTATATATTTATACAGAAATGTACATTCATCAGCCATCTTGTAAAACCAGTCAGGTTTCTTGGCAGCTGGGGGCTGAGACTCAGGGGCCAGAGAAGTTGCTGAAAAGGTGTCCAGGAGGGCAGCCAGAACTGGGGAAACAGCAGAAGGCATGGGAGACTCCATCTGAAGAAGCTCATAATACCTCTTGTAGATATCAGAGACATGAGAGCAATCCCACTTAAAGAATTTCATCATATGTTCCCAAAGGAGAGTTCCTCTAAAGAGGAATCTGGACTAACGGAACCCTTTTCCTCTGAACCATAGTCCAAGGGGGATGGGATTTGAGAAGAGTATGTTAAGGACCCCCCCCCCCTCAAATCCTGGTCCTCATCAGAGGAATCCAGTTTCCTAAGTCTTTTAGGAGAAGTGGAGGACCAGGGAGTGGCAGGCACAGATACCCCTTAAGGAGGCTTTAAATCCATTGAAGTGTAAACAACCCCCTGAGTAAAATCCTGCCAGTCACTTTGGGGATCCTCAACTGCAGAGGAAATATGCTTGGTTTTCTGTTTTTTTTTTTCCTGTGGAACATCCGCACAAAATATTTGTTATAGGGGCAGACCCTTGTTGACACTCAATAAGTGCAGTTGAGATCTCCTCCCTCACTAAGATCTTTGGAATCCCCCTCGGCCCACGGATATAATCGGATGAGGATCCCCCTAAATGTGTGGAGCAGACTTTTGTAAAGCCTCCAAGGACATGCAAAAATCGGATCCGTGCCGGCCTCCAACAGGGTCATAGCAGAGGAATCCAATGCAACTACCATACGATCCTCTGGGCTTTCACTAACCTCAAGAGAGACATCCAGGGGAGGGTGGACAGCAGCTGTATTAGACTTAAGTTTTTCGGCCTTCTTCTTGGCTGATGGCTGACCCTTGGGGTGGAAAAACTCCACCGCAGCACCTTGAGCCAACAGCTTAAGATGGTGGTTTTCAAGGTAAATAGATAAGGAGGAGAGATCACTACACAGGGTCTTGTGGACAAAAGCTTGGCAGATAGAACACTGTGTATGGTCATGGGAATCACCCAAACAGAAGAGAGACTGGTCATGACAGTCTTTAAGGGGAATCTGTGTCCCACACTGACATTTTCCCTTTGTGGATGACATGAAACCAACCAACACTAAATACAGAAAGACAAGGAGAAACCCCATTGGGGCACTTATCTGAAAAGTATCCTGGTAATCAGCATAACAGAAAGTCATTCAGACTAACGTTCAATGATGGCATTCGGACTGGCAACAAAGTTGTTCAGTGTGTGTACATCCATATGTCAACCTTTATGCCCTATGCCTTGCACAGGGTGTGCACCTCAAAAGCTTGCTATCCTTGGCAGGAGATCCTTTCTGCCATGTATACTGCAACAGTGATACAGACGGGCGTCTACAGTTCTGGAGTAAATGATGATGCAATAATTCATTATATGACACACACACAGATATAAGCTTGCCATGCTGCTGTTTCATTCTCAACTAATTTGTAGTAAATGGACATGTTTTCCACATATATGACTATACAAAGACACTTGCATAAAAAACCTACAGGATGAAGTCCAAAAGACTGCAGCAGCTGTCAATCTCATCCCCACCTCCCTTGCTGAACTCCTTACCTCTTTGTTTTACTTCTATGCATCCCTAAACTCATCTGTACACCGTACCATTGCCTCAGGCAATGGATTCAGTGGACTCTCAGGCCTCCACATCAATAAATATTTCTTCAAGTTTGCCCTGAAATGCCCCTTTTCCTGCTGCCAGCTCTGTCTACCTATTGTGCTCCTCATTTCTCTTCATCTCCAAAACTTCTACGTCAAATGCCTCTGTCAATACAGCATTTCTGTCTCATTCCCTTTATATTTCTCTTCTGCTGCACTCAGTTCTCCCCATCTAAGTCCTTTCTTCAAACCTCAAAACCTCTCCATTCCATCTGTTGTACTAATCCACTTATTCAGTCCTCTGAAACGTTGCCAGTAATGAGCAAAACAATTCAGATGCTGCCTTATCAAAGCCTTGTGCAAACAAAAGGAGGCTTAAGTCTTTTTGGAATTCAGTTTTGCAGCAACCAGCACCCTAAAGGCCTTTTGTCAGTGCTTTTTCACACTGCATTCTGGGATTAAATCTAGAGATGATTATGGCCCCCAGATCTTTTTACTCCTCTTCTGTCACTTCTACCATCATTTCACAAAGCATGTATGTTTTATGAGGATTATCAACAAACCTCAAAATAATCAGGTCAGCTACCTCTCAAGCTTCACCACACGTCTCGGGAGACTGTCCCAGCCATCTGAAATCACTGCATTAATTGTCATGTTAGCTGTCTGTTGAACTAGCCACACTGTAATACCTGGCACAAATGTACTAAACAGGGCCAGTCTTAGGAATAAATCACATAGCTCTGGAGTGTGTTCCACCCCCCCCCCATGTCATGTCATCAGTGATGAGGTTAGACCACAAAACTGCCTCCCTCAAAATAAAAATCAACCTGGAAAGCCCAACTAAATCCATAAGAGTTATTCTAAAGCAAACCATATCCAATTAAGCAACAGTTTGTCAAAATTCACAGCAATCCTGCGCTGAGCTACCATTACGAATCACCAGTCCTGCAGTGAGCTACCATTACCAACCACTAGTCCTGCAGTGAGCTACCATTACCTAAAATATGTTTTTTGAAATATGCAGTCTACAAAGATGGTGCTAGTAACTTCCTTTAACATTGTGCAGTCAGTGGCCATAGCCCAGTGATGAATCAGAGAATCCCTTTTTATAATGGTCAGCCCCAGAAAGTGCTGGTCCATCAGAAAAGACATCAATGGGATGTTACGGTCCATAACTTCAGAGTTTCACTACACACATAACATAACTTAATCTCTCCATATTTGTTGATGTAATACTTTACTATCCCTGATCATCTGGTTCAAAATCGACTTTGGGAGAAGGAGATGTTGAAACAACTTCTGACAGTCAACATAGCCACTGAGCTTCAACAAATTGCTGTACAGCTTTGCTCACTTGAAAAGACCATCTTCACTGGTTCTGCAGACACTACCTTACCAAGCTACCTAGATGTCCCAACAGTGCTCACCACTCAGGACAAGGATGTGTCAGTCATAAACATCTGCATAATGGGTAAATAAAAGGGGTGCCCCTCAATGAAATCACCACCAAAGAAAGCCAGTGACATAGATCTTGGACTATCAAGGAAGAGAGTGCATTTAGAACTCCAGAGACTCATTGCCTTAAGCCATTAGGCACAATGGAATCAGCGAATGCTGCACATATGCAAGCAAGTATGCATGCAAGTGAAATAGCTATAATAGCTACCACCACATGAGCTACGGCCCAGAGAATTAAGTAGGTTGGGATCATTTTCATGCACAAAAGGGCTGAGAAAATACCATGTGAGCAAAATTGTCTCCAAGGAGATGAAAACCATTTACCAAGATGAGTCAAACTGCAGGCCCAGAAATATGTTCCTCTCTGAGGGGAACCAATAAAGATTTTTCCAGAATGACTGCAGCTCCCAAATTCCAGTAAAGACAAAGGTGACTTACAGACTGTAATGGATTGTACCCTTGACGGAAGGAGTGTTCAGCCAAATGTATGCATTAAGGAAGGACATATCTCCTCCTCTTCTTGACTGCTAAACATCTGATAAAGATGCACAGAGCAGAGGACAACTTAAATGGGAAGGACTAAAATGAAACCTTGAACCTTATAGACCATGCATTCCGTGACAGCTGATGCATTTTTAAAAATATGTAAACATCTGTTTTATTAGGGGATATACTGAGGGATAACTGTCATCATCATGACTGCTTTTATTTTTGCCCTCTCTCTCAATGAATATATTTATTATTTTTCATATATATTACAGAATGTATACATACTTAGGGTAAAAGAAATGCTGAGCTAGTAATATGGGTTTTACATACATTATGTTGACTTATCACACTTTGATTTAAGTTATTCTGAAAGTTAGTTCTGAAAAGCATAAACAGAGAAACATGAAAACAAACCAGGAATTTTTTTTTTGCAGGGAGACAACCCCCCCAGCACCAATTCCACTATCCACTAAAGTGGAAAAAAAGACAATCCCCCCTACTCCCAAAAGTGCACTGCCCACTTGTGCAATCCAGCATACTGAGGTTAAACACTCTGCAATATTAATCATTCAGTTTAAAGACATACAATCACAGAAACACCTCAAAACAATCTGAGCATGCTATAACTATGTATGCATTTAGTTCACCATTGTGTATTTACATAATTTGTTCTTCTTCATGCTTTATGACTGTTGCTGACATTTGGCCCAGGTCATGATTGCAAATACTTCACTGTTGAGAACCAGTCTAGTTTACTGTTAGCAAAGTACGGAAATAAATAAATAAATATATGCATATATAAATGAGATAAATCAGCTTAGTATTTCTGCATCGGTTGCTGTCACTTGAGGACTGACGTCAGGTTGTCAGTAGTATAAAGTAAGGCAGCTGACGCCATTACATCAGTTTTTCTTGCCCTAACTTGTCCAAGTAGGAGGCCAGGCTCTGGTGGAAGAACCCCACCAGTGGAAAATAAATACCCAGTATGTCCTTTGTAAGAAAAGGAGAACAACAAGGAAGAATGGTAATAAAATGAGAAAGAGAAGAAAGGGGGATGGAGGGAGGATAACCAGGACTGCAACAGTGAATACACTCGAACATCTACATTTATGGTAAGTGTACACAACTGTACTATGTTCTTTGTGGTTCACTGTTGCAGTCATCACATTTGGGTTGATTCCCAAAGCTGAGGAAATGGGTGGAGGCAGTCAAGGAAACTAGGGGCTGGCTAGGATGCCCTGCAAGACTGCAGAGGCAAATCCTGTCCAGGATTTGGAGAAGAGAGGCAGGTGGTAATGCTTGGTAAAAGTGTGAACAGATGTCCACGTGGCAGCCTCCAGGATGTCCCTGGTGGGGATTCCTCTGAGGAAAGCTGGAGAGGTGGAGGCTGCTCTGGTGGCGTGTGTCCTGACCCCCTTGGGGGAGGCTTTCCATGCTGTTTGTAGCAGAAATGGATGCAGTGTGCTATCCATTTAGAAATGGTTTGTTTGGAGATAGCTTTGCCTTCTGCCCCTGTAGCAAAGCTAACCAGCAATTGATCAGACTTTCTGAAGGATTTAGTCCTGTCTATATAGAATTTGAGCTGCCTGTGCACATCTAGAGAGTGAAGAATCCTTCCCCCCTTGTTCTGGGGATTAGGAAAAAAGGTGGGCAAATGAATAGATTTGTTGAGAGCCACACTGGACACCACCTTGGGCATGAAAGATGGGTTAGTTCTGAGGGATACCCTGTCTGCATGGAACATGATGAAGGGTTCCACAGCCATGAGTGTTTGCAGCTCAGGGACTCTTCTGGCTGAAGTGATGGCCAGAAGGAATGCTGTCTTCCAGGAGATAAATTTTAGCTCTGCAAAAGAAGCTGGTTCTAAAGGGGGGAAGGTGAGCTTTTCCAATACAAAGTTTAGGTCCCAAGCTGGTGTTGGTGCCCTTCTGGGTGGCCTCAAGTTGCTAGCCGCTCTTAGGAACTGTTTCACCAAAGGGTGTGAGGAAAAGGGGCTGCTCATCATGAAAATGAGCAGAAATAGCAGAGGCATGAATTTTTATAGAGGAGAAAGAGAGGCCACTGTGTAGAAGGTCAGCTATTCCAGGATGACAGGGAGGGAGGGCTGTGCCACATTGGCTCCCTTAGCCTGGATCCAGGTGCAGAACCTTTTCTATTTATCAGCATAAGACTTTCTGGTGAAAGGGCATCTGGCCTCATGGATAACATCCAGAACCTGTTTACTGAGGTTGGCAGATTGGTCTGGGGTTAGGGAATAAGCCAAGCTGCCAAATTGAGTGTCTGCAACTGGGGATGCATGAATTCCCCTTTTCTCTGTGTCAGGAGGTTTGGAATCTGAGGAAGATGCCATGAAGGCAGCAGGAAAAGGCTGCACAGCAAGGGGTACCAGTGTTGCCAGGGCCAGTCTGGAGGTATAAGAATGGTCCTTGGTTTCTCCTCCCTTATTTTGAGCAGTACCCTGGGGATGAGAGGTAGGGGAGGGGAAGGCATAGTCCGATAGATTGA
Source organism: Protopterus annectens (assembly GCF_019279795.1). Lineage (NCBI taxonomy): Eukaryota > Metazoa > Chordata > Ceratodontiformes > Protopteridae > Protopterus > Protopterus annectens. The sequence goes on from NC_056735.1 coordinate 369,432,651, forward strand.
CCCAGGGGAAGGACAGGGCATCCACTTTCTAAGCCATGCAGTGATGTTCCCTGGTGCAGAATGTGCTGAGCTGATGGTTGGTGTGGGAGGCAAAGAGGTTGACCTTTGGGGTTCCCCATGTCTGAGTTATTAGGGTGAAGGTACTTCTGTTGAGTTGCTACTCATGTGAGTCCAGAAGATTTCTGATTAATTGGTCTGCCAGAGAGTTGAGAGAGCCTGGTAGGAATTGTGCTCACAAGTGTAGTTGCATGGCAGAGGCTGTGTGCCAAAGGGTCATGGCCAGCCTGCATAGAGGGTAGGAGTGAGTCCCTCCCTGCTTGTTCATGTACCACATCGCAGTGGTGTTGTCTGTTTTGATCAGGAGAGTCCCTGGACAGAGAAGGGGCTTAAAAGCTATCAAGACTTGTTGCACAGCCATCATCTCTTTTTGACTGATGTGCAGAGGGATTTTCTGTGGGCTCCATTGGCCCTGTATGCACCTGCCATCCAGGTGTGCACCCCAAGCATAGTCTGATGTGTCTGTGGTGAGGGTCTGGGTGGTGGGGATAAAGGCAGTCCTTTGCTGTGGGAGCATGCTACTGCCCACCAAAAAAAAAATCTTTTCTGAGGCAAGGAATTATAGGAAGAAGAGTTTGCAGGTCTTGAGAGTGCTGACACCAAAGGCTCTTTAGGTACCATTGAAGTTTCCTCATGTGCAGTCTGGCATATGGAATGAGTAGTATGCAAGATGCCATGAACCCCAGAGCTTGCAGGATCTTCCTTGCAGTTAGCTGGGGCCTGGTGGCTAGTTGAGAGAAGTAGGTTGTCAGGAAAATTAGTTTCTCTTGTGTAAGGTATGCCATCTGGGATGCTGTGTCCAGACTTGCTCCCAGGAAGATTATCCTTTGGGTAGGCATCTGCTTGGATTTCTTTTCATTGACTGTGTACCCTAGAGAGGTTAGGAGGGTATTAATAAAGGCCAGGTGCGTATTAATAAAGGCCAGGTGCTTGAGCAGCTTTTCCTGGCTGTCTGCCTGAATAAGGCAGTCGTCTAGGTATGGGTAAATCTGAATATTTCTTTGTCTGCAAAAGGCAATGGCTGGAGCCAGACATTTTGTGAAAATTCTGGGAGCAGTAGATAAGCCAAAGGGAAGCGCAGAGAACTGAAAGTGTGGAGATCCTGCCCTGAAGCTGAGATATTTCCTGCATGATTCCCTGATAGGAATATGGAGGTAGGCCTCTTTTAGATCTAGGGTGGCTAGCCAAGCATCCTTGGAGACATGGGTAGCAGCTGCTGGAGGGTAGGCATTTTGAATTTTGGGATCACCGCAAAGGTGTTTAGAATGGATAGATCGAGAATGGGGTGCCAGGTGCCCTCTTTTCTGGGTACCAGAAATAGTCTGGAGTAGAAACTTTGGCTCATCTGTTCTGCAGGAACGTGCTCTACTGCCCTCATAGAGAGCAGGGAAAGGATTTGCTTTTTTATCCTCTGCCCACTGATTTGGTGGTAGATCTGGGAACCCTTTTGTGGTTGGAAGGTTGTGGAAGGAAAATTTGTATCCCTGAGACACAATGTTCAGAACCCAGTGGTCCTTGGTAACGGTGGCCCAGGTGCTTGAGTGAAACGAGAGTTTTCCTCCTAGGGGTAAGTGAAGGTGGGCAGAGGGAGGGGTGGAGGAGGTGAGTCATTGTGAGTCCTTACCATAAGGGGTGGTTTAGAACTCCCTGGTTTTGAAGTGGAGGTAGTCCACTGCTTAGATCTCTGCATTCCCTGCAGCTGCTGTCTGGGGCGGGGGGTCTGTTTCCACAGGGCCTAGGTTGGGCCAGTTTACTGGGAGCAGGAAAGGACAAGTGTTTGGAGTTGGGCCAGTTTACTGGGAGCAGGAAAGGACCAGTGTTTGGAGGGACAATGCCTGCTGAACCTAGGGAGTTGGACCTGCAAGATATCCTTAACTGTTTGCATAGATTTTACTTTTTAGTCCATCTTTATGCCTTAGTGGCAAATAAGTTATCTTTGTGCAAGGGGGCATCCAGCAATTTAGATTTGACATGGTCTGGCAGGGGCTGTTCCTTAAGCCATGCATGCCTTCTAATAACAGATCCAGTAACTGCTGCCCTGCAAGAAGCTTCTAGGGCATCAAATCCACAGTGCAAGGTGTGTTTAGTTACTTGAGTTGCAGAATGCATTAACTCTTGTAAATCTTTAGATTCTGCCCAAGCAGGAAAGGAAGGCATTTTTTTGTTTAAGGAGTTCCAAGGTATGGTGCTGAAATTTCAGCATATGGAACTGACAATTTAGTGCCCTGACAGCAAGAGTAGCTGAGGTGTATACTTTTTTACCCCATCTGTCTAATGCTTGGGAATCCCTGCCTGAGGGGGTGGTATTCTTATCAGAGGTTGCTTTAATCCCTTTTGGCCCTTGAGAAAAGACTTCAGGGTCAGCTGTAGGATTTTTAAAAAGATATTTGTGTGAGTCAGGAACTCTGTAGTACCTGTCTGGGTTTTCTGGGAGCTGGAGGAAGGGCGTGAGGAGTCAAAATGGATTTGAGGAAAACATCCTCCACAACATCCAGGACTGGGGGGGATGACCAAGGGTCTGTGTTGTGGAAGACCTAGGAATTCCCTAAGTCTCCCATTGGAAATGCTCCCTTAAAGTATGCAGGATTTCCCCAAAGGAAAAATCCCTCTGGGGGAGAGGCTGAAGGAATGGAATCCTCTGCACCAGAATCCTCATAAGTGGAGAGGGGTTGCATGTTTTCATATTCATATGCATCAGCTTCATCTGACTCTTGTTCAGACAAAACTACAGGGGACATATCTCTTTTCCTTTTGGAGGGAGTAGCTTGGCTTCCCCTGATCAGCATGATAATGTCTTCCACCATTTTAAGCATTTGAGACTGAGGCAAGGTAGCAGGCGCCTGAGAGTGGGTCGTCTGTTTCTTGGGTGTGGTTCGTACCCTGGGTCTAAGAAACTTGGCCGTTTTTGAAAGAACGGTAGTCGTGAAAGAAGACGTCAGTTTGTGTCGGGATTCGGTAGTGCGAAGGACTTCCTCGGAAGCCGGTGCCTAATCAGCTGCTCCAGACCCATCCAAGGTAGAGACAACCACAGGATCCTTAGTCAAAAAAGAGTTATGTGGCATACTGGACTCCAAAAGGGTCTCGGTAGCGGACTGCGATTCAACAGAAGTGGGCATCAGGGGCTGCAAAAGCACTTCACTGAGTACCGGAGAACTGATGACTAGCTTAACGGAAGCATTGTCGGTAGGTTTGGACCTGTGCGTTCTGTCTCTGTCTCTTTACATTTTTTTCTGATCATTTGCTGCCAGATGGCTTTACCAAAGCCATATCGGAATTCGAGGACTGTAAGTGAAAATATCTGGCTACAATAAGGGCCCGACAATGGATAGTTCTGGCGTTGAACAAAGCACAGAAGCGACAATGAGGGATATCACGGTCTGGGCCTAAACAAGTGAAGCAGTAAGAGTGGAAGTCTCGGTGTGGTATTTGCTTTACACAGGCGAGACAATTATTAACTTTTTCTGGCATCGGTTAGTGCAAGATAAAAGGATCCCCAAAGGGGTACTTAGCTTTAGAAGACTTCAGTTCGGTAGACGAAAACTCAGGTAGTGGCCGACCGGCACTCGTGCAAACTGATTCTCCTTCGGGCTCCACGGAAAGAAAGACTGATGTAATGGCTTTGGCGGCCTTAGTTTTATACTACTGATAACCTGACGTCAGTCCTCAAGTGACAGCAACCGATGCAGAAATACTAAGTCTCTGGTATTCGGGCCGGCCGAGGGCTACCCTGGCAGGGATAATCCAAATGTGAGGACTGCAACAGTGAAACACGAAAAACATCTCCTGAGCCCTGGGTTGATATACCTTGGGGAAAGGGGATATAATCTGAAATGCAGATTTTCAAAATTATGGAAATTCAAAATTCCAGTCTTAGAAAAGAAAGGAAAAGTCTAGCCTCTCCTACAGTTTAATTCAACCTTTAGATGGCTTTTCTCTCTACAATATGCTTGCAATACTGTTTAGGTACAAGAAAACCTGCTCGTACTTCATGAATCTCTCATTTCCTTGCTTGGAATTAAAGTAAGGGGAAAGCCTTCCCATGTTTTTAAGCTCAACTTCTCACATACTTTGACAGAGGAATTTGTCTCCACCTGCATGCCACTGCACAGACGGAGAAGTATTTATTAGGTACTGCCGACAATTTTGCAGAGACAATTACTCCTACAGATGTCAGTGGATCAGTAACTGCTAGAAAGTGTTGTGAAACTGCTTTCCATTGCCTCTATTGCAGACAGGAAGAGAAACAGTATCATTGCACCTAGTTGATAGGGTTACCATCTGTCTGTCTTTCTGCAGAGCATTAGTGATTTGGGCACTTCTGTGTTGGGGGGCATAAAAGGTAAATATCTTGATATTTTACGAAAAACAATAACACCTTTTCTCTAAATGTCACAGAAAGCTTTGCTACTACCTTAAATTATCTTAATATCAAATAAAGTAGTGAAACTAACCAACAGTGAACATCATGGAGTGTTTACTTTGGTAATAAGATGAAAATAATTATTTTTTATTTAATATTGGCGTGCTTTCCCCACACTATCTCGAGTTTCAGTAAGAATGTCCCACTTTGGCCTTCTACAGTGCAACCCTTATAGCTGTCCACATATTCTGTATAGAAATTCACTTGTAACTAGTACTTTCTATAATTGTTTTACGGAAAGTGCTCAGTCTTACATACAGAACTAGAAATTTGTCAGACTGAAACATGGCTCTGCTGAAGTGTCAGTATGCTGTAACATAAACTCGAGACAGCAAAGCAACAGAAGTGAGAAAATATAATGGACGAAGTCATCTGTGCCTCAGTTTAAAAAAATCTACTAACACAAATTTAAGAACAGATGGTTGCCTATGTGTGCGTGAATACATAGTACTGTGCTTGTAAAACACTTTTGAGCAAAAAGAACAAGTACATTACCAAATTTCTCCAACATTCGGGATAATAAAAAAAAGCCTTCCCACTGCTGCTGACACTGGTCTGGTGACTAGCAGTAGTAGTATTTGAAGAGCTAACAGCTCTTGGATCACATCTCATAGCTCAGGAAGAATGTTGGGGAGGATGTGTGCCAGTACTCATAGCAAAAGACCACACATGACAATTCCTTACCAAAGTTTGTAAATCAGCTACATTCTTTGGTTGCGTATTAAAACTGTTTGAATTGCTTAAAAACAATTGTATATGATGATGGTCATTCAAAAATAAAATGCAAGCACTCCTGCTATGGAAGGCATGTAAGATGCCTGTGATTCACACCACTGTCATTGTATCTTAGTGGAGTAGGGCAATAACATAACTTCCTTATATCTAGCACGAGTCATATAAAGGGGTTTTGAAACAGATTCTGAGAAGGTGCAAAGCCAGCACTAAAACAAGATCACATTAACATGTCAGGCCCCATGACAGCCATTTTCTGGAAAAATATATTAAAATATTTTATAACAAACACCTAAAGTTATTTTAATGCATCAAAATTTCTCTTAAAACAAAAATACAAGGGGGAAAATAACGCAGATTTTTGAGTTCCAAGGCAGAGCTTTCCTGTCAGGCAGTTAACAATGATCCACAAAAACACCATGACAAGAATGTTTCACCTTCTTTAGCATATTACACTCTGTAGTTGGTGACTGCTTTGTTGGGCCCTGTGGAGTTTATCCACATTGTGTGTTTTTTGTTTGGTTACTTATCAACCAACAATGATACTGACTGCAACTAAGCAAATAACCTCAGTGCTTATTTCATACAACTGTAGGCCATGGACTGGGTTTACTACGACCCATTACTATGTTTCAGGGAGGGAAGTGACATTGGCGTACCGTTAAGTAGTAGGTCATCTCAATTCCAAGGTCAGACAGAAGTCATGTTTTCTTTCAAGTCTGAAGTAATTATATCATTAGTACTTTATACATACTAATGAAATGTTTAACCTTCAACTGTTGCAAGGGTCGGGAAGCATATTTTTACTTTAAAACTAAGTTTTGACAATTTTAAAATAAAAAAAGCAATATGAATAAATAGGGTTATCTTGTCACCTAAGGTTCTGGCAGTTCTTCTGTGTGCCAAGATAACTCGGCACCAGATATCAAAGAATTAGGGATGTCCTGTTTGGAAGGCCAGCATGAATGCCCTGAGCTCCACAAAGTACTTTGATATTTGACCAAGTGGTATATTGAAGGCTACAGCATTTAAAAATTAACACAATGCCTTGCCCACTCTGGTGATTCAGACTCTAAGATTTGTACTGCAAAAATATAATTACTAATATACAATGAAAGCTGCAGAATAACAGCAGGTCAGGACATCACCAGGCTACCTCTCTCTTTGCACTTTGTATCCCCCCCCCCCCCCCCCAGACACCTCCAGAACATCATCCCACACTAAGGCAGACTGCAAAGCACCTTCACCATGAGCTGGCTATTTTTCAATTTCCTTGTTCAAAAATCAAGGTAAAAGACAAAAATAATGACGGGCAAAGATTGAAAACTGAGGACAATTTTCAATTATTATTCTAAATCACAATGTTAACAGAACAACAGATTTTGCAATAACATCCACTTCAGAAGACTACGTATGATACTGTAACATCTTACAGACTGCAATCCTCAGTGATCTGCCAGAAGAATCAAATAAGTTATGAGGGACAGAGTAAAAACATGAAGCAAAATCTGTTGACAGTTGAGTGTTACACTTGGCTATGGGCTACCACAAATAACTGCCTTTTTTCATTCTTCCTTTCCTGTTAAGAAGCCTTTTTCCTCCATCAAACAGTAGGACAATTTTTTGATAATCCCCACAGTTTGAAAGAGAAACATAGCTAGGGTGGGGTGAAGGGGCAATCACCCTGGGTGAAAGATGTTAGTGGATAAGAATGGGAGATTCTTATCAGTCAGGAAGTGTAGTACCTTCACTGGTTCCCGTTTCAGAATTTCAGACTGTTAGCACAAAAATACACCTCAGCACTTCATATATGCTAAGCTGTAGCAATTTTTTTAAGGTTTTCTTTTTTTTCCTCTATAACTTAAGAGTTTGAGGGCTTGTACCACACTCAGGAGGGGCACTGGATGCTAAATGAGCCAGAGCTATGGCTCTGGTTTGAAGGCTATGGACAGATCTAAGGGAGCATAAAGAAAAGAATATAATTCTGGTAACAATCGCCTGTCAGCACTGATCATTAGACGACAAAAGAGAACCCTTTAAAGATGCTTTATACTGAACTGCAAAAAAGAAGGACTCTAACTCTACTAAGCAAAAAGGTATAAAATGCATTGTAAACTTGCTTATCTTTTGTGAAATAAACACAAAGCATCCATGTGCAGCATCACTATCAACTTTATGAAGGCAAAGACAAGTGTAGCAGCACAAGCAATATCAACATGTTTTGCTGGAAATTTGTTTTCCATGAGACCTTTTAATCCTAACATGGAAGCAACACACATTTTCAAAAATACATATACTGACTAACAACTCTGGCATTAGCAACTCAATTAAGTCTCAGCTTTCCAACATTATTATTTCACTAATAATGTAGGACTGGAAGAAAGTATTACGTTTTGAGCCCCAGCAAGCTAAAAAGCAAGTTTAAGAATAACCTTAGGATAAGGGAGGTGCAAATATACCTAACACAAATTCTACCTGTATATCAAAATGACTAGGATGTGCAACTGCCACTTTCTGAGATGCACAGAAGCTTGAGAAGCAGCCTGGGTGCTTTAGCTGTAACAGGTATATTGTTCTCATCAGTCAAGTGATGACAGCTAACACATGACAGTACTGTAAACATGCATGTCACTCAAGAAGACCAAGACAGAACAAACAGCACTGATGTTGGCCCACCACACTCATCTGTGTTCCAAAGGGCAACCCCTATATCTTGAGAATATATCATCCCTCCAACCTCTCCTCTTCTTTCTTAGCCCACTTGATTTTGCACATTATCAGAAAGAGTACAAAACGATGCCCTGAAAGACAAAGGAGAAGATGTAAAATCCAGGGAAGTATAAGGAATTAACGCTTTAGTTCCCACGATACTGGCTTCATAACAAGTGAAATGGAACAGAAGCATGCAGTCAGGTGCCTTTCATGATAAATGATGCCCACTAAACCGCTGCATAAATGCATGGTTTCATTATACTAATTCTCCAAGTGGGACCCATACAATGAATGTGGATAACTACAGAATCAAGGTCTTTGTATTGAAAGGTACCTAAAAGGCATAGCTTTTGAACTCTAAATTTATGTGCAACTACTGGTAGATGACTTCACACACATTTGCACCTTGTAAATTCCCATGGTTTAGACTTTTTTGGCCATTGCTAATTTTGTATTGCGCTTCTTAAAACCTAATCCTTCAACTATCTCTTCAGATTAACTGTCTATTACAATGTAAGATAACTTAAAATAGGCTTCAGAAAGCACAAAGTTCCTAATAATCTAAAACATACTTTCCTACCCCGAAAAGCGCCAAATATAAAACCATCGCATTCAACTAGTGACTAAAAGTTAGCATGCAACTTAGGAGTGTAATGAGCTAGCAGACTTTGGGGATTCACTGCAGAACTCTCTGGTGGAAATGCTGGGTGAGCATATTGGACTGACTGGGGAGAGGATTTTTTTTTTGAGTTATTCTACAGAACCGGAATGGCCTAGATATAGTAAAGCCTTGCTGAGTCTAATTATGGTGGCTATCAGAAAAAGCAATTACTAGAAAATGGAAATAAAAGTCTAAACCAACTTTACTAGAAGTAGTGAATATAGTAACTGAGATAAAACAACTGGAACTGGGATCTTTAGAAAAGGGCAGGAGCAAACTACATAGGAAAAAATGGGAATTGTGGGAACAATATATGCAGAGCAGGAATGAGTTTTAAGAGGCAGGATTTGAATGAGCCTCATACTGCTTAACTGACAATGACTGGATGGTTTACAAGTGATGTATAATGTTTGCAACTACAGTCGTTTCAATGGTGTCTTTGATGTAAACTGTAACTAAAGTAGCATCATTTTGTATGCTTTTCATTTATAAATGTAAGATTGCCTTTGTCATGTGAAAATTTAATAAAGATGTTTGGAACAAAAACATAAGTTAGCAAGCTGCTTGATGCGTATCTAAAAATATTTAAACTAATTACTGGTAAACTGATAACAATGACATTCACATGTTAACATTCATATTTTAATACTACATAATTCTGTTTATAATATGCATGGGGACAAAAGAAATACAATAAAAATATTATCAGTGTATAAACATATGTTATATTTTTACTAGAATGTTAGCTTTAGCTGGTCTCTGTCTGGACACTGGAACTGGTAGACTAGTCACTTTAGGCACGTCTTCCTTCAGCAACAAGTCTCCTTGCAAGCTCAAGCTCTTCCCCTATCCCATAAGCCCTGTTCCGGAGAGAATCTCCAGACTGAGTTATAAAGACTTAAAAGCATAGATAACGTTAAGGATAGGGTATGACAAGAAAAGCTGTACATCAAAGGGAACCAGAGGAGTATAAACCAGGCTTCCATAGTATCCAAAGGTCCCTTCAGAAGTGACAATATGGAGGTGGTTTCAGTGGGTGGGTTGTCCAGACAGACAGCAGCTAAATCCAACATTCTGGTAAGTATGCAACTTAAGTACTGAGACTGGTCCTGTCTGGACACTGGGACTGGAATCTCCAGCAGACATGAGACAGCTTAAGATAACATTTATGTAGAGTGTCTCCACAGAAGTCCTCAGCACTGGAGAGGATACCAAAGCTCTAATGCTTAGCAAAGGTATGCTAGTTCAACCAAGTAGCAGGAGCAATCCCTTCAAGTGGTAAATTTCACAGAAAGGCCATAGACATAGCTTGAGCCCTGACAATGTGTGCCTTTAGTCTAGATGGTATGGATCCATTGCTGAAAGAATAACAGTAGATGACAGTTGGACATCCACTTAAATAAAACGATCTTGGTTACTTTCTGTCCATTTTTGGCATTTGAAAAAAAGACAAACAGATGATCATCTTTTCTGATTTCTCTTGTGTGGTGAATGGAAACTGTTAGTTGTTTATGTACGCCCATGCAATGTGACTGGTAATCACCTCTGTTACAATAATTTGGAAAGAATATTAGCAGACAGACGGACTGATTTAAATTCATTTGAGTAGCTATTTTGGATATAAAGGCACAGTTAGTTACTTATTTGTGTGATTCAATGCTGATCAGAAACCAGGTAGGGAAATTTAGATGATACAGCACGGAGCTCTGAGACTCATTTTGCAGAAGTAATGGCTACCAAAAGCAGAGTCTTCCAGGATAAGAATTTAAGATCTATGGAGCTTGCTGGTTCAAAATCAAATAGAAACTCAGTAAGACTTTGTAGGATAAAATTCAAATTGTAAGAGGAGCAGGATGAACCAAGGAAGGTCATGAGTAAAAACTCTTTTTAAAACTGCTTTACATATCTTATATGAACCTAGGAAAGAGGAATAAAAACATTTACAAAAGGAAGATATATAGCAGCCAGATTAATTTTTACTGAAGATTTATTAGCCCCTTTCTTGAATATGCCTAATAAGGAGGTAAGCACTTGAGCTATGTTTGATGAAAGGGGGTATAGTCAAGTAGCCTAAACAAAAATCTTTTTCCATTTCCCTTTATAAATCTTCTTGAAGGAACTTTATGAAGCAATTGTCAGATTGACCTCTTCAGAAATGAAAGATGGGTCTTTGGCCAGTGGAAGTTTAGAAACCATGAAGTCAAGTGCTGGGATTGAATATCTAGAATGGGCAGGTAAGCAGATGAGGGTGCTGCAGAAGAAGAAGAAGCAATCTCCTCTTGAGGTGAAACCCCAGCAGAAGGGAACAAAATCTGTAATGGCCAGAACGGGGCTATGCAAATGACTTTTGCTTTGTGCATTCTGGCTTTCTGGAGGAATTTGGTTATAAATGTAAATGGGGGAGATGCATACAGGAGATCTGAGGGCCAAATATGGGAGAATGTCTCCCAAGAGAGGCAATGTGAAAGAACATGTAGCATTTGGTGCTGAATGGTGAAGCAAAGAGATCACAAAAGGGTCTTCTCCCACCTCAGGAGAATATCTTCAGAGCTAGTGTACTGTTGAGAGACTACTCATGTGGAAGCTGGACTTATCTGTTAAACCTGTTTGCAATCATGTAGGATGTCCCTATTATGTGCACTGCTATGAAAAAGCAACGTGAATGTTACGGACCATCCCTAAATCATCACAGCTTCTCTGCATAGGGAATAAAACTGGGTTCATCCTTGCTTGTTTATTGTACCATACCACAGCCACGATGTACGCGTGGATGAACACTGCACCTTAGGGGAGCAAGTCTTGAAATGCCCCCAGCACTAGAAAGACTGCCCTCATCTCCATAATACTGATGTGCATTTTTGCTTTTTGTGGTGTCCATGTGCCTTGGACCATCCTGTCCATATAATGCCCTCCACAATAAGGAATTATCTGTAGTTATAGTGGCAGTGGGGGCAGACTGAATGAAGAGTGTTTCTGCAGAAAAATTTCCTAAATTTGCCCACTAGAGTAGATGCTTGATGCAAAGTTTTGAATTCCTGACTATATGTGACATTGGCTGGGTTGCTTGGTTTCACTGAGTCCTATGTATCCACTGTGAGATCCTCACTTTGAAAATGACATATGACACTTACTAAATTCAGACAGCCATCAGGCCCTAACACCTTGAGTACTGCAGCTGTACTGGGGGTCTGACTGTTTGAAAAATTCAGGACTTCTTGAACAATGGAGGAAATCATGTCTGGTGGCAACCTTGCCTTGTGGTTAACCGTATCCAACTGGCAGATGACAGATACTAACCCTCTATGGTAAAATGTCTCACATTAAGGCGGTGTTTGCTCGACATCTGCCTACCTGTGTGGTTCTAGCTGGGATTTTTATTTTTATTTTTTTTTTATTTTATTTTACATTTGTTGACCGGGCTAGTCTGGCTGGATACATGTCCATTTTCAGCAGAGGCCCAAGGAGAAAAGCTCCACTATATACTAGTACATAAAACAGCACAGTAAGAGACTGGCATGTAAGTAACTACAGAACTTATGTAAAAATAACAATTTACAGAACAGTATCAATTTAAACAGAAAAAAACAGAAAAAAATGTCATGAGGATCCCCAATCCCATACTCTTTAGAGAAGCAGGAATTGGAATGAAAAAAAAAAAAAGTAAACAAACATCGAGTCTAATACATTATTAACAATATTTACAGATATAATCAACATTTTGTGCCAGAGCAAAACAGATTTAATGCCTAGACTTATACAGAAGGAAGCAAATACAAGGGTTCAAATAGAAGGTGAGATAACAAGTTTGCAGTAATATATGTACTGTAAATGAGAAAGTGACATTATAGGAATAGTAATATCCAAGTGGATACCAGGTAAGCTGCAAAGGAGGAGTAGGAATAATGAGAGAGATAGTGGTAAAGAATGGATGTATAGCAACAGGCTAAGGAGAGAACTATAATGGAATTTTGACACACTGATTATGATAACAAAAAAGAAAAAGTAGGTAGCGTCACCAAAGGCAGAGCACATCAAAGTACCAAATTCAGAGAAAGAACGGTTCCGCCATCAATCCTGCTAAAAACTTTTAATAAAAATAAAACAATGATAAAATAAAACACACTGGTTCATAAACTGGATCAAGTTTTCAAGTTTCAAGTTTTTAGCAGGATTGGTGGCAGAACCGTTCTTTCTCTGAACACTGATTATGGTCTCCAAAGTTATGAAGAGGTGGAGCAAACACTTCCTTGCTGTGAAACACTTTACCATAAAAAGTGCCACTGACAGACAATCATCTAGGAAGGAAAGATTCTCACCCTAGCAAGTGTATGAGAGTTCTAATTGGAGCCATGCATTTGGTGGACACCCAGGGAGCAATAGTGAGTCCAAATAGCAGGGCTCAGAATTAGAAATAACTGTCTCTTCTTAAAATCATTGGAATCTCCAGGATGACTTCACTATTTTGATGTGTAGCCATGCATCCCAGAAATCCAAAGAGCACATTTAGTCAGATAAGGAAGGACAGACTGCACTGTGACCAGTCAGAATGACTCTTTCTTTGCATGTTGATTCAAGCAACTGAGTCCAAGAATCCTACTGAGGTTCCAGATCTTTCTGTGCACAAAGAAGAAACAGTAAATTCCAAACTCTCTTTGGCTTAGTGGAACATTTGGATGGCTCTTTTTTGCAGAAGACTGTTGACCTGTTGTTGTGCTGCCCTCCTTTGATGGGGTGGAACCAATGAAGGAGCCAAGGGTGCATGTTGAGATAGTGTTAAAAAGGGTACTAAGTACACTCTGGATATAATTTCCTTTATTCACTTATCCTGTGTAATGGCCACTCATGCAGGAAGATGCAGAAAAACATGACGACCTGACGTCATGGAAGTGGCGACAGCATCCGATGCAGAAATCCCAAGACTCTGGTATTCGGGCCAACTGAGGGCTACCTGCAGGCAGATAAACCCAAGTGTGATGACTGCAACAGTGAAACACAAAGAACACCCCCTTGAGGGTTCATAATGATAGGATCCTCAAAAGGATTCCCTGAAACCCTGTTGATGCGGACCACCTCTGCTTCCAGGGCAGCAGTTAGATGAGAAGTCCCTTTAAAACAAGATCCTCTGTCACACTGCTTCCTCTGCTGGGACTGTTGGGATTTGTGAAACCACAATGTTTTGTTCCTTTTTGTTTCCTTTGAAAGGACCTTTGAGGAGCCAAAAACTTAACTCCAACAGCTGAGATTATTTTGCCTTCTTGCACTCATTGCAACAGTTTACTGTCAACCTTTTGGCCAAATAAGGATGCTCCAATCAAGGTAAGGATTGAACAAAGCTGCCTTGAAATGTTCTGCAAAATTAGTAAAGCACAGCTAAGCCTGCCAGCACACAGCACTGCCTGAACCAGCCACTCTAGCTGCTCTATCCACTGTGTTATGAAGAGTATGGTCAACAAAGAGACAGATGGCATGGTTGCCACTTGGGTTTCCGACTGTGTTCTCAGTTTGCCCATAGGCAAAAGATCCAGAATATCTGTTTTTGTTTTTTTTCAGTCAAGTCGCTATGAAACGGAATGACTTGGGCAAGTATGGTTCAATGTCCTGATTGATAAGCAACTAGACACATACACACACTTTCTAAGTCTATTCATCTTCTGTAAGTCCTTGTTAGAATGATGGACAGCCTAATGTCCTTTAGGATCATGGTGGCAGTAGACACCACTAAGAAATCTACAAGTGGTCCTTTACTACAGTGTTGTCTAACTTTGGAGGTCTGCAGCACTCTATTCAGCTTTCTATGGATAGGCTCAGTTACATTCGACTCCTTACCAACTGTTGAGCACACAGTATCAATAAGCTTGTCAGGGTCGGCAGTACTACCACAAGACACAGTAGTAACTATTTTAATCAACACTTTTTTTCTTAATGCTATAGTTTTCTGAACTATTTGCTAGATGATCTCCTTGCTGTACTGTCAAACAATTTAATCAAGAGTATATAGTCACATTATGCTTTGTTTTTGCTGTACTGCAGGTTCTTTCTGCTTTACTTTATTTCTGTGTTATGATTCCATGTAACTTGTTATAAACTACTCTTTGGGTATATATATTCACATTATGCTTTGTTTTTTTCTGCCCAGACCACCTACCCAGTTAAGAATCATCCAATCTATCAATCAAATCAAATCATCAGATAGATAGGTAAACAAATAACTAACTAACCAACCAACCAGGCCTCAGGGGACAAGACCTGTAAGCCTCCTGTAAAATCTCGTCCTCTGCGAAGGTGGGGTCTACTGGCCAGGATCCCCTCTGTCTCATCTTTTCCATGATTTTTACCAAATGTAATATCTTCTGGAAGAGATGTGGGAGAACCCCTTCCCTCTTCATCAAGATCTGTGTCTGGGAAGGAAGACTACACAGAGAAGTTGAGGTGCATTCACTTACACTTCCTAGGAGTGCTGGAGGGGATTCATCTGAGTTCTACTGGGGGGAAGGCACCCAACCTCAGCCCATGAGGTCCTCTGTTCTGTGGGAATAAGGCTGACATATGGCTGAAGGTTTCAGACTCAGTGGTGTCTATGGGTGGAACTGATGGAGCCAGTACCTGCTAATGCAAACAGTTTACCTCGGATCACTTCCACATAGTTCTTTCAAACAAGGTATTTGGATTCAAGACAGTAATTACTGATTGCATCATTGTCAGCACTAAAGCAAGGGTGCTGATCATTGGCATTGAAGGCTTTAGAACCAAAGTCACCAAGAAAGATTTCAGCGCTGGGGGTCAAATACTGAGACTGTTGAAGTCAACTGTCCTGATACGGGGCGGGACTGGAGTCACTACCAGGCACTTGGTGCAATACTCCTTGGCCTTCAGGAAAACTGGCATTGACAGTATCAATGATGAGTTCATGACCTACGCCAAGGCCATCAATGTCAAAGTATCCTTTGGTGTTGAAGGCATAGGTACAGAACTGGAGGAAGTTAGAATTTTTGCTTGAGTCACCCTGAGCACAGATGGGGCCAAAACCATCTGCTCTCAATCTAGCTGCGTCGGGCTCTGAAGGGACCTGTAAGTATGGAACTTAATCACTGATGCTAGATGAGGAGACAAAAACATAGCTCACGGTGCAAGGAGAAGGGAGTTTCTGAGTTCTTCTGTCTAGGGGAGAAGAAGCTCTATAAGGAGTCACTACTGCAAAAGGTCCTGGGTGAGAGGAGAATGAAGTGGATGCCCCAGGTACCTTTAAGGGAGAAAGGTTTACCAAAATTTGGACTTCCAAACTGCCCTTCTCTTCTTTTTCAGGCAAACAAACTTAAGTGGTGGTGTGCCCTTTTCCTCGACTCTCTCCACATCTTTCTCCAAAGCATATGATCTTAGAAGCCCTTTCAATACGTATCTTTTGCATCTGTCCAAGACAGTGCAGTTGCTAAAGTTTTTACACAAAAGGTAATCAGCATACAGATGACCTACTCTGGGACACAACACATATTTAGTAGGAATTTTCTGTAAACACTGCTTGCACTTTTTGAACCCATATGCTTTTGATATCCTTGTGCATGCTTACCAGTGGGCCCTATCAAAAACAACCTGAGCAGGTGTTTCCACACGCATACAAATAAAATGATCCAATAACTCTAAGTTGCTTACTGCTAGGTCTATTGGAATAACCTGACAGAATGCTGCCTAATGCAGCAACATTTCCTCACTCCTACCAATATGGCAAATCCACCACCTCTTTATCTATAAATTATCGGTTGACTTGCAGATTGGAAAAAAAAACAAGGCAAACGACAGACTTTTTTTTACGATGAGGGAATAGGAGGGGAAAATGGGTGAAAAGTTTGGATACAGAATAACAGAAAAAATAACAAACACTAGTGCTCTAGTAAAAGGCTAAGCAACCTAAAAGATAATAATTCAAACCGATGCTCTTACCTGACCAAAATATTTCATACACTAGACAATGACATGGATACACATACAATTACAGAAAAGCAAGCATTGTTAAACATTTTTCATTAACTTCAGGCATTATGCAAAGCCAACTACAGCCTTAATAGCTTCAAAGCTCCTGCCCCCACTGATGGCAAGGAGACCTATACTGGGATATACACCAATGCATTGTATAAACATCTATACAACGGTATTGACTCCACCATTCCTAACAGGACCAAAGCAAGATCCTCAAGACAAAACAAAACAAGCCTGCCTGGTGGACATCCGCCATAAACAGATTATATAATAAGAGGAAGAAACTGCTGTCTAAGTGCAAGAAGGAAAGATCTCAGAACTGGAAGCACACCTATCTCAGCATGAACAAGCAAATAAGACATTTTGTAAGGTCCTATAAACCTATGAATCTATATTAGCATCCCTAACTAAGGATAACCATAAGGCCTTCTTTAACTACATCCGAAACCTTAAAGGAAAAGCCCAGATTTGCACCAAGCTGGTAGTTAATTGTACCATGTATACTGCACCAGTGGAAATAGCCAACCCACTAGTGGACAGGTTCAGCAAAAACTTCTCCCCTACTGCCCGCCACATATACCCCAAAACATTCCTACCACCTATTCTGCACCTAGTATCTCTAAACAGCAGGTCTAAACCACTCTCTCCAAGGCCAAAAACACATCCTCTGTGGGACCTGATAACATCCCAAGCTGCATTCTTAATGATTTAAAACAAGAGTTAGCAACACTACTGGGTACTCTTTTCAACTACAGCCTAAGCACTGGTTTTGTCCCTGATGAATGGAAAACAGCTACAGTCCTCTTCTTGCACAAGAGGGTGTAGCCCTTGACCTTGGGAACTACAGACCCATTAGCCTAACCAGCCTTATCTGCAAGACCATGGAGAGAATCATCATGGACCTTTTTAACAAGGATATAGGAGACTTTCAAACACTTGACCTGACACAGTTTAATTTTGTTAAAGGGAGATCCCTGCCTGTTGAATCTGGTGGATTTCTTCAAGATTGTCACCAAATCCCTGGAAAAAGGCAAATCTGTGCATACAGCCTACCTAGACTTGACTGAGGCCTTTCACACAATCCCCCACTTAGGCATCATTGAAAAACTCCCCCAGCTAGGTCATCCCATATGCTGTCAGGTGGGCTGCAAACTGGCTCACCAACAGAACACACAGTCAAAATAGAGGACTCCACCTCCACCATCAGACCCATTACCAATGGTGTTCCACAGGGATCGGTGCTGGGGTCTCTACTGTTTGGAATCTACTTCTCACAAGTACAGGCATTAACAAAAGGTCTGTGTCTGACAAAGTTTGTTGATGAGTGCAAACTGGGTGCAGTCACTGAATTTCCAAATGATGTCAACATTCTACAAGAAGGACTTGTGCAAACCAATGACTGGTGCCAAAGTCATGGTCTTAAACTCAATGCAAAAAAAATGCATTATTGTCCTTTTAATTTCTCCAAGTCTTTTGGGATTCTAATACCGTAACGGGAATGGACCCCATTCCTAAATCAAGGTACGATTAAAGTTCATGAAATTAGTACTCTTCTCTGCACCCACAATGTGCACAGTAATGACTCCTCCTGCAATTCATATGAGGTTACATGTATTGGTAACATATCTAAATATGATTGTAGATTCTTTTTTGTAAGACCCATTGCTCCTACTACTACTGGAACTGGATGGGTATCTTTCTTCCACATTGCTCTTGTTTCTGCCTGCAAATCCTGATATTTTATGACTTTGTGTCTCTCTGAGTCACTGGGTGTGGCGATTTCAATGATCAATGCTACTTCTGTCTTCTTTTCATGGACCACTAAATCCAGTTTTCTAGCATCTATCTTTTAAACTGTTGGTAATGGATGATCCCATGTGATGTAGACCATCATTTTCTATGATGCTTTGTGGCTCATGTTTCCAGTGTTTTTCAGTCACTTCAGTACCATAATGTTTGCACAATCCCCAGTGCAACAGTCTTGACATACTATTATGCCTTTCACTACACAGTCCTTCTGCCATTAGTATGTCACAATCAGCAATGAAGTATGCAATGGTTTCCAATTCTGTTTTACAAAACCTACATTTGTCTGTTTCTCCCACATGTTCAATGGACTTTGTAAACCAGCATGTATGTAGCCCACTATCTTGGGCCACCAATATTAACCTTTCATCTCTTGGTTTGAATTTGCCTCTCCTTAACCATTCCTGCGTTCGATCCTGATCAACATGAGGTTCTTCCAGAAGTCTTCTACACTTGCAACTATATTTATGCATTTTCCACATTACTAGCCTTTTCATCTGGTCCTTCACCTTATATTCGTTCTTTTGTTTTTTTTTTTTTTTGGCATATTCAGTTGCTGCCTGATTTTTATCTACTTCTGGTTTGATTTCCATTCCTGCTTGATGCCAATATGCTTCTGCTAGACTAAGCAGAGAAGTCATCTTAGATTTATTCTCTTCATGATTCAAAACTTTCACAACGTTTGGGTCTTGTGAGGTCAGCAGATACATGTGCATTCCCATGATAGCAGATCTATACATGTAATCCATTTCAAAGAAGCCCATCCCTCCTTCGGAATGGGGAATATATAATCTTGGTATGCACTGATTTTTATAAATCATTTGGTAAGCATGAAGCATCTTTTTTGTTTTCCTCTCTAATCTATCCAACATGTTTTGGGGACAGCCAATCACTCCAAAACTATAAGTTAGGACAGGAAAAGCTAATTGGTTTACAGCTTGAATTTTGTTCCTAGATGCCAATGCTGTTTTCAGGTTTAATTTAAGTCTTCTAAAGTATTCTTTGTCATGTTTTATTCGCACTTGTTCATGTTTTATTGATGATCTTTCATCAATTCCCAAATATTTATACACTCCCTCTTGCTCAATTTCTTTTAAATCACATTCTTGCCCCAAACTGATGTTTTCTTGGTGCTGCAGATTTCCTGCATTAAAGGTTGCTTTTGCACATTTATCAAGACCAAATGACATTCGTGTATCATCTGAAAAAGTTTTGACAACCTGTAGTTGTGCTTTCAGTTCATCTGATGAGCTATACAGTTTTAAATCATTGACAAAGAGACGATGAGAAGTCTTTACACTTTGCTGTTTTCTAGGAGCCAAATTATAGCCATGACCTAAGCTGTTAAACAGATAGCTTAATAGGTTAAGGGCAAGACAGAATAGCAGAGGTGACAGAGAATCACCCTGGAATATCCCCCCTTTGAATTTTTATTCCTGCGTAATAATTTTCCCTTTATCATGGCTTAATTTCAATGGGGTCTGCCACTGTTTCATGGTCACTTATATTATATGAAGTCGATCAATGTAGAGTGCATCTTATACATTTTTAAGCACTCTTTTATCCGTGAATGTAGGATACTAGCAAATGCTTTTTTGTAGTCAATCCATGAGATACTTAGATTCTTCCCCTTTTTATAGTTCTCCACCATGACTTTAACAAATAATTATCCTTTGTTCCATATGACTTTCTTTTATTGCCCTTTTGTTCTATTGCTATAATTGAGTTTTCTTCTAAACGACTATAAACTCTGTCAACATCAATTCCCGTGTATAGTTTATATATTGTCAGAGGGCAAGTTATTGGTCTATAATTTTTAGGGTAGCTTGTAGGTTCACTCTTAAGTAGGAGCATTGTTTTTCTTGTTGTTAGCCAGGTTGGTGTCTGTTCAGGGCACATATAAATAGTTCTTACTCATGGCTAAATCTTCATGCAAAGATGTTAAAACTTTTAACCAGAAGTTAGGTACTGCATCTGGGCCTGGGGTTTTCCAATTAGAAGCTTTTCTTAACTTTGTTTCAATCTCTCTCTGGTTACTTCATCCCATTTCATATCCTGTACATTTAAACTTCTTATTCTTTCTTTTATTTCTTCTATTCATTTAGCATCTTTGTTATGTTCTACAGGATCTTCATAAATACTTCTCCAAAATATATCTATTTCTTCTCTTTTTGGTGGTCTTTCAATTCCTTTTACCTTGCTTCCCAATTCTCTCTAAAACGTTTGTGGGTCATCAATAAATTTCTTATTTTGCACTTTTCTTTTATATTTATCTGTGGATCTTAGAAGTTTTTCCACCTGTGTTGAGATTTTTAGGTTATCTGCAATCATGCATGATAGATCCTGATCTGTTCTAATACTGCGCATTGCTTTTATCATGTCTAGTGTTCTAAGTATTTTGTTGATCTGTTCCCTCTTCTATACTCCTCTAACAGTGATACGTCTTGTCTTAATTACTTTATAGTTTTCTCTATTCAATACTTCCATGATGGTATTCAATTTTTTCCCTTCCTTTCCCTCATTACCCTGTGTTCAGTTGATTCTGATTTTGATTTCCATTTTCTAGTAATTGCTTCTTTGTAAGCAATCACATTAAACTTAGTACGGTTTTTACTATGTCTAGGCAATTCAGATCTTGCATCCCAATCTCAAATACTGAGAATAAACCCCTACCTACTAAGGCTTGAGTGAAGTGCTAAGATGTTGAAGCACAACCTGCAGCAATTAGATCTGGAGCTTCTCTTAAAAGCAGACGTTTACGGGGTGGAGGAAGAGCTCAAAAAAGAAACAAAGGTTACCATTCCACTAGTTCCAGTGTCCAAACATGACCAGACTAAATCAAAGACTTTAAATTATGGACAAATAGATTTATGTATTATCATCTCACCTCAGAAATCAGTGTCAGGGGAAAGTGGCCAAGATGGTGACAGGCTAACAGCTTAGTTTCTCAGCTCTGCTATTTGAGTTGTATTTCTGACAGGAACTTTTAAGTTTTTGACTGTTTACTCTTCATCTTTGAAGAACATCTTTTCAAGATTTTGGAAGATTATACATGATATAGCTATACGGCGGTAGCTTTGTTACCTCACAGCAAGAGGTTCTCCCGTTTGATTCTCAGCTTGGCTTGGGAGTGCCTTCTGTGTGGAGTCTGCATTTCCTCCCTGTGGTTGGGTAATGTTTGAAAGACATGCGTGCGTAAATGGGTGTGCCTTCGTTGAAGGTTGGGTGTCGTGCTAGCACCTCGGCGTTTTGTAAAAATCTGCTGCCAATCATTAGTGGACCAGAGTTCCGCTGTGGCAACCCCTTAAAGGGAAAAAGCCGAAAGACAAACAACAACATACATGATATAGCTATCTATATATACATATATATATATATAGACATATATATACATATATATATATATATATATATATATATATATATACACACACACACACACATACACACACGCATATATATATATATATAATAATACTTACATATATATATATATATATATATATAATTTTCTTCATTCCTGTTAACATTCAAGCAGAAATGGTTTTACCTGTTCTTCAAAATGAGTTACTCCAAAGTTAACTCGCAGGACTTGTCATTAAAGAAGGAATTACAATCACTTCTTACTTCATAAAATGGACAATAAACTTGATAATTTCAAAGAAAAATGCACAAAACAAATGGAAGAGTTACATGAAACAATACTGCAACAGAAGACTCAGATCTCCAGAATGGAAGAGGCACTAAATGATACAGAAGGAAGAGTTTCAGAAGAATAGCATAATACTGAATTTTTATTAAAGCAAAATACTTCTTTACAAAATAAAATAGATGATCTTGAAAATAGATCTAGGAGGAACAACACTCGCATTTATGGATTATCTGAAAAGATAGAGGGATAAATATGGTTAATTTCCTCACCTCTTGGCTTCCTAAGACTTTAAATTTACCAGAGTCGTTATATGGTATTGAAAGAGCTCACAGGTTTCTTGTGGTCCCTTTGTCATAAAAAAAAAAGTAAATACAAACCCAAGACCCATAATTGTGAATTTTTTTTCCTGCCAAGATAAGGAACTGGTTTTAAAAATGGCTTGGTCAAATTCACATATTAAATTCAATGAGAGCACAATAAGGTTTGACAATGACTAATCTTCAATTATGACTTTGAAAAAAAAAAGTGTTCCTTCCCTTGATAAATGATGAGAGGCAGATTAAAGTGCACTTATTATTTCCAGCTAGACAAAGTTTTTCTTAAAGAAAGTACTAAAACCTTTTTAAACAATGTAATCAGCTATATCCTTCTTAATAATCACACATTTTGGAACAAACAGAAAAAATAGAATGGAGCGATAGTTCACTGAAATGACAAGCAGAAAAGAATGGGTGTAAAATTACTGACAAGAAGATGAAAATTTAAAGGACAAATATTTATCTTTTTTGTTTTCTCTCTGATCCAGTTAGCTTATATTCATATATTCTTGGTACTACTTGCTATTAAACATAAATAAGCTACAACTGATACAGAAAATAAAATATTGATGCATATACACAAAAATATGGTAAAAAGATTTATCTTTATATATCATTTTTATAACATTATAAACAGTAATCAATATTTACTTAGATATTATTTGAAAACCTTCTATTACTCAAAAGCAAACATTAAATAATTTATTTTTTTCTACCTTTCTGATTGGGTTTTATGGCTATGTATGTGTCTTTATTAATAATGAATATTACGTTTTGCAAAACAAATTATTAGTTCATTTAGTATTAAGTTGGTGGTCTAGTGATTTTTTCGGGTTGAATGAATTTCTAGACATCTGGTTATGTGTGGAATGGTTATAATATGTATTCACTGCTTGAGTGGACTTTTAGGTGACATAGGTTATTTGTTTTATTTCTTTATTTTCTTATATAATTAAAGTTATGACGTTTTTGTGGAAGCAATGGCTTCGAAGGCGTTTCTTGTCTGTGGTTTGTTGCACTTTAGAAGTGGCTTTGTGTAGACTGGTTTCCCTTACTTAGTTTCTGAAAATGAGTTGGTTTTCTCTTCAAAAACTCTGAGCTGGGCTTGAGCTATACCTGGTGCCATTTTGAACTATTTTCTTGCTCAGATTGTCTTTGTGTTTCCCGCTGAGGTCTCAAGCTGGAAGGTGTTTTTTTTTTTTTCTTTTCTTCGTTTTGACCTCTTCAGCTTATAGATTTGTCTTCCGATTGTGCGGACAGTCAAGAGGAAACCAGGATGACAGAGTAACGATGTCAAGTTCATGGTCAAAGGTTATATAAGAGTCTATCCTGATTCCTGGTACAAAATTATTTCAAGTGATATTTACCTCTATTTTTAATATGCTATGAAGTAAACATTTTGATGAAGCTGCAAATGGTGGAGCAACGGGGGCTCAAAGGTAGAGCTTTTTTTGTTTTGCAGTTTGAGAAGGTAGGTTTAACAATGGATTTTGCATTGATGCAGAAAACAGGGTGTCTGCTGTTAATTACTGACTTCAGACATCAGAGTCTTGTTAATTAATTGCTGGAAGGTTATGGTTTTGTGAGCAACAAGCTAGAGATGAGGGTCAGGAGTACTGACATCTTGCAAAGGTCTAGAAAGTTGAAAATTATGCTACCCGGGTAAAATATATATTTCTCAACAGTCTATGACACTCAGAGACGTTTTAGAGTCTGACTCAAGTTTTGAATTTGTCTTTCCTGATCCCTATTAAGTCTGATGACAATGGGTGAAAGGTTGGAGACTTGCACTTAAATAATGATAATGATTAAAGTCATAAAGGATATAAACAGCTGGCAGTCATTCACATACTTGAAAATGTACTCCTGGTGATGTGTAAGGTGTATGACACCAAAGTTATGTTTCCGATGAATATGGAAATATATAAGAAATCTTTTTTACACGACACGGAAAGCATTACAAGTATGTAGTTTAGAATATACGAGAATAAGGTGTGAATCACAATGGCCCTTTACTTTCACTTTAAGTACTTTAGATGCATTAAGACAGATTGCTGTTACCTCCCACATAAAATATGAATATATTATTAATGATATTTGAAGTATAAAGGCCTATTTAAATCCAAGTACTGACAGATACACATCTTTTGTAAAATCTGGGGTACAAATTGCATCAAACTAGCCCATTCTACAAATAGAAATATTGATATTTATAGAGATATGTAAGGCTAGTGTGTGGACTTCCTTTATTTCCTCCAGAACTCATTATCTTTATATATACTGATGTTTTAGGGGTAGTGAGCATTCCAAAAGTCACAATTACCAACTAGCCCATTCTACAAATAGAAATATTGATATTTATAGAGATATGTAAGGCTAGTGTGTGGACTTCCTTTACTTCCTCCAGAACTCATTATCTTTACATATACTGATGTTTTAGGGGTAGTGAGCATTCCAAAAGTCACAATTACCACAGAAATATACAGCTACACACACATATACATGCTTTAATGGCAGGATTAAGAACCTATTACATTGCACAAATATACATCAGTTTATTAATTGGGAAATTGCATAATGATAAAGGGCTACACCTCACAGATGCAGAGTTTGATTTTTACATTTGAAGGAAACAGGTTAGACTTAAAACATAATAAAAGAGAAATTAACCTAGTAGTTGCTTATAAACCTATATATATATATATATATATATATATATATATATATATATGGAGAGAGAGAGAGAGAGAGATGCTTTACAAGTAGGATTTAACACACTGTATTTCTTACAGATGTACGTCTCCTCAGACACAAATATTTATAGAGATATTTTATAGGTAGGGTATGGATTACTAATACATTATCTTATGCTCAAATGGAGAGAAACAGAGAGGTGAGGGCTTTCATTTGTACATGACAGATTTATATTTTTTTTATAAAGTGCATTACTTTCTTTCTAGCTTCTCTGTTATCTTTTTAAATTCTTTCAATATTAAATTCATTGTGGTGGTGGGACTTTTATTCATCAGAACCTCACTAAATGACAAATTAATTATCAAAAGTTAAACCCTCTCAGATAAATACTGAAAATGGATTACGACTCATGTCTGAAATGAAGCATATTTCTAATATAAATAAATGTTTTTGGTAATTGCTATAGGTCACTACTTAATAAACAAAACAACATCTTGGATATTTTGCCATTTCAGGTGAAAGAACTGTTTGATTACTTAAGCCGCATTCTGTTTCATAATATATACACAGGTAATATTTCAAACTGAAAGATATCAATGGAAATGATACTGCTTGGTTTCAAGATTCTAGTTTTTTAGGCTTACTTAAGTTACCATTTTTTTATTTTATTGGTTCATTTACCATACACTACAGTACTGTTTAAGGTTTCATTAACATGGTCCTTCACTGCTGAATGGGATTTATGTTACACACATCTATTGCTTAGTAAAGATACACTAGCTTTATTCTTTTTTGAATTCATATCACATTACACATGCATATGTAAACCCATGCCATCTCAATTAGCAATATGTAAGATTATAAGCACATATTTTAATATAGCTGAGTTACACATTAATATAAGATGCAGATTAATTTAGGATATTAACTTTTATTACTCATTTGTTAAGTAACATTCTATATAAGTTAATTCTCAAACAGCTAGAGAAGAAGTGTGTCTTGGGAGGAGACTTTAGAAGGAACACTTGAACAGAGATGCTATTATATCATGAGGTCTTAAAAGACATTGTATGCTTTACTTTTTATTTAAATGTTTAATATTTCAATGTTTAATTACCTATGATTCGGTGTCTACAAACATTAATACCTTCAGCTTGTTTGATAAACATACAATTATTCTCAGTCATATTTTCTTTTACTATATTTTTAAGAGCATATGGCTAACTATACTCCTACTATATGACGTGTATCTTTATCAATATTAATTACCTGAATAACAGTTGCAAAAGGGGAAGTTTAAACAAACATCTACAAATGTTTAATGCTCAAGTTACATTTTTACAACAGGCACATTTATTACAAGAAGATATTAACAGACTTAATACTAACAACTATTAAGTACTTGTTAGCTCACATTACAAACAAAAGAGGGGGTGTGACAATTTTTTTGGAAAAACTCTGTATTAATGCCTAAAATCATAAATTTATACAATGAAAGATCTGGGATGTTTTGACTAGTATCTTTGGAAATAAATAGAAAAGTATACACTTTGATTAATCTTTACTGGATTCCTGGGAAAGAAGATAAGTGATTATGCATCAATATGAGGAGATTACACAACATTCTAAAGGGAGCATAATTCTAGTTGGTGACTTTAATTCTGTACTGAATGATTGTGAAACTAACACAATAAATAAGCATAGGAAACTAGCATCACCCAAGATATTAATAAACTTCATAGATATGTTTTACATGAAGGACATAAATGAATTCGCAGAAGCAAATTCAATATTTTTTTTTTCACATTATTCACATTGACATGGTACCTAATTGAGAATAGATAGAGTACATATTTCAAGTGATATAACTGGAAAATTGGATAAAGTTAAAGTTGTCATATGCCTTCTATCTGATCATAATGCAATTACATTTGAATTGAAAACGAATGTAAAACAAACTGCTTTTATTAGCAGAATTCGATCATATATGACTAACCTGAACGATTTTAAGGAATTTTATAACAAGAAAATGTAATATTTCGTAAATGTAAATTTAACTGAGGGTACAGCTGTGATATATGTATGTAGGATTGTTTAAATTCATATCTATATGGTAAAGTTCTACCCTGGTATTTTAAGAAAAAAAAAAACAATGGAAACAAGAATTATTAGAACTACAAACAAAAGCTGATTAACTAAAATTAGATATCCAAACGGTAATAAAAACTTAAAAGATCTTGACGAGATGAATAAAAAATTATTTAGAGACATTACACCATAAAACTATGATTAATTCAGAGAAGATTAAAATGAGCTCTTATTCTATACGTTAAAAATCAACGTAGATTAGCAAACATAATGAAGATGATTATTAAATCTAACCAGATAAAACAAGTTTACATTCC
Organism: Protopterus annectens; assembly: GCF_019279795.1. Classification (NCBI taxonomy): domain Eukaryota; kingdom Metazoa; phylum Chordata; order Ceratodontiformes; family Protopteridae; genus Protopterus; species Protopterus annectens. The sequence continues at coordinate 369,460,078 of NC_056735.1, forward strand.
TGGAACTAGAAAAAAGGTTTCAGATTTAGATGGCATTTTAGAGGCCTTTAAAATGCACTTTAATTCAATTAACTTATATGATCCAGTACTATAACCACAAAGTGTAATAAAACCTTTTTAATGAAATATATGAAAAATAAGTTAATTGAAGATCAAATAAAACTAATACATAAGCCAATTTTAATGTCAGAACTTAAATCTCAAATCAATAAATTAAGATTAAACAAAGCTCCTAGGACTGACAGTATTATTCCAGAGATGTATAAACTATTACTTAAGGAAGCTTTGGCAATATTAAGAGTATTTACATCAGATAAAGAAGCAAAATATATTCCTCCATCATGAAAATGTACATTAAGTTTTCCAATTTTTAAGTTGGATAAAGATGGAAAAGAATGCTCATCTTATAGATCAATATCCATACTTAATGTTGATTATAAGATTTCTACGGTAATACATGTTAACAGAATTAAACAGTTTCTACATTTGCTGATTGATGAAGATCAAACTGGTTTTAGACTGAATAGAAATGAGTCTATATCACTTTAGTGAACCATTACTTCAACAAATCAGTGAACCATCACTTCAACAAATGGCATTTCATCAGACATTCTGCTCATTGAATTCCCCCACACCCCCTGCTAATTATATACACCAACTCCAAGATTGCACTACGGTGGGGAAAGGCAAATTTCTTGATCCTCACTGTACTGCGCTCTCAGTATTAACAGTTCAAAAAATGGCATGTTCGATGTAAATGCACTTAAAATGCCATTTGATGAACTGATTTTCGCTGAACTGATAGGAAGCCAATAGAAATGCATGTGATATTATTAAAAGAGTTACTACAATAATTGACTATGTTAATATTACAAAAGGAAGCTTGGCTCTAGTAAGTCTAGACATTAATAGGGCTTTTGATTCAGTTCACTGGGATTATTTACTGCTGGATTTTATGAAAATTCTTTAGCTTATGTAAAGATTGGATCATATAAATCTAGACCATTTACAATTACTAAAAGGTACTAAACAATGTCTGTTGCCTCCATTATTATTTGCTTTGGTCATAGAACCATTTGCGAATTGTATCAGATCGAATGCCAACATCAATGTATACACTTTAATAATCATTTCAATTCTAAAATTCAATTGTTTGTGGATGATATTCTATTAACTTTGAATGATTATGGCAGATCATTACAAGCTTTGAGACAATAGAACTCTTTCAAATGGTTTCCGTCCTTAAATTTAATGATAAAACTAAAATATTACTTATAAACTGTAACAAGAAAAACAAGGAAAATAAGTTTTCTAAATATATACTTCTAGATAATAAAATGAAGTAAGTATCCAGGGATTACATTGTCAAACAATATTAACAAAATATTAATAATTAATTAAACCTGTGATGATGTGTGGTACTGCTAGCTATGCCAGGAGAAGCAGGACAGTGGATGTTTAACATATGACAGCATAGCTAGCTGGAATTTTGTCAAGAATTACATGTCATATGTATATCAAAACTAATATGTGCACAGATGCTTGTGTTGAAAAATGCATTTGTAAACCTGCTTGTGTTAAACATGTATTAACCGTGTGCCCTACTGGACAGAAAAAGAAATATACATGCATTATTGTAACTGTTTAAATGTATATGTTTTAACAGAGGATACTGGAAGAGAAAAGGATAATCTCAATCCACCTAACTTTGGAAATAGTTTGAAATTAAATTACCTGGCTTAGGCCATAAAGATTGTTTTGTTCACTTTTTAATGCAGCCAGAAACAAAAAGTATGTACTAGGAAGCTTTCTGTGTTGTCTTTGAGGTAAAGTAAATTTCTACTCTGGAAAGGTGGAGGCTTGAAATTGTTTTATGACTTTCAGAAGCTACAACAGATCTGTGCAAAACTCTGTGTGTGTGCGTGTGTAAATTACTGACACATGCTAAATCCTGTCAGTTTCTAGTAATGGGGTAGCATTGGGGAACCAGAAGTCAGATGACCAGATGTATGTGATGTCATTCATTTAATACTAGATGAGGCTGAAGTCTCACTGCAGTCTTTTTGAAACTTGACAGAGAAGGACCTCTCACCTACTTCATCTTGTTTTTCTCTAGTAAGTGAACCAGGGAATAGTACTTCTTCAGATCAGTCAGGAAAATATAGTGAGATTAGTTAAGTACTATTTTTCTGTATCTGTGTAAATCAATTTGTCTGCATTATTTTAATATTTCCTGTGACTGAAACTCTGGTGTTTACTGTAAATAGATATTTAATATTTTCATCTTTTTTTCTTATTTACTATTAAACATATTTAAACATTTAATTGTGGCTGGTCTTTTACAGAATCTTTTAATCACTAAGTATTAATTTTATATATATATATATATATATATATATATATATATATATATATATATATATATATAAATGGTGACAGCTCTGGCGACTCCTGAAATCCTTGCTGTTGGTCAAACTACCATTTGTATTGATATTTATTTCACTCAGTATAATCGGGTACCCTTGCAAGAGCCTTAGAGTAGTTAGCTTTGGAGTGTCTGGTGGTGCTGTAACTACCTTATAGTCTGGGCAGAAGGGGCACAGCTAGTAAATCTGTGAAAGCCTTTCCCAGGGTGTGTGTGTGTGTGTGTGTGTGTGTGTGTGTGTGTGTATGAAAATCAAATCTCAAAGAGTGTGCGTATCAGCTGTATGGAGCAGGGACACAAAGCATTGGTTTCACAGCGAGGGTGCTGGAGAACTGGCTTGGACACTTGGTTGAGGTCTCAACTCTATAGTTATGCTAGTGTGGAGACTTATTGGGGACCTGAAGGGAGACAGCTAGAGAAATCCAGACCCAGGAATCACTGTGTTCCCTATGTGCTCTTAAGGGAAATTGTGCTTGATGCAGACAGCTGCATCTGGAAATACTGGATGTATCCATTTTTGTTTCAAGTGAGTATCCCTCTCCAGTGCCAATGATGAGGATTCAGGCTCCTCGACTACTGGCCCAGAGGGGGAATGTGACAATACCAACATTTTAAATAAAAAAAAACATTTTATGGACAGACAGAATATTTTTTTTACAATGGAAGATAGGTTTTCTTAATTAAAATTATTTTTTTCCAAAAATAATGTATCTTATACAAGCGATTTTTCTTCCTTTTTCTAAAGAATGTATACGTCAGTTCAATAAACTAATATTAAACCTTATACATTATCTCAATAAACCAAGAATAGCATTAAATCATCATTTAAAAGACTGGACATCTAGTGAACTTGGCCTTCCAGATACAGAAATGTATATTTTATCTTTCATTAAGACAAAACATTATAGTTAAATTCTTCTTATTCTGCAAGGTAGAACAAACACAGGAACTTATTTAGTTAAAATCAGTTCACTCATTGCCAGTTCAATTTAGTAACATATCCAATAATTTTCACTGGTTTTTACGGGAATATGTTTTGGAGAATAAAAATAAACATATATGTTCTAAATATATAACTAAAACATTAAATATATTTCAAAATTATCTGAATAAAATCCCAGAATTTAGAGCGTGGTCATTTCTACTGTACCCTACAGCTTGTACACAGAACAGCAGTAACACCTTTTATGATTATATTTAGAGAAAAAAAATCAATATACTGGCATTAACTAATTGATTCTGGAAAAGTTCTCTCTATGAAATACGTTATGACCAAATATCAAATAAGTATGAAAATGTGGTTATATATACAAACATAAGGTAGTATATTTATTGTCAGTAAACTAAAGTCAATGCATACAACTATTAAGTTTTCTATCCTCAAATTTAAAACATTTATGACTATTATAGAAAACCAAACAATAATAGGAAATGGGTACTATCTAAAATATATAAAGTAATCAAAAACACAAAACTGTATTATAATGATAATTTTGGGGATAATTACGGATCACTAAATAATCAATCTCCTAGTGAAAAAGATAAAAAAGTTAAAGGTAATTTCTTCAAAGCAAACAACTCTTTCATTGCAATGGAAGTTGTTTTCTTGGAGATGTATACACAGAACCTTTATTTCTCCTCAAAAAATTGAATTGATGTTTAAAAAAGATACTGGGTGTTGGAGATATAAATTAAAATTGAAAGCAAATTGGCAGCATATGTTATATGACTGCAATTTGCTTAAAACATTTTGGGAAAAATTTAACTTTTTACTACAAACTGTTTTTAATGACAAATTTCAGTTAACTAAATCTTTGATTTTTTTTTTTTTTCAATAATCATTTTTTATTGTTTTTCACAACCATATTACAAATTCACACACTATGTACAGTATATACAAAATGCTTCCATTGATTAACTTCACATTATATGTCGACCTCATGTATTGACAATAGATACAGCACTAACAAGCAAAAGAAAAAAACATTAACAAATCAAAGCCAACAATCTGTATTATCTCTACATCCTCTGTCTAATCTAAGATTGATTTTACACTGTACTATAGGTCCCGAGAGAAAGTGGATAGGAACCTCTAAGCCAACACAATGTTGAAAATTTGCTCCCATATTTTTATATTGTTTATATTTTTCTTGTGATCACTAATTAACAATTTATGGGCTAAAATGTGTTTTATTGCCAACAATCTGAAATTTTCCCATGATGTCTGGGCTGGGTTCAACCAATTTGTGGCTATATATAATTTCATTAATAAGCAAATATTCATAATAACAATCCTTTTTGATTTATCTAAATTCTCCGGGGGAATATGAAGATTCATAAACTCCCAAGAGAGTGTTGAGTTTTGGTAGCCCATTTTTTGTAACTGCAATTTTAGTGAGTTCCACAATTTATAAATGCACTTACAACTCCAGAACATGTAAAGCAAGTCCGCTGTCTGATCTAAGCATTGTGGGCATTTGGGTGAATTCTTCGCATCAAATTTGTGAAGAGTGAGACGAGTATAGTAGGCATTGTTAAATATCATCAGCTGAGTAAATACCAGTTTTTGAAGGGATACGGACTTTAATGTTAAACTAAATGCCTCCAATATCTTACTGTCATCTGACAATATCAATTTCTCCTTCCAGTAATTCGATAAAAGAATATAATTATTGTACTTCCTCTCTTTTATCAATTTATGTGCTGTGGTTATGTATTTTCTGTCCTGTAACAGCGCTTCCCACAGATTACGAGAAGTGATTAAGTCTTCCCCTTTCATTTCAAAGTTATTAAAATAGTTTATAACCAAGTCTTTTAGCTGTCTTACTATAATTAAATAGGAAATGGGAAGTTTCATTTCTTTTAGAATATCATGTACTGCTACTCCTAGAAAAGGATATAAATCAAGTACCTAAATCTTTGATTTTGTTTAATGTTCCAACACCTGAATGTGTTCCCAGATCAAAATATTCACTTTTATGGACTTTATTAGATATAGCAAGTGAAGTGATTACTATGAACTGGAAGAGTGAGACCTCTACTTCGTTTAAAGAATTTAAAAATATTGCACTTTATGTTTCTCAACTGGAACTGTCTACAATTAAGATAAGAACTGATAGAATCATTTTGTATTGCAATTCCTGGTTAAAAATTATAGAGATACTTGAGAAAACTGACTGTAACATGACATTAAATAGAAGTATATTTTGAATGACTAATATTTTTTTTTAAGTCAACACCTTTGTAAATAGATTTATTTTATTTTACTGTTATGAAGTTTTTCGATTTGTGTGGTTAATCTGTTCAAAAATGTGTCTTTTTCTGTTATGAATTGTTAAATCTTAATAAAAATATTTGAGAAAAAAGAAATCTGTGTCAGAGTGTAATATATACACATATACATTATACACACATATTTTATACACATACATATATATATACATATATATATATATATACATATATATATATATATATATATATACATATATATATATATATATATATATATATACACACACACACACACACACACACACATAAAATATAATCAAGGAGTCTGTTTGCAAGGAGGCAAGATGTACAAATATGCTGACAATGACCAGGATTTGCAGAGAAATTTTAAAAAATGCTGATGCCAATCTACAGAATGGCCGGATGCAATGTCACCAGTAAAACTAAACAAGACAGGCTAGAGGGATCATTTACAAGCCAGCATGTACCTGCAGGTATCCAATCTGACCTAGAGCATGATATATATCACAGCAATTTCTTGTGTAGTCACCCAAGATGAAACTGCTCTTTGGTACAACGGGTTGTACAAAAATTGTAAGAAACAGGCAGAGAGATAGATAAGAGAAATAGACAACAGAATGAATGGACATCATGAGGAAAGAAAGACAGTAAAAAGTGACAAACATAAGACAGGCAGGCAGAAAAGCAACAATCCAAACTAAGGGAAAGATAGTGGATTCCATCAAGAAAATAAATACATTTTAGAAATACATACAGGCATACTGAAAAAAGGAGAGAATGTGAACCTGAAAAGGAAAGGGAATAAAGATGGCAGAACAACACAGGGAGAAAGAAGGGTCAGAAAAGTACAGTTGTGTACACTTACCATAAATGTAGATGTTCGAGTGTATTCACTGCTGCAGTCATCACATTTGGATTATCTGCCTGCAGGTAGCCCTCAGCCGGCCTGAATACCAGAGTTTTGGGATTTCTGCGTCGGATGCTGTCGCTTCTTCCATGTCAGGTCGTCAGGGGTATAAAACATGCAGCCGATGCCATTACATCAGTTTTTCTTGCCCCAGATGTCAGATGCCCCCAAAATATGAGGCAATTATATGGTGTGGAACACCCCCAGCAAAAAGCAGATACACACATTATAAGATATGCCAAACCAAAAAGGATAGTTGCAAGCAAAGACAATCAGGGGGCTGGAGGGAGGGTAACCAGGACTGCAACAGTGAATACACTCGAACATCTACATTTATGGTAAGTGTACACAACTGTACTATGTTCTTCGTGTTTCCCTGTTGCAGTCATCACATTTGGGTTGATTCCCAAAGCTAAGGAAGGGTGGAGGTAGATTAAGAAGCATAAGGCCTGGGAATCAGGCCCTGTAAGACTGCTGTGGCAAATCCAGCTCTGGATTTAGAAAAGATAGCCAAGTGGTAATGCTTGGTGAAAGTGTGTGCAGAGCTCCAGGATGCAGCTTCTAGGTCATCCCTGGTAGGGACTCCTCTAAGAAATGCAGTAGAGGTAGATGTAGCCCTAGTGGAATGTGTTCTTATCCCCTGTGGGGTAGGTTTTCCATGGTGCTTGTAGCAGAAATGGATGCAGTGTGCTATCCATTTAGATATGGTTTGCTTTGAAATGGCCTTCCCCTCTGCCCCTGCAGCAAAGCTGACTAGCAGCTGGTCAGATTTTCTGAGAGGCTTAGTCCTGTCCAAATAGAATCTAAGCTGTCTGTGCACATCTAGAGGATGCAGTATCCTTTCCCCTTTATTTTGAGGATTAGGAAAAAAAGTAGGCAAATGAATGGACTGGTTTAAAGCCACACTAGACACCACCTTGGGCATAAAAGATGAGTTAGTCCTGAGGGAAACCCTGTCCGCATGGCAGATAATGAAGGGTTCCACTGCCATAAGGGCCTGTATTTCAGACACTCTTCTTGCTGAAGTGATGGCTAGAAGTGAAGCTGTTTTCCATGAGAGGAATTTCAACTCTGCTGCAGCAGCCGGTTAAAAGGGGGGAAGTGTAAGTTTTTCCAATACAAAGTTAAGGTCCCAGGCTGGAGTGGGAGCTCTCCTGGGGGGTCATATATTTTTGGTCTTCTAAGGAACTGTTTTACCAGAGGATGAGAGAAGAGGGGTGGCTCAGCTGAGATGGCAGAGGCATGAATCTTAAGTGAAGAGAAGGACAGGCCCTTGTGGAGCATTTATGTTAAGTAATCTAGTATATGAGGTAAGCTGGGCACAGTTGTGGCCATCCCTTGAGAGTGGCTCCAGGAACAGTATATTTTCCACTTTTCTGAATAGGATTTTCTAGTACAAGGCCTCCTTGCCTCAGGAATGACATCCAGCACCTGCTTACTGAAGGTTGCTAGAGGTGAGTTCAGGGGATTAGCCAGGCTGCAAGGTTCAAGGTCTGAAGCTGAGGGTGCAGAGTTTGGCCCCCCTGCTGGGACAGCAAGGAAGGGATCTGAGGCAGGTGCCATGGTTGTAGCACTGTCAGACTGTGCAAAAGAGGATACCAGTGCTGGCATGGCCAGTCTGGTTTAATCAAGACTGTCCTTGGTTTGTCCTGTTTGATCTTTAGTAGAACGTTCAAGAGGAGAGGCAGAGGGGGAAAGGCATAGACTAAGAGGCTTTTTCAGGAAAAGGACAGGGCATCCACCTTTCAAGCTTGGCCGTGGGGAGTTCTTGTGCAGTATTTGTTCAATTGATAGTTCGGAGGGGAAGCACACCGGTCCACCTCTGGTGTCCCCATCTGTTCCCCAAATGTTTGAATATTTTGGATTCCAGTTTCCATTCGTGTGTGTCCATGAGACTTCTGCTTAAGTCGTCTGCCAGTGAATTTAGTTTGCCTGGCAGGAATTGAGCTTATAGGTGCACTTGGTTGCTCAAGGCTGTGTTCCACAGAGCCATGGCTAGTCTGCAGAGTGGGTAGGAATGTGTTCCCCCCCCTGCTTGTTTATGTACCACATAACCGTGGTGTTGTCTGTCTTTACCAATAGTTGTCCTGGAAGAATAAGGCATTTGAAGGCTTTCAGAGCATTCTGTACAGCTAACATTTCTTTTTGATTGATATGCAGGTGCATCTGCTTTGGGTTCCATTTGCCTGAATGCACTGCCCTGCCATGTGTGCCCCCCATGCAGAGTCTGATGTGTCTGTTGTTAAGAGTTTGGGCGGCAGGGGATAGAGTGAAATAGAGTCCCTTGTTGTGGTTGCAGGCCTCTGCCCACCAAAGGTACTCTGCTCTTAGACACGGAATGATAGGAATTATCGTTTCCAGGTCCTGAGAATGTTGACACCATAGACTTTTTTAGATACCACTGAAGTTTTCTCATATGCAGTCTTGCATATGGAATTAACAGAATGCAAGAGGCCATGAACCCCAGAGCTTGCAGATAGCTGGGTTTTGGTGGCCAGTAGGTTGAAGTAAGTTGTCAAATAAATTTGTTTCTCTGGAGTAAGGAATGCCATCTGGGAAGTTGTGTTCAAGCTTGCTCCCAGGAATAGAATCTGTTGGCAGGGTACTAGGTGTGATTTCTTTTTGTTGATGGTGTACCACAGTGAAGATAGAAGTCCCTTTACAAATGCCAGGTGCTGTAGTAGCAAGTCCTGACTTTCCGCCTGAATCAGGCAATCGTCCAAGTATGTGTAAATCTGAATACTTCTCCTGCCTGCAAAAAGCAATGGCTGGAGCTAGGCACTTTGTAAATACCCTGGGCGCAGTAGATAAGCCAAAGGGAAGTGCTGAGAACTGATAGTGCATAGAGCCTGTCCTGACGCGAAGGTATTTCTTGCAAGATTCCCTTATGGGGATGTGCAGGTAAGCTAGTCTAGGATTGCCAGCCAGGAATCCTTGGCTAGCATAGGAATCAGCTGTTGGAGAGTTAGCATTTTGAATTTTGGAACCACCAGAAAGGTGGTGAGAATAGATAAATCCAGGATAGGATACCAGTAGTTTTCTTTTCTGGGAACCAGGAACAGTCTTGAATAAAAACCTTGTCCCCTTTGTTCTGCTGGGACAGGTTGAATAGCCTTGATGCTGAGGAGAGAAATTACTTGCTTTTGGGCCTCCGCCCACTAGTTTGGGGGGAGTTCTGGCCATCCACTTAGGGTTGGGAGTGAGTGGAATCTGTATCCAAGGGAAACAATGTTTAAACCCATTTGACTGGGGTAATGTATTCCCAGTTTTTTGCATGCAGGGCGAGTTTTCCTCCTAAAGGTGCAAGTACTTGAGCAAAGCTTGGGGGAGTTAAGGATAAGTCATTGTGCAAGTTTACCGTAGGGGGGTGGCTTACTACTCCCTGTTTTGGATGTGGAAGCACCACACTGCTTAGAAATGTGCATAACCTGAGACTGAAGTCTTGGGGGTCTGCTGCCCTTGGGTTTGGACTGAGAAGGCCTGGAAGGGACTGGAAAGGGCCAGTTCTTTGAAGGCCAATGCCTACTGAATCTAGGTGGCTGTACTTGTAAGATATCTTTAACAGTTTGCAAAGATTTAGCTTTCTCCTCCATCCTTTTGAGAACCTCTTCTGCTTTATTGCCAAATATGCGTTCTTGGTTTAAAGGTGCATCCAGTAATTTTGCTTTGACATGATCTGGCAAGTTTTGTTCCTTAAGCCAAGCATGCCTTCTAAGAACAGACCCAGTGACAGCAGCCCTACAAGATGCTTCTAAAGCATCAAAACCACACTGCAAAGTATGTTTACCAACTTGGTCAGCAGAATGCATCACCTCTTGTAACTGTGTTCTGCACAGTCAGGAATCAACATCATTTTCTGTTTAATTAGCCCCATAATATGCTGCTGATACTTTAACATATGAAACTGGCAATTTAAAGCCCTAATGGCCAGAGTAGTAGAAGTGTATACCTTCTTACCCCATCTGTCTAAAGCCCTAGAATCCCTGTCAGAAGTGGTAGGATTCTTGGCAGTAGTAGCCTTAATGCCTTTTGGTCCTTGGGAAATCATCTCTGGATCCGCAGTAGGATTCTTGAAAAGGAATTTGTGAGAGTCAGGTACTCTATATTACCTGTCAGGTTTCCTGGGAGCTGGAGGCAAAGTATTTGGGGTAAGGCTGGATTATATGAAAACATTAGGAGAACAGGAGGAATAGTTAGAGACCTGTGCTGAGGCAGGTTTAAAAATTCCCTGAGTCTCTTTTTGAACTGAGAGTAGTCCTGGCTTTCCCAGTGGAAATGCTCCCTTAGGGTATGCAGGGTTTCACCAAAAGAAAAATCTGCTGGAGAGGAAACAGAGGAAATGGAATCCTCTGCATCAGAATCCCCATAGGTAGATAAGGGTATATCCTGGTAGCCAGAAGGAACAGAGATATCAGATTCCTGATTAGAAGAATCAGAAGGAAAATCAGTTCTAGGTCTCTTTGAGCGGGAAGGCTGGCTTCCCCTAATTAAGGTAATAAGGTCTTCAGCCATTCTAATAATTTGTTTTTGAGGCCTGTGGGCCTGAGCATGAGCTTTGGTCATCGGTTTCCTAGGCGTAGTGCGAACTTTAGGCCTGAGAAATTCAGTATGTTTGGCTTGAAACAAAGTCACCGGTTTAATATGAAAATCGGTAGGCCTGAATACACCATCAAAAGCCGGTGCCTGCACAGCGGTTCTGGACCCATCCAAAGTAGAGACATCCGCAGGTTCCATAGTCGAAGAAGCATCTCGCGGCATACTGGACTCCGAATGGGTCTCAGTAGAGGCCGGCAAATCTGTAGAAGAGGGTATCAGGGGCTGCGAAAGTGCCTCACTGAGTACCGGCAGACTGGCGACTAGCTTAACGATAGCGTTGTCGGCGGTTTTGGACCTCTGCGGTCTCTGTCTTTATCCTTACATTTTTTCGGAAGATTGGTAGTCAGATGGCTTACCGACGCCATTTTAGAGTATGGAGATGGACAGCAAAAGTATTTAGCTACAAAAATTGCCCGACGACAGACAGTTCGGGCGTTGAACAAGGCAAAAAAACGACAACGAGGGACGTCGTGGTCTGGGGCTAAACAGATGATGCAGTAAGAATGAAAATCTCTATGAGGTATTTGCTTTCCACAGGCAAGACAATTATTAATTTTTTCTGACATCGATTAGAGCAAGAAAAAAGGATCCCCAACGGGGTACTTACCTTTTAGAAGACTTCAGGTCTGAAACTCGAAAACAAAAATTTCAGAAGTCGGCCGACCGGCACTTGCGAACTGCTTCTGCTTCGGACACCGCACAGCAAGAAAGACAGATGCAATGGCGTCGGCTGCATGTTTTATACCCCTGACGACCTGATGTCATGGAAGAAGCGACAGCATCCGACGCAGAAATTCCAAGACTCTGGTATTCAAGCCAGCGGAGGGCTACCTGCAGGTAGATAACTCAAATGTGATGACTGCAACAGTGAAACACGAAGAATATCAAATACTTTTACTAAATCCTGCAACTAGGAGTGCCAGTGATAAAGGACTTGGTCCAGTCACTATCACAGAACAAAAGTCGCAAAATCATGGCAAAAAGTAAATATTCACAAGCCAATGGGATTTGATGAAATTCATCACAGAATTCAGAACTGAGGGAAGAACAGGTGACAAAAAGAAAACTAGAGTTTGTGATGACTGGGGAAGGCAGATACAATTCCCATTTACAAGATTGGAAGCAAGAGTAGGAGATTAAACTACAGAACTTGTTGACCTGAGCTATGCTGAAAGAAAAATTCATGCAGTACCTGAAAAACAAGGGCTTTAAAGCAGAATGATTATTTATTTAATTTATTTATTCATCCTTTGTTGAACAGTTTAGTCCCAATAGACCTGTGGTCTCTTTTCATGTGACACCTGAGGTGGTATTCATACTGACCAGTGGAAGTTTGGCCAGGGCAACGGCAAACTTCTCCTACTCTTTTCGATGGGTGCCATGGGATCTTTTACATCTACCTGAGCTACCACTAACTCAGGCAAGTGGGATCTCAGTTTAATGTACCATCCAAAGGACGAGGTGCCAGATGAACCTAATAAAAGTTATATGAGATGTAACTAAGAGGTTTTGAGAATGCAACTGTGGATGTGGCCTGCTTAGATTTTTAGCAAAGTATTAAAGCCCAGTAAGTAGCAAACAGTTTAGTAAAATATGATATATGTCCTATGCTGGAACTGATGGGGGATGGACAGAATAACTAGGGAACAGGATACCTATGGGGGATGGACAGAATAACTAGGGAACAGGATACTTAGGGTTACAGTAACTGGCATCTACTCAGATGAATGAATGGTGACAAGAGGACAAAGGTGTTATTACCAGGGCCAGTCCTTTTCTGTCTTTTGCACAGTGGCTAGTACTCCTCTGTGTCTTTACTGACATACTGTAGAAGAACTGGAAGAAAAAGTATGCATTTTCACTGATGATACAAAATTATGCTACAGTTCAGTTGGCACAAAAGTGGTTATAGAAATGATGAGGAGAGACACGGCAAGGCTTCTTAGTACATATTTATTCATTCTCCAGCTACCCACTTAATTCAATGTGGGACCATTAGGAGAAGGAGCTTAGTGTGGCAATCACTATGCATGAGGCACATAAGCTCATCCCGAATGGACCACCAACCTATTATAGGACCAAATAGAGATAGACACACATGCACTTACTCTCTCACATAGTATGCATACCTAGGGGCACAGTTTGGAGGATTGCAAATTTACCTATGGCATGTTTTTTGGGATGTAGAAGAATATTAGAACACCCAAAAAAACTCATGTGGACACAGGAAGGATATGTAGACTCTGTGAGACAGTAAAATTAACCACTTTGACACTACTTTCCTAGCAAGTGGCAGTCAAACTTCAGTGCGTATGTCAAATGATATACCTGGGTAGAAACAACCCAAGAAAGGCATTAGCGAGGGAAAATGTAGCAAGAATAAAGTAGAAAAGTACAGTTGTGTACACTTACCATAAATGTAGATGTTTGAGTGTATTCACTGTTGCAGTCATCACATTTGGGTTATCTGCCTGCAGGTAGCCCTCAGCCGGCCTGAATACCAGAGTCTTTGGATTTCTGCCTCAGATGCTGTCTCCTCTTCCATGACGTCAGGTTGTCAAGGGGTATAAAACATGCAGCCGATGCCATTACATCAGTTTTTCTTGCCCCTGATGTCAGGTGCCCCCCACAAAGGAAGCAATTAAATGGTATAGTAAACCCCCATCAAAAAGCAAATACACAGGAAAAAATAAACATAGCAACCAGAAGGAGAGGTAGAGCCCACAGAAGTCAGGGGGCTGGAGGGAGGGTAACCAGGACTGCAACAGTGAATACACCTGAACATCTACATTTATGGTAAGTGTACACAACTGTACTATATTCTTCGTGTTTCACTGTTGCAGTCATCACATTTGGGTTGATTCCCAAAGCTAAGGAAGGGACGAGGAAGTTAAAGAGCATTAGGGCCAGCTATTAATCCCTGCAAGACTGCAGTGGCAAAACCAGCTCTGGATTTAGAAAACATAGGCAAGTGGTAATGCTTGGTGAAGTTATGTACAGAACTCCAGGTGGCAGCTTCTAGGATGTCCTTGGTAGGGACCCCTCTGAGAAATGCCACAGAGGTAGATGCAGCCCTGGTGGAATGTTATCTTATCCCCTGTGGGGTAGGTTTGCCATGGTGCTTGTAACAGAAATTAATGCAATGGGCTTATCCATTTTGAAATGGTTTGCTTTGAAATGGCCTTCCCCTCTGCCCCTGCAGCAAAGCTAACTAGCAGCTGCTCAGATTTTCTGATTGGCTTAGTCCTGTCCAAATAGAATCTAAGTTGTCTGTGCACATCCAGAGAGTGCAGTATTCGTTCCCCTTTGTTTTGTGGATTAGGAAAAAAAGTAGGAAAATGAATGGACTGATTTAGGGCCACAGAAGACACCACCTTGGGCATAAAGGAAGGATTAGTCCTGAGGGAAATCCTGTCCGCATGGAAGATAATGAAGGGTTACACTGACATGAGGGCCTGTAATTCGGACACTCTTCTTGCTGAAGTGATGGCTAGCAGGAAGGCTGTTTTCCAAGAAAAGAACTTCAACTCTGCTGTAGCAGCTGGTTCAAAGGGGGGAAGCGTGAGCTTTTCCAATACAAAGTTAAGGTCCCAGGCTGGAGTGGGAGCTCTCCTGGGAGTCTTAGATTTTTGGCCCCTCTAAGGAATTGCTTTAGCAAGGGGTAAGAGAAGAGGAGTGGCTCAGTATTATAATGTGCTGAAATGGCAGAGGCATGAATTTTAATTGATGAGAAGAATAGGCCCCTGTGGAGCATTTCTGTTAAGTACTATAGAATATGAGGTAAACTGGGCACTGTTGTGCCCATTCCCTGAGCCAGGCTCCAGGAGCAGTATCTTTTCCACTTTTCTGCATAGGAGTTTCTAGTACTAGGCTTCCTTTCCTTCAGAATACCTGCTTACTGAGGGATACTACGGGAGAGCTCAAGGAATAAGCCAGGCTGCAAGGTTCAGGGTTTGAAGCTGAGAGTGCAGAATTTGGCCCGCTTGCTGGGACAGCAGGGAAGGGGTCTGAGGCAGGTGCCAAGGTTGTAGCAGTGTCATACTGCGCAAGAGGGGGTACCAGTGCTGGTATGGCCAGTCTGGTGCAATCAGTATTGTCCTTGGCTTGTCCTGTTTAATCTTTAGTAGAACCTTCGAGAGCAGAGGCAGAGGGGGAAAGGCATAAACTGAGAGGATTTCCCAGGAAAAGGACAGGGCATTCACTTTCCAAGCTTGGCTGTGGGGAATCCTTCTGCAGAATTTGTGCAATTGGTAGTTCTGAAGGGAGGCAAACAGGTCTACCTCTGGAGTCCCCCATTTGTTCCTCAAGAGGTTGAATATTTTGGGTTCTAGTTTCCATTCTTGTGGCTCCATGAGATTTCTGCTTAAGTAGTCTGCCAATGAATTTAGTTTGCCTGGCAGAAATTGAGCTTGCAGGTGTACTTGGTAGCTCAAGGCTGTGTTCCTCAGAGCCATGGTTAGTCTGCAGAGGGGGTATGAGTGGTTTCCCCCCTGCTTGTTTATGTACCACATAACTGTGGTGTTGTCTGTCTTTACCAATAGTTGTCCTGGAAGAATACTGTCTTTGAAGGCTGTCAGAGCATTCTGTACAGCTAACATTTCTTTTTGATTGATATGCAGGTGCATCTGTCTTAGGATCCATTTGCCCTGAATGCACTGCCCTGCCATGTGAGCCCCCCCCCCCCCCCCCATGCATAGTCTGATGCGTCTGTTGTTACAGTTTGGGTGGCAGGGGGTAGAGTGAAAAGGAGTCCTTTGTTGTGGTAGCAAGCCTATGCCCACCAAAAAAACTCTGTCTTTATACAAGCAATGAAATCATTGTTTCCAGGTCCTGAGAATGTTGACACCATAGGCTTTTTAGATACCATTGAAATTTCTTCAAATGCAGTATCACATATGGAATTAATAAAATGCAAGAGGCCATGAACCCCAGAGCTTGCAGTATTTTACTTGCATATAGCTGAGGTTTTGTGGCCAATAGTTTGAAGTAGGTTGTCAGATAAACTTTTTTCTCCGGAGTGAGGAATGTCATCTGGGAAGTTGTGTTCAAGCTTGCTCCCAGGAATACAATCTGTTGGCAGGGTATTAAGTGATATTTCTTTTCACTGATGGTGTACCTCAGCGAGGTTAGAAGTTTCTTTACAAATGCCAGGTGTTGTAATAGCAAGTCCTGGCTTTCTGCCCGAATCAGACAATCATCCAAGTATGGGTAAATTTGAATATTTCTCTGCCTACAAAATGCAATGGCTGGAGCTAGACACTTTGTGAATTCCCTGGGCGCAGCAGATAAGCCAAAGGAAAGCACAAAGAACTGATAGTGCATGGAGCCTGCCCTGAAGCGTAGGTATTTCCTGTAAGATTCCCTTACTGGGATGTGCAGGTAAGCTTCCTTTAAGTCTAGCTGTTGCAGAATTAGCATTTTGAATTTTGAAACTACCAGAAAGGTATTGAGAATAGAGAGGTCCAGGATAGGATGGGCAGGAGTCGTCTTTTCTGGGTACCAGAAAATGTCCTGAATAAAAACCTTGTCCCCTTTGTTCTGCTGGGACAAGCTGAATAGCCCTGATATTGAAAAGAGAGAGAACCTGCTGTTGGGCCTCCACCCATTGATTTGGGGGTAGGTCTGGCCAACCATTTGGAGTTGGTAGGGTGTCGAAGTGGAATCTGTATCCTTGGGAAACTATGTTCAAAACCCATTTGTCCTGGATAATGAGTTCCCAGTTTTATGCATGCATGGCGAGTTTTCCTCCTAAGGGAGCAGGTAGTAGAGCAGGGCTTGGAAGGGTTAAGGTTAAGTCATTGTGCCATTTTTCCGTAGAGCGGGGTGGCTTACTACTCCCTGCTTTGGAGGTGGGAGCCATCCACTGCTTAGGTCTGTGCATAGCCTGAGACTGTTGCCTAGGTGGTCTGCTGTTCCTGGGTTTGGACTGAAAAGGCCTAGAAGGGACTAGGAAGGACCAGTTCTTTGAAGGCCAATGCTACTGAATCTGGGAGGCTGTACTTGTAGGAAATCTTTAACAGTTTGCATAGATTTAGCTTTTTCCTCCAGCCTTTTGAGGACTACTTCTGCTTAGTTGCCAAAAAGGAAGTCTTGGTTTAAGGGAGCATCCAGTAATTTAGCTTTTACATGATCTGGCAAGTTTTGTTCCTTAAGCCAAGTATGCCTTTTAAGCACAGACCCTGCGACAGCAGCCCTGCAAGATTCTTCTAAAGCATCAAAACCACATTGCAAAGTATGCTTACCAAATTGTTCTGCAGAATGCATTACCTCCTGTAATTCTTTGTGTTCAGTACAGTCAGGAATCAACATAATTTTCTGTTTAAGTAGCCCCATAACATGCTGCTGATACTTTAACCTATGAAACTGGCAATTTAAAGCCCTAATGGCAAAGTAGCAGAAGTGTATACCTTCTTACCCCATCTGTCTAAGGCTCTAGAATCTCTATCAGAAGGGGTAGGATTTTTGGCAGCAGTAGCCTTAATGCCTTTTGGTCCTTGGGAAATGGTCTCTGGATCCGCAGAGGAATTCTTGAAGAGGTACTTGTGAGAGTCAGGTACTCTGTAATATCTGTCAGGTTTTCTGGGAGCTGGAGGTAAAGTGTCTGGGGAAAGGCCAGATTCCAGGAAGGCATCATCTACAATGTCCAGAACAGGAGGGATAGATAAAGGCCTGTGTTGAGATAGGAGTAAGAATTCCCTAAGCCTCTTTTTGGAGTCAGAGTTATCCTGGCTTTCCCAGCGGAAATGCTCCCCAAGAGTGTGCAAGATTTCACCAAAAGAAAAATCTTCTGGAGGGGAAGCAGAGGGAATAGAATCCTCTGCATCAGAATCCTCATAAGTAGATAAGGGCAAATCCTGGTAATCAGAAGGAGAAGGAGAAGAAATATCAGATTCCTGGTCAGAAGAATCAGAAAGAAAATCAGTTCTAGGTCTCTTAGAGGGGGAAGGCTGGCTTCCCCCAATTAAGGGTAATAAGGTCTTCAGCCATTCTAAGCATTTGTTTTTTAGGCATATGGGCCTGAGCCTGCAGTTTGGTCGTCTGTTTTCTAGGCGTGGTACAAGTTTTAGGCCTGGATAAAAATGATGGTGTTGGTTTAAAATGCAAGTCTGTAGGCCTCAATCCACCCTCAGAAGCTGGTGCCTGCGCAGCAGCTCCGGACCCATCCAAGGTAGAGACATCCACAGGTTCCATTGTCGGAGAAGCATCTCACGGCATACCAGACTCCAAATGGATCTCAGTAGAGGCCTGCAAATCTGAAGTAGTGGGTATCAGGGGCTGTGAAAGTGCCTCACTGAGTACCGGCGGACTGGCGACTAGCTTAATGGAAGTGTCGTTGGCAGTTTTGGACCTATGCAGTCTGTCTCTGTCTTTATCCTTACATTTATTTCGGAAGATCGGTAGTCGGATGGCTTAACGAAGCCATTTCGGAGTACTGAGACAGAGTACGAAAGTAACTGGCTGCAAAGATAGCCGACGACGAATAGTTCGGGGGTTGAACAAGGCACAAAACTGACAGTGAGGGACGTCGTGGTCTGGGCCTAAACAGGGGATGCAGTAAGAATGAAAATCTCTATGAGGTATTTGGTTTCACAGGTAAGACAATTGTTAACTTTTACTGACATTGGTTGGAGCAAGAAAAAGAATCCCCAATGGGGTACTTATCTTTTTTGAAGACTTCGGATCTGAAATTCGAAAACGAAAATTTCAGGAGTCGGACGACCATCACTTGTGAACTGCTTCTGCTTCGGGCACCGCACGGCAAGAAAGACTGATGTAATGGCATCGGCTGCATGTTTTATACCCCTGACGACCTAACGTCATGAAAGAGGAGACAGCATCCGATGCAGAAATCCGAAGACTCTGGTATTTAGGCCGGCTGAGGGCTACCTGCAGGCAGATAACCCAAATGTGATGACTGCAACAGTGAAAACAGAGGGATGTGGAGCAATTACATTCAATGACCTAAATATAAGCAAGCAGCAAGTAAAGCTGGTGAAATACTAAGACATACAGAAAAAGCATCAGCAGACTCAAACTAATTGTTTTTATTCCTTCATATAGAATACACACATCTGGAGTACTACATGGAGTGCCGGACATTTTATCATTGTACAGGCAGACAGTACAGAGACAGAGCCGAGTAAAGCAACACAAATGATGCATCAGAAACCATATGGAGAGAGACTAAAAGAGCTTAACATGTGGGAGTCATGAAAGAATCGGAAAGTGAAGGGATATAACGGAAATTTTCAAGTACATTGGTGTATCAATAGTGCTCAAATGGATAGCACCTTTACAAAGTGCCACTGTCCCCACTACACACACACACACACACACACACACACACACACACACACACACACTAATTAAGGACATATCACAAAGCCTGCAGTCTGGTACCACTACAAATGAAGCAGACACAATTACCTCTGTTCCACATACTAGAGATTGAGAATATAAACCCTGTTACAGTTTTCCCATCTATAGAAATCAAACAATTTGCTCCACCTTTGCAAATTAAGCATCTCCTCTCACCTAGTCTGAGCCTTCCTTCTCCTAAATCTAATAACTGATTTCACCCTTAATTTAGTCCAGCAAATTAACCCTCACTTCTTTTATGCCCAGTCACACAACTTAATAATCTCAGATATCAATGCTAACCCCCTTTTTTTCTTTCGGCGACCCCGGTTAGGGGTCGCCAAAGGGGAACTCCGGTCCGCTAATGATTAATGCAACTTAAACATACCTCTCAACATCTTATAGGGAAAAAATCAGGATAAAGTCTGAAACAATAGGCAAAGTCCCTAAAATAGGGACTGACTTTTACAAACTTAGAAAGTTGCTAAAACAACAGGATTTGTGTTAGCGTACACTTTTATGAAGGATATGAAGTATGAAACACAAATTTACATCATTAGTGACTTCAATCCACAGTAATTTGCCAGAAAATCACAAATGTTATGAGGAACCGATCAAAAATACGAGGCAAAAATCTGGACAGATGAGCGGTATGAACTTAAATAATTCACTTCCCTGTTTCCATAAAGTAAACACTTCATGTCACTTCTACATATTCCTTTCCAAATCATTAACTCCTTACCACCTATGCTCTATCCTCTCCCCAAAGTTTAATCTTATTTCCTGTTTTCTTTAGGCTCCAAATGATAAAGTTTTGTTTATTATTTATAATGGTTGTCATGTTACATTTACTGCACCGTACTTAAACTGCACCTTAATTTATGAACGTGCAGTTTTTTCAGATGATGGGAAAAAAGGGAACATCTGAGCCTTATGGAAGCAAAAGGTTATCAAAACACAGGCAAGGAAATACTGCCTTACTTCCACTTTCTGCCGACTACACCACATCAATAAACAATAGAACAGAAAAAAAAAAGAAAACTAAAAGCATTTCACCTCATTTCTTCATGTGTGTTCTAGAATACCTCAATCAAGGATCAACAGTGCCAGCAAACAGATGTACAGCCTCCTCCCTAATGTGGTTATTCATGCAGTACCACTACCTGTGACATACTATGAGAAATTAACGGCTACAAGCTTCTGGATACAGAAAAACTGCTTCTATAATTCAATGTGGTACAATGAAGATGGACTAGAGCAGTACAAATTTAACCAGCATGAGCCATAACCTCCCAGAAGTGTAGCGCATGCTAATTCACTTTTTTGGATGCAGGTTTGCCATCACATAACTGAAGGGAAACACGGTGGCAAAAAATGATGAGTACAGGAAATATGATACACTTCCACCTTCCCAGCTCACACAAAATTGAGTGTGTATAAATCTGAACTGCACTTGGCAGGATAACTGCCAAACAAATACTTATCAACTTATTGTCACCTTTCTGTGGTTAGTCTAATCAACTTCTCCTCATGCTTACATTTTTTTCTTTTGAAAGCTAGCAATGTGTGGCAAATGCAGAAAACTATTTATCTTAATGAGCTAAATTCTTCAATATTTTGTTAAAACCACACTACTGTCAATGCATATGCAACAATACAGCCGTATAAATTATTAAAATGTCAAAAGAACACAATAATAAATGATTAATTACGAAAAAAATCCAAGTGCTACATGTTGCAAAGGGCAAGACTGAAAGCTCTTTGTACCTGCTTCATTTAATATGAAATATGAACATAGGATGACATCTTAAGGAAGAAAGTGTCTACTTCATTCCAGGAATACAATTTAATAAAACCTGCTTAAATAAAAAGTAGTCCACGCAGCTGATCACCAAGCAGAGAAGCACTGTGCAGTAATTCACAAAATTAGGCCAAGTATTCTGCTAAAACAATTTCTGAAAGATCAAACGGCCTCAGGGCTAGGGATAAAGTTTTGCAAAGTTTTCATGGAAATGAAATGCACACCTACTCAGCTTCTGCTGCTTTAAAAGCTGCTTCTGTCTTTTTTTTACTTTAATCTTTGTAACAGTCTGTGTCAACATGCCTGCGTTAACCAGGCTTTTAGCAAAGCACAGGATGTCCCCATTGTTTCACTGCTCTCTTTCCCAGTGGTAGTACCTGCCACAGGCACTCCTTCAGCTCTCTTTCCAGCCTGCCAGAGACCAGGCTTTAATTAATCTCCCTCTCTTTGACAGACTATGACTTAATCAAGCCTTCCTCCCTGCTGGAATGCCACGGAAGGCTGATCCTGTTAACCTGTTACCTTGTTCCAGAATTCAAAACCCTAGTAGTATACTGCTGTCTAAAACTTTGCTATAATGGTTAGGAGAAAGAAGTGCCTACCACAGAAAGATTTTTGAAGATGGAGACCGCAGTGAAATAAAAAGAAACAGTATGGTGACAACAAATAACCTCATAACATTTAGTTATCAAGTCATTGGAAAATCGATTAGTACTGCAGAACTCTGAAAAATTTTAGTAACAAAAAATATTAATTACTTTTCACAATATACTATGCCAGACACTAACATTCAGACTGCAGTTCTTGTTATCAGCTAATGACAAACATTCTTTTGGGGCTGAACAGACAATTATTACGTATAAGGTACTAAGGGAGAAATGGTGAGACATGGTTCTCCTTCCCAATGAAATCAGGCATCCCCAAATTATACATAATGCCCCTTTATTTATGCATTCCTTTTCTTAAGGGTAAAAACTGGTTCATGACTCTCTGCTGTAATCCGAATGCAAGCTAGAAAGCTCCCTACCGAAATCACAAGAATCAGAACTGTGAACACTCATAACAAAACTGGACAAACACTGTGGGGACTCTTCCCAACAATCCCTGCTTCAACATAAACTAGCTCTGAGGTCAGTAATTTACCATGGGGAAAAGGACAAAACATTTGTTTAAAAACACCCACTTTAGCTGTTATGGGCATGTATAACCATTCACAATTCTGGCATTCACAATGTCAAATGGTTCACTGGCAAGTTTCCAGTCAATCACGCATGGTTGAGGTTGTGGAATGACATACCTCAAACAGACAAACAGACCTAAAACCATTCATTTCCTTTCTGTAGCTGGCTCTCCACTGCCCAGGCTATTCCTAAATTCTGGATCACAGCAGAGGTTCTTCCAAAGAATCATCAGGTATCTTAGGTACAAATGCAGGGTGCTGTCTACATTTAGACGATCTTAATTCATATTAAAAAACAGAATGTGAAAAAAGATAACATTAGATATGCTTGTCAGTGTCAATATCAACAGTGCTACTGGTGCCAGAAAGTAATAGAGTTATAGCAAATGTAGTCTTCACAGTACCCCACACAAGGGATGACGCCAACATCTTCAAAATTGTCAGAATTCACACCAGTTGTTACGTACCCAAGCATCTGTTTGGTCTTTATTTCCCTGTTCTCCATCACTTTTAAGGATGAAAACTGTCAGTTACCTCAGAAAATTGAGGCTATGAAATATTAACAAGCTGTAACCTGTAGACCAGGGACTGAGTCCCTCAGCCTCTATCTGCCTGCTGTGTGGCCATGAAGAAGTCACTTAACCATACAGTATTTTGGGGCAAATGGGAAACTGGGCTATGTGCCTCAATTGTCTCCTTAACCACATGAATTGAGTCTCAAAACTGTGAAAAATCAGCATTTTTTGCAGGGGGTGTACCCCCATGTGGAGCTTTGCCCCCCACAACCCTACTCAGAAAAAATACTAACTTCAATGTAGCTGTACCTTCAGGAATGGAGAAAACTAGAAGTTATGTACTCACCATAACATTCGATGTATGTGGTCCATCTCGCCTCACATTCTTACTCACGGGTTCGGAGCCGAACATCGGCTCCGACTTGGCCAACTTATTTTTCTAGCACAAAGTCTCTAATTGGCTGGGCTAACCTGCTATCCTATGTTGCACCGCTCCATAGCCCCAGATCTAGTTTGCAGCAACCCATAGTCACAACTCATGCACAACCACAGTTCAGTAAGGTAGAACACTATCCAGGGTAGCAAAGAAAAAACAACCAATACCGAAGGGTACTGAGACAAATGTCGCCTCCAAATCCTCCAGGAGGGGGGACAGGTGGGAGGGAAACATAAGAATGTGAGGCGAGATGGACCACATACATCGAACGTTATGGTGAATACATAACTTCTAGATGTTATGTGGTCCAATCTCACCAACATTCTAACTCACGGGACAGCGTCCCCAGCATCTCTATCCTGGGAGGCTCAATGGAAGATGCTCCTGAGAACAGTGGAACCAAAGGAAGCCCGGCCCCTAGAAGCCACGTCTAATTTGTAATGAGTAATGAAGGTGTAGGGAAAAGCCCACATGGCCGCAGCACAAATTTCATCCAAAGATAGCCTGGAATGATAAGCTACTGAAGCGGAAACAGCCCTGGTGGAGTGAGCCTTGACGGGGAACAGTAACTCTCTGCCTGCTGACGAATAGACATAGGAGATGCAGAAATCCATCTGGAAATTGTAATCTTAGAAATAGGAGAACCTGTTCTATTTTCCAAAAAGGACACAAAGAGTTGGTCAGACTTACGAAGTTGTTTAGTCCTGTATAAGTAAAATCTAAGCTGCCTGTGTACATCCAACTGATGAAACTTAAACTCCACCCTGTTGGAAAATTGAGGGAAGAAAACTGGCAGCTCAATGGACTGATTGAGATTAACGGCAAAGGTTACTTTCGGAAGAAAGGACGGATTAGGTCTCAAGGAAACCCTGTCCTTATGAAAGATTAAATACGGGGATTTGATGAACAATGCTTGAATCTCCGACACCCATCTGGCTGATGTGATAGCTATTAAGAATGCAGTCTTCCAAGACAGAAATTTTAATTCACAGGTGGCAGCTGGTTCGAAAGGTGATGAAGTCAGGGCCTGTAAGACAAAATTTAAATCCCATGGCATGACAGGTTCTGACACAGGAGGCCGTAGCAACTAGGTGCCCCTCAAAAAGGCCTTACATAGTTTATGAGCCATGAGAGAAGGTTTGTAAGAGGTATGAAAATTAGAAATAGCGGCCAGCTGGACCTTAATGGTCGCAGGAGCAGAACCCTACTGAAAAAGTGTGGATAAAAAATCTAAGACAGCAGGGATGGGGGCTGTGAAAGGATCCAGTCCCTGGGCCTGAGCCCAAACTGAAAATCTTTTCCACTTGATGGAGTAAATCTTCCTGTTAGAAGATTTATGAGAAGAAGATAAAATGTGTACTACCTCAGGTGAAAAACGATGAAGTCTGACTAAAGATGGAAGTGGAGTAGCCAGGCTGTCAACCTGAGGGTCCGCAGGGAGGGATGGGACTGTCCCGACATGTGTGTCAGTAGGTCTGGTGCTGGGTCCAGAGTACAAGGACTGTCCACAGCATACTGATAAAGAAAGGAGAACCAGACTTGGCAAGGCCAGTGTGGGGCAATTAGAATCATCTTGCTTCCTGAGGAAATGGCTTTCTGAATCACTCTTGGTAGCAGAGGAAACGGAGGGAAAGCATAGAGCAGACCGGGAGGCCAATATGTGGACTAGAGCGTCCCTGGGTGACTCCCCCTGTGGGGGGATCAGAGTGAAGTAGTTGCTGCACTTGGCATTGTGGGGATTGGCAAAACGGTCGCAGCAAGGCTGACCCCACCTGTTGAAAATCTGTTCCACAACTCGGCGGTTCAGGGACTACTCATAAGGCATCAGAATAGATCTGCTTAGCCTGTCTACTATCACATTGGCCTTCCCCGGAATGTGCGTTGCCACTAGGAACCATCGGGAAGACACTGCCACACTCGCATGGCCTCTCTGCATAGGGGGTAAGATCTGGTTCCCTCTTGCTTATTCAGGTACCACACCACGGACATGTTGTCCGAGTGAATCGCAAACGTTCCTAGGGGAAGAGAGCTCTGCAGTTCTTGCAATGCCAGTAACACTGCTCTCATTTCTAGAACACTGATGTGCAGATGTACCTCGTGATCTTGCCAGGTGCCTTGGACCGTCCTGCCAAGATAATGCCCCCCCCACCCCATCTGGGAGGCGTCCGTGGTCACTGTGGCAACCGGAGGCATAGGATTAAACGGATTCCCTTTGCTCAAGTTGGTGGAGCATAGCCACCAACAGAGGTCCTGTTTGCACCGATCGGTGAGTAGGATCAAATGGGACAGGGGAAGTTTCTGAAAGGACCATTGGGCAGAGAGGAGCCACTGCAGAAGCCTCATGTGTAATCTGGCTAGAGGCACTAACATAATGGTGGCTGACATGGATCCCAGGAGCTGTAGAACCCATCTGGCCTGAACCTTCTTGAGGGGTAGCAACGCGCGAACCTGACCCTGCAACACCTCTATCCTATCTTGGTGCAGGAATGCCCGCATATGAACGGTGTCTAGCTCTGCGCCTATAAATGTGACACGCTGTGAGGGCAGCAAGGCAGACTTTCCCCAGTTCAAGGTAATTCCTAGTTGATGACAAAGGGCAATGGTCTTTTCCCTGGCCTGAATGAGAAGATGCCTGGTGGGAGCAGTGAGGAGCCAGTTGTCCAGGTATGGAAACACTTGGAATCCTTGATGTCTCAGGTGAGCTGTCACCACTGCCAAACCCTTGGTGAACACCCTGGGGGATGTGGTGAGACCAAAGTTCAGGGCATGAAACTGGAAATGACTGGCTCCCAGCCGGAAGTGTAAGTGACTCCTGGATGCCCTGTCCATTTTGATATGGTAGTAAGCATCCTTGAGGTCGATGGAGCACATCCATACTTCTTTTCCCAGTAACGGAAAAATAGACTGAAGGGTGACTATTCGGAACTTGGACTTTAGAATGTAGCGATTCAGTTGGCTGAGATCCAACATGGGTCTCAGGTCCCCTGTTTTTTTCGGCACCAAAAAGAGTCTTGAGTAAGTCCCTAATCCGATCTGGTCTGAGGGGACAGGTTGGATGACTCCTTTTTCCAGCAACTTTGAAATTTCTAGTGTTGCGTGATCCTTTTGACTGGGTGGCACGTCTGGGATTCTCTTGGGTGGAGGAGGGTCTGACAACAATGGGATGGAATAACCTCCGGTAACTATACGAAGCACCCATCGATCTTGAGTGATACTTGCCCAGGCTTCTGGGTACAACGAAATGCGGCCCCCGACTGGCTCCGGAATAGCACAGTCGGGCAATACATCAGAGATGATGATAGGAAGGCCCACGAAAGGAATCACAGTCTCCCGAATTGCGAGGGCCTCCTCTGCCCCTAGGGCAGCATCTCCCAGAACAGCCACCCCCTCCTCTGCCTCTGGAGGGGGACTCACTTTGAGCGGCAGGGAAAGACTTCTGTGACTTTCTGAACCACATTTTTCCTCACCTCTGAGCCTTGGGGTAAGACCTAGATGGGAGGGAAAAACGGACCCCTACGGGAGACAGGGTCTTTCCCTCTTGCTCGCCTCTGGTGAGGGTGTCTTTCACTTTGGTCCTAAAGAGTGAGGACCCATCAAAGGGGGCGTCAGTGAAGGAAGACTTGAAGGCCACCGCGAAATGACACAGGCGCATCCAGGCTTGCCTCCTAAGGGCTACACCTGAGCTAGTTGCCCTACTCGCCCCCTCGGCTGCATAAGATACGAGTCTCATAGACGAGTTGGCAATCGAGCCAAGAGTAGACAACTGGGCATTAACCGTCTGTGTTAATGCCTAAGGTACGTTACCCATTAGTGTATCTCCTAACTCTCTAAGGAGATCTCTCTGGAGCCGAGTAAAATGACAAGGATAATTCAGAGACCGAAGGGTGAAGGTCGCTGAAGTGAGGGTATGCTTCCCATACCGATCCATACTCCTGAACTCCTTGTTAGAGGATGGACGGAGGAAGAAGACTCGGCTACTTCCTGCTGAGTGGCCGCCACCACCATGGCATCCACAGAAACCCCTTTGGACAGGAACTCTTTCCCAGGGGGGATCTGAAATAAATTTTTTAGGGCGTCTGGGTACAGGTTTCACCAAGTCAGGAGTCTCCCACGCCCTTCGACAGATCAAATCTAGGAGCTCATCGAAGGGTGGAGACACCCAGGAGGCGGAGGGTTGAGCCCCAAAGGCCTTGAGGAATACAGACTCCTCCTCAGAGGGGGTTTTGGATGACCAGCCGCCTCTCTGCCTCAAAATCTCCAGGATGTCGGAGAAAGAGACGTCATCGGAGCATGACTTGGGGGACCCCTCTGACTCTTCGAGGTCGGTATCAGAAGTGAGAGACTCATCCTGGGAGTCTATGTGCTTCCTCTTGCACAACTTCTTTCTTGGGGGGTCCACAGGCACAGACTCTGAGGGGCCCTCACAAAGCTGGGGACCACTCATGGGGGTATCCCCAGACCTTGGGGCTCCGCCGTCAACCGATAGGGGGACATCAGAGGCTCTCACCAGTGTGGAAGGGGATGGAATGACCGATCCGGGTGATGTCACTGAGGATCTGGCCAGTGCGCTCCTCATGGCCTTGAAGGCGGGTCCCCCCGAATCCAAGGACCGACCAACCTCTGAGGCCACGACTGGAGCCGAAGTTCCCCGAGCCGAAGCGCCAAGAGGGAGGCTCGGAACCGACAAAAGTCCTGACGTATCCCCCTTGGGCCCGACAGAGGAAACCCGGGTTCTGAAACCAAAGGACGGAGCCGACATGGTAGGAGCCAACGTCGGCACCGATAAAGCCTTAAGAGGTATCGGAGCTGGCAGAACATCATCCAGAGCAGAACACTCTGGCTCCGAAGACAAGGAGGTGCTCGGAGGAGGAAACATCGGTGCACTCATTGGGACTGGCTCCGGAGCTGACTGGGTCGGAGCCGAAAACAATTTTGCCAACACGGGCGACTGCAGGAGCCTCTGGACCACCCTATCCACATCCAAATCAGAGAGTCTGGAGGATCTGGAGGAGAGAGAAGGTGACTGTGATCTCCTATCTGGAGATCCTTGTCTGACACTAGGAGACTGGCTCCGAATGGGCTCTAACAGGATTGGAGCCGAGGCTGATTCAAGAACCACCACTACCTCCTGCAGCCCCAAGGACAAGGGAGCCGAGGAGGTAGAATCCAATTTGGTAGTCTTCTCCGGTGGCTCCGATGAAACAGGTGGAGCCGGAGATCTCTTCTTAGCCTTAGAAGTCTTGGCTTTAGTCTGTGAACCAGAGGAAGAGTCCAAGGACTCCTCAAAGGAAGGCTTTAGAAGACCCTTCAGTATAAGTTTATTTTTTCTTTCCTGTAGCACCCTTGGGCTGAATGCATGACAAAAGCTACAGGACTCTTGTAAATGTATAGCCCCCAGGCAGTATACACAAACGGAATGTCCATCTGTTATGGACATCTTGTAGCTGCATTTAGAACACTTCTTAAACCCAGAGGGTTTGTGTTCCTTTTGATCCTTTGACATATCAAAAAGCACTGTACACAACACAACAGAAACAGGACCTTAGTCCAACAACGGTTAAGGCGGGAAACTACCGCTAACAACTGCTGACAAGAATCTCTAAGTTAAACGATTCTTGACACGACTAACGCACACACACACAGAAGTGAGGAAAAAAATGCTTTTCTTACACAGGAACAGACAAACTATAAAACGGAGGGAGGACTAGGTCCTCTAATTTAAATGGGCCTAGCCCGTAGGAACAGAAGGATACCACAAAACAAATCACTCACACCACAAACACACGTTAAACAACAAGAGCAATTAGCTATTAAAATAGCTTTTGTGAGGAAAAAGCACAATTTTCAGTGAGAAAAAAGAAGTTTTAAAGCTACTTAGCCACAGCCAAGCAAGACCACGTCCTAGCTACATGAGCGGCAAACGAGATCTGGGGCTATGGAGTGGTGCAACATGGGATACCAGGTTAGCCCAGCCAATTAGAGACTTCGTGCTAGAAAAATAAGTTGGCCGAGTCGGAGCCGATGTTCGGTCCCCGAACCCGTGAGTAAGAATGTAGGCGAGATTGAACCACATAACATTAAGATTTTTTTGCAATTTTGGACATCAAAATTACACAATGTATGCATCTTTACCACTTTTTTCAGTATCCGTGTTTCAGTACGGCAGCAGCAACACAGACAGCATGATATGACTTGAATACCATCACATTCATATACTGTTCTTTTAATTCAGCAAATATAATTTTTTTTTCTTTGTTCTCTTGTCTACTCACAGGTTGCCCTTATAACAGTATACTCACAGCAAACATTAAATTAATCATTGCACATTACAACAATGTGATACAATACAGATGCTGGCAAGGGAGAGGGGTCTGACTGGTACTGACAAGCCAAGATGGTAGCTGTTTTAGTAATCACCAAAGGAAAGGCCTGGGCATGGAAGCAGTTTGGCAATGTCATGAAAAAGAATAACTCAGATGGCCTCAAACAGGTCCTCACAAACAACCATCCAATGACTCAGGACAGGAAGGTAGGATACTGCCCCGCTATTATCAGAAAGGATGGAAAAACAATGATTTCCAAAAGGTGCAATGTCAAGATGGGGAAGGTACCGTCTGAGGAACTCCTGTCTGGTGGGAAAGATATTTTGAGGAGGCAGTGACAAAAGCAGGTGGTAGAGCTAATTGATTTTTGTAGACTAGGTTACGGGAATAAGCACAGAGTGCACTAAGGAAGATTAAGTCAGGGAAAGGTCAAGGCTTTGATGAAGTCATAGCAGATATGACCAAGATGGTAGGTGAGTTAGGGAAGAAATGGCTTCTGAGGGCTCTCAACACAATATGGAGAGACACAAAAGTATCCCATATGAGTGGAGAAGAAGCATTCTAATACCATTGGATAAGAATAAAAGGGATATTTGCAACTTTGGGCAGTACAGAAATATCAGACTCCTGTCACACTGTGTAAAAGGGCTGGAAAGGGTAATTTATTAGTAAGTACACAGAGTAGTAAAAAGTAAAATAGCAGATGATTAGTCTGGATTCAGATCAGGATGCACTACAAGTGACCCAATATCGCTGAGACAGATATCAGAGAAGAAGAGGAAGATGAGGAAAGAGTCCAACTGGATACACCTAATCTAGGATAAAGCATATGACAAGGGCTGTCTTGGGCAGTCCTGCAATGGTCTCAAGTCCCAGAAAAATTGGTAGAATTTATTCAGACTATGTACAAGGACCCAAAGATCCAAGTACAAATGATACTTGGGGTCACAGAAAAGTTTTGAATAGAAGAGGGGGTGTATCAAGGTTCAGCTCTAAGCTCACACTTGTGCATATGGGTGATGGACTACATCAGCAAACAGGATAAAGGCGCACATCAGCAAAGCTGATTTATGCTGACAAATGGAATTACAGGCATACTCTGAACAGGAACTTCAGCAAATAATGGGACTGAAATGCACAACTGGAGACACAATGTACGAAACTGAATATATACAAGACAAAAGTTATGGTAGAAAATGGTAGGATCCTAAAAAGCTGAAAACTGGGGTGGAAAGGAAGACAGTAGAACAAGTTAACAGCTTCAAAGTATCTAAAAGGTATGGCTGAGGAGAAGAGAAGTCTGTCTGACGAAGTCAAAGCTAAAATCAGAAGTACTGCAGCCAAGATGTATAAAGTGTCAGGTGTACTGTATGACAGAAGAATGCTAAAGAAGCTGAAAAGTAAGGTGAACAAAACAGTGCAATCAGTGATGCTAAACAGCACAGAATTATGGGCTGTGAAGGCAGAAGAGGCTGATGAAATTTGAGATAATTGGGGAGAAGTGCTTTCAATGGGTGGTAGAATGTACACTGCAGGATAAACGATAATGTGAAGACATCATAGTCAAAGCCAAAACAACCACAGTTGTATGGAAAGTCAAGGAGGACAAATTACAATGCTTCAGTCGGGTGTGTAGGAAAGTATAAAGCAATGAAGTAAAGCAAATTAGTGAGAGAAAGGAAGAAGGTTAGAAGAGACTATGACACCCAGTCAAGAGATGGATGGATTGCATGACAGAAGACATGCGACAGGTGGGTATGACTGTCAAAGTAGATAGGAGATTGGCTGTGAATCAAGAGAGGTGGTGACAGTTGATGCAACATCCTGACTCTACGTAAAATGAAAGAAGGGAGGATTGTTGACGATTATGATGAAGTCAATACGGGAATTAAAAAGTTCTATTAGGAGACTTCCAGGGCAGGCCCAGGGTGGAAATGAATCATAAAAAGGAAAACAGAAATATAAACTCCACAAATATTGAACAAAAAGATTAGAAATTCACAAACAGAGAAAGAAAAGTATTTTTGCTGGAGGCAATCCCACCTGCACCCCTCAATATTTAACTTCATGACTGCCCAAGAGTAAAGAAAGAACAACAATTACAAAGAAAAAAATCTATTCCCACAATCCCATACTCAGCATTTTACTGCAAAAAACCAGCAAATGAAACAGCATCCACACTTCAAATTCACGAAAGTTTGCACCTTGCACCAAGCACAAACAATAAATTACAAATCTAAGCAGGCAGAAAAACATAACATTTGCTATGCAGTTTTTTCTGTTTCTAGATTTCTTTTTGTGTTGAAAGTTAATAACTTCTTTCTTAAGATGTTCCCACCACCACAGGTGGATGTGAGACAAACTATATCTTTCAACATGTCAGGAATGCCTGGGGGACCCACAGGATTGAGACTACGTTCGGAATAGGGAAGTCTGGTCCTACCTTGTTTAGCATTCTACTAACTCAATCCTCACTAGGAAATGGTTCACAAAATGGATGGACATAACAAAAATATTGTACTGATTATGTTCCCTTTTCCACCCTTCATTTGCCCTTTCCTAATTATTTCACCTTAACACTTCTCTCGGTTTCATTCTTATGCTTATCTGTAAGGCTCATCTGTATAACTTAATGCAGCTGCTACATTCATCTTAAAAGGCCCAAAAAATTATCATCTATTTTAATTAAGATTACTAGTATAATACATTTATTTCAAGAGGAATATATTAAGTAAAGAAGTCCAATTATATAAAATTTCACTTATCTATACTGCTGTAACATTACTGCAGTTGTTACAGCCATACCTCTCACCCTGCTGACATTGAAAATAAGTACAAAGGCCCTTGAAAAATAACCCAAAAACCTGGGCATTTAATTGGCATAAAATCTGGGTTTCAAATAGCACATAACTTTTCCAGCTTCCAGTAGGAATGTGAGTTGCTACTCAGAAACACGTTTTAAAAAATAGAGTGATAACATGATAGACAGTAAAAGCAAGTCATCAAAGAGAGTGCAAAAGTTACAAGCTTTAATGAACTGTATTGTAAAATTTTACAAAGCGAGGTTATTTTTGCTTCTGAAAAAGGGAAATATGAGACCTGTGCCCTCTTTCTTTAAATTATTGGTGCCACAAGTATATTGGTCATGCAGTTTGAATTTCAGTGTACTAGACAGCTTCAAAAATCTTGTGCAATGAGGAGGGATTCAGAAAATTATGTGAAGGGTTTAATCGAGCATGAAAATAAAGATATCCATCCCATCCATCCATAACGCCTTTTTCCCATTTTTGCACATGGGATCAGGGTTGCCACTTCGGCAGTGACAATCATCTAAAGCCAATGAAAAATAAGGACAGACCTTCCATGAATAGGTATATCCCATGTAGGGGAAAATCAGGCCTAAAAATATGAATGTTCCTCCAAAATAGAGACAGTTGGGACGTTTGATTACAGCTATCTTCACTGCAAGCTGCATTTGTCTGGAGTGTTTCACTCCATGTCCCCTCTATGTATACACACCAGCACATCACAAATACACATTGTTTATGAATATGATTACAGCTGTTTACTGGCAGTGGGAAAGCCTCCCTAGTTTTACTTTTTCTTTAAAAACAAAGCTCTTGTTTTTCTGGCACTCATACAAAGGATACCCAGGTTGTAATAAAGGTCTTTGCTAATCAGTATGTGCAAAATCCTAAAAGAGTAAAATACTTAACACGTTTCATGGGAAATATTCCATGCCTTCAGTGTTAGAGAATACAGAGAAAAATGAAATACAAATCTAATACCTCTCTACAACAGCTATACAACTAACCTACATTATCCACATATATTTGCAAGCACCAAATTACTAGCTTCTGCTATTCCACTCATTGGATGGCAACTCATTCATGTCTCCCAGTATTCATTTAAGAAGGTGTTATATTCCCCTGTGTGTCACAGTAAAATATGAGAAAAAAACTTTTAAATTGAACATGTAAAATATTTTTTTTTTTTTGTCCAATTTACGTAACTCTCTCACATTAAAGCCATTCATTTACAACTCTGAACACCATGAATTATGCATTACAATTAAGTTATACTGTTAATGACAGCACTGTGTGCAATCTAACTTGGAGGTGCTGTAGATACAACTGAGACAAGGCAGCCCAAAAAAGTACCATCACCACTGTAGGTAAGAATGTGTTAAGACATCGCAATTAACTTAACAGAAATTATCAGGAAAAAACTTGGTATTTGC
This sequence comes from Protopterus annectens, assembly GCF_019279795.1. Lineage (NCBI taxonomy): Eukaryota > Metazoa > Chordata > Ceratodontiformes > Protopteridae > Protopterus > Protopterus annectens. Next base: position 369,494,114 of record NC_056735.1, read on the forward strand.
AATATTAAAAGGTGAAATCTACTGAACACCTCAGCACAAAAAGAACTTTACTGCAAAGTCCCTGTATAGCAATCGCTGTACAATTCACACACTCTTTGTGCTTTACCATAGTTTTCAGTCTAGCTTTGGGAACTAACTTTCTATCCACATTTGGAAGCTGGCAGTTCCCAATATAATGTTTAGGATTGCCCCTTTATCTTACAATATGGATGGCAGACTTAGTAGCAGCAGTATTGAGAATGGATGATGTCTTCTTTTAATATGGACTCCTGAAATAACTTCTCTTAACTTGTGTCAAAGTGATGTACAGACAATGGGCCAATATTTAATCCAATGAATCAGTTAACTATATAAGTGAACTGATTACATAAAAAAAAAACTTTTCAGCCCTGACCTGGGTAACAACTGTAAGGGACTATGCAACACAGGTAGGCAATACTGTCTAATCATGACCTGAGCAACAACAAGAGTATGCAGCACAGGCAATACAGTGCAACCTATTAACCAGCATTTGGTAAGAGGAAGGAAACTGCAGTATCGATAGAATTCTAATGAAGATACGGGAAAAATGCACACAATCCAAATGACAATGAGAAGTCAGAACTGAACCACCTAACACCTATAACTGTGAAGCAGCAACACTGCTGGGAATTAAAAATAAAAAAAAACAAGCAATCTAGGCAGTAATTGAATGAAACACCAGTTTATTAAACATTCAATACTACTAAACTAAAACAAACTAAGCGCTTTCAAAAAGAAACATGAATTGGCTTCATCAGTCATTCAATTAAGATGCAACTTCCTTTATATACTCTACTTAAACAACTATTCATGATTTTGCATGCATCAATAAAATACCCTGACTAAACTTAAAGCACACTTCCCCACATATAAAATAAAACAAAAAGCATGTTTTAAATCACTGCACAAAAATAAATATAATAATAATAATAATGAACATAAAAATATAAAACATTCTAGAGAATGCAAGATAAAATTGAACTGTTGTTTGTCAAATGGATATCTCTACCATGCAATGAAATTTAGACCTCTACTGCCCTTTGCTTCAAAAAGGAAAGTACTGAACTATAATCATTTAAGCCTGGCTTACAACAAACATTTAATCTCAGTTGCCATTTGGTTTCTCTGGCTTCTAATTTTAATTCATCATCCCCACCCCTAGAGTCACTCTGTACTCTATCATTGACAAAGATGCTCTTCTTTCATTTGAGTAAAAAAAAAAATGACAAAGATTCTCTTGTAGTTGGGACATTCCAAGGTGTGAACATATAAAGCACTGTTCATTTTTTATTTTTGGTGTCTCTAAGGTGCACAGTGATGCGGTCATGTTGCCTTCTTTTGGTCCTTCTACATAAAAACCAGGGCATGATAAGCGTGTAGCTAAATAAACCATCAAAGTAGTGCTGCAGTTGCACCTACCCGGGCATCCTTTGGTACGTTCAAAACTTCCCATAAAAACATTCATACCATCATTTATATTTTTACAGGTCTTACAGGCATCACATTTGTTCATTGAGGACTTATGCTTGCCTTGTTTTCTATCAACACTTTCAAGAATATTTTTTATATTCAGCCCTCTACTAAACACAACCTTGGGTTTGTGCCCCAGCTTTTCTTTCATTTCACTGTCAAAGTGAGTTTCCTAAATGTTATTAACACTTGATACCAAATTTGGTGTTTCTACGTTGTATTGTAATACAGAATATTAGAGCCCAACTTAGCCATATTGGTTCTATTAGTGTTAACACCTGCTTTTAAAATAAGCTTAAATGTTGCATTTCTTTTAAGCATAACTTCTCTCTTCACTTTCAGCAAAAGACTTAACAGGTAACCTCTGTTCCGAAACATACCAATGAATATACAGATATCTTTTTTGAATATTTATTTATTTATTTACATTTGTTGACCGGGAGTGTCCGACTGGATGTAGGTCCATTTTCAGCGGAGGCCCGGGGAGAAAAGCACCACAGTTAAAACAGACAGACAGTAGTTACATTGGATTACATAATGATTAACAATTTACATAGCAATTACTTACAACATATTTACAGATGAAGAACATAGCACATCAGTAGACAACTAGAATTTTTATCTGTGAAGTACATAACAGACATTAACAAATGTTACAATAAGAAGTTCCTGCTGCATAATAAGTACTAGGCTTATGAGCACCTGAGCTTGTTATAATCAAGGTAGTTAGTGGGGTGGAAAGAAAGGTAGTGGTTGGATGGGGTGGGTGATATTATAGTGGGAGTTGCAAGGGCATAGCCAGCATGCTTTTAGGTGCGCTTTTAGTAAAGTTTTAAAGTGGGTGCATGATGGTATGGAGGTAATTGTGGGTGGGAGGGAGTTCCATAATTTGGCTATGGCGCAAGAGAATAGTGCTTCACCAGCAGAGTTATTGGCTTTAGTGATCTGCAAGTGATTTTTGTTGCTGGATCTTAGTGGTCTGGTGGTGCGATAGAGTTGGAGTAGATTCTGGAGGGATGGGACGTTTAGTGGATGCTTTACTAGTTTGTGGGCAAGTGACAGTTAATACTATTGAAGGAGGTGAGGGAGTTCAAGCCAGCCCAGTTCAGCAAGTGAGAGACAATGGTGACTACGGTAGGATGCCCCTGTGGCAAATTTGGCGATTTTGTTGTAGCAGGTCTCTAGCTTGTTTAGATCTCATTGCCTTAGGTTGGTATATATTGGAGAGGCATAAAGTAGGGTGGAGATAAGGTGGGAATTTGCTATTGAAATCTTTGCTGCTTTGGTGAGAAGTTGCTTACTTCTGTATAACACTCCTAGTTTTTTGTGGACTTTTTTTATGGTCATGGAGATGTGAATGTCAAATTTTAGTTTATTGTCTATTTCCACTCCTAGCAATTTGGTGTGTTCAGTTGGGTATATAGTGGTGTTTGTCTTTTGCTATGATGTTAAAGTGAGAGTTATTTTGAGTATGTTTGGTGGGTTGGAAGATGAGTAGTTTAGTTTTGTTTGGGTTGAGTATTAATTGGGCATCAGATAACCAAGTTTCAACAGAGGAAAAGGCTTCCTGTGTGACTTTTTGCAGTTTGGGTAGGGACTGGTCTGAGCAGATGATGGTTGAGTCATCTGTGTATTGTATGAGTGTGCCATGTTTGGTGGCAGAGGACAGATTATTGGTGAAAACAGAGAAGAGTAGGGGTCCAAGGATGGATCATTAGGGAACCCCTATGGAGACAGATAGTTGGGGAGATATTTCATTCTACCATACAATGGATTGTTGGCGGTCAGGCAGGTAACTCTGAAACCAGTTGGTGACTGATTGAGAGAAGGATAGGTTACTGAGAACAGAGATGAGTTGTTCATGTGGGACCATGTCAAATGCTTTAGATAGGTCTAGGAAAGTATCAGAGGAGAGAGAGCCATTGTTTTTATGCAGAAGGATAGTATTAGTAAAGGAGAGTAAGGCAGTGGTGGTGCTACGGTTTGGTCGGAAACCATGCTGAGTATTAGAAAGGAGGTTGTTAGTAAGGAGGTAGTCTGAGACCTGAGAATGTATGCATCTCTCTAGTATTTTGGAGAGTGGCGAGAGAATAGCTATGGGGTGGTAATTGGTTAGTTCTGTGGAGGGGCCACCTTTGTGGAAGGGAATTATATGTGATACTTTCCACAGTGTGGGAACGTAACTTTCTGACAGAGATCGGTTAATCACGATGGATATTGGATAGTCCAGAGCATCAGCTGCGATTTGTAGGTATTCACTTGGGAGGTTGTCTGCTGCTAATTTGGTGGGCTTAAGTTTAGTTAAGAGGTTTTTTTTTATGTTGGAGGTAGGTACAGGAGAAAAAGAGAAGGCAGTGGGGAGATTACTAGTTGAAGGTGTGGGTTAGAGGGGAGGGGGGTTGTGTTGTTTAGTTAGTGATAGTATGGTTTGTGTGAAGTGTGTGTTGAATGAGGTAGCAATATTTTTGGAGGCGTGAGGGATGTTAGGAGGAGGGGTACTGACTTTACATGGGTGGAGGATGGAGTTTATGGAGGACCAGAATTGTCTGGGGCTGTGTTGGGAGGAGTCTAGGGCAGACTGGTAGTATTGGAATTTGTCCTGTTTTATTAGCTTTTTAACTCTGTTGCGTAGTTCTAGGAATTTCTGTCTAGTTGAGGGGTTTTGGTTTTGCGCCAGTGCTCCCAGGCTTTATCCCTGTTTATCATTTCTGACTTAGTGGTTTTCTGTAGCCATGGGGAGGGTTGTGCTTTCGTTCTGGAAAGTCTTATGGGGGCATGGTAATTAAGGATTCTCAGGAAGGTAGTATAAAAAAATTCAACTGCGTCATCAAGACTGAGGTACTTTAGGGGATGTCAGTTACATTCTTTGAGGGATGAGATGAATGTGAGTGGGTTAAAATTTAGTTTTTTACGTATCTGATGGTAGATGACAGGTTTGGCTTGGTATAGGTATTTTTTAAGTAGGAATATTGGGGAGTGATCACTGAGGCTATCTGATAAGCAGCCCGTTATATATGACTGGGGGCTCTTACTGACTAGTATCCAGTCCAGGGTAGTGTGCTTGCTGGAGTTTTTATTTATCCTGGTTGGCGACTGGATTAGTTTGGCGAAGCCATGAAGGTTTATATGATGGGTTGGATTGTTGCCAGAACAGGATTGCCAGTCAATATTGAAATCACCTACAATGATAGTTTCTTGAGGAAGATGGTGGGCAGACCAGCTGAGGATATTTCATCATTACCAATAAGCCTAGATAACCTAACCATTTGGCCTTTTATTATACCCTTCATCTGGTGGAAGGTGTGGCAACTGTTGTAATAACATATTGGAATATGTTTCCTTTCTGTGGATGCTACTTGGCCAATGTGCCTCCAGCAATGTCCTTAGTCAACTCAATATCTAAAAATAGTATCTTTTCACAATGCCATTTATATGTGAACTCAAGGAAAGTGGTTGTGCCGTTGATGTATTTTACAAAGTCATTCATCACATGTTCCTCTCCTCACCATAGGATTAGTATGTCATCCAGAAATCTCACATATAACAATAAATTGGCCATAAAGGCAGAAGAAAAAACACATCATCTCTCCCATTCTAGGGCAACCAGAATCACAAAGTTAGGGGCACATTTGGCCTCCGTAGCCACTCCTGCTTCCTGATGATAGAACTCACATTTGAATATCATAAAGTTGTTAGACAAAACCACTTCCATGAATCTAACTAACAAATTGACCCTGGATTGATCTATTAATTTACTGCCCATCAAGCTTTCCCTAAATAAATAAAAACCTTCATTGTGTGGGATTACTGAGAACAAGTTAACCACACTCACAGTAAGAAAACAAAAATCTAAACTTTCTGTATTTATTTGTCTTAACAATTCCAAACAGTGCCAAGAATCTTTGAGTATATGTTGTGTCTCATTTATCACCAAACTTGTCCATTTGTCTATATATGCTGCAATGGGTTCAGTTTTAGAACCTTGGGCTGCAACTATAGGTCTAAATAGGGGATTGTACAGATTTTGTGAATCTTTGGTATTACAGTGCTTGCCAGAAATATCCATTTGACAACTAACAGTTCAATTTTATCTTGCATTCTCTAGAACGTTTTATATTTTTATGTTAATTATTATTATTATATTTATTTTTATGCACTGATTAACAGTGGTTTAAAACATGCTTTTTGTTTTGTTATATTTTATACTTAGGGGAAGTATATCAGGGTATTTTATTGATGTATGCAAAATCATGAATAATTGTTTAAGTAATTTGAGTATATAAAGGAAGTTGCATCTTAAGTGAATGACTGATGAAGCCAATTCATGTTTCTTGGCGAAAGCGCTTAGCTTGTTTTATTTTAGTAGTAATGAATGTTTAACAAACTGGTGTTTCACGCAATTACTGTCTAGGTGGCTTGTTTTTTATTTTTATTGCCGTTTACAAGTTTTGAAGACATTTGGCTTGTGTTTAGTTGTACTTTTTAAACTTTCAGCTCCATGGCCATTTTTTTTTCTGCGAGGAAACACTTTTATATTATTTTAGTTAATCGTGGAAACTTTGCTGGTTCAACTTAACCAGCCATTCAGAGACTAACTTCAGTAGTGATGGAAGGAAGATCGACGAGAGTATCTACCAATACCCTGACTGATTCACAAGCTGAGCTGTACACTCTGAATTCCCCATTGGCCCAGGAATCAATACAGACCACCCCTTTGACTACGAGATCAGATAGAGTGAATACAGACCTGAATAACTGGTTTATAGCATTTGAAGTAGATTTGTTGAAAGAAAACTCTACTTCTAACCAAGGAATGTCATTAAAAACGCAGTTAAGTACCTTCTTTGAAAAGCTTTGCAGAAGGTACAGAACACTAACTAGACAACGCATTTTTAAATAAATCAGTTGCTCTTAAACAAGTCCCTAAAGGTTTACGAATTTGGAAACAGCCTTTGGGGATTGAGGAAGGTTCCTCTTAGAGAACTTGTGACCTTATTTGACAAAGCAGGTTTTGAAGTGGACATCATCATCAGTAAAAATAACAGTATGCTGGCTCGTTTGCAAAATGAGATTTCCGTTTTAAATCAAAGTATTATTTCAGATTTACTTTTTGAGCAATACAAATTTAAGTATGAGAATGTTCTTAAAGATATAAATAACTTTGAAAAAGAGAGCAGTTTGAGAAAGCAACGTAAACTTCACAGACATAGGGCTGACCACTTGAATACTCAAGCATATATAGCGAGAAAGTAGCCCCATGGAAATGTGCATGAGAATAACCCTCAAAATAATGAAAACATCCAGAATAACAGTTCTGATCTAGAAAGGGGGTTTGACAATACTAAGGGGAACAAAGGTTATTCTTTTCAGGAGGGGCAACAACTAAGGAGGTCTGAGAGACTGAAAAATCAAGGGAAACAGACCCCCTGTGGCAGGCAGTACTACAATTTACACAGCAAGTAGAACAACAATGATCCCAACAGGGGACAATAACAGGGTTGGAAGAGAGACTTTTATTGACTGAGTTATTTAAACAACTGCTATATCTGACCAGGACCTACTGAATGCAGCTGAAAATAATTTCTCTGATGTTGTAATGGAATGCAATATTTTGGAAAGTGATGGTTTTTATATTTATAATTACAGTGATTTTATTATGAGTGAAGGACATTTTAACTTGTTTAAAAAAGGGATATTTTTTGTACCCAACTACAAGACTGACACTAAGAAACTCTTCAAACTACAGAAACTCGAAAAAAAGTCCAGTACGAGAAAATGAAGCTGCAAACTGTAAATTCGTTAAGCTGCTTTTTTAATACACACACTTTTCGTCCGGGCATAGTCTGGACTTCCTCAGACAAGAAAATACAATAAATGTAAAAGCACACACTAAAATACTACTATAGGAACAGCACATGACTAACTGTGGCCTATCCTAGCTGTGCTTACCTAATTAAACAATTAAATAATTAAATGAGTACAACAAGAAACCCCACCCTTCATTCACCTCACTTACTGTTAAGAAACAGAATATCAACAAACATCCTATTACCATCAACTCTAAAGGGTATATATGAAAATATATATTCACAGTGAGATGTAATCATAAATATATTAGGAAGACTAAAATCAGATCAAAAATTTAAAATTAAATGAAGCACGTAACACAATGGTTCAATTGAGCAAAACACATTCAAAATGTAAACAGTGCTTTGTAAACTGTGCTGTTCAAATGCTGACAAGAGATCTGACACTTAGCCTGGATAGTGTACCTAATTCCACACATTTAAAACACTTTAAAGAAATTTTGTATCAATAGTACTTACTAAACATTGGTGAAACACTGCTTAGAGAAGTTTTCCTTACTTTGTCACCCCATGTCGCATCTTTCTGCTTTTCAAAACATTCAGTGCTGACCCAGACACATTCCAACCCATACGAAGGGTCCAGCTCGGAGTGACAAATAAAATGGCATGTACTAATATCCAACTAAAGGAAATTTGCCAAATTTCACCTGCGAGACTTATATCTCCATTTAAGATAAAAACTATCAACAGGTAAACTACTTATTTAAATGTGCACACAGATCATATACTGCATTCACCAATTCAAGTGGAATCAAGGCAGACCAATCCATCTCTGCTGGTAAACATAGAGTGGTTAACTAAAGGGGGAACCACCATTCGGAGTCTTAATACTTGCAAATGGGCTAAACGGGCCAGAGTTATATAAAGAATCCATACATCACCCATAAATAGGGTGCTAAAATATAAATATTAAATTTAATAGGTATATTAAATGGATAATAAACATGTCCCGATGGAGTGCATAATGGTCCCCTCTATATCAGGTTCATCAAAAGGGTCTACTATGGTGAACGCTAGAGTGCTTAAACACAAATCATGAGGCCCTCCTAAGTGTACTCTCCAGCTTTGCTCAAACACTCACAAAAGGACCACTCGGGGGAGTATGTAACACTTAATAACTATGACAAATGAATAAATTAAATTAAATATAAATTTAGGAAAGGATATTTTAAAAATAAGTATTAAATGAAAATTGAAAAATATATATTAAACTCAATTATTAACAAAGTAGTCGAAGCTAGGTCGCTTAGAACGAATCAAACTAAACTTTCCCAATGGTAGGGGGTGAGGGGTCCACGAGTAGGAATAAACATACTTGGACCTTCGAATAGACACTCACATAACTAATAAAGTTACTCTTTGATACTGCTGTTACTAAAGCTAAGCATTTTTAAACCTAAATTTGGACAATGGCCAAAGGAATAAAATAACTCTTTAGCTCGTATCTTATTATAGATGTTGGAAGTAGATGTTTGAAACTATAATGAGACCCAGGAGTACTTAATGCAAATCAGAGGAAATTTACTACTGAAAGGAGGTCCATAATTGATAAGACATACTTGGACTTTAAAAGCGTTTTTTTCCATTTTTTTTATTTTAGTAGTACTGAATATCTAATAAACTGGTGTTTCACGCAATTATTGCCTAGGTGGCTCTTTTTTTGCTGTACATGTTTTGGAGCCATTTGGTTTGTGTTTACTTGTACCGCTGGGAATTAATCTGGTAAAAATAGCTATGTGAAGCTTTTGTGTTTCAGTGCTTGCAACATAGGCTATGTAACAAAAGCACTACTGAACAATTTAAGAGAAAGCAGCAAAATAAATATTTTTAAATTCACCCATTCATTTTAATCTCAAAGGGAAAGTCTGTATGTGCCACATAAAATTACCATCTGGGTATAAGCTGACAATTTTCATCATTCTCCTGTTTACTAAAATAAATGAAAATAAGAGCTTACTGAAAACCTAATAAAATACTTTAATGAGATGTTACAGTACTATATAAGAGCTTACTGAAAACCTAATAAAATACTTTGATGAGATGTTACAGTACTATATAAGAGCTTACTGAAAACCTAATAAAATACTTTGATGAGATGTTACAGTACTATATAAGAGCTTACTGAAAACCTAATAAAATAATTTGATGAGATGTTACAGTACTATATAAGAGCTTACTGAAAACCTAATAAAATACTTTGATGAGATGTTACAGTACTATATAAGAGCTTACTGAAAACCTAATAAAATACTTTGATGAGATGTTACAGTACTATATAAGAGCTTACTGAAAACCTAATAAAATACTTTGATGAGATGTTACAGTACTATATAAGAGCTTACTGAAAACCTAATAAAATACTTTAATGAGATGTTACAGTACTATATAAGAGCTTACTGAAAACCTAATAAAATACTTTGATGAGATGTTACAGTACTATATAAGAGCTTACTGAAAACCTAATAAAATACTTTGATGAGATGTTACAGTACTATATAAGAGCTTACTGAAAACCTAATAAAATACTTTAATGAGATGTTACAGTACTATATAAGAGCTTACTGAAAACCTAATAAAATACTTTAATGAGATGTTACAGTACTATATAAGAGCTTACTGAAAACCTAATAAAATACTTTGATGAGATGTTACAGTACTATATAAGAGCTTACTGAAAACCTAATAAAATACTTTAATGAGATGTTACAGTACTATATAAGAGCTTACTGAAAACCTAATAAAATACTTTGATGAGATGTTACAGTACTATATAAGAGCTTACTGAAAACCTAATAAAATAATTTGATGAGATGTTACAGTACTATATAAGAGCTTACTGAAAACCTAATAAAATACTTTGATGAGATGTTACAGTACTATATAAGAGCTTACTGAAAACCTAATAAAATACTTTGATGAGATGTTACAGTACTATATAAGAGCGTACGGAAAACCTAATAAAATACTTTAATGAGATGTTACAGTACTAGATAAGAGCTTACTGAAAACCTAATAAAATACTTTAATGAGATGTTACAGTACTATATAAGAGCTTACTGAAAACCTAATAAAATACTTTAATGAGATGTTACAGTACTATATAAGAGCTTACTGAAAACCTAATAAAATACGTTGATTAGATGTTACAGTACTATATAAGAGCATACTGAAAACTTAAAAAAATACTTTGATGAGATGTTACAGTACTATACAGGCTTTGGAACAAGATTCCCATCTACATTAGGCAGAGCTCCTCGCTAACACTCTTCAAAAGAAACCTTGACGAGTGGATGGGAAACAGAAAGTTTACCCCAGGGATCACTTCAGTGGCTCTGCTGAACAGAGGTACAGGGAACTAATTTAAGGGGCAGCCAACACATTCCGGCTAGGCTTATAAATGCCTTCAGGCAGATAGCCTAGTACCTACCTATGAACCTATGAACCTATACAAGAGCTTACTGAAAACCTAATAAAATACTTTAATGAGATGTTACAGTACTATATAAGAGCTTACTGAAAACCTAATAAAATACTGTAATGAGATGTTACAGTACTATATAAGAGCTTACTGAAAACCTAATAAAATACTGTAATGAGATGTTACAGTACTATATAAGAGCTTACTGAAAACCTAATAAAATACTTTAATGAGATGTTACAGTATAAACTATCGCCCCATAAGCCTGACTAGCATGGTCTGCAAAGCTATGGAAAGGATAACCATGGACCTCATAAATAAAGATATTGGGGACCTACAGACACTGGATCCTACCCAGTATGGCTTTGTTAAGGGTAGATCCTGCCTCTTAAACCTGGTAGATTTCTTTGAAACAGTCAGCAAGGCCATTGACGAGGGGAAGGTGGTCCACACAGCCTACCTGGACCTCGCAAAAGCCTTCGATACAATACCCCACTCGGGCATTATAGATAAGCTCACCAGCTTAAATATAAACCCCTATGTCACTAGATGGGTTGCAAACTGGCTCAAGGACAGAACCCACATGGTTAGAAATGCTGGAGCCATGTCAGACTCCAAACCAGTTACAAGTGGCGTCCCACAAGGCTCAGTCCTGGGACCTCTCTTGTTCGGTATATATTTCTCGGCGCTACAGGCCAACACGGAAGGACTGTGGCTGACCAAGTCATGAGATGACTGCAAACTGGGCCATAATCAACTCTCCAGCCGACACAAGCATCCTCCAAAAGGGCCTCATAGAAACAGACAACTGGTGCCAGAGCCATGGCCTCAAGCTAAACGCCAAAATGTATACAGTCATCCCCTTTGGCAAAAACAAAGTGCCCACAAATTACCACATAGGTGGTAATCCATTAAGTACAGAAGAAGTCATTAGGGACCTGGGGACCCAAGTTGATAGCAATCTCTCATTTGACAACCACATGGCCAAAGTGGTTAGAAAAACATTTTATATAGCCCACCTAATCATGAAGGGATTCACATCTAGATCAGGGGAGGTCATCGTACCTCTTTACTCATCCCTCATCAGGCCCATAATTGAGTACAATGCCCCTTTTAGGATGTACCTTACCAGACACCTGCAGCAACTGGAAAGACCCCAAAAGTACCTCACCAAGAGGATCAAAGGGCTCAAACAGATGCCATATGCTGCCCGGTTAAAGAAACTCCAGCTCTACTCAGTGGCATACCGCCTGCTCAGAGGCGATCTGTGCCTGACGTATAAAGCCATGTATAACCCGGAATTAATGGACATGCTGCACCTCAGAAAATCCAAATCCCATCGAGCTACGCGCTCGAGAGACTTGAACCTCAGCAATGAAATAAATAGGACATGCTGGAGGGACAGATTCATAACCCAGAGGCTCCCTTCATTCTGGAATAAAATACCAGTCCAGGTTAGGCAGAGTCCCACATTGACTCTCTTCAAGAGGAATCTTGATGAGTGGATGGGAGATCGTAGGTTTACCCCGGCTATCACTTCTGTGTCACTATTAGGTTTTCAGTAAGCTCTTATATAGTACTGTAACATCTCATTAAAGTATTTTATTAAGTTTTCAGTAAGCTCTTATAGGTTCATAGGTTCATAGGTTCATACTAGGCTATCTGCCCTAGGGCATTTATAAGTCTAGCCACAGTGTGTTTGGCTTTCGCCACCCATTTTAAATTAATTTTGCTATGCCTTTTTTTGAGGTTAGTATACTTTGCCTCTGTCTAACAGTGATGTAATGAGATGTTACAGTACTATATAAGAGCTTACTGAAAACCTAATACAATACTTTGCTGAGATGTTACAGTACTATATAAGAGCTTACTGAAAACCTAATAAAATACTGTAATGTGATGTTACAGTACTATACAAGAGCTTACTGAAAACCTAATAAAATACTTTAATGAGATGTTACAGTACTATATAAGAGCGTACTGCAAACCTAATAAAATACTTTAATGAGATGTTACAGTACTATATAAGAGCTTACTGAAAACCTAATAAAATACTTTGATGAGATGATTCAGTACTATATAAGAGCTTACTGAAAACCTAATAAAATACTGTAATGAGATGTTACAGTACTATATAAGAGCTTACTGAAAACCTAATAAAATACTTTAATGAGATGTTACAGTACTATATAAGAGCGTATTGAAAACCTAATAAAATACTTTTATGAGATGTTACAGTACTATACAAGAGAGTTCTGAAAACCTAATAAAATACTTTAATGAGATGTTACAGTACTATATAAGAGCGTACTGAAAACCTAATAAAATACTTTGATGAGATGTTACAGTACTATATAAGAGCATACTGAAAACCTAATAAAATACTTTGATGAGATGTTACAGTACTATATAAGAGCTTACTGAAAACCTAATAAAATACTTTTATGAGATGTTACAGTACTATACAAGAGAGTACTGAAAATCTAATAAAATACTTTAATGAGATGTACTATAGAAGAGCTTACTGAAAACCTAATAAAATACTTTAATGAGATGTTACAGTACTATAGAAGAGCTTACTGAAAACCTAATAAAATACTTTAATGAGATGTTACAGTACTATAGAACAGCTTACTGAAAACCTAATAAAAATATTTTAATGAGATGTCAGTACTATATAAGAGCTTACTGAAAACCTAATAAAATACTGTAATGAGATGTTACAGTACTATATAAGAGCTTGCTGAAAACCTAATAAAATACTTTAATGAGATGTTACAGTACTACATAAGAGCTTGCTGAAAACCTAATAAAATACTTTAATGAGATGTTACAGTACTGTATAAGAGCTTACTGAAAACCTAATAAAATACTTTAATGAGATGTTACAGTACTATGCAGTGAAAATTACAAATATATGAATAAAAACAATAAAATGGTGAACCGATTCAAATATGGCCTAACCTTGGCCGTATTCATCATTTTAATGGTGAACATTTCAAATCATTTTAACACCTCCCAGATGTCAACAGTGCTGTTTATCTCATCTTATTTTCATTTTGAAATCAGAACAGAGTTAGTATGTGAAGGCAGGTCAAGATGCAAGAAATTCAACTTCTCTGAAAGTAATGTTTAAAGTTTTGCATGAAGAAGGCTGAGAACTGGTATCATAAATCCCTTGCAACTGCAAAGAAAACAGTCTAGAGTGGTTGTTTTTACAGTCATGGCACAGTCTTGCTTAAGTCTGACAAACTGTCTATGCAGGTATCCCTTCACAGCTCTGCGTTTTGGAGATACTGCTCAAAATGTTTTATGCATCATCATAGATGGCTGTTTTAGCTTAGTAGGTAAAAAGTATCCATCTCTCACTGTTACCTGGACAATGACACCAACACGCTCTTAAGCTCAGCATATGAAGAACTGCAGCAAGGAACAAATGGGTGAACGCAGACAGACTCTTGATGGATGGCAGGCATGGGAGCAGAAATCATGAGAGAGACTACACAAAACAACTCTAGTACATTTTGCAAAAGCAACACTTTCAAAAAATGCTACATTATACCAGAAGTCACAGGCAGTAGCATTCATGTGTTTTTGTTTCTTAGCTGCTCAGTCTGCATTATTGTACACTAAATATTATAAAAGCCTATAGTTCTAGCCATTCTCCTTTTGATATTATGGCATGTTCAGCACAGGACTAAGAATAGGGCATTTGGACAAGCCACTTAGCCGGTTATCAAATAAATGCATTTGAATCACATGAAATACTCATTTGTCTTAAAATGTTACTACTGTATTTAAGCACTATACCAAATATGCAGGCAAAAGCTGGCCAGAATAGTTTCACAATGTTATGACCCTCAGTCTGATGCTAAAAAGTATACTATAGCACAAACTATGGGTACTAAACTTACCATGAAATGAGGCTGCGTTAGAATTCGTTTTAATTCTTGGGCATCACTGTTCTCTGGGTAACAAGAAATTTCTTCCAGTACCTGAAGAAAGAGCATTGGTTTAAACCAATTTGTTGGCAGTAAGACAGCATATAATATAAACTCAGCAAATTCACAATAAATGCGAAATGCAGAACATACTCTTCAATGAAGCAACTAGCAGGATGCAAGGAAAGCACAGTTGTGTACACTTACCATAAATGTAGATGTTTGAGTGTATTCATTCTTGCAGTCATTACACTTGGGTTATCTGTCTGCAGGTAGCCCTCAGTCTGTCCGAATACCAGAGTCTTGGGATTTCTGCGTCAGATGCTGTCACCTCATCCATGAAGTCAGGTCATCAGGGGTATAAAACATGCAGCCGACGCCATTACATTAGTTTTTCTTGCCCCAGATGTCAGGAGCCCCCAAAATAGGAAGCAATCAAATGGTGTGGAACACCTCCAATAAAAAGTAAATACCATTTCCATAAGATATGGGCAAAAAGGAGGATAGGTAGAAAGTACAGAAAGACAGGGGGCTGTAGGGAGGGTAACCAGGACTGCAACAGTGAATACAGTCGAACATCTACATTTATGGTAAGTGTACACAACTGTACTATGTTCTTCATGTTTCACTGTTGCAGTCATCACACTTGCGTGGAGGCAGTCAGGATGTAGTAGGGCTGTCTAGCAGGCCTTGTAAGACTGCTGTGGCAAATCCAGCTCTGGATTTAGAAAAGATAGGTAAGTGGTAATGCTTGGTGAAGGTGTGTACAGAACTCCAGGTTACAGCTTCCAGGATGTCCCTGATAGGGACTCCCCTGAGAAAATCTGTAGAGGTTGAGGTAGCCCTAGTGGAATGAGGCCTGATTCCCTGTGGGGCAGGTTTTCCATGGTGTTTGTAGCAGAAATAGATGCAGTGTGCTATCCATATAGAAATGCTTTGTTTCGAAATGGCCTTGCCCTCTGTCCCTGTAGCAAAGCTGACTAGCAGCTGGTCAGATTTCCTGAAAGGTTTTGTCCTGTCCAGGTAGAACCCGAGCTGTCTGCGCACCTCCAAGGAGTGCAGGATCCTTTCCACTTTATTATGAGGATTAGGAAAAAAAGGTTGGCAAATGGATGGATTGGATGAAAGCCACACTGGATACCACCTTGGGCATAAAAGATGGGTTAGTCCTGAGGGAAACCCTATCCACATGGAAGACAATGAAGGGTTCCACAGCCATAAGGGCCTGTATCTCAGATACTCTTCTTGCTGAAGTGATGGCTAGCAGTAAGGCTGTTTTCCAAGAGAGGAATTTTAACTCTGCTGTAGCAGCAGGCTCAAAAGGGGGAAGCGTGAGCTTCTCTAGTACAAAGTTAAGGTCCCAGGCAGGAGTGGAAGCTCTCCTTGGGGGTCTTAAATTGTTAGCTCCTCTCAGGAACTGTCTGATCAGAGGGTGAGAGAAGAGGGGTGGCTCAGTATTGTAATGAGCTGAGATAGCAGAGGCATGAATCTTAATTAATGAGAAGGATAGGCCTTTGTGGAGCAGCTCTGCTAGGTATCTAGGATTTGATAACAGGAGGGCACAGCTGTGTGCTTCCCTTGTGACTGGCTCCAAGAACAGTATCTACTCCACTTTTCTGATTAGGATTCCCTAGTACTGGGCCTCCTGGCCTCAAGGATAACATCCAGCACCTGTTTTCTGAGGGTTGCTGGTGATGTATTCAGGGAATAAGTCAGGCTGCCATGTTCAGGGTTTGCAACTGAGGATGCAAAATATGTCCCTCCTGTTGGGATAGCAGAGAGGGGGTCTGATGTAGGTGCCAGGGTGGCACTGCTGTTAGACTGCGCAGGAGTGAGTACCATTGATGGTGTGGCCATTCTGGCGCAATAAGGATTGTCCTTGGCCTGTCCTGTTTGATCTTGTGGAGTACTCTTGGAAGGAGGGCCAGAGGGGGAAAGGCATAGATTGATATGTTTTCCCATGGGAAGAACAGGGCATCCACTTTCCAAGCTTGTCTGTTGGGAATTCTGGTGCAAAATTTGTTTAGTTGATTGTTTTGGGGGGATGCAAAGAGGTCCACCTCTGGTGTCCCCCACCTGTGTATTAGAAGTTTGAATGAGTTTGGTTCCAGTTGCCACTCATGTGGGTCCATTATATTTCTGCTTAAGTCGTCTGCCAGTGAATTTTGTTTGTCTGGCAGGAATTGAGCTTGCAGGTGAACTTGGTTTCTTAAGGCTGTGTTCCACAGAGCCATGGCTAACCTGCAGAGTGGGTAGGAGTGAGTTCCCCCCTGCTTGTTTATGAACCACATAACTGTGGTGTTGTCTGTCTTGATCAGGAGTTGTTCTGGCAGGATAAGGTACTTGAAGGCTGTCAGTGCATTTGGTACAGCTAACATTTCTTTTTGACTGATAAGCAGGTGAATCTGTCTTGGGCTCCATTTGCCTTGAATGCATTTGCCTGCCATGTGAGCCCCCCATGCATAGTCTGATGCATCTGTTGTCAGAGATTGGACGGTGGGGGGTTGTGAGAAAGGGAGTCCCTTGCTGTGGTTGCAAGCCTCTGCCCACCAAAGGAACTCTGTCCTTAGGCAAGGAATGATAGGAATCACTGTTTCCAGGTCCTGGGAATGTTGACACCAGATACATTTTAAGTAGCACTGAAGTTTTCTCATATGCAGTCTTGCATATGGAATCAGTAGAATACACAAGGCCATGAACCTTAGGGCTTATAGTATTTTTCTTGCAGATAGCTGGGTTTGGGTGGCCAGTAGTTTGAAATAAGTTGTCAAATAAACCTGCTTTTCTGGAGTGAGGAATACCATCTGGGAAGTTGTGTTTAAGCTTGCTCCCAGGAATACAATCTTTTGGCTGGATACCAGATGTGATTTCTTTTCGTTGATGGTATACCCCAGAGAAGTTGGGAGTTTCTTTACAAATGTCAGGTGCTGAAGTAGCAATTCCTGACTGTCCACCTGAATCAGGCAATCATCCAAGTATGGGTAAATTTGAATATTTCTCTGCCTGCAGTAAGCAATGGCTGGAGTCAGGCACTTTATGAATACCCTGGGCACAGTAGATAAGCCAAAGGGAAGTGCAGAGAACTGATAGTGCATACAGCCTGCCCTGAAATGTAGATAGTTCCCGCAAGATTCCCTTATGGTAATGTGCAGATAAGCTCCTTTTAAGTCTAGGGTGACTAGCCAGGAGTCTTTGGCTAGCATAGGAAGGAGCTGCTGGAGTGTAAGCATTTTGAATTTTGGTACCACCAGGAAGGGATGACAGATCCAGAATAGGGCGCTAAGAGTTCTCTTTCTTGGGCACCAGGAAGAGCCTGGAGTAGAAACCCTGTCCCCTTTGCTCTGTTGGCACAGGTTGAATAGCCCTGATACTGAGAAGAGAAAGTACTTGCTTTTGGGCTTTTGTCCACTGGTGTGGAGGAAGGTCTGGCAATCTGCTTGGGGTTGGTAGAGAGTGGAAATAGAATCTGTATCCCTGGGATACAATGTTTAAGACCCACTTGCCCTGGGTAATATGCTCCCAGTTTTTTGCGTGCAGGGCGAGTTTTCCTCCTAGGGGTGCAAGTACTTGGGCATGACTGGGAAGGATTAAGGACAAGTCATTGTGATCTTTTTCCATTGGATTACCACTTCCAGTTTTTGAGGAGGGGGCACTCCATTTTTTAGATCTGTGCACACCCTGAGACTGTAGTCTTTGTGGTCTGTTGCCCCTGGGTTTGGGCTGAGAAGGTCTGGAAGGGATTGGAAAGGACCAGTTTTTTGAAGGCCAATGGCTAATGAATCTAGGTGGCTGTACCTGTAAGAAATCTTTAACAGTTTGCATAGATTTAGCTTTTTCCTCTATCTTTTTAAGAACTTCTTCTGCTTTATAGCCAAACAAACATTCTTGGTTTAATGGAACATCAACTAATTTTGCCTTGACATGGTCTGGCAAGATTTGTTCCTTCAGCCAAGCATGCCTTCTCAGAACAGACCCAGTCACAGCAGCCCTGCAAGATGCTTCTAAGGCATCAAAACCACACTGCAAAGTATGTTTACCAACTTGGTTTGCAGAATGCATTAAGTCTTGTAAGCCCTTATTTTCTGCACAATCAGGAATCAACAACATTTTTTGTTTAATTAGATCAATAATACGCTGCTGGTACTTCAACATGTGAAACTGGCAATTTAAAGCCCTGATGGCAAGAGTTGCAGTGGTATAAACCTTCTTACCCCATATGTCTACAGCTCTAGAATCCCTGTTCAAAGGAGTAAGGTTTTTGGCTGTAGAAGCCTTAATACCTTTAGGTCCCTGGGAAATTGTCTCTGCATCTGCAGTGGGATTTTTTAAGAGAAATTTGTGAGAGTTAGGTACTCTGTAGTATCAGTAAGGCTTTCTAGGAGCAGGCGGTAAAGTATCAGGGGTAAGGCTGGATTCCATGAAGACATCATCTACAATATCCAGGACAGGGGGAATAGCTAGAGGCCTATGCTGAGGCAAGTCTAAAAATTCCCTGAGTCTCTTTTTGGACTGAGGGTAGTCCTGGCATTCCCAGCAGAAATGCTCTCTTAGAGTATATGCAAGGTTTCACCGAAAGAAAAGTTTTCTGGTGGGTAGGCTGAGGGAATTGAATCCTCTGCATCTGAGTCCTCATAGGTAGATAATGGCATGTCCTGGTAATCACAAGGGTCACAGTCATCAGACTCATGGTCTGAAAAATCTGAAGGAAAATCAATTCTTTGTCTTTCAGAGGGGGAAGGCTGGCTTCCCCTAATGAAAGTAATAAGGTCTTCAGCCATTGTAAGCATTTGTTTCTGTGGCATGGGAATTTAAGAATATGCTTTGGTCGTCGGTCTCCTAAGCGTACTGCGAACTCGGGTCCTGAGAAATTCGGCAGATTTAGTCATTAATGAAGTAGTCGGTTTGATACGAACATCGGAAGGTCTGAATACACCCTCAGAAGCCGGTGACTGCACAGCGGCTCTGGACCCATTCAAAGTAGATACATCCGCAGGTTCCATAGTCGAAAAAGCATCTCACGGCATACCGGACTCTGAATGGGTCTCAGTAGAGGCCTACGAATCTGTAGAATTGGGTAGCAGGGGCTGCGAAAGCATCTCACCGAGTACCGGCAGACTGGTGACTAGCTTAACTGAAGCATCATCGGCATTTTTGGACCTATGCAGTCTGTCTCTGTCTTTATCTTTGCATTTTTCAGAAGATCGGTAGTCAGATGGCTTACTGAAGCCATTTCGGAATACGGAGAACGACAGCGAAAGAATTTAGAGACAAAAATAGCTCAACGATGAACAGTTCGTGGGGTTGAACAAGGAACAAAGCTGACAGCGAGGGACGTCGTGGTCTGGGCCTAAACAGGTGATGCAGTAAGAATTAAAATCTCTGTGAGGTATTTGCTTTCCACAGACAAGACAATTGTTAACTTTTTCTGACATTGGTTAGAGCAAGAAAAAAGATTCCCAATGGGGTACTTAGTTTTAGAAGACTTCAGGTTTGAAACTCGAAAAATTAAAATTTCAGGTAGCTGCCGACCGGCACTTGCGAACTGCTTCTGCTTCGGGCTTCCGCGCGGCAAGAAAAGCTGATGTAATGGCATCGGCTGCATGTTTTGTACCCCTGACGACCTGATGTCATGGATGAGGCGACAGTATCCGACGCAGAAATCCCAAGACTTTGGTATTCGGGCCGACTGAGGGCTACCTGCAGGCAGACGATGCAAGTGTGATGACTGCAACAGTGAAACACGAAGAACATCGATTTTGTGGCAATACCAGATTACCAACTATACTGTTTCACAACACATTTCATTTCCTGCTGTGTTTCAAGTCTTCCTGTTACAGTTTAGAGAAGGAGAAAATAAATGCATTATTTTTGTTTACTCTCTATTTGGTATTTTTTGTCTCATTTTATAACCTAATTACGCTGGAAAGAAGCCATAAGTATGCTTTGGTACTACTATAAAACTATTCTGCTGATACAAAAACTATATTAAGAACTCTAACCACAGTGTAGTTTCCAAAATACATAACATTCCAGACTTATAGCTAGCCATCAGCTGTCACCAGCTACTCACCAAATTCACTAGGTTTACTCGTCCCAGCTTAGCCATCCTCGGTCTCAACTCAACCCATGCCAGGGGTCAGCAATGAGACTGAGGGCACTAGTGCAGCATCATACTGCTGCTAGGGATTGTGCCCTAACCACCCACTATCCTATGGTAACCTTGCAAGCTCTGCAACTACTGCCTTTGGGAGATGCACGCTTCTGCACATGCACAGCCTCCCAGCGCAGTAGTACACAGCCATGCTCTTAGAGATGCTATTATGTTAAGCCAAGGCTGCCTTCTTCGCCACTAAAATGGACAAACTGATGTCGGCCTCATTCTCATCTTCCATCTCTACAGTCAGTCTTACGCACCTGTTGCTAATCAAACCAAGGTTTACTGGGCAGCAGCAAGGGCTACATCCCTCTGTGCCTTTTGGTTGGAGCTAATAAACCTTATCTGAAAATTAATAAAACTGCCTGCTGATGTAAGGTTAAACAAGAGTCAGGAAACAAATGCAAGGGTTATGTTACTATAATCTACTGAAGACATATGTCATTTTACTTATTTATTTATTTACCTTTGACTTCTGGGGAATTCCTACTGGACAAAGACCCTTTTTCAGCATATGCCAGATGTCAAAATCTCCTTTAGATATACTTGTACAGGCAAGTACCATGAGTTAACAGTACAACATGTAATGAAACACTGGCATTTGTATAACATAACAAGTTATCAATACATTACGTACACTTTATAGTTCATTATGTCAAGCTCACAAACACTGCTCACCTATATGAATATTCAGCATTATTTATCTGCACGTGTGTGTCAGTCATTATATCATGGCAAGCCAAAACAAAAAAAAATAACATCCAATCAAACAACGTTCTGTTGATTAACTTACACTGTTGGAATGTTTCATAAAAAAAAAAAATGGTAAAAAAACATCCTCCACATGGGGAACCACATCAACAACTTTAAACAGGAAACAGTGAGGAGTACAAGTTACTCCATGACCTCTATACTTATTCTTAGTGGTTTAAATATTTTTATTAACTTTGACATATTTACAACATACATACATACATTATATATATATATATATGACACACACACACACACGTGTGTGTGTGCATATCTGCATATCACAGGAAAGATTATGTAACATTTGTTCTCATATTAAACAGATATATTTCAATTAAATCTTCAGTATTGGTTTCAATGTATTTAGTAATCAACATTTCCAATTTTTCCAAACAACATGGCTTTACAATATCAATATCATATCCTAACATTTTTGTTTCTTTTTATTACATAACATGGTGGCCAGTTCTAATAAATCTTAACATACAAGGACTGCATCACATTTTCATTTTCTAGTAAGAACTTTTTTAGCAACTGCTACAAGGCTCCAAAACATACAATACTGATTATTACTAATAACAGACAGAACTGGAGTACTTAATAAATTGTTGCTTTTGTAAGATCACATTTATCTAGCAGTATTCCCTTACAGAAATTATTTATATCATTCCAATATTTATCCATTGTTAACACTCTATAAAGATGTGCATCCAGACAGCTTTAATTGTTTTACCACTTCTCAAACTCTGTATAGTACCTTAAAAGGTGGAATAAAATATGTACATATTACCATGTGACAACTTTCTAATAATGAGCTTGAATATGATAAACCAATAGATTTTAATATCAAAACTCTATTTCCAAGATGTATTATCCAAGTTATTCTTATTACTGATTATGATTTTATAAAATTTAAAGTATCCCCCTTTAGATGAGTCACCACAAATGAAAAATGAAATAGAATAGAATACAACCAGCCACAAAATCCAACACTAATTTATTGCAAAATTGATGGCACAAAAAGTATCTCTGACACCTCGGCTTGAAAAAGCCTTCAAGGAGTAAAGATCATCATAAAAAAGAACTTGCCTAAATACTAAAAAAACCTACCAATAAAACAATTAAATAAACAATCTCCAATTTAATTCTTCATTCAGCCCATGTGGATGCAAAGTATCAAATTTAAGGATGTATACTGCTTCCTTAATCAGAAGTTGCTTTTTAAGATTACATTCATCATATAATGATACATTTATTTTTTCCAAAATAGTGCCTTGTAGCCTTTCAGTATTACCCTTATGAAAATGCTGGAAATGTACTGCTATGGAACTTTCTAATTTTTGATTGTGACTATCCCTTGCATGCTCCAATAATCTCACTTTGAATGCCCTCTTTGTCTCCCCAATGTAAAATAAGTTGCAAGGGCATTTAAGAGCATACACAACACCCACAGTATCACAAGAGAAATTATTCCATGTATGAAAATGATTATTATTAATACTTTGAAAACTCTTAACTATAAATGTACAGGCTTTACACTTACTACAACAAACAGTCCCTGAAAGATGTAAACTATGTGATACATTCATAGGGGGGATACAAAATCTACCTCTCACTAAAAAGGTGTGAATATTTCTCCACCTTCTATATGAAACACCAAGACTGGCATTAAGCCAGGAAGAAACATTTTTTAAAGAACATAGATATTTCCATTACTTGCTCTATAACCACAGAACTAAAACATCCAAAAGTTGTAACAAAATAGATGAGATCCTTATCGTTTCTATCATTAAATCTGAAGGGGAGCCAGATATTGTCTACTATTAGAATTATATCTTATAGTCGAAATATTGCACAATTTATTCCAACTTTTTTCAAGTAGATGTTTACTATAACCTCTATTACAAAACATGTCTGGTTATTCCCAATTCTTGTTTAAAGTCATGAATATTATTACACAGCCTAGATATCCTAAGCATCTCACCAAAAGAGAGTGCTTCAATGGTATGAGAAGGATGACAACTGTCACCATGGACATACTGTGTACCATGGTCAAATTTTCTATGTACAGAAGTAAATAATTCAGTACCATGTTTGATACTGATCACCACATCCAAAAAAGGGATACGTGTTCCTAACTGAGACCATCAAATTGCAAACCAAACTTGTTATTGTGTAACATATTAACAAATTGGGGTACCAATTCCATACCACCTTCGGCTATGAAAATTAAATCATCAATATATCTAAAATACCTGATGACTTGATCACAAAATAATTTATTTCTATAAATGTATTCACTCTCAAAAAGGCCCATACTCAAATTGGCATACATGGGGGGCAAAAACAGGCATATCTGGCCCACTTCAGATTTAATGATAAAAAAGATAAGGATCCCATCTATTTTGTTGCAACTTTTGGATGTTTTAGTTCTATGGTTATAGAGCAAGTAAAGTACCACTGGAAATATCTATGTTCTTTAAAAAATGTTTCTTCCTGGCTTAATGCCAGTTGTGGTGTTTCATATAGAAGGGGGAGAAATATTCACAACTTTTTAGTGAGAGAGAGATTTTGTATCCCCCCTATGAATGTATCACATAGTTTATATCTTTCAGGGATTGTTTGTTGTAATAAGTGTAAAGCCTGTAAATTTATAGTTAAGAGTTTTCAAAGTATTAATAATATTCATTTTCATACATGGAATAATTTCTCTTATACTGTGGGTGTTGTGTATGCTCTTAAATGCCCTTGCAACTTATTTTACATTGGGGAGACAAAGTGAGATTACTGGAGCATGCAAGGGATATTCACAATCAAAAATTAGAAAGTTCCATAGCAGTACGTTGACAGCATTTTCATAAGGGTAATACTGAAAGGCTTCAAGGCACTATTTTGGAAAAAATAAATGTCATTATATGATGAATGTAATCTTAAAAAACAACTTCTGATTAAGGAAGCAGTATACATCCTTAAATTTGATACTTTGCACCAACATGGGCTGAATGAAGACTTAAAATGGAGATTAATTGTTTTATTGGTAGGTTTTTTGAGTATTTAGGCAAGTTCTTTTTTATGATGTTCTTTAATCCTTGAAGGTTTTTTCAAGTCGAGACGTCAGAGATACTTTTTATAAGTTCATAGGTAAGTACTAGGCTATCGGCCCAAGGGCCTACATAAGCCTAGCCAGCAAGGTTACATGGCTTACGCCACCCAAGAAAGTTATTTTCCTGTGCCACTGTCGAGCAGAGACAGAGAAGTGATCCCCGGGGTGTATTTCCTGTTTCCCATTCACTCATCAAGATTTTTCTTGAAGAGTGCTAATGAAGAACTTTGCTTGACATAGATGGGTAGCTTGTTCCAGAGTATAGGAAGTCTCTGCAACAGGAATCTATCCCTCCAGCGTGTCCTGTTTATTGTGGTGACAAGGTTTAGGTCCCTAGAGCATGTAACTCGGAGGGATTGGGATTTCTTTAGGTGTAGCATGTCCAACAGCTCTGGGTTTGACATAGCTTTATATGTTAGGCAGAGATCACCTCGGAGTAGGCGATATGCTATGCAGTAATGCTGGAGTTTTTTGAGGCAGTCAGTGTAGGGCATTTGTTTGAGGCCAGTAATCCTCTTTGTGAGGTATTTCTGTGGCCTTTACAGCTGCTGCAGATGTCTTGTGAGGTACATTCTAAAAGGGACGTTGTACTCTATAATGGGGATAATGAGTGACGAGTAGAGTGGAACAATGACCTCTTTTTTCCTGGATGAGAATCCTTTTATGATGAGGTGTGCCACATAGAAGGACTTCCTGACTACTGTGGTGATGTGACTATCAAAGGAGAGACTACTGTCCACCTGGGTCCCAAGGTCTCTTATCACGCATTCAGTGTTAAGTAGACTGCTGCCTATGTGGTAGTTCATGGGTACAGAGTTTTTACCAAAGGAGATGGCACTGCACTTTTTGGCATTGAGCTTGAGGCCATGGCTCTGACACCAGGCATCTGTCTCAGTGAGGCCCTTCTGTAGGATGTCCACATCATTTGGGGACTTGACTATGGCTCCTACTTTGCAGTCATCTGCGAACTTTGTTAGCCACAGGCCTTCTGTGTTAGCCTGTACTTCAGAGAAGTAGATACCAAACAGAAGAGGTCCCAGGACGGAACCCTGTGGTACTCCACTTGTCACTGCTTTGAGGTCAGTTTTGTGCCATAAATTGTGCAATAAATCAGTGTTGGATTCTGTGGCTGGTTGTATTCTATTCTGTTCCCTATTAGATGCAGTATTCCTTGAATAATGAATGTTAAAAAGTTCATATACTTTAGGAAGACTATTTTTCACCATTATTTACATAACTGACCATTACTTTTTTCTGAATATAATCTATTATTAATCTAAAAGAGTAATCCAATACATATTTTCTCATCATTTGCTCTATTGCCAACAGTGACCCTATTATGATCCTCTTTATCTAAACAGTCAAACCAGTATAATACATTTTTATTTTCCATGAAACCAAATCAATAAGGTTCTGATTTTCTTTAAAGCCTGGTGTAAATACAACAAGAAATATTATACATTTTCATTTTTTTTAAAAAGAGGGATACTAAACAAACTTTCTAATAGCATTCAATGCAATCATCATGCACTTTGAAGCCAGTTTTAGCACTAAATTCCCTTACATATAATTTTTTAATAAATGTCTATATAATTTCATTTTTTTACTTGAATGATTACAACAATATGAATTTATTATTTGTTCATGCAAACATTTCTATTGACATGGATAATAATGATCCAACCATATTCAAAACTGTAGCTAAAGAATAAGATTCTAAATCTGGAAAATTAATCCCACCATATTCCCATATCCTTATATGGTCTTTATATGCAACTGTTGGCTTTATTGGATGCCATAAGTATGAAATGAATACTTTTCCAATATTTATTAGTATTTATCTGTGAACTGAGTTATTAATTATAAAACAAATTATTCTGGGTAAGACAAACATTTTATAAGCATCAATCTTTCTTCAACTGTAAAGTAGTAGTACATGTTCTATCACTGAATTAATATGTTATTTTATTAGAAATTTATCTAAAATTAATATTAATTATTTTACTAATACCCGAGTGAATTGTTCCTCCAAAATATTTAATATCCTTCTTCACCCAATCAAATTTATATTTATTTTTGAAAACAGGAGTCACACACTGATTAAAATAATTTCAGATTTATTATGATTAATAACCATTAAAGAAACCAAAGTGATCAATTTCTTTAATGTCAGTCACAGATTTATTAATATCACCTACTGACAACAGAATATCATCCACAAATAGCTGTATGTTAGATTGAAAATCTTTATTAACTTCAAAAATGTTTATGTTTTATTAAATTTAACACTATAAGCAAATGGTTATACTACTAAAGCAAATAACAATGGTGATAACAGGAAACCCCAAACCTTGTCTTGTTCCTTTAAAAAACTTTAATTCTTGAGAGATAAACATACCTACTTTTACAAAAGAACATTTATAAAGAATCCTTACTACAGCTACAAAACTTTCTGGAAACCCATAAGCTGTTAATATTCTAAATAAAAAAAAATCCAATCTACCAAATCAAAAACTTTTTTCTATACCTAAACTAATTAAAGCTAGTTTTTTCTTCCAATTGTTAGTCAAATCTATTACTATAATTACTCTTCTATTATCTTATGTTAATCTATTTATTATAAATCCAGTCTGATATTTACTTATATCTATAATTTATCTTAACCTATTAGATAACACTATTGTAAATATCTTAGAGTCAATATCTAATCATGAAATAGGTTTATATGAAGCAACTAGTTCTTTATATTTTCCTTGTTTAATAATAAGAGAAATAAAAACAATCCAATGGGGGGGATTGGTTTATGACTCTGTATTAGCTTAAAAGCTTCACCTAAGAGTAAAAATATTTTATTACATAATAATTTATAAATTTCTACAGTCAAATCATCTAACCCTGGAGCTTTTCTATTCTCACTTTAAAACTTCTTTAATTTCATTTATAGATTGCTTTTCAATATTTTCTCTATCTGATCCTCATTCAACTTCTTGGTAACATTTCTAGTTACATATTTGTTTAATATATTATCATTTTTTTATTTTCGCCTTATCTTGAAGCTTTCTATTACTGTCTATATAGTCTTCTCCCTGTTATATGAAGGCTTGTATCCCTGAATTGGCGGATATCTATTATTTCATTATTTCATTCAGAGTTCATAAGCAGTTTGCTTGGTATACCCTTTCCTACTCAAGCGTTCCTGTAAGCAAACGCTGTTTATTCCCCTTAGCTAACCTCGGGGACTAGGCTTGTATGTCCTTTCTGGTTCTACAGCAAAGCTTGGCTACCATTGTCACTGTATTATGGGATTAACCTTACTTTTTACTTAAACATGCTTACATGCTTAAGAGAGTTACCTTCAGACCTTATTCATCAAGGGCTGGCGTAGCACTCCTATTGGTAACCCTCTAACAAGCTAGGTCTGCTAATTCTAATAGGAACCTCCCCCGAAAGGCATTGTATAGCTTCCTGGCCATTTTTATGTGTTGCCAACCTTATTTTTACCTCATATAGCTAGATCAAAATTGGAACCTGTCCTGTAAGCTAGGACTGCTCTCCTAATCTAATCTTAAGAACATTAATCACGGTGGGAGAAACATACATTTATCAAGTGGCTGCTACCCACACACCATTTTTGTGGAACTAGTTTAACACATCCTGTGTAATTACATTAACTCTCATTAGTGCATTGTTAGAATCAGTGATTTGTATGAATTACTTTTTACATGCTCTATAATTGTTACTGTAAGAGAATCTCAACTGTGACTGTATATATCTGCTTGCTTATCTTATGGCATTGCATGTACCTGAAAATGCTGACTAAAATTAGTAACCATTGCATCCATAAATAGTCTATTTTTGTTTTGCTCGGATATACCTGTGTCTTACCTAGACTGCTTTTACTGTACAGCATATTTTTAATTGTTTGTCTTCACACCTAAATATTTTTTTTATCTTTCTATCCCTCTTAACTCTCTACTTCCTATCCTATACTAAGGGACCTGCTTGATCTTTCAGGACCCCTTTCTGATATTTTTTGTCTCTACCATACCAACGTCTGGCCAAGGAAACCTGCTGCCCCAACTCATATATTGTGCTCCCAGCTACCAAAAGGACTAAAAAAGTATGTTCCACCTTGGACCTACCTATTAAGCTGTATTATTTATTTTTACCTATCTAGTACCAAGAGAAACTAAGCTAGCGAGCAGGGAAACCAGCAGCAAAGTTTTCTCCCCTACACCCCAATAGCAATCTGCTATTTTCTCCCCTTACATTTTGTTAACTGTAACTCCTTCTTGTAGCTTTATCTAATATTTATACCTTTGTGTACTATACTTTCTGCCCACTACTCCAGTCTAGGGTTACACCCTGTACTCCACCTTCCCAAATATCTACTCTTAATACTCTTACATCTCTTATCCCTTGACTAGTTGCTAATCCTCTTGCTACTTTCACTATACAGTTACCTTTTCTTCCTCCCACTATCTAACTGTACTCTGTTTTTTCTTCCCTTTATCACAAACTTTCCCAACCTCTCTCCTGCATTTACCATACTCTACTCACCTGGATATACTTAACTTGCCTCAGGAGCCTGCTGCTCCCCGATTGTCTCTGTAGACTCTGCACTTGCCTTCTGTAACCTCTCGCCCTGCGGGCTCACTCTGCTCCCCTACCCTACCCCAATTCCCACCCACCCCCAGTGGTCCTACATTTATACTTACAAAGCCACACCCCCTACTTCCTATCCAATAGTCATCCACAACTCATTACACACATACCATATACACACCCACTCACATACTGACAACTACTCTCAATTACCTCTTACATACCTCAATACTCCACACTCTCTTTACTCCCACCTCCTAATTCTTAACTATATTCTATCATCTCCTTCACCATGTCCCTAACTTATACACTCACCTGCATAAAACTACCTCTCCTACTCTCACTACTATCTATCCTTTCTATTCCCTATACTCTCACCTTTTATGAAAACCTACAAGTCACATCACCTCACCAACCCCTAAAACAAACATTAGTAATAAATGAGCTTGAATTCCAAAGCCATTCTTACATAACATCCACCTCAACCTATCTATCTCCTAAATACCACAGAGTAGCCCATTTCTCATTTACACAATACAGGAAATCACAACCTAACTACAGTAAAACACTAAATCATCCTTATAGCCCACTTAGACATCCTTTCCTTCATGGGGGCATTCATTCCAACCCAGGACCATATAACAACACCCTAAGACACCCCTCACCCCCTTCACTCCCTGTACAATCACAAATTCTCTACTCATAGCTCAATATAGGGAGTGTTAACAATAAAGTAATCCAACTACACACTCTACTAGATACTCATTCTTTCGATATCTTATGCTTAACTGAAACCTGGCTTAAACCTGTTACAAAAGACAATGAAATACTCCCACCTGGTTATAATATCTTGAGGTTAGACCGAACTACCAAAAAAGGTGGTGGGGTAGCAATACTGCACAAATCTCATTTACAGGTCACGTCCATACTAGTACAACTACCTCTAGAAACTAATGTGGAAATTCTTATCTCCAAGCTCCAGCTCAATACAACTAAATCTACATACATAATATGCTCCTACCTACCTCCAGGCAATAACATTAGCATCTTAGAAAGTATCCTCTGCTGGCTTTCAGCATCCTTCCCTCAAGAAACCATTGTACTTGGTGATTTTAATATAGACTGGAACACTTGTACCACTCTTGAACCCACAACCCATATAAACCTCTATGGCTTCTCACAAACTATTACTCCCCCCACCAGAATCCATAAACCCAGCTGCAAAGAAAGTATACTACACTGGATGCTAATTAACAGCCACCCTCTCTCTTACAAAGTAGGTATCCTTCCTGATGATAATAGTGACCATTCACTAACCTATCTATCTAGACAAAAGTCCTTTATCCCAAATCAAACTACCTTTAAAATCACCCGCAACAAAAAAAATTTTGATCCAGCCTACTTTCAGGCTGAACTTCAAGCCTGTGACTGGTCACCCTTAAGGCACCTGCCAAATGATGAAGCAGTATCCCATTTTATCTCCAAATTCCTACAAATTTTAGAATTCCACGCCCCCTCACGCTCTATAAGAACTAGATACAAAGCAGCCCCATGGCTCACTAAAGAAACCAGACAACAAATCATACAAAGAAGTAAAATATGGTCCAAATGGAGAAGCACTAAAGACCCAATTGATCAGCAGTAATTTAGACAGCTAAGAAATGCCACCAAAAAATCAATACTTCATGATAAAAAAACTATTTCTTTAAACTCCAACAAAATCACCATAATCAACCTCAAAGCTTCTGGTCAGGCATAAATAAACTTTTACATCCAGGCCACTCCAAATCACCTACCCCATCTGGTCTTTCCCTAAACTCCCCAAACCAGATTGCTGATGCTTTCAATACCTTTTTTACTGAAACTGTACAACCTCTAGCTAACACCTTACCACCTGTTAACCCTACTCTCATCCTCCCCAACCACCTTAGCACCTACCTTTCACTTAAAACCTATTCCTACAACCCTCATCTATATTCTACTTCATAAACTTAAACCTTGTACTCCCTCAGCTGATCTCCTCCCACCTGAATACCTTCAAACTGCTGCAAAAGCTCTTGCCTATCCCATTTCTATTCTAATCAATAGAACCATAACTGAAAGCTCCATTCTCTCACTCTGGAAAATCTCTCACATAATCCCACTTCACAAAGGAGGGAACTCAACTGAACTCTCTAACTTTCGGCCCATAGCCCTATTATCACCACTAGCCAAAATAATGGAAAAATGTACCCATCAACAATTCCTTGACCACATTCTCAAATATAACCTTCTAGCTGACTGTCAACATGGTTTTAGACCATTCCACAGTTCCATCCTATCCTTTACAGACTGCATTAATAAACATTGCAACAATAACATGCTCTCCTCTGCTCTGTTCATTGACCTCTCTAAAGCTTTTGATATGGTCAACCATCAAATACTACTCAACATACTCAACTCTTTCTCACTTGACACACGGGCATTACAATGGTTCAAATCCTATATGCACAATAGACAGCAGGCTGCCCTTTGGGATAATAACCTATCCAAACTTCTCCCTATTACCCTTGGTGTCCCCGCAGGGCTCTATCCTGGGACCTCTACTCTTCTCCATATTCATTAACGACTTTACTACTGGTTACCATCCAGAAATCCCACAACACGGCTGGTGATTCTCTTTTCTCCAATACAGTGGGGAAGATTTGGAACAAGCTTCCCACAAAACTTACATCTCTCTCATCATTACCACTCTTTAAAAAGCAACTAAAGATTCAACTAAAAACGTAATGGCTTTGTCCTTGTACTAACCCTGACTACCCCCCCAATATAACATTATTCTATAACTCTCTTCTAATAACCCTCTTTGCAGTATTAGCAAATTCATCCCGCACCCCCTTCTTAGTATCTTATTCCCAAGCTGCTTGCACTGAGTATGCTCCTAACAACCTTGCCTTCTTCAGTGAGCTCTTATCTTTCCACCTTGTATATAAACCAATCTATTTCTTTCACTATGACTGTAACTACTTCCCCACGTACATACATTCAATAATTCTCTTACTTCTCAGTGTTATACACAATTTCATAACAAATTTACATATTTACAAAGGCACATTCATACCGAATATACTAATCAAGAATATCTATCGCTTTCCCTTGGTAATAATACTGTATTTTACCTTATTAAACTCAGTAGTCACAATCTGTATATTTTTAGTTCTGTATAACTCAATTTGATGAAGAAATTCTTCAAGTTTATGTACTGTATATATTGCATGGACTTTTGTTTGTCTTGATTTATTTAGTTTAAAGTGGAGCTTTTCTCCCCGGGCCTCTACTGAAAATGGACATGTATCCAGTTAGACTAGCCCGGTCAACAAATGTAAAATAATAAAAAAATAAATAATCATCTATGCAATTACTAAAATTTTATTTTTCAGTGAGTTCTTTAAAAATAGCATTTCTCAAATATCTGATGTACTTTTTTGTTTAGTGAATTTATTAGACTTATTTGAGCTTTCCAATTCATTAACTTACTTCTATTCACTAATCCATCTAATTATTTAGATGAAATTACATGACTATGTACTTAACTTTTTCTAAAGTTATTTTACATTTATGATATAATTTCTGATAGTGTAGTTAATTTTATTGCTGATCATATTTTTATTCTGACGTTCCAATTTAGCATTACTTAGTTTTTCTTGAATATTAACTAATTCTTTACTTATTTTTTTAATTTTAGACCATTTCCCATATTTTCTCTAATGTAAATTAACATACCACATAAAATTACATCAATAACTTTATTATCATCATTAAACAAGAGAAACATCAATTTCCTCCAAACAATGTTTTCTAAATTCTTTTACGCACATCATATAAGGTGGACTCTTATTTATCAAATGAAAATTTCTTGGGATCCATTTTTAAATCTATACATATGGCATTATGATCTGAAAGTGGACATGATATAGTTTTAAAATTATCTATTTTAGTCTAATATCTAATGATATATAAATTCTGTCAATACTGAGTGCCATGTGCATATGAATGAGTAACGAATAAAGAGTTTTCTATAGCTATAGCTAATTTTTTAGATTATTAATAGTCCATCTATTTAATGCTTTGGCTGAAGCAATAATTCTAATATTTTTCTCATACATTGTGTCTTTTTTCTCTGATATACAATTAAAATATCCTGCCATAATAAGCTAAATACCTTTCCATATACTCTGTAGAAATTTCCAGAAATTTCCTAACAATACTAACACTCAAACCAGGAATCCAACAAAAGCTAACAATAAACTTTATTACTATGAAGAATAATTACATGCAAAAACATTTCTTTTGGATCAATAAATGCATTTAAGATCTTTGGCATAATCTATGATTTCTTCCATGTAATAGCCTTTCCTCTTTTTTGTCAAAACTGGATGAAACAAGGACGTCATTACCTAGACTAACAATTGCATATCATGTTTTATTAAATGTGTTTCTTACAGATATAGAATATCACCTTTATTAAATTTAAACATTTTGATAATGCCCTTTTTACTACCACTCTTTAATGAATTTATATTACTAGTTATTAACTTTAAATTATTCATATTTTCACTTTTAAATGTTTTTGATCACATGAACAAACTGAAGATTTTTTTATCCATTCTTATTAACAAAAAACATTCCAAAGTAGTACAATATTTATCCCTGTTACTGACTACTGCTGTCTCATTTTCCCTTCCAGGTTCTAATCTAATAACTTTACAAAACACTAATATTACAGTATAAAACAAATATATATTTACAACCCTACATTCTTAAACTACTTAAACCAGTAGAGAGACCATCTAGGTTCATCTATCAAAACAATTCCTAACCATTATCAATGGTAACTTATATATAGCATACTGATAAGTTATTTAATTACAGTGACTATAAACAATTAAATCTATTAGTGACTATCTAAAGCTTTATTAGTCTAATTCTACAGAAATCTATTAATAAAATATTCTTGCAATATCACTATTTAATTAGACAATGTGATTTATTCTACATATTATTCAAGCTTTCTATATTTATCACTCTACTAATTTTCTATAATTTTTTCTACTACTTCATAACCAGATACAGCAACTGCATGCTCAAATTATCTTATGTTACAGATATCCAAGATTCAAATTTGTATAAGTCATCACACAATATAACAATAAATGTACATTATTATATATTTAATGTTAACACTTTTTCATGGTAAGCCGCAGTGGTGCAGCAGTTAACGTTGTCGCCTCACAGCAAGAGGTTCTCAGGTTTGATTCTCGGCTGCAGCCCCTTCTGTGTGGAGTCTGCATGTCCTCCCCAAAGTCGAGTGACATTTAAAGACATTCAGGTAGGTGTGTGTGTGAATGGGTGTGCCTTCTTTGAAGGTTGGGCATTGAGATAGCACCTCGGCACTGTAAAAATCCACTGCCAATCATTAGCGGACTGGAGTTCCGCTGTGCCAACCCCTAACCGGGAAAAGCCGAAAGACATTTGCTTTAATGTTAATACTTTTTCAAAGTTTGTTTTTACTTTCCTTGCTTTCTCTTCTTACATATCTTGAGTCTGTTCTTGGTTTAGATGAAGGCTATCTCTGCTAATTATTTTCTTCCAAGTCATTTGTTTACAATTAAAGAGAATGTGTGTGTGTTTGTGTATGTAATTGACCCCCTGAAGCTTCATCCAGTCAATATTTCTACATCCCATCTGTCCTGGACAACACAAACAACACACACTAACTATACCTATCCATGTGTGAGAAATAACCTATACATGAGTGTGTGTGTGTGTGTGTGTGTGTGTGTGTGTGTGTGTGTGTGTGTGTGTATGTATATATATATATATATATATATATATATATATATATATATATATATGCTCTTACATGTATAATTGCTTGAATGTATATATGGAAACTTAAACATTTATATACTCTTGTTCATTTGTGAAATATCTTGCAATGCCCTACCAGGTTCTTATCTACTCTCATTGTATATTTTGTACACTTGTATTTTCAACCAAAAGGGGTAATATCCTCTTATTGCATACTAACTGCTGTAAAGTCTACAATCTGTATGCTACTACTCTGTAATGTCTTTTTTGTAAATGTTTCTTCTCTCTGTAAACTTATGGAGTTTTTCTCCCCAGGACTCCACTGAAAACGGACACCTGTTGTCCAGTCGGACTATCCTGGCAAACAAATGTTAAATAAATAAATAATTGTATGTATACGTATGTGTATGCATGTATGTATATATATATATATATATATATATATATATATATATATGTATGTATGTATATATATATATATATATATATATATATATATATATATATATATATATGGGTCCCTTTCAGAGTATCAAAATTGTACAACATCGAACCTCTGATTGAAGACCAGAGGATCAAAGTTCTGCAATATCGAACTCTGTGAATGGAGATCACCGTACAGTGTGGAACAAGAACTTTGCCATTCTGTTCGCTGTAATGCAATGTCAGAGTTGGTATATTTAAGTAGCAAGGGGTACGTGAAGTTTTCATATTTTAGTTTTTTTGGGGGGGGGGTCGATATTGCAGAACTTTGATTATCTGGTCCTCGATGATCAGAGGTTCGATGTTCTGCAATTTTGATACTCTGAAGGGGACCTATATATATATATATATATATATATATATATATATATATATATATATATATAGAGAGAGAGAGAGAGAGAGAAAGAGATTGATTATATCTATTTTCCTTTTTTAAGCAAGCATATTCTGTATTATTACAAAGTGATACACAAGTTCAAAATGCATTGTGATTACATTAGTATTTGAATTAACAGACAAGTACATATAAAAATTAATTCCATCTGACTACTACATAACATATTCTTTAACAGTGGACATTTAACATTAAACATTCCTAAATAAAGTGCACAGCTACTAATTTCCTATATAAAGTTCCTTTCTTGGAGAAGGATAAAGCATTCAACCTGTAAATCGCGTAGAGTCACAGAGATATATACATAGGAAGCTTTTTTTTTTTAAGGTGTAAAGTGTACATTACAATTGTAAATCATGCTGCTTTGGTCATAATGTTAGTTACTCCTAAACTATGCACAAGATAGTAATGCATTGAAGGTATACATTTTTTAAGTATCTTCATGCTATGCATTGTACAAAAAAAGAATATTTGTACTTATATCCAAACAAAATAAGTACTTCCTTAGCACATCTTTCCTTTACACTTGTATGCACTGAGGGATGTAGAAACATGGCATATGCAAGAGAACAGCTAATGCATATGAGAAAAGTAAAGGCTATGGACACTGACTGGTTAACTGGTTATCACAATCAACATGAATTTTTCTGCAGTCTGGATTCAAGACCAAGACAAATTAATCTCTTCTGGAGGGGGTTTCGTAACTCCATTCTGCACTGCTGTATTTTAACTCATTCCAAACCAGAAACTATGTGAAGTAATAAAACATTAATTAATAAGCTTTGTTTTTAGACAATTATGTTCACACAATGCTTGACATTCTCTCTCACATAACTTATTGATAGATTTCTTCAAATACAATGAAAACTGACTAATTCAAATTCCCAATGCATTTAAAGTTGGTTGAGTCACAAGTTAAGAAGAATCTCAAGCAATACATCACTTTTGTTCATCTCTTAGGATTTAAAAACAAAGATGTTACGCATAAGTGAATTCAGGCAGTACTCATGCCTTTCAGATCACTAAATGTTATGATGCCTCATCACTTGACATCTCCTCTTGAATATGTCTTATATATATATATATATATATATATATATATATATATATATATATACACATATACATACATTGATTTTTACTCTGTTTCTTGTTTTCCCAGAATTTACAAATAAAAGCTTTAAAGTGTCTTAAATTAGCCAAACATATTCCTGTTAATGTTGTACTCTTCTGCATGTCTTTGCCCCTGTCTTTACTTGTTACATGACTGTGATATAAAAACAGCTCTTGATGTCAAACTAATATTCTTACATATAGCTTTATGTTCACACTTCATAAGAACCTTGTGTCATACCTTTGTTATTTTTTACAGATATATTTATTTATTTGCCTCTTCAGTAGTTTTGCTCATATAATGGAAAAAATAGCAATTTTAGACTGAAAACTACATTTTCCAATAAGTATCCTTAGCTTTAAAATGTTTTACTGTCAAGTTTGAAAATTCCTCAATAAAACATACTTTCAAACACACACACATGCACGTACATGCAATTCAGTAAGCAGTCTGCAGGCGCAGTACAAATGGTAAAGAAGTGGGACACCCCGCAGATCCGAAAATAATGAATAATAAATGTGATCAACAAGAGTGATAGTACCAACAACCAAAACAGAGAATGCAATTCTCATTTTATAAAGTTGCTGGTACAGAGAACATATTTATCATTTTCCGTACCAGACCCCTACTTACGGAGTACTGTTAGCAAACCTCCCCATTACTCTTCAACCTTGCCCTGCTGTTAACGAAATTGCTTAAATTATAATTGAAAGAGTATCTAGAATGCATCAAACTGCATAAAGGTTTTCAGGAAAGCTGCAACAAGGACCAGGAAGTGGTCTACTTTTGCTGTGGCTTTCCCACTTTCCAAAGTAAAGTTATAAGTTTTAAACTTATCATTTAACACTTTTTAGTGCCAGCAGTGGAGACCAGGATAACAAAATAGTAAAATGAAAACACCTAATAAGCTACAAAATGTTATGTAGTCTCAAATCTTAGTGTTCTTGTGCAACCTTTACAAAAAAAGGGCTGAGATGGCTTCTCCTAGGTGCTAGTGCTTGATCTGTGGCAACCAGCTGCATTTCTAGAACCTGTACTGAAATAAGTATAGTGTGTATGCTCCTGACATGTTTGTGCAAAACTAAAGACTTACAAGGCTTTCCAGGTCTGAATAGAATAAAAGAAATATACTGACTGTCACCTTAAAAAGTCTGGCCTCCAATATACATTATACAAAGCATTGCATAATATATATATATATATATATATATATATATATATATATATATATATTACTAATTTAAGTCATTATCAAATACACCAAATTAACATTTACACTAAATATTTCATTTACTTATGAAATAAAAACACACAAAAATATATGTTATAAGAAACAGGAATAAATATTAAGCTACTTAATGTGTAAAAGCATGTTTCAAAAGCACACCATCTGTATTGATATGAAATATTTTAGACTTACAGAACATGAACTATACATACAAATATTGTTTTAACCGTAAACATTTACTATTATGCATATAACTCAATCAATAATTATTGCAAATAATCACTTTAACAGCAAAAAACATGAAATGGCATTAGAAAAGACATGTATCACATCTTCTAATGAAGTGCACCAATCTTAAGTGTTGAATAATCATAATAAAATGCTAATATTTGAAACTAAACTTACGTTAAAGCATGAGATATTTTAATAAGAGGATTACTTACCTAAATCTTTCCCAAATAACTATATGTGAACCAACTTATTTACTTACCAATTTTTGAGGTGCAGATTACCTGCAAATCAGTTACACATCATCAAAACTGAAAGGATATACATCAGTAGAGTTATTTATTCTTGAGTCCTTTTGATTTACTGTATCTTCCACGTGTTAACTTCTGTTGGTCTCTCTAGGGATGTAGCAGCCCAGTCCACTCTTTACTTTTTTCTGATTAACTTCATTTGCTTCTTCAAGAGACTTGCATATTTTTATTCCTTCCAGCAGATGCATTTTCAGTCTTGTAGGAAACAAGTTGACTTTTGTACCTTTCTTTTTACGTTCTTCAGTTAGTAGCAAACATGCTTTTCTTTTACTCATTACCTTGCTGGAATAGTCATCAAAACAAACAATATTTTCTCCTGTTTAAACAAGACAGCTTGTCCAGGCTGTTTTCAATACTTGATATGTTTCCATACTAGACAGAAATATCACTATTATTGAACAAGGGGGATCATTTTCTTTCCTTTGGGGAGGAACCAAAGTCCTATGAGCACTTTCTATTCCAAAGGACAAGGTTGCCAGTAAGTTCATGTTTTTATGCAACCATGTTATTAAAAAACTGATATTTTCCCTTTAGTTTTTCAGGGATCTCACAAGTCTTTATATTGTTGTGCTTACATCTACTTTCCATATCATCTATCTTCTCAAGAAGCCAGTTATGTTACTATAAAATAAATTCAGTGTTGACTAACCCTTACAGTTACTTCTTTCATGATCATAAAGAGATTCTTCCACACTATTTACTTATGTACCTTGTTATTTTATCAGGTTACTCAGAATATCCATTTGACTCTCGCATTCTTCCTTGAAACTATTTTTAAATCCAGTTAATCAATTTTTGTCATGACATCCTGTGTGCTTGTTAGCAGAGACTGGACATCTTTTTTCACAGAAGGATCCTGTGTGCTGTTCTTTGAATAACTCATTCTACAGTTTGTCTTCTCAAAGTTGTAATTACGTTTTTGACTGATTTTTTTTTTAAAGTTCAATACTTTAAAAACTGTAGCTCTCTTCTTTACTTTACCAAGATTTACTTGATAACTTGATCTTCAGACAAATAGCTTTTAACATAATATACCCCAGAAAAACAAAGTTATAGCGCTTTTCACATTTGCTGCTCTCACACTGCCATCTTGGCCGTACCCCCTTGAATCATCCTCTATATCTATTCTACAGACAATCTGCCCATCAAGAAGATTTAAAGAAACAGTATCT
This sequence comes from Protopterus annectens, assembly GCF_019279795.1. Taxonomy (NCBI): domain Eukaryota; kingdom Metazoa; phylum Chordata; order Ceratodontiformes; family Protopteridae; genus Protopterus; species Protopterus annectens. The sequence continues at coordinate 369,534,229 of NC_056735.1, forward strand.
GTTGTTGTAGAATGCAAGCCCTTCTGGAATGCATCCTTAGCATCTTGATTAAGGGATATATATTTCAAGCAATACAGGGACTGCTTATTGTTCACAAATGATCCATTTATATTTAATATTAACACCAATACCTGCAAAAGGTATAAATCCTTGAATACCAGTGGCTTTTTGGAACGCATACTTGCCTATGACACTAGACAACAGCTGTTTCAAGGTTCCATTTGCCTATGGCTCACAAAGACATTAAAGATCTATGGCGTGTATCACAAGAACACTAAGACAATTACAGCATGCTCCACCTACATTTCTTCTGGTATTTATAAATAAAACCTCAGGTTTCCTATAAAACAGGTCAGTGGCTTAATGGAACCAGCACACTCAACAAAAATGAAACAAGTAAAAAATTAAGCTGCTTTCGCAGGTACTGTAAGAAAAGTTATCAAATTAAAAAAAAAGATGTATTATGATTCGAAGGGAGAACATACAGAATTTTGCTCAGGATAAAGTAGTCAATTACATTACTGTACTAACAAACAATACTATAACTGAGTAAAAGGCATTCTTATTTTGGAATATATGATCAAAGGCAAGCAATACATTGCATTTTAAAATGATCACGGAGAAGTGACAAATTATTTTGATCTGCATTTAAAACAAATATACTGCTTTCATAAGCATTGTCAGAAGTACTAACAGACAACTGAAATGTATTTAAAGAAAAAGACACCAAAGCTGAATTGAAACATTCTTGCTTTACATTTCATGATCATGGGAAAGCATTTTCAATTAATAAAAAATTAAAAAAAATGTATCTACTGCTTTTACAACTGCTTCTGGAAGTGTTGGCAAACAACTGCCACAGACTGAAGACATAAGCAGCATCACAAGTACTTCAGAAGATATATAAAACAACGGAAACTGATTTTTACACAAGTCAGAGAAAAAAAGATCATTGGAAAGCACAATATAACACTAATAAAAATTATGCTGTACTTGCAAGCACTGTCAAAAATATAGCAAACAACTGAAACTGGTTTTAGCAGAAGAGTTTAACAGTTTATCATAGTGAGGATGCAACATATATAATTTTGTTCTTGATAGTTAAAAATAAAATAAATTAAACTTTGCTTCAGAAAGATGCCCTTTATAGGTTCATAGGTGTTTACCAGGCTAAAAACCACAAGGGCCTTTTTAAGCCTTGCCATGCATCCCAAATCTCTGATGAGTTCTGATACCCTTTGATAAGTGTAAGCATAGGCCTAGGAGGTGAACCATTTACAGGTTACCTGCTTGCATCAAAGATAGGTGCTAATCCAGGGATGAATTTCCAGTTTCCCATTCAACTGTCCAAGTTGCACATGAATTGGATTAGGGAGGAACTCTGCTTCACATGGATGGGCAGACTGTTCCATAGATGGGGTAGTCTCTGGGATACATGCCTATCTCTCCACCAGATCCTATTAATAACACAAAGTTTAAGTCTTTATAATGGGTTATTCTAGTACTTTTTGTTTTGTGGATATGCAGGAGGTCCATCAGAGTGGGGTCTGACAATGCCCTGTATACCAGGCATAAATGTCCCCTCAAAAACCTTTAGGAGACAGAATACAGGGGAAAGGGCCTTGAGGCAGTCTGCATAGGACATATTACTTATGCCTTGTATTCTTTTAGTGAGGCACCTCTGTGGACATTCCAGTTGTTGGATATGCCTGGTTAGGTACATAGCAAAGGGGACACTGTACTCAATGATAGGTTTGATGAATGCCGAATACAGTGGAACAATGACGTCCTTGAACTTAGATGCCATACCTTTGTTTATAAGTTACACAACATAGAATGATTTCCTCACCACTGTAGACAGATGATGATCTAGACTAGATGACTGACTGTGTGTGTCCCTAAGTCCCTGACTACTGGGTCAACTCTAAGGGGTGTGTTGTCAATATGATAGTTACCAGGGATGGATGACTTCTCAAAGGATACTATTATGCATTTCTTGGCATTTAGTTCTAGTCCATGACTCTGACACCATTTGTTTGTCTGTGTCAGCCCCTCTTGGAGAACATTTGTGTCAGTGTGAGATTCAATGACACCTCCTAATTTGTAATAATCTGCAAATTTAGTCAGCCAGAGACCACTGACATTGGCCTTGATTTCTGAGAAGTAAATGCCAAAAAGGAACTGTCCAAGGACTGATGCCTGACTGACTCCACTTGTGACTGGCCTCTTTGTAGTGGTGGACTCCCCAATTCTAATGTCCTGGGTCCTGTCTGTGAGCCAGCTGGCTATCCACTGGGTGACATATGGGTTTGTACCCAACCTCTTGAGTTTGTCAACAATGCCTGAGTGGGGTATTGTGCCAAATGCCTTGGCCAGGTCAAGGTAGGCAGTGTTAATGATTTTGCCCTCATCCATTGCTTTGGGGACCTTCTCAAAGAAGTCCACCAGGATGAGTAGGCATGATCTGTTCTTTACAAAACCAAACTGGGGTCCAGTGTCCAGAGGTTTACTATATCTCTCGATCTTCTCCATGACAATTCTTTCCATGGCTTTACATACAAGACTAGTGAGACTTACGGGTCTGTAGATTGCCCACCTTTGTGCAGAGGGATGACTGTTGCCTTTCTCCATTCATGAGGCACATAGTCTGTTCAGAGGCTACAGTTAAATTGTAATTCCAGAGGCCCTGATAGGTCATGTTTTCTGCTATTTAGGAGGCATCCTGGGATATTGTCTGGGCCCAATGATGCAGTGTTCTTGGTCTTAGACAGAGCATTAAGGACTTGTTCCCTAGTGACAGTAGGGAGAGTTATATTTGATGAAGGGGCAGAGAGGAGTAAAGTTGGAGCTGAATTTATCAGACAGGGTTTTGCTATATATTCTGCCTCAGTATAGGTGGCTCCATTTACAATGAGCTCTGCACACAATTGTGTATTGCCTTTGAGGTTGTGGACATAGCTAAAGAATGCCTTGTGGTTGTCCTTCGCCTGGGAGGCCAAACTTACCTCAAATTTGGCTTTGATAGACTTTATTTGTCCTCAGAGTTCTTTAGTTTAGAGTGCTTTTATCCTGCTGGGTGCTGCACCTCCTAAGTTTTGTCATGATTTTCTATCTCCTGTTATACAATTGATTGATTTTGTGATTCCACCAGGGTGGCTTGTTTTTTTTTTTAGTTAGTTCTTTACTTCTTCCTGGTGGGTACAGCTGCCTCTATACAGCTATTAACATGCTTGCACAGGGTTTCTGCAAACAGTTCTGCATAGGCAGTGGTGTTCTCAGGGTTTATAGGGGCTTGAAATTTTGCCAGGTTCTCACTTAATATCAGAAGGTTAGCCTTAGAATAGTTCCTGAATATTCCCGGTTTAGCTGCGGGTCCAGGTTTTATTTTTACTTTAAAGGAGACCATTTTGTGGTCTGATCTTACCAGGGAAGGCATTACAGTAGGGGGCGTGTAGCACTCTACCATATTAGTGAGGACCAGATCCAGTATGGCTGCACTCCTGGTTGGTGTACTGAATATCTGGTCCAGGGAGTTTGTGTTTACAAAATCCAGGAATCGCTGTGCATGTATGTTTAATGTTGTATAGGATTCCCAGTTAATAGTGGGGTATTTAAAGTCACCCATGGATATGGTATTGGGTTGGATGGTTAGTGTTTCTAATAAGTTTAAATACATAGTATGGGTTTCCTGGGTCATAGAGGGGGACCTATAGCTTGCAAGGAAGTGGTATTGGATTTTACCTATGGTGATTTGAACATGGAGCAGCTCAAGTGCATTGTCCTGTTTGACCAGCCTTGAAGTAAATTTTTGTCTGTTAAGTAGCTGGTCTAAATGTGTGGAAAGCATTATAACCCTGCACTGCTGGTGTGTTAACCGCGGCTTTAAACCACGTCTCTATGACTGCACAGACATCAGCATTCTCTAGGGTAAAGAGAGCTTCCAGGGAGTGGAGTTTTTGTTTAGGCTCCTAGCACTGAGCAATAATACCTTTACATTTTCTTGGCTTTGATTTGTTATGTCGAAAGTACTTTCAGTTTGGCATTGCCTAAAAAAAGCAATATGGGGGAAGACAATGTTTTAGCTAATATTCGAAAGCCTAGAGGGGAGATGTGCAGACCATCCCTGGCAAAGCAGCGTGGTCTGTTGACCACCCCATTCCATGCTGATAAATATTGCACCTCCTTTGAATGACACGAGAAACTAAGCCAATTATTAAAGTTGATCATCTTTTGTTTATGTTGTGGCATCATCCTTGGAGAAGGTAAAATGCTGCTCAGTACTACGCTGATACTAGCCTGAGAAACATATTCCAAAAGTTCTATGATGTCTCTCCTCATATAGTCTAGGGAGGTACGTCTCAGGTCATTTACTCCTACATGGACTATGACTGAATCTTTCAGTCTGATTTATAAGTTTACATCATAGTGAGGATGGAACATACTTTGCTCTTAATAATTAAAAAATAAAAACTGCGGTGAAAAGTTAATTTTACTTTGCATCTGATTTATAAGCTTACATGCTGTTGCAATGATGCAGATCCTTTTCATCTTCCCATTGTTTTTATTACCATTGGCAAATTAGACTAAAAGCACAGGCACAATAAATTAAATCTCACTTCATATTGCAATTCCTGTTTGTGTTATACTAACGGACGTTTAACTTCTCTAGACACTGGCAAAAATTTCTCTAAATATTAACTTGCATCTATTTTTAACCAATGTTTTTATATTATGTCTAATCTGGTATAATTATTTAAACTGTAGATTTTTTTTGTATTATCTTTGAAGATTGTAAAATTATTAATAAAATGTTTTCTAATTCTTTGGAGCTTTTCTCCCTGTGCCTATGCTAAAAAAGGGCTTCTACCAAGTTGGCCTTTACTGGCAATCAAATTCCAGCCAATAAATAAATAAATAAATAAAACAAAGTAATGAAAATCATTCCAGCTTTGATGCATAAATGCCTTTGAAGTTCAGGACAACTGCATGGGATTATATTTTTCCAATGGACACTGGGATTGCAGCACTCCAATCTGCATAGCCAAGTACAAAGTAACAGTAATAACAAATGAATTGGCTTCCTGAGGAGGGAATGAACAAGCTTTGCTTTTGACATTAAGGAACATCTGTGTCTTGGTTTACATGTACCCTGCAAGTCAGCATAAAAAAAGACTGTTGCACTACAAACTGTTTAAGGTTGGCATCCAAATTTCAAATTAAATATGAAATCTGATGTTGTCAAATTTCATTCTGGTCTCAGCTACTGGTTCGGATCTGATCCTCATGGCCACCAAAAAACTCTCGAACTCCTCCCTTACCCAAAGTGTACCAACCCCTACAATACTCCAGATCTCATTTGCTGCTTTTGTGATTCAACATGGTCGTCTTGAGCTTTCAAGTGATTTATTTCAAATAATAAGTGTATTAATATTTTTTCTTGTCTAATCTTCTTAGTAGTTAATCCTCCCTTTTATTGCACTAAGTGTAGTTCTTTCTTACCATAGTTGGAATTGTTTATACTCAAATTATTTACTCTTTTACACTTCAATTTTGATACCACTTTTCCATTTCTCTCTTTTTCTATCTCTTTCTTCTTTGTTTAAAATAAAAAGGCCACTTTCTTTCTTATTACCTGATTTTTTTGATTTAGTGTGTCAGGATATTAGAAAAAGGTCCTTCAGGTTTTAAGAAGTGCCAAAACTACAGGCACAAGTTGCCTTTGTCTGACACTCACACTTTATGTGTACATTGCTTGTGCCCAGACCACCTGCAAGTTGATTGTGGTAGCTGTAAAAACTTTAATCTGCATGTAATTGAGGACAGAAAGAATAAACTTATTTTAAAGAGGTTACTTCCTACTTCTTTCTCAGAAGCTACTGCTGGGGCTCAATCCTCCAAATCAAAATTGAAGAAGTCTTCTACTAAGTCTCCTAAACCTTTAGGATCCTCAACTCCATCTTCCTCAGAGATGCCAAAGAAAAAGCATAAATTGGATCCAAAGGCTGCTGTGGCTCCATCCGCATCACATCTGACAAAATCTTCCTTGGATCCAAGCACTCTGGAATGGAACATATTCCCAGGACCAGATACTTTCAAAGTTTGGATCCAGTACTTTCCAGAATAGCTTCTCCCTTTTTGGAACGCTGGCACTCTAGGTCCCCATCCCTAACTTCCTCTTGTTCTTCCAGAAGTTTGACCAAAGATGATCTGGACAGAATGATGACTCAGATCCGAAGATATTCTCATCTTCAGATCTCTAGCTGTCTCTGAGTGCACCAGCTCTGAGGTCTTTGGAGCCAGATAACCCTCAGAGCCAAAGCTTCCCTGTCATATCTGAGGTGTTACAGTCAACTCCAAAGTTTTCACAGCCATCTCTGCCTCTCGGAGCCTCAACACTGAACAGCATGGCTCCAACTTCCCCCTCGGGTAGATTGCCTTCGGGGCAGAGGGAACTGATGGGCCAGAAGCCTGGCTTCTTGTTTTCATTGTCTTCCTTCTCCCTGGAGCATTCTGCCTTGAAGTAGTGAAGAGTGTGTCCAGCAGGACAGACGGATGGATCCTACCCCTCAGATCTTCCCTCTGGAACCTAGATGTCTCTCTATGCCACAAGAACAGCCAGTTCAAAGTCTCCAGACTAGCCAGCAGTGTTTTTCTATATCTTTGGATACTTCACTGGAGTATCCCAACGAAGAATTCTCTAGGAAGAGGAAATTCAAGAGGAGGCACTTGGACTCCCCTCAGGAGTAAGTCACCGAGGACACAATTCCATGAAGGAGAAGGGTCCCCGAGATCACCACCTGAAAACATCTAATTAGGAGACATTCTTGATATCCTTAAGCACAGGGGTGGGTAGTCTTCCAATAGCCCTTCCCCCAAGGAATCAGTATTCCTGGGGGCATTTGGAGCTGGCCTACCTCCTGGGTTACTCCGCCTGCTGAGGAGCTCATTCACTTGATCTCTATGTGGACGTGGAAGGAGCCTGACTCAGATGAGCAAAGCCACAAGAGACCAAATCGGATACTGGCTCCACTTGTAGTTAAGGAATTCTGGAGCAAACAAGTGCCAGTAGATGCTGTGGCTGCGGCCACAAAGAAGGAACTTGCTGAGCAAAATTCCTCTGTCCATCCCCCTAACAGGAAGTCTAGAGTGCTGGACAGATTTGGGAAGTGTGCACATGCTTCAGTGACTTTTGCCCTTAGGTCGCTGAATTATCTGATACACTTTACCAAACTACAAACGGACTTGATAAAGGAACTGTCAAAATCCCTTTTTGGGACTACTGCCAAAACTCAGACTTCTGTGGCCTCACAGTTGGCTACCCTACAGTCTATTTCTAATTTGTCCATGAGGCTCATCTCGCATGCAGCTGAAGGCGCCTCAAGAGTGTCGAGTTCAGGCATTTCCATTAGGAGACATGCCTGGATGCTCTTGTCGAATTTTGTGGAGCTCAAGTCCTCAGTCATCAATGCACCCTTTGACTGCATTTCATTGTTTGGCTCTAAAGTTAGAGACACACTTTCCAGGTGTGAAAAAGATGGAAAGACCCTCTCTGCAGTGGGCATAGATTTTCTAGGAATCAATGAATTGATCGAAAAATGTGGAATCAATGAGTTGATCGAAAAATGTGGTTCGGAAAGTCCCAGGGTCCTTTCCAAGATCCACATGGAGATAGTTCCCCAGGGGCAGGGAGGGAACTCAAATGGATGACGATGCCCATGTGGCAGAGGAGGCACAAAGAACCAGGTGTCCAGAGATTCCTTCTCTGACAGCTCCGACTAGAGCTCCTGAAAGGAGGCCCGACTGTCCCCATCTGGAGGCATTCAGGGCTTGATGATCCCTTTACCAGAGAGCCTGGCTAGACAACACAAAATATTTGTGGGTGCAGAGGATCATTTCCAGAGGTAATACAATTCCCTTTTCCCTTCCACCTCAATCTGTATGCAAATTTCCCGAAGTGCCACACAGTCAGAGGAAAGCAATGGCACTAGAAATACAAAAGCTGCTAGAAAAAAAGAGTCATCCAAGAGGCCCCACCAGACCAGATAGGATTCGGAACTTACTCGAGATTATTTTTAGTGCTAAAGAGAACAGGGGACTGCAGACTAGTTTGGATCTCAGCGACTTGAACAAATCAGTACATCACACAAAGTTTCAGATGGCCATGGTTCAGTCCATTTTGCCCTTTTTAGGCAAGGATGATTGGATGTGCTCAATAGACCTTCAAGATGCATACTATCACAAAAATAAACAGACAATCCAAAAGGTATTTACACTTCCAGCTGGGATCCAGTGACTACCAGTTCAGAGCACTGCTCTTTGACCTCATCACAGCCCCCAGGGTGTTCACCAAATGCATAGCTGTGGTAGCATCACACTTGAGGCTGCAGGGATTCCGAGTGTTTCCATACTTAGATGATTGGCTCATTAGCATCCCAAAAAGGCATCTCTTAATTAGAACAAGAGATCAGGTGCTCCAGACTTGCTCTCATCTGGGGATAACCATAAATTACAAGTCTCAGTTATAACTGTCTCAAACACTGGAGTTCATAGAGTGGTTTTCAGTGGTGTCACTTACAGCTTCTCTTCCCCTTTCAAGAGTGCAAACTATCAAATTTTAGGTTAGGAAAATAATTCACAGTACCAAAATGTCTACCCAGTTGATTCTTCAAGCTTTATGGTCAATGTCAGTGGCCTTAATTTTTGTTCCTCTGACAAGATTTCATATGAGAATTCTTCAATGGATGTTAGCAACTCAACAGTCAATTATTTATCAATTCATGTCTGCCTAAATTAGAATAATTCAGGCATGCAAAAGATACCTTTGGTGGTGGATTCAATAAGACTAAGTTTTACAAGGCTGCCCTTCATTCTCCCTCAGCCCAAGACTGTAGTGACCACAGATGCTTCCCAGATTGGGTGGGGGGTCACTTCCTGGGGAAGACAGTCCAAGGTATTTGGTCCACCAAAGAGGGCAATATGCATATCAATGTCCTGGAAATGAAGAGCAGTGTACTTAGAATTGCAGGCTTTCCAAGACTCGCTCTCTTTCGTGACAATTGCGGTTCAGACAGAAAACATGTCAGTAGTCTGATACATTAATAAACAAGGGGGGACTAGATCTTACTCCTTGTGTTGAGAAACCCTCTGAGTGTGGCAATGGGTGATCTCTTCCAACCACTTTCTGATAGCAATGCACATTCCAGGAAAATCCAACATGATAGACAAATTGAGCAGGTTCATTCTATTGTAGAATGAGGGGACATGAAAGTGACAGGAATGATTTTTTGAAAATGGGGCCAGCCTTGCTGCGATTTTTCTGTTTTTGCTTCTCCCCTAAACAAGTGCAGTCACTTCTTTGCCCTGATCCCCCCACCAGGGGATTCACCGAGGGATGCTCTACTCCATGACTTCCACCCCGATTCTCCTCTATGCTTACCTACCAACTCCCCTAATTCCCACATTTCTGCAGAAAGCTGCCTAGTTGAAGAGCAAAGTCATCCTCATTAAACCTTACTGGCCTCAATAGATTTGGTTCTCCTTCCTTTGGCCTAATCTATTTTACTCACTTTGGATTACGGATCCAATTCCAGACCTCCTGTCTCACTCGACAGGGATGACTCATCTGGATATCACAAACTTCAAGCTAACAGAGTGGTTTATCCAATTCTGTTAACATCCAGACAATCGATGTCCTCTTCCCATCTGTTATATACTTTTTTCTTCCCATAAGGCTTCTACAAGAAAACTTAACAGAATTAAATGGAAAAGGTTTGTTTCCCTGGAAACATTAGAAACACAGTGATCCCTTTTCAGCTCCTGGACAACGTGTTGTCGAATTCTTGGCAATGATTTTTAATGAAGGGCTAGCTCCTCAATAAATAGAGTTCAGTTAGCAGCAATCTCCAACTTTCATATTGGGTTTGAGAATTCTTCCTTGGCTTCATCTAAGCTTTGTAAAGCTTTTCTGAGAGGCAGTCTCTTACTGAGACCTCCCTATAAAGATCCTACTCCACCACGGGATTTAAATCTGTTACTGCAGGCCTTAATTCATTTCCCCTTTGAACCAGCAACAAAATGTGACCTTAAATTTCTGACCTGGAAAACTATTTTTTCTAGTGGCCACTACCTCTGCTAGAAGAGTTTCAGAACTTCAAGCATGGTCCTCTAAACCTCCCTATATAATTTTTCATAAGGATAGAGTATCATTACGTACCAACCCTTCTTTCCTTCCTAAGATGGTGTCAGAATCCAATATTAACCAGTCCATTAATCTGCCAGTTTTCTTTCCTAAATTTACAAACAAAGGTGAATATATGTTGCACTTACTGGATGTTCACAATTACATTTTACTTACATAGAACAAAGGAAATTAGAAATATAGATAAATCTTTTGTTTCCTTTGCAGATTCCAAATTGGGCAAATTTGTTGCAAGGGTAACTTTAGCCAGATGGCTGACAGATTGCACATCATTTACCTACAACAAATTGGGTCTAACCTTCCCAAGACCATTAAGAGCCCATTCAACTAAGTCCATAGCAACTTCTTCAGCATTTCTCTCTAGAGCCACCATGGACAACATATGTGCGACTGCAACTTGGGCCAGTCCGCATACCATTATTACTCATTACAAACTGGATGCGGTCTCGAGGGGAAGAGCAGCCTTTGGCACAATTGTGCTCAGGAATATCCTTCCTTAGAGTCCACTCAGGACTTTAGGTAGCAGGGGACTCTATCTCAACAGTTTAAGATAATATGAAAATTGACAACATTAGATAAAGAAGTTATGTACTTACCATAACATACCATCTGTGTTGTCCATTGTCATTCTTCCTCAACTTCCCACCCACCAACCATCAACCTTTTTCACAGATGACTTCTGGAAGAACAAGAGCTTATAAGGACACCACTGTCCTTTATGTGAACTCCAGATATAGTTTCTTCTGTAAAGAATATATTAGTACATCTTATTTTTGGTAAAACAGCAAACAAGATCTGGGGTATGTTAGGGGTTGGTGCATTATGGGTAAGGGAGGAGCTTGAGAGTTGAGTTGAGTCTGATATGAGGATCAGATCGGAACCAACAGTTGAAGAATGAAAATGGACGACAGACAGAACGTTATACTAAGTACATATCTTCTTTATTTAGCACCTTAATGTTCCACTGCCATTATCAGAAAATATCCATACAGAACATATAATCTTTAGACCTGACTTCTGGGCACTTCATGAGATCGAAATGTTGTAAAATAGCTAGCTCTGGTAGCATAGAGAGATAAAACCCAGACTACATTCCAGTCAGTCTAAGACCATATAGGAGATTGGATGCTTGAAGAGGTCAGCAGGGGAGGATGGTCATCCCCAAGTTGTGAAAAAGGTTTGTCTGGGGCTATCCATAATCCCTCAGTGGAGGGACAGCAAATGAAAAGGCAGTCCTGTGGTGGGAGTTCAGCTATTAACCCATTTTGGTGGCTCTCACTGCAAGCGCACTCTCATTGGGGTCCCCATAGTGATATGGCTCATTCATTCCCCCAACCTGGGGAGTGGTAATTCATAAAAAAATACACATTCATTGTTCAGATGCCAGTGAGGGTACAAACCACTGTGCAAGATGCCTGTATAATGGCCTCCCCCAGTCAGCTCTAGCCTTCACTAGGGAATGCCAAGATGGGAGCAAGACTGGGTTTGGCTTGTACAGGGAAGCTAGATAGACAATTGGTAGGCACGTGAGAGGGGGGGCATAAAAAATTCTGCAAAATGACATATGTGCTTTTGCTAATAAAGATTTTACAACTTCTCTTTTTCAGCAGTCAAAAAGCAACACACCAAGGATATTTACAGAAATATAGTCAGCTTTATTTCTAAGTAACTCCCTTCCATGCAATTCCTTAGTCTAACAAAGCTGCAGTAAGTGTACAGCATAAAACTGCCTTTTAGTACAACATAGTCTTTGCAGGAGACACTAATAGCAATGGAGTCGGCTCCGTCACCATGTCAGGAGGCATGATATACCTGTGAAAGGACCAACAATGGACAAAGCAATGAGGCTCAATAAAATCCACTTATTAACCCTAAGAGGAAAGCACAAGAGAAGATAAATACTGGAAAACACGCAAACCAAAGCAGAAAATTACTGACGTGTCACAGTCTGAGATCAGCAATAGGGAGAATTCCACAATAACTCCTGTAGAGAAGAAATCTAGTATACCCAGTTTCCATTAGGCACAGGATCCACAGCAGCAATAACACGTGGATGGGAAATGTGCATAAAGTGAAAATTAAGAGCACAGCAACTACAAAAGGTAACAGGCTGCAGAGGCTGCTATGAAAATGCTACTACTTTAAAAGGGCATTTGACAAAATACTATGCAAAAAGCTAGTTAAAATTAGCTACTTCATTTCCAGAATGGTAGCAGGGAAACTTCATCTAGATAACAGGACACAAAGAGTAACAGTAAATGGAGGACACAGTTAAGAAAGGATGGTTACGAATAGTTTATGTTGTGGTAATGTCTTAGATCGAGTCAACAGTTTCAATGCAGTTAGGGTTTGTTTTTCTAAATGTCTACATACATGCCAGCAACTTACTGTTTTCTGCTCATGTTTGCACTTCCTATGCAACTCAAAAGACAAGAGCAGACCTAAGGAAAGCGAGAAATAAGGTTCACAGTCTACATTACTAGCTATATAAAGACCAAAACAAAGTAAGTGTACTCTGCAGAAAAGGAAGGAGGGCAGACATCACAGAAACTGTCAATCACCTTGAGTTATTTACAAAAGTCCAACAGGATAACATATTTCAGCATACACTGTACCTAGAGCTGCTAGATTCACAACCTGCTCGCCTGTAGCTAAAGAAGTACTCCAGAACCCATCTGATAATAGTGGTATCTTTCTACAAACATACCATGCTGGTTCTGAGTAGTCTGCACTGACTATCAATTAGATCCCATATCATCAATAAATTTCTTCTCTTGAACTTGAATTTGGATGCCCCCATACCTTCTGGAGCTGCAAACCTGGTTCTGCATACTCCATGCCCTATGTTTGACCACCTTAGGGCTGCTGCTGGTTCCAAAGGCACATTCAGAAATTTCTGGGATTTCCCCCTTGGCTTCTCAGGTATTGCATCTTTGGAACCTACTACTTGGTTAGCCAAGAGAGTTCCCAGTGCTCAGTTTTTAGAGAGTCCCTGAATACTTAATCATGCTGGCATACGAGGACTAGTATTTGACTAATACCTCCTCTGCATGCTAATTTTGGCTTCCTGCTTTACATTTATTATTTGGAATTAATTTCTGTCTTTTATCTTGTTATTAGTGTTTGCTCTTTTAGATGTATGTTTATTTGCAAAGTACCTATGTTTAAACATGAAAACGCTCTTTAGCACTCATCTTTCCCAGTGCACTTTTTTATATATACGACATGATATGGAAAAACAAATGGTGAACAAGGGCTGGTCTCTTTTTGAAAACAAGCTGACCTTGACATAGTCTAAAGAGAAATTCACAGCAGTGGAACAAAAAGAAGTGAAGAAAAATGAGATAAGAGCACAAATGTTTACCTTTCTACTTCCAAATATTAAACACCTACAAGAAGGTTGTGTAATCTGTGAAGTGGCGTGCTGAAAACTACACATAATAGGCAGCCATTCCCTCCTTCACATGAACAGTTTTGCTGCAGTTAGGGCTTGTTTTTAATCCTGTAGAACTGTTGTACCGCTCCAACCTTTTTATACAACAGTATGTTCTTGCACTGTTGTACAGAGTTGTGGGGCAATGCACCCACCTAATGCCTGACACTCATTAGAAATGTTTGTATTACATATGCATTAATTTGTTAAATGTGTATATCACTGTCTGCTGACACAGTGTCTGTGTACTCTTCCCTGCACTGTATGTAGCTAGAAGAGTATCGGTACAGTACACACCTGCACTGTAACTCTTTACTTAATATTTTCTGCAACATCAACAGAATGGTTTGGAGGGCAGGTATATCTCAAAGAGGATACTGCTGCCCTGGAACAAAAAAAAAATTTCATCCCTGTCCATATTCAAGCACAACTTAAAATCGATGGATGGGTAACGGAACATTTACCCCAGAACTATCCCCCGTACTACTAACAGCAAGAGGCAGCCATGCTCTGTCTCATGCATGAGTCCCTTCACATTATCTGTGGTATGATCCCAGTTACTCTCGTTAGGGGCAATACATATTTATTGATCATGGGATGGGTAAGACCAATCTCTAACCAAATGGGATAGGTTAATTTGACCACAAAAAGGGAAACTGACTAGGCTTGAAATGGCCCACAAGGGCAGATAGTCTAGTACTTACTTATGAACCTAGAAACATGTCATAGGTAAAGTTTGTTGCATCCCTCTGGCAAATGGCAATCCTATACAAAATAAAGTGGCCATTAAATTAAGTGACTGGCTTAGATCATTTCAGTTTTTTTTTTTTTTTTACAGTGCCCTTAAAGCCTGAGTATTCAGCTGAGCATATCAGTAAAAAAAGTTGTTATATTAATGCAAAGACCAAATCAGTAAGCACCTTACTTGCAGCCACAGGAAGACATAGAGCTGCTCAAGTGTTGTTTAAACCAGCATGTTTTTGCTAACTACCGTAAATGAATTTTCATTCAAAGACATATTTAGTGATTGAAAAAGCATTATTGTGTGAGCACATTTACATTAAAGCCACAGATTTTGAGTAGGAACAATGCAGCTGAACTTCTCTTTTAGCCCAAGATATCATGTGATGTGCAGATCAAGGGACAGCAACCTGCTCTATTCTTCAGTTCTCTTCTGGCAGAGTGGCCACTAGGAAAAGTATCCAGTCATTAGTTCAACAGCAAACTGGTCCCTGTCTCTGGTCTGTCATGCCCTGGGGAACTTTAATTGCAGAATTCATCTTCCCCCGAAATCTCTGGGGTAGGGAATCTGGAGCAGTATTGCTAAGGATCCAAGGCTGGGTTCTCCCTTGAATATATACAAGTTTAGTGACTTTAGGATTGTGATAGTTGCCTTGCATCCCTCCTAATCTTAGCCCACTCATGGCACAGGATGCAGGGCTCTCTGAAATGAATGAAGAAGGTGGTTCAGTGACCATACCGCAGCAGTGATCCTACTTGAAAAATCTAAGCCTGTAGCATCTAATTACACGTCAGCTGGAAGAGGACTAAAACAGTAACTGTTCCTACTGGGAGGAAAACAATACGGAAGGCCTTGCAGCACAGCAGTAGTAGTGAAGCCTGTCTTGCTCCCGAACTGATAGTTCAAAACTGAACTAAGTGTGTAGTTTTGTCCATATGGCTGCCATACAACTACATAATGAGCTGACATACTCCCCAAGATGTCTGGTGTGGTTGTAGCCACTCTGACAGAATGGGTTCAGACTGGAACTCCAGCTGCATCCAATCTGAAACACAGCAAAAGTTAATGCACTTTACCAGCCGTGCTACCTGCTTGGAAACACACCTGCCTGGCATAAAGAAGGCAAATAATTAGACTAAATTATTTGGTTCTAGTTAGACAGCATCTGAGACAACCAGTGGGTGCACAATCCTGTCCCCTTTATTCAGAGAGGTGGGACAGAAGACTGACTACACAGTCTGGGTAAGCAGCATTTCAGTGTTGCTGGCATGAAGGAATTGCTAGCTGAAAGGATTTCTCTATCTTTGTACAACACTGTGAATATGTTTGCATATCAGTATTTGAATTTCAAAGATTCAGCTTACTAGTAATGGCCATCAAAATGATGTTTTCCAGGACAAGAACTTAAATACCACTAAGAAGCTGGACACCGTTACAGCAAGGAACACTTCAAAAGAAAATGAAAGTGCCAAACAGGAAGCATAACTTTCCTAGCTGGCTTAAGAAAAGCTTCACTGCTGACTGGGTCGAAAGAGAGTGGAATAACAGATATGCAAACTGGAACTGTGGACAAACAGTCTCACTGAAGCATAATAAAGGCATCAGCTGAAGAATTCTAACAAATATCTGAATACTTGCAGTTCTTGCTGGGCTGACACTATTAGGTTTGCAGCACAGAGAAAACCCCTTCCATTTAGCTAAATATGATTTCCTAGTAGGACACTATAGTGGCACATCATTAGCACTGTTGCCTCACAGAACTTTGTTTTCCAGTTCAGTTCTCAGCCAAGAAATCTTTGCAGAGCCTGTATGTCCTCTAAATGCTTGTTCTGGACTTTGCTAGGTGCTCCAGTTTCCTCTCAAATCCCACAATAGTACTGTAGGTGAATGAAGGACCCTCCAAATTGCTCAAAAGGGTGCATGTCATGAGTTTGCGTGTGAGTGTGTGTGTGCTCGTGCGTCTGTTTATCTGTCTCTGCCCCCCTATCTGCATCAGCCTTGCACCCACTGTATGCCAGCACAGGCTGCAGCTTCCCCATAATCCTATAATGGATTAAGCAGGCAGTTATCAGACAATGACTGACTGATGGACTGAGTACCAACAAATGATTTCCTATTTTTGGACCTTCCCACCTTTCACTGGGTCACATGGGTGCCCAGGCTAGCCCCAAGGGTAACAGTATCCCGTGGTTCTTTTGTATCTGTTGGGATCACAATCTGAATTCCTCCTTGTTGTATTGAGGCAAAGTTTTAGTGGTTGTTTTGCTGCTCCCACAGGTTTTTCAGGGGTCACAGGATCTTCCTCATGTATATCTTGGTCAAGGGAATTATGAGAATAGTAGCAAGCATGCACCCAAACGTTCTGAGAACATTCAACCTGATAACGGACTCCCACTGACTGAAGTCACAAAAGAACCATGACAACTCCATAACTTTGTCCCTTCCTTATGGAAGTAAAAGCAGACTTTACTCTGTGCCCAACAGGGTTCCCAGAAAATTCTTGGTAATCCCTGATATGAAGCTGAATTTTGGTATGTTTAGGGAAAATTCCAGGATAAAATGACAATAGTTAATGCATTTTCATTGCTCTCTGCATCTCTTCCTTGGACTTTTCCAGGACAAGGCAGTCATCTAGATAGGGGTTAGATATGAAAACCTTCGGGTCCAAATGTGGCCAAATGTTGGTGCTAAACATTTGGTAAAAACCTTGGTCATAATGGACAGTCCAGAGGGCAAGCAAGTACCATGGATATGCTGGTATCCTTGTAGAAAGTACAGTTGTATAAAATCTTACCATAACAGTTGATGTCCTTCTCTTCACTGCTGCAGTACTCTTTACTAAAGGGATTCCCTGCCTATGGTAGGCCCAATGTGCGACCAGTATACCAAAGCCTTAGGTTTTTAAAGACAATGTATGTTACATGTATGTTCCCCACTCACAACACAGGGCATAAAGATGATGCACACAGGGCATAAAGATGATGCACAAACATAAATACCTCAGGAATTAATAGCCTCAGGACAAAAAACAGTCCAAGGAGAGGAGGAGGAACATGTGCATCCAGAAGGGAAAAATGAATAAGAGAAAAAGGGAGGAGAGAGGGAGTGAATACTGCAACAGTGAAGAGAAGAACATCTACTATTACAGTAAGATTTTACACAACTGTACTATGTCCTTCCATAACACTGCTGCAGTATTCTTTACTAAAGGAGAGTACAAAAACTCAAGAAGAAACTTGAGTGGAGGAAGGCCCAGCACAGCCCTCAAAAAACCCATGCAGGACAGCCCTGGCAAAGCCAGCTCATGCATTGGAAATAACATCCAATTTGTAATGCTTAGTAAAGGTACGGACAGAAGTCCAAGTAGCAGCCTTAAGGATGGAATTGGTATCCAGTTCTTTGAAAAAAAGCACCAGAGGAGGCCACAACCCTGGTAGAATGAATATTTACAGAGGCAGAAAGATATTTCCCATGAAAAGAGTAACAAAAAGAAATGGCCTTAGAGATCCATGAAGAAATGGTTTGCTTAGAAACAGCCAAACCTAGAAATTTAGGATGAAAAGAGACAAAGTTGCTCAGACTTGTGAATGGTCTTAGTCTTATCCAAGTAATACCTGAGCTGTCTATACAAATCTAAGTTAGGAAGATCCTTCTCACTAGCAAACTGTGGAGAAGGGGAAAAAGGTGGTAAAATTAATAGACTGATTAAGAGACTATTCATTAACCACCATGGACATAAAAGAAGGATTAGTACAAAGAGACACCCTTTCCCTATGAAAAACTAAAAAAGAAGCAACAGCCAAAAGGGCCTGAAGTTCAGACATCTTCATAGCTGAAGTAAGGGCCAAAAGAAGAACAGCCTTCCATGTACAATGCTGCAAGGATGTTGAAGCTGCAGGCTCAAAAGGAGCCTGAGTTAATTTTTCAAGAACAAAATTAAGGTCCCAAAGGAGGAATAGGCTTCCTAGGAGGCCTAATAAGGAGGACACATTTAAGAAATTGTTTGATCTCAAACCTAGAGGCCAAAGGAGGACAAGCAGAAATAGCTGAAAGGTGAGCTTTAACTGAAAAGTAAGCCAACCGAGCCTGCAGCAATTCACACAAATGAAAGAGAACCAGAGGAACCTCCACAGAAAATGGACTCTGTTTACGAGCAAGATACCAGACCGAAAATCTCTTTCATTTGGATGCAAAGATTTCCTGGTAGTGCGTTTCGTGGCCTCCTGCAGGACCCAAAGCACGTCCTCAGAAAAGAGGTGTCTAAAACGGATAAAAACCCCATCACCCACAGTGTCAGGTGAAGAGTGGACAGCTGAGGTTGGATGACTAACCCCTTTTTCCTTGTGCGAATAGGTGCACTCTGTGAGTTAACATGTGGTGATTGTTCTTGGCTAGATGCAGAAGAAGGCTGAACCAATGCTGTCTGGACCAAAAGGGAGTCACCAGCAAGATTCTGGGGGAGTCCTGTTCTATCTTGAGCAGGACCCTTCGAATGAGAGGGAGGGTGGAGAAAGGCTAGAGAAACATCCTCTTCCAAGAAAAAGACAGTATGCCCACCTTCCATGCCAGAGGACCTGATACTCTGGTGCAAGAGAAAGGAAGTTGTCTGTTCAGGGGGAGACAAAAAGATCTACCTGAAGAGTACCCCACTGGTGGACAATGTCCAAAAGCACATCTCTGTGAAGCATCTACTTGTATGTGTCATTGACATGCTCAGAGAGTCTGCCACATTGTTTAGTTCTGAAGGAATATAAACAGCCTGAAGAGTCACTTGATACTGGACAGCCAGATTCCAAAATTGAAGAGCTAATCTGCAGAAAAGGTAAGACCTTGTCCCCCCTTTCCTGCTTATGTACCACATCACTGTAGTATAGTTTGTAAAGATTTGAGGCCCTTGAAGAGACAGAGAGTATGGAAGGCCTAAAGAGCAAGAAGGAAAGCTCTCATCTCCTTGATGTTGATATGGTCGTCCCTATGACAAATGGGTCACAGCCCCTGAACTTTCACAGGGCCAAAAGAAGCTCCCCAACCTGTGTCTGAGGCATCCGAGAAAAGTTTCTGAGAGGAGAATGAGGGCTAAAAAGGGAAGCCCTGGGTTGAGCAACAGCTGATGAGTCCACCACTGAAGTTGTAGTTTGAGACATGAATGAAGAGGAACTATAAAGTCTAAAGGGTGACAATGTTGAAGCCACACTGACTTTAGGAATCACTGTAGCTTCCTCATATGGAGTCTGACTAGAGGAAGCAGAGGAATGTTGGAAGCCATGTAACCCAGAGCCCACGGGAACTCCCTGGCTATAACAGAGACCTGAGGAAGAAGGGATTGAAAAAATGGAATTAGAGTCAATTCCTTGGGTGATGGCAGGGAAGCCAGCAAAAGAATGGTCTGGAGCCTGCACTCTAGAAAAAATGTGATCCTAAGGAGTCAGGAAGAATTTCTAGAAATTTATCATAAACCTCAGGCTTTACAAGAGGCAAATAGCACAGTGGAAGTGCTGAATCAAGATCTCTGGAGAGGAAGGTTGAATGAGCAGGTCATACAAGTAGGGAAAGATACGAATCCCCATCAGCCTGCAAATGGTAATCACAGGACCGAGGCATTTGGTAAGACCCTTGGGGCAGTAGAAAGGCCAAAAGCAATGAATTAAAAATGCAAGGAAGAGACAGAGAAATGCAAATATTTCTTGAAATGGTGATGAATAGTTATGTGAAGACAGGCATCCTTGAAATAAAGGGACACCAGGGAAGCCTGGGGAAGAAGAAGAGGAAACAAGAGTTTGAAGGCACAGCATTCAAGGTACTGAGCTGATAAAGGTCCAGAATGGGCCTCCAGGTGCCTCTTTCCTGGGAACCAAAAACATTCTAGAATAAAACCCCATCCCCCTTTGAGGAGCAAAAACTGCTTGGATGGTGCCTTGAGACAAAAGGTCCTGAAGTACCTTTAGGAAAAAAGGGCAGCTGCTCCTGAGGAGGTTGAGGAATGCCTAGGAAGGGAGGAAGGGACTTTCCACACCATGAAGTATCCCTGATGAATGACGGACAGAATCCAAGAGTCCTGAGTGATCCCTAACCAAGTGAGAAAAGGCAGGGAAGACAAAGAGACAAAAGAACCCGACCTAGACTGGAAGGAAGAAAACAGTCAGACAGAACCTGGTTTGTCTGGAAAAGGAGGGTTCGGAGTAGTAGTATTATGAGTAGATTTAGCAGGAGGGGTCCATCTAGAACTCTTTTTACCTTTGGGAGGGTGAGACTGTCTACGGACAAAGGCAGGCTTAGAAGGATAATTCCTCTGAAATTTAGGAATAGGGGAACAAAAGTATGTTTCAATTCCTGCAAGGCCTTGCCCTTTTCCTGCAGGCACATAAATAGCTCAGCAGCTGCAGAACCAGACAGATTTTTATTAACAGGAACATACATTAATTTAGCTTCAATATCATTAGGTAAAGGCTGGAGGAAAAGCCAAGAATAATGCCTCAAAAAAGAACCAAAGCCAGCAGCCTAGCAAAACCATCAGCTGCATCTTAACTACATTTAACAGAATGGTGAGCCACTTGAAAAGAACAGCCCAAAAGAGAAACTGCTGAAACCTTCCCTCAGAATCAGGAAGGTCAGAAATAACCTGCTAGACCTGAGAAAGAAGGGCCAAGACATACCTGGTCACATGGGTCTGATAATTAATAGCCCAAAAGGTCACGGTAGCAGCAGCATGCAACATTTTGTCCAGCCATTCCATGACCCTACTTGTCCTTGTCAGAAGGAAGGAATTTAGTAGAAGGCAATAGTTTGGAAGGTTTGTCAAAAGAGGCAGCCACAACAGAGAGGTCAGCAGAAGGGCATTTGCAAAGAAATTTACATTACAAAACTTCAGAATTCTTATAAAACCTAACAGGCTTTTCTGGGCTGGAGGCTGGCAAACAGGAGCCTGAGAAGCTGCTGAAAATGTGTCCAACAGGGCAGCTAGGACGAGAGGAACAGCAGAGGGCTTAGGGGACTCCATTTGGAGTTCATTATACCTCTTCTGGATGTCAGAAAACTGAATACAGTTTTATTTAAAAAATTCCATCATACAAGAGAGAGTATCCCCAAAAGAAAGTTACTCAAAAGGAGAATCTGGACTAATGGAGTCCTCCTCCTCAGAACCACAGTCCAATGGAGAAGGAATCTGAGAGGAGTAAATCCAGGATCACAGAGTTCAATTCCTTACCAAAAGAATCCTGCTTCCTAGATCGCTTAAGAGGAATAGATAACCAAGGGTGGGGGGGACAGAAACTCCCTGTAGGGGCTTCAAGACCATGAGTGCATTAAACACCCTGTGTAAAATTCTGCCATTCATGCAGGGGATCCTTAGGAGCAGGGGAAAAACATTTGGTTTTCTGCTTCTTTTTCAAAGGGATGTCAGCCCTAAAGACCTTAGGAGGTTTGGACCCTCGCCGACAATGTAGTGGAATCTCCTCTCGAACAAAAATTTGCAGAATATTCCTCGGTTCCTCGGATAAAATTGACTTAGGTTCTCTTTCAACATCTGCAACAAACATCTGCAGAGCCTCAGAGGATGTGCGAAAAGCTGGTGCCATGCAGCCTCCAAAACTGACTTGACAGAAGAATCTGACGGAACAACTGGACATTCCTCTGGGCTTTCACCAGCCTTGAGAGAGACATCCTGGGAAGGTGGGTACAGTAGCTAAATCCAACCTGACCCTTTTGGTCTTCTTGGCAGACAGCTGACCCTTGTGATGATTCTGCCATCAGACCCTGTGCCAACAACTTAAGCTGCTGGTTTTCTATGTAGACAGACATGGAGGAGGAGAGAGAAATACAAAGGGTCTTAGGGACAAATGCTTGACAAATTGAGCAAGAAGTATGCTCGTGAGAAGCACCCAAGCAAAACAAACACTGCACCTGATGGTTCTTATGGGGAATCTGTCTCTCACACTGGCATTTTCCCTTTCTGGATGATATGTAAACTCGCAACAAAAAGAAAAAACAAGATAAGAAAAAAAGTCCAATGGGGCACTTTTCTGAAAACATCTTGGCAACCAGCACAAATGAAGGAACGTTCAGACCGATGATCAAAGATGGCTTTTGGAATGGCAGCAAAGAAATTCTGAGGTATGTACACTTGTATGTCACCTTTATACCCTACACCGCGAGTGAGGAACACAAGTGTGACATACGACATCTTTAAAATCCTAAGGCTTTGGTATACTGGCTGGAGGTTGGGCTATCCTAGGCAGGGAATGCCTTTAGTAAAGAATACTGCAACAGTGACATGGAAAGTCATCTTCAGGAATTCTCTGTACTACTATTAATTGGGTAAGTGGAAACATGTATCCTTTCAGTCTAGAGCCAAAAGGAAAGCTTACAGGTGAAGCAGTGGAAGCAACACCTAGAAAGATAGGATCTTGAATTTGGGAACTCAAGCATTTGTTCAGTCTGGAAAGGTCCACTGGAAGCTTCCAAAGAGTACCTCACTTCATAAGAAATCGGAAATCTCTCTCCTTGTTGCTGCATGATAACCAAATTCCAGAGCTGTTACCTGAATAAGATGAGCTAAAACCGGTTACGCTAGTTCCTCCATGTCTTCGGGGGGGGTGGGGTGGAGGTGGGAGGCATTCCCATAACTGCAGGGAAGTCTTCTAATTTATTCTGTACCTCACTGAAATGATTTTCGTCACCCTTTTGTTTGCAGTTACAGAAGTCTGAAATGGATAAGCCTCCCAACCAAGACAGTGAATGGAAAGGGGAGAAGCAATGGCTATGAAGAGGGGATGGAATTGTCAATACTACTCAAACAGCTGCTTCTCGAAAGTTCTTTTTATACAGAGGTGGTTCCTAGGCTGTTGGAATGCAGGCTGTTTTAAGCCTAGTCAAGCTTATCCCAAATTTATCAAACCATTGCTGACATATGTCAATACCCAAAGGAAATTTACAGTTATGACACAGGCTTGTACATAGACAATCCCAGGATGCCCCTAAGCTTACCCCAAAGTTAGCAAAATACTGCTGGCATGTGTCAATACCCCAATAAATTTTACAGTTACAATATAGGCTTGTGCACATCAAGTGCTTCACAGGTTGCATCTGTGCATTAGGGACATAGATGCAAAACCAGGGATAAATTTGCAATTTCTCATCCATTGGTCCAAGTTGCATTTGAATATGGTTAAGGATGAGCTTTGCTTCACACAGATAGGAAGCCTGTTTTGGAGAAGGGGTAATCTTTGAGACATATACCCGGTCCCTCCAAAAAGTTCTGTTTATGTCGCAGATGAGGTTAAGGTCCTTAGAATGGGTATGTCTGATGTTACTTGTTTTACAAATGTGCAATAAATTCATCAGCGTGTGATCAGAGTATGTCCTGCAGGCCAAGCACAGGGTTGCCATGCAGCACTCTGAAGGAGACCTAGTACAGGAATGTGGCTTTGAGACGGTATGCACATGACTTGTTAATTCACTGTATTCTTTTGTGAGGAACCTCTGTAGTCTCTAAAGCATTTTCAAATGCCTGGTCAGGTGTATGTCAAAGGGTACACTGCTCTCTGTGATTATTCTGATGATAGCACAGAAATGTTACATCCTTGCACCTGGATGTTATGGCCTAACTTCAGGTTGTGCAATGTAGAATTTATTTCTCACCACAGTAGACATGATGGTCAAAGATCAGGTGACTGTTAGCATGCATTCCCAGATCCCTGAGCACTGGATGTACTTTTTGGGGGCAGAACAGCAATGTGGTAATTTCCAAAGGTGGCCGTCTTTCCAAAGGGTACTATTATTCATTTTTTTCACATTGAGTTTTAGTCCATAGGTCTGGGACCAGTTGTTAGTCAGCATCAGACCCTTTTGATGGGTATTGTCTCTTCAGTTTTTGTTTAAACCGCTCCTGTAGAAGGGCCACTACTCAGTAGAATAATTCCTACTTCACCTGGGGATAGGCAGATAAAATAACTGCTTAAACTCATCCATCATTTTGCCTCTTTCTTTTAGCTTTTTGAACATTTTCTAAGAAGGAGAACCAAAGAACATGTTCTTGTGCAAGGGCCTGAATGTTAAATCATGCATGGTGTGACGACAAGAGGTACTGCCAGCCATGCCACGAGAAACAGGGCAGTGGATTTGTAACATATGCCAACACAGTCAACTGGAATTTTGTAATGAATTATATGTCATTTGGGTATCAAACTGATTTGTACAAATGCTTGTGTTTAAAAATGTATTTGTAAATTGCCTGTGTTAAGATGCATCAACAGTGTGCCCTGCTGGAAAGAAAAGAAATGTACATGCATTATTACAGCTAACTTAAATGTATATGTTTCAACAGAGGATACCGTCAGAGCAGAGGTTAAACATAATCCAGTTCTAGCAATCTTTAAACTATATCTGAAATTAAACTACTTTATGGGTTAAGCCATAAAGATGTTATCCCACAGTTCTGAATGGAGCCAGAGGTGCAATCTCTGTGCTACAGGATAGTTGGTAGCTCCTATAGGAAGAGTGAAATGGTTTTATGACTTCCAGGAGATCTGAGCAAAGCTCTGTGTGTGTGTATTGTAACACATAGGTACTAAAATCCTGTCAGCTTCTAGTGTTGGTGATAGCACGTGAAAGACAGTCAGATGACCAGATGTGTGTGATGTCATTCTATAAACCAAAAATAATATTTAGATATTAGCAGGAGTTGCTCTCAGCATTCTGCATTCTGCCTTGGATCTGATGACAAGGACCACTCACCCACATGATCTTACCTTGCAGTAGTAAGTAAATTAACCAGGGAAGAATAATTCTTTTAGAATAGTCAGGAAATTACAGTGAGATTAGAAGTACGTTTTTTTCTACAACTGTCTGAAACTTTCCATCTGTGTTATTTTTAATATTCCCTGTGACTGAAACTCTGGTATTTACTGTAAATAGATATTTAGTGTTCCCATGTTCTTTTATTATTTATTATTAAATGAATTTAAGCTTCTCATTTTGGCTGGTCCTTTTAAAAAATATTTAAGCTTTGAGAGTATTTGCATATATCTGTTTGGTGATAACTCTGGCCACTCCTGAAAGCCTTGCTGTTTGGTCAACATTATTATTTATATTAACATAATTTCACACAGTACAATTGGGTACCCTTGCAAGAATCTTAAGTAGCTGGCTTTGTAGTGCTTGGTGGCAGTGATAACTACCTTATATAGTCTGGGCAGACGAGGGCATAGCTAGTAAACCTGTTCCAGCCTTCCTCAGGTGTGTGTGTGTGTGTGTGTGTGTGTGTGTGTGTGTGTGTGTGTGTGTGTGTGTGTGTGTGTGTGTGTGTGTGTGTGCACGTGCGTGCGTGTGCGTGTGTGTGTCAGCTACTTGGAGCAGGGACATAAAGCACTGGTTTCAGAGAGAAAGCGGTGGAGGACTTGACTTAGGCACTCAGCTGAGGACTCAACTCTGCAGCTGTACCAGTGGGGAGTCCTACTGGGGACCTGGAAGGAGACAGGTAGAGAAACCCAGACCCTGGGCTGAGTGTGCTCCCTGTGTGCTCTTAAGGGAAATTGAGCTTGATGCAGAGAGATCTGCATCTGGAATTACAGAGTGTACCCATTTTGTACTCCAAGTGAGCATCCCTCTCTAGTGTTAGTGGTGAGGATTCAGGCTTCTTGAATACTGGCCCAGAGTGGGGCATGACACATTCCTATGAATTACCATGTGGTAGTTGTGCCCCTGCTACAAGCATCAGTAGCATCATACTCACATTTTGACTGCATGCTTACCCATTTTTAGACTGTTTAGGTAACCCTCGCTTTTACTGCCTTTATCTTGCATCACAAAGGTCATACACTAAATAAACAGTAACAAAGCCTGCCTCCATGACACTTTATGATGCACATAAGGCAATCAATTGTTCTAAAGCTCTGGAGCCAAAGCGTACATCTTTTTGTTTAATCTATTTGCGACAGTGATCTTCTTGTTGTTAGGGAGTGTACTGACACTGAAATGACATTACAGCCTTTGGTAACATCTGAGGACACCACTGCCAAGCCTAGCATGGAACATCTGTTACCTACTTGCATGACTTATCAATCCCGTAGAACATGTTGGGTACTTTGGAGTCTGAGGAATGAGAATCCAGCTCTATGGAAGCTGATGCAAAGGCATCTGCAAATGCCTACCATACAGAAGATACTACTGAGGGCTTCAGCTCTTCAAGCTGCAAAAGCTTCAACTTTCTTTTGTGGAAGTTAGAAACATCACTGGCTTCCCCTTGAAATGATCCTCATTAAACTGAGCATCTCACAAATGCGATGTCCTGGGGGACAAGTATCACAGTACAGAGGATAGAAGATATGAGTTGTGCAGGGCAAGTATTTCTCATCCAAATTCAAGGAGTCATAAGGGGAAAAAGTCTTTTTCCTCCTCGATGGGGGAGCTGTTCAAGTCTGATTTTTCTGAGCAGTGACCTTATTCGGTATGGCCACATTGTTTTCATCACACCTATGGCAAATGAATGAAGCAAAGGCCAATACTGACACTAACAGAATGTACAGCTGTCAGGCATCTCTTTCTTACAAAGACTAGGGGGCGGTTAACTCTACCCATCAGATGGCAGGGCAGAAAACCTAAAAAAAAAATCATACTTTTTAAGGCCTTCTCTATCAAGATGGCTGGAAGAGCCCATTGAAAGAACAGACTAACTGTGACTATCACATGTCCTTTGCAGGTGCCTAATAATGAACATCGCAACTACAGGACTCATACTGCCTTGGCCAAAGCCTGCTTTCTGATGGTAGGCAGAATCCCACTGTCTGCCTCCAAATGCATCAACCCAGGCAAGGATACAGACGTAGTGCATGAGTCCTGGGTGGATGAATCAGCACTTTTCGCGGACCACTCTCAAGCTTCAACATGATTGACATGGTCTTCAACACCCTGCCTTCTCTGCTCACATATTTGTTCATACCTATCCATTTTGCTATGTCTCAGAATTTTCTTTTTTAAGTACACTTTTCTCAGAATAACTGTAAAGGGTTCCTCTCCTGAAGAAGCAAGTGTCTGGGCAAAGGCCATGAACTTCTTGGACTCAGGGAAGGCTTTGAGGTTTCAATCCTTCTTGCTGAGTGTTTTCTTTTTAAGATTCACATGCTGCTCATAGATGGAGATGCTGGGACTCACACACAGGAAAAAAGTCAACACTAATGGAAACCTTTCAGCAGCACACATCAGAATTTTTAAAAAACTTTTCTGCCTGACAACCAACTGCCCTCCCTCAATCAACTGGCCCTCTTGTTCCCCTGTAAGGGGACAAGAGACTGCTGGAGGAAATTATTTTAACATTAATCAGGTTTTCCTTATTTTTCACCCTATCCCTTCCCTCTACTGGTAATGTGTGCTTGCAATGCCTTCCTATGTGCCTGTTTATTGTCCAGCACATGCTCTATGAAAGCTACCACAGAAACATGGCTTGCCAGAGCCAAGTACTCATCTTAACCCATTTAATGCATACCATGTACGTTTGTCTCCAGTGTGTCAGTACTGCAGTGAGACAGACCATTTCTTTTCCCCTCTGGATGAGCAAGCTGATAATGGCCACTCACTCCCACACTCTCCTGTTTAGCTCTACCAGCATCCAAGCCTTGAAATTATCTTGTGTCATCTAGACTGGAGCCACGGTTTAATGTCTCTGTGTTACGAAGCCAATCAAGCACACTTGTTAATCTTTCCAGCAATTTCACTGATCTCAGAACAAAACAATCCACACAAATCTGACTGAAAACTTGAAATAAAGTACATAAACAATGAAATCTCAGCAACGCAATTAAGACCAAAAAGACTCCCTGCTTTGGATGACACCTTGAAAGGGAATGACAGACAGAGAAGCAGATGGTCTGATGGCCAATCGCTTCTTAAAGAAAACAAAAAAACAAACAAAAAAAATAAACTTAGCAAAATCTTCTCTCCTTTTTGCCAAGAAGCAGCTGACCTGGGGATGTCTTAAATCTCTAGACATCAAACAAATGGGGATATCTGGTCCATGGCCGATTCCCACGGGTAAGGAATTCTACTGTAGCAGTAACTCCTACAATGAATATCTAATTTTGTTTTCAATCCCTGAACTAGGGGAACTGTTGGTAGTCGTTGCAATGCAGAGAATGCTCCCCCTTCCCCAACAAGAAGCAATTTCAAAGTAGTTTATAAATATGCAGGGAGGTTTAGAAAAGCTTTGTCCCTATGTAAACTACTGTATTTTTTGTTTATAGCAGCTCTGTCTCAGACAAATTAAATTAAAATATAAAGGGTTTTATCTGTCTTAATAGCTATGTGAGTTTGTCATTATACTGAGTCTTTTCAGCCGTGACCCAGGCCACAACAGCAAGTGTAAATTCACTACACAGTCTAGCCAATCAACCAGCAGACTTTTGGCAAGGGGTGGTGGTGGGGGAGCTAGAGTACCCAGAGGAAAGCCACAGACATGGACAGAAGATGAAAACTTCACAGACAGTGAACAGAGATCAGGATGGAACCCTGGACCCTTGAGGGATGAAGAAGACATCTTCTGTCATAACTAAACATTCTAGTTTTCTCTAACAAGTTGCAGGTTAACTATCTTTGCACACAAAGCTTTTATACCAAATGAGCCGTACTGCTATATATGTGAACTTCTGCACTATGCTATATGAATAATCTATAGTGTCAAGAGGACTTAAAATATGCAGTCCGATCAGTTACAGTATGCAACATGACTGAGTGCAGTGTTTGGAAATGGCATAGTAACAGGCTTTAGTACTGTTGACAGTACATACTTTCAGTAAGGGAATTCTGTGCATGCAAAGCCAGCAATATGTGATTTGATCAGACAAATTTTTAGCAAATTGCTATAAATGACTGTTTACTCATGAACTGACGAGTTCTGAATGAACCCAAACCCACAGCCATAAGATTGACTCAGCAGAGGTCAATTAAGGACAAGCTGTGGGAAAGGAGGCACAGAGCGCAACAATGTCACTGCTCCTTAGAGGATACAGCGCACCATGGATCAGTGCACTGCTACTCATCACCAAAGGATGACTGTCGGAAAAGCAATCATTACCCTAAATGGCAAAGAGGTCACAGTAAAAAGCAAACATTCTGCTGAAATGACAGCAGCACTACACAACGAAACAATGCAATATGTGGAGTCTTCTGTGGTGATGCAAGGGATAAAGGTTAGTCTTAGGGGAGGGACTAGACAAGTGTTCCTAGCAATAACAAGTCTGAAAACTTACAATAGTACAGCTATACTTGAAAGGCCTTTAGTCTCAAACAACTACTTCATACTGTTAAACGTGTTTATGCATTTGTCACTAGAAATGAAATATACAATGTCAAATTAAAGAAGTGCAAACTCTTAACAAAAGCCAAGACTTTCTCAGTACCTTCTCTGATTTCACATTTGAGGGACGCGCCTATTATTTGAGCCTTACCTCTTCTATTCAGCAGACTTGTACAATGATCACAGGCAAGCATTCCCTTTCACACACATGCAAACAAACTGAACAGCTTTCTAAAAGCTACGGAACAGTGCAGACCAGAAACTCTGGAAGACCTTTGGCACTCGAAGGACCATGAAAGAATAGGAGTAGCAAGTCTTATTAAAGGGCAAGACTTACTAGCTTGTTTTGATTGGCATAAACCAGTTTTACAACAGGACAAAACAGCAATAGGGAAATAAAAGCACAGCTGAAACCTCCCAGCACATCTAGAACAATGCCAGCACTATATTCCACATTTATGACATTAGCATACAGATTTCATATGGCACAGTATAAATGCTGCTTGATTTTACACACATGGGCAATTCAAAAGCTACCAAAAACTGCCTGTGGGAAATGACATCATTGTGTTTCTAATAGAGCAGTAATGTAAGGGACATTTTTATTTTTATTTCTGGCAGGCAGTAAGGTGTGCCCCAAATCATTTCCTCCAATTTTCAGCCAAAGAAAAACAAACAAAGCTTACAGACATCTGGCTGGCAAACTACACAGACCAAAATCCACGCTTCTGTACTGTACGTTAAGTTATTTAAAGTACGACTATGGGCAAAAGCTGAAAAAAGTACACTTCTTACACATTTTTGATACTCTTTCCAGTAGTAATATCCTTTACTCCAAAATAACATGGGGTGCAACTATTCTAACAGTTAAGGCTGATGCTTCTTCCTAGACAGCATTTTGTATTCTTTTTCTTTTTATTCACTATTCCGAATTCTAACTACAATGTACTGAATCCAGACCTGAACAGAGGACTGAAATTATCAGTGGAACTTTAAACACCTCTCTTAACTTATTTTAACTGCTAGCTTTTAGGCAGTTTATCATAGTTTCATCTATTTTTACTAGGTATGTTCAAATGAGCAGCACCCAGTTGCAATGGTAGCACAGGAAGAAGCATTCCCCAATAAATACAGACTAGCAGTTCTAACTTGAACTTTAATAGGGCAACTGCTAGCACCTTGCTGAAACAAATTTGCCACAAAAAAAAAAAAACAAAATAGATGGTAACTGGGCTGGAAAATGGTCAAATCCTTTGGAGGAAGCCCAAGTTGAAAATCTTTTCCAGTTGCTCCCATATATTTTTCTAGTAGTCATTTTTTTGGGAAGATGACAAAATATGCATACAGGCAGAAAGCCTGGAATTTCTGACAATCACTGGAAGTGAAGAAACTGGCCACGGTGGTGCAGCAGTTAGTGTTGTCGCCTCACAGCAACAGGCTCTCCAGTTCGATTCTCAGTTGGAGCACCTTCTGTGTGGAGTCTGCATGTCCTCCCTGCTGTTGAGTGAGTTTTAAAGACGTGTGTGTGTGTGTGTGTGTGTGTGTGTGCCTTCTGTGAAGGTTGGACATCAGGCTGGTAACTCGACACCGTAAAAATACCACTGCCAATCAATCTGCGGACTGGTGATCCACTGGGGGGACCCTTTACCGGGAAAAGCCAAAAGACATTGCTACTGGAAGTGAAGAAATCAAGCAGCCAGTTTTGGGGCTTTGACATCTGGGTGAGGCTTGTCAAATAGGTGACAGACCGAATTTGGAAGTAGTTCCAGCACCCAGGGATGGTGTACTAAGTGAGGCCATAGAAAGGGGAACAATATCAGTCTCGGTCAAAAGGAAGTGATCAGAATCACCTTTGCCTTTGTACCACATCACTTTCTGAAGGAATATGATTAGGAGGGAAATGGGTGGATAACCGTACAGAAGTCACGACTGAATGTGGACCAAAGCCTCCCTCAGAGACTCCCCCCTCCAGGGGAATTAGGGCAAAGTAGTGGGTGCATTTTGTGTTGGATGGGGTAGCAGAAAGGTCACAGCAATGCAACAACCGATCAGTTGAGAGACTACTCATGAGGCAGAAGAATGGATCTGCTCAGTTTGTCTGACAAAACACTGGACTTTCCAGGGATAATCATTGCCACAAGAAAGCACTGGAAAGCCATCAGCCACTGCCAAACTGTCATGGCTTCCTGACATAATGGATATGAATGGGGTCCCTCTCATTTACTGATTTATCCGACCACTAACATATTGTTCATATGAATTGTGATCACGCCCCAAGTCCTGCACCCATCTCAAGCATGCTGATGTGAAGACTAGTCTCTGTCAAAGTAAACATGCCTTAGACCATCTTCCCTTTGAAATGACACCCCTCCCCAACCTCAAGAAGGAAATATCCACGTTAACAGTGGCCAGCGGACTTGGTAAAATAAAGTCATGATCTAGAGAGATCAGAGAAGTTAGCCACCCTGAACATGCTGTCTGCAGATTCTCGTGAGCCTGATCAGAAACTGCATAGGTTGATATAGCACAAATCAATGACTTGAGACAGTTCACTGCAACACACTAAAGTAAAATCTGGTATGAACAACCAGAGTTATGGAAGTTGTCATTGAGCTCAAAAGATGAAGGATGGATTTCACTGGAGGTTTTGTAAGAGATAAGACCCCATAAGTTTACTGATGTAAAGATTTTGGATTCCAGAAGACAGAATTCATAGGATACCACCCGGATACTATCATATGAACTAGTCTATACGGACTTCTCAACGTTAACTGTGATTCTTAAATGAAGGCATAACTGGAGCATGGAGTCCCTGGCTCAAATGAGTAGAGCCCTCATGGTAGCAGTTGTGAGACATTCATTTAGGTATGGGAGCACTCTGAACCCTTGCAGTCAAAGATGAGTTGTAACCACTGCCATATACTTGGTGAACACTCGGGAGGCTGTGGTGAGATCAAAGGCAGTGCCATGAACTGAAATATCTGGCCCCCAAACAAAAGTGAAGGAACCTTATGGACTACCTGGCTATCTTTATGTGATACTAGGAGTCCTGCAGGTCCACAGAGCTCATCCACTCTTCCTTCCTCAGAAGGGGCAAAAGGAACTGAACCATGCTCATCCAGAATTTCCGCTATCTTATAAATTGGTTTAGTTGACTGAGGTCCTCGTTTTCCTTTGGAAACAAAAAGAACCTTGAGTAGACTCCGGACCTTTGCTGTTCTGATGTGATCTACTAGAAGACTTGTTTCTTTAACAATTCTAAGACTTCCTAAGCTGACATCTTGTTCTGAGGAGATGGAACTCTGGGAAATGTTCTGTGCGACTTTTGTGGTTTAGAAACACAGGGAGTAATGTAACCTCTAGCTGCGACTCTCCGCATGAAAGAATCTTGAGTGATGGCTAACCACACATGAGTGTGCAGAGACAAGTGTTCGCCCCAGAATGCCTCCTTTCAGGAGTGTTACAAGGGTTTGTTGGCAAAAAGACATGAACCACCTGGTTATGCAGACTACCACTATCATGAGGGTGATTGTCCATTGGAGCCATTTCCCCCTCTGTCTCTGGGGGATTATCTCCAGAAGTGTCATGAGCAAAGGTAAAATTTCCTTTGAGGGGTGCAGAACTGGACACCCATGGCAGAGTTTTGCTGTCTTGTTCAGTTGTGGTAAGTGCATCTTACACTTTGGGCTCAAATATGGCTGACCCATCATAAGGGACATTCAAAAAGGACGTTTTGAAGCTCTTCTTAAAATCACAGAGATGAATCCAGGTGTGCTGACATAATACAATACTGGTGCCTACAGCTCTGGAACTACCATCTGCTGCACTGTGTAACAACTGCATGGACACACTGGATATAGACTGAAGGATAGCCAACTGTGAGTGCACGGTCCAGCGTGACTCTGCAGTCAAAAATCCTGAGAACAACTTAGACAGATCCTTGGTCAAGTCTCTCTGAAATCTGTTTATACAAGCTAGATAGTTCAGTGCATGTAACACAAGCGTTGTGAAAGCATAAGGCTACTTTCCACATCTGTTGAAAGTCCGATACTCCCTATTAATGCAATAGACAGACAAGTTCTCCTCTGACAGCACCATTTTTGTGACTGCTGCCACCACTGTGACATCTACTGCGGGTCTCTTGCTCCAGTGGGGTCTCCCTTGCAGGGAAACCAATACCTTTTTTCAGGTTTTCATAGAATGGGCTCCATCATATCAGAGTCCTTCCATACATGCTCCGAAACCAGATACATAAACTCATTGGGGGGGTGGCGGAGGATCACCCAGGAAGCAGACGGGCACACTCCAAAGGTCCACCCCCCCTACTGTTGCAATATCTCCAGGATGTCTCCAAAAGCGATGTCTTTCAAGGGTGAACTTGAGGCCCCCATCCACTTCCTTTAAACCAGTATCCTCAGTGAGGAACTCCTGTGGGGAGACAAAATGCCTCTTTTTGCAAGAATGCTTCTTGTTCTCCTCTGCCGTGGTAATGCTCCACCCTTTACCTGCCCATGGTATACTAATACTGATTAGTTAATTTTTTTTCTTATGCTGCCTTCTTTTTGTTTTTCTTCTTGCAGAAGACATGTCCTGGTGACAAAAGCCAATCAGGGTATGAGGTCAGCTATATCCAGTACATAAAAAGACAGCACATGGGGAAACTGCTGGAAGAGAAGGAAAGAGTTACTGATTGTACTGGGTCCCGAATACATAGTATTGATGAGTGGATTCTCCCCTCCCTCCCTTTCCTTAACACGGAGGGATGGCAATGGAACTGTTTTCATTACATTCAGTGAGGTAAGTAGTATAACTTCCAACTGCCAATAATTTTGCAGAACGTCCCCGATTATGCATCATATTTTTTTGGTCTGTGCCTCTCAAAACCAATGTTTTTGGGGAGATATTTGTGGGTTGCTGCCCTTAAACAATGACAGACATCTGAATTTCAAGACTTCACATCCTTCAGGAAAGGTATGTTGATGGAATAACAGATATTTACTACCACAGTGCCTTTACTGTACACTTCTATTAATTCCTAAAGCCCTTTAAAATGCTCTGACATTTTTGGGAGCTGGCACTCTTAACTAAGTGAACTAGTAATACAGTTTACAATAAGAAACAGCTAGAGTAAGTAAACCAATAACCTCTAAGACTGCTTATTTAGGATATCCACCTGTGCAGATATTAGTTTCTGTGAATTAAACCAACACTTTATAGACTTTATCCTAACTTTGCTAGTCCTGAAAAGGTTACAATAAACACTAGGGGAGGTTAATAGGAAACACTGACTGACTGAGATCTACCTGTTGCTCAGGCTACTGCAGAGAGCTTGACCTACTGCCAGCTGTGATACTGAGAAAAAGTTAAGTGTTTATTCTCATTTTTTGTCTGCATTTTGATTTAATATCTCTGTAATCTGTACAACTGTACCTATTCTTCTTGTGTGTTATAGCTGTATATTCTCTTAGTGCTGACCTCAGTTGTAGTGAAATCCTTTGTCTAGTGGCCCTGTCTGTTTTCTTAGTGGCAATAAGTTTTCAGAACTAGTTTAATCTGGCCAAAGTATTCCTGCATCTGTATTGTTTGCTTTCTGTCCTGTGTTTTAAATCAGATATACCTGTTGCTCAGGCTGCTGCAGAGAGCTTGACCTACTGCCAGATGTGATATTCAGAAAAGATAAGTGTTTATTCTCATTTTTTGTCTGCATTTTGATTTAATATCTCTGTAATCTGTACAACTGTATTTCTTCTTCTTGTTTGTCCCCAACCCACCCTCCGTGTTTTTGTTATGATGTTATTGTTGGTGGCTCTGGAATTGCCCACCCCTCCTATAAGTCTCTATTTGAACACTCCTCCTGAGTCCATGTCATTTGCTCACTTAACCGAATACAGTGAGATCATATTCTGAGTCTAGTGTTCACTCTACATAATACAGAGAAAAGATTTGAGAAGGCCAACCCACTTAGATTCTTCCTTCATCTCTCCTTGTACTTTACTAGCAAAAAAAAAACAGAAAAATTCATCTGCTTTTGCTGTATTTGTGCTTCCTCCTCCTCCTCTATTTTGCTTTTCCCTCTTCTTAAAAGTACTCAATTTTATTTATTCTGCTGCACTTAATGCTGCTTGGTGGAAGCCTGAATAAATTGTAACTGTTATTCTAAGTCTTTTGGTTTAAGTACTTGGGCTTCATACCGGTTGTTTTACATTAAGAAGGTTTGTGGTCTACACTGTTGTGGCAAGACAGGTAGCTTACATCCTTCTAAGCTGGGAATTGCTGATTGAAAGCTCAGTGTCTGCTATTCTAAAAGTATATTAGTTCTGGTTTAAGAACTTGGGCTTCAGGCCAGTTATTCTATATTAAGAAGGCTTGTGGTCTGCACTCTGAGCTGGGAATTTCTGGTCACAGGCTTATTGTGCCTGCTTATTCGAACTGTTTCTTTCTGAAATTGGTGCGCCTTGTTGCTGTAGCACAGGACCAGATTCAGGCCTGCTGAATCTAGCTTTGTTTGTATAACTTGGGCACTGATCCAGGCCATATTTTTTGGAGAACGTTCCCCTGCACCCTAGTAGCGGGAATGTGCAGTTCGAACTTGTCTGATTGAAGACTGCTGGAACACGGCTCAGTTTTGAGTTTTTTTATGGTTAATTGGCTAACTTGTTTAAATCAGACTGTTCGTTTTCTATTGTTATATATATATATATATATATATATATATATATATATATATATATATATAAATGCACTTTATTCATCTGCTTTTATTGTATTTGTGTTTCTTCCTACTTATTATTAGGGTCACTGACTACAACTCTAAACTGAGATATATAACAATAAGCATGTTTTTATGTGCATTTGAAGTGTTTTTTTGATTGTATCTGCTTTATTTTCTGAAAAAAATATATACTTGTTTCCCACCTTTCTAGGCTTGTATAGTCCAGTTTTCAGGTTAGTGCTGAATTTAGGGCTGTGTTACAGATATCTCTGTTTGCCCATATCTTACTTGGATAGAAGGAAGTTTCTCTGTTCACCAGTCAGAGAGGGGAGCTTTGAGCAGCCTTATCTGTCCCTGGAGGAGTGGCTTCTGGTCAGAAAGTAGTAGCTTATTAGCCATTTTGGGCTAATTTATCTCTCTTTCATTTCTCTGCTATAAAAACCGCATTTGCCCGGTTTTGCGTGCTTGGCAGTGCCGGTTAGCTAGGGTACAACTATTCCCGGCTCAACAAAGCCTCCTCATCAATTTTTCCCTTGGAACGAGACAAACTTTCAACTTAAGCACTCAAGCCATTCATTTCTCAGCCCGGCACTTGCTCAAAACTCATAGCAAGCAGTTATAAACCCTAGCACTACAGAAGGACAAGGCTCTCTATTTGACCTTACCAGCCATTCAGTAAAACAGTTTACTGTACCTATCCAGGCATGTCCAAAGGACAGTTTCAGGTGTACTCTCCAGTCCAACTGGTGAATCTGGGCATTTTGAGGCAATGTAACAACTGCCTCATGTACACAGACAACCCTCTCCTCCTACCACCAAACACTAATACATGCGAGAGATGCAATTATACAGCCAAACTGGAGGCTAAGCTCTCTCATCCCAAGACTGGATCAGACAGTCTAGAGGAGAAGGGAAATACTGGCATCACACCACCAGTCTCACACAGACCCATTAAACCGCACCGGTAAAAAACACACGTAAATACACGAAAACATACTCGGAGGCTCTAAATAAAAATCTGCAAACGCAACAGAGCCTTCCAAAGCAGACACCCAAGCAATCTCCACCCCCCCCCCAACACAAACCATGAAACACATACTTCACAAAACCAGTGTGCCACGCAATCACAGCCCTCGAGGCAAAATAACATACCCAACATACTAGTAATAGGTGACTCTATAGTCAGGCACACTGACGTCCCATTCACTAGGCTGAATAAGGAGAAGGTTACTGTTAGCTGCCTGTCAGTTGCCAGGATTCGTCACATAACACAAGCACTCAGGTCACTCCAGAACAAGTACAAATACGACTCTGTTATTGTCCATGTTGGTGTGAATGGCCTGAGCCATACCTCCCTGGACTACATGAAAAGAGACATGGAAGAGCTCTCTGATCATGTAGCCCAGGCCGGTATGACACTGACCCTGAGTAGCATCCTGCCCTCACCAAGAATGACACCACGGTATAAAGAAAAAATTATCAATTTCAACAACTGACTAAGTTTCTGGTGTCATTAAAAGGGGATCTAGTGTCTGTCTGCCTGGGATGACATGCTCGACAGCTTACACCTGTCACCCTAAGGCTTTCGAATACTGGCTAAGTCTCTTGCCACCCCCATATTGCCTTTTTTAGGCAAGGCTCAAAAGACAAACCCACCACCGTAAATAGCACAAGTAACAAAAATCTGAGGGTAATACTACTCAATGCCAGAAGTCTAAACCTCAAAATGCACGCACTCGAGGCACTCCTCAGTATGGAAAAAAATCAATATATGTGCAGTAACAGAAACCTGGTTTAAGGCTACAGAGAGCACCCCAGCACTACCAGGCTACATCTCATACTATACATTTCGGCCACAGAACCCGGACCGAAATACAAAAGGCAGGGAAGTATCCATATTCATCAAGGATACACACACCTCCAGGTTAGTGGCACAGCATGATGCTTCAGAGATTATTCACGTGCAACTAATAATGGGCAAAACTGCAATTCAAACTGTAGCTTGCTACAGATCACCCACCATGTCCCAGGAACCCCATTCCACATTTCTGGAAACACTGGGTAACATAAAGGTCCTACCAAGCACCCTAATATTGGGTGATTTCAACTACCCAAACATTAACTGGGAGAACTACTCAAGTACTAACTCCCTTGCCCAACATTTCCTAGAATTTATAAACTCAAACACCCTGGAACAACTGGTCAACACTCCCACCAGAAGTGACAACATATTGGACCTGGTCATCACCAACATGGGCGACCGGTGTTCCACACCAGAGGTCAACCCCTCGCTGGTTAGATCTGACCATAAACAAATCACTTTGGATATCCACATTCCGCCCTCATCCCTGGGCAAGGAAATCACTGTGAAAAACTTTTCAAAAGCAAACTTCACATTACTTAAGATGGAGGTGGAAAGTTTCAAAGCCCCCCATGCTAAAGGATAATGCTGTCCAAGCTGCAAATTCCTTTGCTAATGCATTCTACGGGCACCTACAAGAATGCATGGATAGTGCTATCCCAAGCAAAACCAAGACTCACTCCTCCAAGAAAAGGAAACCAGTCTGGTGGACCCCTGTCATAAACAAGCTATACAACAGGAGGAAGAAACTAGTACAGAAAAGAATAAAATCCCAAGAAGGGAAGACATCCCTGATCAGTATCAGCAAGAAACTACGATCCCTCATAAAATCGTCCAAGGTGAGCTCTGAAAGAAAACTTGCCAAGGACTCCAAAGATTCCAAACAATGAATACTGCTGAACTAATGAAGACAACGAAACTGGAAACAGCGGCTCCAATATGTAAATAATCCTTAAGCGTATAAAAAGTTCGACTGAACTGAAACGGGCACTCCAATACACAATACTGTCCACAGATGCAAACTCGATGTAAAAGGACACTTAATATCTTGGTACCTCCATCCAACTGCTGGGCTCAGCTCACTGTCATTGTCCATGTTGGTGTGAATGACCTGAGACGTACCACCCTGAACTACATGAAAAGAGACATGGAGGAGCTCTCTGATCTTGTAGCCCAGGCAGGTATGACCCTGGCCCTGAGAAGCATCCTGCCATCACCCAGAATGATGCCACAGTACAAGGACAAAATGATTGACTTACAATTGGCTAAGCTTCTGGTGTCATTCTAAGGGGATCCAGTATCTGTCTACCTGGGACGACATGATCGACAGACCATGATGCTTTGCCAGAGATGGCTTGCACCAGTCGCCCTTGAAATTCCGGATACTGGCTAAGGCTCTTGCCACCCCTGTAGTGCCTTTTTTAGGCAAGGTTCAAATGACAAATTCACCACCGTAACAGGTACGAGCAAGCAAAATCTGAGGGTAATGCTACTCAATGCTAGAAGTCTAAACCTGAAAATGCACTCACTCGAGGCACTTCTTAAAATGGAGAACATCGACATCTGTGCAGTGACAGAGACCTGGTTCAAAGCTCCAGAGAGCACCCCTGCATTACCAGGCTATAATTCATACCACACCTTTCGGCCACCTAACCCAGAACGAAGCACTAAAGGTGGAGGTGTGTCCATATTCATTAAGGATATCCACACCTCCAGTCTAGTTGAACAGCATAATGCATCCAAGATTACCCAAGTGCAACTAACTCTGGGCAAGACCTCAATCCAAACTGTAGCTTGCTACAGACCCCCCACCATGCCCCAGGATTCCCACTCCTCATTTCTTGATACACTGGAAAGTATTAGGGTACAACCTAACACCCTAATAATGGGTGATTTCAACTACCCCACCATTAACTGGGAAAACTATTCATGTACCAACTCTTTGCTCAACATTTTCTGGAATTCATAAATTCCAACACCTTGGATCAACTTATTCACACCCCCACCAGGGGCAGTAATATCCTATACCTGGTCATTACCAACATGGGCAACCGGTGTTCCGCACTAGAGGTCAATTCCTCATTGATCAGATCCGACCACAAGCTAATTACCCTAAACATCCACATCCTGCCCCCACCCCCAGTTAGGGAAACCATCATAAAAAACTTCTCCAAAGCCAACTTCACACTTAAGACAGAAGTGGCAAACTTCATGACACCCATGCAGACAGACAATAGCGTTATGACTGCTGAATCCTACACAAATGCACTTTATAAGCACTTACACGAGTGCAAGGATCATGCTATCCCTAATAGAACCAATATGCTATCCTCCAAAAAAAGGAAGCCGATCTGGTGGTCCTCTTCCATAAACAAACTCTACAACAGAAAAAAGAAACTGTTGCAAAAATTAGTAAAATTCCATGACTGGAGGAACACTCTGGTCAACCTCAGTAAGAAGCTGAGATCCCTCATAAAATCCTCCAAAGCTAGTTACGAAAACAAAATTGCCACTGACTCTAAAGACAACCACAAAGCATTCTATAGCTATGTCAAGAATCTTAATGGCAACACTCAGATCTGCTCTGAGTTACAGCACAATGGCACTAAATATACAGAACCAACTGATATTGCCAACATCCTGGCAGATAGGTACAGTGCTAACTTTACTCCCCTCTCACCCCCTAGAGGGCCCATCTCTATACCGGAAGAATGCAAAGTTACTGTAATCAAGGCTGCACAGGTAAAAAACACACTCTCCAAAGCCAGAAACACAGCATCCATGGGACCTAACAATATCTCAGGCTGCGTTCTACACTAACTACAGAATGAAATGGCACCCTACCGAAGTACCATGTTCAGTCATAGCCTCACCTCAGGCTTTGTGCCCACTGAATGGCGCACCGTGACAGTTATCCCACTCCATAAATGGGGAGCCACGACGGACCCCGGGAACTACCACCCCATTAGCCTGATGAGCCTGGTCTGCAAGGCCATGGAATGCATCATCATGGAACTCATAAACAAAGACATTGGTAATCTCCAAACTCTGGACCCTACCCAGTTCGGATTTGTAAAAGGCACATATTTATTTATTTTACATTTGTTGACCGGGCTAGTCTGGCTGGATACATGTCCATTTTCAGCAGAGGCTCGAGGAGAAAAGCTCCACTATATACTAGTAAATAAAACAGCACATTAACAGACTAAAATGTAAGTAATTGCAGAACTATTCCAGCAATTTAGCAGAACAGTAGCAATTTAACAGAAAAAAATACAATGAGGATCCCTAATCCCATACTCTTTACAGCAGCAGGAATTGTAATGAAAAAAATAAACAGACACTAGAGTCTATACAATATTTACAATATTAACAGATATAATAAACATTTTGTGCCAGAGCAAATAGTTTTAAGACCCAGACTTGTACAGTAGGAATCAAAATACAAGGTTTAAATAGAAGGTGAGATAACAGGTTGCAGTAATATATCTAGTGTAAATGAGAAAGTGACATCATAGGAATAGTAATATCCATGTGGATGCCAGGAGAGCTGCAGAGGAGTAGTAGTAATAATGAGAGAGACAAGTAGAAAAGATGGATGTATAGCAACAGGCAAAGGAGGGAACTATAATGGAAGTTGGATGCTGGGGTCAGTCAGGATTTGAGGAAGGGCAAAGCCAGTGAGATTTGAAATAGTTCTTTGTTTCTTAAAAAGTTGTGATGAGATCATGTCTCCTAAACCTGAATGACTTCTTTGAAGCAGTCACCAAAGCCATAGATGAGGGTAAGGTAGTTCACACAGCTTATTTAGATCTTGCCAAGGCTTTCAACACCACCCCCCACTCTGGAATTATAGATATGCTCATTAAACTAGGTGTAAATCCCTATGTCACAAGATGGGTTGCCAACTGGCTCACGGACAACACCCACACTGTGAAAGTAGCAGACTCCAAATCCGACTTCAGACCAGTGACAAGTAGAGTACCACAGGGTTCAGTCCTGGGTCCTCTCCTGTTTGGTATCTACTTCTCTGAAGTACAGGCTAACACAGAAGGTCTTTGGCTAACAAAGTTTGCAGATGACTGCAAACTAGGAGCCATAATTGAAACTCCAAACTATGTGGACATACTACAAAAGGGCCTCACTGAGACAGATGCCTGGTGTCAAAGCCATGGTCTGAAGCTCAATGCCAAAAAGTGTATTGTCATCCCCTTTGGTAAAAACTCTGTACCCATGAAATACCACATAGCTGGTAGTCTACTTAATGCCAAAAATGTGATAAGAGACTGAGGGACACAGGTGGAAAGTAGCCTTTGATAATCACATCGCCACAGTGGTCAGGAAAATCCTTCTACGTGGCTCACCTCATCACAAAAGGTTTCTCAGCCAGAAAAAAAGAGGTCATTGTTCCCCTCTACTCGTCACTCATTAGACCCATTATAGAGTACAACGCTCCTTTTGGTATGTACCTCACAAGACATCTACAACAAATGGAAAGGCCACAGAAATACCTCACCAAGAGGATTAATGGCCTCAAACAGATGTCCTACGCAGACCATCTCAAAAAACTCCAGCTTTACTCCGTCGCATATCGCCTACTCAGAGGCGATCTATGCCCAACAGACAAAGCTATGTCAAACACAGAGCTGTTGGACATGCTCCACTTAAAGAAATCCCAATCCTTCCGAACTACATGCTATAGGGACATAAACCTTATCACCACAATAAACAGAACATGCCGGAGGGATAGATACTCTGGAACAGACTACCTATCAATGTCAAACAGAGCTCCTCATTAGCACTCTGCAAGAAAAATCTTGATGATTGGATGGGAGATAGTAAATTCACCCCGGGGGATCACTTCTGCGGCTCTGCTCAACAGGCGCACAGGAAAATAATTTTCTTGGGTGGCGAAAGCCAGGGTACATTTTTGGCTAGGCTTATATAGGCCCTGGGCCAATAGCCTAGTACCCTCCTATGAACCTAAACCTGGTGGACTTCTTTTAGACAGTTACCAAGGCTATAAACGAGGGAAAGGTGGTACACACAGCCTACCTAGACCTCGCAAAAGCTTTCGACACCATTCCCCATTCTGGTATTATAGACAAGCTCACTAGCCTGAACATAAACCCCTATGTCACAAGATGGGTTGCCAAATGGCTCAAGGACAGAACCCACATGGTGAGAGTTTCACGGGAGCTAGGTCTGACTCTAAACCGGTTACAAGTGGCATTCCCCAGGGCTCAGTCCTAGGACCCCTCCTGTTCGGCATATACTTCTCAGAGATACAGACAAGCACAGGAGGACTATGGCTGACCAAGTTCGCAGACAACTGCAAACTAGAGGCTATAATTGACTCACCGGATGACACAGACATCCTCCAAAAGGGTCTCACTGAGATGGATACCTGGTGTCAAAATCATGGTATCAAGCTAAATGCCAAAAAGTGCATAGTTATTGCCTTTGGAAATAACGAAGTACCCACAAACTACCACATAGGTGGTAGTCCCCTAAATACGGAAAACGTAATAAGGGATCTGGGGACCCACGTAGATAGCAATCGCTCCTTTGATAAATTGCCAAAGTGGTTAGAAAATCCTTCTATGTGGCCCACCTAATCACAAAAGGGCTTGCATCCAGATCAAAAGTGATCATTGTGCCCCTCTACTCATCACTCATCAGACCCATCATAGAGTACAATGCCCCATTTTGGATGTAAAAGCCAATAAATCCAAAAGGTAAACCCGAACCAAAAAACAAGCAAACCACGTCACAACAGGACCCGGAAAACCAGCAAGGTTGCAAATTGAACCCACTTTATTGTAAAATAAAACCAAGATAAAACCAAGCGCTTTCCCTCGGTTCGAGCTTTTTCAAGGTGAATGACAAACACTTGCTGTTTCAGCTCCAATGTTTAAATACTAATTTCAGTCGTCACATGGTCTTTTTAATTAACAAAATTCCAATGTGGCTAAAATGCAGCCGCGACACCCTCCAAATTACAATTTTAACTGCACAAAATGTATATAAAAACTAATAAAAACCAGATCCAAAACAATAAATGTTCCTTCATAAAACATAACCAAAATACA
This sequence comes from Protopterus annectens, assembly GCF_019279795.1. Taxonomy (NCBI): domain Eukaryota; kingdom Metazoa; phylum Chordata; order Ceratodontiformes; family Protopteridae; genus Protopterus; species Protopterus annectens. The sequence goes on from NC_056735.1 coordinate 369,578,550, forward strand.
TTTAAAAGTATGTGTCATAAAATTTGTAAATGCTGTTTTAAAAAACTTCCGGTGATACTGCTAGTCTTTTGTAACTAATAATAACCAGCTTTTACACTAAAACCCCAGTTTATATGGTACAAAATCTAATTTATAGTCAGTTTTTATATATACAAACAGGAATAACAAAGGTACCAATTGGACAGTACATCCTGTGTTAAAAATAACTTACATTAAAAAATATATGTTACAAACGGGCCTTTCTCAATTTTAAAACACTATTGATGTTTATAGTCTCATTCAAACCGGGCAACCTTGCTGAATCTAGTTTCAGTTGCCAGTATAGTTCTCTGTACTCCAATCTAGTTTCCCAACTGCCACCCCTGATATCTGGTGTTACTTGTTCCAAAACCATAAATTTTATAAGCATGTTGTTACAAGCCTGGGAATGCTTGTAAAAGGCATTACTTTCTTTACCCTTAGAAATGTCATTAAGGTGTTCATAGACCCTTCTCCTCCTTCAGACATCAGAAATACTCAGTCTAAAGACGTAAATCTCTTCTGGAACATCAGCAGAATGTTTTGGCAAGACAGGTATGTCTTGCATAGGATACTGCTTCTCTGGAATAGACAGCTATCCACATAAAACAAAGTTGACTGCTGTTCATACTCAAGTGCACCTTGGATCAATGGATGGGAAACATAAATTTTACCCCAAGACTGTCCCATGCACTACTAATGGACAGAGGCAGCTCCTAAATGTTTTATACCATGCATGGGTCTCCCTCAAATTATCTACAGTATGATCCCGGTTATTCTTGTTAGGGGTAATATAAAATTATCAGCAAAGGGATGGGGAAGTCCAATCTTTAACCAATTGGGATAGGTTAATTTGGACACAAAAAAGGAAACTGGATAGGCTTAAAATGTCCCACAAGGGCGCATAGCCCAGCAATTACCTATGAACCTAAGTGCAAATAATGGAAGAGCTTCAGGATAAAAGCAGAGTGCTACATATTTGCCAGCATCCTATACTTACCTTGCCGTCTATGATCTCAACCACATTAAAGGAAATTGTAGCAGCCACTTCCTAGCTCTGTTGCACTGACTGATAAAAACCCTGTGACCCAGATGACCAGAGTCTGAATAGCAACTGCGGTGCTGGAAGAATAGAAGGATGGGAGGCTATGGCTCACCCATTCTGGGGGGAGTGTGTGGTGGCATCTGGATTGGCTCTTTGGCTGCTCCAGATCTAAGGGTGGTGACCTGAAAGCATGGAATGCAGGAGCTGGCCTCGGAGGGATGTGAGCTGCAGCTACCCAAACAAGTGACAGAAGCCCTTGTCTGCACATGCGAAATAGTGCTCATATGCAGAAATGGATTACTGATGGCCTCTGCAGTGATGCAGGTGCTCACATCACCATCAGAGCTGTGCTTATGGCTGAAAACAGAAAAAAGTTTCCACTGCTTACGGGGCAGAGACACAAACAACCTTCTTGGCTGTCTGGGTGATGGGCTTCTCCAGAAAGCTTGCTCCATACTGTACTGGGCATGTCCCTAGTAATGGGAACAATAATCAGAGTCTCATGAGGGAAGCCATGATGGTCAGAAGGCACTGGGGACAAAAAGTACATGGAACAAAATCACAGTAGTCACAACAAACTTGCTTTCATACATTTCTCCTAAATTTTATTTCTAATGGTTTCCCTCGTTTACATCTGCTGTCCTTTTTCCAGCTGAATAATGGTGCTCAAGAAAAATTCCTGTCAAGTCCCTGTCTCTCCCATGACGTACATCAGTTTAAAGTAAAGAAACCTGATGTTGCGGTTAACATAATGAAGGTCAACTTCTCAGTGATGACTAGATGCATTCTGTCTTCAGAGTGTTTTTTTTCAGTTAGACTTCATTCACCAAACCAAGCAGGCAGTAAAACAAAACTAAACTACTTTCAACTTTCACCACTTTGCCACTGTGGTCAGAAAGTCTTTCTATGTGGCACATCTCATTACTAAGGGTTTTGCATCCAGGAAGAAGGAGGTCATCGTCTCTCTGTATTCTTCCCTCATTAGACCAGTCATCGAGTATAATGTCCCATTTGGCATGTACCTCACTAGACACCTGCAACAGCTGGAGAGGCCACAGAAGTACCTCATGAAGAGGATCACAGGCATTAAACACATGTCCTACATGGACAGACTCAAAAGACTCCAGCTATTCTCTGTCTCATATCGCCTACTTAGAGGCAATCTCTGCTTGACTTACAAAGCCATGTCTGACCCAACTCTGTCAGAAATGCTACATCTAAAGAAATCCCAATCCCTTCGCACCACACGCTCCAGAGACCTCAATCTCATTATCACAATCGACAGAATATGCTGGAGGGACAGGTTCCTCACCCAGAGACTGCCCATGCTCTGGAATATAATATGCTTCCCATACATGTTAAGCAAAGCACCCCGCTGACCCTCTTGAAGAGGGATCTTGATGACAGGATGGGTAATAGAAAGTTCACCCCAGTCCAGGGGATCACAACAGTGGCTTTACTTGACAGAGGCACTAGGAACTAACGTCAGGCGGCACGATGCCAGGGCACTTCTATGGGCTAGGCTTGTAAAGGCTCCAGGGCCATTAACCTAGTACACACCTATGAACCTATGAACTTCACATGTGATTTCTGAAAGAGATTACGTTTAGATTTGTACTTGAGCTTTCTGTGACTATGGATGATAAGCTTTATCATCTCCCTCCAAGTGCAATCCAACACTTGCCCCAGCAGGGTGGGGCAGAGAACACTGCCAAGAATACTACTACAGAATCAGAGTATCTTGCCAAGTGGGACGTGAAACTGCAGGATTCTCCTTCACCCGTTGTCTAAACCAGTTTGACTGCTGTATTGCTGAGTCAAACAAACTGACATTCTTCAGCTTTGGGTTGCTCCCCTTCCCTGTATAACTGACAAAAGATGTTTTTTTTTTGCACTGGGGGATCAACTTAGCACCAAAAACAGAAACCTATTCTCTGGGAAAAATTCTACACCTAGGCACATCTATTGATCACTGATCTCTCTAATTTATTTCAAAATCCTGGCTGCGAATAAAGCCCTAACTGTGAAACATACAAAACAAGACCAAGCTGCAACCCAGGCACTGGATAAGCCTGCTGGGAAGGCTGAAAGTGAGTGGTGAATGACAGTTTACCCATCCTGGGAGTAAAGGGACAGGCTAACCCACTCAGTGGAGCAAGCTAATGTACAATACCCGCAAATATTCTAAACTTCCTAATGTTAGTGGTATATCTTGGTAATTGGCATAAGAATCCCCAACTTTTAGTATTTATTTCTTTGTCTGTATATTTGACTCAAATTTATTTAGTTTTGTCTAGTGCCTTAGCTTTCAAATCTCTGCACTCTGAACACCATACTTAATTTTCTAGTCACTGGATGCTCACACCCCTGGCCTCTATTAACAATACCACAACAGGTCTCAACAACCCCCCCCATTCATTTAGATGAAGAATGATTGCTGTATTTAACATTCATTTAAATTCCAAACTCAGCTGAACATCTGTCAAAACTGACTCCAGATGTCCAACATATCACCATAATCTTAGTTGTTCTCAGTATGCTAGCCTAGTCTTTTCTCCTTTTCTGCAGCCGTAAACCTCCTTCTCCCAATACATTAATATTACCATACTCAATGGGCAAAAATATACCTCAGTTTCAAATCACTGTCACTCAGTAACTGGCTTAAGATTCAGACAGCTTACATCAAAATATAAGAGAATTCACCGATTCTACAACAGCATAACAAAAATCACATTCTCCCAAAAACCTCTTTGTTGCTTCCCTGTAAAACAATCAAGCAGCTCCATTTATGTATCTGGTACTGCCAATCCACCCAGAATGCACCAGGTTTTCTACCTTCTCAAATGAAAGAGATCACCACATTTTAACAGACCTAACCAATCATCCAGAGCATCAGCTAGGAAAGCTGGAAACTCAAAAGAAATGTAGAGCTTGTACTCTCTGGTCTAGTTCCAGTCTCTTGATGTCAGATTTGTATCCCTTCAGTAATGCCTCAAAACATTTAATCACTGAATCCTGCACAGTTTCCCAATGAAACTTGGAAGCTACGCCATATTCTTGTCTCAACCTTTGTCTTGGAATGTAGTTTAACAAACCAAAGATTAGAGTAGCAGCAGTAATCAATCACCCAAAAAATATTAAATTTCTTTATCTTGTATCCTTATAACTACTTTTGATATCACTGTAGCCAGTGGCTTTTCAGATAAAGTACAAATAAAACTGGTGACAGCTGACGCCACTGATGGGCCTCTCACAATACTTTTTTTAAGGGCAATAAAAACATCATGCATCTTTTTCTAAGCCACTGAAGCACAGACTAGTCTAGAATGTCTTTTGAAAATCCAAATGCATTGAAAATTGTCTTCAAATTATACCACTCTACTTAACTGAATACCTTCTCTGTATCCAAGCTTACCATTGCCAACTTGTCTATATTCTCCTATGCAGCCCTCAACAATACGCCTGCCTCTAATATACTGTATCAAATATCTGCTGTCCCTCAAATCCACATCAATCACTGTCGAATAACTCCAGCATACGTTTCACTAATCTTGCTACTATGCTGGACATCAAAAATTATAACTGTAGTTAAGTATGGAAACTGGTCTGTAGGGACATGACAGGTATGGGTTCCTGCTTTCTTTTGGCAAAACCACTAGTAAGAATGACGTGTAATTCTTCTTCTAAGAAACTCACTGAACACACCCACTGTGTAGGGAGCCCACTTTATCTTTACTTTGCTTCCATTCTCGTTTTTACTAATAAGTAATCACTGCCTGGAGTTTTACTTTATGTTTTGCTCTTCACAGTTTCCCAGATTTAATGTGTTATAGCAGTCATTCATTAACCTGTATGCCTAGAATACTATACAGACAAACTATGCCTGTACTACTATTATCTTCTGGAAACAAAAGTTGTGAGGTAACCTCATTTCCCCAACCACCAGTCAACCCTCCTCTAACTACAACACATGGGAAAACTCTTCTAGTCATAGTATAATCAATCAATAACATATTTCATACGGGTCTATATTAGAATATCGAAAGATGTAAACACCGAATGTTTAAATGTCGAACTGTATTCAGCGAAAGCTGAAAACAATGAACATACAGAACAGTGAATTTTTTCCTAGGGAAAAAATTTGCTGTTCCAAAACACATACACACAAAAACAATCACACCAAACAAACAGCAATCCACACACATACACCTAAAATCTTACACCTAACCCTACACTAAACTATACACACACCACAAACTATCCACTTACCTTAACCCAAACCCTAACCCTAAGGTCCGTCACTATCGCACACTCACCTCACCCGCGCCCTAATCCTAACTCATCTACCCCGCCCTAACCCTCAAGTCCACACAATCGCACACTTACCTGACCTGCGCCCTAACCCTAACTCACCTAACCCACCCTAACCCTCACATCCACACAATCGCACACATACCTAACCCGCGCCCTAACCCTAACTCACCTAACCCACCCTAACCCTCACGTCCACATAATCGCACACATACCTAACCCGCACCCTAACCCTAACTAACCTAATCCACACTCAATCGCAAACTTACCTGAACTCAACCCGTAACGTTCCACCACAGTGCTGAAAATACCGAAGCAACAGAAATGGACAACCGAATTCTTTTCCTAGGAAAAAATTTGGTTTTCTGTTGCTTCGATATTTTTAGCTTTCACTGAATACAGTTCGACATTTAAACATTCGGTGTTTACATCTTTCGAAATTCTAATATAGACCCATTTCATACACTACTCACACGACCAAAGTAACTTATCCAGGTCAGTTAAAACATACTAAATATTCAGAAAGCACCACAAATGTTTGTGAGGTAAACACCTTAACCATTATGCCAACTCCCCCTATAGGTATCATGAGGGATGACAATGTTTTACCTAATATTCAAAAGTCTAGAAGGGAGAGATGCAGACCATCCCTGGCAAAAAAGCGTGTCTGTTGACCGTCTCCTTCCATAATGATAAATATTGTAGCGCTTAGAATAACTTAAAACTAGGCAATCCGTTTACCAGCTATTACGTGCCTAGCCAATAACCAATGACTAACAAAGGGAGAAAGAATCAAATCCTAAATCTTGTGTTAGTAAGACACCTCTGCTGGTGTAGATGGAAAAAGGCCTGAATACAATTCAGGTGATCAAGAATTCAACTAATGGTTTTGGCAACTGCTGGGGCTGTTGTGGGAGAGGGGAAGAATGAAGAGGCTTTCCTGCTCTCCCATCTTCAGAAGGGGAAAGGGGAGTATGTTTGGAACACAAAACCTGTAGTTCAATCCCTGGTGTGGACCAGGGATCAGACATGCATATCTGCCTTGGGGTGGGCAGGCAGAGGTGTGAATGTACACTACAAAGTTCATTAGAAGCTAATCCCTTGGATACTGAAGGGCTTGGAAAAAGGGGGGAACAAACAGATCCATCAATGGGGCAAATGTAAGGGACAACTGAAGGTCAGCAGAGGAACGAATTAAAAAAAATGACACCCAGATGCATAGTTGTACTGAAACCCATACAGAGCAATTTAAGTCACTCTAACAGTTAAGACCATTTATTATTCTTCTATGCCACGGCCATGATTAATTACTTATACCAATAAATGGAATGAAGTAAAAAAAAGATCCTAGCAATCCAGAGTCTTCACTGAGTAGTAATACCTTAAATCTACTTTTAAGGAAGCCCAGGAGAAATACATTAATGCTACTTGGCTTCTGAATTCCACAAACTTTTTAAAAGTCTTTATTAAGGTACTTATACAAATAAAGCCAAACCCCACTAGATGAGGGCAGGACATATTTTGCTCAATTTACGGGCTTTGTCAGTACCACGTAACTGGACAGAATTTGGTCATTTTCTGAAAACACTCTGACAAGCCCTTATAAAGGGAGATACATATCATGTATGTTGTGCAACCTGAGAATACTACTACCCTAACCCATTTGGTTGAAGTTTGGAGGAACCACTTTTCCACAGGAAGAGAGAATCTCCTGGAGGACTAAGGATGAGGAGATGGCTCAGTCTAGAGTAATTCAATAAAGCATCCCAAACAAATTTGATTTATCCATTGGGCAATGGGTTGCTGTCCTTTACCTTGACCAGAAAAGGGTTGAGTTTGCAGCCAAGCATGTTACCTACGTAAAGACCATGAAGAAAGTATCCACTGTCTCATTTTCACACTTAATTTGGGGGAAGGGAAAGACATACAGGTCAAAATATAGGTTCACAGGTAGGTACTAGGCTATCGGCCCTGGGGCCTAAACAAGCCCAGCCAAAAAGGTACCCTGGCTTTTGCCACCCAAAAAATTATTTTCCTGTGCCTCTGTCGAGCAGAGCCACAGAGGTGATCCCCGGGGTGAATTTCCTATTTCCCATCCAATCATCAAGATTTTTCTTGAAGAGTGCTAATGAGGAACTTTGTTTGTAGATAGGTAGTTTATTCCTGAGTACGGGAAGTCTCTGGGACAGGACTCTATCCCTCCGGCATGTTCTGGCGACAAGGTTTAGGTCCCTAGAGCGTGTAGCTCGGAGGGATTGGGATTTCTTTAACTGGAGCATGTCCAACAGCTCTGGGTATGACATAGCTTTGTATGTTAGGCAGAGATCACCTCTGAGTAGGTGATATGCGACGGAGTAAAGCTGGAGTTTTTTGAGACGGTCTGCATAGGGCATCTGTTTGAGGCCAGTAATCCTCTTTGTGAGGTATTTCTATGGCCTTTCCAGTTGCTGTAGATGTCTTGTGAGGTACATACCAAAAGGGGCGTTGTACTCTATAATGGGTCTAATGAGTGATGAGTAGAGGGGAGCAATGACCTCTTTTTTTCTGGATGAGAAACCTTTTGTGATGAAGTGTGCCACGTAGAAGGATTTCCAGACTACTGTGGCAATGTGATTATCAAAGGAGAGACTACTGTCCACCTGTGTCTCAATGTCTCTTATCTCACTTTCGGTTTTAAGTATACTACCGCCTATGTTGTAGTTCATGGGTACAGAGTTTTTACCAAAGGGGATGACAATGCACTTTTTGGCACTGAGCTTGAGGCCATGGCTTTGACACCAGGCATCTGTCTCAGTGAGGCCCTTTTGTAGGATGTCCACATCGTTAGGAGTTTCGATTATGGCTCCTAGTTTGCAGTTATCTGCGAACTTCGTTAGCCAAAGACCTTCTGTGTTAGCCTGAACTTCAGAGCAGTAGATACCAAACAGGAGAGGACCCAGGACTGAACCCTGTGGTACTCCACTTGTCACTGGTCTGAAGTCGGATTTGGAGTCTGCTACTTTCACAGTGTGGGTTCCGTCAGTGAGCCAGGTGGCAACCCATCTTGTGACATAGGGATTTATACCTAGTTTAGTGAGTTTATCTATAATTCCAGTGTGGGGGATGATGTTGAAAGCCTTGGCAAGATCTAGACAGGCTGTGTGAACCACCTTACCCTTGTCTACAGCTTTGGTGACTGCTTCAAAGAAGTCCATCAGGTTTAGGAGACATGATCTGCCATTTACATACCCGAACTGGGTGGGAACAGAGTTTGGAGATTACCAATGTCTTTGTTTATAGGTTATACGATGATACATTCCATGGCCTTGCAGACCAGGCTCGTCAGGCTAATGGGGCGGTAGTTCCCGGGGTCTGTGGTGGCTCCCCCCTTGTGGAGTGGGATAACTGTTGCTGTGCGCCATTCAGCTGGCACAAAGCCTGAGGTGAGGCTATGATTGAACATGGTACTTAGGTGGGGTGCCAGTTTGTTCTGTAGTTCATGTAGAACGCAGCCTGGGATGTTGTCTGGTCCCATGGATGCTGAGTTCTTGGCTTTGGAGAATGTGGTTTTTACCTGTGCAGCCGTGATTACAGGAACTTTGCATTCTTCCTGTACAGAGATGGGCTCTTTAGGGGGTGAGAGGGGGGTAAAGTTACCACTGAACCTATCTGCCAGGATGTTGACAATATCAGTTGGGTCTGTATATTTAGTGCTATTGTGCTGTAACTCAGAGCAGATCTGAGTGTTGCCATTGATATTCTTGACATAGCTATAGAATGCTTTGTGGTTGTCTTTAGAATCAGTGGCGATTTTGTTTTTGTAACTAGCTTTGGAGGATTTTATCAGGGATCGCAGCTTCTTACTGAGGCTGACCAGGGAGCTCCTCCACTCATGGGATTTTACTCTCTTTTGCAAGACTTTCTTCCTTCTGTTGTACAGTTTGTTTATGGCAGGGGACCACCAGATTGGCTTCCTTTTTTTGGAGGATAGCACGATCCATGCACTCATGTAAGTGCTTATAAAGTGCAATTGTGTAGGATTCAGTAGTCGTAACTGTATTGTCCATCTGTATGGGTGTCATGAAGTTCACCATTTCTGTCTTAAGAAGCATGAAGTTGGCTTTGGAGAAATGTTTTACCATGGTTTCTTTAATTGGGGGTGGAGGCAGGATGTGGATATCTAGGGTAATTAGCTTATGGTCGGATCAGACCAATGAGGCGTTGACTTCAGGTGTGGAGCACCGGTCACTCGTATTGGTAATGACTAGATCTAGGATACTGTTGCCCCTGGTGGGGGTGTGGATAAGTTGATCCAGGGCATTGGAGTTTATGAATTCCAGAAAGTGTTAAGCAAAGGAGTTGGTACACGAGTAGTTTTCCCAGTTAATGGTGGGGTAGTTGAAATCGCCCATTATTAGGGTGTTTGGTTGAACCCTAATATTTTCCAGTACATCAAGAAAAGAGGAGTGGGAATCCTGGGGCATGGTGGGTGATCTATAGCAAGCTACGATTTGGATAGCAGTTTTGCCCAGAGTTAGTTGCACTTGGATAACCTCGGCTGCATTATGCTGAGCAACTAGCCTGGAGGTGTGGATATCCTTAATAAATATGGACACACCTCCGCCTTTGGTGTTCCAGTGCAGGTTACATGGCCGAAAAGTGTGGTATGAGCTAGCCTGGTAGTGCAGGGGTGCTCTCTGGAGCCTTGAACCAGGTCTCAGTCACTGTACAGATATCGATGTTCTCCATTTTAAGAAGTGCCTCGAGTGAGTGCATTTTGAGATTTAGACTTCTAGCATTGAGTAGCATCACCCTCAGTTTTTGCTTGCCTGTTCCTGTTATGTTGGTGAATTTGTCATTTGAACCTTGTCTAAAAAAGGCACTATAGGGGCAAGAACCTTAGCCAGTATCCGGAATCCCAAGGGTGACAGGTGCAGGCCATCTCTGGCAAAGCATCGTGGTCTGTCGACCATGTCATCCCAGGCAGACAGATACTGGATCCCTTTAGAATGGCACCAGTAGCTTAGCCAATTGTTGAAGTCAAAAATGTTGTCCTTGTACTGCGGCATCATTCTGGGTGATGGCAGAATGCTACTCAGGGCTAGGGTCATACCTGCCTGGGCTACAAGATCAGAGAGCTCTTCCATGTCTCTTTGTATGTAGTCCAGGGAGATACGTCTCAGGTTGTTCACACCAACATGGACAATGACAGAGTCATATCTGTACTTGTTGTGGAGTGACCTGAGTGCGTGGGTTATGTGGCAGATCCTGGCACCCGACAGGCACCTGACAGTAACCTTCTCCCTGTTTAGCCTGGTGAGTGGGACATCAGTGTGCCTGACTATAGAGTCACCTATGACTAGTGTGTTGGGTACGTTGTTTTGCCTTATTGGCTGTGGTTGAGTGGCACACTGAGTCTACGGGCTATGTGTCATTTGGGTTGTGTTGGGGGGTGGAGGTTGCTTGCATTTCTGCTTTGGAGGTCTCTGTTTCTTGAGCAGATTATTATTGAGAATCTCCGCAAATGTTTTTGTGCTTCTATGTGTGGATTTTGGTGGTGCAGATTTAGTGAGACTATGTGATGAGTGTGGTGTGGTGCAAGTGTTTACCTTCTCCTCTTGACTGTCAAGTTCAGTCTTGATTGGAGAGAGCTTTACCTCAAGTTTGGCTAGATAAGTGCATATCTCACAAGTTGTAGTGTTGGGTGGTAGGAGGAGAGGGTTGTCTGTGTACATGAGGCCACTTCTACATTGCCCCAAGATGCTCAGATTCATCAGATAGACAGGAGAGAACAATAGGAGCTGACCCTTGGACATGCCTGAATAAAAAAAACTATTTTCCGCTAGATAAGTGAGTACAAGAGCTGTTTTTCTCTAAGCAAGTGAGGAAAGTAAGTACCAAAACTGTTTTCCTCTAGGTAATGAGGAAGGTTGAGTGCTTTAGTAATTAGTAGGTTATTTAGTGCTTACAAGTTCTGAACAAGTGCTGATCACGAATAAGCAAATTCAAGTGCTAAAAGTAAGTATCTGTATCTGGAGTAAACTAGCTACAGGAAAGGGGGGGAAACAAGTGCAAATGTGGGCTTTTTAATCAGAAAGTTGAGAGAGATGGAAAAATTGCCCAAACGGCCAGTAACTACAATTTCTGGGCCAGAACCACTCCTTATGTGGTAGATAGGTTACCTAGTGCTTACCACTCCCATTGATAAGCTAGAAGGCTTCCCTCCAACACAGAAAGCTTGGGGGGGGGGGGCACAGAAGCTTACATACAGTCCTGGATGCAGCAAATCTGAATCTGGACTACACTAGTTACAGGAAAGTTTTTATATGTATGTATGTATGTGTGTGTGTATATATATATATATATATATATATATATATATATATATATATATATATATATATATATACACACACACACACACACACACACACACACACAGAAAAGTAGCTAAAACAGCAGTCAAAACAATTCAAATGCAGTGCAAGCTAGCACACTTGAGTATGTAGCAATTTTAGACCAAACAGTTAAAAAAATGCAATTAAATTAAAAATGACTAAAAACAATGCAGAATGAGTCTATTAGGTAGAGTGAGGTAAAGAGATGGGACTGGGGGGAGTGTCCCTGATCAAATCTACAGTGGGTGCGGGCAACTGCAAAAGCCTCCAAATTTAAACAACAACACAGGAATAGGGAGTGTGGGTATGGGAAAACCAACACCTTCAGCAGAGATCTGAAAAACTGTACAGTGAAACAAAAATAACAGTGCACAACTCTGAAGTCAGCCAGCAATGATATAAAATTAGTCAAACAACAATTACCAGTACACAACTCTGAAGTGCCAGAAAAATATACTCAGCTCTGTATATCTCCAGATAGTTTGAAGAGCACTCTTTCAGGACACAGGAAAGCTCCAGCAATGATATGCAGACTTTTTTACTAAGAGGGTCTAATTTTATGCAAGTAATCCTTGAGATGGTCAGATAACACACAGGATGTAAAACCAGTTATACCAACTTAAGACACAGAGAAATAGGGGGAGGGGGAAAAACACCTCCAGCAGAGATCTGAAAAACTATACAGTGAAGCAAAAATAACTCTGAAGTCGGCCAGCAATGATATAAAATTAGTAGAACAATTACCAGTACACAACTCTGAAGTGCCAGAAAAATATACTCAGCTCTGTATATCTCCACATAGTTTGAAGAGCACTCTTTCAGGATACAGGAAGGCTCCAGCAATGATATCTTTTCTTGTAGGTGACAGTCCCTTGATCGTACACTTGAAAATGTCCCCAGAAGTAAAAGCCTCAAGGTGAGCTCTAGAATAAGGGGTTGGTCTAGTCCAAGTGGGCGAGTCTGTACTTAATATTTATGTATCGGGTCCTCATTCCCTTGTGCATTATACACACATGCATGCACACACATATGCACACTCTCACTTAGCCACATTTAAAGTGTAACATATACCACCACACAATACCAAATTATTCAAAAAATAAAAACAAAATAAGCAGGTTAATAAAAAGAAAACATATAAGCACAACTGTAGCACATCTCACTGTGTACACACAAAAAAATAAAATTAATCCCAAAAGGTACACATCACGGTGAACATGGCATATATGTAAGCTTCTTCTTCTTCTTTCAGCTTTTCCCGGTTAGGGGTTGCCACAGCGGATCACCTGTCCGCTCATGATTGGCAATGGAGTTTTACGGTGTCAAGCTGCCAGCCCGGCACCCAAGCTTCCACAGAAGGCACACACATGCACACAGTCACACCTAGGGCCAATTTAGAGTGTCCAATTCACCTACAGCATGTCTTTGGGATGTGGGATGAAAACGGAGAACCTGGAGGAAACCCACGCGACCACAGGGAGGACATGCAAACTTCGCACAGAAGGCACCCCAGCCGAGAATTGAACTGGAGAACCTCTTGCTGTGAGGTGGCAATACTAACTGCTGCACCACCGTGGCTGCCCATGGCATATATGTAGCTACAGTTTTGAAATAGGTTTTTCATATACTATAAGGCTGTGACTCTCAATACCATGAGCCTACTGAACACTTGCATCCTTTTAGCTGACTCTTACACAAAGGTACACTGTAGACATACAGCACATTACTTTTTTTCCTACTCTGTGCCTTTCAGCTGTCTAGCTCTGCTCTATCAGCTGGTCCCCTATAAGCTAGTGAGTGACAGAAGACCTTGGCAACTACCATTCAGCCCACCATCAGTAAGGTTTCTTTCTCTTTCTTTCTTTCTTTCCATAGCTGTCTGTCCTCTGTGCACACCCACAGCATTTATGGACTGGCATGTAATGGGCTTTCAGGTCTTGGCATGCAATGGATAAAGCCCTAAAGGCAGCACTGCCATGTGATCCCTAGCCTCCAGTAGTGATTCTAATACAGAACATTTGCCGGGACAGTTCTCCCACAAGGAGAGGTGGCCCAGCTTAAGCCTCGTTACTCCTGCTCTTCCCCACACCAACTCCAACAGGCATCTGAGCCACTAGTCAAAAGGGATTACTTGGGGTCACAGTCGGGGCTTTTATCCCTCAGCACCAGCACAGCTAATTAGGAACACAGTATGTTATGCATCTGGATTTCCTTCCTGGATCTCTTGACACAACTATGCATGTATTTTAACAACAATGAGCATAATTTCCACTCTACACAGTTCTTCTTCGATCCCAAAATGGTGAACAAGTGGTTTGATAACAAACAACGGCCTTCAGCATTACTTCCTAATTTTCTGAATGAACCTTTGATGGAGTTGCATCCAACAATGTTTTCACACTTAAATACTTTAATATTTATAAGCATCACCACATTTTCTGGCAATAGTAGTCAAACTACATTTATTTACAACAACCAAGTTGATTACTCTCCAATCAAAAATTCCTCCTGAATGAAAATTTGTATCTACACACAGATGCAGACTATGAAAGCAGTTAAAACCTGCCTCTATGGAGCACTGGGATGAATGGCAGCTGGATGACATGGGATCACTAAGAAATCCAAAGACTGGACTGGCCAGTACAAAAACTATGGGAGCATGCAGCTGACAACAGCTTGTCCATGCTGGTCACTGGGTTTGTAGCCTTGTCCAGTACATAACTAGCTCAGAGGAGAAGACAATGGCATGGCAAATGACAACCTGGATTTAGACAACTGTATCCACAAAGCTGTATACAGCAAAGCAGTCTTATTGGGCACATGCGCTGGAGCACGAATGTGTGTACAGGGCAGCACCGCAGGAGTTTGGTGACATTAGGCTGCAGGGGCGTGCAGCACACAGGCAAGGGAAACCTTAACCACCTTCTATAGCTGCTTGGACGATGGTCTTTTTCTCAGCTCTCTTATGCATAAGGTATCATTACGCTAACTTCTGACAGGGATCAAGGATCCCCCCCAAAGGCTTTCAAAGGGTGCAAGAATCAGGAGGTGACAGAATGAATGAGGGATTGCCCTGCAGATGAGGGCTGATAATTAGCATGTGAACAGGCAAAATGTACATATAAAACATGAAAAGTTATAAAGATTATATGTTCCACATAACATACGATTTCTCTATTCTTACAACTACTTCCTCCACAGAAAGGCAATACCAAGCATGCATCAATCTTAAGAGTAGAAGGTAAAAAATAACACCAATCATATTCTTACCCCACCACCATCACCACTGCCCTCTTGTTTCTTACATGCTTGCAATTAATTTTTATTGTTTAATAAAATGGCACTTTTACAGTTACCCTCTCAAGACATCTGCAACAACTGGAAAGACCGCAGAAATACTTCACTAAAAGAATCACAGGCCTAAAGCAGATGCCCTATGCTGACTGTCTAAAAAAAAAACTCCAGCTATACTCTGTCACATATTGTCTACTCAGAGGCGATCTCTGCTTAACATACAAGGCCATGTCGAACCCAGAGCTGTTGGGACATGCTACACTTAAAGAAATCCCAATCCTTCAGAGCCACACGCACCAGGGATCTAACCCTTGTCATCACAATTAACAAAACATGCTCGAGGGATAGGTTCCTGACCCAGAGACTCCCCATACACGTCAAACAGAGCGCCTCTTTGGCCCTCTTCAAAAGGAACCTTGACGATTGGATGGGAGATAGGAAATTCACCCCGAGGATTACGTCAGTTGCCCTGCTAGACAAGGGTCCAGGGAAGTAAATATTGTGGGAAGAAATAGCCAGGGAATTGTTATGGCTAGGCTTGTATAGGCCCTAGTGCCGACAGCCTAGTACCAACCTATGAACAACTGCACAAATATACATCAACTGTACATTTAATTTCATCAAAAGTCATCAATGTTAATATTACCACTACTTGTAGGCTAAAATTTACTCTCCAATAATGTCCTCAACTGACCAAACCACTTTCCTATTTTATTTATTTATCTATACTTTGTTGACCTGGTTAGTCTCACTAGGCTAGTAGCCTCTTTTCAGGACAGGCCCGAGATGGTGTTTATACTACTAGGGGAAATTTGCCCAGGGCATCAGGGAAAGTACAGTTGTGTACCCTTACCATAAATGTAGATATTCGAGTGCATTCACTGTTGCAGTCATTATATTTGGGTAATCTGCTGGCAGGTTGCCCTCAGTCGGCCTGAATTCCAAAGTCTTGGGTCCTGCGTCGGTTGCTGTCTCCTCTTCTATGATGTCAGGTCGTCAGGGGTATAAAACATGCAGCCGACACCATTTTCTTTAGTTTTTCTTGCCCTCGATGTCAGGTGCCCCCAAAAAAGGTAGCCATAAAATATATATATATATATATATATATATATATATACACACACATGTAACAATATAAACTTTACTTTCATCGACAAGCAAATACACCACATAGGTTGTAGGAGATAGAGAAGGAAAGATAAACTGTAGAATGACGGGGATGGCGGGAGGGTAACCTGGACTGCAACAGTGAATACACTCGAACATCTACATTTATGGTAAGGGTACACAACTGTACTATGTGCTTCGTGTTTCACTGTTGCAGTCATTACATTTGGGTAGAATCCCAAAGCTATGGTTCGGTGGCTGGAGCTAAACAGCATTAGGTGTGGCTATAAGGCCCTGCAGCACTGCAATGGCAAAGCCTGCCCTGGACTTAGAGTAAAGAGGCAAATGGTTATGCTTTGTAAAGGTGGGAACAGAACTCCAGGTAGCAGCCTCTAGAATGTCTTTGATTGGTACTCCTCTGAGAAAGGCTGCCGAAGTAGCTGCAGCTCTGGTGGAATGAGACCTAATGCCCTTGGGCACAGGTTTACCATGGTGTAAGTAGCAGAAATGGATGCAGTGGCTTATCCACTTTGAAACTGTCTGCTTTGAGATAGCCTTTCCTTCTGATCCTGCAGCATATGACACTAGTAATTGCTCAGTTTTTCTTAGAGCTTTTGTCCTGCTCAAGTAGAATTTTAGCTGCCTGTGTACGTCCAAGGAATGCAGAATTCTCTCCCCTTTGTTCTGCGGATTTGGATAAAAAGTTGGCAGATGAATTGTTTGGTTAAGAGCCACACTGGAAACCACCTTAAGCATAAAAGTAGGATTTGTCCTTAGAGACACCCTATCTGGGTAAAATATGATAAAAGGCTCCACAGCCATGAGGGCCTGTAGCTCTGAAACTCTTCTTGCTGAAGTAATTGCTAGTAGCAGAGCTGTCCTCCATGATAAGAACTTTACATCAACAGTAGCGGCTGGTTCAAATGGAGGTAGGGTGAGCTTTTCCAACACATAATTGAGGTCCCATGCAGGTAATGGTGATCTTCTAAGGAGGCCTTAGGTTTTTGGCTCCTCTAAGATACTGCTTTAGTAAAGGATGAGAAAAGATTGGTGGCTCTGTATTGTAATGAGCTGAAATGGCAGAGGCATGGATTTTGATTGATGAGAAAGATAGGCCTTTGCCAAGCATCTCAGATAAGTATTGTAATATCTGAGGAATATGTGGTTCTGCTGTATCAGCTCCTTGTGCTTGATTCCAAGCACAGAATCTCTTCCATTTGTCAACATAAGATTTTCTAGTACTAGGCCTTCTGGCTTCCAAAATGACATCCATCACGGCTTTATTGAGAGGTGTCGTTCGTATGATTACATGATTAGCCATGCTGCCAGGTTCAGAGTTGACTGTGCAGGATCTGATTGTTTTGCTGGGACAGTAGTTGTGGTCTTTGAGGCAAGATCCAAGCTGGGTATTGAGACAAGTTCCTTAGGATTGGGTACCAGTATTGGCAGGGCCAGTCCAGGGCAATTAATATCATCTTTGGCTTCTCTTGTCTGACTTTTAGGAGGACCTTGGGTAGAAGAGGCAGAGGAAGAAAGGCGTAAACTGACAGGTTTTTCCAACTGAAGGATAGGGAGTCCACTTTCCATGCTTGTCTGCGATAAGTCCTTGTGCAGAATCTTTTCAATTGATAACTTTGAGGAGAGGCAAATAGATCTATGTCTGGGCTCCATCATTTCTCTGCTGAATACTTGTGGATTTAGTTTCCACTCGTGAGGATCCATTAGGTTTCTGCTTAAATCGCCTGCCAGAGTGTTCTGTTTTCCTGGCAGGAAATGAGCTTGAAGATTTATTTGGTAGGTCAAAGCTGTGTCTCACAGTGCCATGGCTAATCTGCAAAGGGGGTATGAGCGTGTGCCTCCTTGCTTGTTAATATGCCTCATGACTGTGGTGTTGTCCGTCTTTATCAGTAGTTGTCCTGGATGAAGTAAGTCCCTGAAGGCTGTTAGGGCATTTTGAACAGCTAGCATCTCTTTCTGGTTGATATGTAGATGCATTTGATTTGGTGTCCACATGCCCTGAATGCATCTTCCTGCCATGTGGGCCCCTCAGGCATAATCTGATGCGTCTACTGTTAAGGTTTGGCTGGCAGGGGGTAGAGTGCAGGGCCATCCCATGTTTTGGTGACAGGCCTTTGCCCACCATAGAAAATCCTGTTGCAGGCAGGGGATGAGAGGAATCATTGTTTCCAGACTGTGTGAATGTTGACACCACAAACGTTTTAGGTACCACTGAAGTTTCCTTGTATGCAGTCTTGCATATGGAATTAGTAGGATGCAGGATGCCATGAAGCCCAGAGTCAGCAGAATTTGTCTTGCAGAAGACTGGGTTTTTGTTGCCATCAGTTTGAAGTAAGTAGTCAGTTGCCTTTGTATGTCTGGTGTGAGGTAAGCCATCTGGGCAGTTGTATGCAAGCTTGCACCCAGGAATGTTATCTCTTGAGAGGGTACCAGTTGCAATTTCTTTTCATTTATTGTGTACCCTAGGCATGCTAGAAGCCTTTTCACAAATGCCAGGTGTCGTAGAAGAGTGTCCTTGTTCTCTGCTTGAATGAGACAATTGTCCAAGTAAGGATATACTTGAATACTTCTTTGTCTGCAAAATGCAATTACTGGTGCCAGGCACTTTGTAAAGACCCTGGGCGCAGTAGATAAGCCAAAGCACAGTGCAGAGAATTGGTAATGCATTAAGCCAGCCTTGAATCTGAGGTATCTTCTGCAAGACTGTCTTATTGGGACATGCAGGTATGCCTCTTTTAAGTCTAAAGTCACCAGCCAAGCATTCTTGCCCAGCATGGGCAGAAGCTGTTGCAAAGTGAGCATTTTGAATTTTGGAATGTCAAGGTATGTGTTCAAAATTGATAAATCCAGTATTGGCCACCAGGCCTTGTTCTTTCTGGGTACCAAGAACAGTCTTGAGTAAAAACCTTGTCCTTTTTCCTGTTCTGGTACTGTCTGAATGGCCCCCATATCCATGAGGGACGTAACCTGTTTCTGTGCCTCTGCCCATTGGGTTTTTGGCAGGTCTGGCCAACCATTTGTCACTGGAAGAGTGTGGAAATGGAATCTGTATCCCTGTGATACAATGTTCAGTACCCACTTGTCCTGGGTTATTACCTACCAATTTTGAGCAAAAAGTGCTAATTTTCCCCCTATGGGTGCTGCCAAAAGATAAGTGCTTTGTGTAGGCAGAGGGAAGTCATTGGGATTGCTTTCTGTAGGTTTGCACTTTATTTCCTCCAGATTTGGAGATGGATGCACCCCATTGCTTTGACCTGTATGAGTCTTGAGCCTGGTACCTGGAACCTTTAGAGGGCATCTGGATTTGCCCCTTTGAGCTCTGTCTGACACAGGAAAGGACCCATTTTTTGTAGGCCAGTGTCTACTGAATCTAGGTGGCTGCACTTGTAAGAAATCTTTAACAGTTTGCATAGACTTAGCTTTGTCTTCCATTTTCTTTAAAACCTCTTCTGCCCTAATACCAAATAGAGAATCATGCTTTAAAGGTGCATCTAGCAATTTAACTTTAACACGATAAGGCAAATTTTGTTCCTTTAACCAGGCATGTCTCCTAATGAAAGATCCAGTAACTGCGGCCCTGTAGGAGGCCTCTAAAGACTCAAAACCACATTGCAAAGTATGCTTTCCAACTTGTTCAGCTGCATGCAATAATTCCTGCAATTCCTTATTTTCTGCACATTCTGAAATCAACATCATTTTCTGTTTTAGCAATCCCATAACATGTTGTTGGTACTTAAGCATACGAAATTGACAGTTTAAGGCCCTGATTGCCAAGGTTGCAGATGTATAAACCTTTTTTCCCCATCTGTCCAGCGCCCTTGAATCTCTGTCGGAGGGGGTAGGGTTTTTTGCTGTTGAGGCCTTAACTCCCTTTGGACCCTGTGAAAAAGTTTCAGGATCAGCAGCAGGGTTTCTAAATAAAAATTGATGAGAGTCAGGGATCCTGTAAAACCTGTCAGGCTTACTGGGAGCCGGAGGTAGAGAGTCAGGGGTCAGGCTTGACTCCGAAAAAACATCATCCACAATGTCTAACACAGGGAGAATGGCTAAAGTCTTGACTCTCCCAGTGAAAATGCTCCCTCAAAGTATGCAAGGTTTCTCCAAATTAATAATCCTCAGGAGGAGATGCAGATGGAATAGACTCCTCAGCATCAGAATCCTCATAGGGAGGTAAAGATAATTCCTGATCAGAAGAGGAATCAGAAGAAATAGAAACCTGATCTGAAGATTCATAGTCAGTGTCTTGCCTAGGCCTCTTATCTGGAGGGGGATGGGTACCCCTGATCAAGGTAATAAGGTCTTCAGCCATTTTGATCATCTGTTTTTTAGGCATAGAGGCCTGTGCACATGGCTCAGGCATCATTTTTTTAGTTTTAGAAGGTGTCTTTGCCTTTGGTTTTGCAGCTTTCATCAGTTTGATATAAAAATGTTGAGGTCTGAATACACCCTCAGAAGCCAGTGCCTGCTCAGCAGCTCCGGACCCATACGAGGGACATACATCCGTCGGTCCAATACCTTGAGTAACTTGCGGCATGCCGGACTCCACATGAGTGTTGGTAGAGGCCTGCGACTCGAAGGTAGCGGGTATCAGGGGCTGCGAAAGTGCCTCACTGAGTACCGGCGAACTGGTGACTGGCATAGGAGAAGCTTCGTCATCGGTTTTGGTTCTTGACTGCCTTTCTCTGCCCTTTTCTTTGCGTTTTTTATGTACTCCAGTAGTCAGATTGCTATCTGATGACATTTCTAGGTAGTTAAATCTGTTTCCAAAATACTTAGATGCAAAAATATACAGACGCTTTATAGTGCGTTGGTTAAATCTAGCACAAAACCGACAGCCAGGCACGTTGTGATCAGGGCCTAGGCAAGGAATACAGTATAAATGGAAATCCTTATGAGGTATTTGCTTCCCACAAGTAATACAATTATTAACTTTTTCTGACATTGGTAAAAAGCAAGAAAAAAGTTTCCCTAATGGGATACTTAGCTATATTGAAGACTTCGGTTCTGAAACTCAAACGTGAATATTTCAGTAGTCGGCCGACCGGCACTTGCGAAATGCTTCTGCTTCGGGCACCGCACGGCAAGAAAGACTAAAGAAAATGGTGTCGGCTGCTTGTTTTATACCCCTTAGGACCTGACATCATGGAAGAGGAGACAGCAACTGACGCAGGACCCAAGACTTTGGAATTCAGGCCGACTGAGGGCAACCTGCCAGCAGATTACCCAAATGTAATGACTGCAACAGTGAAACACGAAGAACATCTTCTCCTACTCTTTTTGATAGGTGCCATGGGATCATTTACGTTCACCTGAACTACCGACCCCTCAAGGAGATGGAGCCTCACGTTAGCATTTCAGCCAAAGGATAGCATGCGATGGAATGCAGCATTCCCTTATGCTGCACTGTAGTGCCGGCAATAACTCTACCTGGTATGGGAATAAAACCACCATCTTTCTGCACCAAAAGCGAGGGTGCTACCTGTTACACCACTGACAATGCAGTTCAATTTCAAGCTCTAGTTTTCAACCCTCCTTTTACGTTCAAACTGCTTTTTTGATTAAGTTCAGTACTTGCTTCTGACATTGTCCTTCCAGTTTTAACAGCCTTAACTTCACACAATACTAATTTCATCCAACTACAGATCTCTAATGATTTCCTTAAGATGTGTTTTTACATGACAAATTCCACTACTGCTTTGTCACTCCATGTAGTGTGACCTTTACTGCAGTGTTACCAGTCGAATAACCTAAGACTGCAAATCAACTTTGCTTAGTATATGTTTTCTTGCATTAAAATCCTACATTGCGCTATAGACACAACAACAACATGAAACTAGTGATGGACATATTTGGCTCTATACTGTATCTGAATGCAAGCTATGCTCGGTGCTGCCAATCCATCCCTCCCACCTCCAGTTTCTCCATCTCCTGTCCTGGGATCGATCCTCTGAACTCATCACTCCAAAGAACAAGTCAAGAAGTGCTAAGATGGTTCATTTTAACAACTTAACGTTAAATATGCTCACATCTCTAAATGAAGCATAATGTGTTTTTCTGGACAACTCTTAAAAAAAATACATGCACATATAAGAAAGCCACTCATGTAAGTGTATATTAAATCATCAAAAAAATCCTCATCATCATAAAAATACAATAAGAAAAAGACTAACCTCTTTGGCTCTCTGTACAGCATCGCTTGGGGGATTCCTGATTTGTGGTGATGACTTTGTATTAATCTTGTCGTATAGCTGTCAAAAGAAATAATTAAATTTTATGTCATGTGAGAAGCAAGACCTGAATCCACTTTTGGTGACAAGATTTACCTGGAAAGCTCATCCTCATTTCAGAATCTGAACACAAGACAAAATGATCCTTGATAAAAGCGAATAGATGCTATATCTAAGACAAAAGGTTTTCAGGGCTCCAGCCTTTGTCACATAGAGAGTTGAAAGTCTATGACCCAGATGACCGGAGTGTGACTACTGGGACTCAGGTGTTAGAAGAGCTGGGCAGGGGAGAGTGGGAGTGATCAGCCAAATTGCTCCCTTGCAAGCAGTGACTTGCATGACAACATTGCTACAGGATAGAAGGACATGGGCATGGCTTTTCAATCCAACGACTATAGCCCTCTAGGCATGTGGTGTGGGAGCCCACACACCAGGGAAAGGTGCAGAACATCCCTGCAGTAATGCAGGTGCATGTATCAGCCACTACAGGGGTTGGAAGTTAACCACAACCCCCCCTTCTATAGTTCCTGAGGAAGGATAGGCTGACAAAGTGCAAACAATGGTGAGAAAGATAAAAATTAAAAAAAAAGTATAAAAGTGTCCCAAGTGAATAAAAAACATACTGGAAGCTAGCACATTATATATGTACTGACAGTTCAAACTACCACATGAGAATTTCCAATTAATTCAGAAGATACTTACCCGAGTAGCCGAGTACAGCTTTATATTGTTATACACAATACTATGACATTAGAATTAAACATTTAGAAGCAGTTGGATGTAGTACTCGCATAGCTGCAAACTTTAACACTGCACGAAAGGCAAGACAAACAGTGCAGAGATTACAGGAAACTGGTTAGCATACCACTTTAAGTACAGCCAGTGTAAGTAATTTATCTGTCACCTTCTTTAAGGAAGGAAAACATGGGCAAGCATCCTGATTTTAAGCAGAATTTAACAGAATAACAGAAGATGGAAATCAGTGCTGATTAAAGCAACAGTAGCAACTTGGAGTCTTACATGGAAGAGGATTCTTCCAAGAAATGCCAGAATTTTCAGTTTACTGAGGGACTGTTAACAGGTCATCACATAGGCCCCCATAGTCCTTTTTATGTCTCTAAAAGACATAGCTTACAGAAAGAAAACAAGTTCATTGGAAAAAGGTCAGAACAAACATAATGCCTCTATACAAAAATGAATGCTACAGATTACACAACAGTCTAACAAGAGTTATTTCGAATTCACACGTATCTCACTTCACTCCTTGTTCTTTGGATACTTCCTCCCCACTGACAGAATTTGCAATTATTTCTCACTATTTACTCCTTAGCCTTTGGATACCGCCTCTTCAGTGGCACTAATAGAATTTTCAGACAAAAATCATAAAATGAATCATGTTTAACAGGTGTGTCCTTGCATAAAAATGTTGAGCTATGCTACATCAAATATTTCAGACCTACCAAACTGTGTGGAAAACAGGTGATCAGTTGTATTGAATCATGCAGACTTAACAGAAAAAAAAAACTTTGACATAAATGGCTGCAAAAGCAAGCGGAGAGCTTTAGTCTGGGTGATTTTTTTTTAAAGTCACAAAAAAAAAAGTAAGTGACTATCACTACAGGGGAAAAATGTGCTTCTGAATGCACCTATATTTTGGTATTTAGCATCAATATGTATGCAGCAAAACGCACTTCGAGAAAAAGTGGACACGAGTAAAACAAAAACATATATTTCTCTGCACACAAGGATCTGCAGCTCCAAAACCTTTCTGACAAAAATTATGTTAACGATGACTTTTTTTTTTCAAGAAACAAACTTGCAGTCTAATACAAAAGCAGTTTGAAAGGTATGTGTGACGGCCTCTCTTTACCCCGGGCCAGTAATAAAGGAGTCTCAATCCTCACCAGTAACACTGGTGAGAGACGGTCACTAAGAACAGGAATAGATTTACACAGTATTTCAAATGCAGCTCGCTGCATCAAGCACAATTTTCCCCAAGAGCACACAGGGAACCCCCACCAGACCTGGGACTGGACTCTGCCTCTCCAGATCTCAAACAAGACTCACTTTGGAGCACTGTACCCCAGTTCCAAGTAGTTGACACACCCACACCTGGGTATTTGATTCTTTCTCACACACACACACACACACACACACACACACACACACACACACACACACACACACACACACACACACCTGGGAAAGGCTAGAACAGATTACTAACTGTACCCCTTCTGTCCAGACTATAAGGTAACTTATGCCTGCCACCAACCAACCACTCTCAGGCTCTTACAAGGGTATCCAATTATACCGAGTAAAATCAATACTAACATAAATGGTAGAGCGTAACCAAAGCAGCCAGGCTTTTCGGAATGGCCAGTGTGTCACTAAATAAGCACAAGTACTCTCAAAACTTTAAAAGTATTCTCTAAAGACCAGCCACAATGAAAGGTATAAAAATGTTTAATAATAAATAATAAAATAGAAAACATGAGAATACTAAATATCTAAGTACAATAAACATCAGAGTTTCAATCACAGGAGAAACAAAAATAACACAGCTGGACAGATTCAAACAGATGCAGAAAAACATTACTTAACTAATCTCACTGCATTTCCTGACTGTCTAAAGAATAACTGTTCCCTAGCTAACTTAATTAATCCAGCAAGGCAAGATTAGATGCTGAGATGCTTACTTCCACAAGGCGAGGTGATGAACTTCCAAGTAAGTGAACTGAACAACTGAACTAACTCAACTGACTCATAGATTTTTATATCAGGTTCCAATGAAAATAAAACAAAACAAGCTGCTGGGAGAGTTCCATCCTCTCAGTGCTGGTTAAAGAAGGCCATCACATTTGATCACCTGACTCTGCTACAATACATACTCAGAGCTTTGCTAAGATCAGTTGCAGTATTTGAAAATTATAGAATAATTTCAAAAACTTCTACTCTTCCCTTCCAGAATTCTTTGTTTAAACACATACATTTAATCAGTTACAATAATACTATTGATACATTTTCAACACAAGCATCTGTACAAGTCAGTATGATAGTCAAATAACACAAAATTATTTACAAAACTCCAGCTAACTATGCTGGCATATGTTACACATGCATTGCCCTATTCTCCCTTGCATAGATGGCAACACCTCACATCGTCACAGTATGATATGAAAATCTGCCAATCATAAAATTCAAATTCAAATGCAAGTAGGATGTATGAAGATGTCTGAAGAAAGGGGCCCTTTAAGGGACTGCTTTCTCAGTTCAGTACTAGGCCAACATTCTGCATTTCATTAGCTTGTAAAGAGTAGACATGCAGAAGAAAGCAACATACACATAGATCATAAAGTGTATGATCCACAGTGGAAGCCTTGTAGACTTGTTGACATATGATGCAATTTAACAGCCCACATAGGAAACTTCTGTCTGAAGCAGCAAGTGGACCTGGCAGTTTTCTTGTGTTTAACAGCATCTCTGATGAATCCACAGGCAAGCAAGATGGAAAAAACAGACTCTGTCTTCTTAGTGTTTGACTGGCCTATACTAATACCAGATAACCTACAATGATGGACTGTACCATTGGGACACAAACTCTCCTGGACTGCTGTGAAGCAATCAGGACACAAAACTGTACCAGCAAGCAAGGGATCAGACCACAAGGGAAAAGGTGCATATCTAAACATCCTTCTTCAATGTATACAAAACAGGTCTACTCTTCCTCTTCCCACCAGTTCCTTTTTTTCTTGTAGAAGGCAAAAATACAGAACAATGTCCTTCACATCAGGATAGAGGTTAATCACTAGTCTCCAGCAGTCAATTAATACCACCTTAAGACTTCCGCTTCTTAATCTGAAATAAAGACTGGGATCAGAACTGCAAATCAGAATGTCACTAGATTGATAAACCCTCTGGAATTGTGGGCCACCATTAGTTATATAATGTGGGTTCATAGCACATTCTGAAACTCAAGAATGCCCCCAGTGAAGTGCGGGGATGACCCTGCCCTCCCTCACATATTACGCCTGTTTAGATATTACATCATTGCTAAGAAGTAAACTGTCAGGATCGCAAACAGATTTACTGGGCAGGACATCAGATGTCAGAGTCCTGGCTGTAGAATGGATTACATATGTATGGGTCAAGTCTAAGGAATTTATGGGCTAAGTCAAGTGGCACATATGGCAGCATTCTCAGGGGCACTGCACAAGTCAGTATGGAAGACAAGGATATAATGAACACCTGGCTACAATCAGGGCTTTGTTTCCTCCTAAGGAGTGTTGATGTGAAAGGTGGAAACTGTGAGACTAGAATGAGGATTAAGTTAGCAAACACTAACTAGAAAAAGAAAGAGGTGTGGAATAGTACAAAGAATCTTAGCTTCTCCTCTTAAAATATCAGAGCAGAAAACAAATACCAAGGGCAGGAAACAGATCAGTGGCAAAAGAGACTCAAAGGTAATAACATGCACTTGGCTGAAAAAAAAACATAAAACTACTGGAGGCACAGCAGAATGTTGTAGAGGTTAGCATTGCTTCATAGCTCTTGATTTTTCCAGTTCAATTCCTGGCTATGATACCCTATGCATGTGGCCTAAATGTCCTCCATGTGTCTCCAGTGGCTTCATGAGATTTTATCAGCTGCTGAGGATTTTTTCCTACATTTCAAAGGCATGCATGCTGTAAGGTGAAATGGTGATTCTTTAAATTGCCTGTAGGTATAAGTGTGGCATGTAAGAGTCTGGACTGCAGCCTAGAGGGGCACAGCTCCCAAATGCAGCTAGAATTCATAATGCAAAGGTCACAGTAGGAATTCACAACAGCAAGAACACGCTAGTCATCACCAAAAGATTTCTGGCTGGGAATTAGATTAGAAAGGCAGTTATAAATTTAAACTACATTTTCGCAATCTTACAGAGTTCCACACAGCAGCTTAGAAAAATCAGAAAGGTCTTATGTATTTTCAAGGTTGGATGCATGCATGAAATACTGGTTAGGCAAAAAAGACACAGAATCATAGTGATTGCAGTCTACAGTCTATTCAGATGAACAGACAGCAGCTAACACACCAAAATGGATCAGTACTACAACAGGTTTGATTTTAAAGCATTTATATGGAACAGTGCATAAGGCCTCAAAAGAACCATTTGCCTTTACTTCTGGTCACACAAATGTTTGTCACAGAGTTGATTGAAAAGAAGTTGTAGAAATGAAGGCAAGAGATAAAGCAAACTCTGTGGTATAGAGGGAAAAGTCCTCACTACAACCTAGACAATTACAGTTCAGCTCTTGGTTTGGGCACAGAAACAAATGGACACAGGGTAGGATGGAAGTGAGAATGAGTGGCTGATGAGAGCCAGTTCAGCCTGGCGGACACAGAGTTGGTTTCATTCAGCCAATTGCAACCAAGCAAGCAGAGGCCTGCATGTCATTGAAAATGCCCAGGATTGGGGAAGTGGACTCAGCTCTCCCAGCCAATGATGGCAGCACTCAATATCATGTGGGTGGAAGCATGTACATGCATGTAGAAGGGTGTACAAGTCTTTGGTTTAATATCAAGAGCACAAAAATCTCAAATTCCTAATGCACTTTTGGTGGCAGAAATGCTCTACAGAACTGCATGTCTTAGGCAGCCACAAAAAGTGAGAAGTGTATTTTACAAGAAAACTTCTATTGGTTTATGCAGATACCTCACTGGAGCCACTTCAGACCTCAAAAGGGGTCTGATATTAGCAAGTCTGGGAATGGGTAGTTAGTAACTAATCATGCATATATGGAAAAAAAAACTTAGATGTTTCTGTGCAGAACAATGTCGACTACCATGGCAAATATCCTTGGGGCAGAAAAAATTACCAAAAGGTAGTATCCTGTAAATGCAAGTGCTGGCATCATAAGATAAAATTCTCAAGCTTTTCATTTAGAGTTCCACAAGACTCTAAGCACAATCCCTATATTCTGTCTCCTACAAGCCGTTAAGGGGTGATCTATAGCTGGCAAACAAGGCATCTACAGAACCCACTTTGATTGTCCTTTATATCCTCAAAACAAACATCACCAGAATTACTTATTCTAAAGACTAAAACCTTGCCTGTGATATAAACAGTACCTGTTGGACAGACAGGAATGTATCCCAGAGACAACACCTTCTCTGGAACAGGATCCCCATCCATGTGATGCAGAATTCCTCCATAACCCAATTCAAGTGTAAATTGGACAACTGGATGGAGAACAGGA
The DNA here is from genome assembly GCF_019279795.1 of Protopterus annectens. Lineage (NCBI taxonomy): Eukaryota > Metazoa > Chordata > Ceratodontiformes > Protopteridae > Protopterus > Protopterus annectens. Next base: position 369,607,186 of record NC_056735.1, read on the forward strand.
AATTCATCCCTTGTTTGGCACCCATGTTTCTACTGGAAACAGGTAGCCTGTGAACAGTTCATCTCCCAGGCCCCTGTTTGTTAATATTTCATCTCCCAAGCCCCTGCCTACATGACCAAGGGTACAAGAACTAGTCAATGACTTGTGATTCATGGCTAGATTTAAAAAGGCACTCACTAGTGGTTATTAGCCTATTACACACTCATGAACCTAAAGTGTGACAGCAAGCCATTCAAGGACTCATTGTTTCCTGACATATCCAACATGCCCCCCCAAAGTAACAGCATGACTCTGTTTGGAGTCCAGCCATTCAAAACTTAATACAGTTAATCCAACTGTAAAAGGCACTCCAATTTAGAATAAGGTAGAGCTTCTCTAGACAACCTTGAGCTAAGGGATTAGCTCCAAGATGTGGTCTAGGTGGGCAACATCCAAAAGTCATCTGAAGTCTCAGGTAAGCCGCACAATGTCACTGTCAAATTTCATTTCCTTAAATTCTAGTGTAACCAATCGGTGCAGAGGGCATACTGCCTGGATAAAATCTGTGCAGATGTGGGAAGAATATACAAACTTCACCAAGACAGTAACTGATTATCAAGAATGAATCCCAGACCATGAAGCTGTGAGGCGCAGATATTGAAATACAACAGCCATGTTGACCTAAACTGATGACAAAGAAAACAGCCTTAGCCAACTTGCCTACAGCAATAAAGGTGCATCATACTTCATGAAAGTCTATTTAGGTGGCAATGTATAATCATTTTTTCAGCATTGGACCTATATGAAGACTAATGAAGAGACAATACTTTACCCAAGGTTTGGAATGTCAATAATGAATACAACTTGACTACATGGGACAAGCAATTTAATACCTACAAGACAGAGGAGGACAATGCCATCTTTATACATCTGCCAAAAGCAGTGGATGAGTATGTAGAACACTGGATCTTGCATTACCCTGGGTTCTGAATATCAACTTACAGTACTGCGAGACCTTGTGCTCCCTGTAATCAAAGGTTCTTGCATGGTCCTGCAGATGGAGATATGCGGTGTCACATGGCTTCTGCAGTAAGAGAGATAACTAGTTTACTATATTGTTTTTAAAGGAAAGGCAACAGAGAAAATAACAGCTATGAATTCAGAGACTCATAAGTGCGAGTCCTGGAACAGTGAGACTGGGCAAAAATGGGGGCTTACATATACGAAGTCTGAGATGCTAGATGCTATGTCTTTGAGTCTTCACTTTTCTCCAAAATAAGCCAATCTCCAAGTTAAAATAAATATAAGTTAGTGTGGGTAGGGTGGAGGTGTAGCGCCCATACTGGAGGATGCAAAAAAATACTTTATAGGAGAATATCGACTTAAGACATTTGCTGTTCTGAAGTGTCACAGTTTTTGTAATTTTGGGATTTGGCATTACGTCTTGGAATTACAACAAGCTGTTGGGGGGAGATCTATACCTGGCAAACAAGGCATCTTCAAACCCCACACCGATGGTCCTTCATATCCACAACAAAAACATCACCAGAATTACTCATTCTAAAAATTTAAACCTTGCCTGTGATATAAACAGGACCTGTTGGAGAGATGGGAATGCAACCCTGAGACAACACCTTGTTGCCTCTTCATCTACCAAACCATTATTTTTTTTACGAAGCACTGGGGGATAAGGACAACGATACCCCAACTCCTTACAAAATGAATTAATTAAAAAAAATCTCAGTGTTAGAAGTTTACAGTGGTAATGATAGTCAAGGAATTCTATCAATGTAACATTCTTGAGAACTATGCCAATGTAATGGCAATGTCCAGTATTCTTCATCAACACCAAGCCTTTAATCACATAATAGGAGACAGTGAAGTCAGGTTCTACACTGTGATTTATACTTAGCCAAGACCTTAATAAAGCAGTCTTTATTAAAGTGTCAGTGTAGCATTAAAGGAAAATCAAGACTCAGTTTCAAGTAAGTGGTCAACCTTTCTAAGGGAAGATGGCTTTGAGATGCAGTACTTCCAAACAGAGTACAGACAGTTGTGAGGGGTTATCATCTGCATAAAAAAAAAGACTTCAAAAAGTATGAAACGAAAGTGAGGTATGTTTAATAGTCTAGAATGTCAGCAGTCTAAGGTACGCCACATCATCCTCGATACTTCTCCAGAAGAAGAAAACAGAAATATGAAGAAAATGTTCAAGACGACATGTCTTTTATCAGTTTAAATGAAGGATTCTGTAGATCATCCAACTCATTCCACAGGGATGATTCGGAGGGTGATGAAGTGCAACCAGGACTGAAATCAAAGGAAAGATGCAAATATGACATGCTGGTTAGGAGATCCTTACTGTCAAAAGGGCATATTTAAAAACAGCTGGGGGTTGAAAGAGTACAACCAATATAAGGTAAGATGAGAGTGTACCAAGTGCAGAGTTTTGTCATGCACTCAGTCAAGTCTAATTGATATTGAAATGAAATCACTCATCCAAGGGTGGGCTCAGTAGCAGAGTGAAGGAGGAAAGTCAATGAGGCAGGCCTCGACTCTGTTGAGTCAGAAGATACCAAGCAATCTAGGGGAGCTATTTTCAGGCAAATAACTCAAAAAAGACAATATTCAAACATTATACAACTCCCTGGGGTCGAGTAAATTTAAAGACATGCAGGTAGGTGCCTGTTGTGGGTGCGCCTTTGTTGAAGGTCAGGCACTGGGCTGGCAACTCGACACCGTAAAATTTCACTGCCGGTTATTAGCGGACCAGAGTTCCACTGTGGCGACCCCTAACTGGGAAAAGCCAATAGACAGTAGTATACAACAGTAATCCAAGTCTCAAGTCAGTAACAATAATACTGAAACCCACAGCTTCCCAAAAAGCCAAGCACAGGCCACAGTCAGACAACAAAAAGGCTCAGTGACTAGGAGGATGACAAGCCTATGGTGGCTCTGTCATCTGAGCAAGATGTACATGGTGAAGGAACAGAGGCTGTCAAGTGGGTACTATGCACATCGAAGTGCAGCCAGGCCTACAGCTCTTAAGTCTCATCTCCTGACTCTTTACTCTGGGTAGACCTGCCCTTTTCGAGATGCACTTGAATTGATGACATGCTGACCATTCCTTGCATTCTCTTCCCATCATTCGGACTTTGATCAATGCAATCTTTGCAAGGCAAAAGAAACCAATGAAAGTCTCAATCAACGGCCAGACAACAAACTGTACCACAACGGAATATTGGCAACAATAGAAAATATTATGTGAAGGTACAAGTCAACAATCAACACATCCAGTTGTGATCCTGTTTGGGAATTGTGTCTTGAAATTTAGCATTTAATATGGTCAGAATGGTTTGTTGTTTTGGCATAAAATGTGGCTACATTGCTGCAAAGGTTGTTCTAGGAGGAAACTCTGAAAAAAGGGTTAGAAGGTACTAAACACTGCATGCCCTTTAACCATGGTGAAAAGAAATCAGCAGGGCAGTCATACCCCATGATCAAAGGATCTGAGAATTAAGAATGCAGATATAAAATAGTACCTGCAAGTTACAGAATGGAGATAATATCCTAAAACAAAATCCCCCAGTTATTTTTTTCTCCTCTTTTTCGATCCATATTTTCATCATTCCCTTAGTCTTTACTCAACACCCCCCATTCCAATCTTCAACACAGTAAGTGAAAGGCCTAAAAGGTATTGCTTTGCTATTCTTTTCCACCTCCATGTTAACAACTTAGTCTAACAAAAACATGCTCCAGTCAACAACCATCTATTGCATTGGGCAAGAGAATAAGTAGGAGTCTGAAATGAAAAAAAAAGATTAGAAACGAAACGCTCAAAATCAAATGTGTTTACTACACAGCTGTTATGCAGCTCTTAGAAGAATTATTTATCTTTCCTAAAGCAATCGAGAATGCATGTCTTTGTGCCAAATGAAACATCCAAATATCAGATTAATTACTGCACTAGACAAGACTAAACCACATGACAGTGACAAACACTGAGGAAATTGGGGAACACTTACAGAAACACTAGCAGAAATGATTTAAAAATCAAGGACTATGGATAAAAAAAAAAAAAAAAAAAAAAACAGGTGTTAAGTAGAGTTCAGGTAAAACATCTGTAATGCTTGCTAACATTAGTCTTATCCACCCTAACTGCAGTACCTAATGCAAAAGACTGAAGTGAAATTTGCACAACTGTGTACACACACTCATCCATTCTCGTTTTAAAATCAAAAGAAGATACTATACAACCACTGTGAAAAGGCACAATATACATGCACGCTGTACTAACATAACTTACAGGAATTTCTAAATGGTAAAATACACAAGGCAACCACATTTAAATGGTACTGGGTCACTCACCTTGGTACGGTCATATGCAGAAGTCGCTGACAGTTATGACTACACATTTAGGACACCTGTAATCAAGTGACGTATGCTGCCTAATAAAACTCATGCATCAGATTTTTTTTTAAATACTACAGGTGCCTTTCCTTCCTGCAAGATTATCATTTCAGTAGAAACAAGCGCACAGCTGCTGGTAATTAAAGCTATTTTTGCTCAATAATTTGAAGTTCAAATTCTTAACAAATAGAAGGAAGGTGGTTTGCAGTTTCAAGATGAATGCAATTACACAAAATGTACAGCAGCATAAAACCACAACTGCAGGCTGCTACCACCACATGTAACAATAAGACGCAGTCTAGTGGTTAAAGGGCAGACACACTTTGTCAATGCTTGCTTTCATCAAAATGACCTACAGTCCAAACAGTGGAGGATGTAAAGTAAGCAGATATTTAAAACACATTAAAAATGTTTAAAACTAAAGGAAACAAAGTGATCTAGGAAAACACTGTGAAACAAGACTCATTTACACCTCTAGTCAGTTGCAGCAGAAAGGCAAAGGTTTAGTTTAGCTACATATAAATTCACAATGTATAACTGAAGATATGCTATTACAAGCCTGACCATCATGTTTCATGGTAAAATGAATTTAAATTGCTAAAGGTCACTTTCACAGTTATCGTGAAATAAAGTTTAAAATATATTTCAATACCCAATGCTGTACCATAATGTTCCTATAACATGCTGAGAGGGCATCCATGTATTTGCCAAAGTGGAATGGAATTTCAAAAAAGAGAATAATCAATGTGAATAAACTGTATAAATGAACAAATTCATGTGCTAATTCAGGCACTTAACTGTACTTCCCAAATTAGCTACAAGACTGACAGAAAAGTAACAGTGCTCATAACCTCTCAACTGTCCAGCTTTGTGTCTCATATTTTTTGTCTATTCCTCATAAAATCTGTGTTTTTTTGGCACATCACTGAGGTTTGAAGTAAATAAACTCATATCCTTCAGAAAATACATAATAATTAACCTATTATTCAAGCAACATTCTAAGTTTATAGGAACAACTTTTAAAATCTGTCACTATTTTTGGGCCATTGTCCCCACATTATTTCTGGCTTTGTCCAGATTTCTTGTGCTGACAGGTTAGGACGTATAACATTGTTTTCAGTTAGCATTCTGAAATTCAATATTTGGTAAATACTATGAAAAAGTATCATGCTACAAACACAGTATTACTTAAATACTCCTCAAACAAAAAAAGAGCCACAATGAGCGCAAGTAAATACATTTTCTGAAATATTCACCTGAAAGCCAGACTATTATCTGCCATGACATGTCTAGTCTTTCTGCTGTCCACAAGGCCAAATTCAATACACAAGTTTGCAGTGGGCAATGCATTTTTCTCACTTAAAATTATACAATTCATACACACAAAGAAGTGCTACATAGGTGTGGGGTGGAAGTCGAATAAGAATGGCTTTCCCAGTTGTAGGTTAAAGATAAATATGAAATACAGGAAAAGCAGAACAGAGATCCCTTTGCAGCGTTCTGTAGCTCAACTGTGCATATATATGCAGACCGTAAGTAGTACCTAACCTACAGAAAGAAAAAAAAAACTCTCAGAAAGGCACTCAGGGCTGGGACTGCAAAGTAAGCAATATACTATCCCTCCCTGGGGGAAAAATAACAACAGTCACTGCCCCCAATGTACAAAAGTGTGTTTTACTACCCGCAAAGCACACTTAACTAAACTCAATGCATTCTCAGCAAAACTTGAAGAAATTCACAACACCTGGGGGAAGGCAGACAGGTGAATCCTCTGGTAGACTTTGGGCTGATAACGAAGTACTAGTCTGAATAAGTGTTGATTAATGAAAAAGGAATTGCAAAACAATTATTCTTAAGAAGTGATCTGTTAACATAGCCCAACCCTGAAAGGCTTGCACAGCAACACTACCATCTATGAATATAAAATGAAGAGAGCTAAAGTGTTTTCACAGAGAAAATAAAAACCTACAAACTGCACATGCAGAACAGCATTATGTTCTACTGGCTGTCTTCTATCATTCGCCATCAGCCCTAAATTAATTTCATGCTACAACGCTCACACAAACCTTTCTTTATCTTTAGGTCGCAAAGATATTACATGAGTAATGGGAAACCAGATGACAACAGCTGTGCTCAAACACACAGCTCCAACTAAGGACTGGAGCAGCTTATATATGGATAACAAATGCAACATGAACAAGAAATTCAACTTTTAAGCTGTTTTCCGTGCTTTGGGAAGGAAACTCAAAATATAATGCAGTTGCCATTAACATATATAACAAAGGTCATCATCTGTTGCATTACAATACTAACACATACTTACATTAAAGCAGCACCTGTTAGACCATCAAAATATGCATAAAGCCGTATATCTGTAGCATCATTAATATGCATACATGTTCATAAAGCAGTAATTGTATAATTCACACACACACAGGGTCATATACCTGGTTTTGCTCTACTATGCTGTCCTTTAAAACACACAGCCTATCCTATTTGGTCAACTAAAAAAATGTCTGCAGGGGTCTACTACTGTAATATAACAAACAGTACAAGTACATTATTCAAACTCCCTTTTTCTTTAAAATGTTCAAAACAAATTATGGATTTCATGGAAACTACATAAAGAGTGGACTGATATGAAGAGCTGCCCTTGACAATAACAATGTTAATATTCACATGTAAATTATCTTCTGTAAAAAGAGGGTAAAACCGCCATGAGAAAAACAACAGCTGGGAAAATTTCACATGGACACTAATCAAGGTTAGGAAGTGATGACTTCAGCACAACTCATTTATTAAACTGTCTCCAAAGTTATGAAAGAAAGCTAATGAAAAAAATCCAAATACATTAACATATGTTACAGCTAAATCATAAAATGGGTGCAATTTAAAGAAAAAAACCTTTTCACATAGTCCAGATCAAAAGAAACAAAATGAGGTTACCTGCACATAACTTTTATGGATTGCACTTGTGCAGCAGTAAAAGGAAGTAAACCTTTGTGGGGGGAGTATGCTTGTTAAACAGTAACAGAAGCTAAAATGATTAAACTTTTCAACAGCAATATGTGCAGAAAACCACACACCACGCAAAAACTGGTACAAAAAGTTTGGTTAAACTTAGAATTAATGAATATGTCCAAGACCTTAATTTACTTAATGGTAAACAAAGGGCCTTTAGATTCTGTGTTTTGTATATTCCGCAGTTAGCTAGATGTGGATTCAAAAAGTTAGCCTTAAACAAGTTCACGCTAGTGTGACTGTCAAATTTAACACATAGCAACACTTAATTTCTTAAAATTTGATCACTAAGCAACTTGTTTAATTGTTCTCATATTTTGATAGTGATGTTACACTGATTATGCATTTAAATGCAGTAATTTAGAACTTTTTAGTATATCTCAAAAGGTCTGCTGTTGAGACACCATAGGCAAGAAGCAGCAATAAAAGTAATGGATTACAAATGTACACTTTCTGCCACACTGCGGCATAGAAGGATAAAGCAATGACTTTGTCAGAGATGACCCAAGTTTTAATAGTAGCTCGGATGCTTGCCGGTGTTAGTTGGAGAGAGGTGGAAGTGAGTGGCCATTGTCGGTTTTACCATCTTGGGGGGAAATGAGGCTAGTCTGGCCTGCCACAGGGGTGACAACTAGGGAGAGGACTAAGTGTTATACTCATTGGAAATCGAGCATGCCGAACCTTGTCTGTCAGACAGCACTCTATTAAAAAAACAGAACATGAAATGCAGTGGCATACTTCCCCTTGGGTGACAGCTAAGATGGAGTACAAAGAAAGGGGAAGAGGGCAGTGCTCTGATGGGGAGAGGTTAGACCACTTCCTAAGGTCAGTAGGTTGCACTGCTCCCTACCACCTGACTCTCACCAGGGAAAAAAGAGAGAGGACTGGGCTTCCCAAGCAAGAATGAATGTGCTGTACTGTTCCTCCCTAGCTCAGAAGTGCCCAGCTGCAACACCCCCTCCACCGAATAAATGAGTGAAATGGCTGCAGACAAAGAAACCATCAGGAACAGTCCTCTTGGAAAGCAAAAAAATGTATATGTTATGCTTGAACATGTTGGACTTGCAGGTCTTCAGCTCTCTATAATCTACTGTGGTCACTTGTGTCTCAGGCCTAGCAATCTTTACTAGCAGACCTTGAAGTGGCTGTTTAATAGCAGCATGTGCAGTGATCAAGCCTGATTTCATCTGCTGAGTTTGACACCAAATCAGCTAATTGGAATCTGCTTCTCATCAGCCGCTCACAACTTGGCAACTAAACTACCAGCACCATTGCTCCTTTGGTGTCACTATTAGTATTCTTATACCTCCAGAGGTCACTCTTTAGCAACATCTACATGAAAAAAAACTCAGTTAATCCAGTGGCAGTTGCTGAAATGTATTAATCTGCTCCATGAGGTATCAACCTTTGAAATGATTACCCGACACAAGCAGTTTCAGAAGGCAAAGCTCCCCGAGTGAGAGATGTGCAAGGGCTTTGCCCTCCAGGCAAGAAATGTATGTATGTCTGCATGTCCCATTCACTGGGCTCATTTGTTCACATTATATGAAAAGTGAGTTGCAAAAAAACCCTAACCTTTACCATCATACAACTTCTTTCTCATGACTGCTACTTTCTTTTCCATCTTCTTAACTTTCAGGGACATTGCAATAACTTCTCACAAAAGTCAACACAGCTCTATTACTGTACAATCAAACTAATTTCAGGGCCACTCAGGAAATTTTGAGCATGACTCGTCATCTATCTCCACAAGATGATTTTAAATTGTTTCACTATGTTGTTTTAACAATACTATCAACATTAACTGACTAGGACTTCCCATGTGGCTGCACATTGAGTAACAGCTTAACTCTAGTTCTCCCAGTGTGAAAACAGAAACTCAACAGAGAAGGCCATTAGACTTTTGTGTTTATGGGTAAATTTCAGTAATTGGCTAGTAAGTGCCTGGATGATAAGAAAAAAGAAATATAGAGCACCTGGAAAAAAATCAGCTACAAAAATTGAAGAAGAAACACTGCCTGGGGAAAGTTCTGCAGCTGTTCAGCAAAAAGCAATGCAACCTCCAGACATGACTTCCAGTAACCTACAAGAAGAAGACAAGTACACACAGAGCTGGTACATCAACACAAACAACAAAAGGCTTGAAAAAATGAAAGAAGCTTTAAACAGATATCTAGATGAGGTGGTAAAGCTGCAAACAACAGAAGCTGAAATGAATAAAAGGCTGGCTGAATATGAGACTGATCAGGAAGAGATGTTTCAAAAATAACAGAATTAGAGGACACAGCACATATGAATAACCTGAGATTTTCTGCTATACCAGAGAAGCTGGAAGAAACAGGCTACATTAATTTTATGAAAGCACAAATAAGCAACTGGACTAGTATTCCATAGCAGGAGTTGTTTGTTGAAGGGGCACATTGTGTGTAACCTCCAAACCTCGCTATGAGAAGGCAACCTAGACCTTTAGCAGTAAAGATGCAATCCTACCAACAGAAGGAGCTGATTCTGACAAAACTGTGGCAGAAGACAAAATACTAAAAGTAGGAGACAGCATATTGCTTGTGGAGAATGATTACTCATTGTATACTAGACAGAAAAGGAGCAAATTTATTCCACTATTCACGGCATGTCAAGATGCAGGTTTGAGATTCAAACTGCTGTACTCAGCTGTCTTCAAGGTATTCTTCCCTGGAGAGAGAAAATAATTTTTCGATGAAGTACATGCTAAGGAGGAAATACAAAAGTTTGTCCAACAAAAAGTGGGCTGTGAGGAGGAGATTCTGCTTTTTGTTCTTCTGGTAATAAAGACCACAGACTGTACCTGTGAAACTTTTACCACTGTTTCAACAGAAAATGTTGGAGAGAAGGAAGGGACCATGAGTGATGACTAGAAGAATCAAGAGTAAGTTAGTAATGAAGCAGAGACAGGATCTGAGACATGGAGATGAACATGAACAGAATATAACAATGTGGGATTACAATGCAATAATTATATTTGTGAAAAATGACAGAACAAGAAAATCTGGAAATATTGGACTTTTTCAGAATCTGTTGAACATGTGGGGGATTCTATTGTATATGCCCTACTTTATGTCATTAATGTTGAGAAAATGCTTTGGGGAAGAGAACAGAGGGGAGAACGTTAACTGAAAGTAAAGAAAACATTTATTCCTTAATAGTACTATTTTTGAGATGTATGGTTTTCTTTGAATGCTATTAAAGTAACATTTTCTCAGTTAGCTTTAAGTTCATTTTGAGGTGAGCATGTTCATCAAATCAGGGTTGACATGGCCTTGTATGTCAGGCACAGGTCACCCAGGCTGCTGTCAACCTGTCCCCCCAGGTCCTGATAACTTCTTCTGTGCTCAGTGGATTGCCACCATTTAACTTTAGCCATGACTCTGGCACCAGTTATCTGTTTCTGTGAGACCCTTCTCTGAGGATATCTGTGTAGATGTGTTTTGCGACTCTGGCACCCAGTTTGCCATAACCTCCTGTGTTTTCTTGTACTGTGATGTAGGGGTAACATTTTAACATTTGAGTGATTTTTTTCAATGATAGTGGGGGTATTGTTGAAGGCCTTCTCCCAGGTCGAGGTAGGCTGTATGGACTGCCTTCGGTGAGATGATTAAACATTAAAACTAACTGTGGGTTTAATTCTCATTGAGTTTTCAGTTCATGGACAGCCGGGACACCATCAGGTCCCATGGATGCTGTGTTTTTGTTTTGAGGAGAGAGAGAGCAGAGTTAGAGATGTTTTGGGGGGGGGCTGGGGTTGCATGGCATATATATATCTCCTTTTGGGAGTTTGCAACTGAACCTGTCAGCCAGTATGTTGTGTTTGGGCTTGAGTAGTGTTCCCAGTCCTAGTATGATGGTGTTTGGAGATACATTTATTCCCTCCAGTGTTTTTTGTGAGGGTGGCCTGTAACATGCTACAATTTGCAGGTGCCAATCTTCTTGAGGTGTGGGGGTGTGGGTGTCCTTGATGAATCCCCTTCCTTTCTGCATTGTCCGATTTTGGGGTTGGGAGCGCATGATATGAGGTAAAACCTACATCTCCATACCATTTAGAGAAGGGCCGAAGTGCGTGCATTTTGAGGGCACTATGGGGGTGGAGCCAGCCTTTTGCCAATATCCGAATCCCAGGGACAGGTGCGTCCCCGCCTTGCGGCAGCGGGCTTGTCCAGCATGTCATCCCAGTGGGCTAAATAAGAGAGCTCTTCTCAATGTCTCTTTTTCATGTAGTCCAAGGAAAATCTCAAATCGCTTACACACACCAGACAATGACTGAGTACTTAGTGCTTGTACCTTGAGAGAGAGACCTGAGTGCCGTTATGTATGGATTTCTAGCGCCCGACAGGCAGCTTACTGTTGTGTCTGACTATGGGGATTGTAAATAGGTGCTGCTGCTTTTTATTATGTCTCTCCCTTCTCTTTCTTCTTGTTCAGTTTTAGAAATATAAGCACTGCAGAGTAAAATAAAAAGCCTGTTTTAAAAAAAAAACTAACAAAACATACGTTAATGTGCTTTTTCTCATTCTTGCATGGGGGATGACTAGATTAAGGATCTTAGATTGACTTAGTAACAAGTTTTAGAGAAAGCAAGTAAATGAAAAATAATACTGAATATTATTAGGCTTTTTTCTAGCAAATGTATGTATACTTAGTAGCAATTCTGTATCAGGCCCTCATGTCTCCATGGAAACAATCTGATAATGAGAAATTGGTGGTCTGATTCTCATGTCTCCATGGAGACAATCTGATAAAGATAAATTGGTTACAGTCCAGTTGAGAGTAACCAGCTGGGAAAAAAAGAAAAGAGAAACTGGCTAGGAGATCATGTTCTCTGACAGCATTCAAGGGTTTTCACACCTTGAAAAGCTACAAAGATAAGGTAAAACTAGTTAGCACTTAGTAGAAGTGCACAGGCTGCACCATATGTCTTAACTTGAAGAAAAAAAAGGTTATCCATGCTAATTCAACTCAGAGTGCGACCATCACTTTGGGACATTTGTTCCTTTTAGGAGGGAAAACTTCAATATTTGAAGATATATCTAGTTTTGTGTGCTAGTATTAAATGAACAGGTTTTAGAGGGTTTTGGGGTTTGTTTTTTTCGTTTGAGGGCTTTCAATAAAACAAAACATTTTGTAATATGTGACAGACTCAAATGGATATGTCAAAAAACAACTATATAGAAGTTCAACCTGCAAACAGTGTATGCATGTAACATAAAAGCTGGAGCTAAACATTTAACAAAACAGCTTTTATACATAAAATGTGGGAATAATAAGTTTTTAATACAAAGGTGCTTTCTGCAATGTCTTTAAATGTCAATGGTCTCACAGATAAATACAACAAAGAATGAATACTGAACTATATTAAAAAAAGCAGAGTGCAAATAGCTGTGTTACAGGAAACACACTTAGAAAGAAGTGTACATATGAATTTAATGAAGAAAGGTTTTCAAGATGATTATTCAGTGGAATACCTGGGACAAAGGAAAAGAGAAGTACTTATATTAAATGTTACAGGAGCTCCAACAGTGATAGAAAAAGATAAAAAGATAATGACAGATTTGTAGTACTACTGGCAAGGGAGGATTACAAGGGCATGTATTTATATTCCACCTGAAACTGCTATAATGGAGCTTAAGAAAATTCTGGGAGAAATAATCAGTTTTCAGCATGGAACATTACCTATAGGTGGGGACAGGAATTTGAAATTCTGGGAGAAATAATCAGTTTTCAGCATGGAACATTACCTATAGGTGGGGAAAGGAATTTGATGTGCAGCAGTGAAAATGTGTCTAGGGGGCCCAGAAGATAAAGTACAACATAGGCGGATACATTTTTGAAGACATTCATGAAAATATTTGGCATGGAGGATGTGAATACATTAATAAGAGTATTGAGTGAATTTGCATATTACTCCCCAAGATATAAAAACTGGACCACGATAGACATAATTTATATTTCACAGGAACATATACATTCAATTGAAGGTCTTGATATGCACCCATAACTATTTCAGATCATGCTCCAATAATAACTAAAATAAAAACACAGGGTAATGAAATAAAAATGAGACATTGTTGCTTTCCCATCTATTGGTTGAAAAGAGGGGAATTTAAGGAATGGGTAGTGGAGATTATTCAGGAGCTATTTGAGGGGATAGAAATCTACTTCTGAAAATATAGCTATGGAGTGGGATAAAATTAAGGTAGAGTTTAAAAATAGGGTGGAAAAAAGAAAGGGAGATATGGTGAAAAAATAACAAGAATTATTTGGAGGGACTAACAAATGTTGAAGTATTGCAGAAAAGGGGGAATCTCACAGAACAAGAAGAGGATCAACTGCAGAATGCTAACCAGAAAATAAGGGAGTACCTTGATAATATACACAAATTTAGAAAGATTGCTGTTAAGGGACTGTTTTTTGATAATACTAGAGCAGAAAAAATTTTAGCACAACGACTCAGGCAACAGAAAGTAGAAATGGTTGTAGCCAAGCTTAGGGAGCCTATAACAAGGAAGGTAACAAGAAATCCTATAGAGATATTAGAAATATTTCAGAAATTCTATGAAAGTCTACATAAAGCAGAGAAATATGGAAATCAAGACAAGATACAAATGGAAATGTTTATGGAAGAATTAAATATGTCAAGGTTAGAAGTAGATGAGGCTCCATTACTAACAGTTAGGATAGGAGGAGATAAGATAAAAACTGTGATGTATAATCTACAGGAAAGTCCCCAGGAATAGATGGTATTCCTGTGGAAGTTTGGAAGCTAGGAGGGAAAAACTGATGAAGATCTCTAAAGTTTTGCTTAACATTATTTTAAGAGAAGGAGAAACATCAACATCCTGGAATAAAGCAGTGGTAACAGTAACACCTAAAAAGAGGGTAAAGATCCATCAGATCCAGCTTCATAAAGGCCCATTTCAATACTAAACCATGACTATAAAGTGCTCATGTCTATAATGGCTAAAAGCCTGGCAAAAGTAATGTCAAAATTGATAGATATGGATCAATGTGGTTCTGCAGAGGGGAGGCAAACATGTGACAATATTAACAGAACACTGATGATCCAGAAGGAAGCAGAATGTAAGAAAATACAATTGTTGCTGGCGGGTCTTGATGCAGAGAAAGCATTTGACAGACTAAGCTGGGACTTTGAGTAGGGCAATGGAACCATTTTCATTTCCTGAAAAAATTATAAGGCTGATTAAGAGGGTATATGAGGGATCAGAGGCAAAAATTAAAGTGGGTGGGGTTCTCTCTGATAATTTCTGCTTGAGCAGAGGAACCAGGTGGGGTGTCCTCTTTACCTTGTTATTTGCATTATATTTAGAAAAACTGGCAAAGAAAATAAGGGAATCAGAAATTTAAGTATATAATTGGTATGGCAGTCAAGAAAAGCTGGCTCTGTTTGCACATGACATTATTTTATATCAGACAAAACCAGAAAAAGACATTACAGTGTTGTGGAACATTTTCAGACAGTTTCAAATATTTTCGGGATATAAAATTAACAAAGCTAAAACAAAGGCAATAACGGTATATTACATACTGACATATGAACTGGTTCAGCAATATCCACATTTATGGGGACATTATAACATGAAATATTTAGTAGTATGGATTAAAAATTACTATGGTGTGCCAGCTAAGGATATGTGGGAAGAGACTAAATAAACAATAATACAAAAATTGAGAAAATGGAAGGTTTGTTACATGGATATGGATTGTAAGATACAAGCAGTTAAAATGTTTTTTGTCCCATTAGTGTTGTATACAGGCCAGGCATACTTTTATCAACCAGAGGAGAAGTTGCGGATAGCAATTAATACAGAGCTGAAAGACTTTTATCTGGGAAGGGAAGACAGCAAGAGTCAAGTGGGATAAGCTGATTCTTCCAGTAGAACAGGGCAGATTGGTATTACCTGATTTGAAGGGGTATTTCAGAGCTACACAGTTAAGGCTCCTATGCATAGTACAAGCAGAAAACTATAATTCAAAGTAGAATGGGATGATGATGAAACGGGGAAGCTCAAGAAACAAGGCTAGACTGGGATTTTGGATGCAGGCCTTTAAGGAAATAACAATCATACAAAATGTTATATCTATAAAGTAGGAGAAAACATCCTAAGAACTAAGCCAACACGGGAATAGAGAATGGAGATTCTGTCAACAGGGATGACTGCAATTAGGGATATAGACAACAGGCAAGAGGAGGCTGGAATTTAATGGAGAAAAAGGCAAAGGAACCAAGGTATTGGGACCAAATAACTAGAGAGGGAAAAATGACAGAATGGTAAGACACCAACAATTTACTTGGACTGCAGGTTACAGGTTGCCTTCCCCATCAAGGATTAATATCAGAGTATAGGCAAAGAGAAAGAAATAGGGGGGTCCTAAATGAAAGACCAGCACTGGTAGAGTTTTTAGTAGAATCTAGAACAGAATCTGACATTAAAAATTGAATAATTAGTACAGCATATAAAATATTGCATGATAACTATAAGAATCAATCAGAGGAGGCTAAAAAGGATTGGGAAGAGAGAACAGATAAGCAATTCACAAAGAAACAATGGGAGGATATATGTATGATTCCCAAATAGCAAAAAAATTTAAATATTTAGGATTTTTGCTTGAAAATGTTTATATAGATATTTTATACCCCAAGTAGACTCCAGAGGATTTTTCCTCAGGTAAACAGCAAATGTTGGAGGTGTGACTGGGAACATATTTTCTGGGAATGGTGTGAGTTGTCAGACTTTAAGGATTCCCTGTGGGATGCCCTATCAGGAATGCTGGGTGGGCAAATTGGTGTGACGAAGGAGATGATTTTAGTAAGCTAAGATAGAGAATTGGAACTGTCAAGACATGCTAAGGCCTTCCTGTCTCTAATTATGGTGGCTGCCAAAAAAAAAACCCAGTTACTAGAAAATGGAAATCAGAATCTACACCAACTATACTAGAAGCAGTAAATATAGTAACAGAGATAAAACAACTGGAAATGAGATCTTTAGAAAAGGGTAGGAACAAACTACATAGGAAAAATGGGAATTTGTGGGAACAATACATACAGGGGAGGGAAGGAATGAGGTTTAAAAAAAGGCAGGACTTAAACGAGCTAAGTAATGGTTGACTAAAAATGATTGGATAGATCATACGTGATGTATAATGTCTGCAACTGGGAGTGTATCAGTATGGTTTGTGGTGTAAAATGCCTGCAAGTAGGATTGTGTCAGTGTGGACCGTTTTCATTTACATAAATGTATGATTGCCTCTGTCCTAAGTGATGGTTTAATAAAGATATTTCTTGTTTAAAAAAAGGGTAGGAATTCAATAACTTATGTAATGTTGCTTAGGTTATATGACATATATCAATATATCTGAAGTATAATGTTTGTAAACATGAACTTGTTAATACAGTTTGATTGCTTTTATTTAAATGTAAATTTGCCTACGTCACAAGTGATAATTCAATAAAGGTGTTTAAAAAATATTAACTGACTAGGAGCTTTTTGTTTTGTATGCTATGTAACGTTACATGTAAATTCATTTTCAGTCACATTATCTGCAGTGAACCTTGAGAGCAACCCTGTGTCTGTCCAGTCTATACAGTGTGCTCTCTGTCAACCCCACCTTACCCGTGTGCAAAACCTAATCCTACACACTACCTTACAACTCCTTTTCCTAATAATACCAATACACAAGACACTTGGACACATACTTCAAACACCACACATGCACAACACTAATCTAGTCCTTAAACTAGACTTTACTCTAAACCTACATTGCAAACACTCATGCAAAGACATACCACAAATACCACCATACATCCACAACAGTAAATTTATCTCATCTAGCCCTAACCCACAAACACTCTTTTGGCACGCATGCACACGCACTCTCACACAAACACCCACACACACTCACTGTGTGTGTGAAGCAACAAGTAGCACACTTGCCTTTGGTGCAAAAAGCTGTAGGTTCTATTCCCACAGCAGGTAGATGGATTGCAGACATTACAGTACAGCATAAGGGGGTGTTGCACTCCTGAGTGTGTCGTCCTTCAGATGAGATAATAAACAGATAGGAGGATGTAAAAGATCCCATGGCACCAACTGAAAAGAGTAGAGAAGCTCGCTGATGCCCTGGCCAAATTTCTATTAGTACTATAAATACTATTTCAAGTTTTCCCTGAAGAGAGGTCACTTGCTTAGTGGGACTAACCTAATCAAGAAAGGAAAAATAAATAAATAAGTGTTGGCATTAGAAGCAACCCCCCCCCCCCCCACACACACACACACACACACACACTTATCTGCAGGCAAACAAACATGACAAATTCTACTACATTTATTTATTTCACATTTAACTGGGTTAGTTCAACTGGGCAAGAAATTACCCATTTTCAGTGGAGACCCGAGGGGGAAAAGCCCCGAACAAAACATACAAATACATACAAACAGAGACAAGTTAACAATATAAAGAGCAAAGCAAACTTATGGATACAATGGATAAAAAAAATAAATGTAATCCAAAGAATAGCACATAGCTATATACAAGGTCAGAAGAAGGAAAATGCAAAAGAAGATAGGAGTAGAGAAGGAATGAAGTGATCTAGAGGGAGGAGAAAAAAAAAGAAGAGCAGCAGGATAAAGTAAATTATATAAAGAGGGAGGGTACAGAAAGAAGAGCAGATTGGATAAAGTAAGATAAGAAAGAGGAAAAAGGTCTTAATGATAAGTCTAGTGAAGAAATGGAATATGGAAAGGGAAGAGTTAAGTAGGATGGTTACAGGTACATATAGGGTTGTTATGGAGGTACAAAATAAGGTCATGTTTGAAATTAGGAAGAGAGGTATGACTTCTAATATGGAGTGGAAGATTATTCCAAATAAGGGAGATGGAGTGTTTATAAAGTATTTTACCTATGTTAATATTGGGTTTATAGACTTGCAGAGTTTATCAGAGCTGCGCAGGGATCGGGGATGGGAGTACCAGGAGATCAGGTTGGACAGAGATGGATAGTCAGGATAAGAATTAAGAATTCGGAAAGCTTGGATCAACTGACATTTGGTCAAAAGGTCAAATTCAAGCCAATGTAGTTTTTTGAGAACAGAACAGTGATGGGATTTAAAGGGGCTGCTGGTGACAAATCTATCAATTTTGTTATAAGTTTGGTCAAGTTTTGCCAGCAGGTTATATTGTAAATTGGAAAATAGAGAGGAGCCATAGAGGAGGGTGGGGAGGAGATAGGATTGGGCTAGCAGTAGTTTAGGGTTGGAGGTCAGGAATTTTCTTTTTCTATATAAAATGTCCAGTTTTTTGGTGTGTTTTCTTTATAGAATGAAGTATGTGGAGGTCAACATTACGTCGACTGATGCTTCCACAATTTGACAAACTGCCCTTTTAACTAAAAACACACTGCTGGTACACACACTGATGTAAAACTGTAACTAGTGGAATATCAGAGGAATCAGTTCTGGGCCTGCTCCTGTTGGCATCTATTCTGCAGATAGCCAAGCCAACATCCCAGTAGTGTGGTTGCAAAGAGTACTGAATGCTATGTATATAAAAATGTAAACTCTAATAATATTGATGACCTGGGTTCCTTACATCAAAAGCTAGACGATTTGTTTGCTATTTGAACAACATGACCAAATTTTATATGGACAAAGCTGCCACCCGCCACACATAATAGAATCAATACAACATGGGGAATTCTTAAGAGTAAAAAGATTGTGTAGTGATCAAAAGGAATTGCGACATGAAATTAATAGAACTATTAATGTGTTTTGTGATAGAGGGAACAATAAAAAATGGTTTGGGAAGGGGCTAAGAAAATGGAAAAAAAACCAATAAACTTTATTATAAGGAGAAGAGTGGTAGTTACAGAATACAAGACAGAAAGGCAACCCATGATTATATGTATTTTGTCTCAAAATACACTTTATTTTCAGAGAAATTAACAAGTACAGTTAAATATTACTTTTTTTTGCGGACTTTTTGAACAATATAAAAATATGGTTTTCCTTCAAGAGAGGATAAAGTATCAACGATTTTTTGGTACATGGGAAGTTTAGTATGCCTTTGGTAGGAAGGTATGATACTGTGGTTTTACAGGGTACTTTTCCCTGTGGTAAATGTGCAGGGTGTCGGTTCATAGTTAGAGGTTTTCCAGATATTAATGGAAAGAAATTCAGGAACACTGGGGTTTTAGCTGTGGTAGTGAAGGAGTAATATATGGACTTAGGTGTCCTTGTGGAAAATTTTATATAGGAGAAAGTAAGAGAAGTTTCTCCACAAGACTGAAGGAACATATTAGAGACATTCCACGATTTCCAGGGTTGCAAGCAACAGTTTTGGAACAAATATATAAAGATTGCATAATTTTAAATGTTTAAGTGTAGTACATTTAAGTTTAGTATAATTGATCAGATAATACCCAACCCGAAGCGAGGAAATATTAAGGCATTGCTGGGGGAAAAAGAAGTCAGGTGGCAATTGTTGTTAAATGCCATGAATACCCCTGGATTGAACGATAGTATACCCATCAAACCAGTTTTACAGGTTAGAGTGTAGATTAATTCTTTGTTGCAGACGGGGAGCTGAATTTTTGTGTGCACATGGATTAGGAGTTGTTTTTTATTAACGATTTAATCATTATTATTGTCAATATCTGATATAAGGAAAACACAGTATTTATTTAAGTTCAGACAGATGATGTAAATCAAGGATATTGGTCTTTGATTATTTTAAAACGATGTTATTAGTAGGCATGGTTTTGTCTTTTTAAAACTGCATGCTGTAAATTAACCTTAATAGTTTTTAGCATCCCATTGGTGCCCTATAGTTATTTAAATGAATAGAATAAGGTTAGAATTATTCTGATGAAGTCCACGATTTGATGTGGATGAAACCGCTTAATCTAACCTTTGTTGTATTAATAAAGTGAGTTTTGTTTATGTTATTGGACCGAGAAGCTTATTTTTAACAGAGGGACATTGTACTTGTGTTACTGTGTTGCTCAGCTGTTTTTATCATCAAAAATCGTGCACATGCAAATGTGATCTGCAGTCCAAATGGTTAGCTCAACACAGTCAGGTAACCAATCAGGCAAGACTACAGCACAGACAGGAATGGAGGGGGAAATGGTCTGACTTGTGACTGACATGCTAGCCATCTCTCATTTATTGTCTCTCTGACTACCATGCCTTGCAGGCCACCTGGCTCTCAGAACTGTGGCATTTGGAGTTAAGCAGATAAAGAGCAGGAAGCAACTGTGAATGAGAGGACCATCATATCTTAGGGTCTGTTTTAAGGACAGCCCCGCCAGTGCTGATGACAGCACTATTTTTTATCTGCAGTTTCTCACACATACTCTGACTAAATCATGTGATAAAATGAAATTTATGGGAGTCAATTTAAATGAGCATTGTTGCTGACATGGGACAAAAATAAATAAATCACTGACTCCTGAGAGGGTTCAAAAAAATAAATAAACTAAAGCATTCTTTAGCTATGTCAAGAATCTAAGTGGCAATTCTCAGATCTGCTCGGAGTTAGGGCAGAACGGCACAAAATACAGGGAACTGACTGATATCGCCAACATCCTGGCAGACAGGTTCAGTGCAAACTTCACCCCCAAAAGGGCCCATAACCATACCAGAAGAATGCAGTGTCACTGAAATCACAGACATTCAGGTTAAAACAGCCCTCTCCAAGCCAAAAACACAACATCAATGGGACCAGACGGTGTCCCAGGATGCATCCTACATGAGCTCAAAGATGAACTAACCCCTCATGTAAACACACTGTTCAGATTCAGCCTCTCCACAGGCTACATGCCCATACAGTGGCGCACAGCAACAGTTATTCCGCTCCACAAAGGTGGAGCCACAACAGACCCCAGGAACTATCACCCTATAAGCCTGACTAGCTTGGTCTGCCAGGCTACGGAGTGCATCATCATGGATCTCATTAACAGAGACATTGGGAACTTCCAAACACTGGACCCTACCCAGTTCGGCAGATCATGCCTCCTAAACCTGGTGGACTTCTTTCAGACAGTTACCAAGGCTATAGATGATGGAAAGATGGTCCACACAAGCCTACCTAGACCTCGCAAAGACCTTTGACACCATTCCTCATTCTGGCATTATAGACAAGCTCACCAGCCTGAACACAAACCCTTACGTCACGGGATGGGTTGCCAACTGGCTCATGGACAGAACTCACATGGTGAGAGTTGTGGGAGCTAGGTCTGACTCTATACCGGTTATAAGTGGCGCTCCCCACGGCTCAGTCCTAGGACCCCTCCTGTTCAGCATATACTTCTCAGGGGTACAGGCTAGCAGAGGAGGACTATGGCTGACTAAGTTCACAGATGACTGCAAACTAGGGGCTATAACTGACTCTCTGGCTAACACAGACATCCTCCAAAAGGGTCTCACTGAGACAGATACCTGGTGTCAAAACCATGGCCTCAAGCTAAATGCCAAAAAGTGCACAGTCATCCCCTTTGGAAAAAAATAAATTACTCACAAACTACCACATAGGTGGTAGCCCTCTAAATACGGAAGACATAATAAGGGATCTGGGGACCCAAGTAGATAGTAACCTATCCTTTGATAATCACATTGCCAGAGTGGTTAGAAAATCCTTCTATGTGGCCCACCTAATCACAAAAGGGTTTGCATCCAGATCAAAAGAGGTCATTGTGCCCCTCTAAGCATCACTCATCAGACCAATCATAGAGTACAACGCCCCATTTGGGATGTACCTTACAATGCACTTACAACAGCTGGAAAGACCACAGAAGTATATCATGAAGAGGATCACTGGCCTCAAACAGATGCCCTATGCAGCTCGACTGAAGAAACTCCAGCTGTACTCGGTTGCATACCACCTACTCAGTGGTGATCTCTGCCTGACATACAAGGTCATGTCCAACCCAGAATTGATGGACATACTCCACTTACAGAACACCATATCCCTTCGAGCCACACGCACTAGGGATCTAAACCTCACCACAACAATAAATAGGGCATGCTGGAAGGATAGATTCCTGTCCCAGAGACTTACCATGCTCTGGAAAAAGATTCCAATCTACATCAGGCAGAGCTCCTCACTAACCCTCTTCAAGAGAAACCTTGATGAGTGGATGGGAAACAGAAAGTTTACCCCGGGGATCACTTCAATGGCTCTGCTGGACAGAGGCACAGGGAACTAAACTATGAGGGTGGAGAAAGCCAACACATTCCGGCTAGGCTGATTAATGCCTTCGGGCAGGTAGCCTAGTACCTACCTACGAACCTATGCAACACACAGTTTGAGGAGGGGGGGGTACAATGCTGTAGCCGAGCAGCTCAACGGCACCAGTCATGCCTGAAGATATCAGAGTACAGGATTCTCTAATCATAGGGCTTTATGGTGTCTGCTGGGGGGTACATGAAAAAAACAATAGCAAAACATACATATAGAAAGTTTACATGAAAAAGGACTAAAGAAGAATAACATAGGTTAGGAAGACACAGTTTAGAAAGCATACTGTTCTACAGCTGATAGTAATGCAGTAGATGAGACTAGAGACAAAAAGCTACATAAAAGTGTAAGAATTTGACAGATGTAGGTAGATGGCTAAGAAGAACAAAGGGAGGAGAAAGAAGTGTATTTCAAAAATATGAAAAAATGAATATATGGACGAAAGAGTGAAAATAGTGGAAGAAAAAAATATTACCTTTACCAAGGTAAAAAGAGGAGGTTAAAGTGTAAGGGACAGAACAATTAAAACTGACGGACCAAGTAAATAAGCAGAAAGATGCCCAAGAAATATGTATTACCACAAAGAAGCAAAATTGTGAGAATTAGATCGAGCTTTGAAAAAAGTGAATTCCTTTAGATAACGAGTAAACATACTTCAACTGGAAAGATTTCCGCAGAACGGCCAGATTTTTACCTCATCTTTTCATAAGTTTTTCATACAATTGTAGTTTTCTGGCAAACTTGTGACAAATCATTAAAGACTGAAGTTAGAAATTAATGACAGACATTTGAGTTTCAGACTTTATACCCTTCAGAAAATTCATGCTAATGTAAAACCTGTTATTCTGTCAACTTTCTAAGTTTGTAAGAGCAATATTTAGAAATGGTCCCTATTTTTGGGCCTTTGTCCCACTTTTACTTATGACTTTGTCCAGATTTCTTGCTCTAAGAGTTTGACAGGTATGCTTGTCAGGACAGCAAGCAGCTGACTAGAAGTGACTGATATTTAAAGGGGGAGAGGTGCATATTGAAAGGACAGAATTAAGGAAGGAGATTGTCTGACTTTCGTTACCTCTGGGGAGAGGTAAAGGGGGAATAAAACTGTGAAGTATGCAAGTGAGGGCTTATACTAAGAAAATTAATGAAAACAGTCCGGAATGCTCCTCTAAAACAAAAGTGAGGTTGTTATAGATCTGAAATAATGTATAAGCAAACAAGTTAATCTTAAATGTAACAGAAAAGAAAATTGTTTATAACTGTGTACACGATCATTTGTTGGTATGTATTCCTTAACAGCAATAAAAGTATTATAAAAAAAAGCAAATTAATGTAAGTCACTGGGGAGACAAAAGGTTAGGGTGTGATTTTAGCAAAGGTATATAAATTTACAGAAGATATTTCTACATTCTTCAAATAAGTGGTATGTGGAGAAAACAATGGATAAAAGGATGGAAGAACATGTTAATAAATCTATATAAGGCATATAGGTATCACTCTGCTAAGTGAGTTCTTCCCTCTAAATAATGTAAATATTGTACATATTTCCACACTGCTTGAAATATTGTGAATAGTGTTGCTTCTTGCTACCATTTGTCTATGTGTACTTACTTTTCACAAGCATAGTTGTTACTGTATAAATTATCATCACTTATGTTCTCAAGATTTTTATTGTATTAACTATTTTGTTACTCTAAAGTCCAGTTCATGCTTGAAAAGGGTCATTTCATCAAGTCAACTTACCCAGTTATCAAATTTCAAATAAATAAATAAATATAATATGAAAATCAGAAGACAAACACATCCGAATAACAGATAACCATTAACCCTATAAGCTACCGATAAAAATTTTGCAGCTAAGAATGGAAGAAAAGGTAAGGGAATGTACACTGGTAGGAAATGGAAATACAAACAAAAGGTACATCTGATGAAAGCACGACAAAAAAAAGTCAGTAATATCAAAAAAAGTTGCTGATACATTTCACGAGCAAGTGCCAGCTATACTGAAAAATGATGGTTTCAGTAATTTTTTAAGCAAATTAAAAGGACAGCCATGCTGCAGTACTTCTCCTTCCGTGAATGTGTATTTTGGAGGAAGGGCAGGGATATGGAGACATATTAGGGTTTTTCATCAAGTCCTACCTTTCTCAGTAGTTAGTACATTAATAAGAAAAATAAAAAAGGAAATGGAGGAGGGAAACATGAAATGGTGCAAGGCTACCTGCGGTAATTTAATGTCTTGCATAGGTGACTGTCTTCTGTGTTAATGAAGAAAATTTACTGAATATAGGCTACATCTGGCAAAACATTTGTTCAAAAAATGGGTTTATTTAAATACGAAAATATGAAAAAGGAAGTATATTTCTCAGAAAAGAAAGAACCAATATTTGGGTGTGATGGGCTGTACATTGATGAGCAACACTACAAAAGATTATCAAAAGTATGAAGATATGGAAGACATATACCTCTATAGGAAAAAATATTTAATCCAGTATTGTCAGGAAGAGGGGGGCAAATCTAGGCATCTGACAGGACGGAAATAGGTTAACTGCAATACATTTAGTGCCATATTGGTTCAAGATCAAATCACATATAATGGAGAATATTATACAGACACTGGTTCAAGATCAAATCACATATAATGGAGAATATTATACAGACACTGGTTCAAGATTAAATCACATATAATGGAGAATATTATACAGACACTGGTTCAAGATTAAATCAATATAATGGAGAATATTATACAGAAACTGGTTCAAGATTAAATCACATATAATGGAGAATATTACACAGACACTGGTTCAAGATTAAATCACATATAATGGAGAATATTATACAGACACTGGTTCAAGATTAAATCACATATAATGGAGAATATTATACAGACACTGGTTCAAGATTAAATCACATATAATGGAGAATATTATACAGAAAGGAGGAGGAGGAGAAAGGAAAATGTGATATGACAATCCTTACTGTTCACTACACAACTTTGAATCTAATTTGTATGGGACTTGATATCAACACTACTGCACACTGGATAACTTTTTTTAAAACTGGATTACAGATTGAAAAGAGCTGATACAGGGAAAGGAAAGAATGACTGGAAATGTTATGCAGATAAAATACAAGGGTTGGTGGGAATGCTGAGATCAATGTAAAACAAAAGATATGTTAGATATAAGAAAATTAAGTCCATATTTTAACAAATTAAAGCAGACAATACTAACAGATGGAGTGATGCATGGTATAAAAATCAGATTTGATTCAATTCAGTTTAGCATCTTGGGCAATAAATCCATCTCACACCCCCCCCACACTCTCCATAAGCAATTGACATGATCACGCAATAACAGTTTATGAACTGTCATGCCATCCTTCTAAAGACAGCAATGAGTAATTAGGTAGCAACCTAATAACTTGTTGCTACCTGTAAAACAAAATACCAGTAAGAGTTTACAAGCTGTAATTTCAAGTTTACAAGCTGTCATTACTGCAATCATAACAACATTTTGTAAAATATCAATATGTTTAGTGCCTACTACAAGCTGGAACCTGTTGCAGGCAGCCACCATCCTCCACCCTCAAGTCTAATGAAAATATACATTAGCACAATTATTCACAATTTCAGAAAGGTGAGAACAGTGAAGATGTACAGGAAGCTATTAAAAGGAACAGGTCGAGAGTTAACAAATGATGTTGAATGTTAAATTTTAGTTAGCATTTAGTCCATGCTAAGCTGCCAGTGAATGATGAAACACAAACAATAAAATCAGAGAATTTGTTTAGTGAAGGCTTGTAAAACAGAGGGGATAGCCCAATACATACAGAAATGTAGCAGGATTAAGGCAGAGCCAAAAGAAGGCTAGGGCACAAGGGACGGCTGCTCAAGTGGCAACTTATAGGAGTGCCAATCTGTGTATGGTACCTTCTAAAAAAATAAGTATATATATATATATATATATATATATATATATAAACTTTCTGTACTGTCATGATTATTGATAACACAGAAACATACCTCTCAACTGTACAGATTTTTGAAGAATGTCCAGATTTTTGCCTCATATTGTTGGTCTGTTTTTTCAAAAAATTGCGGTATTCTAGCAAATTAGTGGCAAATCATTAAAGACTGAAGTTAAAAAAATAGTGACAGACATTTGAGTTTCAGACTTCATACCATTCAGAAAAATCATGCTAATGTAAAACCTGTTATTCCATTAACTTTCTAAATTTGTAAGAGCAATATTTAAAAATTGCCCCTGTTTTTGGGCCGTTGTCCCACTTTTATTCATTTCTTTGCCCAGATTTCTTGCTCTAAGAAGTTGAGAGGTATGCACAGAAAGTGTGTTGTCTGAACACCAAACTCCCTTGTTGCAAGTCTGGATTAAGAGATTTAAGGTAAAGAAAGTAGTACAATGCAAAACAGAAAAAGAGCTAATTCACATCAGAAAACAATCTACATGGCTTGTTTTACTGAAAGGATACTACTGATAAAAGAGAAAAAACTGGTGCAGTTCTGATGCACTGCTTATGAAAAGTGCGAATATATCCCATTTAACAGAATTTAGGATCTGGAAAAAGGATAAGAAAAACATGTTAAGACTATGATGATGATATCAAGTAGCTAATTAGAAGAATCATTATGATGTATATAACTGCCATTATATGATTTTAAAGAAGCCTAAAATGTTTTGGTAAGTGTCACAGTTTCGTTTATATCCACTAGAGATGACACGAACCAATCCAGATGGGACGCTGAGGGTTTAATGTCTGATCTGAGGAACTGCACCACAGGAGTGTAGTCCATCCCATTACAGTGTACTACACTGCCAGCAATGAAAGATGAGACCATGCATCTTGTGTTGGGGACAGAATACACGTTCTACTGCTCCTCCTAGCAAAGGTAAGGTAAATGTATAACTTGCTCAGGCACTAACAGTGCTTCTGGTCATAAAATAATGCTATAAATGATTCCACATAAAACCTGAGAAATTCCACAACTCTAATATCATCTCTACCGATTAAATAAAATTTAACACCTAATTTTATGAACTGTATCCCTTAGATACATTTCCAACAAAGTCATAAGAAGGCACAAAGCCCAAATTCTCACCCCCACCCAAACCAAACTCCTACATAATCAAAAGGAATTCTGGCATCACGTTAACAAAATCACAGTCAGATCCCCATCAACAGATCCCATTCAAAACAGGAACCATCTCCACTCCCTCTGGTATACTTATTCTATAACGGCTCCTGCACGAATTCTCCAATACCCAACACATAGCCCAATCCACAAACAATACTACCTCCACAGACAATGAACACCTCATAGCATCGGCCCACCCTTCTAATGGACTCAAGTTACCTGGGTCATAAGTAGGATTTTCTCTCTCTGCACTGTGGAGCCAACCCTTAAGTGATTTTTTTTTTTTTAACACAAGTGCTTTTTCCAGAGTCTGTGTATTTAGCTTTATGCAGATAAAGAACACAGTAGATGATTTCCTGAAGTGGGAAAGCTTTTAACATTATGGTGAGTGCATGCCTCCCTCATGCAATCCTTTCTGTAAAATGTACAGCATCTAAAAGTATTTCCCTCTGTAAATTATAAATATTTACTTACAACTTTTTTGATAGATGCATGAAACAGATAATTCTTGGTGTTTACAACTCAGTGTCATCTGACTAATGCTTATGATTGTTTTTTTTACAGGCCAGTCTTAATTCCTAATCTTATTTCATAATGACCTTGTCTAACTAACACACACACACACACACACACACACACACACACACACACACACACACACACACACACACACACACACACACACAGTCATTCTTCTTGAGCAGAAGCTCAGCACTACGAAACTAAAGACTGGCTTGAGGTTATCACCTCTCTTGTGTTCTTGCTGTCATGACCTCCTCTGACTGACCAGTCTGTACCAGATCTCATTTGTGCCTTTTGTATATCTCACACCAAACTTACACAGTACGTATTTTAGCACATTCTGTCCCACTTCTTATTTTTGAAGGAACTATCTTCTCTCCCACAAGTGTTCTGTTACTTGCATCACTTCCTCTGAAACAGTTCCTTCCAGTGCTTTCATTCACACCTCGTTCTACCTGTATGTTCTCATGGCCTTCAACATCTAGCCCCACGGAGGAGTACTCTAAGCCTGTTTTTAGTTAAGTCTACTACCTAAATATGTAACCAGTGACATTGGTCTTGAGTGCTATTTGCAGGCTTGAGTGTGGTTTATATACTGTCTAGTTTCTGTTATACACACTTTCCCCCCATTTAGTACCACCTACTGCTGCCTATGCGCCTCACATATGCTACAGGGGCCCCGGTGCACCACTTACAAGTGGATACAATGCTATCACTGGACAGTCTGTCAGAATATCCCAACAACTTTCAGGTAACCTCCTCACTCAACACCTACTCTGTGGCAAAAATCACATATTGTTCTAACAAACACATACACAGCGATGAATGCTAGCTGTCACTACAGGAACCTACTCCTTTAACACCATTCTACCTAAGCTTATTTAACAATCATTTTCTACCTGGTACTTGGTATGGGGCTCCTTTTTTCGACAGAGTATGTATGAGTGTTTTCAAATTAACCGGAGATGATGATCCTGGTATATGTGGCTCTGTCTGGCCATTTGTCATTCACCAATTTTTTTTTTTTTTGAGTGTGTGTGCGTGTGTTAATTTACATAATTTACATCTTCAGCAGACAGCCTGGCATTTTCAATATCAAATCAAAAAGGAAGGTTCTGTTACATCTGTGTGTGTGTGTGTGTGTATACTGTGCCTTATCTAACAGTCCAACCATAAAAAGAATAAAGTTAGCTGATCAAAGCTACCCATTAAGAATAATTTCACTTCAGATTTTCATATGGGATAGGGGAAGTATAGCAGTTCATTTATTTATTTACTCCCTCAATCACTTAATTTTGTTGACTGGATTAGTTCCACTACTCATATGCTCTACTTTTATGGAAGAGCCAAGGTAGTATTTACACAAACAGGGAAATGTTGCCAAAGTACTGTTTAATTTCCCCTACACTTATGCTAGCTCCATGGTGCAGATGAATAAAGCATGGACTGTGACCTAAATGGCCCACATTCAATGAGTGGATCTGGCACCCCAGATGTCATCCACGAAGGATGGAAGTGAGTAGCCACTGGTATGTCACCTATCCTGTGGGAGCAGTGGACTGCTGAGATACTAACACCAACTGGAAGCTGGGTGTGATAACGAAGCATCACACAGGACCGTGGCTACATGACCAACAAAAAGCATGCAGGCTCTGCAGCTCAAAGGTACAAGTGTGTGTGGGAGAGTACATGTACTTCGGCTCAGCACTTTGGAAGTTTCACACACACTCAAGGGTGCAACAGAGAGAAGTGGGTTTAGATTATGCAGAAAACTCTGACAGTTCCTTGGATGATGGCTCATAAATAGAAAAGTAACTGTCAGTAGACAATGGCAAGAAAAGGATCAAAAAGAATTCCCCTGCTCTTTTTTTTTGGGTACCCCAAAGTTAGCTGATCATCAAAGCCTCCTCATCAGTACCCTTGTGACCCTATCATTTCCTACAGGGCGAGAGCTGGTTCATTAATTCCCAAACACATGACAAGAGTCCTACAGCCCGTGCCTTCCACGAGTAAGGTAGGAGCAGATCATGCCTTTAGTTGCCTGCTGAGGGTTGCCTGCTGAGGTGAGAGTCAAAGTGCAGAGGTGGGCCATCATTCTGAGTGAGACAGTTTTACCTAACCCTCCCCATGATAGCCAGTGGCTATGAGAATCTGGTGCCTGGGAAGGAGTGTGGAAACTGACTACAGCCATAGTTTACATGCAGCCACAACGACCCGAATGGCTGTGTCCTGCTGTACCTCAGTTTTCTGTCTGTGGTCATCAGTGCAGCAGGTCTAAACACCACCCATCAAGATGGTTGACCCTTCCAGGGCTCAGGCTGCTAACCGGAGCATAATCAGGACTGACGTTCTCTGTATGCCATAGGGGATGGCCAGATCTCCCCTACTTTTGATGATGGAATAGCTGATGAGGATCCTTCCTGGCAATGAAAGAACTTCAAAGTGATACACTTGAGAAGAAGATGGTGCTTGTGCCAGAAGAAATGGTAACTACTGACATTGTGGAACTAAGGAAAATGGTCTATCAAGTGAGGTACTGCTGGAACTCACTAATATTCCAGAGCCACAAGAAAGCCAAGGAGGCCAGTCAAGAAGGGATACTGATGGATAATACTCCAGATGGCAAAAAAACAGCTTTTAGTGGTAAATGACACTGCTGAAGCTAATTCATTGAGGAGTGTGACTGCAGAAGTGCAACCAGATACATTTCTATCAGATGCGGTGAACACAGTGATACAGAACAGAGATACAGGAAAGGCTGATGGAAACAGAATGGAGTAAGGAATGGAAATAAGGAACTTAAGGGTGAGATATTCTAGCATGGGAGAGAATCTCCTTTCCAAGATGGGCATGCTTCCCGGGCAAGTTACAGCCCTTCAGCATTTGCATGTATGACATCAATTTTGACACACTTGGTATCTGAAAGCAGAGGTGCAGCTAGTTATTCTGGCTCCTGGTGCCGTCCTCTAATCTGGCACCTCCTCCCAACTTTAAGGCGAGGAGCAAGAAAAAAAAATCCTTGGACTTCTGGAGCGAAAACAATCTTCTTTCATTTTGAACTGCAGCAAACTGCTTGCTGCACTTTAAGCCACACACAAAGCCAAACAGCTTCAAAAAAGCACTACCAGCAATTATTTCTGAATATCGGTAATGTACTGAATTATCAATCTGCATTTGTTGATCACACCCCATAATACTGTTCCCTTCGCCCCACCCCTAGCTATGCTTCTGTTTGAAACATTATACAACAACTTGCCCTAGTCTATGGAAATGTTTGGAAAGAGCAATAAAAGCATCTGAAGGCAGAATATAAAGCAATCTGTAAGTGGCTTTGTGTGTCTAGGATTTCACTTCACAAAAGACAAGTGTTTTGCAGTTACAAACTGACGCACGTAAAATAAAACACACGGATAAAGAAATTGTAAAGAAGTAATCTGCACTGTCAGACTTTATACAGTGATTACAATACACTGTAGTAGTGAAGGCAGAAATGAAACATAAGCAGATCCTAGAGAGAAAGTATTTGTTAGAAGGTTGTAAAGAAAAAAGAATTACAGAAGGTAGGTTTGCAGAATTATTTCATAAAACAGTGGGATAAATGAAGAAAGGATGAAGGTAAAGGGGGAGGGGAAATTCAGACTTTTTGCAACAATTATTTGAAATGTTTTTGAGTTGAACAGTGAATTTTATTATTTAGCATTACATGATTAAAGTATATTAGATGAATATTAAAGTATATTAGATGAATAAAGTGCATCTGAAACTTATATTTTTTCAATACGTGGCACTGTAGTGGTGCTGTATCTTTAACTCGCAACTAAGCTACCGGCGACTTAAGCAAATGGACAGTAGTTCAATGCTTCGCCCAAAGAAAGGCACCTTAAAAACATAATCCCCCTCCGTCAGTACATGGACACAAATCCAATCATCTGGTGTGCCAGCAGAATGTTTGTACCTCCTCATAATTTCTAACTGCATGATATAACAGATTTTCTATAGTTTCCTTGTTCAATTTCCCAAATGTTTGGAAAAAATAAAACTTCTGTAACTTTTGCTCTAGGGCTTTAAGGCCCACAACCCAGCAGGAATTCTCTGCAACAAATATTTAACTTGACACAGCCACTGATATACTGCTGGTATACCCTAGGTATGGAAATACATGTTTGAAACTGCATCTTTTTTTTTTAAGTTTTGGTCTTCTAAATACAAGAGTTGATTTCTGATGTCTATGCAAATGTAAGCAATTAAATCAATAAATAATGCTCAAATTCTCTTTTTAGCTATTAAGTTGATTTCTGTTGTCATTTTTTATTTGATTCAATTAATTTACAGTCATGTAATGTGGGTCTCCCAGAAATCAAAAGTTTTGGGTCTGATGCAGTTAAGATGAGCTTTTCAAACTGATCCACAAAATGTGGGAAAGCCAAGCTGTGTTTGCTGAAAACAGACATTCCTTTCCTCTATGATTTTACACACTGAAGTACATTATGCCATGCCTTCAAACGGCACTGTCTGCATTTATGTAGTGGCATTTCAAGCCAGATTTTGATTCATTAGTGACAGCTTTTCTGTGTACTACTATTTCATAAAATGTTGATGTGTTGATTTTGTCGCACAGAGGAATACATCCCAGACTGCATCTTAGATGACATGGGACTGACTAAAAACCTTAGCAATGAAAGAGTGTTAGAAAGAGAAAGTGAGCAGATAATGACATTTCAACCATTCTGGGAAAAGGGAGAAGATCTAGTCTACTTTAATGACGACACCTTCAAGTGACAAGAGGTGTACTCAATATGGCACAGACAGGGACATTTGCTTGGCAGGCAAAGCTACGTTTACAGAGCAGCCCTCAAGGGCTCTGCATACAAAATCTAAGCCTACTGCGGCTGATTGCTCAATGGGGCCCAGCCCTGACCACAAAACTTGAGCAAACAGATTCAGACTGCCATAAAGTATTCCCTTTCAGAAGGACGACGCATCACCTTGTGGCATGATAAACCCTGTCAAGATCAAGATGGGGGGGGGGGTTGTGAGGAGCAAACAGATCTGGGAGAAAAAAGTATGTTAAAAAATTCTGAAATGTATCTCCCATTTAAGGGCTAAAAATTTAGAAAATCATATTTGTTTCATTCACCTAAAGAGTGCATGCACTTACACTTTCAGACAAGGTCTATCTAAAACATGGCAACAGTGCAATCGTCTGTTGTAAATAGTGTAGCGAGAAGTCAACTGGTCAGGTGAAGATTGACTCTGAGAAGCATGGCAAACTCCTTTGACTGTTTCAGAGGTCCCGTACGTACAGATATCTGTGCAACCACCTCCTGGAGTGCCAGCTGTGGGCTTGCCAAGCTTTATAGAGTGTTCCTTGCTTTCACAGCCTGTGCAGCCATTACCAGGTTCTGTCGAAGAACGTCAGGAGGCTGACTGTTATTCTCTTCCTGCTCCCTTACTTGCAAAATTATACTCTCTCTGCTTAGGAATTGTTGTATGAGAGCAACCAAAAACTGAATGCACTCCATATAAAATATTACAGCAACTCAATCTTCAAGGCAGTCTCTAAGGCTGATTTTTTTTTTTTCTTTCTTACCTACTTTAGATCCTTCCTCTAAACGGTAGTCTTGACACCTGGTGTGGAGCCTCAAACACCTATAAGTTATCTGTAAACCACATGACTTAGGCTTGGATGGTGTAGTCAAAAAATATTTCATGGGGTACCTCTGATAAACTGGCCAAGGCTTCCTAAAATAACACCTCTCACAGTACTTGCTTAACATGGCAGTTCTTTTATTAATTAAACTTTCCCTTCTGTGTTATACAGACATCCAACTATTCAGTAACTACAGCCAGAAAATGATCTAGCACAGCCAGGTTTCCTTATTTATATTTTGTCACCATTAATGTAAATATTTCCATCTGGAGTTGGAAGTGATTTGTTAATTAGTTTATGAGTGTCTCGTAATCAGGAAGAAGGTAGTGTGGGAGGGTGTGTTTGGATTCCAAGTCACGGTTTCCTGAAATTAACTTTCTTCCCTATAATAGCTACAAAAACAATATGCAGATATCACAATAATAAAACAATGGAAGTTAAATGTAGGATATTTCAAGTGCAAATAATAACTGTTTTGTATAAGTCACATGTACATTACTAAATAAAATTTTTTGAAGGCTCAGTTTGGCAGAGCTGCTCCAAGTTAGGCGACATAGCCCAAGACCAGGAGAGAGAGAATGTAAACTAAATCCGGAGCATCCACTGAGAACTGCACAAAATAAGTATATCTAAAGTTCGCACTACACTTTTTGAATTGTTTTCTGCTTAAAATTTGTTATATATTATCATTGTTGCTGCTTGACTGTTTTTTTCTGCACTTTAAAAACTTGGTTCTACTTTATCGCATAGCATAGCCTAAATTCAGATCTGCTGAATCTAGACAGTTTGTCATTTACTGAGCACTAAAACTAGCCATCCTACATTAGGAAGGCCCTCTTGCACCCTTGTGGCAGAAGTGTGCAGTCCAGGACCCATCTGAACTGAGGATTGTTGGAAAAGGGCTCAGTTTTGAGCTTTCCCATTGGATAGTCTGAGTTTAAAACTGTTTAATGCCATTTGTATTTAAGCACCGCTTTTGCGCGTAGCTGCGCACTACGCAGCAGGGTTTGGTGCTGCTGTGTACAGACACAAAAGCTTAGAAAGACAAATTTTCCCTTGATAACCATTTGGGAACCCTCCTAAACTTCCTTGCTCAACACAGTTGTGCACTGCTGCCCGGACAGCAACTCAGATGCACATTTTTAGGAATCTACTCCTTAACCTCCCCACAGATTAGCTGATTTAAGTAGTACTACAGCAGAACCTGGTCCATCTTGCCCATCCCCCTACTTATTACACAATACACCACACATAATAGATAGACAGTTTCCCCCATTACTCCAGCCAGCCTGATTAACATGGGCATCCTGAGGCAATGTAGCAATTGCCTCATGTTTGCTGACAACTTATTACTGCTAAATCATGCAAATACAACAAGTGAGAGATGCAGCTATACTATGAATCTGGAATTCGCGCTCTCTCTCTCACATAACAAAAAAACAGATATCAAGAAGGTTGTCAGCACGCACACTTCACCTCTTCCACAAACCAAGTGCACAACACATAAACCCATATATGCAAAGATACTCACTAGAGGTTTACCAAGAGCAAAGACCTTGCATGTGCAGACCTTCTGCACATAATACAGTCCCTACAGAATCCACTACACACAAAAACAAACATGTCAGTGTTTCAGCCAATAAGCCCCTAAAGCAAAACACCTCTAAACCAAATATCTTGGTCACAGTCGACTCCACAGTGAGAGACACAGATGTCCCCCTCACCAGGATAGATAAGGAAAAGATCACGGTCAGCTGTCTGTCAGGTGTCAGGATCCGCCAAATTACACACTCACTCAAGTCTCTCAACAAGAACTATTATGACACTGATACAGTCCATGTTGGAGTGAATGGCTTGAGACATACCTCACTGGATTATATGAAGAGAGACATGATTGAGCTTTCAGATAGTGTGTCCCAGGCAGGTATGTCCCTAGCCTTAAGCAAAGTTCTATCCTCACCCAGGATTATGCCTCAATACAAACAAAAAATGATAGACTCCAACAACTGGCTTAGCTTCTCGTGTCAGTCCAGGGGGATCCAGCATTTGTCAGCCTGGGATGATATGGTCGACAGACCACACTACTTTGACAAAGATGGTCTTCACCTATCACCTCTTGGCTTTCGGTTACTGTCAAAGTTACTTGCCTCCCCCACAGTGCCTTTTTAGGCAATGTCAAAAGAAAAAAAATCCTGAAATAAAAATATCATCTAGAGACAAACTCAAGATTATGCTGCTTAATGCTAGGAGTCTAAATCAGAAACTGCACTCACTGGAAGCACTCCTTACTTTGGAAGATGCCGATGTCTGTGCAGTCACAGAGACATGGTTCAAGGCCACAGAAAGTACCCCAGCCATGCAAGCTACAATGCCTTCCACACATTCAGATCACAAAATGAACATGAAAGAACCAAACAAGGAGGTGTATCTATCCTCATTAAAGATAAATACACCTCAAGACTGGTAAAACAGTATGACTCCTTAGAGTTACTACAAGTCCAACTAACTGTAGGAAAGACCCCTCCACTTCATTGTTAGCTACGGAGCCCACACTGCCTACTTGGACCTACTTGAGTCACTCACAATACAGCCAAACACCCTGGTCTTGGGTGACTAACTTTCCATCAACTGGGAAACATATAAAAGCACAAGCGTGCTCGCCCCAAGGTTCCTGGACTTTAACACAAGTGCTCTGAAAGAGATAGTCTACACCCCCACAACAGGCTCTTACGTCCTTGACCTAGTACTCACCAACATGTGGGATCGCTGCACCACTCCATGTGTGGGACCCTTCCTAGTAAAGTCTGATCTTAAATCAGTCTCAATCGAAGTAACACTCACACCTGAATGCCCCCCCCCCCCCCCCCGCAGAGCAAAAAGGTTAAACATTTTTTCCAAAGCAAACTATAGCCTCCTAAGGGATGGCATAAATAATTTCAAACCCCCTGCTACTACTGTCAACAATGACTACTATACAGAGGTGTACACAAATGCCCTGTATAAACACCTACATAAATGTATAGACACAGCAGTACCTGAACACATCAAAACAAGGTCCTCAT
Source organism: Protopterus annectens (assembly GCF_019279795.1). Taxonomy (NCBI): domain Eukaryota; kingdom Metazoa; phylum Chordata; order Ceratodontiformes; family Protopteridae; genus Protopterus; species Protopterus annectens. Next base: position 369,644,266 of record NC_056735.1, read on the forward strand.
GAAAAAACAAACCACCCTGGTGGACATTTAGCATAAACAGGTTACACAACAACAGAAAGAAATTGCTGTCAAAGAACAAGAGGGAACAGTCTCAGCAGAACAACAGCCTGCACAGAACAAGCAAATTAGACACCTTAGTCCTCTAAACCTAATTAAGAAACTAAGTTAGCATCCATAGCTTAGGATGATCACAATGCATTATTTAGCTACATCTGAAATCTAAAAGGGAAGGCCCAGCTTTGTGCCAAATTAGTAGTGGACAGTACCATTCATACTGAACCAGAGGATATTGTCAACCTGCTAGCAGACACGTTTGGTGAAACTTTCACACCCCTGTCCCCCAATCATACTTGTCACTAGTACTCTACTCAGTATCACCAAAGAGCAGGTCACCACCACACTCCCCAAGGCCAAAAACACAGCCTCTATGGAACCAGATAAAATCCCAGGTTGCTTACAAAATGGTCTAAAACAGGAGTTAGGGGAACCACTGAGCACTCTCTTCAACCATAGTCTAAGTACTGACTTTGTTTCAGTAGAGTGGAAGACAGCAAACTTAATCCCCTTGCACAAAGGGAGTCTCTTAACCAAACCCTGGGAACTATACCCCATAAGCCTGACCAGCCCTACCTGTAAGGCCATGGAGAGAATCACCATGGACCTCATCAACAAGGATATAGACACCTTCAAACTCTTGACCCGACTCAGTTTCGCTTTATCAAAGGCAGATCATGCCTATTAAACCTGGTCAACTTCTTCGAGAGAGTCATCAAAGCCCTAGATGAAGACACATACATACTGTATATCTTGACCTGGCCAAGGCCTTTGACACAATCCCCCACTCTGGCATCATTGAGAAACTCACCCAGCTGGGGATTAGCCCATATGTCATTAGATGGGTTGCCAAATGGCTCAACGACAGAACGCATAAAATCAAAGTTGGAGATTCCACCTCTACCAGCAGATCTGTTACCAGTCATGTTTCACAAGATTCTCTGCTGGGGCCCCTATTGTTTGGAATGTACTTCTCAGAAATCCAAGTGAAAATAGATGGCCTGTGGCTTACCAAGTTTGCTGATGACTGCAAACTGGGTGAAATCATAAAACCCCCCAACGATGTCAACACTCTGCAAAATCGGCTCACACAAATAAATGACTGGTGCCAGAGCCACGGACTTAAACTCAATGTAAAACAAAGATTATCATCCCCTTTGGCAAAGGAGAAGTCCCTGCAAATTACAGTGTTAATAATACCCCCTAAGTTCAAACCCAGTGGTGAGAGATTTGGGAATGCATGTTGATAGCAACCATAATTTTAATCACCATGTGTCCACAGTGGTAAGGTTATAACTCCCCTGTACTCTGTCCTCATCAGACCAATAATAGAGTACAATGCTCCCTTTTGTATGTAGCTTACCAGATGTGCAGCAGCTGGAGAGCCCTCAGATGTTTCTTACGAAGAAAATTCAAGGCCTACAACACATGACCTACATGGACAGACTGAAAGCCCCGTCACTGTACTCTGTAGAGGCAAATTTGCCTGGCCTAAACAGCAGTCTCAAACCCTGCTTTAATGGAAATGCCGCACATCTGCAAATCAAATGGGACAAGAGTCACTTGCTCTCGGGACCTCAACCTAACCTGTGACATTAACAGGACATGCTGGAGAGACAGATTTAGATTTATCTCCCAGAAGTTGCCAATCCTATGTTGCAATCTCCCAATTCACATAAAACAGAGCTCCTCAATGACCATATTTAAGTGTAGCTTGGACAATTGGATGGGAAAACATAAATTTACCCCTGGGGTTTCAATTATGTTCCTCTTGGACAGGGGCAGCCGGTGCTGATCTTAGATCTGCAACCGGTACTGGTCTTAGATTCGCATTACAAATATAGACTATATATCTTGGCCTACAGGGGAACATGGCTAGGCTTGTAAAGGCTCTAAGGCTGATAGCCTAGTAATCTCCTATGATTGAATTAGACACACACAATAACCATACTTGTGTTTCTGTAATAAGGTTGCTCATTTGGAGATTAAGTATTTTTAACTTTCTCAGGATGCCTAGAAATTCAGAAGTTTGCTTCCAAGTTAAGATACTTTTGAAGTCTGTGGCCATCCAGACAGCTTCATAAAAATACTGGTAGTATACAGACACAGAGCAACAGATTTCTGTAAATGCCACTGGACTTCTGTCAAACATAATAGCAAACCCACTTCTTGTGGCATATGTAAACCAAAGTGCTACAAACTAGTTGTAAAACTGAGTATAGCAAACAGTTCTCAGACATCTGTTTCAGGCATTATGAATGCATGTGTACAATTATGGCAAGCAGGACAAAAATACATTTAAATAATCTAATTTGTGTTAATTAACAAATGAAGAAAAGTCATTGCACTTGCTGGAAAACTTTAAAACATTTCATATGCCACAATTACAATAACCAGGGCTTTTGTACCATTTTATCAAGAAGCATCCATAAAAAACCATAAGGGACCTAGCTCACTTTGGACAAGTAATGTGTAAAAACAGTATGTAATGACGTCTTTTTGAGCATCGTTCCAGTGAAATCATGGTCTTGACCACTATGCTGTGTGAAACTATGCTTAACATACAGGACTATGATCAGATTGCTGATGATAAGCTGTTTATGATGTGCTGCACATGGATGCCAAGAAAGTCACCTTGAGAGTAAGTCTCGAGAGATAACGTTGGTAGCCATGTCGAAAACAGACAATTACAGGCTATGATCAGAAACCTAATCGTAATTCTTTGTAGTGCATGAAGCTTTATCTGCTCCATGTACTACTAGTTACAGGAAAAAATGCTAAGTGTTTTTCAAAGCTATAAAACACCCAGTGAGCACCGTCAGAAATACAGTATAACACAGTTCTTTTACGTTTACACTCACCTTGCCATGCCTCTCAAATGTTCAGATTTTTGCCTCATGTTTGGCCTGCTCCTCATAAAATCTTTGGTTTTCCAACAAATCAGTGAGGATGGAAGTCACTAAATAATAATATGCATTTTTGTTTCAGACTTCATATCCTTCAGAAAATACAGGGTAACACACACATTATTATTATAGCTACTTTCTAAGTTTATAGGAAGAATGGACACTTTATTGGTATAGACAGCTGGCAAAAATACATTTATTTTTTATTCTGCTGTTGTCTTCTTCCTAGTCAGTACTGGCAGAACTGAATGCCTAGCAAGAGACACAAACTTAAGTTAAGCAGGGCGTGCTTGTTAGTGCTTATCTGATTTGTCTTTTTTCTGAATATCGGAGCGCAAGCACTACGCTCCATGTACTGCATTTGAATTGTATTACTTCATATTAAACTAGACATGCGATTAGAAATAAGCTAAGCTTTTCTTGACAACAGTCGTACTTTACTATTGTCAGAAAACTGATCAGTAACCCTGCTGGTATATGCATACAAACCTTACAACATACAAGAAAATATTTTTTAAAACCATTTCTCAAGTTTATTCTGAAGCAGTGTTTGGTCAGCTTTGAGCATTAAAAGTTGGATACAACTTATTCCTTTCTTGAAACAAAAAAGTAGGACTGAATTTCTTTTCCATATGCATGATTTTAATTCAGGCCATCAATGAATCAAAAGATTGGGAAAAGGTCTAAAAGAAAATATATTTGAAGCAAATGCCTTTGTGAACACCTATGCAAAATGTGGTAAAATATATTAAATGGTAAAACTTACAATCCTGGACATATGTGGTGCATGATTTACTACTTCCATGTATAGACAATATTACCTCTCAAACAGTGTGACTACATTTTCCTATGCATACTAAAACATATGGCCAATACTACTGCTGGGTAACCTTGGAACTATCATGCCTATCTTGACTGCACTGCCAGCAAAGATCTCTTTTACAGTACTGGAGATTAAACTGGTTTGAACAGATGCTGTATTTTTTCTTGCAACCAAAATCCTTAACTTCTAGAATTCTGACATTTCAATTCAAACCTAGGCCATCAGCAATACAACTAGAAATCATGTTCCAACCTGGTAGGGCAAACATTTGACACTCATCGAATCCTGTGATGAACATTAGAGTCCTGGAAGGTGATTATTTACCTTCACTGGTAAACATTTTTTTGACAGGTATAGGTACTGTTTTATTTATTACAGTTTTTTTTTTCCAGTCAGCATTACATGAAGCCCAGTTTATCCTGCAGTAACCAGTATGTTTGTTTCTATGGTGCTTGGCTTTACACAACAATGCAAATAAAATAACAGCTGGATTTGCCAGTCTCATTCAAATCCCACAGAGAATCTGACCAGGATATCTGGGACTATTAACCTTGAAAAGGACCAAACTGCTCTACTGTCTTCCAAACTACAGAAACCGGCACTGCCTTTAGGTAGCAGACAAGAGCAGAGTACCTCAGGAAAAAAAATGGGGCTGGCTTCTGCATAGCAAGAATTCTCTGTATAAAGTGCTTGGATTAATAATTCACATTGCCATACCACCATCCATTTGTGTCTGATTACAAAAGGTGAAAGAAGAAGCCTCTCAGAACAAGCCTGTGCCAGTCTGCTGCTCTTCTGGAGTCAACTTTTATTTATTGATTTATATTTATTTGATGAGGTAAGGGGGCTGAGTCACATGGGGCCATTTTTAGCCAGGCTTTGTAAAAAAAACAATGCTTTACCACAAAATAAAAACAATCATCATTAACATATGTACAATAATACATGCACTGAAAGTATGCCAGAGATATTAGATTTCAAAATGTTGAAATAAAAAATACACAAATCAGTAATTACACGCTCCATTTATGGTACATTAAAAGGAGTATTACACATCATAATGGAGAATAAGAAACAGGAAGAATAAAGAGAGATGAAATAAGCCAGCATTGTTAAGAAATGCAAATTTATTTCTGGGTTAGAAGTTCTGTAATGTATTAATCATTTTCTTTCAGGAATTTCTGACGGAACAGTGCTGTTCCAGTAGAGGCACTGTTTGCAGGTACACCAAGCTAATTTTGTTACATATGGGAGGCTGGTGTAGTCTCTAACATCTTGATTTGTTCCCTCAAGGACTCACAAAAGAATGGTCACCTGTCACATGTTGCTGTTCATCTTGCAAAGTTCAAAGAACATGAAGCAGGTAGGTCACACAGCTTAGAACCCTCATGGTTAAAGTTGAGGACATGACTACTCGCTTCACACAAAGATCTATGGCTCATGACACCCTGTTGAAGGACAGACCACTACTGTTTTAGGTGTGAGGTTTTGCTTTAGTGCTGTGTAGCTACTGCAACTGTAATGTCTGGCTCTAGTGACTTTACTCACATGGCGTGATCCTTGGGCAGGGGGAGCAGCACATCTTTTTGGCTCTCCTAAGGACCACTGTCACAGCATCTGGATTTTTTCGGCTTCATTGATGGCTTCTTATGGGATGTCTGAAAAAGCAGGACCACCCAGACGGATTTCTTAGTCATCCTACAGACCTTCTGTAGCCTTCACTAGGGTGAGAAAATGGGATCTGGAAAACTAGCTCTTCTATGCTGAATCATTTCTCCAAATCCTAGGTCATCTGGTAGTGATTTTGAAGCTTCCCAACCTTCATCATCTATGACCTCTTCTGACTGCTTGGACTTTCTAAACCATTTGAAAAACTGTAGTGGTGAATCCTGATCTGAGGTGGTGTTCTAGAAGTCACATTTCCTAAAACTTGTATTGTTGCCTGATCAAAGTCTTAAGGGTGACAATGGAGCAGGTGGTTGTGCCAAACTCCCACTTAATCTAGTACTTGCTGCCAAGGCAGGTTAGGGTGCAGCCTGCAGTGCAGAAACTTAGCTGCAGAACTCCATAGAAAATACCCAGCAGATGCTAATAATGTTGGAATGTCTGCAGATGTAATGGCTACCCATCTGCTCTGATGCTTTTATCACAGTGGTCGAGAATTCAGAAAGGGCCGTACGAGGAAGAGCCCATGTCCATTGGGCAATTGGTGAAAACAATGAAATAGAACAATGAGAATTAGATGTACGGGTTGCCTGAGAAGTAGATGCAAGGGTTGCCCTCTCACTGGATAGAGTGATGCTTGGTAAACCAGCTATCAAATGTACTAACAATGGAGACACTAGTACTTGCTAATTGCCACAGATCTCCAATGGACTCTGAAGCCTGTGGGTCCACTAAAAGTTAACACAGATGCCTGTTTGGGTGGCAGTAGCAGTACTGCAGGTACCTGTGAGACAGGTAGCATACCTACACATGCTTGTAGGAGATGGGCCAGTAATACCAGTGCCTATGGAACTAGCAGTGGTAAGAAAGACACCTGGTAGTAGCAGGAGCAATGCCTTTGGGTATACTAGCCAAAACCCAAGATCAATGTTGGGACATCCCAATGTGAGGAGGACTAACACCTGCTGGGCCAGTGTTAGGAACATGGGTATCAGTAAGACCATAAAAAAAAATCTGTCTTGATGTCAGTCAATCCAAAACTGAAATGGAGTTGTCTGTACATCATGAAGTCTAATATCAGTTGACTGATGAGCAGAGCTGTGAGCACATCAGCAAAACAGTGAAACTTTGTGTGTGTAAATCCATTGGAATTCTACTATATATCTTTCTACTGCAGCAGTTAGTGGACTGCAACTGATGACAGAGAGTTCTGTGCACCCTTTAGGATGTGCAATGACTAAAAAAAATCGGTTCTACTTATGTCTCAGGCTTCCCAGTTGTGAACTCCACCACTATTAATGGAATGATTTTACACTTTTTCCCTTTCTCAATCTAACAACTCCTTAACTTTTGTTGCAACAAATGTGCCTGTTTTAATAATCCTGCTTAAAACTTCTTCACCTAGATAAATAATTCATCACAACCAAATTGACTTCCTACATAATTTGCAAAAACATGTGAGATTACTTGTTTAACAGTACTGTAAACATTATATTCAGTCGTCATCAAGCACTTGGACCGTAACAGTCAAAGTGGTTCTCTATCCTCAGGAATATAAAGGTTTGTTAGATACTGTATACGGTTCTGAAAATGACAAAACAAGCTTATCTTATATTACTGTTACGTTTTCTCTATACATGTATTTCAGTTTACTGTAAAGAGGAACACAAAGACTTTAATGTTACAGTTTGTTTTGCTTGCATTATCTTCTTTCAAGCTTTTGGTCAAATATTAGCAAAATTAATCTCACAAATCTGTTAATTTACAGGTTTTACAACAGTATGTTAAAAAGCTATGATGGCTTTGCCCTGAAGGCTGGGTTACAAATTAAAAAGTCCATGAGCCAAGACAGTTTGTTAACCCTGTTGTTGTTGTGTCTTTCGGCTTTTCCCGGTTAGGGGTCGCCACAGTGGAACTCCGGTCTGCTAATGATTGGTAGTTGATTTTTACGTGCTGAGTTACCAGCCCTGACGCACAACCTTCAACGAAAGTATGCCCATTCGTTCAGTCACGCATGTCTCCACGCAGAAGACGCTCTGGCTGAGAATCGAACTGGACAGCGTCTTACTGTGAGGCGACAATGCTACTGCAGCACCACCACCGCGGCTAACAAATATTAAATGAATAAACAGGACAGAAAACTCCAGAGGCTTATACAGCTTTAGTCAACAAAACACATTTTGAACACACATCTTCACTGTAGCTACGAGGAGAAAGTCTACTTAAAGAGGAGTACTGTTAGTCTCCCACTGATGCTGTTTGACGTTGCTGAGCTTCTTGATCTCCCTCATTCGTAACCATAGCAAGCAACCTAGAAACCTATGAAAGTATCAGACATCTAACTCATCTGGAAGGTCTCTCACCTTCCTTTTTCAGCAGCATCATTAAACCAAATGTAAGTTGTGTATTCAGAGATATTACATCCTGGCCCCTAAAGAGTGAACTACACTAAGTATCTACCTCTCAAAGGCACACTTTGTCTGAGGGGCAGATATTCTGTAAAATGACCTAGGCCCACATGGCAAAGTTGGAGAAACAATACAGAATTTGATCAAATTCCAGAAACTAGTGCAGAGAGCTATGAAAAATAGAAAATGTTACTTACAGTGAGGACAAAATGTCAATCCAAAAATATACCCACATGAAAAGTTTGCAACCAGTGATATACAGGGACACAACCTAGACTACAGCTCATGTAACCCATGTTTGTCACTTGAAAGGAGAAGCATAGGAGGATGCTGGACAGGATCACCTTTGGTGGGGAGAGAATGTGTATACCCAGGGGCATGTATGTTGGTTGGATTTCCCTGGCAGAGGTCAGTAACACTGCCATGTGGTGTCTCACGTGGATGAACAGGGTGCCCTGCTGATGCCAGCCCCTTCAGGAACTGGAGGATGGTGTAGCACTGATGCTCAATTCAAGCTCCAGCCATGGGTTATCACTAGGCAGGTGCAGGGGCTATGGCTTAGTAAGCAAACTCAAACCATCCCTCATGACTGCCATAATGATGCCCCCCCTCAGTTAACCTCTGCATAGGTGATGGGGACCAAATGGCTGTGAGGAAGATGACGACTGGTAGGCAGCAGGAACAAAAAGTCTTTAAAAGAAAAGCAGCCTGGGGTTGTTTTGCTCTGCTCTCATGCTTCTGAGGCAAAAAAGAAATGAATATAGATGAGAGAAACAGAAGTATTTTGGATAAATGGAGAACAAAGTAGCAGCCTGGGAAAGTTTTAATAGCTGTGCTACCCTGTCATAGGGGCCTGAGTCCTGACACTATGCCCCATGAAAACGATCTCTATCAGATATAAAGCTGCAGTTTTTCATGATGGCAGTACCACACTTTCCACAAAACATACCCAAAGTAACTGATAAGGTTAATGCTGATGCAGCTAACTTTTACCCATTTTGGAAGTTCGCCAGGTCTTGCAGATGAAATGGTTTTAAGTTTTAGGAGATGCTTGCATGCCACTTTATACTCCATTGGGTATAAAGAACACTGGCTCTTGGTGTAAGGGATGTGTTGTCACTGGGTGCAGAAAAAGATTCTATTTATTAAACCAGATAAGCCTACTAAGCACTAATGCATTTTTTCAGGGGTACCCAGGAGCACACTGTCTGAGTAAGTCACTTGCTCACAGTAGCACAATATGCAGAGAGGTTGGGGAAATGAAACTCAGGATAACAGGGCAAAGCACATTACCAGCTCGTAGCTACAATGTCGATATTCTGTACTGAACTGCCATGGATACTGCTGGAAACGTACATGTTAAAAGCATCTGGCACAGGAATGTTGGATCACCTGCTTCTGCTACAGTCATAACAGAGTTTCTTAAAGTGCAATCTTGTAAACAGCACCTGTGACTAAGCAACATCCAATGTACTTAAATATGAATAGCATATTCATTTAAACATATATGGTACTGTCAATAAAACAGAATGTGACACACAGTACCTTAAACCATCATCACAGAGAGAGGTAGGTACAAGGACATGTGACTGTGGACTTTAGAAAGGTGACCCAGTTAGTTAAAATTCTGAGATGGGGGCTTTTTCAGAGGGCTGAGGCACCGCATCTCATCTCTAATGAATACTGTAAAGCATTTAATACTGTCAGTGAAGTTTAAGGAATGTTTATTTTGTAAGTAGCTTTCTAATTTTACTCCTCTTTGTGACATTACTTTATCAGCTAACTGAATTACAACACTGTCACTATGCCTGTAGCACTCCACATGCTTAATAAACATTATTTAGCACAAATGAAACGCCCTACTAAGCCAGCCACAGTGACTGACAGTGGCATATAGGGCATAAAGCATAACAGCAGAGTCAACTGATCTAACACTAACTTATTACTTGTCCTTTCATACTGCTGTGAGCGTTCTGCAGTGACAAAATGCATCAAACATACCATTTCACAGCACCTTTAATGCAAATTACTGTATACAGCTTTCCTTTAAATGTTAAAGTGCTCAAAATGGAATGTTCCATCAAGGCAAAAGGTTTTCTGTTGGCTTCAATACAAGGGATCATTCTGTTTCTATTAAAAGTGATCTAAGGAAGGATGTGAGCTGTAACCAAGAAATGAACAAGATGGGAGATGTATAAACAAAGTTGGATGGTTTGGGTATATATACAAAGTTAGATGGTTATGTGCACAGTATGATAGAGTACTAACAAAGTTATTAATAAAATGTAAAATACATTTACATTCCCATTAACATTCATACTTTTCATATTCCCAACAAATATTAAGCACGTGTATAACAGAAGAAGGAAGACCATAAAAACACAGTAATATACATAAGTTAATATCAGGAACACCACCTTCCCATCACATATTAAATATTCTTACAGAATGCAAAGGAAAATAATGTACAAAATACTGATTTAGTAATTAGTGTAAACTGGAATGCGTTTAACTGCAAATAACTTTTGTTCTTTCACTACTTTGTAAATTAAAACAGAAAATACCTAATACTCCACAGCACAGATATACTTTACTCCCTACACAAGTTTTAAAAGTGTGGCCTACTAACCCTTCCTGCTTCCTTCTCATTAGGACTTGTGTTAGTAGCAGACCCCGAATGTTAACATTCTTCTGACAGTTGTGATTTGTAGCTGTTGCAGTAACAAGATAAGTAAAATACCATGAAAACAAACACTGACAAAACACATTGTTTACAGACCTATCTAATGCCAAAGAACATGTACAGTACACAGCTTGATAACGTTATCTTGGCCATAGAAAGTGTATGACTGCGTGTAACACTAATGGGACCCTGCAACAATTAAATCAACAACAGTTCTCACTGAATCATTTGGGAGGCTCGCTGTCGGATATCAGTTTCATGACAGCCAAATCTATATACAAACCTACAGCCTCTGGTAAAAAACACACAGTTGTCCCCCTCCTCTTGCACTCAGTTAATGAGGGTGCTTCATGGCTGAAGCTCATTTTCTAAGAAAATGGTTTGGTTTTATCCTTTTCCAACAACACTACCACTAGGGCTCTAAGATAAGCCAGAATTGCCTTATGCCCTTCAGCAACTGCCTAAATGTAGGTCTTTCCCTTATACAAACATGCTCTCTCTCATGCGTGTACACACACACACACACACACACACACACACACACACATTCTTGTACTCCTCTTTTGAGTCTTCACAGGATGTCACACGAGTTCAGTTCCTTTTGGAATCTGATAAGGGTACTTGCTTGGCTAACAGAAAATTTTCCCTGCATCAGAGCATTATACCTGCTTGTACAATACATCTGTCAGCAGCTGTCTTCCATGCAAATGTTTGCACAGTACGGCCTTTTCATACTTCTTTTAAGCACAATTATGTTCTACCTTTAAATCTCCCAAGCCCCCCCCATGAAAAATATTTTTGGCCGTACTTTATCATAAGGGCCAAATTCCTTTTAGCATTCTATGAATCTATGAATCTATGAAATGCTGTCGATGGTGTGTGACACTGAACAGTGCAAAATATCTAATATAGCCAGGAAAGGCAAAAGGTAAACTTAAAAGTTTTACAGAATGATCCCAGGCACTTCACATAAACTACAACAGACCTGACACTGTAGTTAACTTAGAAAGATTATTACAAAATCTAACCTCAGGTAAGTAATATGCATGTTTAAAGGCAATGTCAAAATAACTTAAGAATTACAATCAGCACCAAAAGTCTCTTCTTAGAATTAAAAATACTCTCGAAACAGATGGCAGTTTTAAGAACTTCCTAAAGGATGGCTCTGTCTCATTCTACAAAACTGGGCTCAGTAATATAAGTGTTGATCAGATAATTCCAAATTTATCCATGGAACCACTACCAACAATCCAGCATACTGAAGCTGGTAAACCTGAGTACAGGGGTCCAACAGCTGTTTAAGGTAGAAAAGGCACTAGGATCCATCTGGCTCTATATATAATAATCAAAATATTGAATACCTAGCCATTAAAGGTAGGTAGTTCAATTTGTATAACACAGGAAGGATAAAGTCCAAACAAGATTTTCCTGTCAATACCTTGTCTGTGGATGTTTGCACATGCTACAGACAAGTAAGGTCAGCATCCCAGAGCTCTAACTAGATAGCACTGCAGTAGTGAAACTGCAAAAATTCCAAGGCAAGAATTATATTTCTATGTCAGGATACAGTATGAGATACTTCATTCTGGAAATGTAGCAGATACTTATGTCTCAGTCAGTGGGTTTTATGTGCCTACATTTAAAACACAATATAATTTGGCTTTTTAATCCCAAATATGAGCCTCCTCTGGCAGGGATGCACTAAAAACATAGCGTCATAAGCATTGCATTTCTTGGCCTGTCTACATGCTTCTTACCTCTAACACTGAACTGCTATGGATATCTGCTTATCAGCATGTAAATTCTGCCTAGTTATCCTAATTTCTTGGGTCCACTGAGGACTTTTAAGGTGCGTTCATTACATAGCCTTGTCTTTAGTACTTTGCACCCTTTTTTTTTGTCCTGTGAAAGTCAATGTGGTTTCTGCACTGACTGAGCTAGAAGCAAGGTTAATTATAAAATGTAATACACATTTATATCCTTGTAGGTTAAATTAAGGACCTTCCAGGCAATATCTAATATGAATGGTTTTACAAGTACTACAACATTTATGTATTTGTTGCTTCTTCATACTTAATGCTGTAGAGAACATCAATTAATACTTACGTCATCAACTGTAGTTTGGCTGTTTTACATTTAAATAGGTGATAAATATTTTATGTTTTTTCATGCTCCCCTTGTAAGTGGTGCTTAGCTGAGCTACTAGGAAATTCATTTAGTTGTTAAAAAATTCTTTCCATTGTGGCCATTTGTTTGCATGTTTTTTTTTTAACTTATTATCAATTTAAGTACGTATTATCACATTTACTTCAGTGTACCTACTTAAAAACAAAGACAAGCCCCCAGATTTACTAATCTTCTATGTAAGACTAGATTAGTCTTACACGGAAGCGCCAGTGAAAGAGTATGATGGCAGCGTGCCATGCATATTAATGAGGGCGCGCTGCCTCAACTCTAAAGTTTACACGGAGCGTGGACAAGTGTAGGGTGTGTGTCGGACTGACGAGCAGTCCAAAAATCCATGCCCCTGCAATGAAGAAATGCTGCAATTTTGAGTTACATGAGCGAGTCCACTCACATGTGCACAATGTAACACTACACTCCCCCATATGTTAAACAACTGGCAAAACTAAAAATAAAAATAATTCTTTTTTTTTCTTCCGATATAGCTGCCCGTATTTGCGCGGGTTTGCCCATTGCTTAGCTACAGTTACCAGCTTAGACACCAGAAGAGGATAATATGAAAAATATATGCAAACAGCGATAGCGTAGTGGTTAGAGCCTTCACACAAAGAGGAGGCATTCCTGGTTCGAGTCCCACTACTGCACATTCCATTTTCTATGGGAAATCTGTATACAAAAATATTTCCTGACATTTTTTATGTATAAGTTTTGTAAAAAGCATTGAAATGTTAAATGTAGTAGTGAACAATATATATATATATATATATATGAAGGTGAAATGGTTATGCATTCTGAGGCATGAGTACCCTATTTTAAGCAATATAAAGCACTGCTAAGCACATTTTACCATTATTGAGCATATTTAAATACAATTGCACGTAGCTGCGCATTGTGCTAATCAGTGCAACTGCAACATATTTGCTCGTAGCTGCGCACCGCGCTAACCAGCGCAACATCAGGCAACGTCGGATAAACACGCTCACACCTGCTTTACTGTTCCTTAACCAATCTGGTCTGCCCAGCAGGACAATAAAAAGCAGGGATAGGGCTCGAACTCAGGATACTGTGCACTATAGTCACAGTACTTAACCACTAAGCCATGACAGCATTTCACAAACATGCACTTTCAACAGATATATATCTATCAAATGAATTTTAAACATTGCCAACATCAGCTAAGCAGGCTTGTCTACATCTGAGTTTTTCCAAAACTGGCCAATCACAAATAAGTGCGGGAAATGAGGCATATTTAAGCTCCACAGGCGGGAATACTTGTTATAACTGGTTGTAGCTTCCTTCTGCAGTCAGCATGGCCGGTGTTAGAGAAGGCATTCGATTTAGAGCGCAACGCTGGGGTATCCAGGAGTTCAAAGTAATGGTTTGGCTCCTTGTCCACAATCATGAGGAAAGACTCCTGCGGGGTTAGTACCAGGGTACCCAATATAAAACAGAGGCCTGCAACAGTCTTGCCCGTGATCTCACCAGTGCCACTGGTGTTCCTCGGACTGGTGAGCAGGTAAGGCATCATTATTCTGACCTAAAGCGACGTAGGGAGGATCAACTGGACCAGTGGATCCAGGAATCCCGTACAATGCCTAATACCCCAGTACTGAGTAAGTAGCCATTGTATTAAGTAGTTAAGAATTGCTATGCTTGTCTATACTATGGATAGGTATGTCTCAATATCACTGCATTTACTTCACAGCTGCAGGTGTCCGGGCTATGCACCAGCACACCCACGAATATAGGCTGCAAAGACTGCATCATGAGGCAGGTTAGTCATTATTCTGCATGTACTGTTATATAAAATAAATGAAAGAGCCTTCAAAAAGTCTTTTAACCCAATACATAAAGGTGTAATAATCCTTTAATAAATGTATGATTCATGAAGTGCGTCTGTGTCATTTTCTTTGATATGTTGTTGTACTGTTGCATTCTACAAATAGTAAGCAGTGTCAACCCACACTTGGGTAGGCCCATATAACGTGGATAAAGGAAGTGCCAGTATCTTGTATGCATATGTACAGCCCTCAACTGTTGGTTCATGGCCAGCATGTACAGGTTAATCTGGCACATGAGTAGCTTGGTATTGTGTTCCCCAGAAATGTCAGTGTGCTGCCAGAAATGTAGGGAGCTGTTAACATATAACTGATACTTTCACCTGAACATATCTAGATAATTATATGAAAGTAGATCTGTTAGTGTACCATATTAGCAGTAGTGTGTGTGAGCAACTCTCAAAATATGTTGCAGTAACATCTGCATCTTGGACAGTTTGTATGTAAGATACAGCTAATGTATATACTGATCTAGCAAAATCCAATTGCACAATATAAGGACATTGGGTAGTGTAATAATACATGTAAGGGACATATAACTACAGTCAATAGGAATGTAGTGAAAACTAGAAGGATATATAAGTTGTTAATTGAGCTACCCTTTCCCACCCTACTGTATGTGCATAAAAATGTAATTCCACACCTCAATCGGGATGTCTAATCTCAAAACATTTGTTGGGACATATGTCCTATTGGTTTATAAATATTTGCATTTATTTCTATGCATGTGCCCTGTTAAAATACCACAATATTGGTGGCCTGTTGCCATCAATTCAACCTGCATGCTGTTGTAATGTCCACTAATGTTCTATATATGCATGTGTTATGCTTGCTTTTCAACTGTTGAAAATCTGGTGTGTTGGTTTAATGGGAATACTTTTGCATGATGTTATAACTAAATGGGAATGCTGTTGACTGTTACTAACTCATATCTTTATTACTCTCTCCAAAACATAGTTCATATGGGAAGGCCGGTCACAGCGGACCCACCTGTCCTACCTCAGCTGGCCATGGCACCTGGCACCAGCAGATCTGGTGCCCATGCTGGGACCTCCTCCTCCATTGGCCCTGTGCCACCTTTGGGTGGAAGCGCTGCAGGGGATGGGGCTTGGCCCCCCTCGTGCAAGCGTGGGCGGAGAAGCACCTATCACCCTTCGAACGATCCAGGCTGTGGTGTGTAGAGAGATTGAACGTTTCGTTGCAGAACCTTTACGCCAGCTTGAGGCACGAGTGGCACAACTCCCAGGTCAGCCTGCCCCTCTTACACAGCCCCCAGCACAGCCACCCTCTGGGCTGTGAAGGTGCAGTGGTGACTGCCCATGGGTGGGGACCTCAGTCCCACTGTTTCCTTCTGGGGGCTCATGGGCTTGTGATTTCCAAATATCCCTCCCAGTCAACGGTGTTCACCCACCACGTGTCATATACCACCCCTGTATGCATCTTGTTTGTCTTGCCTGTTTACCTTCCCCAACCTACCTCCCCAAATATACCTACTTCCCACTACCCCACATTCCACTCTCACCTGAAAAAAAAATAAAAAAGGGCAATATGCTCCCAAAAAAAAAAAAATTACACCCCATACATAGCTGCCCATTTTGCACACATGTCCACTAGACACATGAAATTTTATTTAATTGGCATTACAACATACTTTTTTGTCCTCACCCCTCTCTCAGAGGTTGAAGGGTTCATATCTACCTCCAAATTTATTGCATATGCACAGCTGTTGTAGAAATGGGCAGCTATGGACCTTCCCTACACCCATCCTACACATCCCGAGCTATTTTCCATACTGTCTTTCCCTCTTTGTGCCCCTTTTTCACCACTTTCCTATCTCCCCATTTTTCTTTTCTTTCAAAGAAATTAGCACAGGGTGAGCGGGAGTAAGCACTATTAAGCAGTAGTTAGCAGGTTTGCGCGGGTTTGTGCTTGGCTAAGCAATGCGCAAACCCACTTACAACTGCTTAAAAGTGCCTTAGTCACTCTGTATGTGAGGGCCCTTGTTCTGCTCAGGAGAAAAATAAAACACCTCTGTAAGTCTCGAACCCTGGACCTTGCACACACTACACAACATGAAGTACCACTAAGCCACGGTAGATATACATCAGGTTGGTGCTTAAATAATTATATCACTGTATCAGAATGAGTGAATGTAAAAGAAAATTAGGAATACCATACCACACAACCTGTTCTGTGGATGCTGACCAACAGTTGTTGTGGGATTACATTACATGACTATGATAAGAGAAGCAGCCATTCTGGCAGGAAATAATGTTACACCATCACTTTACAACCCCACACATTATCACAGCAGGAGAAACACTGGCATATCTGTTTAGGGCAGAGGCCATACCTCCCAACTGTCCCTAATTTTCAGGGATGTCCCTGACTGACACAAATTTTAGCTCTGTCCCTCTGAATCCCTCCTAAAACTACTGACTTTGGTCTGAAAGATGGTGAATTACACAATGAATAATGACAATAATTAAGAGTTAGACACTTCTTTTACTTCAGAAAAGGTATATTAATTCATATGCTCTTATTTTCTCAATGTTTCAACTTAACGGCACTAATATTTTAAAGGTGTTCCTGATTGTCCCGGACTTTTACTTGACTTTTCCCTGAGTCTGTACAAATATGTACCTGATTGGTTGAGAGGTCTGGCAGAGGCAGAAACACAGAGGCATATTAGCCTTTCTGCTGTTACACACTGTGCAAATAGCTTTGGAAGGAGTTTTGGAAGCATACCCTTATGTAGGAATACAGCACTGAAATACAAATGGATGTAGCCTGTACTGGTAGCAACCAACTGTAAAAATGCCATTGCTCTATTGCTGAAAAGATCTGTGTGGTGCACAGGCAAAAAATAACAGGCTATTCTCTGGCTATCATGTGGATTGGTCCACAGTTGGGAGTTACGCAGACAGACTATTTTTGCCTTGATAAACTAACATGTACACAGCAACCCTGTAAGTCCAGCAATATAAAAACCACACAATATTACTTACGCTCTCTGTACTTCTGCAACCCTACCCAAATGTAGAATATACCTATGTGTGCAGGGTCTACTAAGGATATAGGTAAGCATACACACAGTACTGAAATGCATCCAGTTTTTCTGAGAAGCTTGTGCTAATGTCAACACTAAAAAAGCACACACTATTTAGAACTGAGTAAATTAATATTCACAGTATAGCAGTTCACAAACAATTCTTGCCCCAAAGGAATACATCTCAATAACTAGCTTTGTATGGCAGTTAATTGTAAAAGTTGAAAAGTACATCTTTCCATGTATCTTGAGGTAGCAGTTTGAGGGGTGAGTACATTTCTACACTGACACGTGGGTACTGGAAGCAGCAACATTAGGTCTGAGCAAAAAATGTAAATCTCTGGCTACACCCCTGGCTTCTGATATAAGAACTATACCAACCTTCTGTCTTAAACAATGATGTTCCACACCACACAAGGATGATCTCCATCTTGGAAAGCTGAAAGGGCCACGCCTACATGAGTCAACAATTTATAGTACTGGGATGCTATGACAGTGATTACTGCAATTACTACACAGCAGGCTGCATGCAATTAGCAAATGCTGGGCACTAATTGGTGCAGAGGCCATCACATGCTCATGTGCAAATTCCTACAAAAGCAGGCTGCAATCTCTGCCAACAAACTCAATCACTCTATTGCAGAGACTGACAGAGAGAGAGAGAGACAGACAGACAGAGAAAATGAAAAAAGACATATGACCAAATTATACAAAGGAAAGGTATGTGACACATATGTATTTACAGGCAAGTAGTAGATGCTATTGAAGAATAGTCGACATAATGTGAAACATTCATATGTGGCAGCAGTACTTCTTTATGCACAGATGTTCTGCTTAGCTACTGCTATGGACAATACTGTGTGTACCTGTGGGCAGTGGGACATACCTGTGAAATGTGCAGCTCAGCATTAAATATCAAAGATCTGATCCATGTTACCTGTGTTCTGTACAGTAGTGTGGCCAATGGCTGTTGGGGGGATTAGCGCTGACATTATATAAACATGGGTGTGACAGAACAACACATGCATGATCGTCATATTAAAGTGTATCTTAGCATTGGCAACTGCTGTAGTATGCTTATCTAGCATCTGTTGCCATATATACCCCCCTAATGTTAGTCTGTGTTCATATGTGACACCTATTTATGTTGCAGCATGGCCCAACAGTTCAGCTGTGAGGTCCTGGGACTTGCAACAGTGTGGACCAAGTGTATGTATGCCACACACACACGAAGAATATATGTGTGTCATATATATATTCACATCTGTATGGGACATATTGCAACTGTTCGTGAAGGGGGGAGATATGTATGTTGGTGAAGGTTAGTATGCACATATTTGTATGTAGGTTTTAGTGTGTGACAAACAAGACAGCATACAGTGCTGGTATATAACATGTGGTGGTTAAACACTGTGGGTGGTTTGTTCAGTTTGCAATGTTGAAGCCAGTAAAGCCTGCTAAAGCTACCTGGGCTGTGAACACCTTCAATGCATTTATCCCAAGACTGTGCGATTTTGTACACCTTACATCCTTTGTATAATTGATATTCTCACTATGAAAGGTGAAATGTATATGTGCCTACATATATATGTATATGTAGACAAATGGATGTGTATATGTGTATATATATATATATATATATATATATATATATATATATATATATATATATATAAATTTATATATACTCATACACATCTACATCTACTTGTTGCAATAGATTTTCTGTACTGTTGACTGAATGTGATGGTCAATATGTTTGTGAATACGTCAAAGATATGTATCTGTGGGATAGCTTAGTGAGAAACTGTTTATGTTATGGTATTATGGGTCCTTGCTTTGATCCTAGCAAAAGCTGTGTATTCTGTTGCTAGGCAGAATGAGTGCTATTGCATACAGTGTGATTAAGTCCCTTGGTTTTAACTAGGGTGTGCCATTCGATTATAAAGCACTACATCTATGATTATTGATTGGTACCGATGTTGAATGCAACTCCCGTGTGTACTATAGTACTAATTGAAGCTCTGGGCCTGTACAGAAAAGTATGGTGCATGTCCACATTGCTTGCATCCACTGTTTTGTGTGGTCCCTGCATTCTTCACAGATTACATTACTCAAGATTAAGGTTGTGTAAGTACTGACACACAGTACTGTATAGTACACACTGAAAGCTTATCTGGGTTGTCATACCTTTGTGTCCTGTAATTATGTCTGATGTGTGTATGAGTATGTCTGTAACATGTCCTTTGACATATGTATTGTAATACATATAACTGCGTACCTAGCAACATTCATAGTGTACTACAGCAGTATGTGACCTATATTCCCAATTGTGCACATGTTTTGGCAACAGGTTTGGCATTAACAAGTTGTGCAGTATAATAGTAATACATTCACTGGACCTTACACTGATTGTGATGGATGATACATTTCTTTACACATCAGCTTGATGTATATCTGCTGTGGCTAGGTGGTGCATCGTGTTGCATTACAGTGTGCCAGGTACTCTTGTATAGTGATTTTATTTTGTTGATGTGCAGATCATGGTTCATTAGATAGAGAGTGAGCAAGGCACTTTCAAGCAGTTGTGGGGTGAGCAGTGATAAGTGGCAGTTACAGTGTTTCATTCTCGGTTAGCTTATAGGTTGCTATATATGGCAGTTCGGTGATATCTGTACTGTATAATGTTAAATTGTGCCATATGACTTTTTCAGACATATTTTTGTATTTATGTCTTCCAGGGATCATGGCCCACCACAGGAACCCAAGTTACAGTAGTGCTGAAGATGAGATCATTACTAGCAGTATGATTCAGCACTACCGTCTCATGTTCTCACGAACCAGCCAGGACCAGCAGGAGCATACTGCAATGTGGAAAGATGTTGTCTGCAGGGTCAATGAGGTAGGCCTTTATAACTGGACATATGAGCAGGTACGCCACCACTGCAGTGATCTTCTCAGACATGTCCGTCAGTGTGCTGCTGATGTGCGTAGACAACAGCTTGCAACAGGAGGTGGTGTTAATATCCACCCCCCCCCCTCACCAGAGTGGAGGAGCTGTTCATGAGCCTGGTGGAACCTGCCCAACAACCATGATGGAGGTTGGAGCCACCCAGCAAGCACACATGGAGCATGCAGGTAACATGGCATATCTGTAGACTACTGTTATTGGTATTGGTATATCATGCATATGTCAGATGTGGAGTGTGTCGTTCAAAGATGTGGAGCCTGTTGTTGTGCAATACTGATCATTTGGAACATAATCTGTAGCCCTGTGAATGTAAACTTTTGCTGTTCTGTAAGACTGCAAACACAAGGTAGCAATGCCACAGTTGTGGCCACAGACAAACTGTCTCATCTCTATGTAGGTCCCTCTGGGGTGACATCACGGCAGCGGACAGATACTGGTGAGTGTGTTCTACATTTATTATTGTAAATACACAGTGCACGTCATAGTTAAGGTGCAGGCCATGTACACATGTAACACACCCACCCATAATGCATGTTGTGCATGCTTGGTGTAAGAGCACACACATCTCACTAATGTGATTAGCTGCATCAAACACATGCAATACCCAGACCACGTCAAACAAATGTGGCTAGACTGTAGTGACCACTGGATAGGCACAGTTGATACTCAACATGCACATAACATACACATCTATGTCATACACAGAGCATTTTAACATGCTACACATAAAGGATTCCCAAACCCTCTGTAAAGACACACTCCAGTATCCAAAATCTCATCCACACATTACATATAACATACCTGAGGGGTAGAGGCCTATCCAGGGGCATTTAAACACTCTGCAACACACTACACATTCATGTCAGGGAATGCCCCTTATTGGCCTCCTTACAAACTCATGTAACAACTGGTTGTGAAATGGTGAATTCAGCCGTACAGTTCCAGCACAGCATGATTAGTGCTGGTTTGTGAAACATTTGCAGCCTCGAGTGACCACCTGATGCTTCATGATGATGGCCTACGGTACTATACCCCATCCAGTTATTGTAACCACAGTACTACACATAGCTGTCATTGCTACACACCATAATGATGCATGTGTGCACACATATGCACCTCTAAACAGTATGCACACCAATCACCATTTGCACAACTGACACATATATGTCTTGTGATGCTATTGAGTGGCTAGGTCATATGACACATATTGGGTATGTGTAGTGTTTAAATATGCAGTTGTGTTTTAGCATGCCATGTCATGTATGAGACTGGCATGTCCACAACATGATCTACCCTCACCATAAGTACCGTACATTGGGTATGTGACCGAATGGTATTCCATCAATTATCCATGCATCACTGATGATGTTGTGTGAATATTCATCATGCAAGTGCTAAAAATGTGTCCACAATTATTTGCTAAAGACACAGAGGCTGTAATCAGCATTGGATACCTATCTGACACACAGATACACATCCAGCAATGGTATGTACACCTGTGAGGTATGGTGCACAGTACATCACAGGGTTATGAATACCTGCAGAGCAATGTTGTGTCCATGTATGCACTGTGTTCCAGGGGGAGGGCCATCACCTAATAACAAAACACATGCATCAAAGCCATGTATACTGTTATTAACAAGGACTGACTACACTTGCACTGCATGCTGTTGAGCAACACATGTCCTGCATGCTGACATGTGTGATATGACTGTTTTGCTTGTGATACTGTACCCCACCATCACCTGCTATTGTGTATGTTCTGTGATTGCTGCTGTTGTGTGTGTCTGCTTTCGGGAGGAGTGTAGTTTTGTGTGTGCGCATGTGTGCATGTGGTCTGAAGTCATGTTCAGGTCTTAAAGTGTGTTTCCTGTTTTCCTCTCACAGGTGGCGAGGTGGGGCTGGTTCAGTACAGCAGGGAACCTGATGTCACTGAGACAGACAGTGATGATGAGGATAGGTGTGTTGAGGCACAGGCAGGTTTGTCAGGGTCTGTTGTTGGGCCACCAACTGACAGTACACAAGTCTCCACCCCATCCATGCACACAGTCATACTGCCTGTACATCCATCATCACCATTGCCCTTAGCTGAGGGACAGTGTACGGTTGGCACTGGCCAGGACAGTGTGGTATCTATGGCACATGTATCAGGACACAGCAGCCATAGCCAGATGTCTGGAACGGTACCACACAGGCAGATGCCCAGGGGTTCTCGTCAGAGCACTGCTGGTCATCATGCCCCTGGCAGACGTGCCACACCTCTTTCTACCACACACATGTTCCAGGCTGCCATGGAGGCACAGACATGAATGGAGTGGTACACCAGACAGGGGCTAAGGGCACAGAGGGCTCATTACACCTCTGTAAATTACAGTATCCGTGATTAGCAGGTGCCATACCTAACTACACTGAGGTCATTGATAGACGTTGGGGTGAGACATTGGATGTCCTCCACAATGTCATATCCATGTGTCAGGACAGTGCGGGATGGTTGAGACGCCGACGTGGACGTATGCCAGCAACATCACCAGCTGGAGGTTGCCGTGGACGTCCAGCAAGTCACAGCCACTCCTGTAGTGCCAGTACCAGCCCCAGCAATGTTGGGGGGGCTGTCCATAGACCGTCCTAGCAGACCACGTGAAAGTGGCTCTTGCCAGTCCCAGCAGGGACCTGGATCAAGTGGACATATGTCAACCTCTTTGGATAGTACCCAATCTGGATTAGTACCTGATGCTGTCTGTAGCGCCTCTGCCAGGCACAGGTTCCATATCCATGGCCAGAGACAGTGATCTATAAAGCCTGCCAGGTACAGTCTGTAGCTGTCTCACAAATCCCTGTATATGGCAGCCACATGGTGGAACTGTGTGCATGCAGACACACACACATAAACCAGAAACCTAGGGCAAACACATACCCGCACACATGACATCAACATTTGCCCATAACAGTACTCATGGCCCTCACACACACACTCACACAGTGTCGATTGTATGGTTCAGTGTAGGCTTCTGGCAAACCAACAACACACCCTGAGCATATGATGAAACCTGTGCCACCTCCTGTCATCTGTTACACTGATGCAGGAACAGGCTAACATGGTGCTGATGCACAGGGTGACTTCAATAAAGTATAGCAATGGTTGGATGTGTAGATCAGTAAAGTGTAATGATATCATTGAAGGTGTAGCTGAGCAGGCATGATGCATTAAAGCTGTAATTAGCAATGTTGTATTGTTTTTACCAGTGTTTATTCCAATTGTGTTTTGTTTGCCCATGTGCCACTTGGCTGGTGTGTGTAGTTGTGTCAGCATGCGTTATACAGTGGACAGTAAGTGTGGGGTGTGTGCAACACATGTTTGCAGGTGTCTATTTCTGATCATGGTGGAGATGCACTGTCTGCATGTACATGCATATTGGACACATGGGCAGGGTGACATGCCATGTATTGGCCAGTGTTAACACTCCATAGTTTCTATAGGTGGCCAGTATGCATTGTACTACACACATTTTGGAACTTGAGTATGCATGTGTGTGTATGACATGGGTTGACACTGTGCTGTGGATGATGCTGTTGTTGCTATCTGTCATTGGTTTGCATTACTAAGGTTAACACTGTCCCAGCTGCATTATCCTTTAGTAATGCACACTGTTCACCTACAGGGTTGCATGGACCGTGCTATCACAAACACAAGAAAATCTCACTTATACAGTAAAAGTGCATCAGTCTCATGGACCCCTGTCATAAACTAAATATATAATAGAAGGTGTGAAGTTGTACCAAAATAGAGTTACATACTAAAAAGGGATAACCTCCCTGGTCAGTATCATTGGGAAAATACAAGCCCTCATTAAACATACAAGGCAAGCTTCAAAATACAAAATGGCAAGGATTCCAAAGACAACACTAAAGCTTTCTTTAGTGTTGTTTATAATCTACAGCGGAAATCTCACAATGGGTCACAGTTAATGTAAATGGTCACAAAGTACACTTATCTGACTGACATTACCAATTTCTTACCAGACAGTTTGAATGTGGATTTCACCACCCTGTCATTACACAAGGTCCACATTTTCAGACCTGAAGAATGTAAAACCTGATGATTCGCAGACACTCTAGTTAAAACGTCTCTTTAGCAAAGTCCAAACCACAGTGGCAATGGTACTGGACAGTGTCCCTGGCTGTGTCATACACAAGCTGACATATGAAGTCACCACTCACCTAAACACTCTGTCCAGATGCAGCCTCTATACAGGTTACATACTTGTGGAATGACGCATGGTAATGGTGTTCACAGTCCACAAGGGTTGAGCTACGTCGTCTTCTCCTTTTGGATGCTCCCATTAGGGGTCGCCACAGTAGATCATCTGTTTCCATTTCTTCCTGCCCTCTGCATCTTGCATTGTCACACCATCCACCTGCATGTCCTCTCTCACCACAGCCATAAACCTCATCTTAGGCATTCCTCTTTTCCTGCTACCTGGCGGCTTCATCCTTAGCATCTATTTCACAATATACTCTGCATCCCTCCTCAGCACATGTACAAACCAATGTAATCCTGCCTATCTGGCTTGGTCTACTAACCTTCAAACCTGGGCTGACCCTCTAATATACTTATTCCTAATCCTGTCCACCCTAGTCACACCCAGTGCAAATGTTAACATAAATTTATTAAGGATAGAACTACAACAGATCCTGGAAACTCTCACCCTATAAGCCAGACAAATGTTACCTGGAAGGCTATGGAGCACAGCATTATGGAACTCATTAACAGAGACATTATGAACCTGCAAACACTGCACCATACCCACTTAGGTTCTCTAAAGGCCAGATCGTGGCTCCTACACCTAGTAAACTTCAAGCCAGTTAACAAGGCTATAGGTGAGGAAGGGGAGGTCCACACACCCAAGCTATAGCTCACCAGCAATTCATACCCATCCCACATTCTGGTATTATACATAACCTCAACAGACTGACCAAACACGATTGTTAGATGATGGATTGACAACTTGACACACAGATGTAGGACACACAGTAACATTTGCAGCCTCCATCTACAATTCTATGCCAGTAACAAGTGGTATTCACCTGCACTCACTCCTGGGACAACTCCTGTTTGGCATATAGTTTTCTTAGGTACAAGCAAACACAGTAGGGATATGTCTGCCCACGTTTGATGAAAATGCATACTGTGGGCTCTACTTTATACTCCAGATGACACACACATACTCCAAAAGGGTATCAGAGACAGATACCTGGTGTCAAACTCATGCTGTAAAGCTATAAGTCAAAGAAAGCATAGTTATCCACTTTTAGAAAACAAAGTATCCCCACAGTACCACATAGGTAGTAGCCCCCAAAATGTGGAACAGGTACTAATGTATAC
Source organism: Protopterus annectens (assembly GCF_019279795.1). Lineage (NCBI taxonomy): Eukaryota > Metazoa > Chordata > Ceratodontiformes > Protopteridae > Protopterus > Protopterus annectens. The sequence continues at coordinate 369,670,230 of NC_056735.1, forward strand.
ATAGAGCCATGTGTTTAGTCATCTCTCCTTTGATAATCACATTACCAAAGGGTTTTGGAAATCCCTCTGTGGAGCACATAAGCAATAAAGAGTTTGCATGCAGATCCACAGAGGTTGTTGCACATCTACAATGATTAATCATCTTTGCCAGACTTTGCTTGCTTTGGAACAGGATTCAAATATACCTCAAGCATAAACCCTCACTCACACTCTTCAATAGAAACCGTGATGAGTGGATGTGAAACAGAAGACGTAGCCCAGGGATCACTGCAGTGGCTAAGCTTGTCACGAGCATACAGAAGTGACCTAAGGTCTGGAAAGCGCCAGCACGCTCTGGCAAAGATAACAGATTCCTTTCATGGAGAAAGCAGAGTACCCACCTATGAAGTAATTTAGGTCACATGTATGTATATGGCATAGTCCCACAGCTACCTTACATGTGTAATGCACATACAGTTGTCATTGTGATACGTCATACACTAGAAAAATCAAAACCCACTCCACATTGACCAATGGTGTCACAGACACACACACACACACACACACACACACACACACACACACACACACACACACACACACACACACACACACACAGTCAGCAAGTGCGAAATTCAAACTCCTTCCTAACTACATTATGATACTACAGCAGTACGCATTTACACGACGCACTATACACATCACTGGGATTTCACCTTTCCACAGGTATATTTGTAGGATGGTGACATCATCAGACTTGATAAAGATGAGTATACCACTTTTAAGGGGTGTGAGTAGTCTCGAAAAAGATTGCTCCTCCCAGGGAGACACACACACACACACACACACAGAGTTGGCAAGTGCAGGAATCAAACCCCTACCTAACTACATTATGATACTACAGCAGTGCGCATTTACACAACACGCTATACACATTAATGGGATTTCACCTTTCCACAGGTATATTTGTAAGATGGCGACATCATCAGACTTGACAAAGATGAGTATACCACTTTTAAGGGGTGTGAGTAGTCTCCAAAAAGGTTTCTCCTCCCAGGGAGAGACAGACAGACAGACAGACAGACACACACACACACACACACACACACACACACACACACAATTGGCAAGTGCAGGAGTCGTCTGCGAACTTAGTAAGTCAGAGTCCCTCTGTGTTGCCTGGACTTCTGAGAAGTAGATGCCAAACAGGGGAGGGCCAGCAACTAACTAGAAAATGAGCCAAAAACTATTTTATTAAAAAGCAAAATAATCAGTGCTTCAGTTTGCAGTCTTCTAAGGTTAGCCTTTGAAGGCTATAACCCGGAGCATTAATTCTTTTAATTAGTAAAACAGTTTACAGATGCCAAACACATTCTGAGTTGCTTTAGAGTGTATTTGATACCCTTTTATATGCTGAAGGGAAGAAGTGGAATTAATAACTAGCACATGAGGCAATGGAGGAGCTGGCAAGGAAGGTTGAGAGCCTTGTCAATGCACACTTGCCCATTCTAAAAGCCTGGCCAATTGCAGTGCTGCAGAAAGGGTGCAAGGTATGTACAACATGTGCCAGAGACATGCAGTTGGTCCTGCAAAGCTGAGCTCATGTGATAATCTTCAGCACACATAATGGTGAGAGGCATAGCAGGCTCTCACAGAGTACACACTGTTTGCCTTGGGCTGCTGTTACTGTTATCAGATAATGACAGCTGCTTAGCTGACAGATTCCCTACAGTTGTCTTCCTCCCACAGGGAATAAGTGGGTTAACCACAACATTAGACATCTAATGGACAACAGGCATATGGAGAAAAGAATTAAAAAAAAAAAAGTCCTTCTATGTTGCATTTTTAAATTTACATTGTTACATTTGCTAGCTGAGTTAACACATGAGCAGAAAAACATTGAAGTGTGGTACTTAGTAGAACATTATGAAATACTTCAGATACTCTGTTTATACAACATAAGAAGGTATATACGTGGGAATGAGCACAGTGGATGTCTGTATAAATTAACTCCACTGGTCTTGTGACTAAGAAACCTTCAGCAGTGGTCCAATACACCTGAAAAACTAGTGGTAAGTAGTTAGGAAACTATTTCTGTACAGTAGTAAATGGAGTGCCACGATCACTCTCCAAATTCAGGAAAAGACAACTTAGTGCTGGCTCTAGTCATGTGCTAAAGCATAACATCCACAAAAGAACAGCATATGAAACACTTTCACAAGTTTAAAAGCTCATTACTTCATTGCCACAAACCTGTGGCAGACTGAGTCTAACAATTGCTAAAATTGTTCATTCAACAGATGGTTGTGAATGTAGGGTTTATCCTGGCTATAGAGCAATGGAAAGAAATTTTTATTATTAACAAACATTAAAGGGTTCATGAGAGTTTGCTAATCGAATCTACATGTGTTGTATGGACTTGGAGAAAGCATGCAACAATGTACCCAGAGCTCTCCTGTGGGAAGTGCTACAGCAGGACAGATTCCACAACTGGCGCTACATGCCACTTAGTCCTAGTAAGTGAGGACAGAAAGAGTGGTTTATGCATTCTCTGCATTACAGGTAGGTGTAGGACTATCCCAAGGGACAGTCTGGTCTCTACACTTACCTGCAATTTTTCAATGGCGAGATAAGTTGAAGCCAAAGTCTGGGAAATATCCAGTTTGGAGGGCGATGGCTGCATCTTTGTTGCTTACAAATGACGCTGTTCATATGTCCTTAAATGACTGTGATCTCCAACATACAATGGATTAATTTACTGCTGAGTGTAAAATGTCTGGGATGAAAATCAGCACCTTCAAATCAGATAGCCAGGTTCACTCATAGAAAGGACCGGATTACTCTCTGTAGGTAATGGGAAGCTGCTGCTTCAAGTGGATACGTTTTAAGTATCTTGGGGGTCTTGTTCACAAATAAGAGTAGAGGGGCTTGGGTGGTCGACCAGTGGATAAGTACAGCACTGGCAGTACCTGCAACTACAGTGCCAGACCATGTGGTGAAGTAAGAGCTAAGCCACTGTATAAAGCTGTCAATTTACTGGTTAGTCTTGTCCCTATACTCACCTACAGTCATAACTGCTGAGTAGTACTCGCCTACAGTCAGCAGAAATACTAAGCCTCTGGTATTCGGGCTGGCCAAGGGCTACCCTAGCAGGGATAACCCAAATGTGATGACTGCAACAGTGAAACAAAAATAACATCTGCTGAGTAATAAGCACCTACAGTCAATAATATCTGAGTAGTGAATACAAGGATGAGATTTTTGATACAAAGATCTGAAATGAAGATCCTTCACAAGGTAGCTGTGTACACTTTCTATGAAACAAAAAGCTCACCAAGTCAAGAAGTACTGCCACTGGTATTCCCTCTTGACAAGAGTCATTTGAGGTGGTTTGGGCATCTCTCACACAATGTACTCAAAGCAAAGACCACTGGGAGAAGGCCCAGGAGTACATTTGGGACATGTTGCGGGGATTATATTTCTCATCTTGTACAGGATAAGCAGGACATTCTTGATGGGATTAAGGAAGTCTGGTTTACCCCACTCAGCTTGCTATTACTATGATTCTCAAAAGTACAAGTTGTTCAGAAAATGACTGTTCTTGACAATATAAGTGCCACTCCGTTTTATCTTAAAGTTTTTGTTTCAGAAGTTCAAAAACATTTTGCAATCTCACCCTCTGTTACGAACCCCGCATCTGATGATTTTGCACCAATATTCTTGTAGGCAGGAACTAAAGTTATAGCTGCCATACAGTTTTTACCTTTTCTCAGCCAGTGATCAGTTAAAAAAAAAAAAAAACTGAGAGCATTCTGTAATGGTGACAGTTTCCAAATCCTCTGATCTCACAAGAGAACAACAGTCATAGGCATCTTTCTTCTCCCTATCGTCTCAATGGACTGATCCTTGGGCATGTACTTGCATACATCATAACCAATAGGGATCGGTATGTCTTTTACCCAAGACATGGGACCATAAGTACTACCTATTTGACAGTAAATTCAAAACACACGGTCCCTGGGGGTCATGTTTGTGGATCTGATTAAAGTTTTTCATTTCCTGTAGGGTGGCTTAATGGTTAAGGTGTTTACCTTACAGACACAAGGTTCAGGGTTTGATTCTCACCTGGGGTAATTGCCTAAGCTTAAAATGGCCCACAAGGACAGTAAGCCTCCTTATAAATAATCTTGAGACTTAATTCTCATAATAGTCTGGCATATACCTTGTGATGCCCCTGCACTGACCCAGTAATCAAGGAGCCTCAATCCTCACCACTAGCACCAGTGAGGGATGTCACATATTAATTGGTGGCAGTGGTGAGACTGAGGCTCCTTGATTATTGGGTCAGTGCAGGGGCATCACATATTAATTTTTCAGCAGTGGTGGGATAGCCACATCACATATTAATTGGTTGATGGTGGGACAGCCACATCACATATTAAGTGGCTTGTACTGGTGTGGATATTGAATTCCTGTAGCTTGTGTACAGTGGCCACTGAAGGTGTTTGTACTCTAAATCAGTCACGCAGTGAATATTTAGAGTTCACATCACAAGTGTTTTATTTTTCTTTTGTTAGCTTAGTTAGTCAGGGAGAGCAGGCAAACATATCAGCAGAGGAGTATGGCAAGCTGACAAGGAGCCAGTTAGCTGAGATGTCCCAGGCTAAAGGAGCGATGCAGGCCAACCTGACTAAAGCAGACATTATTGCAGCTTTAGTCACAGCTGCATCCGAAAATAGCAACCAGGAGGACAATCAGATTAGCCGTGGAGATGTACAACACTCAGAAAATGGACAGCTCAACCTTTCTATAGAGGACTTAAAAATCCGTCTAGAGTTAAACAAGACTTGAGTTGTAGGCCAAGCATTTGGAAATAGAAGCAATAGAGTGACGGAGGTGTCTAGAGACTGAGGAAAATGAGAAACTTAAATGCCTGGAGGCTGAGGAAAAGGAGAGGCAGAGATAACATGAAAAGGAGATGCTGACTCTTTTTCAGAGTCATGGAGGTAATGGGGAAGGGATTAACCGGACCCCAGAAGCAACAAAGCTCAGTAAATTTCTTGTGCAATTTACAGAGGGGGATAACTTTGACAGTTTCATTCATATGTTTGGGAGGGTATGTAAACAGTATGATGTTGACCAAGGACTCTGGGTACGGTTCCTGTCCCCCTTCCTCCATGGTAAAGAAAGCTGTAACTGTTCTTTCCAAACTGTCTGATAATGACTGCTTAAATTATAACGTTGTAAAAAAATGTTTGCTAGAGTGTTTTAAGTTAACACCCGAAGCTTATAGAAAAAGTTTTGTGAGCATAGATGCAAGGCAAATGAAAATGTTTGTGAACATATTGCTGAACTAAGCACTTATTTTCATAGGTGGGTGAGTGGATGTTAGGTCACCACTTTTGAAGGGCTGTCAGACCTTTTTTGGTGAGGGAACAAGCCCTTAGCACTTTGCCTGAGGACATGAGGATCTGGTTAGCTGATAGACAATGCGCTACTGTAGATGAGTTGGGGAAGAACGGAGAACTATACCTAGCAAGCAAGGCATCACTGCACAGGACAGGGGCACCCAATGCTGCTCATAGGGCTAAGGCAACCCATGGTGGGCAGCCCAGACTGCCCCAACAGAGTCCGGCAGCAGCAGGGGAGGCCACTAGTCCAGGTACATGTCCAGGATCTAGAGTTAAATGTTTTAAATGCAACCAGTGGGGCTTTGTAGCATATAGATGTCCACAGAAGCAAGGTGGGGAGCAAAAGGTAGGACAGCCAGCACTTGGGAATGACAAAATGCCAATAGTAGGTTGTCTTGAGACAACAAGGGTACCAAACTACCAAAAGAGGTTATATCCTATTTTAGTGAATGGGAAAGAGGCCATTACTAAGAGCGACACAGCCTCTGACCTAACCATTGTAAAGCCTGCAATGGTTACAGAGCAGCACTGCTTGCTTAGGCAGTCTACTCCAGTCCGAGGTTTAGGAGGACCCCATTCCAAGTACCTTTGGCTAAAGTTTACCTTGACTGGGAGGGTGGAAAAGGAAGCCAGCAAGTAGGTGTGTTTGAGGATATCCCTGCAGATGTCCTGATAGGGAATGGTTTTGATAATGCAGTACCGTGTATTCATGCAGTTACATGCAGTCAGGCTTGGAGACAAGCATGTGGGTCTGGTAGCCTGGGGAAGACCCAGAGAGACTGCACGCTTGCAGCCAGGACTGGCGAGGTGGCTACTTCAGGGAGGGAGCTACCCTGTAGCAGTGAGACTGAACTCTAACTCCTCTAGTGCACGCTGCAGTGTTTAGGATAAACCATTTTTTGTTCATCTTACCTTTAAGCATCTATTGCAAGACCACCAGCTATTGGAGAGCCCACATTCTGCCTCTCAGCAGTCATCTTGGGATTACTGTTTCTGTTTTCTCCTGGTGAGAGAAGGAGTGCAGTTGCATTATTTCCTGGAGACTGCTGATCACCAGAAAGCTTAATAATGGCTTTATAGGTGACAGCTTGGAATCTGTGCTTGTGCTCTCATCCTGGTGAGAGTAGGAACAGAGAGCATTGATTCCTGACTCTTTCTTGTTGGAGAATGAGTGTCTGTGCTTAATGTACCTGATTGGTCTGGTTGCTATCCGAAGCATCTACCAGAAAAGGGCTACAAGCCTGTAGGCCCATGCATCATCTGGGACAAGACTGTGGATTACCAAACAGGCCGTGGCCTGCTTCTCTTCTTAGGATTGATGTTAACATTTTGCTTCTGGTGAGAGAAGAAGCAAAGGAGTATTGTATCCTAACAGAGTGAAGCTGTGCTGAGACCAGAATTAGTAGTAGTCAGGCAGTAGCCATTCATGCTACTCCCCTCTTTTCATCATTCTTGACAAGCTAACTCTATTTTTCAGTAAGTAATGCTTGATTTCTTTCTAACTTCAGCATATCTGCCTAAATACGTCATCCTTAAATATTCGGGGTCTATGTATTAGTTTCCCCTCAAGTGCTTGGCAGTGTTCTGTACAGACTCAGACACCCTGAATGACATTTTTCCTGTAAAAGGACTATATAAGGAAACAGTTCCAGTACTTAGTAATAATGACCATCCCTCCTGGCATGTCTAAAGGTCAGTTCCCTGTGCTTTCTCCTATTAACCTGGTGAACATGGGCATTCTGAGACAGTGTAGCAACTGCCTCATTTACACAGACAACCCTCTCCTCTTACCTCTCAACACTCATACTTGTGAGAGAGGCACTTCTATATCCAAACTGAAAGCCATGCACTCTCAAGCCAAGACTGGAATAGCTGGTCAAGAGGAGAAGGTCAACACCTGCACCACACCACATGCAACACATAGCCCTCCAGAACACCCACCATCACAGCTCTCATATAAAAACACAAACCACACACCCACCTTCATGGAGGCTCTCAGCAGGAGTCTACACAAACAGCAGACACTTCCAAGGCACAAACGCACTCAACCACCACAACACAGCACAAACCACAAGATGCACAGCTCACCTACACAGTGTGCCCCTCAAGCTAAGCCCCCAAGGCAAAACAGCTTGCCCAATACACTAATCATAGGTGACTCGATAGTGAGGCACACTGATGTCCCACTCACTAGACTGAATAAAAAGAAGGTATCAGTCAGCTGTCTATCAGGTGCCAGAATCAGATACATAACACATACACTCAGGTCACTCCACAAGTACAAGTCTGACTCTGTCACTCTCCATGTGGGTGTGAATGACCTGAGGTGCACCTCTCCTTGGACTACATGAAAAGAGACATGGAGGAGCTCTCAGATTATGTGGCCCAGGCAGGTATGACCCTAGCCCTGAGCAGCATCCTACCATTGCCCAGAATGATACCACAGTACAAGCAGAAAATGATTGACTTCAACAATTGGCTAATTTTCAAGTATCATTCTAAGGGGATCCAGTATCTGTCTGCTTGGGATGACATGATTGACAGACCTCGATGCTTTGCCAGAGATGGCCTGCATCTGTCACCCCTGGGTTTCTGGACACTGGCTAAGGCTCTTGCCACTCCTATAGTGCCTTTTTTAGGCAATGATCCAAAGACCAATTTACCACCGTAACAGCTATAAATAAATGCAATCTGAGGGTCATGCTGCTCAATGGTAGAAGTTTAAATCTCAAGCTGCACTTGCTCGAAGCACTCCTTAAAGTGGAGAACATCGACATTTGTGCTGTAACAGAGATCTGGTTTAAAGCATCGAAAAGCACCCCTGTATGAGGCTATGACTCATTACACTTCTTTTGGCCCCAGAACATGGACTCAAGCTCTAAAGGCGGTGCTGTCTCCATATTCATAAAGGATATGCACACCTCCAGACTAGTAGCTCAGCATAACGCATCTGAGATACTTCAGGTACACCTAACATTGGATAAGATGGCGATTCAGGTTGTAGCCTGCTACAGGTCTCCAACTATGTCCCAAGATTCTCACTCCACGTTCCTAAGCACCCTGGAAACTATTAGGGTCCAACCCAACACTCTCATACTAGGTGACTTCAACTACCCCTCCATCAACTGGGAAAACTACTTATGCACCAATACACTGGCCCAACACTTCCTGGAATTCATCAATTCCAATCCCTTGAACCAGCTCATTCTTACCCCCACTACAGGAAGCAACATCCTTGACCTGGTTATTACTAACATGGGGCAACCACTGCTCTACACCAATAGTCAATTCCTCCCTGGTTAGATCTGACCACAAACTAATCACCATGAAAATCCACATCTCAACACCCCGCCCCCCCCCCTGCAAAGGTAACCGCCATGAAAAACTTCTCCAAAGATGACTTTGGGCTCCTAAAAACAGAAGTGGCTAACTTCATGGCACCCATGTAAATGGAAAATAAATGCATGAATGCCGAATCATACACAAATGCACTGTATGTGGTCGTTTATGACTGCCGAATCATACACCAATGCACTATATGGCCAAGTACATAAATGCATGGAACTAGCCATACCAAACAGAACCAAGATGCTCTCCTCCAAAAAAAGGAAGCCAGTCTGGTGGTCCCCTGCAATTAATAAACTCTACAATAGCTGGAAGAAAGTTTTGTCAGAAAAAGGTGAAGTCCCAAGACTGGAAAAATTCCCTTATTAGCCTCAACAAAAAAGTAGATATCCCTCATCAAAACCCCCAAATGCAGCTATGAAGGCAGAATTGCGGCAGACACTAAAAACAACCACAAAGCTTCTGTAGTTATATCAAGACTCTCCATGGCAATGCCAAGTTTGCTCTGAATTACTACACAATGGCACCTCCTATACCGAGCCAACAGATACTGCCAACATACTGGCCGATAGATTTAGTGCCAACTTTACCTCCCCCCTCCCCAAAGGACTAAGCACAATACCGGAAGAATGCCAGGCAACCAGCATTACTGCAGCACTGGTTAAAGCTGCATTGTCCAAGGCCAGGAATGCAGCTTCCACGGGACCCGACAATATCCCTAGATGTGTTCCTCATGAACTACAAAGTGAACTGGCACCACATCTGTGTGCCATGTTCAATCACAGCCTCACCTCAGGCTTTGTCCTTACTGAATGGTGCACTGCTACAGTCATCCCTCTCTATAAAGGGGAAGTGACTACAGACCCTGGGAATTACCGCCCCATTAGCCTGACAAGTCTGATATGTAAGGCTATGGAGCGCATCATCACGGACCTAATTAAAAAGGATGTAGAAAATTTCCAAATTCTAGACCCCACTCAATTTGGTTTTATGAAAGGTAGATCATGCCTGTTCAACCTGGTTGACTTCTTTGCGTCAGTGACCAGAGCTGTGGATGAGGGAAAGGCAGTTCATACAGCCTACCTCAATCTGGCCAAGGCCTTTGATACCATTCCCCACTCAGGAATTATTGATAAATTCACCAAACTAGGCATCAAGCCTATATCACTAGGTGGGTTGCAAATTGGCTCACAGATAGAACCCACAGTGTGAAAGTAGCGGACTCCAAGTTAGACTGCCGACTAGTCACGAGTGGAGTCCCACGGGGATCGGTCCTGGGTCCTGTCCTATTTGGCATCTACTTCTCAGATGTCCAGGCCAACATGGGGGGACTCTGGCTGACCAAGTTCGCAGATGACTGCATGCTGGGAACCATTACTAACTCCCCCAGTGATGTAGAAAGGCCTCACTGAGACCAATGACTGTTGTCGAAACCATGGCCTTAAGCTTTATGCCAAAAAATGCATCATCATCCCCTTTGAGAAAAACTCAGTTCCCACTAATTACCACATCGATGGGAGCCCACTGAACAGATTGTAAGAGATATGGGGACACAGGTTGACAGCAACCTCTCCAACCACCACATTGCCACTGTGGTCTGAAAGTCCTTCTATGTGGCACATCTCATTAACAAGGGTTTTGCATCCAGGTAGAAAGAGGTCATCATCTCTCTCTCTTACTCTTCCCTCATTAGGCCAATCATTGAGTATAATGCCCCATTTGGTATATACCTCACTAGACACATGCAACAGCTGGGAAAGGCCACAAAAGTACCTCACAAAGATGATCCTAGGCCTTAAACACATGTCCTACATGGACAGACTCAAAAAAACTCCAGCTATTCTCTGTCTCATATCATCTACTAAGAGGCAATCTCTGCTCGACTTACAAAGCCATGTCTGACCCAGCTCTGTTACAAATGCTACATCTAAAGAAATCACAATCCCTCCACACCACATGCTCCAGAGACCTCAACCTCATTACCACAATCAACAGAACATGCTGGAGGGACAGGTTCATATCCCAGAGACTGCCCATGCTCTGGAACAAACTCCCCATACATGTTAAGCAGATCAACTCGCTGGCCCTCTTCAAGAGAAATCTTGATGAGTGGATGGGAAATAGAAAGTTCACCCCGGGGATCACTCCAGTGGCACTACTTGATAGAGTCACTGGGAACTAACGTCATGCGGCACAGTGCCAGGGCACTTCTATGGGCTAGACTTGTAAAGGCTCCAGGGCCATTAACTTAGTACACACCTAAGAACCTATGAAGGTGAGCCACAGCTGCTTGTGGGTACTGATGTTCACTTGGACAAAGCGACTGCAAGGGCAGAGGTGAGTAGTAGCACCCAGGCTGACAGTGAGGCACCGCTGCCAGAGGATACCAGATTTCCTGTGGAAGAGGAAATGGGAAGGGTTACAAAGAGAGAGATGAGACAGGATCATCTCTCAGACCCTACATTACAAGTGCTGAGAGGGGTAGCTAGTGAGGCACCTGATTCTCAAGGGAAGGGTGAATCTGTATACTGGGACAAAGGGTTACTGTATAGAGAGTGCAACCCTGAGGGAGGGCTAGAGGGTGAGAGCATACAGCAATTGGTAGTGCCCAGAGCCTGCCATCTGGCACATCTAGCCATAGCCCATGATATTCCCCTTGCAGGTCATATGGGCATAAAATGTACAAAGAGATGCATTATGCAGAATTTCAGAGATGTAACAGGGTACTGCAGGACCTGTGAGCAATGCCAAAAGGTAGGCAAGGGAGGAGACAAGGTGAGAGCTTCTTTGATGCCTTTGCCTATGATTAAGGAGCCATTTCAGAGGTAGCTATGGATATTGTCGGGCCTCTGAGTACCCTAAGTTCCACAGGGAAAAAGTATATCCTAGTGGTAGTAGATTACACTACCAGATACCCTGAGACAGTAGCTCTGTCCTCCATTGAGGCAGAAAAGGTGCCAAATGCTTTGTTAGAGAAACCAGTCCCAGACTAATGGTGATCTCTGTGTGCTCTTAAGGGAAATTGTACTTTACTCGGTATGTACTTGTTATCCTCCCAATTTGCAGGTCCATCACTGGTGCTAGTGGTCAGGCTGAGGTTCCTTAATTACTGGGCGAGTGCAGGGGCATCACATACCTTACAGAGATATCCTTAAAATTAAAGGCTCTTTCTTCTAATCATACTGTGGATCCCAGAAAGTTCATTCCTTAGATACCTCCACTTTCCATAATTTATTAGTAATTTTACTTGGGGGGGGGTTTGTAGACTAAATACTGATGATTATATCCTCACATGCTATTCTCTTGGTTCTTCTGACAAGTGACAAGTTTCAATCTATGTGAAGCTTGTTATATTTATTTATTTTATTTACTTATTTTACATTTGTTTACCAGGATGGTCCGACTGGGACAGTGCCCATTTTCAGTGCAGGCCCATGAAGAAAAGCTCCAGCCTAAGCTTACATACAAAATCATAACATCAAATAATAGAAATTACAGACAAAAAAAATGAATGTTAACACATTTACAGGATAAAATGTAAAAACAAAAATATATACATAGTATCAAGTAGAAGACGACTTTAAACACTTGAATATAGACAAATATATAGTTGAACTTATATATGTGGAGGAACATAATGAGAAGTTATGTACCTACCATAACATTCCATGTTAGTTGTCTTCTCTCGCCTTCTTTCTTGCTTGATGGGTTCGGAGCCGATCCTCGGCTCCGACTCGGCACTTTGCTAAGCTCGAGAGTCACTTTTACCAGCTCGAGGCAGCCCCATATCCCATGATGCAAGGCGGTAAGTACCCAGATCTCGTTTGTTGTCTATAGGCAATAACACCTAGCATAAAAAACTTCCCAAAGGAAGAAAGAAGGCAGAGAAAAAGCCTGAAGGATGGGTTAGGAAGACCAGAATTGTATGGTCTTAAGAAGCATTCTTCCATGTAGGGAGAAAAAGGTCTGTCCAGGCCAGAGGGAAGGAGGGAGGGTCGCAAGAAAGAAGGCGAGAGAAGACAACTAACATGGAACGTTATGGTAGGTACATAACTTCTCAATGTTAAGTTGTCAATCTCGCCTTCATTCTTGCTTGATGGGACCGCGTCCCTAGCACCTCTATCCTGGGTGGCTCAATGGAACAGACCCTTGAGAACTGTAGAGCCAAAACTGGCTCTATCCCTGGAGGCCAAATCCAATTTGTAATGAGAAACAAAGGTATGAGGAGTGGCCCAAGTGGCTGCTGCACAAATAGTGTCTAATGGAAGTCTAGCCTGAAAGGCTGTGGAAGTGGCTAAGCTTCTGGTTGAATGTGCTTTAGGTTTCGAGCACAGTTGTTTTCCCCTGAGCTGATAGATTTCAGAGATAACAGAAGAAAGCCATCTAGATAAGGTCACTTTTGAGACTGGAAGGCCTTTTTTGTTATAAGCATAAGAAATAAAGAGCTGATCGGATTTCCTGAATTGTTTTGTTCTGTCCAAATAATATCTGAGTTGGCGGTGAGCATCAAGATAATGTAATTTTTGTTCCGATCTGTTTGAGTAGTTTGGGAAAAATACAGGAAGGTCAATAGACTGATTCAAATTACTCTTTGAGGCGACCTTAGGCAAAAAGGTCGGATTAGTTCTCAAGGATACTCTGTCTTTGTGGAAGACCAAGTAGGGGGGACGAACAGAGAGAGCATGAAGTTCAGATACTCTCCTAGCCGACGTAATAGCAACGAGGAATAGAGTTTTCCATGAAAGAAATTTCAGGGAACATGAAACAGCTGGCTCGAAGGGAGGAAGAATCAAGGATGTCAGCACTAAATTTAGGTCCCATTGAGGAGGAGGACTCCTGACTGGAGGTTTCAGGAGAAAAATTCCTTTTAAGAAGGCTCTACAAAGCCTGTGGGACATAATGTTGTGATCTGCGAACCCGACATGAAAGTTCGAGATAGCAGCCAACTGAACTTTGACCATGGAAGAAGAAGAGCCCGTGTGAAAGATTTCCGCTAAGAAATCCAAAACTGCTTGGACTGGAGCACTAAAGGGATCAATATTTTTAGCTTTTGCCCAACAAGAAAAGCGTTTCCATTTGCTGGTATAAATCCTTCTAGTAGAGGATTTTAGGGAAGCTACTATGATGTCTCTAACAGGATTAGAGATCATGGGAAGCCTGGCTAAGGAAGGAAGTGGAGCAACCATGCTGTGAGGTTGAGAGAAGGGATAGACCGGTGCAGCTGACCCGATTGGTGAATCAGAAGGTCTGGTACTGGGTCCAGATGCCACGGCTGCACCAAAAGGTGACGATGGAGGAACGGGAACCAAATTTGTCGAGGCCAATAGGGAGCAATGAGAATCATTTTTGCTCTCATAATGGTGGCTTTCTGGAGTACTTGTGGAATCAGCGGAAAGGGAGGAAAGGCATAAAGAAGTCCCTGGGGCCAATCCTGGGTTAGAGCATCTCTGGGGGGATGGCCTGGCAGTGGGAAGAGAGAAAAGAAGTCTGGCATTTGCTGTTTTGGGGAGTAGCAAAAAGATCGCAACATGGGCAGCCCCATTCTAGAAAAATCTCCTCCACTATAGATTGTTTGAGAGACCACTCGTGAGGCATGAGAATAGCTCTGCTCAATCTGTCCGCTAAAATGTTGGTTTTCCCAGGGATATGCGTTGCTACCAGAAACCGATGAGAGGAGATCGCCCATTGCCAAAGTCTGAGAGCTTCTCGACACAAGGGGTAGGACTTGGTTCTGCCCTGTTTGTTGATATACCATACTACAGACATGTTGTCTGTGTGAACTGCAATTGTTCCCAAGGGAAGAAAGTCGTTGAGGGTTTGCAACATTAAAAGCACTGCTCTCATCTCTAGGACATTTACATGCAGGTGGTATTCGAACGGTTGCCACGTCCCATGAACCATCCTGCCCTGATAATGACCCCCCCACCCGATCAGGGAGGCGTCCGTAGTGACAGTGGCTACCGGGGCCGGGGATACAAAGGGTCTGCCTTGGTGAATCTGGGGAGAAGTAATCCACCATGAAAGATGATTCCTGCAAATCTGTGTCACCAGTATTTGGTGACGCATTGGAAGTTGTTGGTAAGACCAGTGAGTGAACAACATCCACTGAAGCAGGCGCATGTAGAAGCGGGCCAAGGGAAGAAGGGTAATTGCCGCAGCCATGAGGCCCAACACCTTTAGAACCATTCTGGCTTGTACTTTTTTGCTGGCTAAGATGATCCTCACGTGACTTTGTATATCTGAGATTCTTTGGTCTGTGAGGGTTGCTGACATCCGAATAGTGTTTAAGTTTGCGCCTATGAAAGTAATAGACTGGCAGGGCAATAAGGAGGATTTTTCGTAGTTGATTGAAATTCCCAATTGAGTGCAAAGATTTATTGTGTAATCCCTGGCTTGAAGAAGTTGATGCCTGGTGGTGGCTGAAAGGAGCCAGTCATCGAGATACGGAAACACCTGGAATCCTCGACGTCTCAGGTGAGCCGTGACCACTGCCATACATTTGGTGAACACTCTGGGGGCTGTAGTGAGACCAAAGGGCAGGGCTCTGAATTGGAAATGACTGGACCCCAGCTGAAAGATGAGAAATCTTCTGGAGCGTCTGTGAATTTTTATGTGATAGTACGCGTCCTGAAGATCTATTGAGCACATCCAGTTGTCCTTCTCTAGGAAGGGCAAAATTGACTGAAGTGTGACCATTCGAAATCTTGTCTTTCTCACAGACTTGTTGAGTCTGCTGAGATCCAATATTGGTCTCCAGTCTCCAGTCTCCGCCTTTTGGGGACCAAAAAGAATCTTGAGTAGATTCCGGCTCTGAATGGTCTGCTGTAACTGGCTGAATGGCTCTTTTTGTAGAAGTTTTAATACTTCTAACTCTGCAACTTCCTTAGACCGGTGGTACATCTGGAAGGGAATTTGAGTGAGAGAAGGACTTTCCTCGAAAGGAATTTTGTAACCCTCGGATATGATCGACTGTACCCATCTGTCTTGAGTGAGGGAACGCCAGGCTTCTGGGTACAGCGATAGTCTTCCCGACTGCCTCCAAGGATGGACAGTCGGGCAACATCTCAGGGATGCTGAAAGGGCTTGTCAGAGAGACTCTCTGCTTCCCTGGTTCTGTGGACCCCTCTGCCTCTAGAGCGTCTGTTATTATTACCCCCTCTGCCTCTAGAGGTAAACTGACCACGTGTATCCGGCGTGACTCCTTGGGATTTGCGGAACCACATCTTTCCACCCTTCTGTCCTTTAGGGTAAGGTCTAGAAGGGGTGGAAAACGGACCCCTACGGCAGAAAGAGTCTTGCCGTCCTGTTCACACCTGGTCAATGTATCCTTCACTTGAGGGCCAAAAAAAGCTGACCCATCAAAGGGAGAATTTGTGAAGGACGCCTTAAAGGGATCTGCAAAATTACAGAGCCGCATCCAGGCTTGGTGTCTAAGAGCCACCCCTGTACCTGCGGCTCTACTCGCTCCATCTGCTGCATATGATATCAGTCGCATGGAGGAGTTAGCAATAGAATTAAGGATTCCTAGCTGCGAAGCAATTTTTTCTTGAGCCCCTGCAGCTGTGGGATCCTGTACTACTTCACCTAGTTCCTTAAGGATGTCCCTTTGGAGTCTGGTGAAGTGACATAAGTAGTTCAGCGATCGCATAGCAAAGGTCGCTGAAGAGAACATCCGCTTGCCATACCTATCCATGGTCCTAGAATCTTTATTAGGAGGATGGACAGGTACGGAAGGATCTGCAAGTTCCTTCTTAGTGGCAGCCGCCACCACCATGGCATCAGCAGGGACACCTTTCGTAAGGAATTGCTTATCCGAAGGGGCAGTAATAAATTTTGACGGCCTCCTAGGAACTGGCTCTACAGAGTCAGGAGCAGCCCAAGCCTTTCGAGCAATAACCTCCATAAGGGGGTCGAAAGGCGGAGACACCCAGGAGGTGGAGGGCCGAGATCCAAACGCCTCTAGGTATACCGACTCATCCTCAGAAAGATTTGTGGAGGGCCAGTTTCCCCTCTGTTTTAGGAGTTCTAGGATGTCTGAAAAGGAGACATCCTCAGAGGGGGATCTTGGGGATCCCTCCAACTCATCTAAGTCGGTATCTGAAGTGATAGACTCAGGGGAGTCTAGGTGTTTCCTCTTACAAATCCTCTTGCGCGGAGGATCTCCTTACTGATCAGGAGAATCCTTGGAAGAGGGGGTTATTCCCAGTGAGGAAACCTGAGGCGGAGGATCTCTGGGTCCGGGAGCAAGAGAGATGGCAGAGATATCGACAGGCACAGTAGAGGGAGGAGCTAAGGAAATAGACTGCTGGCTGAGCCCACTGGCCAGCACACTCTTCATCACCTCGAAGGCCCCCCTCCCAGGGAGGTCCGAGAGAACCCGTTCCGAAGAAACCGGAACTCCAGGGTCCACCGAAAGGGAAGGCTCTGAGGCAGATGTCGGAGCCGAGCTCACCAAGGCCGAGGCTCCAAGGGGAAGAGTGGGGTCGGACAAGGGTCCGATGCCACTCACCCCCTCGGAGGAGACCAGGGAAGCCCGACCACCGAATCCCTCTAAGGAAGGTCTCGAAGAGGAGATAAGAGTAGATGCCGAGGGTGCAGAAGGGGGGGTATCCGCCCCTCAGCCATAGCAGAAACTATCCCCGAAGACTCCAGCTCCAAACTCTGAGGTAGAGTCGAAGGAGGAACTTCAAGAGGGTGTGGACTAATAGTCGTCTGTTGAGACGGACTATGCAGCATCTGGGCCAGTGCCTGTGATTTCAATAATCTACTGACCACCGTCTCTAAATCATGGTCAGAAAGCCTGGATGACCTAGATGATCGGCTCCGATGGCTCCGTTCCGAGAGGAGAGGTGAGGCCTGAGCCGAGAGTATCGGTTCCAAGGAAGGGGACCTGGACCTCTTCCTGGAAGGAACCATCGGAGCCGAAGAAACCATAGATGCAGTCGGAGCCGAGGACTTTTCAGCTCCGACAGAAAGTCTCAATGCATCGGCTCCAGCCGGAGCCGATACAGACATAACAGTAACGGTGTCGGTGCCGGTCGGCGCCGACACCGAAGCCTGAGCAACATGGTGGTCGGAGCCAGTCGGAGCCGACACCGATGTGACTGAAACAGTCTCGGCACCGATAGCCATCGGTGCCGAAGGTTTTTGCAAACCAGGATCGGCTCCAGCCGGAGCCGATCTCGACTCCGGAGGAGTCGGAACCGAGGATGCAGGCTTGGACACAGAAGCCTGGGCCTTGGAAGACTTTGAAGTCTTGCTCGGAGCCGATTTAGCCGGAGAGCCCTCCGGTTTAAGAAGACCCCTTAAAATCAATTTATTCCTCCTCTCCTGCAGGACTCTCTGGCTAAAGGAATGATAAATCGCACAGGAGTCCTGCAGGTGGAGAGGTCCCAGGCAATATAAACAAGAAGTGTGACCGTCTGTCAGAGACATCTTCTGACAGCACGAGTCACACTTCTTAAAGCCTGAGACCCTCTGCTCTTTGGACATAGTGGACAAAGTCAGAACCACACAGTCCCAAACAAACAACTAAACTATAGTTGAAAAGTAAAACCTCAACACACACACACACCCTGACAGGGGGCGGGGGGGGATGGGAGGGAGAAGGCCTGACTAAAAAAATTAAGGGGGAAGGATAATTTTAGTCAAAAAAGGGCTTAATATAAACTAAAAATGTTAGATATTAAGATTAAAAGTGAAAAGGGGCTAAAAACAGTTTAATATAAAACACTTACCAGGAGCTGGCAAAAGGAGGACCTCATCAGCGAAGCGGCAAACGAGATCTGGGTACTTACCGCCTTGCATCATGGGATATGGGGCTGCCTCGAGCTGGTAAAAGTGACTCTCGAGCTTAGCAAAGTGCCGAGTCGGAGCCGAGGATCGGCTCCGAACCCATCAAGCAAGAATGAAGGCGAGATTGACAACTTAACATCATTAGTTAGGAAATTAAGTAGGGAGAATCACTTCGGCAGAGTAGTGCATAGTTAGTAATGCTTCTGTGGTGAGAGTTATAATTCATCTGAATGTCAGATGTTCTAAAATTAAACCCATGCAGTTTACTGTGGGTGCCTACTGTCTGGTGCCTCTCTTCCTCTAAGGGGTCACATGCAGCAAAGGTGGCCAAAGTCTTCACATACTTGATTGTAGAGGCATGAGTTGCCATATCACCTAACTTTAAATTTAAGCAGGTTCCTGGATACTGATGTTGGCTCTTCCTTACATTCCTACAGTGTGGATCTTCTCTCTGCATCCCCATTGTGAGAACCCACACAACATTCAATCTCCAGATCAAAATAGCAAAATATATCCTTTTGGCTCCCAGGTTGAAGGGCTTATGCTTGGTGCTGTGGATGGCTGCATGAGTCAAAAACAATACTTTGCGTTTACTGCTGTACTAGTAAGGCACATGCCTACCAGTTGGTATAGGAAACTATGGCAGGCAGCTCCAGTCAGCTGGATCAAATTTTTTTTATTTTGACCTTTCCCTATGTTAGAGGCTTTTTCTATCTTTTCTGGTAGGTACATACATGTTACAGAACCAAAAACCTGCTATACAATATTCCTGTCATTTGGTCTATATAACTGCATGTTTTTAAATGTCTGCTGCTGCAGCAGCAAAACTTAATTTCAGAAAGTTATTCATCTCTGTTTTGCATGTATTATTTTCCTTAATATAACTGATGTATTCTTTATACTGCTGTCCTTTTCAATTCAAAATTTTTATTGTTTTTATCAATGCATTTACATTGCATTAATATATGTGTATATTAAGCGGGCTTTCAGCTTGGATCATAAATGAAGACGGTACTTTGGATGATAGCATTACTAAAGCATAAGTAAATAGCTTTGAAACCCAAGTCAGTAAAATTAGGCTTCAAAGGAAGGTTAGTTTTTCAACCTTGCCTGTTACCAGAATCCTGACCTGCTCTAAAGTCAGGCACTGCCAAATGTTTAGTAGAGCAGAGCAGACCATATTCCCTTTGTGATGCTTACTTTCGCCAACCTTGTACCCCCCCCCCCCCTTTGTTACTATGCCTACAGACTTTCTAAGATAAGAAGTGACTTGAAGCTGAACCAATGTGCTGCTTCTTACCACTCCTTGGAAATTTTTGTTACGTGGCACAATCTGTTATTCCATCTGTACTGCTGTCACTGTGCAGCTCTGCAGTTCTTTTTTAATGAGTTGTTAAACCACTAGAAAAAGTACAGCTATTTGTCCCTCTAGCCATCATCGTTATCTTGGCTTTAGACACATACATTATCTTTACTAACTGTAGCATGTAAAATTTAGTTTGCAAACACCAGCTATTTCAAAATACTAACAGATGTTCTAAAGCAAGCCAGATGGCTGGAAAAGCTTAAAAAACTCACTCCTCAGACTAGGAAAGGGGACGAACAAGCTTATTTTCAGCAGTCTCCTTAGCATACAGTGTTGCGACTTCTGTGGATGATAATAGGCTGACAAAGTTAAACCTACTCAGAGCAAACTACTCAGTTAACAGGTTGCATTCAGGCTTTGCAATTTAACAGTGAGACAACATGAGCTCATAATGGGCTTCATCTTGTAGGTCTGCATGCAGCTCTCAGGCTTCCCCTGCATACGCTGCAACTCCTCAGCACTTAACTCATTTTACTAGTTTGCTGGATCATCCCTATAAAAAAGTTTGTGCCGATTTTACTCAGTCACTTGTATACCATGTGGCAAAATGTGTTAATCATCTGAAGAAGTCAAAAATACAACCACCGGTCCTCTTAGGAAAGTTTTAAATTAAGATGATTTTCTGACTTATTTGTCTTACTGTGGGGATGTCTCTGCTCCAGACCTGCTGCTCCTTACAATAAACTTATTTTTTTTGCGGCATCTGAGGCTACAGCACCTCCCCTGGCAACCCCAGTTTTCCTGATGAATGTGTGTCCACTTTGCAAAATGCTGATTTCAGTCACACTGCATTTACATCCTGTTCCTCAAAGTATGTTACCATTTAATTTCAGTAACAAAACAGACTTAAAGAACCAACTTGGTCAGAAACTGAAAAAAAAAATCATACATTTTTTACCCTGATGCTCTATATACAATAAAAAAACTGTGTACAGCACTATAATTCATTATTAGCAAGCTATAATTCGCTCAAACCTTAAATTACTTGATAAGGCAGGTTATGCTAATGTCATTTTTTTTTTAACCAAGTCTTTTCCCCCAACAATCCATACTGCAATCAATGTCAAGCAAAAATGAGATTATTATCCCGTACCATCTCCTGCAGGATCTTCAATAAAATTACAGCACTTGTGAACTACTGCTTGCTTTCAGATTTGGAGGTGACTGAGTAACTATATTTTAGGGCCATTCTTTTACAAAGTCTTAGTAAGCTCTTTCTTTCTGCGGTATAAAGCGCTCAATTCAAATTGTCTTTTTGATGAGCAAGACTATAACTTCAGTTCCTCTTGCAAGCATTCCTCCTGCCTTTAGTCCCTTACTCAGCCAAACTATAAAACATACCTCTCAACCTCTCAGAGCAACAAATCTGGACAAAGTCATAAATAATGGGGGGGACAAGCCCAAATATAGAGACAATTTTTAAACATTGCTCATACAAACTTAAAAAGTTGATAGAAAAAACAAAGCACTAAAAACTCAAATGTCGGTCATTATATTTTGACTTGAATCCTCAATGCTTTGCCAGTGACTTGCTAGAAAACCACAATTTTATGAGAAACAGACCAAAATATGAGGCAAGAATCTGTACAATTAAGAGATATGGAATAAAACTTATGCCATTGCCATCTCAGCTGTTCAAATATATGTGAGAACAGATTTGCCTTGTCTCTTCATAGTAAACCTGCAACTCCACAGACTCAACAGGTTTACAGCCCCAGTGGCAGACAAAGATGGCAAGGCTACAAGTCCTTTATTTTATAGGCTTTCTTCTGTGCAATAAGTCATTAAGTAATGAGCGTAAGATGCAAGAAACAGAAATTCTTAAAGGAAATGGAATGACATTTCATGCCAATCCAGGATGGTGTGTGCAGACAAATAATAATAGTAGTGAAGTGCCCAACAAGGTATGAAATAACCAAGTCATGCTTTACACCTAGATAGCCACATCCTGCCCCCACCCCCCATTAAGGAAACCACTGTAAAAATTTCTCCAAAGCCAACTTCATGCTTCTTAAGACAGAAATGGTGAATGTCATGACACCCATGCAGATGGACAATACAGTTACGACTGCTGAATCCTATACAAATGCACTCTATAAGCACTTACATGAGTGCATGGATCGTGCTATCCCAAACAGAACCAAGAAGCTATCCTCCAAAAAAAGGAAGCCAAACTGGTGGTCCCCTGCCATAAACAAACTGTACAACAGAAGGAAGAAACTGTTGCAAAAGAGAGCAAAATCCCATGAGTGGAGGAGCTCCCTGGTCAGCCTCAGTAAGTAGCTGAGATCCCTTACAAGATCCTCCAAAGCTAGCTACGAAAACAAAATCGCAGCTGATTCTAAGGACAACCACAAAGCATTCTACAGCTATGTCAAGAATCTCAATGGCAACACCCAGATCTGCTCTGAGTTACAGCACAACGGCACGAAAATTACAGAATCAACTGACATTGCCAACATTCTGGCAGATAGGTTCAGTGTTAACTTTACCCCCCTCTCACCCCCTAAAGGGCCCATATCTATACAGGAAGAATGCAGAGTCTCTGTAATCACGACGCAGGTAAAAGCTGCACTCTCTAAAGCCAAAAACACAGCATCCATGGGACCGGACAACATCCCAGGCTGCGTTTTACAGGAATTTCAGAATGAACTGGCTCCCCACCTAAGCACCATGTTCAATCACAGTCTCACATCAGGCTTTGTGCCCACTGAATGGCGCACAGCAACAGTTATCCCATTCCACAAAGGGGGAGTCACCAGTGATCCTGGGAACTATCGCCCTATTAGCCTGACAAGCCTGGTCTGCAAGGCCATGGAATGTATCATCATGGAACTCATAAACAAAGACATTGGTAACCTCTAAACTCTGGAACCCACCCAGTTCGGGTTTGTGACAGGCAGATCATGCCTCCTGAACCTGATCGACTTCTCTGAGGCAGTCACCAAAGCCGTAGATGAGGGTAATCTGGTTCACACAGCCTATCTTGACCTCACCAAGGCTTTCGACACCATCCCCCACTCTGGAATTACAGCTAAACTCACTAAACTAGATATAAATCCCTATACCACAAGATGGGTTGCCAACTGGCTCAATGACAGAACCCACACTGTAAAAGTTGCAGACTCCAAATCTGACTTCAAACCAGTGACAAGTGGAGTACCACAGGGTTCAGTCCTGGGACCTCTCCTTTTTGGTATCCACTTCTCTGAAGTACAGGCCAATGCAGAAGACCTCTGGCTAACGGAGTTCGCAGATGACTGCAAACTACGAGCCATAGTAGAGTCCCCAGATGATGTGGACATCCTACAGAAGGGGCTCACTGAGACAGATGCCTGGTGTCAGAGCCATGGCCTCAAGCTCAATGTCAAAAAGTGCACTGTCATCCCCTTTGGTAAAAACTCTGCACCCATGAACTACCACATAGGCAGCAATCTACTTAACACCGAATATGTGATGAGACCTTGGGACCCAGGTGGACAGTAGTCTCTTCTTTGATAATCACATCGCCACAGTAGTCAGGAAGTTTTTCTATGTGGCACACCTCATCACAAAAGGGTTCTCATCCAGGAAAAAATAGGTCATTGTTCCCCTCTACTTGACACTCATTAGACCCATTATAGAGTACAACGCCCCTTTTGGAATGTACTTCACAAGACATATGCAGCAGCTGGAAAGGCCACAGAAGTACCTCACAAAGAGGATTACTGGCCTCAAAAAGATGCCCTACAGTGACCATCTCAAAAAACTCCAGCTTTACTCCGTAGTATATCGCCTACTCCGAGGTGATCTCTGCCTAACATATAAAGCTATGTCAAACCCAGAACTGTTGGACATGCTACACCTAAAGAAATCCCAATCCCTCTGAGCTACATGCTCTAGGGACCTAAACCTTGTCACCACAATAAACAGGAAATGCTAAAGGGATAGATTCCTGGCCCAGAGACTTCCCATACTCTAGAACAAGCTACCCATCTATGTCAAGCAAAGTTCCTCATTAGCACATTTCAAGAAAAATCTTGATGCGTAGATGGGAAAACAGGAAATATACCCCGGGGATCACTTTTGTGACTTTGCTCGACAGTGGCACTGGAAAATAACTTTCTTGGGTGGTGTAAGCCAGGGAACCTTGTTGGCTAGGCTTACTTAGGCCCCTGGGCAGATAGCCTAGTACCTACCTATGAACCTACACTTTGCAGTGCAGTGCAGGATAATACACATGGAGATGAAGAAAGCTGTACTTAGGGCATAGCTGTCCTTTAATATCTGTTAATAATAATCTGTCATTGGTTTCTCACTGTACTTGTTCTACTCCTAAAAATGCAAAGCTAATGTATAAATGAAGAGTTATAATCATACAGATGCATGCTGACAAAGTATGCATGAAGGGATGGAATACAGGAGTTCCTGTTGTGTCCTGCATATTGTAGTAAAAGGGAGAAAGGAATAGAAACAGTTGGGATGATCATGTGTGACACCAACATCTGTAGAAACAAGCTGTGTAATTCCAAGTCTTAATCAATGCTGAACAACAAAAGAACCATCACTCTACTGTCTTACTGAATTTTAGAGGTTCATGAAAAGTACTGGGGACGTAATGACTGAGAGATTAAGAGGGGTCAACAAAGATGCAGGACTATGAGGGCTACCAGAAGAGGCCAGAAACAAACAGATGACAGTACCACACTTGTTACAAAATAAGGGCAGCCAGTTCAAGAACAAAGGAGACAGTGTTGAAATGGTATGCAGAAGTCACTGGAAGAACACTGTGATGGAATGAGCTTCAGATAGCAATGTGAATAACGTAGTGGAGAGGGAAAGGTAATATCAAATGTCTCAAACTTAAGTGGTTGGAGTTCAGAGTATGCTGGTTTAGCTAACAACAGGACAGGTAAAAGGCGAGTATAAATCAGTAAGGAACTTTCTTAACAGAGCAGAGTATTAAATCAGCTAATGGAGTGAAGTGATGGTTGGGAACAGGCAAAGCCAGGAAAGCCTGTGTATAGAGAAGGAAGAGGTGCACTGAATGCAGGAGTGGGAAAGTACAGTTGTGTAAAATTTTACCATAACAGTAGACGTCATTATCTTCACTACTGCAGTATTCTTTTCATAAGGGATATCTTGGCAAGGACAGCCCAACGTCCAGCCCAGTATATAGGTGCCATATGTCCCTTGTATGCTCCTCACATAAGACTTAGGGCACAAATGTGATGCACGGACACAAACACTCAGAACTGAATTGCCCCAGGAGAAAAAAGATGCCTCCCAGGGAGAAAGGAGAACATGTACATCCAGAAGAAAAGAGGAAGAAATGGCCCTTGGCCAAGAGGGCAACAAAGGCACAGGTACAAGAGCTAGGAAAGAGGGCAAAGGAGAGAGGGACTGATGGAACACTGTCCTCACCCTCGCTAATAAAAAGGAAACTGCTGACGCCACCAGAGAAGCCTCAGAGCTGGCTGCCATCGCAATGACTTTGGTCTAGAGGTGACCTGCATAGTGGCTGTATTACTGAACAAAGCTGGGTACTGTGAAAATGCCCCACTAAGATGAGTGTTAACAGACCTAGGAAAACTAATGACATCTGAGGGACTGTCCAAGATTTCTTGTTGCTTCTCCTCATGTTGCTTTAGGCAGAAACTCCAGGAGGTCTTGTCTAATGTCACTATTGAAAAGTACCAGTTGCTCCTCCTCTTATGAGTTGCAAACTCCCAGAGAGTTTTAGCTCTCCAACTGCCCTTGAGGTACAACCAAGTACACAACGGACAGGTGTCCATGTCCCGTTTTAGGCCGAAGCAGAAGAGGCAATTGCAATGGAAATCCTTGGGATCCTTTTCTTACAATCAATGGTTATTTCTCTTAATTTCTAATTCAGAGTCCCTATCAGATATTAGAATAATAGTGCTAACACAGCTACAAAAAAGGCAAAAGAAATTCCCTTGCAAGATAATTATCCTTCCTCTGGAAACAGACAGACTGACAATGGTCAAGATTCTAATAACTGAAAGGACTTCCAAGATGGCTGCACATTCAGTAACAGCTTATTTCTAGCTCTTCCAGTGTGTAAACAGAAACTCAGCACAAAAGGCTAGTAGATGTATGTTTATGGGTAAATTTCAGTAACTGGCTACTAAGTGCATTGCCTGGATGCCAGGAATAAAGAAATACAGAAGACCTGGAAAAAAACAGCTACAAAACGTGAGGAAGAAACATGACTGGGGAGAGTTATTCATATGTTCAGCAAAAAGCAATGCAACCTTCAGACATGACTTTCAGCAACCTACAGGAAGATACAAGACAACTGCATACAAACCTGTTTAAAGTAAACAAAGCACTGACACAGTACATCAACACAAACAACAAAAGGCTGGAAAATGGAAGAAACTTTAAACAGAGAGTCAGATGAGATCATGAAGTTGCAAAAACAGAGGTCAAAATAAAGAAAATTGCTGGCTGAATATGAGACTGCTCAGCAAGAGATGCTTCAAAAAATAACAGAATTAGAGGACAAAGCATGTAGGGAAAACCTGGTATTTTCAGCTATACCAGAGAAGATGGAAGGAACAGACTGCATTAATTTTATGAAAGCACAAATAAGCAACTGAACTGGTATTCCACAGCAGTTGCTGTTAGTTGAAAGGGCACATCAGGTGTATGCTTCAAACCTGGCTATAAGAAAGTAACCCAGACTTTTAACAGTAAATATGTAATCCTACCAGTAGATGATTCTGATAAAATTGTGGCAGAAGGACAAAGCACTAAAAGTGTGAGAGAGCACAGTGTTTGTGGAGAATGATTACTCACTGTACACTAGACTAGAAGAGGAGCAAATTTATTCCACTAGTCAGGGAACTTCAAGATGCAGGTGTGAGATTCAAACTGCTGTACCCAGCTGTCTTCAAGGTATTCTTCCCTGGTGGGACAAAATAATTTTTTGATCAAGTACATACTAAGGAAAAAATACAAAAGTTTGTTCAACAAAAGCTGAGCTGTGAAACAGAAGGAGATTCTGCTTCTTGTTCTTCTAGTAATGAAGACCACCAAGGGATTGTACCTGTTAAACCTTTTCCACAGTTACAATGGAAAATGTTGGAAAGAAGGAATGGAGCACGAGAGTTGACTAGAAGAATTGAGCGTAAGTTGGAAATGAAGCAGAGACAGGATTTTGGAGACGAACAGTAATAAAACCAGTAACTTGACATGGGATTACAACGCAATAATTATATTTGTGAAATATGACAGAAAAAGAAAATATGGAAATATTGGATGTTTTCAGAGTTTCTTGGACTTGTGGGGGACTCTAAAGCATATGCCCTACCTTCATGTCATTAATGTCCAGAATAGTACTTTGGGGGGGGGGGGCAAGAGGAGGGAAAAAGTTAACTGTAAGTAAAGATTTTTTTTTCTTAAATAGTACCAATTTTGTGGCATGTGGTTTTCTTTACATGATACAGAGTAAGTTTTTTTTCAGTTATTTTTAAGTCAAATTGAGACTGTAAACAGGTGCTGCTGTTTTTTTTTCCTTTCTCCCATCTCTCTCTGTTCTTGTTCATTTTTAAGAAATGTAGGCATTGCAATGTATACAAAAAGTCTGGTTAAAAAGCAAGATAAAATAGAGATTAGTGTGTTTTTTCTCATTATTACATGGAGCAATGACTGGATTAAAGACTTTAGTTTGATTTATTACATTTTAAGAGACAGCAAATAAATGAAAAAGAAAATTGAATATTACAAGTTTTGTTTTTCTAGCAAACACAACATCTAAGCGCAGTAACAATTCTGTAGATGGTCTTCATGTTTCCACGGAAACAATATGATAAAGAGAAACTGGCTGCCTAATTCTCATGTCTTCATGGAGACAATCTGATAAAGAGAAACTGGCTACAGTCTGGTGGAGAGTGACTGGTTGAGGGAAAAAAAAGAGAAGAGAAACTGGCTAGAGATAATGTTTTCTGAAAGTATTCAGGGGTTTTCCCAAAGTAGATAATGTTCTCTGAAAGCATTCAGGGGTTTTTCCAAGGTAGTTAATATTCTCTGAAAACATTCAGGGTTCTCCCATCTGGGAGAGCTATAAAGATAAGATAAAACCAATCAACACTTTGTAGAAGCACAGGCTGCACCTTGCATCTAAGCATGGATGACCTTTCTTTTAGGTTAACTCAATTTGTGAGTGTGTTTGTCAGTTTGGGACTTTTATTCCTATTAGGAGGGCAAAATTTCAATATTTAAAGGTGTACATAGTTTTGTGCATTAGTATTAAGTTATTAGGTTTTAGGAGGTATTGGGTTGTTTTCTTTTTTTGAGGGCTTTCAATAAAACAAAAAGGTTTATAAGATGTGGCATAGGATCAAATGAATATAACAAGAAACAACTGTATAAAAGTTCAACCTGCCAAACAGTGTATGCATGCAACACAAAAGCTGGAACTAGACATTTAACAAAAAGGTGTTATACATAAAAGGTTGGAATAATAAGTTTTGAATACAATGATCTTTTTTTTAATGTCTTTAAATGTAAAAGGCCCCAGAAATAAATACAAACAAGAAAGAGTAGTGAACTATATTAAAAAAATGCAGAGTGCAAATAGTTATGTTACAGGAGATGCACACAGAAAGAACTGAACATGTGAATTTGATGAAGAAAGGTTTTCAGGATGGTTATTCAGCAGAATACCTGGGACAAGAGAAAAGAAGAGTACTTATATTAATTGCAAGAGGAGATCCAATAGTGATAGAAGAAGATAAAAAAGATAATAATGGCAGACTTGTAGTACTAAGGGACTACTGGCAAGGGAGGAGGATTACACTGGCATGTATTTACATTCCACCTAATACTGCTGTAATGGAGCTTAAGAAACTTCTGGGAGAAATGATCAGTTTTTTTCAAGGAATATTTCTTACAGTTTGGGACTGGAACTTGATTTGCCACGGTGAGGATGCGTCTGTGGGGGCCCAGAAAGGAAAATGCAACAAAGGAGGGTAGATTTTTGAAGAAATTTATGAAAATGTTTGGCATGGAAGATGTGAATTCAGTAATAGGAGTTCGGAGTGAATTTACATATTATTCCCCAACATACAAAAACTGGGCTAGGCTACGCAGAATTTACATTTCACAGGAACATGTGATTTAATTGAAAGTCTTGATACTCACGCAATAACTATTTCAGATCATGCACCAACAATACCTTTAAAAAAAACAAAAAAAAAAAACAGGGCAATGAAATAGAAATGAGACTTTGGTGCTTTCCCACCTATCGGTTGAAAAGAATGGAATTTAAGGAATGGGTAGTGGAGATTATTCAGGAGCTGATAGACACTTCTGAAAATATAGCTAGAGAGTGGGATAAAATTAAGGTGGATTTTAAAAATAGGGTTGAAATAAAAAGGGAGCTATGGTTAAGAAGTAACAACAATTATTTAGAGAAACTGACAAATGTGAAAGTACTGCAGAATAGATGGAATCTCACAGAACAAGATCATCAACTGCAGAATGCTAAGCAGAAAATAAGGGATTACCTTGATAATATGCATGAACTTAGAGAGATTGCTGTTAAGCAACTGTTTTCTGATAACACTAGAGCACAAAATCTTTTAGCACAATGACTCAGGCAACAGAAAGTAGAAAGGGCTGTCGCCAAATTTAGGGAGCCTATAACAAAAATAACAAGAGATCCTGTGGGTATTAGAAATATTTCGGAATTTCTATGATAGTCTCTGTAAAGCAGAGAAATATGAAAATCAAGAAAAGAAACAAATGGAAATGTTTATGGCAGAATTAAATATGCCATGGTTAGAGGTAGATGAGGCTCAATTACTAACAGGATAGGAGGAGATGAGATAAAAATTGTGATGTATAACCTACAGGAAAGTCCCCAGGAATAGATGGCATTCCTGTGGAAGTTGGGAAGCTAGGAGGAAAAAAACTGATAAAGACCTGGAAGGTTTTGTTTAACAATATCTTAAGAGAAGAAGAAGTACCATCATCCTGGAAAAAAGCAGTGGTAGCTGTAATACTTAAAGAGGGAAAGAATCCATCAGATCCAGCTTTATACAGGCACAATTAAATACTAAACCATGATTATAAAGAGTTCATGTCTACAATGGCTAAAAGAAGTGCAAAAGCAATACTAAAACTGACAGATATGGATCAATGTAGTTTTGTGGAGGGGAGGCAAACATCTGACAACATTAACAGAACATTGTTGATCCAAAGAGAAGCAGAATGTAAGAAAATGCCATTGTTCTTGTTGGGTCTTGATGCAGAGAAAGCATTTGAGAGTAAGCTAGGACTTCATGAGCAGGGCAATGGAAGCATTTCCAATTCCTGAAAATATAAGGTTGATTAGCAGGATATACAAGTAAATTATTTATGAATGTTTATTATATGTATTTTAACTTAAATTATTTATATAAATAAATGATGTGGAATGATCAAGTTTAGCACAAGACACTTTCAGAGAGTAGGCATTAATATTTATGAGAAGTAAAGGGAGATTTGTTAGTTCAAATTTGAAGGAGATGTATTTCATTGGATTAACAATTAAACAGGTGACTTAGAGATTATTTAAATGGCTTTTTAAGTCAAAAATGGTTGTCTGATGAAGTCCTGTATGTAGGATGAAAACGCATGTATTTTATTTTATTTTTCCTTGGTGAATAAAAGCGTCAATTTCACTGGCGCTCTGTGATTTTGGTGTTGACACTATAGAGGAGAAGACCGTGGTCCAAGGCGTTCTTTCTGTTTGTACATTTAAAGGATGCAAAACTCAGCAATAATAAAATCGCAGAAAGATAAAACAAGGTTCAGCTATAGATGCAGCTAAGGTTCTATGTTTGATAGTAAATATGAAGTTAAGATATAAAAGCAGAGAGAATAGGGTAAGAAAGAAGTTACATGATGTTAAGTTTAGTAGTTAGTATGCTTTAAAGAGAAAAGATAATGGATTGATAGGGCATTAAGGACCCTTCAATGAGGAAAAGTAGGCTTAAGTGGTTAGATGTTTAATGAGAGCGGTCTGGGTTCAGAGAGTTACGTGATAGCACTAGATAAGGTAGAACAGTTGCAGATCCGGTTAGAGAGTGTTTGTGGAGGGCAGTTTTGAATTTGAAGGGATGTTGTTCAGAGCGAATTGATGAAGGGAGATTATTCCAAAGTCTGGAGATAGTCCAGGAGTATAGGAGTCTACCAGTAGTTTGGGTTTGTGGACTTGTAATAGGTTTTGAATTTCTGAGAGTAAGGACCTCATGAGGGAGTATGGGGACAACAGGGAGCTGAGTGAAGGGCAGTCTTGTGGTTTGTAAATTAGTCTGTAACAGGTAGTTAGTTGAAGGTGTAGTAAGTAGAAGGTGTAGTAAGTAATGTGGGAATTTGAGCCAGTGGAGCTTTCTTAATGTTATACAGTGATGTGGGGTATATCAGCAGCTA
Organism: Protopterus annectens; assembly: GCF_019279795.1. NCBI lineage: Eukaryota > Metazoa > Chordata > Ceratodontiformes > Protopteridae > Protopterus > Protopterus annectens. The sequence goes on from NC_056735.1 coordinate 369,701,547, forward strand.
GAAGCATATTTGGCAATTTTGTTGTAGAAAGACTAATTTTAATTTGAGAGAGAACTGCATATTAATAAAGGAGCACCGTAGGCTGGAGAGGGAAGTAGATAGGAGAGTGCTAGGGTGTGTTTTGTTGAAGAGGAGAGGAATTTGTTACGCTTGTAGAGTAGGCCAAGTTTTTGGTGGGTTTTAGATATGTTGGAATGGATATGTAAATCGAATTTTAGGTTGACATCTATTATGACACCCAGGAGTTTGGTACTTGCTACAATTTCAATTTTTATTGAATTCAATGAGGAAATGTTAAAGTCTTGCATATTGATAGATATATTTTTTTAGGCGAAAATAGCATGTTTGTTTTTTTTTTTGTTTTGTTTTTTTTTTGGCATTTAAGGAGAGATGGTTTTGGCGAAGCCAAGCTTCACCTGTAGAAAATGCTGTTTGGGTCACTTGTTGAAGGATATCAGGGTTGGGTGTAGAGCATACTACAGTAGAGGCATCTGCATACTGGATTAGAGAGGAATGTGTTATAGCTTGGTGTAGGTTGTTAATAAATATGTTAAATAGGAGGGGACCAAGGATTGAGCCTTGTGGGATGCCAGCAGGATTGTGGAGGTAGGGAGAGAGTTTGAATACTGCCATTTGACGGCATGTTGCCTATTGGTTAAATAGCTTTTAAACTAGTTAAGAGATTTAGAAGACAGCCCTAGGGAGGAAATTTGAGAAAGAAGAATAGAGTGGGATATCTTATCAAATGCTTTAGAAAGATCCAAAATGAGAGCAGATGCTATGTTGCCAGAGTCATTGATTTTGTTAATGGTATCTAGGAAGGATATCAGTGTGGTAGAAGTACTGTGTCCTGGACGGAATCCATGTTGGGTTGGTGAGAGAATGTTGTTGTTTAACAGGTAATGGACTAGTTGTTTTTGGATACACTTTTCGAGAATTTTAGATATAGGGGAAAGAAGAGTGATGGGTCAGAAGAAGGACCTCCTTTATGGAGGGGTAAGATAATGGCTTTTTTCCATAGAGAGGGAACATAAATTCTTGGATTGATCTGTTTATTAGAATGCTGATAGGATAGGTTACTGTGTCAGAGGCAATTTTAAGGAATTTGGTGGGAATATTGTCAGCTGAGTTAGAGCAGAGTTTTAGCTTTAGCAACAGTTTTTTATACGGGAAGTAGGAATGTTTTTAGTCCCTTTAGTCTTGTACACAGATCAGGTATATTTTTATCAATCAGAAGAGAAGCTGTGGGTAGCCATTATTAAAAACTGAAGGACTTTGTCTGGGAGGGAAAGACAGTAAGAATCAAGTGGGATAAGCTGATTCTTCGAGAAGAACAGGGTGTATTGGGATTACCTAATTTGAAGGGGTACTTCAGAGCTACACAGTTAAGACTCCTATACATAGCAAAAACAGAAAATTCAAAGTGGAAAGGAATGATGATGAAACACGGAAGAAGCTCAAGAAACAAGGAGAGAGACTGGGATTTTGGATGCAGGCCTTCAAGGTCATGCAGAATATTAAATCCATACAGTAGCAGAAAGTATTCTAAGAACTAAACCAACATGGGAATGGAGAAAGGAGATTCTGCCAATAGGGATGACTGCAATTAGGGATACAGACAAAAGGCAAGAGGGGGCCAGAATTTAATGAAGAAAACTGGCAAAGAAACCAATGTATTGGGAGCAAATAACTAGAGAGGGAAAGATAGCATGGGAGGATGCCAATAATTTATTTGGACTGCAGGTTATAGCTTGCCTTCCCCTTATCAGGGACTGATATCAGTGTATAGGCAAAGAGAGAAAATAGGGGGGGTCCTAAATGAAAGACCAGCACTGGTGGAGTTTTTAATAGAATCTAGATTAGAAGAAACCATTAAAAAAGGAATAATTAGTAGAGCATATAAAATATTGCATGATCACTATAAGAATCAAACAGAGGAGGTTAGAAAGGATTGGGAATAGAGATTGGCTAAGCAATTCACAAAGAAACAATGGGAGGATATATGTATGTCTCCCAAATATGCAACAAAATCTAGAAGATTTAGGATTTTTGCCTGGAAATGTTTACATGGATATTTTTATATCCTAAGCAGATTCCAGAGAATTTTTTCACAGGTAGACAGTAAATGTTGGAAGTGCAAAGGGGAAAAAAAACAGGTAATTGGGAACATATTTTCTGGGAGTGCGGTGAGTTGAATTGGGAACATATTTTCTGAGAGTGCGATGAGTTGGCAGACTTTAATTATTCCCTGCGGGATGCACTGTCGGAGATACTGGATGGGCAGACTGGTCTGACAAGGAAGATGATTTTTCTGAGCTATGATACAGACTCAGAATTGCCTAGACATAGTAAGACCTTGCTTTGTCTAATAATGGTGGCTGCCAAAAAAGCAATCACTAGAAAATGGAAATCAAAATCTAAACCAACTATACTGGAAGCAGAGAATATAACAACAGAAATAAAACAACTGGAATTGAGATCTTTACAAAAGAAGAGGAGAAAACTACATAGGAAATGGGAATTGTGGGAACAATACATACAAGGGGGGAATGAGGCCTAAAATGCAGCAAGACTTAAATGAGCTGTGTAATGTTGTTGTTGCGTCTTTCAGCTTTTCCCGGTTAGGGGTCGCCACAGCGGAACTGAGCGAGAAAGATTGGGTAGATTATAAGTGATGTACAAAGTTTCGCAACTGGGAGTGTGAAAGTATGGTTTGTGACGTAAAATGCTTGTGACTAGGATTGTGTTGGTGTGGTTTGTTTTCATTAATATAAATGCATGACTAAGTGATGACTTAATGAAGATGTTTCTTGTTTAAAAAAGCAGGAATTTAATAATTTATGTAATATTGCTTAGATTATATGAGCTACAACAATATATGTGAAGTATAATGTTTTTATGTTGATATAGTTTGATTACTTTTATATGAATGTAAATGTGCCTATGTCAGGAGTGATAATTCATTAAAGGTGTTTGAAAAGAAAAAAAGATTCATATGACTGAAAGAGCTGAAGATGTCCTTCTTAACCCACTGGAATTCTTGTGTCCGAGTGGGATTAGGCCAGCCAAAACCACTAGGGGAAAATGAACTCTGGGAGTTGTATCGACGTTTAGCTAAGCAGAGCATCCACAGGTAAGGGCTGAAATAGTGAACAGTACAATGAATAAAGAAGAAAGGTTGATCTCAGCAAACACAAGGCAACCTGACCATAATACCTACAGAGGTTTTTGGACTGTAGGACAACAGAGAGCAGGCACTCTAGACAATTCAGTGAAGAAGTCAGAAAGTAACAGTTTAATGCCACCAAATAACTTTTAAACTACCCTGCAAATCAAATATATAACAAGCTTGCTATTTTTCTATGAAGAAATACAAGAGAAAATCCTGAAGACAAAGAAGTACTGTGTTTAGTAGAAAAGATAATAGATATAAGCCCTGCTCTGAGGCACAGAGTGAAAAAGCCTTTACACAGCCCAGCAGACCAAAGTTTGATTAGTGGCCAAGGTGAAGGAAGAGCTTGCCTGAGGTGGTGGGGTGTGGGAAGATGGGAATGAGTACCTTTTGCTGCTTGCCCATCTTGACTGCGAGGGCAGAGGTGGTAGTAGTTAGCTGATCCCAACCATATAAGCAAAGATGTCAAAAACAGCTAGGACTGGGTACATATGTCTGATGCTGCCAGGCTGGTGAAGGCAGCCTTTACTCCATGTGTGACAGCGTGCTTGTACAACATGAAGGCACAGCACCCCCCATCATGACATAGACACATCTGCCACCTAGAAGAGGTATTGGATCTTATCAGGAATTCCTCTGCAGTTCATGCTAATGAAGGCTTCTTTAGCAGTGTCCCCTAACAGGCTGGGAGAAGAGGCAGCACTGGGGGCTGAGGCATGGAAAGAATCAATAGAGATACCTGCCCTCACTTGCAGGTGCCTTAAGCTGCTAGTCCGAACAGTCTGGAGGTGGTGGAAGTTGGCTGCAAGAAGGTTAAGTATGATCCAGGTGAGTTGAATTAACAGCTCAGGTACCTGTCAGAGAAGGAAATGATGACACTTAACTAGCTCACCATTTTACAGAGGGAGGAGTGTGCACTCAAAGGCACACTGTCTGCAGTACAAACCCTGGTGTAGGCCAGGGATCATACAGAAGAGCTTGTTGACAGGGCTGGGGGGAGTTATACAAGGACAACTAATCATGTCACATAGAGGCAAGGCCGTGCATCATAAAGGGCTATTTTGGACCACTCTTGGGATGTCAGTCTATTTTTCAGGGAGCTAAGGTTGTAACAGGGGAAAAAAAACATCAAGGATGACGGTACTTCTAGCAAGCATATCCCCAGGGAATGAATAAGCTGTAAAACTCTCATCCATGGAAAACAAACTGGTTAACAGACAGGCTTATGGGAGAAGCTCGATGGTCAGTGAAGGAGTGGAGTAAAAAGTAAATAAAAGGGCATACTACTGGAGTCCTCCTTTAGATTCTTAAGGTCTTCCATTTTAACTGTGAACTGCCCCTTTTCTGCCTCATTTGTATAATTTATGCCCACTTGTCAGTGATTGGGCTCCAGCTACTGGTCCTGACATCACTAGCTACCATGGCATTTTAAATCAAAAGACTTGGACATCCCTGTGCTTTTCAGTACCCCACATGCCTTTGAGAAACGCATTTTGAACCTGTTATTTTGAATCCTGATTGCCCTACCAGACTATCATGCTATTATATTCTAATATCTCACAAAGTAGCTCCCCAGTACGTAGTAAAGCTAAAGTCCGAAGCTCTGTACCACCTTGTCCAAGCATTGACTATACTCTATGATGCACAGTGTCCTATCTATACCACAGACAGGCAAGCACCTCCAAGAGTGTAACTGTGGTCGCTACCTGTTGAAGGACTCCACCCCAGATCTCAAATTACTTTTGAACTTCTCTCTTTCCTTTCTCAGACAGGCCATTTGTCCCCAACACTGAACATGATGTGCAAACTTCTGCAGCTGTTATTACAATCTTAGTGGTTCACCCCACAGCACTCTTATGCATCAGGCCAGTACAGACCTACCTTCTGTTGTCTTCTTCACCTAGATATGCTCTCCCAAAAAAATGCCCCCCCCCCCCCCAAAAAAAAAAAAAAAAAACCCTCTCTCTCATAGTCTCTTGCACCAGCTTCCTGCGAGTCTCCAGTGGAGAAGATGTAGGCCTCCACACTGGTCTTTACTTCTGGAACAGGAACGTAAATACATTTTAAGATGTACTGCAGGAGGATAATGCTTATGTCCAGCATTCTCACCCTTCCACTGAACCAGTGCTGCCCAAAATGCCTATTTCTTAACCTGTCTCCATTCAGACATTAGCTCTCTCTCCATATCATGTAGTGGCTGACTTGTACCAAATGCCTTACTGGGTTGCAGAACATGTGAAACAAAGTAAGGAACAGAAAATGGAGACACAAAAGCTGGCAATTCTGAGCCAGAAAGTTAAGAGTACTATCAGTACTAGTTGAACAGAAAGCATTATGCACACAGAGACTGGCAACCTCAAAGGTACACAGAGCTCCAAACATCTCACACACATACTGTTGCTAAATACTAACAGGATGACATTCCCAACAGCATCAGAAGGAAATTAGGCTTAACAGGATCACAAATTCCCCAAAACATCAGAAGGAAATCAGGTACAGAGGTTGCTGTTAGTTCATAAATGGGAGAAACTGGAAACAAATGTTAACTAAAAGAGTTCAAAATGCAACATTAAAATGTCATCAGTGCCAATAAATGTCTCTTTTGTGAGAAAGAAGTGCTTGTTTTCTTGAAAAGTAATTATTCATTTCTACATTGGTCACAGCAGCACTATTACACTAAAAAAGAATAGGCTAAATCCAGGGTAGGGCATGGTTACACCCTTTAATAACAAAAGCGTTCCACACAGTAAACTGTTTAGTTCTTTTTCCACTGGACCGTTGCACAGTCAGAACTGCAGAATTAACAGGCACCCCTGGAGTAAGCAATGACTTGACTCAGAAATTTAGTTCGCTTTCTTGTAATAACTTGTGCACAAGCATGCATACAACTTAAAACACCTCAGTTAAATATATAATGTCAACCCAGTGCACTGAAATTATGGACAGATCAGAAATGATTCAGGTACAAAAAACATTACAAAAATCACACTAGATGTTTACTTTTAGCAGAGCTGATCTATGAACAAATATAGCTCAGTATGTGGTTTTTTTTTTACTTTTATTGTTCTAGTCTTTCACCAAAATGTAATGTTTGTAGAAGTAACCAAGCCCAAGTTTACTGTTGTTTCCTCCCCTGAAAAAAATTATGAAAGTGGTGATGGAACTGAAAAAGGGTTGAAGGTTCTATGCCCTGCTCTTTACCTTAGCCTCATGGAGGAAGGTGAGTGGGCAGACAGACCTACTAGTTAAAAGGATTTTGTGACCTACATTTATAGTAGGATTTTATATAACACATCTCTTCTAAAGGACAATCTCAACCAACAATTATCAGAATGATTCCCAAGTAGTTATGTGAAAAACAGTAGGGAGTAATACATCTTGCAAGGCAGCTCTGGCCCTGAACTGAACATCCAGAGTACAGCGCCTGGTGAAAGTATGAGGTGTGAACCAAGAAGTTGCAGTACAGCTACACTGGACTGGGACACCTTGGAAACTAGGGCCCCCTGCCAGTGTGAGTTAGAGCACTAGAAGGACTTACTTCATCCCGATTTTTTTATGTAACAGAAGGTGAAGAAATGTGACATTCAGGAGGATGTGGTCCGTTTAGTAAAAGGAAAGCAGCTCAGCTCTTGGGAAGGAGCTTAAACAGTTACTTAGTCTGTCTCTGCAGTACTGTAACAGTACAGGAAAATTCATGAGGCATTCCTAGTGTCATAAGTAGTAAGCACATTTTCAGAATGGAATTGAGTTCCATGTAGCATATGAACACATCTCTTGGGCCAAAGGGAAGGGCTGTAAACTAGAAATGCACAACCCCAAATGAAACCCGAGAAACCTGTCAAAGTCTTAAAATCAGAATGTGCACTAAGCACTTTTCAGCTCCAGTTAGCATGCACATCCCTATAAGAAAAGAAGAAATAAAGAGATACTGAATTTTTTGACCCTGGCAACCACTCAAAGTAATTTTTGGATTTGTATAATCTTCACATTGGCGGACCGGAGTTCCGCTGTGGCGACCCCTAAGCCAAAAGACAACAACATAATCTTCACACTCTGTCCTGATGGTCCAAGATAATAAAAAAGTGCTACGCCTTCAGACAATACTTATACTTACTATTATCTTTAAACTTACCTACAAATCAAGCATATGAGAGCATTACTCTGGCTTTTCTCTTTTAAGTATTACTGAAAATTAGTTTACTGATGCCTTAACATTCCTCTGTCTGAATACATAGTTCAGGTCAAAATAACTGTCAGATTCTCTACTTCTTTCAGTTTTTAGTTCAGGTCAAAATAGCTGTCAAATTCTCTACTTCTTTCAGTTTTATCATGGATATTAGCCTGGGCAGGTCTCATTTAACCATGTATTCAGATGCTTAAACGCCACGTATTTTACAAGTAAAGCCACAAGAGTAGTGGGAGGTACTATAACAATGGCAATATTAAAAACAAATCTGGATAAAGGAAACAACAGATAGATACACAGATGTAAAATACAGAGACGGACAACTACAAAAACACATGGTATTTGTGCCTCTGAGAGACTTAACAATACCCTATAAAATAAATGGCACTTGAAAGACATCCTGAAGGAGCCCTCAGGTGATTTATTTATTTTTTTCATTTTACTGTCATTTGCTAACTGGGCCAGGACATTGATCCAGATAGCTCATTTTTAGCTTCATCTTGGGGAAGCACAAAAGAAAAAAATACATTAAAAAGGGTGCATCACAAATTTGCATATCCATTCATTATATTCCATATTAATTAGAATATTTAGGACAAAAGATGGGACTGTCATAATGGCTAAGGTGTTCTCTCACAAGCAAGAGATACAAGGTTTAATTCTCACAAAAGGATATTGGCTATGCTTAAAAAATGACTCAAAAGGGCAGATAGCCTAGTACTTATCTATGGAGGTGAGATGTTGGCATAATGGCAAAAGTCTTCACCTCATAGACACAAAGTACAGGCTTTGATTCTGATCTTGGGTTATTAGCTAGGCTTGAAATGGTCCTTCAGGGCAGTTAGCTTAGTATCCACCCTATGAATTTGTTAGGTTGGCTGGAATTCAAATAGCCACTTCTTCAATTAAAAATCACATTAAGGCTTTCCCTGATGACTGTTTATTCAAGCTATTTATTCAGCCTAGAAGAGGAGCACCCTTAAAAACAATTACACTCAAATACAAAAAATCAGCTTAGTAACCCTGACAAACCATGTAACAGTTAGGAACTATTCCAAAGCAAACTACACCCTATTAAGTGATAGTTTCTCATAATTCAATGACCCTCCCAACCCCGAATTCACAATAACCTATGCGGAATTTTTCACAGGCACCCTGTTCAACCATGTAAATTGCTGTACAGAGGCTGTTGTATCTACTAGAAGTAAGCCCAAAACAAACTCAACAGGAAGCTAAGAGAACTAATTAAGTCCAACAAGGCCAATTACAAGGTCAAGATTAGCCTCACGTGCTAAAGACAACCACAAGGCCTTCAACAGCAATGTCTGAAACCTCAAAGGCAGCACACATCAGTATGTCGACTTGTTGGTCAAATGGTGCCACCTTCACTAAGCAGAGTGACACTGCGAATTTGCTGGCTGACAAATTCAACACAAGCTACACCTGCATACTCCCCAGCAGCTTCCTTCCATAAAATACTTACTAGCATAGCCTTCAACTGTTAAAGGGGGGAGGTCCTGATGGCACTCGCTATGTCCAAAAACACAGCCTCAACGAGCCCTGACAATATCCCAGGATGCCTCCTAAAAAGCTGGAAACATGACTTATCAGGACCACTTGGGTCACTTCAACTATAGTCTCAAAACAGGCTTTGTACCATAAGAATGGAGGACTGCAATGGTTATCCTACTTCATACTGGTGGGCCATTGACCGACCCTAGGAACTACATACATATTAGTCCGATATTGAAAGCCATGGAATGTATTATGGAAATGATCAGCAAAAGCATATGCAAACTTCAGACACTAAACCCAGCCAAGTTAGGCTTTCTCAAAGGAAGATCATGTCTAGTAAACCTAGTGGACTTCTCTGAGAAGGTCACTAAGGCAATGGATGAGGGGAAAAACTGTGCACACTGCTGACCAAGACCTGGCTAAGGCATTCAGTAAAATACCCCACTTGGTATACTTGACAAACTCACCAAAATGGGCATAAACTGCTACATAACTCACTGCATTTCCAACTGGCTCACAGACAGGACCTAGGAAGTCAAGATTAGCAATACTAACAACACTAAGACGCCAGTCACCAGTGGGGAACCTTAGGGCTCTGTGCTGGGTCTGCTCCTATTTGGTATCTGCTTCTCAGAGTTACAGGCTAATACCAAGGGTTTTTGGTCGACCAGGTTAGCAGATGACTGTGTGTATGTGCGCGCAGAGTTTACATTTTTGTTTTGTTTGTTACGATCTGTGGGCTAGCAACATTTTTTTTCCCTGAGAAACTTTTCGCTTAAGTGAGCATTTGCTTAATTCAGTTCAACAAATAGCAATTTGCTCAATTAAGCATTCACTCAAATGATAAAGACCCTGCCAAGCCACCCTAGAGAGATGGGTGGGGTGTGAAGCTTTCTGTCAGAGTGACCACTGAAGTGAAGAGGAGACCACTTTGAAATTGATGTCAGACTTGTGTGTGTGTGTGTGTGTGTGTGTGTGTGTGTGTGTGTGTGTGTGTGTGTGTGTGTGTCACATCATCCACCATACGATTACCTAAATCCATGTTAATGTCAGATCTGTGGCTTTAGGTAATTCTATGGGGTATCACAGATTCCCCCATGACAGAAATATCTTACAAGACAGTCTAACACAGACAAATGACTGGTGCCAAAGTCATGGACTAAAACTCAATAACAAGAAAAGCACTGTACTGCCTTTTGGGAAAACTGTCACCAGGCTACTTACTCCACTGATACCACTAACAGTTGGCCCAGTAGTCAGGGGACTGGGAACATATGTATAAATTAATCTGGCCTTTGACCAACAAATGGCCAAAGTAGTAAGAAAATCATTATATTTATCTCAGCTTATAAGCAACAGCATGGGAACCAGGTCCAAGGAAGTCATAGCGCCACTCTATTCAGCCCTTATCAGACCCATCATTGAGTATAATGCCCCCTTTGGCATGTACCTCACCAGGCATATGCACCAGTTGGAATGCCCACAAATGATCCTTACTAGGAGTATCCAGGGTATAAACACATTGTCCTATATAGATCACCTTAAAGTCCCAGTCTTCTACAGGTTACTGAGAAGCAGACTATGCCTGGCATGAAATGGCATCCTCGGATCCAGCACTGATGGACCTTTTGCACAGTCACAAAATGAACAACATCAGAACCCCTATAGCCAAGGATTTAAATTTTGCTTATGACTCAAATAAAATATCTTAGCATAACAGATACATGTCTCAGAGGATCCCCACATTCTGGAATAGGATCTTCATCCACGTGAAGCAGAGTCCATCCCTAATCGTATTTAAGTGTAACCTTGACCAATGGATGGGAAACTAAAAAGTTACCCTGGGTCTGGGTCCTCCATGTCTCTGATAGACAGACGCAGACAGTAATACCAAAGCTAACATAACCCCCAGTTGTTGTTGTGTCTTTCGGCTTTTCCCGGTTAGGGGGTCGCCACAGCGGAACTCCGGTCCACTAATGATTGGCAGTTGATTTTTACGTGCCGAGTTACCAGCCCTGACGCACAACCTTCAACGAAGGTACGCCCATTCTCGCATGTCTCCACGCAGAAGACGCTCTAGCTGAGAATCGAACCAGACAGTGTCTTACTGTAAGGCAAAAACGCTACCGCAGCACCACCACCGCGGGTCCTAACATAACCCCCAATAACCTCTAGAAACTTTCTAACTAGCACACCCCCCTTCTAATAAGCACCCATGATACAGTGGGACACAAATGGGTTGAATTGCATGGCTAGGCTTTTAAAGGCCCTGGTGGTTGTTAGCCTAGTATACAACTATGAGCCTATATGTTTTCATCATATCTTGACCTTTTCTGCAAAACTACTGTTTCTATATCACTCTATCTGGTTGTTATTTAAGCAATAACAGACGACGTGGTGTGGTACATTGAGGATTTATCCACAGTTGGCATGGTTTAATCAAGAGGGCGAAGCCAGAGTGATTAAATAAAGCCAATCGTGGGTAAATTTCAATATACCACAACCATGCAGTCGGTTATTGCTATTATACAATGACATTTAAGAAAAAAAATACTTACTTTTCTTAAATAATGTCTTTGTATAATGGTGCATTACTATTCTTCCGCCGGTGGTGGTATACTGCTTCCTAGTGTTGATGTACTGCGCATGCGTATAGGACTTGCGTTCCTATGCATACCGACTACATGCTTTGAAACGGAAGCAACAGAGAAAAGGAATTCTCTGTTGCTCCGTTTTTTTCTTTTTTTTTATTTATTTAAAAAAAAAAAAAGGTTTTGGACACTTTATACCAATGAAAAAAAAGTCTGGGCGACCGGACCTTTTTCCGTTGGTATATTGTGGGATTTACAACGGGCACGCTGGCCAGTCAGCGTGCACATTTTGAAATATTAATGGAGGGCCATTGTATAATTCCTAATCTATTATGCCCCAAAATGGCTTGACTGGAGGGGAGCTATAATGAACGACTATTTTATACTCAAGGTTTTCACCTCCCTGATGAAATTTTTATGAAACAGCATTGTGCTGTGAATATTTACTGCGGTAATGTTTCTCACTGGCCATGCACTGAGAGTACTTTGATTTCTCACTTTTTTTGCCTGTTTCTAGAAACATCAGCTTGTTTTAAGCAACTGCATTCTTTGAATTTTTGTTAGTGGCCATCTTTTACATATCCCCCCTACCTCCTGATTCCTCTACTGCCACTGGATCTGTCCAATGGCTCCCACCAGCTTCATCTGATTAGCCCACTCAGTCTGTCAGGGGTGACAGCACTTCAACCAACTGGTTTCTGAACAGGAAACCAGATCAGTCAATTTGTTCCTCCCATTACAAGAGTCAGATGGTAGGGACTTCAGCTTTCAGATCCAATGGAGCATCCTATTAAATCCCTGTGGAGTGCTCCCTTCTGTGACCCCCTTGAACTCCACTAATGCTGTTTTGTCTGCGTAGTACATGTGCTACCACACATGACCTCTCAACGCATGCAGTGTAGTGCTATGGCAGCGTGTGCTTTGTAGGCTCATTAATGTAGGTTACACAGACACACACACACACACACACACTTCCATCTAGGTGTCATCCAAATGGCAAACCAGAGCTGTTTTCCTCACCCCAGGATGGGCAAGCCACCATTGGCTGCTTACTCACATTCTCCCAGCCCCACCCCTACAGCATCCATGCCACTAATCTAACACAGGTCACCTTGGTGAAGGGGCCGGACATCTCATTCATGTTTGAAAATGCATCTGAATGTTCATCTTGAAACAGCAGCTTATTTTGCACTTCTACTTCAACTGAGAAAAACAGCTCCAAGGCATAGTTTCAAGCTAACACAAAAAGACTGACTGCAGTCAGCACAAAGATTTAATTTTTTTACTGATTCTACAGTTAGTTTAAATTTCTTGTACTACAGCTACTGAATAAGAGCATTAGGGGAGGTAATGTTACTAGTAAGACTGAATGTTTAGAAGCTAAATGGATTCTAGAAATGCAAAATGACAAGGGAAACAGTTTGAATGAGTATGTTCCCCTTAAGACCTCTGCTCAGGTCATGTGAGCTGAACAGGTAACTTCAGAATCTTTGTATCTTTTAATAGTTTCAAGCACTGTGTTAATTAGATGGGATGAAGCTCCAGGACTGGAGTGAAGTACTTATCTGTTTTACCTGGTGTTTTATTTTGTTTTAATGCTTTTCATTAAAAGTACTACATTTTATCTGCATCACCATGTCTGACTGGCCACTCTTGCACTGAAAGAATGAGACCTGCCTACTTATTCTCATAAGGATGTAGAAGTCTGACACGTAGCTAGCTAACCTCCTAGCCTACATGAATCCACAGATAACATGACAATTACCAGAAAGGGAATAATGTAACTACAAAAATTCAGACTGGTGTGTACAGAAAGTGTTTCAGGCAGAAAGAAAATGGACCATTACTTTTATAGGTTCATAGGTTCATAGGTTCATACTAGGCTATCTGCCCGAGGGCATTTACAAGCCTAGCCCATAGTTTTGTGGCTTACGCCACCCCTTTAGTATGGGGAACTATACCCATTATTTTGCTGTGCCTCTGTCGAGTAGTGACACTGAGGTAATCCCTGGGGTATATCTGCGATCTCCCATCCATTGGTCAAGATTTCTCTTGAACAAGGCCAGCGAGGTGCTCTGCCTCACATATACCGGGATTTTATTCCACAGCATAGGGAGTCTTTGGGTGATGAATCTATCCCTCCAGCACGTCCTATTAATAGCCGTGTCGAGGTTTAAGTGTCCCGCCCTTGTGGCTCTGACGGATCTAGATTTTTTGAGGTGAAGCATATTCATCAAATATGGGTTTGACATGGCCTTGTATGTTAGGCAAAGGTCACCTCTGAGCAAGCGGTGGCGACTGAATAGAGCTGGAGTTCTTTCAGTCGGGCAGCATAGGACAGATGTTTGAGACCCTTTATCCTTTTGGTGAGGAACTTTGTGGCCTCTCCAGCTGCTGCAAGTGTCGGGTCAGCTACATTCCGAATGGGGCATTGTACTCAATCATTGGTTTGATGAGTGATGAGTATAGGGAGACTATGACCTACCTTGATCTAGATGAGAATCCCTTCATGATAAGGTGGGCAATGTAGAAGGTCTTCCTAACTACTTTAGCTACATGGGTGTCGAATGACAGACTACTATCAACCTGGGTCCCCAGGTCCCTGATAACTTCTTTTGTGCTCAGTGGATTGCCACCTATTTGGTAGCTAGGGGTAACCTTGTTTTTCCCGAAGGGTATGACTATGCATTTTTTGGCATTTAACTTTAGGCCATGGCTCTGGCACCAGTTATCCGTTTCTGTGAGACCCTTCTGAAGGATATCTGTGTCAGATGTGTTTTCTACTATGGCGCCCAGTTTGCAGTCATCTGCAAACTTTGTCAGCCATAACCCTCCTGTGTTTGCTTGTACTTGGAAAAGTAGATGCCAAACAAGAGTGGGCCCAGGACTGAGCCCTGTGGTACACCACTTGTGACAGGCTTTGAGTCTGACATGGCGCCAGCAACTCTGACCCTGTGGGTTCTGTCACTCAGCCAGTTTGCAACCCATCTTGTGATGTATGGGTTAACATTTAAGCTGATGAGTTTTTCAATGATACCCGAGTGGGGTATTGTATCGAAGGCCTTCGCCAGATCGAGGTAGGCTGTATGGACTGCCTTTCCCTCATCAATGGCTTTGGTGACTGTTTGAAAAAGTCAACCAAGTTTAGAAGGCATGATCTGCCTTTGACAAAGCCAAACTGGGATGGATCCAAAGTCTGCAAATTCCCTATGTCTTTATTTATGAGGTCCATTATGATCCTCTCCATGGCTTTGCAGATATGGCTTGTCAAGCTAATGGGCCGGTAATTTCCAGGGTCGGTGGAGGCACCGCCTTTGTGAAGTGGGACCACAGTTGCAGTGCGCCACTCCCTGGGTATGTATCCAGAGGTAAGACTATGATTAAACAGCTGTCCTAGCTGTGGGTTTAATTCCTCGTTGAGTTCGTGGAGCACACAGCCGGGGACACCATCAGGTCCCATGGATGCTGTGTTTTTTGCTTTGGAGAGAGAAGTTCTCACTTGGGCGTTGGAGATGTTTGGGGGGCTGCAAGGGATTGGTATAGATATCTATCCTTTTGGGGAGTTTGCACTGAACCTGTCAGCCAGTATGTTGGCAATGTCTGTAGGATCAGTAATCTTCACATCATTTTGAACTAGTTCTGAGCATATCTGGGAGTTTCCTCCCAGGTTTCTAACATAGCTAAAGAAGGCCTTATGATTGTCTTTTGAGTCTTTAGCTATTTTTCTCTCAAAATTTGCTTTGGATGATTTTATGAGAGCTCTTAGTTTTTACTTATAGTGATCAAGGGTGTCTTACCTTTTAAGGATTTTGCTCTCTCTTGTAGTAGCTTCCTCCTTTTGTTGTAGAGTTTGTTTATGGCTGGGGTCCACCAGACTGGACGCTTGCCTTTGGTACAAAGAGTCTTTGTTTTGCTTGGGATTGCCTTATCCATGCAGTCCTGCAGGTGCTGGTAGAAGGCATTTGTAAGTGATTCAGCGGCTTGAGTACTGTTTTCCACGGCTCGGGGCCTTAAAGGAGACCACACTAGTCTTTAGAAGTGTGAAGTCGGCTTCGAGAAGTTCTTTACTGTGCTCTTTTTATTTCAGGTGGCAGTGGGATGAGGACCTCCAGCAAGATTAGTTTGTGATCTGATCTCACCAGTGAGGGGTATACTTCCGGTGTTGAACATTGTGCTCCCATGTTCATGATGATGAGATCAAGTATGTTTTCTCCTCTTGTGGGGATGGTGACTAGTTGTTCCATGGCATTTGAGATTATGAATTCCAGGAACTTTTGGGCTAGGGTGTTTGGGCTTGAGTAGTGTTCCCAGTCTATAGTAGGGTAATTGAAGTCACCTAGTATGATGGTGTTTGGTGATACATTTATCCCCTCTAGTGTTTTCAGGAAGGCCATGTGAGGTTCCTGAGTTTGTGAGGGTAGCCTGTAACATGCTACAATTTGCAGAGCAGTCTTGCCTATGGTTAATTGCACCTGGATGGTCTCTGATGCATTGTGCGTTGCCACCAGTCTTGAGGTGTGGGTGTCCTTGATGAATATGGATACCCCCCCTCCTTTCTCGGTATTGTCCGGATTTTGGGGCCGGAATGCATGATAAGAGGCAAAACCTGACAGTGCTGGGGTGCTCTCAGGAGCCTTGAACCAGGTTTCTGTCACTGCACAGACATTGATGTTCTCCATACTGAGAAGGGCCTCGAGTGCGTGCATTTTGAGATTTAGACTTCTGGCATTGAGCAGCATTACCCTTAGTTTTTTTCCTTTTTTGTGTTCTAGGGTGGTAGGTTTAGAATTTGAGCCTTGCCTAAAAAAGGCACTATGGGGGTGGCAAGAGCCTTTGCCAATATCCGGAATCCCAGGGTGACAGGTGCAAGCCGTCCCTTGAAGCAGCGTGGCTTGTCCAGCATGTCATCCCAGGCAGACAGACATTGGATCCCCTTTGAATGACACCAGAGTTTAAGCCAATTGTTAAAGCTGATCATCTTATCTCTGTATTGTGGCATCATTCTTGGTGAAGGTAGGATACTGCTCAAGGTCAGGGTCATACCTGCCTGGGCTACATAATCAGAGAGCTCCTCAATGTCTCTTTCATGTAGTCCAAGGAGGTACGTCTCAGGTCGTTTACACCAGCGTGGACAATGACCGAGTCGTATTTGTACCTGCTGTTGAGAGACCTGAGTGCTTGCGTTATGTGGCGGATTCTAGCCCGACAGGCAGCTTACTGTGACCTTCTCCTTACTCAGTCTGGTGAGCGGACGTCAGTGTGTCTGACTATGGAGTCACCAATGACTAGTGTGTCTGGCATTGTGTTTGGCCTTAAGGGCTGTGACTGTTTGACACTCTGACTGTGGGGTCTATGTGTTGCAGGTGTTGTGTTCTGAGGTGGTGGTTGTTTGGGTGTCTGCTTTGGTGGCCTCTGCTGTTTTGGTAGATTTTTGATCAGAGCCTGCGAGTATGTCTTTGTGTGTTTATGTGTATGATTTGAGGTTGTGATGGTACTATGTGAGACTGGGTCTATAGTGTGTGTGGTAACCTTCTCCTCCTGACTGGTCTTGCCAGTCCTATGTTGAGAGAGCTCAGCCTCCAGTTTGGCCGTATAGTTGCATCTCTCACATGTATTTGTGTTTTGTGGGAGGAGGAGAGGGTTGTCTGTGTACATGAGGCAATTGTAACATTGCCTCAATATTCCCAGGTTCACCAGCTGAGCAGGAGAGGACACTAGCAACTGATCCTCGACATGCTAGAAGGACTAGACAAAAAACTTTAAGAGAGATTCCGGGACGTGGGTGACCGAGAAATGGGGGTTTGCCTTTTGGGGTGCTATCTATAAGAGTGCCGTATCAAGGTAATAAGTACTGTAGGAGCAAGTGCTAGGTTTAACAGATAGAGAAAAGTCTACTTGGAGTCAAGTAGAGATGATCTTTTAGGTATTAGAGAAAGTGCTAGTAACAGGGATGCTTAAAGGTAAGATTGAAAAGAATGCACTCTGCAGTGTGCACTAGAGAAGTTAGATATGAAAGTAGGTAACTTGAGTTTTACCTGTTTAAAAAGTTAAGGTTTAGTGGAGAGTTACTATTTTTAAAACAGCAAGATGGACTGAAAGGGGTGGTTACTTTTGTATTTTGGTACTATGAAATACTGTAGGATGGCCAATAAATTTAAATAATTGAAGGGGTGGGATTTCAAAAGTGATGGTTTTGTGATTACTCACATAAGCCAGTGAAAGTAGAGAAAAATGAGATATATGGTCAGATTAACATAAGAGGCGGGCAACTAGAAAGACAGTTTACTTGCTAAACTTCTGAAACTAGGCTTGAGGCATAAGATATTTAACTGGATATCCTATTATGTAATTAACCAAATATTCTCGATTCTAAATGCTGTTCAAATAGCCTTGTCCAGAAAATTAACGTAGGAGTACACTGAGGCTCATGATTAGGCCTCATACTGTTGTCAGTACTTATGAGATAGCAACCATAATCTCTACAAGTGCAATAATTATTATGTTCATGAAGTCTTTTTTAAACAGGTAAAAAAACATTAAAATGTATAGAAAACCAATTACAAAATTGTGTGAAAAACTTTGAAAATAGTTTCCAAAAAACTGACTTGTACTAATTACTTCTAAATCCTCTACTATACTTTTCAGCACACACGAGTAACTTAACAAAAATGCTATTAACTTAACAGATAAACAAAAACAAAATTAACCAACTGCAATCTTCTTGCTAGGTAGGCTTTTCACCTCAGCACCGACTTTGCTTTTGTTCCTTGTGATGAAGTCATTACAAATTTAAAACACATTTTTTAAACATTTTTATTAAGGCATCAGATTGTTGCAACACTAATAGAGCAGAAAACAAACCTTAATAACAGTTTACTGTTATCATCATCATGGAACAACTTTTTGGGAATGTTACAAACTGTTGGATTTAAAAATTTCCCTACAGAATATTCTGACAGAAATATCATGCGAGCAAATGGTAGAAACTAAGGCAATGGTTCATTTGAGCTGGGAACTACAATCTGAAAGGTCTAAGTAAGGAATTAAGAAGTTTAATGCTTTTGGTGGCCAAAAAAAGCAATTACTAAAAAAAAAAAAAATGGGACGAAACAAATTTCATACAAATAACTGCAATTTATGGGAACAATACACACTGAATAAAGCTCAGAAGGCAGTATAAGGTTTACAGGAAGGCAGGAATTGAACAATTTAAGTAATGTTGGAGTGAATAAAAGTTATTTAGAAAAAACATAATACAAAAGTTACTGGAAGAGCTATAGGTCAGAAATTTTATTTCAAGCCACAGTTTCTGTCATGTAACAAAATAATCTAGAAAGACATCTGGCAAAGGCTCTTGCCTCTCCTATAGTGCCTTTTTTAGGAAAAGTGATGAGGGTAAAACTATCAGCATAAACATTTCAACAAAACACAAATTAAAGGTCATGCTGCTAAATGCTAGGAGTCTAAATATGAAACTGCACTCATTGCAAGCATTCCTAGCCCTGGAAAATGCTGACATCTGTGCAGTCACAGAAACCTGGTTCAAAGCTGCAGAGAGCACCCCAGTCTTACCTGGTTACTCATCCTATCATACATTTAGACTCCAAACTGTGGGTTGTAAAGCCAAAGGAAGTGGAGTTTCAATATACATTAAAGACATACACACCTCCAGGCTGGTCAATCACTATGACGCACAGGAGACACTTCAGGTGCAGTTAACCATTGACAGGACCCCTATTCAAATCATAACTAGATACCAGTTCCCAAATCTGACTCAAAATGCCCAATTCGCCTATTTGGACCTGTTTGAATCTATCAAGATTCAACCCTTTACCCTGATCCTGTGTCACTTTAACTTCTCAAACACAGACTGGAAGAATTACTCATGCCAGAACATAAATGTCCAGAAATTCCTTGATTTTGTCGATGCAAATGCCTTGGAACAGCTAGTCAATACCCCCACAAGGGGTGATAATAATATCTTGGAGTTGGTATTAATCAACATGAGTAACCACTGCAGCATCCCCATAGTATCATCCTCCCTGGTAAGATCCGACCACAAAGCGGTCACTTTCAAAAGTCACCTTCTCCCCCCCAACTAGGATCAGACATAAAAACTTCTCCAAAGCTGATTACAGCCTCCTGAGGGATGGTATAAACAGCTTCATAGCCCCCTCCTCCTCTGTAGGAACTGGGACCAATATCCAAAACTTACCAATATCTAAAACTACACCAAAGCACTATATGAGCATTTATATAGATGCATGGAATCAGGAATACCCGACAGGACTAAATCATCCTCCGCAAGGAAGAGTAAACCCGTCTGGTGAACATCTGCAATAAATAAATCTATAACAAAAGGAAAAAAATTGCCAACAGATGGATGTATTCCATGACAGACGACCAACTGCAGTTGGGCATCACTGTTCAATATGGTAGAGGAGTGGCTCTGAATTGGGAGAAGTGGCAACAGCTGATATCTCACGTTTCCTTTTAACTCACTGTATAAACACATTTCTGGTTGGGAGGCAGGTCTCATATAATTTTTTAGCTTAACAATTCTTTTTAAACTTTATGTTGCACTGTTTCAAACAGAAAAGTTTAATTTATTCCTCCCCATATGCCCAAAACATACACATCCAACAGTCATGACTACATACATTTTCAGATGCAAACAACGTACATTCCAGACAGCAGAAACTCCTCCAAATCACTATCTGGCCCCAACAGGGATTGCCCATTGCAAAAACAGGGTTGCCAAACGTGTGTGTGTGTGTTTTGATACTTGTGCTTACATACAGATAAAACTTATTTTTCTTCTTCAGAGACTTCTCTGCTCTCTTATCATGCACAGAAAAATATATTTGATTACTTTACCTGTCACCTTTTTAACTAGTTCATTAATTCTTTAACTTTTAACAGAAAAAAATACATTTTTAACCTTTTATTTTAGCCTTATAAATTCATAGCTGCTACAGAAGTGGTACACTGTTTTACATCTAAGTGCTCCCCTCTTACACTAGTTATTTTACCTGCCATTACCGTTTTAAGAATCAACTGCATTAGCCCTCAAGTTGTTGTGTCTTTCGGCTTAGGGGTCGCCACAACGGAACTCCGGTCTGCTAATGTTTGGTAGTGGATTTTTATGTGCCGAGTTACCAGCCCTGACGTACAACCTTCAACGAAGGCACGCTCATTCACGCATGCCTCCACACAGAAGACGCTCTAGCTGAGAATCGAATGGGACAACGTCTTGCTGTGAGGCAACAACGCTACCACAGCACCACTACAGGATTTGTCAAAAAGTTCAAGAACTACACATTCCATAACTGAGTTCCCAGAAAGTACAGTAGGTTAAGTTGAACTTACCGTAAAAGTAGATGTTCAAATGATCACTGCTGTAGTAGTCTTAGTTAAATGGGTTATATCCTGCCAAGGATATAATGGTCAGCCAGCTTCCAAAGCTTCAGGGCACCTACCACACACCCAAACTGTCAAGCAGCTTGAGCTGAGCTGACTAAAAGACAAGTTTGGGAGCAAAGTCCTTCAGAGCTTTCCTGCCAACAGAAAAAAGGAGATTGAACCCTGAAAGGATTATGTTAGGAAAAAAAAAGCTACTAAATGGGTAGATTACTTTAAGCTAACCACATTCGGGAAGTGGAAGGAGAAGAGTTGAGGAACCCCTGGAGAATGGTCCTAGTAAAGTTTGATCTGGACCTATAGGACTCAAGCTTATAGTGCTTTGTAAAAGTATATACAGGGGACCAAACAGCAGCTTCTAAAATATTTCCAGTCCTCAATCCTTTCCAAAAAGCCAAAGCTCTGGTAGAGAGGGTCTTGACCCTGTCTGAAATTGATTTGTTATGGTGAGCATAACGGACGTTAATAGCCTTAGACAACTACTTGGAAATAGCCTGTTTGACACAGGTTATGCCATCTTTTTACCTTCAAAAGAAATAAACAATTGATCCAAAGATCTAACAGAGAGAGTTCTATCAAGATAATACCCGAGTTGTCTGTGGTCATCCAAGGCAATCTTTCGATCCAGTCTGTGAGTAAGGTTTTGTTAATTGCCCCTGGCCATTTCCAAAAGAAAAGAGGGGAGTCACTACAATGATTTTAGGGTATTTCTTCTGAATCTTCAGAAACACACTAAATATTAGGAGAAAAGGTGGAAAAGCATACAGGAACATTCTTGTCCAAGGAAAATAAAAGACATCTGTCTTCCAGGCCTTCTTGTATAGATCTAATCCTGTAACAGAAACTTGCCAGCTGACTGTTCAAAGAGGAGGAAAAAGGTCTACTTAAGGAACTCCCTATATATGGATCAAATGTTGGAAGACCCATGAGCTAGCTTCTATTTGTGAGGGTCTGCTCTGGTACTGCTCAGCTTGTCTGCACACAATTTTTCTCTGATGGAATGTAGGGATGCCTGTAGAGTGAGACTGTTCTGAGAAGCTAAATCCCAAGCTGACATGGTTAGTCTGCCAAGGGAGTATGACCTGGTACCCCCCTTGCTTGTTGATGTACCACATGACTGTGGTATCATCTGAAACCACTTTGAAGAGGTCCTGGGGACCAAAGACCGTTCAGAAAATTGAGTGCATTGATCAGGTCAAGCATCTCCTAGCTATTTATGTGCTAGCATCTGTTGTCAGTGTGCCACACCCCTGCACTTATATCCCTCCTGACACTGCTCCCCAGGCAAAGTCCAAAGTGTTTGTGGTGACTGACTGCTTTGGAGCAGGCAGGGAGAAGACAAAAAGTACAGTTTTGTACCTACCATAAATGTAGATGTTCGAAGATCCACATTGCTGAAGTCCTTACATATGGGTAGTCCGCTGTCCTCGGTCGGCCCGAATACCAAAGTATTAGGCTGACGTCGGTCAAGGCGCTTAAAACTGACATCAGGACGTCAGGGTATAAAAGCGCATGACCTACGTCACCATCCTCAGTCTTTTCTTGCCCCAGATGTCAGAAGGCCCTAAAAAGAAAGGCCAAAGCCAAAAAACAGCAAAAAACAACCAACCACCCCTGCACTAACTATATTTACAATATTTACAACCCAAACCACACAACCACCTCAAACTACAGAGGGGAAGGAGGGAGGGAAAATTGGACTGCAGCAATGTGGATCTTCGAACATCTACATTTATGGTAGGTACAAAACTGTACTATGTTCTTCATCTCACATTGCTGCAGTCCTTACATATGGGTAGAATCCCAAAGCAGAGGTAAGGGAGGATGGCAAAACTATAAAGCATTAGGAGCTGCCAAAATGCCCTGTAAAATTGCAGTGGCAAACCCAGCCCTAGATTTAGAGTAAAGAGGAAGGTGGTAATGCTTAGAGAAAGTATGCACTGAACTCCAAGTAGCTGCCTCCAAAATATCTTTAGTAGCCACCCCCCTTAAAAAAGCTGTAGAAGTGGCAGTAGCCCTAGTGGAATGAGGCCTAATCCCAGCTGGAATCTCCTTACCATGATGGGAATAGCAGAAAGCAATGCAAAAACCAATCCACTTAGAAATAGTTTGTTTTGAAACAGGTTTGCCCGGAGAACCCAAAGCAAATGAAACAAATAACTGCTGAGACTGCCTGAACCCTTTAGTTCTGCTCAAATAATATCGCAACTGTCTGTGTATATCCAAAGTGTGCAAAATTATTTCCCCTTTATTTTGGGGGTTTGCATAAAAAGTAGGTAAATGAATAGTTTGGTTTAAGGCCACACTAGAAACCACTTTAGGCATAAAGGAAGGATTAGTACGCAAAGATACCCTATCCTTGTGGAAAATTAAGAAAGGCTCAACCACCATAAGGGCCTGTAATTCAGACACCCTTCTCGCAGAGGTAATGGCCAACAAAAAAGCCGTCTTCCATGATAAATATTTCAACTCGGCAGAAGCTGCAGGCTCAAAAGGTTGTAGAGTGAGTTTCTCCAACACAAAACTGAGATCCCAAGCAGGAGTAGGAGCTCTACGTGGGGGTCTTATATTCTTTGCCCCTCTAAGGAATTGCTTAAACAAAGGATGAGAAAATAATGGTGGGTCACAGTCATAGTGAGCAGAAATTGCTGCAGCATGAACCTTTATAGAGGAGAAGGACAAACCTTTGTCCAATAACTCAGTAAGGTATTGAAGAACAACACTTAAATTAGGTTTAGAAACATCAAAGTCCTTTGCTGTACTCCAAATTAAAAATCTCCTCCATTTATCTGCGTAAACTTTCCTTGTACTAGGCCTTCTGGCCTCCAAAATAACATTCAAAACTTGTTGTGGAAGTTGAGACCCTTCAGGGTTTAAAACAGAATATGCCAGGCTGTTAGATGCAGAGACTGAAGTTTGACATTGAGTAGGTGACTGTTCTCCTGAGACAGCAGGTGTGGAATCAAGGCAAAGGCCATGGAGGCTCCCGTACCAGACTTCTCAGTAAGGGGTACCAGTGCTGTCGAGGCCAATCCGGAGCAATTAAAATCATGGTTGGCTTGTCCTGTCTGACCTTCAGGAGTACCTTTGGGAGGAGAGGCAGTGGTGGAAAGGCATACACGTGAAGACTGCTCCAATTGAATGAGAGAGCATCCACTTTCCAAGCAGTGGGATGAAACCTTTTTGTGCAAAACTTTGGCAACTGGTAATTTAGTGGAGAAGCGAACAGATCTATGTCTGGGGTTCCCCATAACACTGTCAATTTTTGAAATACATGAGGATCCAATTTCCACTCGTGGGGATCCATGATTTGTCTGCTCAACACATCTGCTAAGGAGTTCTGTGCTCCTGGCAGAAACCTTGCCTGAAGATTTAGCTGCAAACTGAGAGCAGTCTCCCACAAAATCATTGCTTGTCTGCACAGAGGGTAAGAATGTGTCCCCCCTTGCTTGTTGATGTACCACATGACAGTTGTGTTGTCTGTTTGAATCAACACCTGCCCTGGAAGAAGTAGATCCTTGAAAGCTATCAATGCAAATTGGACTGCTAACATCTCCTTCAAGTTGATATGTAGATGCTGAAGTCTGGCAGGCCATGTGTCTTGTACCCATTTTCCATTTAGATGAGCTCCCCAAGCTTTGTCTGAGGCATCTGTCGTTAGAATCTGACTCGCCTCTGGTCGGGTCACAGAGAGTCCCTTGTTTAGGTGACATTCCTGAGCCCACCACAAAAATTCCTTTTGAATGCAAGGTATTATCTGAATGACAGTGTCCATATCTTGGCAGTGTTGCGTCCATACATTTTTGAGATACCATTGTAGCTTCCTCATATGCAATCTGGCATTGGGAAGTACCAGAATACAAGATGCCATGAACCCCAAGGCTTGAAGGACTGCCCTTGCAGTCAGCCTGGACTGACGAGACAATTGATGGAAATAAAGAGAAAGATTCTTTTGTTTGTCCGGGGTCAAAAAGGCCATCTGGGATGCTGTATTCAGTCTCACACCCAGAAAGCACATGTCCTGAGAGGGTACTAGACTGGACTTTATTTTGTTCACAGAATACCCTAGGCATCGTAACACTGCCATCACATACTGTAAATGATGAAGAAGTTCGTCCTTTCCTTGAGCCAGAATCAGGCAATCGTCCAAATAAGGATAGATTTGTATTCCTCTTAGCCTGAAGAAAGCTATCACTGGAGCCAAAACCTTTGTGAACACTCTGGGCGCAGTAGATAAGCCAAAGGGCAATGCAGAGAACTGATAATGAAAAGTCCCAGCCCGAAAACGCAGATACTTCCTGCAACTGGGCCTGATAGGAACATGAAGGTAAGCCTCCTTGAGATCCAGAGTCACCATCCAATGATCTTTGCCCAGCAGAGGTAAAAGCTGTTGTAACGTCAACATTTTGAACTTGGGAATGTCCAGATATGTGTTGAGGATAGATAAATCCAATATTGGTCTCCACGTGTCCCCTTTCTTCGGTACTAGAAACAGGCGAGAATAAAATCCTAGGCCCACTTCTGGCAGAGGGACCGGTTGTATAGCTCCTATTTGAAGTAGAAGAGAAATCTGTTTGTGAGCCTCTAGTCTTTGCTGAGGTGGAATGTCTGGCATGCCTTTGAAAGGAGGCAAGGTATGGAAATAAAACTTGTAACCTTGGTGTATGATATCCAACACCCACTTGTTCTGGGTAATTAAAATCCAATTTTCCTTGAAGAGTGCCAACCGTCCTCCCAAAGGTGCTGCCAGGCAAGAAGGATCTGGCAGCTGAAACAGTAGGTCATTGGGCCTGTTTACGAAAGGACTGGCCCCTGCCCTCACTCGAAGATTGTGCAGGTGAACTCCATGTTCTAGGTCTGAAGGAACTCTGAGCTCTGCCCCTACCACGCCTAGATCTCCTAGACTAAGAATCAGAAGAAGGATACGTCCACCCCTTAGTAGGCCAATTTCTACTAAACTTCGGAGGCTGAACTTGCAAAAAATCTTTAACAGTCTGCATAGACTTAGCCTTGTCTTCCATTTTCTTCAAGACTGACTCCACAGGTGGACCAAACAACACTTCAGCCTGCAAAGGAGCATCCAAAATCCTTGTCTTAACATGGTCAGATAAATTCTGATCCTTAAGCCAGGCGTGCCTGCGAAGAACTGAACCAGTGGCAGCCACCCTAGAGGAGGCCTGCAAAGCATCAAAACCACACTGTAAAGAATGCTTACCCACCTGTTCAGAGACATGCACCAAATCTTGTAATTCTTTACACTCAATGCCTTCTGCCAGAGCATCCACCTTAGATTTCAATTGAGAAAGAAGAAAATTCTGATATTTCAACATATGAAACTGGCAATTCAAAGCCCTCATTGCTAAGGTAGAAGAGGTATAGACCTTCTTTCCCCATCTATCCAAAGCTCTGGCCTCTTTATCTAGAGGAACCAGATTCTTTACAACAGAGGCCCTGACACCCTTAGGTCCCTGGCTAATAGTTTCTGGGTCCACCCTAGGACTCTTATAGAGATATTTATGAGCCTCAGGCACCCTGTAATACCTATCCGGTTTAACAGGCGCAGGAGGCAGAGAATCAGGATTAAGTGAAGCCTCTGAAAATACATCTTGCACAACATCCAGAACAGCAGGTATAGCTAAGGGCCTATATGTTGAGGTAAAAACAAAAATTCCCTAAGCCTTTTCCGTGAATCAGAGAAGTCCTGACCTTCCCACTTAAAATGTTCCCTCATAGAATGAAGAGTCTCTGAAAAAGAGAAATCCTCTGGAGGGGAAGCAGAAGGAGTGGAATCTTCTGCATCAGAATCAGAATAAGGAGTGTACTCCTGCAAGTCTTCAGCCGAAGACTCTGAATCACCCGAAGTCTGTTCAAAACTTTCCAACTCCGGCTCCACCCTAGGCCTCTTATCAGGAGGGGGCATAGAACCTCTAATCAGAGTAATCAAATCTTCTGCCATTTTAAGCATGTGCTTCTTAGGCACAGACCCTGCTGAACTAGGAGTGACACCAACAGAAGCTAAACCTGGCCTGCCTCTGGAAGAAGCCTTGGAAACAGAAGGAGAGGGCCTAACCACCCTGGGAAGGGAGGGGAGTACAGAAACCTGAGAAGCCCCTTCAGCCTGGCCTGCCTCTTGAGAGGCCACATCCTGCAAAATCAAAGTCTCCCCCTGAGACTCCAGAGAAGCCTCCGTCGGAACCACCGGTTCCATTGAAGCCTCTAAAGAACCGGCGTCCGGAACGGACGACTCATCTTGCCTGGGTTTAACCGCTTTGTCTTTGCGCTTCTTAGGAAGCGGGCCGGAGTATCCGACGGCATGTTATAATTGCACCGCTTCAAGACCAGCCTAGCACAATCTAATCTTCGCTAATAGTGCGCTTATTAAACCTAGCACAAAGCGACACCCGACTACGCCGTGCTCAGGCCCCAAACAAGGAATGCACAAAGAATGATAATCCCTATGCGGTATCTGTTTCCCACAAGAAATACAATTATTCACTTTTTCTGACATCCGGTAATACACTGAGGCAAGAAAAAAACAAAATATTCCCCAACGGGGTACTTAGCCAACTTGGATTTGGTCTGAAACTCCGAACTCGAAAAATTTCAGAACGCCGAACGGCACTTGCAACGCTGCTTCTGCATCGGACCATGCGGCAAAAAAGACAGAGGATGTGACGTCGGTCATGCGCTTTTATACCCTGACGTCCTGATGTCAGTTTTAAGCGCCTTGACCGACGTCAGCCTAATACTTTGGTATTCGGGCCGACCGAGGACAGCGGACTACCCATATGTAAGGACTGCAGCAATGTGAGATGAAGAACATCCTGGATTTAAGGAAATCTGTCTCCACCAAAAGATTTCTCCTCTGACAAACCTCAGCACTGTGATTTGAAAAGATAAAGGTTGTTGATGTTGGGACCAAAGAGATTTCAGACACCACTGTATCTTTCTCATGTGGAGTCTTGCCATGGGTATTATGAGTGTCATAGCTGCCATGAGACCCAAAATCCATAGATACTCCCTTGCAATGACCAAAGTCTAAGTGGAAACTCTTAAAAACTGATATAAATAAGGATATACTTTTTTTTCCTGTAGAAGAAAAGCTCTTTAAACTGAGGTATCTAGGTGGCATCCACATAACACAACCCTGTGTGAGGGACTCAAAAAAGACGTCTGACTGTTCTGTTGGAATCCTAGCTTGTGTAAGAGATCTCTCACCCAGGAGAGAGATTCCTGACACTTTGAAGTAGACTCTGCAAAGATAAACTATTCTAAATCTGGAAAAATGTGGATGCCATGTACCTGCAATGAACTGGAACTGGAACTAGACACTCTGTGAACACTCCTGGTGCAGTGGACAGCTCCAACATTAAGACACAGAACTGATGCTGTGATCCAGACGTACAAAACCTTAAGAAATATCTAAAATCTGGATGAATTGGGATGTGATGGTAAGCATCTTAT
The DNA here is from genome assembly GCF_019279795.1 of Protopterus annectens. Classification (NCBI taxonomy): domain Eukaryota; kingdom Metazoa; phylum Chordata; order Ceratodontiformes; family Protopteridae; genus Protopterus; species Protopterus annectens. The sequence goes on from NC_056735.1 coordinate 369,729,895, forward strand.
AAGTCTCGTGTTACCAGGAAACTTGAAAGAGGAAGAAGAGGCAGGTTTTGAAGTGACATTATTTTGAATCAGGGCACTATCACAAACAGGTTTAGGAAAGAAAGATCTAGAACTGGTCTCCAAGCATTTGCATTCTTTGACAGTAGGGACATCCTTGAATAAAAAAAGTACAGTTTTGTACCTACCATAAATGTAGATGTTGATTCTGCAGTCCTGACAATTGGGTATAGTCCGGCCCCCAGTCGCCCGAATACCAGAGCGTCAGGGTACTATCGCATGACCGGCGTCATTTCCTCAGTCTTTTCTTGCCCCAGATGTCAGAAGACCCAAAAGACAAGTCCCAAAACAACCTGCACCAAAAACATGTACAATATATACAGTAATATATACAAAAATATAAGCATGTAAACTCACCTACACAACCACCCTGAAACACAGAGGGAAGGAGGGCAGCAAGGGAATCCTCGAACATCTACATTTATGGTAGGTACAAAACTGTACTAAGTTCTTCGTCTTCCCTTGCTGCAGTCTAGAATCCCAAAGCAGAGGTAAGGAGGCTGGCAAATTATAAAGTAGCAGGAGCTGACAACATGCCTTGTAAAACAGCTGTGGCAAACCAGCTCTAGACTTAGAGTATATAGGCAGGTGATAATGCCTAGAGAAAGTATGCACTGAACTCCAAGTAGCTGCTTCCAGAATATCCTTAGTTGCCACCCCTTAGAAATGCTGTTGAAGTGGCAGTAGCCCTAGTGGAATGAGGCCTAATCCCAGCTGGAACCTGTTTGCCATGATGGGAACAAAATGCAATGCAGCACCCAATCCACCTAGAAATAGTTTGTTTTGACACAGGCTTGCCCTGTGAACTCAAAGCAAAAGAAACAAGTAACTGCTGAGACTGCCTAAAATCTTTAGTCCTGCTCAAATAATAACGCAATTGCCTGTGTACATCTAAAGTGTGCAAAATCTTTCCCTTTATTTTGAGGATCTGCAAAAACGAGGCAAATGAATAGTTTGGTTTAAAGCCACACTAGAAACCACCTTAGGCATAAAGGAAGGATTAGTGCGTAATGATACCCTGTCCTTATGGAAAATCAAAAGGGCTCTACTGCCATAAGGGCCTGCAACTCAGACACCCTTCTTGCAGAAGTAATAGCCAACAGAAAAGCAGTCTTCCATGACAAATATTTCAATTCAGCAGTAGCTGCAGGCTCAAAAGGTTGTAGAGTAAGTTTTTCCAACACAAAATTGAGATCCCAAGCAGGAGTAGGAGCTCGGGGGTCTTATATTCTTTGCCCTCTAAGAAACTGCTTGAACAAAGGATAAACAAAGGTGGGTCACAATCATAGTGAGCTGAAATTGCTGCAGCATGAATCTTTATGGAAGAAGGACAAACCTTTGTCCAATAATTCAGTAAGATATTGAAGAGCCACACTCAAATTAGGCTCTGAAATCTCCAAATTCTTTGCTGTACTCCAAAATACAAATCTTTTCCATTTTACACTCTCCTAGTACTAGGCCTTCTAGCTTCCATAATCACATTTAAAACTTGTTGAGGAAGCTGAGACCTACCTTCAACACAGAATATGCCAAGCTGTGAGATGAAGAGATTGAAGTTTGACATTGAGCAGATGACCGTCCTTCTGAGATAACAGATGAGGAATCAGAGGTAAAGGCCATGGAGGCTTCTTTACAAGACTCCTTAGAAGTGGGTACCAGTGTTGCGAGGCCAATCTGGAGCTATCAAAATCATCCTTGGCCTGTCTTGTCTGACCTTTAGTAATACCTTTGAAAGAAGAGGTAGAGGTGGAAAGGCATAGACATGAAGGTTTTTCCAACTGAAAGACAGAGCATCCACTTTCCAAGCTGTGTGATGAAACCCTTTTGTGCAATACTTTGGCAGCTGGTGGTTTAGTGGAGAACAGATCTATGTCTGGGTTCCCGACACTGTCAATTTCTGAAATACATGAAGATCCAGTTTCCTTCGTGGGGATCCATGATTTGTCTGCTTAATACATCTGCTAGGGAGTTCTGTGCTCTGGCAGAAACCTTGCCTGAAGAGTCAGTTGCAGGCTAGTCTCCCATAAAATCATTGCTTGCCTGCATAGAGGATAAGAATGTGTTCCCCTTGCTTGTTGATGTACCACATGACAGTTGTGTTGTCTGTCAGAATCAACACCTGCCCTGGAAGAAGTAACTCCTTGAACGCCATCAATGCAAGCTGGACTGCTAACATCTCCTTCATATTGATATGTAGATGCTGTAGTCTGGCAGGCCACTTGTCTTGTATCCACTTTCCATTTAGATGAGCTCCCAAGCAGTGTCGAGGCATCTGTCGTTAAAATCTGACGGTCACAGAGAGTCCCTTGTTTAGGTGACATTCCTGAGCCCACCACAAGAATTCCTTTGAAGGCAAGGTATTATTTGAATGACAGTGTCCAAATCTTGGCAGTGCTGTGTCCATACATTTTGAGATACCATTGCAGCTTCCTCATATGCAGTTTGGCATTGGGAAGCACCAGAACAAGATGCCATGAACCCTAATGCTTGAAGGACTGTCCTTGCAGTCAGCACGGACTGATGAGATAGTTGATGGAAGTAAAGTGACAGACTCTTTTGTTTGTCCGGGGTTAAAAGGCCATCTGGGCTGCTGTATTCAGTCTCACACCCAGAAAGCACATGTCTTGAGAGGGTACTAGACTGGACTTTATTTCGTTCACAGAATACCCTAGGCATCTTAGCACTGCTATGACATATTCCAGATGCTGTAGAAGGTGTTCCTTTTCTTGAGCCAGAATCAGGCAGTCGTCCAAGTAAGGATAGATTTGAATGCCTTGAAGCCTGAAGTAAGCTATCACTGGAGCCAGAACCTTTGTGAATACTCTAGTAGATAAGCCAAAGGGCAATGCAGAGAACTGATAATGAAAATCTCCAGTTGAAACCTCAGATACTTTCTGCAACTTAGCCTTACAGGCACATGAAGGTAAGCTTCCTTGAGATCCAAAGTTACCATCCAGTGATCTTTGCCCAGCAGAGGTAACAGTTGCTGTAACGTCAACATCTTGAACTTGGGAATGTCCAGATAAGTGTTGAGGATAGATAAATCCAAAATTGGTCTCCGCCCCTTCTTTGGCACTAGGAACAGGCGAGAATAAAGCCCTTTCTGATACAGGCACTGGCTGAATGGCCCCTATCTGGAGTAACTGAGAAATTTGCATGTGAGCCTCTTTTCTTTGTGGAGGAGGAACATCTGGCATGCCTCTGAAAGGGCATTGTGTGGAAATAAAATCTGTAACCGTGATGAATGATATCCAGCACCCATCTGTCTTGAGTGATTAAATCCCAATTTTCTTTGAAAAGAGACAATCTTCCTCCCAAAGGAGCTGCCAGGCGAGTCCACTGGCAGCTGAAAAGGCAGGTCATTGGTTCTGCTTAAGGACTGACCCTGCCTTCACCAGAAGTCTGAGCAGGTGAACTGTCTGATCGAGGCCTAAAGACCTTGAGCCCTGCCCTACCCCCTAGACTGGGAACCATAAGCAGGATATGTCCACCCCTTAGCAGGCCAATTTCTACTAAACTTGGAGGCTGTACCTGCAAAAATCTTTAACAGTCTGCATAGACTTAGCTTTGTCCTCCATTTTCTTTAAAACTGCTTCCACAGGCGGTCCAAACAACACATCAGACTGTAAAGGAGCATCTAAAATCCTTGTTTTAACATGCTCAGCTAAATTCTGATCCTTCAACCAGGCATGTCTGCGAAGAACAGAACTAGTAGCAGCCACCCTCGAGGAGGCCTGAACAGCATCAAAACCACACTGCAAAGAATGCTTACCCACTTGTTCAGACACATGAACCAAATCCAGCAATTCTTTACACTCAATACCTTCCGCCAAAGCATCCACCTTAGATTTCAATTGTGAAAGGAGATAATTCTGATATTTCAGCATATGAAACTGACAATTCAACGCCCTCATGGCCAAAGTGGAAGAAGTATACTTTCTTACCCCACCTATCCAAAGCCCTCTTTATCAGAGGGTACAGAATTTTAACCACAGAAGCTTTAACACCTTTAGGCCCCTGAGAAACAGTTTCTGGGTCCGCCCTGGGACTCTTAAACAAATACTTATGAGCCACCCTATAATACCTATCAGGCTTAACAGGAGCAGGAGGCAAGGAGTCAGGGTTCAGAGAAGCCTCCAAAACATCCTCCACCACATTCAACACAGGAGGAATAGCTAAGGGCCTATGCTGAGGCAAAACAAGACATCCTTCCCCTTTTTTTTTCTAGAGTCAGTAATCTTGGCCTTCCCCATTTAAGTGCTCCCTCATGGAGTGAAGAGTCTCTGAAAATGAAAAATCCTCAGGAGGAGAAGCCAAGGGGTGGAATCATCCACATCAGAATCAGAATAAGTAGGAAACTCTTGCAAGTCTTCCACAGAAGACTAAGCCTGTGAACACTGTTCAAAACTATCAAACTCCTGTTCCACCTAGGCCTCTTATCAGGAGGGGGCATAGATCCTCTAATCAGAGTAATCAAATCTTCTGCCATTTTGCATATGTTTCTTAGGCACAGAGCCCGAAATGCTAGGAGAAGCCCCCAGAAGCTGAACTTGGCCTACCTCTAAAAGCTTTGGCAACAGAAGGAGAGGCCCTAACTACCTTGGGAAGAGGAAGAACAGTTACCTGAGAAGCCCCCTCAGCCTGGCCTACCTCCTGAGAGGGCACATCCTGTAACAGCAAAGTATCTGCCTGAGACTCCATGGAGACTCCTGGCAAAACCTCTGGCTCCCCTGAGCCTTCAAAGGACCGGCGTCCGGGACTGCGGTTCCTCACCCCTTCACTGTTTTATCTTTGCGCTTCTTGGATGAATTAGGAGCATCCTTTCCCAAACACTAACCTAGCACAATCAAGCCTCCTCTTAATAGTCGCTTGTTAAATCTAGCACAAGAGCGGCAACCAACAACGTCGTGCTCAGGCCCTAAACAAGGTATACACAATGTATGATAATCCTTATGCGGTATCTGCTTCCCACAAGAAATACAGTTATTCACTTTTTCTGACATCCGTTTAAGTACTGAGGCAAGAAAAACCAAAATGTTCTTACTTAGCCAACTCTGTATTCGGTCTGAAACTCCGGTATCGGAAAATCTCAGAACGCCAACCTGCACTCGCAAAACTGCTTCTGCATCGGACCATGACGGTAAAAGCGGAGCCGGTGACGCGTCATGCGATTAGTACTGCTGTGTGATTGACGCTCCAAGAAGCGCCCATGACCGACGCTCTGGTATTCGACTGGGACGCGGACTATACCCAATTGTCAGGACTGCAGCAAGGGAAGACGAAGAACATCCCTCCCCACTTGGGAAGGAGGAACTGGTTCTATCAGTCCTTGGGACAGCATGTGATGAAAAACAGATGGAAACAAGAGAGTCTAACCTGTAACATTTTCATCTTACCCTTGAAGAAAGATATTCAGAACCCATTTGTCTGAAGCAATCTGTTACAAAGAGAAAAATGGAGATTAAGGCTTTATGGAAGAAAAAGGACGTCAGGGTGGGAGTGGGTCACAAGGCCTCTTGGATAGTTATTCAAACATAGTGGACTGTCCTTGGTTTTGGATGGTTAGAGACTTCATTTTCTGGAACTCCCTTGCTATTCCTTCTTAAATGTCTGTTTACCTGAATTCTGATGAGACTGTTTACTTTGTTTTCTGCCAAAAATGGACGAGGAGAAAGAAAATCCATTGAACAACTTGGAAAAGGACAACTGAAAAATCTTAAAGAGATTCCCTGATCAGCTTGCCCATTTCATCACACTTTTTTATCACTTTTGCAGCACAAGAGCCAAATACAAAATCTCTATCCAAGGGAGAATGTAAAACCTCATTTTACCATCATCTAGAAGTTTTTGAGAATGCAGCCCTGCAGACCTCCTTAAAACAGAACCAGTGGCCATAGCCCTGGAAGAAGTATTAACAGAGTCATACACACACTGCAAACAATAAGTAACGATACAGTAAGTAATGATCTCTGCAAAAGAAGAAACTAAGTTATTTAAACCAGATTTTCCTAATAAGAATAAAACTGCAGATAAAACATTCCTCATACTTTCACAATTTGTCAGAACAAACTTTAACATAAGAACCTTTCAGTTTAAAATTCTGAAAACCAAAGTTGCAGAAGCATACACTTTTTCCCATCGTTATCAGAAAGAGTAAGACTGGAATTAACTAAGAGCTTAGCAATAGTGGAATCAACTAACCATATGGGTCAGGATTGGGAATAATGTATACAATTTTAAAATACTGAAGAACTTTATACATCCTATCTGCCTTTTTAGGGACAGCTGTCTAACAGGAAAACTGCAGACAGTAACATATACACAATATAAAGCAGACAGAACAGTAGGGATGGGTATAGATTCAGGAAAATCCTTCTCAAACTCCTCATAGTATTTTCTGAAAACACTGGCACATTCTAGCAATAGTCTCATAGAAAAAGAAACCCCCACAGGGAGAATCAGAACCTGAGCTGTCATTTAAGTCAAAATCAGAAATCTGGAAAAAAAATATTAATCTGTCCTGCATCTTCCTGTTCAGATTCAGAATCTTAAATCTCTTCAGGAAAAGAAGATTCTCTCTTTCTTTTACTAGAAACTATTTTATAAGAAGGATCGATAGCCTGAATTAAACCCTGAGCCATTAAGAGTAAACTACTCCTATCTAAAGAAATTTGAGGAGGAGTAGATACATGCTTGGTTTTCAGTTTCTTTTTGATATTAAAATGGGACCAACCATGCTTCTAATGGCAGCAGCAACTGATTCCTCAGGGATGGGCACAATATTCTGGCACAGCAGAGGAACCTTCACCGTTTCTCTCCCAAGACTGACAAGAGTGTTGCTCCCTTGCCCACTGATGGGATTTTAACAGCCTCAGAGGATGTGACTAACCCTGGGCCACAGTGGCTATATGTGCTAAACCAGGGGGATCTGGGTTAAAAGATGAGTGGCCTGAAGTACAACAAATGGCCACAGCAGAGTCCTTCATCTGTGGCGAGGCAAACTGCTAGCTGCTGTGGTGGCAAAGGCTGTTTGCTTAACTTTTCATGGCTGGAAGAAGGACTGAGTGTGAGACCGGCAGTCTGCTCATGGTCAAGCTGAAATGGTGCCTGTTTCCCAGGGAAGACAAGGAGCAAATGCTGGTAAAATTACCAGTCCACAATGGTTATTTTTTGACAGAAAAGGCACAAAGACATTTAATCAGTACAAGTAAAAAGTAGGATTTATATTTTTCAGTTCTTCCACTAACTTAGTAAGTACACATTGCTATTGGTCTTCTAACTTATTGAGTTCTCTCATTATCAGTGGCTGGTTCGAATCTAGGCTACTCAGTTCTTTTGGTCAAGACCTGAGCAAATCTGCCAGCCGTCAATTAAGCATGTTCTTCTTGAATACTGGAAATGGTATAATCATATTCCACTTTTGCCACTATAACAGACAATCCTATTGAGTACTGACTGAAGGTTGCATTGCACTGAGTAGTACCTCTTCACTCACTGGTCCGGGGTATGCTGCATGAACTTTTTATTCCCTCTAAGACTCACTTTGCCTCTATGAAGATCTTGGTGACACTGGGGAAAATACATTTAAAATAGCCAGGTAAATTAGTTTGAAATGCAGTCCAGCTTCCTTGCAATCTCTTACTGCCTAAACAAATTTGGTTTCTTTCAGTCTACACTATACTTGACCTTAGCCAAAAGGCCGAGAAGTGATTGGTGTGCTCCTAATAGTTATTCTTTAGAAAGATTTGGAAATCAGTTATTTTAAGTATTTCTCCTTTTCGCTACACTGCAAATGGTAGCAACTCCTTTTGCAGATAGATCTGCAGCTTTACTAGAAGAGGACTTGCTTGCTTTTTAATGGCAAGATTTGGAGCATGTATACCATGGCCATGGCAATCAGGAGCTCCTGCCAAAGAATTAAAGCATCAATTCCCTTCAGTCTTTCTGGAATGGCTGAAAATGGCAAGCCTTTTCTTCATCTGTTTACCAACTCAATTAGCTTCTGCTCTGTATCTTCATGAGAAGCCTCATTCTGCCATTTCCTCTGTCTCTCTCTCTTATTTCAGTTTCATTTCCGCACTTTTATCAGGTCATCAGACTGTTTGCTTAATGCTTCTTGAATGTCCTCATGTCTTTTATTGTTTGATCTGATACAGTTATTCAATGCCCCACTAATTTTGAACAGTTCAGCATGCATTTCATAGGTTCATAGGTTCATAGGTTCATACTAGGCTATCTGCCCGAGGGCATTTACAAGCCTAGCCCATCGTTTTGTGGCTTACGCCACCCCTTTAGTATGGGGAACTATACCCATTATTTTGCTGTGCCTCTGTCGAGCAGTGACACTGAGGTAATCCCTGGGGTATATCTGCGATCTCCCATCCATTGGTCAAGATTTCTCTTGAACAAGGCCAGTGAGGTGCTCTGCCTCACATGTACCGGGATTTTGTTCCACAGCATAGGGAGTCTTTGGGTGATGAATCTATCCCTCCAGCACGTCCTATTAATAGCCGTGTCAAGGTTTAAGTCTCCCGCCCTTGTGGCTCTGATGGATCTAGATTTTTGAGGTGAAGCATATTCATCAAATCTGGGTTTGACATGGCCTTGTATGTTAGGCAAAGGTCACCTCTGAGCAAGCGGTGGCGACTGAATAGAGCTGGAGTTCTTTCAGTCGGGCAGCATAGGACAGATTTTGAGACCCTTTATCCTTTTGGTGAGGAACTTTGTGGCCTCTCCAGCTGCTGCAAGTGTCGGGTCAGATACATTCGAATGGGGCATTGTACTCAATCATTGGTCTGATGAGTGATGAGTAAAGGGAGACTATGACCTCCCTTGATCTAGATGAGAATCCTTCATGATAAGGTGGGCAATGTAGAAGGTCTTCCTAACTACTTTAGCTACATGGGTGTCGAATGACAGACTACTATCAACCTGGGTCCCCAGGTCCCTGATAACTTCTTCTGTGCTCAGTGGATTGCCACCTATTTGGTAGCTAGGGGTAACCTTGTTTTTCGAAGGGTATGACTATGCATTTTGGCATTTAACTTTAGGCCGTGGCTCTGGCACCAGTTATCCATTTCTGTGAGACCCTTCTGAAGGATATCTGTGTCAGATGTGTTTTCTACTATGGCCAGTTTGCAGTCATCTGCAAACTTTGTCAGCCATAACCCTCCTGTGTTTGCTTGTACTTGGAAAAGTAGATGCCAAACAAGAGTGGGCCCAGGACTGAGCCCTGTGGGACACCACTTGTGACAGGCTTTGAGTCTGACATGGCGCCAGCAACTCTGACCCTGTGGGTTCTGTCACTCAGCCAGTTTGCAACCCATCTTGTGATGTATGGGTTGACATTTAAGCTGATGAGTTTTTCAATGATACCCGAGTGGGGTATTGTATCGAAGGCCTTAGCCAGATCGAGGTAGGCTGTATGGACTGCCTTTCCCTCATCAATGGCTTTGGTGACTGTTTTGAAAAAAGTCAACCAAGTTTAAAAGGCATGATCTGCCTTTGACAAAGCCAAACTGGGTTGGATCCAAAGTCTGCAAATTCCTATGTCTTTATTTATGAGGTCCATTATGATCCTCTCCATGGCTTTGCAGATAAGGCTTGTCAAGCTAATGGGCCAGTAATTTCCAGGGTCGGTGGAGGCACCGCCTTTGTGAAGTGGTACCACAGTTGCAGTGCGCCACTCCTGGGTGCGTATCCAGAGGTAAGACTTTGATTAAACAGCTGTCCTAGCTGTGGGTTTAATTCCTCATTGAGTTCATGGAGCACACAGCGGGGACACCATCAGGTCCCATGGATGCTGTGTTTTTTGCTTTGGAGAGCAGTTCTCACTTGGGCTGGAGATGTTTGGGGGCTGCAATCGTTTGGTATAGATATCTCTCCTTTTGGGGAGGGGAGAAGTTTGCACTCAACCTGTCAGTCACTATGTTGTCAATGTCTGTAGGATCAGTAATCTTCACATCATTTTGAACTAGCTCTGAGCATATCTGGGAGTTTCCTCCCAGGTTTCTAACATAGCTAAAGAAGGCCTTATGATTGTCTTTTGAGTCTTTAGCTATTTTTCTCGAAATTTGCTTTGGATGATTTTATGAGAGCTCTTAGTGTTTTACTTGTAGTGATCAAGGGTGTCTTACCTTTTAAGGATTTTGCTCTATCTTGTAGTAGCTTCCTCCTTTTGTTGTAGAGTTTGTTTATGGCTGGGGTCCACCAGACTGGGCGCTTGCCTTTGGTACAAAGAGTCTTTGTTTTGCTTGGGATTGCCTTATCCATGCAGTCCTGCAGGTGCTGGTAGAAGGCATTTGTAAGTGATTCAGCGGCTTGAGTACTGTTTTCCCGGCTCGGGGCCTTAAAGGAGACCACACTAGTCTTTAGAAGTGTGAAGTCGGCTTTGAGAAGTTCTTTACTGTGGTCTTTTTTATTTCAGGTGGGGTGGGATGAGGACCTCCAGCGAGATTAGTTTGTGGTCTGATCTCACCAGTGAGGGGTACACCTCCGGTGTTGAACATTGTGCTCCCATGTTCATGATGATGAGATCAAGTATGTTATCTCCTCTTGTGGGGATGGTGACTAGTTGTTCCATGGCATTTGAGTTTATGAATTCCAGGAACTTTTGGGCTAGGGTGTTTGGGATTGAGTAGTGTTCCCAGTCTATATTAGGGTAATTGAAGTCACCTAGTATGATGGTGTTTGGTGATACATTTATCCCCTCTAGTGTTTTCAGGAAGGCCATGTGAGGTTCCTGAGTTTGTGAGGGTGGCCTGTAACATGCTACAATTTGCAGAGCAGTCTTGCCTATGGTTAATTGCACCTGGATGGTCTCCGATGCATCGTACGTTGCCACCAGTGTATTTTTTCTTCTCCCAACAAAAGCCATTTTTGCATAGTTTCCTGAGAATCCGCCACAAGGTTCTTCATAACCACAGTTTTTTCATCTTACTGAGCTACTCTGTTCTTAGAAATACCAAATTTTCTTTTGAAGGCATTCAGGTAGCATACTTCTTAACCAGGGATAGAGCATTTCCAAAAAGTAGTTTGATATAGGTTCATAGGTAGGCACTGGGCTATTGGCCCTAGGGTCTATATAAGCCTAGCCAAACGGTACCCTGGCTTTTGCCACCCAAGAAAATTATTTTCCGTGCCCCTGTCAAGCAGAGCTACAGAAGTGATCCCCAGGGTGAATTTCCTATCTCCCATCCAATCATCAAGATTTTTCTTGAAGAGTGCTAATGAGGAGCTTTGTCTGATATAGTTAGGTAGTTTGTTCCAGAGTATGGGAAGTCTCTGGGACAGGAATCTATCCCTCCAGCATGTTTTGTTTATTGTGGTGACAAGGTTTAGGTCCCTAGAGCGTGTAGCTCGGAGGGATTGGGACTTCTTTACGTGGAGCACGTCTAACAGCTCTGGGTTTGACATAGCTTTGTATGTTTTTAGATTAGTTTATCTCTTCCTGCACTAGGAAAGCTAATTAAAGCTTACTAATCAAGAAGCCTACATACCAAAAGTCGATCTGTTCTACTAGTCTGTTCTGTGCTTTGCAATTTTTTTGTCCACTATTAAAGTAACTAAATACTTGCTGGAAACGGGGATCATATTGATCCAGTCCACCAACCTACTCCAAACAAAATAAAATAAATAGGCCTAAATATGTCTCTTATGATCTATTCAGTTCAACATGCTAGCACCTGTACTCTGCAGATGAGGATAAAAAAAGTGTCAGAAGGGTACCACAGGATGGAAAGATGAGGCCTGCCCTGGTCCTATACAATTGTGGGTCAGTGCAGCAGCCAGGGAACTATGCTCCTATCTATGGCAGTCAGGGCTTGAGATGATGATGGAAGAGATCCTATGGGACACAATAGGGAAATATGCCTGGAATAGAAGAAGCTCAATGACACTGGTACATGAGTTACAGGGTCAGAGGTCATGCCCAAATAAGTCAGTTATCACAAAGGAGACAGACTGCAGACTCACTGACTTAAAACAGCACTTCTCATAGACATCAGACTAAGTATAAAGGAGGCTGATTAAGAAGTTACACAGAGAAATGACTGAGCACTACTACAAAGACAGAGGCAATGAGTGGGTGAGCTCCCATGTCACAGCTCTGCGATTAATGGGGCTACACAGCAGTGATCTCTTTGTTTCAGGTATTGTGCAGGGAAATGACAGCAGGAAGTTTCATCACAGACGTACAAACCTGTCAGCAGTGCTGGGCAGGAAAGAAGCACAGAAACCACATGCAGGCTTAAGACTTTGTCTAATAACCTGGTTTAAGAAATTGCTGCTGAAGATCATCTTCATGAAGTGCACAGCTCTGAACTCAGATGGGAAGAACACATATGATCACACTCGTTAAGATGAAAAAATATACAGTAAATCTTCATTAAAGTTAGATGCCCTAAATAAAAAAGGAATGATGGGGGAGAAGTGGACATAACCTGGTGGGCAGCAAATTCAAAGGATAATGCAGAAGCTTCTCCTACTCCAAGTGTAGGCCAAATTAAATTACATTTTTTTGAAATAAAATCTCTGGTAAGGAAGTCAACAGAGCAGGGGAAGAGAATCCCATCTGTTAAAATGACAGTTTCATAGCTTTTATGAATAAAAATCTATGACATATCCCAGCTTCAGCATAATGGCAATACCACAGACCATGACAATTTTATATTTCACTGCTTTAAAGATATAGGCAAACTGTGCCAGCCTAAATGCTGGACCCTTAAGAACTTGTGGCAAGATCAGTCACAGCAAGGGCAAGTTAGAATCTGACATTAGAACGAAGCCTAAACAACGGGCATTCAAAGGAATGGAAAATAAGTTAAATGTGTGAGTCAGAGAAACAGGCCTACAGCTCCAGATGGTGTGATGTGCGTCTGACTAGCATGATGTAAAATGCTGCCAGATGCAGCAATACTATATGGAAAACATTATGTTAATGAACAACAGATGGACACCAGAAGGGTGTCATAGAGGCCACTCAGAGAAGGTCAGATTAGTCTCCCATCTCAGATTCAGTGGATGAAGAATGGGTGATGTGATAATTAAAAAACATTGCTTTTCTTAAAAATCAAACACTCATTCAGCTCTCTTTTAGTTAGCTTTGTTTATGAACTCTCCCACCCCACCCCCAATGAGAAAACCAGTAGCCTTTTTTTTTTTTTTTTTTATACACTAACCAAAAAGCTAATTTTATGACATCAAACAAAGAGTGGGGCACTTCAGACTACTGGTAACAGCCTAGCAAACACAGTATAAAACCTACATTAACTGAAAAGGAATCAGATATACAAGAAAGTATGCGTGTTGTGGGTACAAAAAGCTAAATATTTCTGAAGTAATTTAATATGCAAATGCTGCACATGAATGAAGTCAGACAGTATTCACAACAAATGTAAACTATACCTCTCAACAGTCCAGATTTTCACTTTACAATTTTGGTTTGTTTCTCATAAAATTGGTACTTTCTGGCAAATCACTGAAGAATGAAGTCAGAAAATAATGAAAGACATTTGAGTTTCAGACTTCAAATCCTTCTGAAACTTTATGCTAATGACCTGTTGCTCTATCAACTCTATACATTTGTAAGAGCAATGTTTAAAAACTGAATCTATTTTTGGGCCTTTGTACCCCCACTATTTAGGGCTTTGTCCAGATGTTGGCATAATGGTTAAGGTGTTTACCTTACAAAAGCAAGGTGCAGGGTTTGATTCTCACATGGGGTAACTGGCTAGGCTGAAAATGGCCCAAAAGGGCAGTTAGCCTTGTTCTAATCTATGAATCTATGAAAATCTTGCTCTAAGAGGTTGAGAGGTATGATGTAAACTACTGCATAAAAGATGGAAGACCCTAATTCTGCACTATAGGTTCAGCTGTGGTACCAAAGATATAACCACTACTACTGAAATCTCAGGTTAACAGCAGTGGCGGCTGGTGACTTCAAATCAAAGGGGGGCTGCAGGAGACAGCTGAATGGGTGGGGTCAATGGGAAGGGGTGCGACCAACTAGAAAGGGGAGGAGCTACGCTCAAAACCACAAAAACTAACTTTAATTAAATACGCTGCCCTGGGTGCCAAACCGTCATTATGAGAGTCCAATCAAGACAAAAATAAGTGTAGAAGAATAAAAATATTTCAATGCATTGGCTGCATGACAGCTTACATAATATCTAGATGGAAGCAAAAGGTTGTGAGGCATGAAAAAATAAATTACTTTTTAAATACATTACTGGAATGCCAGTCAAAATCAAGTATAAGAAAAACAAGCAGCAGTCAACTCAAACCACTTCTCCTTGCACTGCAGTTCTAATTATAAATTATATTCAGCTTTATTAAAGTACCAAGTAACATGCTGAAAGTAGAAATCTCTGTGATGCCCCCACTTGTAAAAATGTTTCTTATCTAAAAAAGACCTGCTGCTGCCTGACAACTATCTACTTGTTTCATGGGGAAAATATGATCAAAGTAAAAAATGAAAAGCAAACAAGAAACAAGCTCAAGATACATTGCTTAAAGGATTACTGTACAGGTTATGGACCACGCATGATTGGCATTCTGTTTAGTTTATGGGTAAAGCCTGCAGAGATGACTGGAAGTCTCCAACAAGTGTAATGAGCTTTTTAAAATAATGTAATCCTGTCCTTCAATACCCAAGGCTTATACATTATCTAGTTAAGTATTCTCTGCATGGCAACAACAGAAAGGCTTTCAATGTTGGGAATTCTTTAACAGTATGCTTATTAAAGCTTACTTGCATCTTACGATCTCAGACAAGCTTATCTTACGGTCATTAAATCATTGCTACTTAAACACAGAGCAACAAGCACTTTCTGAGTAATAAGCATAAATCAACAGTACAAAAATATGACAGAAACCAGACCATTCTGCAAAATCAAGGACAGATGAAAAGCCACTGTAGTACTTGAGCCTACCCTGGATGGGGGGACACTCTGCACATGTTACACTGCATAACTACTCCTTGCCTTGTTTGGACACATCCAGAGTCACTACATGGGGGAGTGGGGTGCAACAAGTATGTCACAATTTGAAATGTCTCTGGCTGACTGTGATGGCCCTGACACATTTGTCCTACCTCTCAACCTCAGAGCAAGAAATCCGGACAAAGCCATACATAGAAGTGGGACAAAGAACCAAAAATAAGGACAATTTTAAATATTGCTCTTATAAACTTAGAAAGATAATAGAATAGGTCTTGCATTAGTATGAATTTTCTAAATAGTATGAAATCTGAAACTCAAATGTCTGTCATTATTTTCTAACTTCAGTCTTTAATGATTTGTCTCTAATTTGCCAAACAAAAAACACAATTTTATGAAAAATGGACCAAAAATGTGATGCAAAAATATAAAATAGCCACACAATACAGCTGGGAACCTGTCAAAGAAGGGGCACTAATATTAGTACTGCTAACGTGAGCAGCTGACAAAATAAAATAATCTACATGCATTTCAAGTAATCTATAACTTTGATTATTACAGTTATTTCTTAATTGTAAACCCTCCATGTTTTCTTCAACACTGCTATTTTGCGGAGGGATTATTAGGGGGAAGAGTAACATTTTGAGCCAAAATCAGGGACAGTTGAGAGGCTGGCTATGCCTAATTCTATAAAGCAATTTATTTGCATGTACCTCTCAACCTGTTAATGCAATAAATCTGGACAAGGCCAAATATATTGGGGGAACATATAAACAGTACTAAAAATTGCTCTTGTATAAACTGAGACAGTTGATAGAATAACAGGTCTTACTTTAGCATGCATTTTTCTGAAGGTTATAAAGTCTGAAATTCAGTGTATCATTATTTAGTGACTTAATTCCTAAATGATTTGCCAGAAAACTACAAATTTTATGAGGAACAAACCAAAAATAAGAAGCAAAAATCTATTCATTCTTTGAAAATCTGGATAGTTGGGAGGTATAAGTTCAGCTGAGCCTCTGAGTTTGCCGCCCTTCCCCCTCACAAAATCATCGTCAAATGGAGCCACTGCAGCTATTCCAATTATCCATTACTTGGCTATTTCACTCCATTTACCATAAACACTAATGTACTTACTGATTTACTTCTATAATGATTTGGACTTCATTTGAAAGTTTTATTTTGCATTTTACAGCACAAGCACTAAGACATCTGCTAAACAAAGCAATGCAGTCTCACAATGAAAACAGACTTAGCATTAAAACTTCTCTGCCTTTGAAACTCACATTCATTGAAACAGCACTGAAACCCACATTCAAAGAAAATACATTTTGCCAGTGGCAGATAAAGATTAATTCTGGGCTGTTTTCAAATCATAGGCCCCTTGCATATGAAACATACATGTGCTCTTTGATACACCTTCCTGATTGTACTAAATTATATTTTATTTTATTTTACATTTGTTGACCGGGATAGTCCGTCTGGATTACATGTCCATTTTCAGCGGAGGCCCGGGGAGAAAAGCTCCACAGTAACAGTAATTAATACATAAAGATCATACAAAGAAAAAATACAAAAAACATAATAACACTCATGCAAAAGAAGAGATACAGTAAGGTGTTAATTATACTAGAAAATAAACATTAAAAGTGTAAAAGTATTATACAATAATGAGTATACAAAAAATAAACACAGTTTCCAGTGTACGAATTCTCCTATTGAGCACTAAGCTTCTTTAGTAAAGAGGAGATGAGAGAAAAGTAAATAGGGGGGATGCCCATGGGAGAAGATCTATACAAATTGTAGAGAGGATTAGTCAGGATTGGAGCACTGACAGAGCCAGTTTGACCTTAAATGGAGATGTAATTTTTTTTTGAAAGAATTTATCGAAAGAATTTAACGAGGAAATACCGGAGAGGCTAGGAGGGAGGGAATTCCATATTTTACCAATGGTATTGGTAAAGAGTGAGTCGCCCCCTACATTGCTGGCTTTGATTGTTTGAACTAGAAGTTTGTTGGAGGAACGCAAACTACTGAGATTATTGTAGGGTTTGATTAAGTTATTCAGAGCTGGTGTTTTGTCAGGTTGGTTCAGGATTTTAAATGCTTCTATAAGTTGGGTCTGTTTTAGAAGGTTAGGGTATTCAATCCAATCTAGGTTTCTTAGGTTAATACAGTGATGTGTTCTATATTCCTTGTAAAATACAGTACAGTTGTTAGAGGGTGTTTTAAATTTGTTTTGAACATTTTTCCAGTAAGCAATGAAACAAAATGCATGCACCCATAATGACAAAACTGCCCAGTTCAGAACATTTCCATCATAAAACTCTACCCAGACTTCTACAGTCCACCATTATCAGTAAATATGCACAATTCTACAGTCCACCATTATCAGTAAATATGCACAATTCTACAGTCCACCATTATCAGTAAATATGCACAATCTCTGAAGTAAAAGTCATCTAAATAATTCCACATTAAAGAAATTTGTAACTAATGAAGAGGTTGCTGTTAGCAAACACCTTTATATTTCATGGTTTCATCGAAAAATAGTGTATGTTGCCCCTGAGGAATAAACTGCCTATATTACATTACAAAAATGATAAGCTAGTAATATTGCAAGAGGAAATGGATGGCAAACTGATAAAAGGCTCATAGTATCTTCACCAAGGAGGACATTCTCAGTATGGCAGCATTCACCCCTTGTGGGAGCAGAATCCACAGCCTTCTGCATAAACAGCAAGTACACAACCTGTTGTGCTATTAACAATGTAAGCCAACTCGGCATAAGCAGCACTAAACTTCTCTTCCCTTGCAGCTCTCAGCTTCTTGTAAAATCCACACAATACTCAACTGCATCTCAACTTCGCAGCACAAGAAATCTGGAAAAAGCCAACATTTATTGGTGGGGGGGGGGTCAAAAGCCCAAAAACCAGGGACACATTAAACATTGCTTGTATAATCTTGGAAAGTTGCTAGAATAAAATGCTGTGTTACCACCATACATTTTACTGCCAAGGTCCCTGTGCAAAACAGTCAGAGCAACATACCACTACGCCAAATCAGCTGCTTTGTGAAAGAGAGGAAGACTGAAACTTACATGGCTGTCATTTAATGAATTCAGTTCTCACCATAGCTGTCAACCTTAGCACAAAAAACCTGGACAAAGCCAATAATGGGGGAATACAGTCCCAAAAATAGGGACAAATTTCAAATATTCATCTTATAAACTTAGAAAATTGCTAGAATAAAAGGTTGTGTTACTATGTATTTTCTGAAGAATATGAAGTCTGAAATTCAAATGCCTGTCAATTTTGCTTCTGATGGAACAAAAACAATTTTCAGCAGACGCCCATGGAGAAATACTGCAGAGACATGTCTTTGTAAAATGGCAGGATACCACAGCAAATCCACACAAACACAGGGAGGAGATGCAGACTCCACACAGAAGGTACCCCAGCCAAGAATCAAACCAGAAAACCTATAGCTATGAGGCAACAATGCTACCACTGCACCATCAAATATGTAAGGAATTAAACATTCAGAAACCTGAATTCTGAAATTCAAATGCCTGTCACTTTTATTTAACATTTGTTAACCAGGACAGTCTGACTTGGAACAAAAAAACTATTTTCAGCAGAGGCCCAGGAAGAAATAATGCAGACATGACTTTGTAACATGGGAGGACACAAAAGCAAACCCACACAAACACAGGGAGAAGATGCAGACCCCACACAGAAGGCACCCCAGCTAAGAATCAAACCTGAGAACCTACAGCTGTGAGGCAACAATGCTACCACTGCACCATCAAACATCAAGCATTTAAATATTTAGAAACCACAGAAATTATGAGGAACAGAACAGATCAAATATGAGGCAAAAATCTGCAATTTTTTTACAAATGGTGGTGGGTAGGGAATTCAGGCCCTTAACACCTGCATACAAGGTACAGGGTTCAAGCCTGAGGTATTCCCTTCCACACTACCATGAGTCTGCTCTAGCCACCAGTATATAGTAACTGGGGTATTTTACACGCACACACACATGCACACCCCCCCCACACACACACACACACACACCTTGTTGCCGAACAGCACCCCCTGCGACGAGTTAAGCAACTGTAACTGCTTACACACACACTCTGCATGCTTATCTTGTTGCTGAACAGCCCCAGCCCTAACGACAAGCTAAATAACTGCTTCCACTTACTGCTCGGTTGCCGCCGATATCCGAACAGCCCCTTTACCTGCATTCCTTGCGCGATTGGTCCATCCCAAAGTATTCGACTGCTGCAGTCCGGAGTGCCTCCATTTCGTGACGTCATCGCCGCACAGACTTCTGGGCATCTTGGAGCTGAGATGCCTTTCCCCCTATCTAGACTGCTGAGAAAGCAGTCTGAGAGCGTGTGCGCATGCGTACATGTCTGGGAATTGATTTTGTGTTTCTCTGTTCTGTTTTTCATTTGTTTTTTAGGTGGGAGGGCTGCAGTCCTATGGCACGAGCCGCCCCTGGTTAACAGTCACACCTGATAAAATGGCATCTCTCTGCACATCACTACTCCGCTAATCTAAATGTATTCCTTAAACTGACAACACTGACAGAACTGGAAAATTACATGGAATTTCACTCTTCTTTCTGCAATACAATACTGCAAAGCAATCCATGAAATTCCCAATCTTTTATATACTCTGTACATAGCATGCTACATTGTGTGTGTATGCTAACTTGGTAAAATTATGTTTATGTATATATAGCATATATGAAATATGAAATCTAAATAATCTATATTTGAGCATCATTTTTGTTGTGTGAACTGCTCTGCGAGTCTGGGTCATGGCTGTAAAGGGTCAATAGACCTGTCCATTCACCTGATCAATAAATAGCAAATAAATGCATAAATAAATTATCTTTACTATCAAAACTATGAGCAAGCTATGGAACTTGTGTTTCTTCACTGTTTAATAGTAATGCACGTATTTATGATGGAACTGTAAGTGGTTTATGATGCAATCAACTAAATGTGATCATACAAGCGTGTGTTTACATATGATACGAACTTTTTATGTCTCTTCTTCTTACTGATGACTGTCGACCATAAGCCCTCTCATGATCAGACTGGCCTTTTTGTTTTCTTTTAAAAGCTGGTCATGAAAGGTCATCATCAAGGAAACCCAGCAATCAAGGTTTCTTCTGTTAGCCCTAATCCCTCCCCCAGCAACTGATGTGCACACTTACAAAAACAGGGACCTGCTACGCCTTATGCTATAGATCTGCACATTCCCCATGAATGCTATCATGCAGATACAGCTTAGTAAAGATAGCAAAGGCAAGTACCCACCTCTGACTCGTATGCTGACAGAGATGAACTTCTTGTTCTGAAGGTTCTGGTACTGCAACAGGAAAGAATGTCAAAAACTGCTTTCAAGCTTTTTAAAAGCAAGAAGTCAAAGATTTACATTTGCTGCACCAAGTTTAATTTCTGTAATGTTTACTTTCACACTGGGCGACTCTAAGCAAGTCAGTGAAATCCATGAAAACAAGTGTTTGCTGTGTCTAGTGGGTGTGCAAGATTACTGAAGACTAAGCACTTTCTTAATGCAAAATCAAGTTATTAAAAAAAAACCTCTGTAGGTTGACATCAAGTCAATGGTTTCTCATGATGTGCAGATTTTATCAGCACCATACAAATGTGCTGCGACTCCTACAACTTTGTGCCAGCTATTGGTTATAGGGCCTGGGCCCCTAGATACTACACACATCTATTCAGTGATCACGCTGACAATAGCTTGGAGGAGCAGATGGTTGTATTTATATACAAATGTGTGAAAAGCATAATGACTGTTGGCCTAGCAGTTTCTTTACACAGGCCATGAACATCACAGGGCCTTGTTTCGACCCAAACTACAGTTTAATCTATCAGTATCAGCAGCCTTTTCCCTGAAGCACAAGCATTGTTACAAGAAAAAAAAGAAGAAAAGGAAGCAGAGAGGCAAAAACAGCACTTATGTATAAATATGAGCTGAATGTCAAGGGAACACAAGGGTAATTAGCCAGGTAATCAATCAGTTCAGGCCACTAACCACTCAGATACCTCCTATGATGTCAGAAATCAATAACACATCACACAAAGTAACAACAAAGCCATCTGTTGCCCAAGTGAAGGGCAACTGCCTCATATTTACAGTATTATGCACACAAATGTATCAACTGTGTTAAAAGCATGTCTAGTCAAATGATATCATAACTGCCAAAAGTGCGTCTCCAAACACACAGACACACAAGCAATAAATATTTCAGACCGTTCACTTTTCAAACTGCTCTTTCATGATATTACAAAGGCTTTACTAGGGCAGCCACTAATGATAGTGAGCAAATGCATATGTACATAAAAAAATAATACATGAGACTTTTTCATTTTCATCAATTCTGGCTCCTACCACATTCATAGCTTACAAAACTATATTGATATATAAAATGCAAACAAAAGATGTGAGAGTGCATTAATGTATATTAAAGAATGGCCAAAATGTACTTTAAACCTTGATTGGAGAACAAATGTTTCTTAGCAGGGTATTAATGTACACATAACATCCACTAAAGTTCAAGTCTGCTGCTTCACGGCACATATTAAGCTGTTGTGAAGCTTGGATGTTAAAACACAAACAAACGTCATTTTTTTATGCTCACTAAGCAGCACTTTGGTGTCAAGTGAGTGCAAAATTAAAAGAAAAACTAAATAAAACAAAAAAATAACCTGTACAAGCGTGTGTTTGTATGCATGCTTGCAGGTGAGACAGCGTAAACATGAATAAGTGAGACAGTCAAAACGCAGTCTGTCAACATGGAGTTATTGAACATTAACAGTTATGTAACAAACTCTGTCGCTATTTACTAACTTTAATCAGCAACACTTTAAATTAAAAAATCAACGGGCTGCAAAACCATGTGCAATGGGGGGAATACCAATGCCTTCCATTATACAGATATGCACACACACACACATATATATATATTTATATATATATATATATATATATATATATATATATATACACACACACATATATATTTTTTTACATTCACTTGCACAGAAGGAAACTTCTGAAGTTATGTACAGGCATAACAAAGTGGCTGTGTGTGTGTGTGTGTGTGTGTCTGTTTATCTATGTATATGTGTGAATGTGTACGTCTGTATGCCTGTGCTTCTGAATGTGTTTGTTTAGACAATACATACATTCATATCATCAGGCTTGTGAACACCCCTGGGCATATGTCATTTCCACAGTAACACACAACTAATTGGGCATTACTGCTTGCTTATACCATGTTGGCAGTTATGAGAACAGCATACTACCAGTCAGATCACTGTAGTTGCTGCTGAACTCAGAAGGTTAAAACTAAGAAATTCCTCAGTGACCTCATGAACCAGTAGTGTCTGACTGCTTATCTCCTAACTTCAGTCTTCGATATCAGCATTCCACAGAACATTGGTAAATCACAACTAAAGCACTACTAAACATGACACTTAATATGCAAGTCTTTATGATGTAAATCCCACTCTTTTGTTTTGATAGATTATATTCTTCCATCTTAAGTCTCAGAAAAGCTACATACCTTTGTTGCTAATTAATTTACTTGCAGCTGTTTACTAGGAAAGTCTAACTGGGTTATAATGCCAATTTTCAATGGAGGACTACGGAGAAAAGCTCCATGAAACAGCAGAAGAAAAATATAACAACATTTAGACAATCTCTAAAGAAAGGACCATGTAAAAATTATGAAATTCATTACAAAATAATAAATTGTCATATAAAGATTTCACAATGACAGAATACTGTACTACATGTTACTGCACATGCTCAGTACTTATAACACTACAGAAACAGTACCATAAAGTTATGCAGGGATTTACATCCTCCTGGCTCATGTATTTGATCTCTCAGTCTTAATCTCTTGGTAGCAAACATGACCACTAGGAATTAAATCACTACATAGCTCTCGTCCTTAGCAGAGATTATAGCCATTTTATGCGACACAGAGTCATGAATTCCTTTTCATCCAATCAAACAGTTGGAACTACAAAGAAGGCGAATTCTGAACAAACATTGGGCAATACATCATTAACAAATGCACAGATCATCAGCCGCAAACATTCAAAACACCACCACCGGGTAACACAAATTTTTTAAAACAGGTACTCCAGTGAAACGTTTTTACCCTGCTACTGACACCTTAATGACAAAATACTTAGAACTGCGGGTTCCTTGCACTTGGTTCTTGGTTGAAGTGCCTTCTCTGCAGAGGCTGCATGCCCCCCTGTATCTGCCTGGATTTTCACCATCTGCTCCAGTTCCTCTCACATGCCAAATATGTGCCACAAGTAAAGTGGTGTTTCTCCAAATGGCACACAGGTATACCTGCTGTGTGACAGTGAGGATAAGTGTATCATGTGGTGGGTTGCTGCTTGCACTGAGTAGTCTTCCTGCTTTATGGGCAGTGACTGGAAGGACAGGCTACAGCCTTCCCTTAACACTGAAAAGGATTATGCGGGTAAGCTGAGAATGAAGGAATGAATATCTCAGTTCATCAACTGTTTTAGTAAACAGATACCATCTATTCTTTCTTTTTCTTCCAGCTCATCTTTCCTCTGTCCCAGAAATGTTGGCATTTCCACAAAGAATCAGTTTCGTAACAGCATGCAGGATTACACTATAGAATGCCTGTTCAACTAAATGTTTTAAAATAAAGCCACAAAGCCTCCACATAGTTAAAGAGAAGTTAACAATTACACATGCCATAACTGAAAGTTAATATCTTAAGCTCATAAATTTTCAGAGTCATATGAATAATGAACTATACACAAGTGCCCATGCTCAGGTCTCACAAGATTAAGAACAAAAAAAATGCAAATTACCATTTTCAAGTACACCGTCATGGCATAACAACCGTACTACTACCCGCAAGGAGTGGTGAAAACCTTAGACGATTTACCCCTTGTGGCCTGTGTGTTTGATATCAGTTTTAAGTGAATTCCCATACACCTCAGAGCTGTCTTTGTGAAAACATATGAATAATCATCTTCACTCCCTCCCTCAATCAAGTCATTAACTGATGGCTTCAAAAAAATAATTCTTGCCTATTGTGGTTACTCTTCTTTTTTTTTTTTTTGTTTTACATCAGATGTATTCTTCAAGACATTCTGCATCATTCATACACACACACACACACATAAGCATGCATGTGTTGATATATAAATATGTTCATATTTGGAGCTCATATGTGTCTGCATGTGTAACTGCGGTGGTGGTGCTGCGGAAGCATTGTCGCCTCACAGTAAGGCGTTGTCCTGTTCGATTCTCAGCTAGAGCGTCTTCTGTATGGAGATGTGCGTGAATGGGCGTACCTTCGTTGAAGGTTGTGCATCAGGGCCGGTAACTCGGCACGTAAAAATCTACTGCCAATCATTAGCGGACCGGAGTTCCGCTGTGGCGACCCCTAACCGGGAAAAGCCGAAAGACACAACAACAACATGCGTCTGCATGTGGGTGTATATATATATATATATATATATATATATATATATATATATATATATGGTTTACTATTGTTTATTCGAATGGAAAAACATTTTCTGTTCAAATAAACAAATGGTAATACCGAAAGTACAAACAACTACCGTTCACAATGTCAAACCAAATGCTCGACGCATTTGACTCAACATTGTTGTCGAAACCACCACGTGACAGCCATATAGGAGCTGATGTAAATCAAACTCCTATACAACTATAATATCTCTACAGCGCTATATAGAATATTAAAAGCCAAAGTTATTTACACATGGTGTTTATGCTAATAATGTTTAACTTATTATTAAACAAATTACACAGCAATAATTCATTAAATAATATGATGGTATCACATGAAATATAAAATTATCCAACCAACATAGTAAAATAATACATTAAAAACATATACTGTCTATTTAAAACTGTTAATAATACATATAAATATTATATCAATGTATGTAAAATATCAATTTTACATAAAAAAAATACAATTTATAATTGATGTATTATAATATACATAAACTTTTATATCCTATTAAGGCCATTTGTAACAATATATATTTATTTAAAATTGAAAAAAGGGACCATTCGAAGGCCACATAATTAAATCATATTTACACACTTGCATTCTATGAAATTTTATGTTTCAGTTGTGTAATATAAAATTATACACTTTCCAGTACTGAAAATCTATAAATTTATCTAATTAATATATATCAGGGTATAGGAAATTAATTAGTTTAAACATCTAAATGACATGTCATTTATATGTGACTATATTATACATTTCTTACAAAAATAAAACTTTTTATGTGGCTATTTGTGACTATGTAAATGCTCTACATTTACGTTTAGGAGATAAAAACTTTGTCAAATATCTACTTATAACACAATTCGCTGTAGTTTGTTCAAGAAAAAAAATTTGCCATGCCTGTAAAGTGTAAATTTTATAGATTTCAGTGCAATAAAGTGTAAATTTTTATATGAATTGGGAATTCTATTTTATTTTTAGAATGCAGATATGATGAAAAGCAAATTTTGATTAACGCGATAAAAAATCCACTTTTCTTATAAATTAATATTAATACATTTTTATAAATACTTTATACAATTAGATATTTATGTTTATTTATGTATTAATACAAGTTTTATTTGCATTTTTTAAAATTTGATTAATGATATACTGTTTAATATGACACATTATTATATATGGTTCTATTTTAAATAGACAGTATATGTCTTGTTTGATTATTCAATTGTGTTCAAGTGTGATAATTCTAGATTTTGTGTTTTCAGCATTTGTTTGAGTATTCAGTTTTTGATTAAGCCTTTTCTGATGAGCCGCTTGAAGTGAGGTTTCATGATCAGTTCGCTTAGAATGTTTCCAGTACTTTGGGTTCTTCTATCTCAATTGAGCAGAGTCTTGATTACTCCGCTTACTCAAAGTGCTTTTTGAGTTCATTCTAAGTGTTTAGCTGTGAAGAATCTAGCCAAGTAAAGAGGTTAACATCAAGATGTATTACTTAATTTGAGTACTTATTCAGTTCCCCAGTCGGGGAGCATATTGCAGTGAATTCATTCAAGTAGCTGAAAGCAGATTTGCGCATGCTCTGCCCGCAGGTGGGAGCAAATCGCGCCAATTTTGCCCTATCTATAAACAAGGTGTTTCATTTGCACAGGAATGCAGGGAGGTGTTTTAACCACACTATCCAGCAGCGCGGTGGTGCGGAAGATGCAATCCATGGTCAGTGACTGCTCAAGTCGGCGTTCTCGCAAATGGCCATTTTATTTATCGTGATTTCATTTGGATGAGATGAAATGTTTCTGAAACTACTTTCAAAGTTGATTTGAAGTTTGGTTGCTGGATTGTGAAAAAAGATTTTGTAATGGTTGTACCTTCTCTTGTCGCATTTTGTTCAATGTAAAAAAGACATTGTCTCCTTTGCTGATTTGTCAGCTGGCCTGTGTGTCTCGTAGCTAAGTTTTGGGAACTGAGGAAAAATGTCAAAAAAGAACAAGTTCCCGGATCAAATTACTTTAAAGCATTTCCTAATTTATGGATGTGCATAAATTAATTGTTTTGTGGTTGGGCTCTTTTTAAATAACAAGGCTTTATTTTATGAATGCCAATTTCGGCGAACTATAATCAGTGAATGATGATAAAAAGTGAAATGGAAACGTTTGACAATTTTTTGCTCACAAAAATAAAACAATTGAATCTTCGACTAGAGACCAGCTTGATAAATTATTAATTAGAAAGAACAAAAAAACAACAATGGAATTTTTGCAAAACAGCAACTAAAATGTTGTGATAAACAGCAATAACTGAGCCTATGTATGTAAGAGAAAGATGTAGGGCAATAACAATGGATTTTGCAAAACAATTCATCAATTGTGGAAAATGAAACAGCATCAATCATGATACCAATCAGTGTAATAACAATGCAAATAATGATTCAGTTCCTGTGGGGAAACAATCGGAACACCGAAGTTCCAATTGGTCGGGGAAGGTGCAGACAAGAGAAAAGGGAAAAGACATGTTGTTTCAAAGAAGAATAAAAATGTTCCTTTCTTCTTGTGGAGTATTCATGAAGTGAAGTTTTGCCATGGTCGGGGAAGGCACAATGCAAGGATGAAGGAAAATATCGGAAGGCTAAATTTAATTATTATTTATGATGTTGTAGATTTGATTGAAGTTTTATTCAGCAAATGTTGCTAGGAAGTTTATAATGAAATGTTATTTTATTCCACAGTAGTACAGAACATGAAAAAAATCAAACGCAGTTATAAAAAAATTATTGTTATAACCCTTGAACTGAAAGACATACATTTCTATGATGGTGTAGTACAGCTCATTTAGGAAAATTCAATTGTTATAGAAAATATTAAATGACCCTTGTTAAGACTTTGAAATCTTAGGCTTTAAAATGTGTGAGATTATAATGAAGATATGGCAATGATGATATAGAAATATTGAATGATTGTGGTAAATAATGAATGTTTGTGTTTATATCAAGTGATAATGATGTATAGTGATGAAGGCTGTTAATAAAGGGGAACTAAATGTGAAATTTTAGAAGTTTATTTTAGGAAATTTTTATTATTATTGACTGATAAACTAACTCAATGGGATGCTAGTTGTAATTCAATTTCTACTTTTGTTCACCAGAAATCTTATAAAGTTTGTCGCTCACTAGCCCAACTAACCCAATCGCTTTAGATACATCACCTCTAAAAGCTCAAACAAATTCTGCTCCAAAATCTTGCTATCTAAAGTTTCTAAAAACTTGGACAATAATTTAATCACCCAAATTTCAAAGTCATGCATGGTCTCCTTGTAACATGTTTCGGTGACCTAAACAAATAGAAGGTAAATCATATCATTTTGTTTCATTTTTCGTTGTGTCACTGGTCCTACACCCAAATCTAAAAACCATTCAGTTCTAACAATATTTGTATCAATCATGAAGTTGGTGTAGAATATTTGTACAAATATCTCTATCTACATTCAAGTTATTGATAACAGTTAGAAAAATACCTTGTGCATTTTTATTGGAGATTCATCTTATCAAACAATTTTTTAACTAAGATTTTGGCAGTCACCAAACTTCTAGCAATTTGTAATTTAGTAGCCAAGTCATTTTAACTTGGTTCATATCGCCTTTAATAGCGAGTCTTGATGAAGATATATTTTCTATATCAGTTTTTATAGAAGATAATATAGACGAAACAGTATGTCTTTTATCCAGATATCGACAATACTTCAATGAGTAGAGTTTCAACAGGAGTTTTTCACTACAATGTAAGAAATTTTTTAGATTTTCATAGATACATCTTTTACATAAAATGTTTTAAAAACGGTTTTTGAAATTTAACAGCTTAACATTTTTGTTATCAAAAATGTAAATTAAAACTACTGCATTGAGACAGCTTACATTTAAGAAAAGGGTGGGAAAGTTGTGCTGTAAGTTCATTAACAGATGAGATTTTTGTGCTTGATGGTAAAGCTTGAAAGCAAATAGTTTGTTTCCTTTTTTTGTCACAGGCCATAAATATGTCGATAAAAAATGATGTCTAATGAAGTTGATGGTACTATGAGCCATGTATGCATGTCCTATTTTATTCACTCATGCTTTCATAGTAAAGGGCAGTGAACACAAACAGTTACAAGTCCAAAATGTTACAAAGTTTTGCTTTCTTTATCTTATCCTATTCCTTGGATGAATGAGATGTTATTTATAAAGGACAATTTATTTAATAACTGGTTGTCATTCTTGGTAATAGTGAAGTGTTTAGCAATAATTATTTATTATTTTGAAGAATATAGGAAAACTATTTGTAAGTAAACAGTAGTTGAAAACAATCAGACAATCGTGTTAGTCACAGTGAACCGCCATGGAACTTCATGCAAATTGTTGTGTATAAAGTAGGTATATATCAGGGAATAGTTCATATTTATTTAAAACATCTTAAATAAATAATGAGTTTAAAGGGTTATATACATGCAACACAAAAATTTGTTGTTTATGTATTACTTGTGACTTGGCAGGGCAAAGCACTCACACAAAACTATATAAGAGAACTGCATAACGATCTACTTAACACACAAAATTGAATTAAGAAAAAAGGTCAATGGTCCGCTCTAGACATGCTGTTTTAGTAGTTTCAGTGTTAAATTTGATTTCATGCTGGAAAGCAAAAAATTTTGATTTATTAGCTGGGAAAATAGAAATCAAACTATTGCAAGAGATGCAAATTATGCTTAAACGCTTCGATCAACCACCACAACCAAATGACGCAATAAACATCAAATGCTTCTTAGCACAACACTTTTTTATAAATATTTTATAAAATAAATAAATACATCAATATTTTTTATGTATTTTTTTTGTATGATTGTTTTTGTATACATGGAGTTTAATACATTATTATATATGGACATTTTTTAGACATGTATATATGTCTATTGAATTTATTTGTAGTGTTGTGGTTGGATAATTTGTAATTTCATGTGATGTCATCAAAAGTATTTAATGACCAGTGTTTTATAAGTTTGTTTTTTCTGAGTTCTTTCATGATTTAATTCAAGGAAATTAAATACCTCACAGGTTTATTGGCTTCATTATCCTATCTCACTGACTGTGGTCTTGACTATCCCTTATCAAGTTATTGTGTTTTGAGTTCGTTCCTATACAACTATCACATTTTTGCAGGGGGGCAAGCCCCCCTGCACCCCCCACAACCCCTATTTATATATTTTAACTCAGAGATCGCACTACAGTGGGGATGTGGATGAATTTCCAACCCCACTGTACCACGATCTACATGCAGATAGTCAATTTCTACTTATGCGAATGCAGTTGTGCATTCGCATAAACGGAGTCGACTATCTGTTGCAAAACTGCTTGTTGCACAAACAATAGTAAACCTATATATATATATATGTGTGTGTGTGTGTGTGTGTGTGTGTGTATATATATATATATATATATATATATATATATATACATATACACATACATACACAATGGATATAAAAAGTGTACACACCCCTGTTAAAATGCCAAGTTTTTGTGATATAAAAAATGAGGCCACAATAAATCATTTCAAAACTTTTCCCACCTTTAATATGACCTATAACTTGTACAATTCAATTGAAAAACAAAGAAATCTGTTAGGAGAAAAAATACAAAAAAATAAAAAACGTACAATAAGCTGGTTGCATAAGTGTGCACACCCTTAAACTAATACTTTGTTGAAGCACCTTTTGATTTAATTACAGCATTCAGTCTTCCTGGGTACACACCTGCCATCAATTACTGAGACTCTGATTAACCCCAAATAAAGTTCAGCTGTCCTAGTAGGATTTTCTTGACATTTACTCAGTTGTCTGCTACAGCAAAAGCCATGGTTCACAGAGAGCTTACAAAGCATCAAACGGATCTCACTGTTGAAAGGTATCAGTCAGGAGAAGGGTACAAAAAAATTTACACAGCATTGGATATACCATGGAACACAGTGAAGACAGAAAAAGTGGAGAAAATATGCGACAACAGTGACGTTGCAAAGAACTGGATGTCCCTCCAAAATTGATGAAAAGACAAGATGAAAACTGTTCAGGGAGGCTGACAAAAGACTTCTTTCTGGCAAGTACTGGTTGTGTACTACTTGTGACAGCAATCTCCCGTATTCCCCATATATCTGGACTATGGGGTAGGGTTGCAAGACGGAAGCCTTTTCTTACACAGAAAAACACCCAGGCCTGGCTAAAATTTGCAAAACAATACATCAAGTCTCCCAAAAGCATGTGGGAAAATGTGTTATGGTCTGATGAGACCAAGGTTGAATTTTCTGGCTACAATTCCAAAAGGTACATTTAGGGCAAAAACAACACTTCGCATCATCAAAAGAACACCATCTCCACGGTGAAGTATGGTGGTGGCAGTATCTTGCTTTGGGGTTGCTTTTCTTCAGCTGGAACTGTGGCTTTAGTCAAGGTGGAGGGAATTATGAACAGTTTCAAATACCAGTCACTTTTGGTCCAAAACCTTCAGGTGTCTGCTAGAAAGCTGAAGATGAAGAGGAGTTTCACTTTTCAACATGACAATGACCCCAAGCATACATCCAAAATCAACAAAAGAATGGCGTCACCAGAAGAAAATTAAAGTTTTGGAATGGCCCAGCCAGAGCCCAGACCTAAATCGAATAGAAAATCTGTGGGTTGACCTAAAGAGGGCTGTGCACAAGAGATGTCCTCGCAATCTGACAGATTTGGAGTGCTTTTGCAAGGAAGAGTGGGCAAATATTGCTAAATCAAGATGTGCCATGCTGATAGACTCCTACCCAAGAAGACTGAATGCTGTAATTAATTCAAAA
Source organism: Protopterus annectens (assembly GCF_019279795.1). Taxonomy (NCBI): domain Eukaryota; kingdom Metazoa; phylum Chordata; order Ceratodontiformes; family Protopteridae; genus Protopterus; species Protopterus annectens. Next base: position 369,761,330 of record NC_056735.1, read on the forward strand.
GGTGCTTCAACATAGTATTAGTTTAAGGGTGTGCACACTTATGCAACCAGCTTATTGCATGTTTTTTTTTTGTTTTATATTTTTCCCCTAACAGATTTGCTTGTTTTTCAATTGAATTGTACAGTTTATAGATCGCATTAAAGGTGGAAAAGTTTTGAAATGATTTATTGTGGTCTCATTTTTATATATCATAAAAAACTGGCATTTTAACAGGGGTGTGTACACTTTTTATATCCACTGTGTGTATATATATATATATATATATACACACATACATACATACACACACATATACAGGAAAAATTACATGCCCATTATAACACACCCCCTTTGTTGATAATAAGAAAACTCAAACTGGTCAGTAAACAGTAAAGTTCCTAAGACACACCATCAGCAAATGCAGTGCAAGCTATGAACTAAAAAGTGCTAATTCTTCTAAGGACAGTGCTAAGGCTTTTTTTTTAAACTACATCAGGAAACTCTGTAACAAAACCCAATACTGCTTCAAGGTTATGTTAAATGATACATTTTATTTTGGTCCAAAGCCATCACCAATGCTCATCAACAAATTTAGCTTTAACTTCAATCCACCCATGCAGACCTGCATCCCCCCTTCTCCACAGACAGTACAGACCAAGATCTATTAGAAGTATCCGAGCTAAAAACATCTGCTCTGTGGGTCTCTATGGCATTAACTGTCTGTCTCCTTGTCAGTGACAAACAACTCATTTGTACAACCCCTCCTGACCCTGCTTATCCATTGCCTATACTCTGGTACCATACCACATATCTGGAGAACTACCATAGTGGTGCCACTGCACAAGGGTGGCTCCACCACAGATCCTGGGAACCACACACACACACATCACTGTCTATAGTATCACTTGTAGGATCATGGAATGCATCACACTTAAGCTTATAAATAATGAAATAGGTGACCTAAAATCCCTTGATACCAATCAACTTGGCTTCAATATAGTGGATTACTTTTGAAAGAGTTATTGAAACCATGAACCAGGGCTGATCTGTTCACATTTACCATATGGACCTAGCAAAGACATTTACAATTTCTCAAGATAGTATTAATGCCAAGCTCATATGCCTAAATATTAACCTCTGTGTTATCCACTGGAAAGCCAATTGGTTCATCAACCAAATACATACAATTAAGGTATGTGGTATCCCTTCAACTGAATGAAGCATCACTAATGATGTCTCATAGAGCTGAGACATGGCCATTGGCATATAAGCATAAGAGTATTTTTAATATCCTCTGGCATACCATAAATAAATACCAGGGGCATTCGGTGATCATTATACACCACGACACATTTAGGAAAACCTTATTTCATCTTTCCAGTGCACTATCCTCTGCATAAAAACAAAGAGCTCAGTATGGTAACATAGTCGTATATAGAAAGTAACAGAATCATGTCATACTACAATGGGAATTTTTGGAATAAATACTGCAAAATGGTTCAGACTCTATATAACTAACACAACTTTGCAGGTCTGTGCAGTATCAACTTTCTCAGACCATAGTACATTGAGCGCTGGGAATCCCCTAGGTTTAGTTTTAGCTCAGCTACTATTTTTACTGTTAAAGAGTTTAGACTCATCTTACCCACACTTAATATAAACAAGTACGATACCCTCTTACTTAAAAGTGACAAGTCAGCCACTACCCTCCAGACAAAACTGCAGAAAAACTTAAGTGAAATTAATAAATGGACATGTAACAACAGGTTGTTTATAAATCCAAGCAAGCCATGACTAATTTTATTTGCCATTCTGCAAAAGCTTGCAGAGGCACATCCACCAATAACTAAGGACACTCACAATAATGCCATTCCCATAGTCAACAAACAAAGATGCTTCAGCCTGACACTGAATCCCGCTCTATCCTTAACATGTCACACAGGAACATTAGGCAACAAAATTATTAGCTCAACTCAAAGTATGTTACAAATTAACTCACGTCCTCTGCTCCAATCAAGATTAGCTTTAGCAAAAATGTACTTAAACTCAAAATGCAGTATAATCCTCCAATAACTGCCCTTCGTTCTGGAACAAACTCACATACGTTACAAAATAGCAGAAAAAAAAACAATTTGCCTTCTTGGCAAATCCACATACTTTTCACTGTGACTTAAAAAAAATAATTGTCTTACTGTTCAAAACAGGGCCACACTACTCTTCAAAATACTTATGTTTACAGCTATAAACCAGGGTTACTTTCCAACCTGTAAGTTAGAGTCCCAGAAACAACATTATACAATCGATCGTGGGGCTCATAAGAGCCATATCCACCTTTAAGTAGATACAATTAAAACATTTTGTCATCCTTTTCAAGCTCTTAACATTGCTTACTTCCCAGACTCACCAGGGCTGTATACGATACCCTTGGTGTATGTCTGCGTCTACCCATGCAATCATCAAGACTATCCAAACAAGTACTTTGTTTAACCTGTAGCGATAACCAATTCCACAGGCTATGAATATGTTGAGTTATGACCCTACCGTCCAGCAAGTTTTGTTTGTTGATGTACATTTAGGCCTCTAATGCAGGAGTTTGGAGAACCACTAATTTTTGTGAAGAAACACGAGGTCAGATAGGACTGAGTCTTTCATGTACATGTGAAATATAGGTAATTTTACTGCAGCCGGTAGGATAACGAGTATAAGGAAAGTCATCTTAATCTATTGGGATAGTTGAAGGATTTAAATCCTTTAATTTCCTTTGGGAGAAATCTTTGGGGCCTTTCCAGTAGAGAAATATACTTGAAATTGACCATACTAAAAGGAGCACTGTATTTGATGATGGGTCTGATATGGAATAGTAGGATGGCTTCTTCAGATGTTGAGGATATTCCATCCAAGAGGACATTGTATCGTTACACCATGATTTAGCCTGCTACAGGTCAAAGGGCCTTCTCATTGTCCATCTTCATGGAACCACTTCCTGAACAATGTTTGAAATCAAAATTCGCAAAACAATTTACCGTAAAGCAGAAATAGTATTTTACCAAAACCAGTGCAGGCGGCTGATACAGAGACAACATGTAAAATAAATATGCTATGAACCAGATGTACAGCTCAAAATAAAAAATTTCCCCTCTACTAAACAGCATATCATAAAGCCATACAATAAACATTGTAAAATGTATACATGTAGATTTGTAAGTGCGTGTTAGAAATTAATAGATAAATTATTTGACATGTTTAGAAAATGATAATAGGTAGTGAATCATGTTAGGAAATGCTGGTCTGAAACTTTGTTCATTGTAACTTTCCTATATTGTAATCTGTTTGCTTTAATTATGGTGCACTGTAACCTATCATGTCATGTTGTGTAAACGTCAGTGTTTCAACATTTGCTTTAACTGCACTCAAAAAATGTAGGCCTTCTGTAAGTTTGCCACCTAGGATACTGCAGAAGGAAGGGATATCTAATTTACAAATAGTAATGTTAATGGACTTCCAAGATGGCTGCACATTGAGGAACAGCTTAATTCTAGCTCTCCCAATGTGAAAACAGAAACCTAGCAAAGTAAGCCAGTGGACCTAGATTTCTGAGTAAATTTCAGTAAATGGCTAATAAGTGCACTGCCTGTATTCCAGGAAAAAAGAACGACCCAAAGGGAAATCAGCTAAAAAAGGCAACAAAAACACTGACTGGGAAAAGTACTGCAGCTGCTCAGCAAAAAGCAGTGCAAGCTCCAGACATGACTTCTAGTAACCTAGAGGAAAGTATAAGGCAACTGCACACAGACCTGACTAAAATAAATGAAACACTGATGCAGTATTTCAACTCAAACAATAAAAGGCTGGAAAAAATGGAATAAGCTTTACACAGATATTCAGATAAGGTGATAACACAGCAAAACTCAGAGGTCAAAATGAAGAAAAGGCTGGCTGAATATGAGACTGCAAAAGAAGAAATATTTCAAAAATAATAGAATTAGAGGGCAGAGCACTTAGGGAAAACCTGAGATTTTCTGCTGTACCTGAGAAGATGGAAGGAACAGACTGCATTAATTTTATGAAAGCACAAATAAGCAAATTAACTGGTATTCCATAACAGGAAATGCTAATTGAAAGGGCACATTCTGTGTATGCTACAAACTAGGCTATGAGTAAACAACCTAGACCTTTAATAGTAAAGATGCAATCATGCCAGCAGAAGGAGTTGATTCTGACAAAACTGTGTCAGAAGGACAAAATACTAAAAGTGGGAGACAGCAGCGTGTTTGTGGAGAATGACTATTCATTGTACACCAGGCAGAATAGAAGAAAATGTATTCAATTATTCAGGGAATGTCGAGAAGCAGGCATGAAATTCAAACTGTTCTACCCAGCTATCTTCAAAATATTTTTCCCTGGAGGAACAAAATCATTTTTTGATGAAGTAAATGCAAAGGAAGAAATACAAAAGTTTGTCTAACAAAAAGTGAGATGGGAAACAGAAGGAGACTCTGCTGCTTGCTCTACTGGTAATAAACACAATAGAGAGACTGCACCAGTGAAATTGTTTTAAGTGTTTCAATGGAAAATGCTTGACAGAGGAAAAAAGCACAAGAGCTGACAAGAAGAAGAGAGAGCATGTTGAAAGTTATGCAGAAACAGGGTTTGGGAGATGAAGATGAACAGGAATAGAACAAGAAAATCTGGAAATATTGGACTTTCTTGGACTCTGTTAAACTTGTAGGGGACGCTAAAACATGTGCCTTACTTTATGACATTAATGTTTGGAGAATAAAATCAGTAACTTGGAAATTTACAAATGTGGGATTACAAAGCAATAATTATATTTGTGAAACATGACAGAACAAGAACATCTACTAATAATGGACTTTTTTGGACTTTGGTAACTTGTAGGAGACTCTAAAGTATATGCTCAACTTTATGTCATTAATATTCAGAAAAATACTAAGGGGTGGGGAAGGGAGAAAGTTTACTGTATGGAAAATAATTTTTTTCTTAATAGTACTATTTTAATAGTGCATTTTATTTGCATGTTATAAAGTATTTATTTCAGTTATTAAGTGTAATAGGAATACTACTGTAAAAAGGTACTCCCTTTTTCTTTCTCTCCCTTCTCTCTTTTTCCTTGTTCGGTTTTAGGAAATTTAGGCACTGCAATGTAAAGAAAATCTGGTTAACAAAGCATGACAAAAGAAACGGTGTGCTTTTTCCTCATTCTTGCATAATGGAATAACTGGGTTAAGGCCATTAGCTTAATCTAGTAACATGTTTTAACAGAAAGCAAGTACATAAAAAGGAATATTGACTATTATAAGGCTTTTTTTCTAATAAACAGTTTTGTGTCTGGTCCTTATGTTTCTAGCAGACAATCTGATAAAGAGAAATGGCTTGGAGAAAATGTTTTCTGAAACCATTCAAGTGTTTCCCCAGCTGAGAGAGCTATAAAGATAATAGAACCACATGCTGTACCATACATCTTCTCATGGATAACCTTTTTTTCATGTTATCTCAAGTGTGTGTGTGTCGCTGTCAGTTTGGAACATTTGTTCCTATTGAGAGGGTAAAACTGCAATACGTGAAGATGTACATAGTTTTGTGTATTATTATTATTATTAATAGGTTTTAGGGGGAGTTTGGGGTGTCGGTATTTTTGTTTGAGGGTTTTCAATAAAACAGAAAGTTCTTTAAAATGTGACATAAGCTCAAATGGAGATTAAAAGAAACAACTGTATAAAAGATTAACTTCCAAACAGTACACGCACGTAACACAAAGACTGAACTAGACATTTAACAAAACGCTGCTGTACATAAAAGGTGGGAATAATTATTCAAGAATATGATGCTTTCTGTAATGTATTTAAATGTTAATTGTCTCACAGATAATTACAAAAAAGAAAGAGTAGTGAACTATATTAAAATGTAGAGTGTAAATAGCTATGCTACAGCAGACACACTTGGAAAACAGTGAACATGTGAATCTGACAAAGAAAGGTTTTTCATGATGGTTATTCAGAGGAATACCAGGGGCAAAGGAATTGAGGAGTACTTATATTAACTGCAAGAGGAGCTCCAATAGTGATAAAAGTGGATAAAAAGACAATAATGGTAGATTTGTAATACTAATGGGCTACTGGCAAGGGAGGATGATTACACTGGCATGTATTTACATTCCACCTAAAACTTTTATAATGGAGCTTAAAAAAATTGTAAGAGAAATACAAAAACTTGGCTAGGCTACACAGAATTTCCATTTCAATGGAATATGTGCATTTAATTGAAGGTCTTGCGACACACCAAATAACTATTTCAGATCATGTGCCAATAATAACTACAATAAAAATGTCAGATCATGTACCAATAATAACTAAAATAAAAAAAAACAAAGGGTAATGAAATAAAAATGAGACACTGGTACTTTCCCACCCATTTAAGGAATGGGTAGTGAAAATTATTCAGGAGCTATTACAGACGAGAGAAATTTCTCTGAAAATATAGTTAGGGTGTTGCATAAAATTAAAGTGCAGTTTAAAAACAGGGTGGAAATAAAAGAAAGGGAGATATGGTTAAGGACTAACAATAATTATTTAGAGAGACTGACAAATGTTGAAGTATTGCAAAATAGGGGGAATCTCATAGAGTAAGAGGAGGAGCAACTGCAAAATGCTAAACAGAAAATAAGGGATTACACCTCAATGGTATGCATCAGTTTAGAAAGACTGCTGTTAACCAACTGTTTTGATGATAACTCTACAGCACATAAAACTTTTAGCACAATGATTCAGGCAAGAGAAAGTGGAAAGGGTGGTCACCAAGCTTAGGGAGCCTGTAACAGAGAAAATAACACAAGGGATCCTGAGAAAGCATTAGAAATATTTCAGAAATTCTTTGAAAGTCTATATAAAGCAGAGATATATGGAAATCAAGAAAATGTTACAAATAGAAAGGTTTCTGGAATAATTAAATATGCCAAAGTTAGAAGTAGATGATACTCAATTAGTAACAGTTAGGATAGGAGGAGACGAGATAAAAATGGTGATGTATAACCAATCTACAGGAAATTCCATGGGAATACATAGCATTTCTGTGGAAGTTTGGAAGCTAGGAGGAAAAAAACTGACAAAGATCTGGAAGGCTTTGTTTAACAGTATTTTAAGAGGAGGAGACGTACCAATAACCTGGAAGAAAGGGTGGTAGCTGTAATACCTAAAAAGGATAAAGATCCATCAAGTCCAACTTTAAACATGCCCTTTCAATATTAAACCATAATTATAAAGTGTTTATATCTATAATGGCTTAAAGAATGGCAAAAGTGATGTCAAAACTGACAGCTATAGATCAATGTGGTTTTGTGGTTGGAAGCAAACATTTGACAACATTAACAGAACACTGACGGTCCAGAGGGAAGGAGAATGTAAGAAATTACCACTGTTATTGGTGGGTCTTGATGCAAAGAAAGCATTTGACAAACTAAGCTGGGACTATGAGCAGAGCAATGGAAGCATTTGCATTCCTTGATAAAATTATAAGGTTGATTAGGAGGATATATGATGGATTGGAGGCAAAAATTAAAGTGGGTGGGTTCCTCTCCGATATCTTCTGCTTCAACAGAGGCAACAGGCAGGGATTTTCTCCCTCTCCTTTGTTATTTGCATTATGTTCACAACCATTGGTGAATAAAATAAGGGACTCAGAAATTCAAGGATATAACTGGTATGGTAGTCAAGAAAAGCTGGCTCTGTTTACAGATGATATTTTACACATGACAAAATCAGAAAGGGACATTATAGTGTTGAGGAACATACTAAAACAATTTCAGATCTTTTCAGGACACAAAATTAATGAAGCTAAAACAAAGGCAATAGTGGTAGATTATGTACCCACACATGAATTGGTTCAGCAATATCCACATTTATGGGGACATGATAAAATGAAGTATTTAGGAGTATGGATTAAAAATGATTCTGGTGTGGCAGCTACAGATATGTGAACAGACTAAACAAAAGATCATACAAAACTGAGAAAATGGAAGCTCTGTTATATGGATAGTGACAGTAAGATGCAAGCAGTTAAAATGTTTTTAGTCCCTTTAGTTTTATACACAGGTTAGGCATATTTTTATCACCCAGAGGATAAGTTGTGGATAGCAATTAATAAAAAGCTGAAGGATATCTGGGGGGAGAAATGGCAAGAGTCAAGTGGAATGAGCTTATTCCTCCAACAGAACAAGGTGGATTGGGACTACTTGATTTGAAGGGGTATTTCACAGCAATACATTTAAGGCTCCCACACATAGCACAAGGAGAAAACTATAATTCAAAGTGGAAAGAGATGATGATGAAACAGTGGTGAGCTGAAGAAACAAGGAGAGACTGGGATTTTGGATGCAGACCTTTAAGAAGAACAATAACCATACAGAAGATTATAAACATAAAGTAGCAGAAAGTATTCTAAGAAGTAAGCCAACATGGGAATGGAGAAAGGAGATTTTGTCGATAGGGATGACTGCAATTAGGGATACAGACATTAGGCAAGAGGGGGCTGGAATTTACTGGAGAAAACTGGCAAAGAAACCAAAGTATTGTGAGCAAATAACTAGAGAAGAAAAAGTAACAGAATGCATTTCTCAAGACCTTATTTGGACTGCAGGTTAGAGATTGCCTTCTCTATCAAAGATTGATATCAGAGTATAGGCAAAGAGAAATAAATAGCGGGGTCCTAAACAAAAGGCCAGTTGTGTACACTTACCATAAATAGAGATGTTTGAATGTATTCACTGTTGCAGTCCTGACTTATGGGATTTCCTGCTTCGGAAGCCCTTGGTCCGCCTGACTACCAGAATAAAAAACTCCCTCCTCTCTAAGCTGACGGACACCCTACCCTGATGTGAGGATGGCTGGGTATAAAGAAAGCCAGCTGACCATATGACATCAGTTTGTTCTTGCCCCTAGAAAGTAGGAGCCACATAGATGAGTTAAGAAAGGGACCAGCTAAAGAGGAAGGGGACCTGTATGGCATCCCTGCAGAGGGTCCTCTGGAACAGAATAACAGAGAAAGAGCTGTTATTGTATGGTGAATAAGGGGGACAGAGGGAGGAAAAGAAGACTGCAACAGAATACACTCGAACATCTACATTTATGGTAAGTGCATGCAGCTGCACTATGTTCTTCGTGCTTCACTGCTGCAGTCCTGACTTATAGGATGATTCCCAAAGCTGAGATGAGGGTGGAAGGTACCTTAATGGGAAGAGAGAATGCCCTACAAGATGGCAGTGGCAAATCCTGGTCTCGACTAGGAGAAGACTGCCAGGTGGTAGCACACGGTAAAGGTACGCACCGATGACCAGGTAGCTGCTTCCAGAATGTCTTTGGTAGGCACTCCCCTTAGGAAAGTAGTGGAGGTAGACGTTCCCCTAGCTGAATGGGTCCTAACAGATTCAGGGGGCGTTTTGCTGTTGTAGGTGTAACAAAAGGCAATACAGTGGGAGATCCACTTGAAGATAGTTTGCCTGGAGACTGGTTTTCCTTCAGAGCCCAAGGCAAAGGAAACAAACAGTTGTTCTGCTTTTCTGAAAGTTTTAGTCCTGTCAAGGTAGTAGCAAAGTTTCCTGTGTACATCCAAGAAGTGAAGGATTCTTTCCCCTTGGTTCTGTGGCTTAAGAAGAAGGTAGGCAAGTGAATGGCTTGGTTCAGTGACATGACTGTGACCACCTTGAGCGTATGGAAGGATTAGTTCCAAGTGAAACTCTGTCTGGGGTGGAAGATAATAAAGGGCTCCACTGCCATGATGGCTTGCAACTCAGAGACCCTCCTAGCTGATGTGAAAGCCAGTAAAAGGGCAGTCTTCCAGGTTAAAAGACTTTTAAATCAGCTGACACAGCTGATTCAAAGAGGGTAAGGTCAATTTTTCTAGAAAAAAGTTGAGGTCCTAAGGAGGGGTGGGCTACCTCCTGGGAGGTCTGACATGCAGCACCCTCCTAAGAAACAGTTTCTTTAGGGGTTGGGAAATTATAGGAGGAAGAGTAGGGATGTGGGCTGAAATGGCAAAAGCATGAATTTTAAATGATGAGGAGAGGCTTTTGTCCACCAAGATAGCTAGGTACTCCCAAAATGGCTGAAATGTTGGTAGACGCAGGGTTGAGGCCTTGTTGCTGTCACCAAATAGAGAATCTTTTCCACTTGGCATAGTATGTTTTCCTAGTACTGGGTCTTCTAGATTCTTTTAGGATATTATGCACCTGATTACTCGATGATTGCTCAAGGTAGACTTTTGATGAATTATCCAGGCAGAGAGATTGAGAGCCTGCAGGATGGGGTGCACAAACTTTCCCTTTGCCTGAGTCAGCAGATCCACTCTCTGGGGTAACTGCCAAGGTTTTACTTTCAGGATGACCCTCGGGGGTCTTTCTTTCCTGATTTCTAGGAGGGCCCTTGGAAGGAGAGGTGGGGAGGAAATGCATAAAGAAATAGATGGCTCCAGAGGAAGGAGAAGGCATCTGTTCTACAGGCTGTGTGACGTTTGCTCCTGGAAAATAATTTTTTTAACCAAGTGTTTTTGTCAGTGGCAAAGTGGTCTATTTGAGGGGATCCCCATTTCTGGACTATGCTGAGAAATGTTTCCCAGTGCAGCTACCACTTGTGGGGATCCATTAATTGTCTGCTGAGGTGGTCTGCTAGAGTGTTTTGAGGCTCAGAAAGGTACTGAGCCATCAGGTGGAAGCCTACAGCATTGGGTAAATCCCAGATCTGCATTGCCAGCCAGCAAAGAGGGTAGGAGTGGGTGCCCCCTTACTTGTTTATGACTGTTGTGTTGTTTGTTTTAATGAGCAGAACCCCTGATTTCTAGTGATCCTTGAAGGCCACCATGACCTTCAATACTGCCATCAATTCCTTCCAATTTATGTGCTTTTGCCTGAACTGCTTCTTCCCATTTGCCAAGGGATAGGAGGTACTGGAAATGGGCTACCCAGGCTGTATGTGATGCATCTATGTTTACATTTTGGCCCTGATGGATGAACCTGAAGGGGAGAACCTGGTTCTGTACACACATGCTTGTGACCACCTAACCAAATTCCTCTCTGAGGCAGGGAATTAGCTGGATTTCTTCCTCCAGGGACAAACTGCTGGCACCATGGATTATTGAGGTACCACTGAAGTTTCCACATGTGTAGCCTAGCCAGAGGGATTATTAGCATACATGATGCCATGTAGCCCAGTTCTCTGAAGAATTCCCTGGCTGAGATCACTGCCTCTGCATAATGTCCTGGAAGTACTGGGTTAAAAAGAAAGCCTTGTCTTGGGAAAAGGAAGGCCTTCTGGAGGGAGGAATCCAGCAGAGCTCCCAGAAAACTATCCTGGTGGAAGGGTTTGTGTTGGATTTGCTGAGGTTTATGGTGAACCCTAAAGAAGAGAGAATTGTCTGAGTGAAGGCCAGATCCTTGAGGAGCTTGGGCTGAAATAGGTAGTTGTCCAGATAAGGGCAAATGTGGATGCCTCTTGTTCTGCACAAGGCGATCACAGGGGCCAGACATTTGGTGAAGAGCCTGGGAGCAGTAGACAAGCTAAAGGGAAGTGCAGAGAATTGAAAGTGACTGGTACTTGCTTTGAAGTGAAGAAAACTTCTGCAGGATTCTTCTATAGGGATGTGCAAGTAGGCATCTTTCAGATCCAAGGTAACCATTACAGCCTGAGGTGTGATCATGGGAAAACATTTTTGAAGAGTAAGCATTCTGAATTTTAGGACTAGAAGGGACTAACTGAGAATGGACAGATCCAGGCTAGGATGCCAACAGTCTTCTTTCCCGGGGACCAGGAATAGCCTGGACTAAAAACCTTTTCCTATTTGTTGATCTGGTACTGGTTCCACAGAGCCCTGACAGCATAGTTTGTGAATATGAGAAATAGCCTCTGCCCTCTGGTTTTGTGGCACATCAGGGTAGTCTGAGAATCTTAATGGTTCTTTGAATGTGAGCTTTTAGCCATTTGAGATTAGTTTCAGAATCCACTTGGAGGTGATGAGGGCCCAGTTTTCCTTGAATAGGGAAAGTCTTCCTTCTATCCTGTCTGGGGTTGGGAGTAGGGGAGTAGGCAGAGTCATTGCTGGTTTCTGCTAGGGCCCTGTGGCCTAGACCTCCACGGCCTGGATGTTCCTAAGGACCACTGCCTTGCCCTCTGCGACTGCTGTTGCTGCCTCTGAGGTCTTTCCCTTCAGGCTTTCCTCTGACTGGGTTTTGATTGGGAGGAAAAGGACCAATGCTTAGTCGGAAAATTCCTAGAGAACCTAGGATGCTGGACTTGGAGGAAGTCCTTGACCGTTTGCATGGATTTTGCTTTATCCTCCACCTTTTTTAACACAGCCTCAGCCTTTGCTCCAAAAAAGGGAGTCCTTATCCAGGGGTGCATCTAGCAGTTTAAATTTAACATGCTCCGGTAATGTTTGTTCCCTAAGCCAAGCATGCCTTCTGATGACTGAGCCAGAGGCAGCTACTCAGGAAGACACCTGTAGGGCATCATAGCCACAGTGCAAGGAGTGTCTAGCTATCTGGGAACTGGAATGGCAGTGATCCAGCAATTCCTTGGAGGTGTTCTTGTCCTCCAGGAAGGAAACTTTTTGCTTCATTTTTTCCAAAATACTCTGCTGGCATTTTATCATATGAAATTGGCAATTAACGGCCCTCATGGTCAGGGTACATGAACTGTAAACCTTCTTCCCACATCTGTCAAGAATCCTGCTTTCTTTTTCTACGGGTAGTGTTTTTTGAAGTACTGGCACTAATTCCTTTGGGGCCTGGGGTGACTCTGGGTCAGCACAGGGGTTCTTATAAAGGAATTTATGCAAGTCCAGTACCCTGTAAAACCTATCTGGTTTAGGAGGGGCTGGGGGAAGAGAGTCTGGATTGACAGATGATTCCATAAAGATATCTCCTACCACTTCAAAAACTGTAGGGATTGCCAAGAGTCTGTGTTGAGGTAGATCAAGGAACTCCCTGACCCTGCTTAGGGGTACTCCTGTTCCTGCCACTGGAAAAACTCTCTCATGGCATGCAGTGTCTCCCCAAAGGTAATGTCCTCAGGGGTGAAGCAGAAGGCACCACCTCTTCAGAATCCTCAGAGGAAGTAAGGAATGTTTTTTTTTTCAGTGACAGAGTCCTCCTGATCATAGACTTCATCAGCATCAGTTGGTTCTGAAAAGGCCTCAGGTGTAGGCTCTCTCTTCCTTTTTCCTGGGAAAGATTCAGGGGCAGGGGGGAGGTTGCCTGCCTTTGACCAAGGAAATAATGTTCTTGGCCAACCTAACCAAATCCTGCTGATAACCTGTGGGACAAAAGCTGGCAGGTCTCAGTACAGAAACTGAGGTTGAAATCTTTTTAGGTATAGCTTTTGTTTCGGGCCTTTGCACGTCCACTACTTTGACATCAGTCTCCTTGAAAGAAATAACTGTTGTCAGGGACAGCCTGAAGGGACATCATCAGTAGAGGATCATTCGCCAAAAGCTCTGGTCTTCTTAGCGACTCAGAACCTGACTGATGAACCGAACACTAGGGCCTAAATAGAAGTTGAGGGACCAGACAGCATGTCTGACTCTGAAAGGGTCTTGACAGAGGCCTGCTCCACCACCTTGCTTGCAGAAAGGGATGGGAAGGTGTCTCTCCTTCCTCTGTGATAATGAGCCTTGGGGGAATGGCAGATGGAGAAAGGTTGTTGTTCGCGGCCCTAAGTTTGGGTCTTTTTCCCATTTTTACAAAAGAATGATAAACTGGTAACAAAAAACTGAATCAGTGTAGACCGTCAGAATCCCTTTAATGAAACTGGTAAACCAACAATAACAGTACTAAGCGCTTTCTCCCTTTACAATATAGGGCATCTTCAAAGTAAAAACAAGAATGAACTGTTGTAACATTCATATATTGGTACTTATACTTTAAAATGCACACGCCTCCAATGTGATTAACCAATCACCCTATCACATTCATTAATTACTCTGGAAATTAAGCATTTAAAGCTATGTAGTGAAAACACATATTAAACTCAACTATAAATATTAAATGTATTTAACTAAACAATACAAACTTAAAATAAACAATAAAATGTATATATGTATGTATATGTTGTTCTGACTACATATTATATACTAAACACTAAAACCTCTTAAAAAACTGAAGAACAAACACACATACTTTTGTATATTCTGTTGGTATTGTAAATAAATACACCAACAGAGTAAAGGGATGACACTAAATGTATACTGTATTATTAAACACTAAGCTGTGTCCAATATATAAATAAATAAATACATACTGTGACAACAGCCTGATATGAAGCTAACATAGTAAATAACCTACATAACTACTATAGAGAAGGTAACATAACAATACATATTTCATAAAATGATATAATTATAATGTACAATATGAAAATACATATAAATATATCCTTGAAACACATTTAAAATTGAAACTAATGTTGTAAATGTTGGTATAAATATAAAAGTTAAGTTAATTTAATGAACTTATAAATTTGATTGTAATGTATATTATGTATTTGTAAAGGTGAGATGTATCAACCGTATGTTATACAAATTGCCTTAATCACTTTTAAAATTAAAAAAATTTTTTTTAAAAAAACCTACATAAATATGGAAAACATTATAGTTGAGTGGACCTATATTTTAGTTTACTAGAAATTGAAATGTGTTCGTTAATGCCTGGAAATTTAGAGGCGTCCAGCCTTAATTGCCAAACCTCCAAAACCTTAACCTTAACCTCCAAAAGTATCTTTGTGTCCCCCCCTGTTTCATTGTAGGGAATCCTGTCAATGACAAAAAATATAAATTTTTTTAAAATTGATACATTCCAGGCTATGCATATACAATGCATTTGTAGTTTTTTTGTTTCTAATATCTCGAACATGTTCCAGTATCCTAAGTCTCAATTTTCTAATAGTCTTGCCTACATAAAAAGTAGGACAGGTAAGACAAGTGGCTAAATATATTACCATTCTTGTGTTGCAGTTGCAAAACCCTGGACACCTAAGGGTCCTACCAAAATTGTGTACTGCAACATATGGAACATTGTTAATATATTTGCAAATGCTGCAACATCCACATTTGTTCATCTTTGAATTAGTGTAAACATGTTGCTTTCCTGCTTTTTCCATTATTTCCTTTATATTCATCCCTCTACTATATGTAAAAGTTGCTTTGCTACCCACTGTTTTAACAATATCATTAGTGAATACTGTCGGCCATGACTCATCAATAATATTTTTAATGTCACCACTGTCGTCATTGAATGGTAATACCATAACATGCCTCATGGTGTTTGAATGAATTGTTTTTCTGTCCTTTAATAAACCGCCTTTAAGGATCGTTTTTTATAGACTGTGTTTGTTTTGTTTTTAACCTCACATTTAATATTGTGAAGAACATCATGTGGGTAACTTCTCTCTGTAAACAAATTTATTCATTTCATAATTTCCACCTCATAGAGATTATCATTACTTATGAGCCTGGAAAGCCATACCATTTGGCCTTTCATTATGTTTTTCTTTTGAAAAAAAGGATGACAACTCTTGAAATGCAGGAAAGAGTTCAAAAATGTTTTTTTGTGGTGTATATTGGATATTAAACCTCCTTTTGTGGTGTCCTTAATCAATAGTATATCTAAATAATCACATTGATCCTCGTATATTTTGTAGGTAAACTTTAAAAAATTAGATCCCTCATTCATATAATGCATGAAATCATGTATTTCTTCAACTGTACCCTTCCAAAAAAGTAGTATGTCGTCTAAAAATCGCACATACAGGGCAATGAAACAATAGGGCGGAGTGGTGGGTTGTGCATGTTTTTGTGAATTTTAGGTATTCCAAAGATGGAAGAAATAACTGGAGATCCTACAGACAAATAGTCATATTCGTCCTTGTTGAGTATTCCTTCCATCAACCACTGATATAGCTGCCAATCAAGTTTTATATACGCTCTATTTAGTTCATTTTTTGAAACCCCCATATAGGTAGTTGTGTCGTTCAATAATTCCAACATTTTACAAACATATTCACTTTTAGTCATAACTACCCCTCCGCCCTTGTCTGGTTTCATCACCCTGTATGTATCATCGGTGCTTAGTTGTTTCAAACAAAATCTTTCTCCTTCCGTTAAATTATCACCTCTGTTATTGTTTCAGCGAGAGGTTCCAAGACTGAGACCATGGCTTCCTTTACTGATTATTATTGTAAAAATATATTCAAGAACATTACACATGTTCTTAGGGACTCATGGCATTGTTTAGAAATTATTAGAAACACACCGGTCGATGGTGAATTTTTAATGGTGACCACTGATGTGGTCAACCTGTTCTCCATCATACCCAATGACAGGGGGCTAGAGATGTTCAACAACAGTTTGGTTAGTTATAGTTCATTAGATACATGTAGAAGAAATTTGATTGTTGACTTGACTGAGATGGTATTAAACAACAATTTTGTTTTATTTGAATCTGAGTTTTTCAAGCAAACTACAGGCTATTTTATATACAGGCCAAATGTGCCCCATCCTACGCCAATTTAGTTTTGGTAGATTGGGAGACTAAAAGCATTTTAACAACACCTTATTGGCAGAAAATTGCCCTGTATGTGCGATTTTTAGATGGCATACTACTTTTTTGGAAGGGTACAGTTGAAGAAATACATGATTTCATGCATTATATGAATGAGGGATCTAATTTTTTAAAGTTTACCTACAAAATACACGAGGATCAATGTGATTATTTAGATATACTATTGATTAAGGACACCACAAAAGGAGGTTTAATATCCAATATACACCGCAAAAAAACATTTTCGAACTCTTTCCTGCATTTCAAGAGTTGTCATCCTTTTTTTCAAAAGAAAAACATAATGAAAGGCCAAATGGTAAGGCTTTCCAGGCTCATAAGTGATGATAATCTCTATGAGGTGGAAATTATGAAATTAATAAATTTGTTTACAGAGAGAGGTTACCCACATGATGTTCTTCACAATATTAAATGTGAGGTTAAAAACAAAAGAAACACCGTCTATAAACCGATCCTTAAAGGCGGTTTATTAAAGGACAGAAAAACAATTCATTCAAACACCATGAGGCATGTTATGGTATTACCACATTCAATGACGACAGTGGCGACATTAAAAATATTATTGATGAGTCATGGCGGACAGTATTCACTAATGATATTGTTAAAACAGTGGGTAGCAAAGCAACTTTTACATATAGTAGAGGGATGAATATAAAGGAAATAATGGAAAAAGCAGGAAAGCAACATGTTTACACTAATTCAAAGATAAACAAATGTGGATGTTGCAGCATTTGCAAATATATTAACAATGGTCCATATGTTGCAGTACACAATTTTGGTAGGACCATTAGGTGTCCAGGGTTTTGCAACTGCAACACAAAAATGGTAATATATTTAGCCACTTGTCTTAGCTGTCCTACTTTTTATGTAGGCAAGACTATTAGAAAATTGAGACTTAGGATACTGGAACATGTTCGAGATATTAGAAACAAAAAAAACTACAAATGCATTGTATATGCATAGCCTGGAATGTATCAATTTTAAAAAAATTATATTTTTTGTCATTGACAGGATTCCCTACAACGAAACAGGGGGGGACACAAAGATACTTTTGGAGGTTAAGGAGTGTCTTTGGCAATTAAGGCTGGACGCCTCTAAATTTCCAGGCATTAACGAACACATTTCAATTGCTAGTATACTAAAATATAGGTCCACTCAAATATAATGTTTTCCATATTTATGTAGGTTTTTTAAAAAAAAATTTTTTTAAATTTTAAAAGTGATTAAGACAATTTGTATAACATAAGGTTGATACATCTCACCTTTACAAATACATAATATACATTACAATCAAATTTATAAATTCATTAAATTAACTTAACTTTTATATTTATACCAACATTTACAACATTAGTTTCAATTTTAAATGTGTTTCAAGGATATATTTATATGTATTTTCATATTGTACATTATAATTATATCATTTTATGAAATATTATGTATTGTTATGTTACCTTCTCTATAGTAGTTATGTAGGTTATTTACTATGTTAGCTTCATATCAGGTTGTTGTCACAGTATATATTTATTTATTTATATATTGGACACAGCTTAGTGTTTAATAATAGAGTATACATTTAGTGTTGTCCCTTTACTCTGTTGGTGTATTTATTTACAATACCAACAGAATATACAAAAGTATGTGTGTTTGTTCTTCAGTTTTTGAAGAGGTTTTAGTGTTTAGTATATAATATGTAGTCAGAACAACATATACATACATATATACATTTTATTGTTTATTTTAAGTTTGTATTGTTTAGTTAAATACATTTAATATTTATAGTTGAGTTTAATATGTGTTTTCACTACATAGCTTTAAATGCTTAATTTCCAGAGTAATTAATGAATGTGATAGGGTGATTGGTTTATCACATTGGAGGCGTGTGCATTTTAAAGTATAAGTACCAATATATGAATGTTACAACAGTTCATTCTTGTTTTTACTCTGAAGATGCCCTATATTGTAAAGGGAGAAAGCGCTTAGTACTGTTATTGTTGGTTTACCAGTTTCATTAAAGGGATTGTGACGGTCTACACTGGTTCAGTTTTTTTTCCCATTTTTTGCTTAGGGAGCTTAACCTCAGGATGACCAATGGATGCCTTTGTGCGATGGGAAGACAATTGCTGACTAAGGTGCTTAGACAAGATTTTGGCCCTACACCTTAGAGTCCTAGTATTGAAAAGGAAGCACAGATGGCAATTTTGGGTGTTGTGGCTTGGGCCTAAACAAAACACACAAGGTATGAAAGTCTGTGTGTGGGATTTGTTTACCACAATGGAGACAGTTGTTAATTTTATCTGACATGAGTCAAAAGTAAGAAAGAGTTCCCCAATGGGGTACTTAGCTTTAGAAAAAATTTTCACTCCAGTGCGGACTGACAAGGCGCACACACAACTGCTCCGGATTCTGACAGCAAGGAAGACTGATGTCATGGCATCATTTGGCTCCCTTTATACCCAACCATCCTGATATCACAGTAGGGCATCTGCCAGCTCAGGAAGGAGAGAGTTTTTTTATTGTAGTAGTTGGGCTAACCAAGGGCTTCTGAAACAGGAAATCCCATAAGTCAGGACTGCAACAGTGAAACATGAAGATCATCAGAAGCTGCTGTAAAGAAAATAATAATTAGTACAGCATATAAAATATTGCATGACAACAATAAGAACCAATCAGAGGAGGTTAATAAGAATTGGGAAGAGAGACTGGATAAGCAATTCACAAAGAAACAATGGGGGGATATATGTATGTCTCCCAAATAAGCAACAAAGTCTAGAAGATTTAGGATCTTTGCTTGAAAGTGTTTACACAGGTATTTTTATACCCCAAGTAGACTCCAAAGAATTTTTAGTCAGGTAGACAGCAAATGTTGGAGGTGTGATGGGGAAGGAGGAGGCAACCAGGAACATATTTTGTAGGAGTGTAATGAGTTGGCAAACTTTAAAGATTCCCTGCAGACTGCTCTGTCAGAAATACTAGCTGAGCAAATTGCTGTAACTTGTAACTAAGGAAATGATTTTCTGAGCAATAATAGAGATTCGGAATTGCAAAGGCACAGTAAGGCCATGCTGAGTCTAATTCCGAGGGCTGCCAAAAAAGAAATTACTAGAAAATGGAAATCAAAATCTAAACCAACTTTACTAGAAAATATAACAGAGATAAAACAAATGGAATTAGGATCTGCAGAAAAGAGTATGAGCAAATTACATAGGAAAAATGGGAAATGTGGGATCAACACATGCAGGGAGGAATAAAGTTTAAAAGAAGGCAGGATATGCATTAGCTATGTAATGGGTGACTGACAATGACTGGATGTAAGTGTTGTATAACGTTTGCAGCTACAGTTGTGTCAGCACAGTTTGTAATGTATAATGTTTGCAAATGACGTTGTGTCAGTACGGTTTATTTTGATTTATATAATGGGCGTGCCTTCGTTGAAGGTTGAACGTCGAGCTGGCACCTCGGCGTTCGTGAAAATCTACTGCCAATCATTAGCGGACCGGAGTTCCGCTAAGCCTTAAGACAAACAAACATAAATGTAAGATTGCCTACGTAATATATGATAATTTAATAAAGATGTTTCTTGTTAAAGAAAAAAAAATAATAATGTTAATGCTAAGTACTACACTGTGAATGTTTTTTCAAGTTTTGATAAAGTGTAAATCCTATCTAGCAAATAATTGTAAACTACTAGAAAATACAATGTGTTCCAAACTAGTGCTTCTTTTTGATATATGTTACTATTTAAACAACTAAAAGAAAATAATTGTGTTGTCGTACTGTTTGTGAATTGGTTGCATTGATAAAGTTGTCAAGGCTAAATAAAAAAAAAAAAAAAAAAAGTCACTCCCTTAAGAAACTGACTGAAGGGATAAATGACAACAGGATCCCAGGGAATAGCAAGGTATGACAGAAAAAAGTATTACCATAATATAAGTGTCAAAAATGCCCATTATGTAGGAGATGGAGTTGTTGAACAGACCTTCCTAGAAGCAGTCCTGGAAACAAAAAGGTGCAGGCTAACTCTTCATCTGCAGAAGGCAGCAGTGACAGGTGCTTTTTTCTCTCAGAGAGCTGAGTAAACCTCAACATCAGCTAAGGCCTTAAGCTATATGTCAGCCTCAATCCTCATGGTTCCTGTGTCTATGCTGTTCTTCAGGCAAACATAAAGGTGTTCATGTATCCTGTGCTAAAAGCACCTCCATCCAGTGAAGAAGATTTACTACTTACCTGCCAGTCACAAGGAATTCAGATGACGGATAGCTCCTGTGAAAGCCAAACCAGAAATGCCATTTGGGATCCAAGGAAGCCCCTCAGCCCAGTTGACAGACACATCAGATTTAGCTTAGGGATCACACACAGGGCCTCTGAAGACCCTAATAAAGAGAAATGACAGGAATAAAGATGTACATGGAATCTCAAAGAGATGTTAGCCATTATTTATACTCTCAGCTCTACAGATCAGTCTGGAGGCCAGCAAATAACCACTGACAACACCCACTGTTAAGTGGCATAAGAGCATACAGGAAGTACTCACTCACATTCTCTGTACATTGTGGACATGACAGCATAGGCCTGACAAGAAAAAAAACTACAGCTCTGGGTTTTTTTTACACACCTTCTTCAGACCATAATTCTTCAGTAAGTTCACCTGGGCATATCCACATCCAGACCCCCATGATTGTAAATTGAATCCAGAAGCCTTTAAAAACTTGACTGTGGTGTTTGGCTACCTCAGAGAATGTTAGTATCTCCCTCAGAAATACCAGACCTCAGAACATTTGCACCAGATACTTACAATGAAGACCTTTCGTAGTGGATGCATTTTTGATTCCATGGAATAAGAGGCATCTGCATGCATTTCTCCATTTCCTCATGATACTCCTAAAGGCTAGTCTATTTGGTGGATTCCCTTTGGCTGAAGCAACTGTTCACTCAGCTGCTGGACAACAACAACGAAGGACCCCCCTTTCTTCCACTGCTTACTTTTTTGCTATGTGACTTTTGCCTCCTGTGCCTGATGACCAGCTAAACCTCCCAGTGGGATATGGCCCATTCCTTCTCTTATCCCTGGAATGTTACTCAGGATTAGGCAGAAAGCCGTCCAGAAAGGGTCATCAATTCAAGCAGCCACGAAGAAACTTTATTCTCACACTAGCATCCCAACATGGACAGCATTTGTAATGGACTAACGTTATCCACAGGTGGGCAGGGGACGTGCAATCCACATCACTGCGGATATTCAGAATGTCTTTCCCATATGCGTGCATACTTCCACACTCACTTGTTGAAGGCTACTATCAGGTGGTGGCTTTGTGTGTTAATGCCTGCTACAAGGTCACACAGCTGAATCACCCCCTTTGTGGCAGTGTGCATTAATCTCTGCCCTAACTACCCCAAGGATGGGCATGCCCATAATTTCCTGCCAGCTCCAAGATACTTCAGAGTGAGGAGTCTATGAAGTGGGCTATGTTGCATATTTGATACATACAGATAAGTGTGGTACTGTTTATCTGCTTATCTTCCTGATGTCTCTTCTAATTTAACACCCATGAAATCAGTGTTACAGTAGTACATCTTATTTGTTTATGGAAGACTTTTACAGTTTTGGTTTGATTTCTTTATGTATCCTTTGGGTTATATGGAAGGAATGCTACTATTCTCTTTTATATAAAATGGTCTGGTAATTTCAGCCCATTCTTTCAAATACTAAATAAAATTTACATGTTTATATTCATTACTGGTTATCAAATCGATTAGTGTAGCTCTGTTTATGTATCTCTATTAAATTAAAAAAAAAAAACTGCTCTTCTTCTTTGGCCCTGCTATGGGCTTGTTAACAAACATTTGAAATGCCACCAACTTAGGCAGATGTGACCTCTGTTTGATGTCTCACTTGAATTACAGTGCCTCAGGAGTTCAGCTCCCCCTTATGCTGTGTTACAGTCAAAGCATTAAAATATGAATTAATTTACATGGCGTGAGGACAGAACCCCCAGCCTTCTGATGATGTTGGCACCAGAATTAAGTGCATTAACTGCCTAAGCTATCTGTCAGCAATAGACACAGCAAAGCACCTGACTGCTGCTGTACTACTTGACTGCAGTTTTGGGTCAACATTGCAGAACAGTAACAAGATTTTTTTCATTACCTTATTGGAAGGGAGCAAAGACGAACAAATTCTCTTAGGCAGAAACTGCTGTGTGTAGCAATAATAACAGCATACTTTCAGTTGCTTTTAGCATTGCATGTGTAATAATGTCCCACTCCCATCTTATATAAGCAAATCCAGAAAGGTTTTATAGGTGATTATACCAGTAACACACTAGGAGAATTTCATACAAGTCAAACTATTTTAGAGATAACAACAGCTATATACAGGGAGCAAAACAGCCAACAATTCAGACGTCTGGGGGCAGACCTCTAGAAAAAAGTTTAGCAGTAAAGGGACTAAAGTCATTTTTTAGACTTGTTTATTTATTTACTTATTTTACATTTTTGCCAGAACATTCAGCAAAATGCTTAGTTCAATACAAGATTCAAATCCAAGCCAGCACAGAGCTGTCTGCTGCTTGTGAGGATGTCGAGTCAGGCAGGTTGTTCCTGCTTACCTGCTACGTCACTGGCACCACTATTACAACTGCTACACAATAATGTAGATAACGACAATAAAGATAGGAACGTTACACAGTGGCAGTCATATCCTTGCAGTAGTGGTACCCACAGTGATAATGTGTGGATCTGTGTTTTCAAAGAACCCTTCATCCACACTCTTACAAGTAGTAATATGCAAGTCAGGAATGGTAACAACCAATGTAATATTCATTGGGGCTTTAAAATCAAGCTCTGAAACAAGCAGAAATACAGCAGGGGGTGTCAGTGGTTGGCATCTATACAAAGCCTCTGATAACATACTTTACCTCACACATACTTTGCTTACTTCATAACAGTTTCATTGATATCTGGCCACTTCCAGTAGGAATACATTTTGCAGTCTCTTGTCTGGGCTAGCCACTGATGCAGTAAATTCTGGCTGCAGGGGCTCTATTAATTTTGACTAAATTTGATATGACATCTTGTCCCCATCTAAAAACAGAGGAGAGGAGATTGACAGCAACGATTTTTACAAATGACAGGAATACAGATGAATGCCACAGATTGGAAGGGTGATGAAATGCGACTTTCCTGTGTTGGCAGGCTGCTACAGTATTTGTATATGACGCCAGTCGGGGTGTTGGGGTGTTGCAGCTCAAAGGCTTGATAGCAGTATGGAATGAAAGCTCAAAGTTTTGTCCTCAGGAAGAAATGCCGTCAGCATTCTAAACACTAATATTTCCACCAGCTTGCTCTGATCAACACGTAGGCCCATACACTATATCTACTGTCTCAGACTGCACCATACTGCAAGCTCACAGACATAACAACATGATTGTTACATGTGCATGTTTACTGTGTGCTTTTGAAAAGACAAAAATATTGCACTTTTTCACAGGTCTGTCTGCAGCAAGCACACTTCCAGGCTACTTTCTTTCCTCTACCTGATTCAGTTTTACAAATATTATAAACTACATTAAAATATATCCTGTGCAGTGATGACTTAAATGTCTAAATAATTATACTGCTTATTTCGCAGATCATGGTCCAACACTGAGGTCTAATATGGATACAAGCTGTCTTTTTTTTTTTTTTTTTTTTTAATCAGCGATGGTTACTATCAAAATACTTAACTTTTTCCCCACCTTTCCTTTCTTCATAACAATAATATCTGGTACAAGAATGTCTTACCATTCCATTCCCAAAGTATTCAGTGAGTCTTCTCTATGCAAGCAGCAACACTTACTATTCCATTGGTTTTGTAACTCCCATAATGCAGTACCACAATTATGCAATTCTATGGCATTTTCCATTTGCTACCCCTTTTGATGATATGATGTTGGCAGAATGTCACAATTCCCTTCACCCTCATTTTAATCAGCCTGAACATCATGCCTGCCAGCATCTCCACTCACTTTACTGAATGAACATATGCATACACACAAATGGCAGATCCACAACCACAGACAGTGAATACAATGGAGAACTATGGCGCAAGCACTGCGTGCAGCAAAGGTGTAGAGCTTTTCACAGACATATAAATAAACAGTAAAGGCCAGGGCAGACTCAAGACTACTTAAATGGATTAGCAATACTGCAATAGTCAAACACATCTAGTCAAAAGGCCAATTGAAAACTAAATAGTGTAACATTCAGAATGTTTACATCTGAACAGAGATTCAGATTCAAAGTGAGAATATAACAGCCATTTATGGGCCAATGGGTGAATGTATCATAATTCAGCTTCTGCGTAACTCATGAACTTTCAGGGCTTGGAGTCTCTTCTGATTTGTCTATGACCAATGGCAGTATCCCGCTACGGCTATGGATGAGCATAAGTCACCAATGCATTACTCCAAGGAGAAGTGCTTTTCACAACACTGACCGTCTTTCCTTATTCTGCAATTGCAAATGGGTGCCTGGGTTCTGATCTCATCTTTGTGAAGCTAGCTAATTCAGGCAGCTGGATAACGTTATAAGCTCTTTCTTTTACTTTTAAGCAGTTGGCAATGCAAGATTGGGGAAAGTGCAGCAATAAGTAGCTTCACTTTATTACATCATTGTTTTCCTGTATGAAGCATCAAGTTTAGTTCCCACCAATGATTCACAATGAAATTATTTTCCTTCATCGGGAACAAGCTAAACCAGCTGCTGAGTGCTTTAGCACACACTGTCTTTTCAATTCTCTCTACAGTAGGTTCCACACTCTGCAAAAGTATTTCTAGACAAATAGGGCACCACATCTTACTCTAAATGTAGGATTCTGGTAAAGGTCTTCTTCACATCAGCCATGTCATTACCTCTCATGCAGCCATATCGTGTAACCTGAGCTACATTACTCTGTCCCTCAATCCTACCACTAACACTCTTCCTGTACACCTCATATGCCAGGTTCTACTGCACCAATCTATACTTCTGACTAATATAACATTTTGATTAGCATAACATCTTCCAACTACTCACAGACTCTTAACATCTTTCACTTCACTCAACATTTTTATCACTTCCCACTTAGAAAACATATCTGTAATTATCTCAAATACCTCACTTTCTAAATGAGCTGCATCTTGATTTATTCTAATGAACGTATACTGCCACTGTATACACTCTATAAAATGCAATTATTAGTTAACAAAACATTTTATGTATTTTCACTGGCCAGGATTTAGAAAAGTTTTCTTGCACTTGTGGAAAATGCTGTGTCAAAAAAAGGGCAGTTTCAGCAATCATAGCAAATCAGATTCAAAGACATGTTTACATTATCAGCTTAATTGTTTGGAGTTACTGTTATTGCTTATCAACATTTTAGCTGTGGCAATCTCCACTGGTAGTCCATGCATCGTGTTGACACAAGCACCACCATCCTCCATTCTCTCACAGACGCATACATTCAAATAAACATGGTCACACCCAATACCTCTTAAGTGTTCCTGATTACGCCTCTTACATTTGTCCTGTCAATCATAAATCACGGACAATTACAGTCTATTAATAATGCCAGATATTGCAGTTTCATAATTTTTATTCTTCAGAAAATGCTTTGCCCTGCAAAACCAGTTATTCTATTACCTATTTAAGTGTCTTAGAATAATATTTACTGAGTGCCCCTTCTCAGTATAACATGATTTTCTCATTGGTCTAGTATAGTTGAGAGGTATGGCAGGCACTCTCTCTTCACACACACACACACACACACACACACACACACACACACACACACACACACACACACACACACACACACACACACACACACACACACACACAAACATTCAGTATCACACCCTCCACTTGTTCTCATTCACAGGCACACACTCCCATTTATGCACAGACACACGTGCATACCCCTACTCTAACAATCCCCTAACAAACCCGCCTACTGCAACCACCCAGACAAGACACATACCCCCCACACTACCCCTCTGTAGACACTTACCTGAACTTACCTTTCACACAGTATCTTCCATTGACCTACAATGAAGGAACAAAGTTCTTTGTCCGTGTTCATTAACATGACGAGCCATGCTTATTAATACAGGTATTTCTGTAGGGGAGCATATGGCTAATTAGTGAAGGCTGCTCCACTAGCGTGTCTCCTTAGCATTCAGTACAGCCATGAGATGGCACCCCGCAGTGATTAAAGACCATACAGAATCATTGCAATGGGGCTGTCTATGAATTAAAAGGGCCATCAGCAGTGGAAAAAAAAATGACAGTGTTAGGGCTTTCTGCTAGAGGCAGCCCTTTCTGAATCCCACTTACCATATTCTCATTATAATCTCTCTCTCACTAAATGTAATTCTGACTTTCTTTGTATCCTAGATTGAGACTGAAATTGTTCACATATGATCAGTACTCTACCCCAGTAAACATATTTTAAATAAATAAAACAAAAAAGGCTAAAAATTACTAAAATTAATATATAATGGCAGTACATTTACAACAGCAGAATTAAATAATAAAAAACTGCTCTAAAACATTTTTACATACAGCAATAAGGTCATAAAATACACTTGTATAAGCAACTCATATTATAGTAGATGTGCATATAAAGAGATCACTGGAACATTACAAATCATGTAGATGGGATTCAGCCCTAAGCAGATAACAGCATATCCAGCCAAGCTTCCACAGCTTTGGACATTCCAACAAAAGGTCTGGCATCTTCCCTATACACAGGGCATCAGCAGAACATTGGTTACAATTTGAGAAGAATCCATGCCCTACTTTGTTCTTTTCTATGAAGGAGAAATGTTACCAACAAATATGCCTGTCATTCTGGCTGTAGGGGAGTTTTAAGCCAAGGCATTCAGACAGAATCTTCCCCTGTCAAAACTATAAAAACATAGGTAGAGCAATATACAGGGTTATTTAGAAACAAGAGTCTCAGAGAAACAGGGTATCGGGGTGGGGTCATGGGGTCACAGTGCAGCAGTGATCTCTATATATGAACATGTACTTATTTTGAACTGATCACACAGATATACTACATTCATCGTGGGGATCAGTGCATCAGTATAAATCATTGTAGATAAGATGATTACCAAAAGCAATACAAACTTACCGCAGGCCTACAGTGGGGGGGTGGGGGGTGGGGGGGGTAGTATGCTCTGCAAAAGTTCCATGGCAAAACGTCAATTCCTGGAATAAGAAGCTGAACTATAATACCTAGAAAAGATATAAATGGATGTCAAGGTGGCCGATTCCCGGATACTCTGGCCTGAGACATTCCTAAGGAAGGCTGTCACCCTATTAGAATGAACATCGACCTATCCTTCGCAAAGTTTTTTGATGGTAGTCATAACAAAAGCAATACAGTTTGCCAGCCAATCAGAAGAGGGAGTTCACACTCACAACCTCTGTTAATGTGGCCATAAAGATTTTGTGTAGTAGTTGCTAAATTACAAGTAGTTTACTTAATTATTACTAGTGAAACTGCACTGACAAATGAGGTTACGCATGTCTGCAGCTTATCTGTTGAATGACATGTTGTTACTTTTACTCTGCAAGGCTGCTCTGGATGTCATCCATTACTCCTTTGGTTTTCTTTGTGCCCTCCCAACCTTGTGCTTATCCAGTGCCATACAGGTGTGGCACTGCATATGAGCAGTTGTTGAGCAACTCGTTACAGTTTAGAGGCATTTTTTGGCTTTAGAATAAGAAGATAAAGGTAAAACTATTAGGAATACCACTGTTTCGCAGACTGATTATATAGAAACTGGAGTACTTCTTGTAAATAAATAAAAAAGGGTCTTATTTTATCCGGAAAGGTGAGGAGTCAGACTACTTATTGCAGGTAAGCAGAATTGGGGTTTTAAATGAAGTGTCAAAGTAACAGTACAATATTATGGCCAAAGCCGGTATGACTTCTTTCACTGTGCGTCTATTCATGGTACTTGACTATGGACAAAAAAAGAAAAGGTTGAAGTATGTTGCAGTGGTATAGCCAAATGAACATCCAAGCTTGAAATAAGGTGGATGTTACTTTCCTTTCTACCACTACATTTACAGAAATTGATTTTTTTGGAGCAGTATCCTTAAAACAGCAAAATATGGAGAAATCAGAGTCAACTGTACACATATTGGTATGTATTATAGGTCATTTATTTTCAGAAGGTTTGTACACATATTTTTGTGTCTCATTATATTCAGGGGTTTATCAAATCAAACCAGTCAATGACATTCTTTAAAAATAATTTTGCTAACTTCCAGAAATGGTGGATTAGAATTCAGACATGTTTCCTGTACGCTTATATGATACATTTAGATAATTTAATTATTAGTTAAAGTTTAAGCTATCAAACCAGTTGTCAAATCCCAAGAAAATGAACTGAACTAACAGTGAAAGTGGAGAAAATATAAAAGTCACTGAGTAATGTGACAAACCTGAGAAAATGTCACAAACTCTGAATAAAAACATTGATATACAGGCTGACTCATTAGGTGAGCAAAGCAAAAAGCTGATAATTTCTCCTCAGAAAGATGCCACAGAAACAATTAATGTCAGATACATAGCAAATTGACCCCACATTGGGCAAAGACACAGCACTGGTGAAGGAGTACAATGCTGAGGTTGTAATGGCACTAAACATTCAGATGCTACAGAAGAACTGAGTGGGAAAACAAGGTTTTGAAGAAAAAAAACATTATTTGCATGCACTGAACTTTAACTGTTAAAGAAGAAATATACTTATCAGGAATGCAGAGATTAATGAAAAATGTATGCATAACAGGATTTTAGAAAAAGGACAGGGCTGTCAAACACTTATATCCACATACATATATATATATATATATATATATATGTGTGTGTGTGTATATATATATATATATATATATATATATATATATATATATATATATAGACGCGCGTGTGTGTATATGCTTATTTAGATATATACATTCAAACACACACACACATATATATATATATATATATATATATATATATATAGTTATACATGTGGATGCAGATATATATGTGTATATATATATATATATATATATATATATATATATATATATATATATATATACACATATACATATATATATATATATATATATATATATATACACACACACACACACACACACATATATATATATATATATATATATATATATATACACACACACACACACACACACACACACACACAAAACTCACAAAATGGACTGGTTTGCATTTGGCTTAAATATGTAAACAGCACACACAATTTTTGTTCCCAGGTCAGTAACAGCATCCTATACTGGTTTGATAAAAAACATGAAGATTTAAAACACAAGTTTTATGACTGCTTCTGCACCCTGGTAACGCTTATAAGGTTGGTGTTTAGCATTCTTTTGTGCATAGCCGGCCTTAGGCATAGACCAACTAGGCGGCTCCTGTATTAGGGACGATTTTCCAGTATTTATTTGGTGTAGGTAGACTAGGATGGGGGCACCAGGTGGTGTGGTGGGGGGTGCTGTGGAGCCCTTTTGCCTAGGGCACCAGTTGACCTAAGGCCACTCCTGCTTCTATGATGATTACTGTGTTTAGATGAGTAGACCGTGAACTTAAGCTTTACTACCTATGACAAAATGTCATTTAAAGAAGTTAAAATTCACTGAGAAGGGTGCTACTCTTAGTAACTACTTTAGGTCTTCTGATAGCATCTATGGAAATGACTGAAAGATACACCACAAGACTTCTGTACAAGAAGTTGGACTTTACACTGTAAAACCTGTCTGATTTTCTGGGACCAGCAGATGAAGAATGCAAAACCGAAGGCACATGGGATGAAACTAAGTACAGATAAGACTGCGGTAGCAGCAACAAATTGGGGAAATCAGAAGAGCTGAGAATTGAGATAGAAGGGAAGATAGTGGAACAGGTTGACAGCTTCAAGTATCTGGGAAGGGTGGCTAATGAGAAGGGAAATCTGAACAAAGAGGTCAAAGCTAGAATCAGAGGGGCTACAGCCAACTGGCACAGTGTGTCATGTGCACTATATAACAGAAGAATGCCAAAGAAGCTGAAAAGTAAGGTGTGACCACTACTTCCATATATTACAGAAACCTGGGCAAAAAAAGGCAGAGCATATGAGAACGCTAGAGGTGACGGAAATTAAGTGCCTGACAAGGGTGGTAGGATGCACATTGTGGGACAGATGAAGAAACAAGGGCATAACAACAGAAGCCAAACTAGCTCCAATTGCAGAAAAGATCAGCGAGAACAGATTACGGTGGTAAGTGCACATGTGCAGAAAAGCAGAGGACAATCTGGTGAAGATGACTTGAGATGGACAGGAAGAAGGTAAGAGGAAACAACGGCAACCAGCAAAGAGGTGGATGAACTGTGTGACAGGAGATCTGCGACAGTCAGGCAGGAGTGTGGCACTAAATCGAGAGACATGGTGACAGTTAACACAACATCTTGCCCCATATAGAAAATGGGAAAAAGGGGGTTGGATGAGGACAATGATGATGAGTGGATGAGGAACTGTTAAATGCGTGTTTAATGCCTGTAATACAGGGATGAATGCAAGAGCCTGAGGATCTTCAGTCACCAGCAGGTGTTGGTGCCTTTCATGACAGTCTTCCCATTGAAGACATGGTCATTAAATTTAATGTATTTTTGAAGGAGACTATCCTTTGAGGGAGGGACTGAGGAGACAGACTGTTCGCCATCAGTATCATACGTGGGGGAATAAATCTTGTCTGGATTATGCAACGTTTTGCTTTTCCATTATCCAAGTCAGATGGCCATTCTGGGAGTAATGGTGTCATACACAGAGGAAGATGGCTCCACAGGGGAAAGTATCAGTGTATTTGTCACTTATCATTAATTAAAGATAGCTGGGGCAAGTGGGTGAGGGGGTAGGTATTCCCTGGAGAGATATCTGCCAAGAAGGTATTATCATGAGAAGCTGAGATGGTCAGCCTTCTTTGCTGAATTAATAACATCTTGAACAGGAACCATGTGTTCTTAGACATAAAGCACCAATAAATCCAAACAGGCAGGGCCACTCCTTCATCACTTCTGCTTTGAGATAGCCCTCTCCAAGCACCTGGTAACGGACATCTGGAAAATATGCAGAAAAATTATCTACCAGTGCCTGGGAAATAGCTGAAGCTGCAAATCCACAGTCAAGCATCAAATGGGAATTTGCATACATTCAAGAGACCAATGGAGTTATTTATAATTGGATTTCTTGGGTTTCAGTAGACAAGTGAATAGCAGAGAGTAGCTACTAGTTGCTTCTTGATGATTTATCTAGACTCCAATTGGCAAAACCAGTACTTTCCACATAATTTAATTATTTACACTTTGTTGTCCTCTCTAATCCCACTAGGCCAATTGCATCTTTCTAAAGTAGACCCAAGGTGGTATTCATATTGATTGGGGGGAATATGGCTAGGACCAGGGGAACTCCCTTATTCTTTTGATAAGTAGTGTGAGATCTTTTTAATATCTCATCTGAAGTAGACATTGCAACAGCTTCACCTCTTATTTCTTTTTTTAGTTCTAGAAATATCAATTAGTTTATTTGTGTATGTTGTGTATTGTGAGGGCCAGCCTAACACACCCAGTGTTTAATGGGAGCAGTAGCTCCACCTCTTCATAACTATTTGCTACTTTTGGATTATCAGAGGCAAGTTTAAAGATATTTTGTGAATACGGCTTGGCTACAGTCACTTCCTCCTTAACCTACCACTGACACATGGCTGCATAATGTAAGTTTTTTTTTGTTTGTTTTATTCAAATAACTGAATTCACAATTTCTACCTTCAGCTCAGTAGAATGAAGTTGTGTGTAGTCTTGTTTTACTGTCTTGCCCTTTTGAACTTGTTTGCCTGGTTTAACACATCTTGGAATCTGTCATCTGGTTTTACTGTGGCTTCATATAAATAATGCATCTGTTTTTATGCCACATTTAACAATACAGCAGTTACTTTATCATGTCTCGTTTTGTACAGTTTTGAAATATGGCTATCCACTTCCTCTGATGTGAGCCAGGCAGGGAATCTTCACGACACCTTTCTTATTTCCTGTGTGCTTAAACTTTTGTGTTTTTTGTTACTCCATTATATGCCTCTCTTGCACACTACTTGTGCTGACAGCCTTTTTTGAAACTCCAAAACCAACTTCTCTCTGAAATCACCTCGACTGTAGTCTTCTTTTACACTGGGAAAAATGTAACTGCAACCACATAAAATAACAGCATTAAGTTTACCCATCACTTTACATTTCTTTGGAATATAAACAATATGCCTTACTGCCAATACAAGTAATTTGTTTCTATGGACCAGGAGGCAGTATGAATCACTGCACTTCCCTTTACTTAAGTATCAAAGGCAAACCACAAACACATACAGTGAAAATGAAGTACTCTTACAGTACAAATTCTGGAGGTGCTCCACAGACTAGATACATCATATTCTAAGTATATAAACAAACACTACATGCTGATAAAGATTCAATTGGATGAATTCACTCTTATTGGATGAGCAACATTTCTACATCTGCAAACACTTTTAGTCAAAAAGCAATGCTGAAACATCAACTGTCTAAAATCTAACATTTAGAGATGGTAACATCTGAAAAGGAACTTAGATTCCTGTTGAAAACAGTATAAATATATGAGAGTCAACGTATGAAAGCCATAGAATTTCCTTTGTGCATAATTCATGACCCCTTTCCCCTGATTCTTCCTTGATCTGTGGTCATCTTGCACTCACTGTCTGGACCAGTTACAAACCACAATTACATTTCTGTGATGAGAACAGACTCGTACAGTCATTGTGAATCTTCCCTGATACTGCAACCACAAATGAATGCCTGGCCATCAGATGTCATCTTAGAAAAGTCTTAGTCACTATTTCAGCCTGCCAAATGACTTTTTAATGTTTCGTTTAAGATGCCAGCAATTCCATATATTTTGTGGAAAGTGACAGATCAGCAGGAAGGCAGTCTAGAAATGTTTATTGGTCTTTGTTCCTGTACACTGCTAATTCTATTTTGTCTCCCACAAATGACTGCTCTTAGTTTGTAGTTTATTTGTTAAGAATCTTGGGATCTTTATCTCATGTCCTTCCCTCAGTTTCATCAGTCTTCACTTGTCATGGTTTAATGACCCTTCTACCATACCTCTCAATCTCTCTTAGCCCAATAAATCAGGTCAAAGCCAAAAATAATGGGGGGACAAAGGCCCAAAAATAGGGACAGATTTTAAATCCTGCTCCTATACATTTAGAAAGTGGTTAGAATCACAGGTTTTACATTACTATATATTTTCTGAAGTATATGAATTCTGAAACACAAATGTCTGTCATTTAGTATCATTGTCAATTCTCAATGATTTGCCAAAAAAACACAAATGTTATGAGGAACAGATCAAAAATAAAAGGAAAAAATCTGGACATTTTGTGAAAATCTGGCCAGTTGAGAAGTATGCCATCTACTGGCTGCCTGACTATAATGGCTCTTGGGTTCATCTTTGAAGTACCACACTGGGTTATATCTGTACTATTTTGGGTTTTCAGTACTGCCACTGTCACTACTGTCTTAATGTCTACAAATCCTTCAAAAGTCCCATTTTATTCCCTAGTCACAACAGTACTGCGAAGCCTGCCTAGTAACACCCCAAACAAGGTGTCACTAACATTAAGTGAGATAAACTTTGGGTGGGCATGCCATGACAGTGGTGGTACACTGCAGCAGCAGAAGAGAGGACAAGCTCTGATTTGCCATTTCATTATATCAGGACTTTGCAATTACTCATTAATCAATCCACAGCCCATTCCCCTGATAAAGTTCTGCACGCGCTCGTGTGCGCACCTGCATGCAAGCACACACACACATGCATGCACACACACACAAAAACACACATTCTCTGCTGCAAACACATAATTCTTCATTAAACATGCTTTCTGTTGCTGTCAGCCCTTTGAGGGTCTCACATCAAGAAACCAGTAAATCTTCCTCCCCACAAACAAATCACATCTGCACACTGCCTGTTTTTTCTTTCTTTCTTAACTTCTTTATGCAACATAGAAATTACACACTAACAGGCTTACATTCAAGAAACAGCATAGACAACCTATTGAAATGCTGCCTTGTTTGTTTTCTTGTTTTACTTTTTATTCAGCTAAAAATAAATCACACAGTCATAACTGAACTCTTTCAGAAGCAACTTACTTAAACAGTACAGCCAATAAGTTATCATCACCAAAAGGAAAAAAGCAAAACTTCATTTTGTACTGTAAGGTATGCCTTCCCAAAAATACTGGGTGGGATCTGCTCCCAACAACCCTGTAATGTAATCAACAGTTGACTCAAGGATGTAGAGCCTAGAAAAGGGTCACCTCAAGGACGGAGAACCTAAGAAAAGGGTCTCCTTGAACAAGAAAACAAATATGTGGAATAACAATACCCCCAAATCTATGGATAGGTGCAAAAGCGCGTTCACATATGCATCATCTCCTTTAAGCAACCTTACTTCATCTAATTCATTTTTGTTCCTGACTTCACATCAATTCCTCCCCCCTTTTCTACCTTGCTACCTTATTCTTAATCATACTCAGTACTGCAAATTCCTATCTTTGACTCGCTGTCTGTCTCACTTCTTATCCAACACACTCACGACTCTCATCAATCTTAACTGTGCCTACCATCACACTAACTCCTACACATCTTTGTTTCTAACTTTATAATTTTGTTGGCTCTCCATCCCATCACAAATAAAATGTGATTCCCCACCTTAACTACTCTACCTCTTCTACTGTTTGTTCTCCACACAGACTATCAAATGACTCTTGTATCCAAAATTACCTCACTTTTTAAACAAGTCTATCCAAAATTCCTCACCAGAAATTGCTCCACACTTATTTAGCAGCTCACCTACTCTACTTTAAATACAAAATTATTACCTGTCCTTGCTACCAATCCAGAGCAAAGCAAAAAAAATAAAAAAATGCCATTATAAAACCACTTAATTCTTTCCAACATTCTGCAAAAATTAAACTACGTGGTGGTGTACACTCGTACCCAGGCCTGCCTTCCATCTATACCTCCTCTCACCCACATCTCCTCTGCTCCCCTCTAACAACTCCAAACAGCTATATCCGCTAGCCCAAACACATATGAAGTTTCTCCTCTTACAAAAACAATGCCAAATTCAATAATGCAGGGCTACTAATCTCCTACACCGAATTAAATGACCACAAACTCCTTTGTATAATTGTTCTATACATCCCCTGAAAACAATTTATCAACCCTTGAAGACATTCTTTACTGGATCTCACACAACAGCTTACTACTTCTCAACTCGCTATGACAATCCCAGAACGCCAGTCCCATTCTTGATTGGATTCTGATCTCTGACCCTTGCAACCACACTTCAAGAGGATCCCTTCCTGAATCACTTAGTGATCACTGTCCTTCATATGCTATCTATATCAAAATTCCGAACACAGAAAACACCGAATGTCAAAACGTCGAACCCAAACCATCGAATGTTGAAAATAGCAAAGCCCCAGAACATCGAAATCTTACCTAGGGCAAGATTTCAGTGGGCAGTTCCGTGGCTTCGCTATTTCCTCCACTGTGGTGAGAGAGTTACGGACGTTAGGGTGCAGGTTAAGGTTAAGTGGATAGCTAGTAATATATGTATGGTGTAGTGTAGGGTTGTGTTTGGTTAACTGTATGTGTGTGTATTTATTACTTTGTGTATGGTTTCGTAGGGTATGTGTGCGATAGTTACGGACCTTAGGGTTAGGGTGCAGGATAAAGTAAGTGGATAGTTAGTAATGTATGTGTGGTTTAGTGCGGGGTTGGGTTTTGTTAACTGTGAGTGGTTTATTTATTTTGGTGTGCTTGTGTTGTGTGCATGTTTCTTAGAACAGCGAATATTTTCCCTGGGAAAAAAATTTGCTATTCTGAGCGTTAGATGTTTGCAATATTCGAAATTCCAAGTTCGAACATATGGTGTTCGACATCTTGGAATTTCGAATATATGATATAGACCCGCTATCAGACATATTAGTCTCCATACCAAACAAGTATACAAAAATGCATGCAATTTCTCAAGGTTTAGCCCTGAATCATTTTTAGCTGCTCTTAACTCATTTAACTGGCTTGTTCTAAAAGCCTTGCTGTTAGATGAGGTGGTAGAAAGGTTCAATTTAACTTTTTTATGCATTCTAAACTGACCTGCATCACTATGTAGGGAGAAACAGAGAGACTAAAGTCTAACTTTGCCCCTTGGTTCACTAATCAGAGAAAGCATTATGCAAAATAGAGACAAGGGATGGAAAGAGTGGTAAAAACATAAAACTCCACAAAACCTACAGCACTTTAAAAAACTTTGTAATCTTACTAAAAGGCAAATCAGCCTTAAAAAGAAACAACAGTATTCTGATTTGCAAAACAACCACAGATATGACACAAAAAATTCTGGTCATTCAACCATCCATCCACAATCCTTTTTTCCCCATTTCTGCATATGAGTCAGAGTGTCACTTCAATAGTGACAATCCTCTAGAGAAAAGGTTTACACTGCCAGGTGGTTAGCCCTGCCCCATTAAACACATTTTACACCCAGGAACTAACAATGCCTTTAACCGTTGTCCCAATAACTCCCCCTTACAAACAGCCACCAACTTTAACTTGTACTTCATTTACAGCATTGCTGCCCTCACCAAAGAATTCTTTCCTGACTCATGTCTACCCCATCAACTAATACCTCTATCCTCCAACTAAAACCAGTTGCTACCTTCTTCATATAAAAATTAGTATCCAAACTTAAACCCTGCTCACAGTCTGCACATAACCTTTCTTAAGAATACCTCAAGATTGCTACTAACACCATTCCACATCTGGACCCCAACCTTATAAACAGGTCAATACAGGAATCATACTCCTACCATTGGAAAAAATGCCATATCATCCCTCTCCACAAAGGTGGCACTTCTACCAAGATATCCAATCTAAAAACCTATTGGCATCTTATTCCTGCTGTCAAAAATATTGGAAAAATGTTTCCATAAACAACTACTCCAGCACATCTTAAAGGAATAATTACTAGCCAATACTCAACATGGTTTTACATGACCATTGCACAACTGCCTTCTACTGATTACAGACAACATAAATAAAGTCCTTTACATGCAACCTGAGCTATGCTTACACCTGCCTGAAAAATCAACTTCAATAAAGAACTTTAATCCCAACAGAGTATTTTTCCTCAATTGGAACCATTTTTTTTTACCCATTTCTCAGAATCCACTGAGACGAACATAGGACACTAGTACAAACAGAGAAAACCTCACATATGAACAAGAAAGGATACTCATTTTATTTTGGTAGGTTATGCGTTACTATTGATTCAGTCGTGATAATTAGCCTTTACACTTGTGCACGTGTCTGTGCATATGTCCATATATATATATATATATATATATATATATATATATATGTGTGTGTGTGTGTGTGTGTGTGTGTGTGTGTTCACGCGCGCACACACACAGACACACCAACTCCACGGTCACCAAATGCAGAAAAAAAATGAAGTATCTAAGAAACTTTCAATCATTGCTGGTGCAATAGTAGAAACCACTGTACCAGTGATTTATTACAGAAAAAAAAATCAATCATTTATTTATATATTTTACATTTGTTTACCAGGGATATCCAACTGGGCCAGTGAGGCCCTGGGAGAAAAGCTCCATTAAAAAAGACATTACAAACAATACAAGAAATTGATAACAATCAAGAATATATAACTTTGGTAAATATTGGTAGTGAACAGTTTATACACAAACAATAAAAAATGGACAGTAATGCGAAGACTGGTAGAGAAGGGGTGAAGGCTGCCAGCCAAGTAAAATAGAATTTGATTCATAATTCTGGCATTTGTAAATATAAATATAAAATGCAGGCTTGTTTCTTAAATGAAAGAAAACACTGTAAAATGTGAATTTCAAGATTGCTGCAACACTGCCATCTGGTGTAAGGAAAACTAAGCCAAGCATTTCAAATGTTCTTTGAAATTAAAATTATGTTTTGTATGTCCTTTGAAGTTAGAATTTGGAGTTGATGAGTCTGGAGTAAGCATCCTGCTGATTGTTTTAAGGCTAAAGTTAATGACCAGAATTTACATTTGGCATGTCCTTTATTGCTCTAAGTGTAAAATAATGTAAATGCAGTTAATGTGTAGCCTGGGAACTTCAGGAAGGGGGAAAAAGATGATGTAATGTTTATCAAAACTGGAGTTTCAATTTATACAGTGAGAACCAGAGATTGTTAAGCATTTTGATCTTGGATATCCTACTTATCAGCACTTTGTCTGTCTTAAGTAAGTTATCTTAGAAGTGTGTTTTCTTGTAGAAATGGCTAGGACTATAAAGATTAGACTAAGGTTTTTCTGTTATGTCAGAACTGTACTACTGATTTATTTTAAGTTTCTGTGTGATCTCTGAACTCTTGAACAGCACTGTGGTGTAGTAGTATTGTTGTGTGTTTTTAGTATTTATTATTAAATATTTTAAAAACCTTTTACCTGTGGCTGGTTTATGTAGAGATAATTAAGCTCTAGAGTACATTGCATGCTTACAAGTGATCCTGTAATAAGCCCTTCCAAAGCCTTAAGATTGCTTAAGTTACACTACTATTGGATAGTAATATTGTACAGTAATAATTGGACACCCTTTTAATGGCCTTTGGGTAGCTAATAATTATTAGCTGGTGGTGGCAGTAATTACTACCGTATAGTCTTGGTATAGGGTCACAGCTGGAGAATCTGTGTCAGCCTTTCCCAGGAGAGTCTGTGAAGTTGTATAAATACTTATCTCAAAGTGTGTGTGTGTGTGTGTGTGTGTGTGTGTGTGTGTGTGTGTGTGTGTGTGTGTCAGCTACTTGGGCAGGGACATGAAGCACTGGTTGGACAGAGAGGGTACTGGATGTTAGCTTGCCAGCTAGGCTGATATCTGGACCCTATAGCTGTGCCAGTGGGGAGTCTTACTGGGGACCTGGGGAGCAGGGAGCAACCAGCCCCAGACTGACTGTGATGTCTGTGTGCACTTAAGGGAAATTGTACTTTACTGTATTTGTTATCCTTTCCTCTTATATGAGATGCTCTTTCTGGTGTTAGTGGTGAGGATTGAGGCTCCTTGATTGCTGGGCCAGGGACAGGCGTCACAAGTAATATAAAGTAGAAAAAAAAAGAAAGCTAACAAACTAGCATGAAATAGCTTGTGCCATCATAGAGAAATGACTGATCAGTATCATGGTTTTGGTGGTAAATATTTAAGATATACACATATGGTGTATGAACAAGAATATGGCTGATTGTTGCTATGCTAGTGTTACTTGTTCTAAATAGTGACAGCTAAGGCAATATTGAGGTGAAGTACAAGGAGGAGGGAATATGATGATATGATGAAACCATAGAAAGCTTGAGATAAGTAGATAAAAATAGGTGTAGTAGTGAGCTTAAGATAGGTACGCAGAAACTGGAATTCCGTGATAGTTTGGATATTAGAATTTAGTAAGGAAACAAATATTTAGGTTGTAAGAACAAGGAAGGATAGAATGATCAGCCTGGATTAGTGCAGGAGCAAAGCCAGTTTTTGGTTAGGTGTTGCTTAAGCAGTAGTTTAAATTTGGATGTGTTGCTATAATTTAGTATTGTCTGAGGCATGGAATTCCAGGACTTAGATATCTGGTGGGAGAATAGAGAGTTACCATAACAATTATCAGATTTAGTTACTTGGAGTAGTAGTTTGTTGGAGGATATTAGTGGCTTGCCACTTAAGTAGGGCTGTACTAAGCGCTTGAGTGCCGGACAGCTGCCTGGATGGTGGAAGATGGAATGAATGAAAGTTAGTTGGTTGAAGGACAGGAGATTGGGTAGTTCAATCAAATCTAGTTTATGAAGTGCTGTGCAGTGATGTGATATGTAAGGGGGGTTAGCAGTGAATCTTGCTACTAGCAAAATTAAAACAAAACAGGTAGTATATTCAATGAACTCAAACCTGATTCATGGGACAGTTGATCAAATTGTACGAAGTCAAGATTGGTGTTAAGGAGGGGCAAGGGATTCCTCTAAAGGTGTTGCTGGGACTCAAAGATGCTTTGTGTGGTCATAATCAAAATATATTTGTAACAAATGCCCAGCTCCTTGCGGGGCTGGAGGGTGCCAAATTTGATGAATGTGACTTGTGCCAGTAAAAATGTGGTTTATGTGGCTTAATACACAGCAGACAGTTTCTTTTACATTTTTATAGCAGTAAAAAGGGACCATACATACCAGCATTTACAACATTTAAAAGTATACTATACAATGTAATTAATAATTCTGGACATGAATATTGCTTTTTGTATTGAAGGTTGCGCAGGAAGGTATCAGAAGAGGTGATTCTAATAAACTAAATTTTAGAGAAATTCTATTTGCTGTACTACCTCTCTTAACTGTAAGAAACCTGAGCTTAATGAATGTTTTTCTCTTATTGGCTTTTTCTGCATAATATATATATATATATATATACATATATATATATATATATATATATATATATATATATATATATATATATATATATATACATGTAAATGAGTGCGTGTATATGTAGGCATATACATGTACAGAGATAGAGGGAAGGGGGACCAGAATGCAGCACAGGCCCCTTTAAGAGCTTATGGGGCACACAATGGCCTCTCTGCTAAACAAACAGCAGGTGTGTGCGACCGCGAGGGAGAGTGGACACTTCAAATGATGTGAAACTGTCAAAGAGGGGCTTAAGGGTAAAGGCCTGGATCCCAACAACCTGTGACAGGGATGTGCGGAGAAAGCCACATTGTTTCAAAATAAATGGATGCAAAAAAAAGAGAAGCTTGTGTGCTGAATCTCTGAAACAATAACAATAAAAGGACGGAACCTGGTTGCTCACTTTTAGGTTAGTATCTTTATTAAAAGGAAAGGACCTATAAGAAAACGCTTCTGTTTTGTTTTCGGGGGATGGGGTGAATGCAGAAGCCTGTTTCCTACTCAAGAACTATGGAAGGCCAAGATGTGCAAAAGTATGAAATGAGCACATACAAATTAAACAGGACTGAGTTCTGAAAGATGAAGCAATCTTTTAACACCACAATGACCAACTGGTTTGCTCCATATGAACATACATTTCTATTACTGCCCCTACAGCATGTATACAGTTTCAGAACCTACCAGAATTAATCACTGATGTTCTTTGTGGTACAAACTGGAGTAAAACAGCCAAGTTAAACATTTTTAGCAACGGGAAATGTTCACTGCAGACATAATTAACATAATGATCCCAGCTTTCAGGAGGGTTGATTGCCTCTGTAAATAACTCATCAACTACAGAAACTTTGAGAAGTCAAAATGTAGTATTTAAAAGCAAAAGGGGGCGGAGGTTCTTAAATAAATAAAATTATGTCATCATTCATCCTAAACTCTCCCGCCTTTTCACGTACATTGGTGCGGGGTACTAAAAGTAAATTACTTTAATAAATAAACCAACAGCTGCATTAAACGTGCAAAATGAACTTGCATCTGGAAAAAAAATACAACAAAGGCAGCATGATGACAAAACACTGTCAATGGTGCAACACTCAGAACACTTCCTTTTAACACTGGAGGATCACAGGGCTGTGGGGTTTGATTCCTACATCAGATGCTTACATTCATTTTCCAGTTTTGACACTGAATTGCAGCATGTTGTCCTTCTTATAAGACATTAGACTGAGGGCCCATCTACCAGAGATGATGGTAGTTCAGGTGGATGTAAAAAAAAATCCCAGAACACTTATTAAAAAGAATAGGGACATTTCCCCAGTGTCCTAACCAGATTTTCCCTAGTCAGTATGAAATTCATCTCTGTCTCCTCTGAAGAGAGGTTACTGGATTAGCAAGACTAACACTAAGTAAGTAAATAAATGAATAAATAAATGCTTGATTAAATACTTAAGAAAAACATACCTTTAAATAATAAAAATTATACATTTATTTGTATGTATTCAGAAACCACAACAAACCACTACATATTCATATCTCTCAAGTGTACCTCATTACAAGGAACATTTGAGCCTTAAAAAGTCCATGTTATTCACAGTTCCACATTGAAAGGTCTGTTGCACTACTGGGTGTTAAGAATGTTTTTTTACGGATATATGTGGTTAATAATAATGAATTATATTAATTCAACAAAAGAACTTTCTAGAGGTATAAACTAACACATTTTAACCACAATGTGTACATTCTAGTCAAAAACGATAGGTAAATTGTTAGTAAGTGTTCCATATTTACCCACTTGTACCATATTATGAGCAGTAGTTTTCCACATTCTGGAGATGGAAGGCTGGTTGAGAGCTGTGAATGTGTTATGCTATGTAATTCTTCACTTACAAAGGAAGAGGATCCCAAAGGAAATCTACAGAGGTGGCACCATCTTCATTTGTAAAACGCAATGGAAGGAATGGCAAAAGACAAATTTAGGAGTGTTGTACTGGAGACTGAAAAACTTGCATTCCAAAAAAAGTTGCAGAGCACAGGCCTGATGGATACGACATGACAGACTATGGGGACTAAAATTTGAGTTTACAAAGATTCCCAAAATTTAAAAATAAACAATGTAACAAGTATAAATCATTACTCAGCACTTTCCACAAATAACCAACCAGGCTTACATTTAACAATGTAAGAAAGTTTTTCTTATTTCCATTTCTGACAGATTTAAGAACTTCAAACATGAACAATTCCTCATTCTAATCTCAGGCACTCTCAAAATTCAAACTTCTGCTTATCACCATTTTAGGCCTCCATTTGTGAGTGGGTCTATATTAAATTATTTCTCTACAAACTTAGTAACACCAAATTACTACTCAAATGCAGAGATAGAGACTGGTCA
This sequence comes from Protopterus annectens, assembly GCF_019279795.1. NCBI lineage: Eukaryota > Metazoa > Chordata > Ceratodontiformes > Protopteridae > Protopterus > Protopterus annectens. The sequence goes on from NC_056735.1 coordinate 369,804,927, forward strand.
GCTTACCATACAACCAAAGATAAATTAGACCTTGTCACATATCAACAGTTACAAAATCTAGCTAAGAAACAAATAAAAACACATAAGCAAACATACTTCCAAACATGCCAACATAAACACCTAAACAACCCCCAAAAATTCTGGCAAAGCATTAACTACCTCCTCAGCTCAGGGCATACCCCAACCCCTGCACTAGTCACCTCAAACAATTCTGACCCTGTGGCAACTCAATTAAACTCTCACTTTATAAATACAATCACCTCCCTGCTGGGCAGCCAGCCAAATCAACCTCTTACTCTTCCCACTCCCACCTCAGATCATCCCAACCCCTTCACTTTTACTCCCATTCAAAGCAGCTACATAAAAACACTCCTATCTGAACTAAAACCCTGCTGTCTTGCAGCAGGCCAATTACCCAATGAGTTTCTAAAAATTGCCACCCCTTCAATTGCCTACTCCATATCTATCTTGATCAACCATTCCATCACAGACCCACATGTCCCATTTCTCTGGAAAATATCACACATCATTCCATTCCACAAAGGTGGACCCTCTAAAGAGCTAAATAACTACTGTCCCATAGGCATCCTCTCCCCTCTTGCCAAACTCTTAGAAAAATGCATCCACAACTGACTCCTCAACCACTTCCTTAATCACAACATACTATCAACCTCTTAACATGGCTTTAGACCTAAACATTGCAGCACTAGCACTGCCCTAATGACCTTCACTAACACCATTCAACAACTCATAAATGAAGGCCAGCTAGTGTCACCTACCTTCCCGGATATGTCCAAAGCCTTTGACATAGTTTTTCACCAACTACGTCTCAACAAACTCTCAACTCATGGCCTCAGTTCATCATCCCTGTCCTGGTTCCACAGCTATTTTTCCAGTTGTCACCAAGTCACCAAATGGGAGGACAGTCTCTCCCCCCTACTCCCCATTTCAGTTGGTGTACCCCAAAGCTGCATACTTGGCCCTCTCCTCGACAGCATATTTGCAAACAACCTCAGCTTTGCAACTCAACTAGCCTCCATCGTCCACAGTACGCCTATGATTCTACACTTATCTGCTCAGCCCCCTCACCACTGGAACTTCAAATAAAAATGCAAACTTCTTTTCAGGACATAGAAAAATACCTCACTGAACATCAACTCATACTGCCCTAACAAAACTAAGATAATAATCTTCTGAAATAATAAAGCCAAACCTTACCAGTCCCCTCTCACTATCCTCTCCTCGGAACAGTATCAAGAATACACAAGCCAGACCAAACTTATAGGTGTCACAAAAGCACAAAAGATAATAATCTAAAATTTGATAAACATATTTCCCTGACAATCAAAAAAGTACACTCCGAACTTGACACCCTCTATAGGGCCAAAACATACCTCACTGACAGCACCAGACTGGCCACTGCTCAATCTCATTTGCTTTAAGCCTTCCTCTATGGATCCCATATATTTACAAACCTGTGAAAAACTGACCTTAACCTAGAACCCTGCTACAACAAAACTGCCAAGTTTACCACTGGTCACCTATACAGAAGTCACCACTACTCAGTCCTCTCCCAGCTCAACTGGGTAGAACTCCCTAACCTGTTATTATTCAATCAACTCACCGTGGCCCACAAATTAGTCCACCAACCCAGCAATTGCCCTGCTCTTGCTAAATTAGTCCAACCTAGTATAAATCTCAGGTCACTTAGCTCCTCCAACAAACTAATGCTAAAAGTTACCCACTCCTGCAACTACTATGGCCACTCCCCCTCTATTCTCACAAAATCGCCAAACTCTGGAACACTGTTTCTCAGCCCATAACAAAAAATCCTAACTATCATGAGTTCAAACAACTCCTAAAGGACTACCTAGCCAATCATTGGCTTTGTTCCTGTCATACTCCAGGTTGTTTGCCTACTCCTAACTACATCATTTAATTCTTCTCCATCTAACTCTAGTCGTTATAACGTTGGCTACTATCCTTCCCACTTGTCTCTCACAGTAATGCTAGTATCCTGCATTTTCTTTCAGCATCTTGGACCTGGATTCATAAACAATACTGATGTTCATGTATAGCTACTGTTGTGTCACTGTCCTCTGTATATTGTGTCTCCTTAATGCTTCACTGTACATGCAGTGTGCTCTTAACATTGTTACTTAAATTGTAATGGTTCTGTATATAATTAATATTGTCAGTTTGTAAGTAATGTTAGTTTCTTTAGCATTTTACTGTTTTGGAGCTTTACTCCCCGGGCCTCCGCAGAATATGGGCTCCTGGCCCAGTTGAACATTACCCGGTAAACAAATGTAATAAATAAATAAAAATAAATAACACATTACTGGGTATTCTTCCAGTCATTACTTGGGAAAGTAGGAATGTACTGAGCAACAGAGACAAAACTGCATTTTTTAGACTGTCACACAGTGCAGTACATTGACAGTACATTGACAGCAACTTACACTAGGCTGCACATGTTAAGTATTACAACAGCAGCTATGCTAAATACCCGCTGCTAGTAAAACAGTAATGTCAGAGAAGCATTCATTAAATATGATGTACTTAATTTTGCAGTTTTGTTCATGGGTAGTTAACTGCTGCCTTGAACATGCAGCTTTAGATTTTTCCTTAGTACAATTGCAAGACAAATACTGGTTTCTAGGGAAATTCCAGGTAGTAGTACTTCTTTTTTCTTTTCCCAGTAAGGGGTCACCACAGCAGATCACCTGTCCGCTCATGATTGGCATTGGAGTTTTATGGGGTCAAGTTGCCAGCCCAGTGCCCAACCTGCCACAGAAGGCACGCCCAACCTGCCACAGAAGGCACACACACCCACGCACGCACTCACACCTAATGCCAATTTAGAGTGTCTGATCCACCTACAGCATGTCTTTGGGATGTGGGAGGAAACTGGAGCACCCGGAGGAAACCTACGCAACCACAGGGAGGACATGCAGACTCCATACAGAAAGCACCCCAGCCGAGGATCGAACCGGAGAGCCTCTTGGTGTGAGGTGACAATGCTAACTGCTGCATCACCGCAGCCACGCTAGGTAGGGAAATTCCAGGTAGTAGTTACTAGTATTCAGAGGATACCTTCTAACAGGATTATGAAAAATGGTTTTCTTTATGAAAACAGGGTATAAGAGAGATTGGTAACATTCTTAGTACAGTTTGGAAATGCACTGCTGTTTAATCAAATATCATCACAAGAAACAAAACATACCACCCAGCCATTCGATCAAATATGTGCCACAGTAATCCATTTTTTTTTTCCAAGACTCCAAACCACTACGTTCAACAAAATTTGTCAGTGCACTTTTTTAAGATCAGATGCAGTTTCTACCAAGTCAGGTACTCCAGGTATACAAACAAACAGAACTGTACATGCAGCACAATGGAAAAGTGTTATAGAAACTGAACACATATCCTCAAGAACATGTAAGTAAATCTGAAAAAGATTCTTCTCTTCAGAAACTGAAGATATTTGAGTGCTAAATAAGAATATGATTTAAAAAATACTTAAAAAAAAAAAATCACTTAATATACCTCAACTCGACAAGTCCTGTCTGGGTGAAAATCCTTACTGTATATCATGACCTGGAATAATGATGATGTTACTTAAGTTATGAAGTGAACTTTCCACACAGCATCACATGAAAAAGAAAATCAGCTGCTCCCTGGCTTTAAATATCGTTCAGGACCTCTATAACATTAAAACGCTTTGTAAGAAATACATGGCCTTTTTGTAAAAGTATGTCAGACAGAACATGTGCTACAAAGATTACAAAGTGTGACAACAAATTAATACTTTCCACTAAGGTCAAAACACACGAATTTAACACTTATAAATCAGAGTCTTATATACCATTCTACGGATACAGCTGCAAGCAGACGGTGTCATTTTGACCTCCAAGTGGAATATAGTAGGACGTGAAGTATAAAACAAACCCTCCACAGCCACATGAACTCTGCCCCCATTTCAGGATTAGCAGTCAAGCATAAAACCAGCGTACTCAGCTATGTATGATGTTCTCTTAAGATTCAATGCACCTCATACTCAGAAACTTAAGCAAATGTTGCATGCCTACAGAATATGGACATTTTAAAAGAAAAACACATTTTTAATATACTGCTGTGTTCTCATGCTGTCCGAAGACAGAACAATGCTACTTACTACAGTCTTTAGGATTTAAGATAAATAATCAAGAAGAAAACACAAGACCCCTAACCGGGAAAAGCCGAAAGATACAACAACAACAACAATCCCCTGTAGGCCAAGTAAAATGCAGCCAGCATCAAAATGTAATCCACTTTCTCTGCTAAACCACTGAGCTCACTCCAAAGTCCCTTGCATTTTATTTATAAGTTGCATTAGGAAAAAAGGTAAATACAACATTAAAGGTGTGGCCTAGAATATAAATAATAATGTATGACAAGCTACACTAGAACATTGTGGTTGGAAAAAAAGACCACCATACACAATAGATATTGAATGTGGATAGTGTTTAATGAAGTCCCGAGCTCCAGTTAACAGTCCTTCACTAGCTTTTACAACAAACTTTTAAAGACTGTTCTAAAATCATCATTTGTTTCAACCAAATAAAGCAATCCATTCACTATAACGTAACCAGTGTCCTTTGCTAAAGTTGGAAATTAGTCGTCCAACATAAGTCAGTCGCTGCTTTGTACTCTAAAATACCTGAACCCTCCAAGGTACAAAATCCAATCCCTGTAATAACTGAAACACCCATATTATATTACAGACCATTACTCTACACATTGCCAAGGAATTCGGCTATACAGTGCAGATCTCCTGCCGTACTGAGTACATTCACTTCATTAACCTGAACTATCAAAAGGCAAACTGTGCAAACCACCTCTGCATGAATACATTTAGCTAACTGTTCTAAATAATGACAAAACAGAGACAGAGGAGTAAAACGGCAAAACTCCAACAAAGTTACAAACACAGTATTTGGAACACATGTAGAGGTTAAAGACTCAATGACAACAGAAGTGTTTCACGTATAAATCAGTACTAAAGCTAACACAAAAGATTACAGGGCAGAAAACATGTTCTATGACCCAAGTGCATGCTGCTCTCCAAAGGGATTACTTATAGCATTCTGATGTTCTAGCTCTGAATTTAGTGGTCATTTTCTCTCATCTTGCAGACATTCCTTCTAAACTTCACATTCATTAAAAGCAACATGTAACCACCAATGGAAAGGAAAGTAAGAGGTGGGGGTGGCTATAAAAATAAATTTTGTTCAGAGTCAACAGGACAGCGTATATGAAGGAAGCAAAGAGCAGACTTTGAAAACTACTGGTAGTTGAAAAAAAAGGTTTCAGGAGCTGCCGAATTCAGTGAACATGTCCTTTCTATGGAGGCAGTGCCAGAAGCATATGGAGGAAAAGGATCCATTTCAGTACAGCAATTAAGCAGTTCTACTGTGGAGATGCTGTGGGAATGGATGAGACCATGACTGAAATGCTGAAGGTTCTAGACACTGCCAAGGTACCATGGTCAGCATAGCCTTTCAATGTTGTGTGGAAGGGTTCAATAGCAACTCTGAAATGGCAAATTGGGTCTGCATTTTCAAAAGGGTGGAGGCAAAAGGGTGCGTTCCAGTTAGAGAGAGATCATACTCCTAAGCCTCCCTTGAACAAGATATAACATACTGCTGGAAAGGAAACTTCATCTAGCAATTCTGTCTCAGATTCAGAAGGAAAGATGTGGATTCTGCCCTAGCCACAAAACAGTGAATCAAATCTGTGTCCCTGCACAGACACTGAAGCGGTCAAGGAAGCCTGATAATACTATCTGCGTATGCTTTGCAGACTTGGGGAGATGCTATGACCATGCATCCTGGAATGCTTTGTTGGAATTGCATGTGTACAGGGTCTCCGAGCTGCTGCTGCATACCATTTGGTGCCTGTGTCTCAACATGAGAGTGGAGTCTTCATTCTCTCAGTTAAGCCAAATGTATTTCAGATGGGTAAAGAACTTCATCAAGGGGGCATCTTCTCTCCCCTTATTGTTATGGACAGGAAGGATAAGGCACAGCCAAGGTTTGGATAGTATCTGAATGTGGCAACTATGGATTTACATATTTGATGTGGCAACTATGGATTACATATTTGATTTTTTGTGACTGTGCTTTACACTGTGTACTGGAATAATAATGCAGAAGATTATGAAGAGGCTGGGATGAAAATCAGGGAGTCACTGCTCTCAGATGGGATGAGGGCAGTGACTACCAGATCTGGTGCTCACAATATGAGGGAATGTTACATCTCCCCCTTTTTGTAATGTCCTCACTGGACAGATCAGATCACAAATAGGTAACCCTTAAAATAAGCATAAAGGCTGAAATAATCAAACCCCAGAACCTTTAAGAACTTTTCCAAGGCTAACTACCTCCTATTAAGCAATGGCATAGCTAAATTCTATGCTCACTAAGCTCAGAGAACACAGTTACCTATTAGTAAGTGATTACAGAAACCCTGTACAAGCATGTATATAACTGCATAGAAACAGCAGTACCAAACCAAAACATACTCGGGACAAACTGCGAAAACAAGCCCCCTTGGTGGGCTCCCAGTATAAATAGGTTGCATAACAAGAGAAAGAAAATCCTGTCCAAAAACATGAAAGGCTATGCCCAAAAGACAAAACTCCCTCTTCAATCTCAACAAACAACTCAGGGGACTAATCATGGCCACCAAAGCCATCTTTGAGGTACAAATAGCCTCCCAGCCTAAAGATAACCATAAGGCACTTTTCAGTTCTGTATGCAACCTTAAAGGGAACACCCAACAGTTTACTGAACTAACAGTAAATGGAACTTTCTATACCAAACTGGGGGATATAGCAAATTTGCTGGCTGATACATTTAGCTCCAATTTTAATTCCTCATCACCCCCAATTCTCCCCAACTATCACTAAAGAACAGGTCCTCACTGCACTCTCCAGAACTAAAAACATTGCACCAATGGGTCCTGATAATACCCCACGATGCCTCCTACATACCTTGAAACACGACCTGTTAGGCCCACTACAATCTCTAGTATTCTGGTAGTCTGCAACAGTCATCCCTCTACACAAAGGCAGACCATCAACACACCCAGGGAACTACAGACCCACAAGATTGACTAGGCTTATATGCAAGGCAAGGGAAAGAATTATTGTGGACCTGATAAAACATCGGAAATCTTCAGACAGTGGAACCATCCCAGTTTGGTTTCATAAAGGGCAGGTCATGCCTACTAAACTTGGTGGACTTCTTTGAGAAGATCATTAGAGCCATTCCTAAGTCAAGGAACAATCAGAGTTCATGAAATTAGTACTGAATCAGTTTTTGATGTTTGCTGAAAATGCTCTTACCACCTGCAACATATGTAGAATTGCCTCCTACTGTAGTTCATATGGGGTTACATGTACTGGTAGCATATTTAAAGAATAGATTCCAAACACCATATACGCTCTTCCCTGACGGCAATAAAACGTAGTAAAATTCCTCAAAAATACTTGGCAACAGACAGAACTGAAGGTAGATTAAAAGCTTTATTTGATACAAAGAGAGCGCTTTCGCCAACAGGCTTCCTCAGACTTATGAAAAACACAGTCATGCAAACATTTAAAAAGCCCGCCTTGGGCTGTAATTGGTTACACGTTCTGTCTCAAGACCGCACTGTAATTAAAGTGCTAGGTACTACATCTTCTACGTCATTTGCAAACCGAAATGTCAGAAATATTATAACTTGAGACACACTCAGTTTTGAAACTGAACAAGTATGTATAAACACTTTGTAAAAATAACTTTCTAAAAACTTTATATAAAAAACTTTATATAAAAAACTACAATACTAAGTAAAACGCAACTTGTATATTCATTCATAGTGATAATATGCACGGGTGAAATCAAGATCAAAAAAGACATACTTTAAAATGCCAGAACACATGCAAAATTTAGGGGCAACTCTTCATGGTCATATCGTATACATTTCAGACTGAAATTAGACTTCCCTAACGTCAGGTTCTCTAGTCATACATCTAAATCTCAGGGGCTTATATTCATTACAATCTAGGACAAACAATTCAATTCTCTGTACTGATGTCACTTGTTACCATCTAACAATTATACTAATACCATGCTCACTTGGGTCTTTTTATTCTCCTACTCTTTAGAAAAGGTTTTATCTGTACCTTGTCATTGAGTCCAGGGGATTGGTCAGCTCTCCATCTAATAATCCACCTGGTCTCACATTCTAGTGTTCTATTAATTAGGTCCCCTCCTCTCGGACCTTGCATGAGTGATTGGAGGATAAAAAAGGAGAAAGTATGTTCAGGCCCTGCTGCTTTAAGGTGTCTCGCTAATGCATTGACGTCCGAGCCTATTCTCATCTGATAATTGTGTTCCCTGATGCGTTCCCTAAGTGTACGATTGGTTTTCCCAACATAGTATGCTGGACATCGTTTACAGATGGCCACATATACAACATTCCTACTCTCACAGTTCGTGTTAGTATAAAAGTTAAACTTACGAGTTGTGGTAGGATGTATAAACTCAGTGGTGGGATTAATGAATGTACATTGATTGCATTTACCGCAGGGTACCGTGTTCAAATTCGTACCTATCTTGCTCTGCTTAGTGAAACTATATCTCGGTCTGCATAATAGACTCTTCAAATTTTGATGATTCTTAAAAGTCATTCGTGGTTTGGGGCCTACAACATTGCTCACATCCTTATCTGATAATAAAATGTCCCAATGTTTATGCATCAGTCCTTTCACTTCCAAACTAGCTTGACTGAAGGATAGCGTAGCTCTAACTTCTTTCATAGATGGAATTGTAGCTTCAATTTGTTCCATTTGCTCTAAAAAATATGGTCTGGCTTTACTAAATCTTAAATCATCCACTACCCTTATGGTTTCATTGATGTCCCTTTCACTATAACCCCTATCTAAGAACCTTTTCTTAAGGTCCTCCACCTCCATTTTATAACGCTCTTCTTCAGGGTTGAGTCTGGAGACCCTCATAAATTGTCCCTTCAGAACATTGTTGAAAACGTGGATGGGGTGCATACTCGCTCTATGGAGTAAGTTGTTCCTATGGCACCCCTTCCTATGTATGGAGGTATTCAACAATCCATTGGGCAACCTGTATATTTCTACATCTAAGAAAGATATATTAGTACTAGAAAAAGTTAGAGTGAATTTCAAGAATTCAGTTGATGTGTCCAAATAAGTTACAAAATTTCTGAGGGACCTCTCATCTCCTAACCATACAAAAAAGAGGTCATCCACGAACCTACGGTACATGCCCACAGATTCCAAAAAATGGGTATTCTCACACATATATTTATCTTCCCACATTGCCATAACCAGGTTGGCGTAGCTATTGGCACAAGATGTGCCCATAGCTACGCCATCCCTTTGGAGGTAAAGGTCTTCCCCAAAAGCAAAAACATTATTAGCTAAGATCGTTTCAAGCATTAAGGCAATTAAGTCCACTTTCTTATTGGTGAAACCTGAGTATTTCCGTAAATATTCCAAGATGTAATTAATGCCAGTTTCATTAGGGATTACCGTAAATAAACTCACAACGTCGAGGGTCACTAAGAAAAAGGGTTGCTTATCCTCCATTTGTCTCGTATAAGTGTATAGGTCTATTAAGAACTGCTTACTATCTCTAAGTATTCTCTTATTCTCATCTACCAGTGGTCTCAGTAAGCTCTCTGTGTAAACCGATAGTGGTTCTGTGACCCATCCCTGGCCTGCCACTATAGGTCTCATGGGGGGGTCTGAATTAGATTTGTGTATTTTTGGTAATCCCTGGATGACTGGTATAACCGGGTCCTTGACTTTAAAGAACTCATATAGTTCCTTTGTAATGTCTGAAGAGATAACAAGGTCATCTAGAGTATAGTACACACTAAACACCTTATCTACCAGTATTTTCTGATCTATTTTTTGATAGAAATTATCATCATTTAAAAGTTGTTTCATTTTCTCATTGTAGTAAATTGTATTCATTAACACAATAGGGCCGCCTTTATCGGCAGGTCTAATGATGATAGATTCGTCATGTCTTAGATCGTTTAAAGCTTTCCTTTGCTGGAAATTCAAATTCCGTCCATGTCTAGTCACCCTTTTATTTTGAAAATACTTATAAATGTTGTTTTCCAAAACTTTTCCAAAAACTTCTATAACAGGGTGTAACTGTGGGATATATATACTATTAGCTCTGAACCTAGTGTTTCCTACGTTGTATTCCTCCTGCCCATAATCTAGCTTTAGTTGTACATTCCTAATAAATAGCTTAGTGTCAATGACAGTATCGAATAAATCGCTGTTCTTAGTTGGAATGAAATTAAGGCCTTTATTCAAGACCTGTTCCTCATATTTATTTAGCACTCTGTCTGACAAATTAATAACTAGTGAGTTTGTCTTTCCCACTTCTTTTTCAGTGTGGGTCCTTGTAGCTCTTCTGTTGAGCCTTTCCTCTTCTGCCTGCCCCTGCTGGCAGACCGTCTCCTTCCCAAAAAATGATCCTGAGCTATTGGGAACGGAGTGTGCGTCTTACTCATTGTAGGGTAAGTGCTATTTGATTTAGGTCTAACTACTGTTTCATTCTGTGGTGAGTTATTAATAGTAGATTTCTCACTACTCATCATTAATTCACCTGCCATATCAGATGCTCCTGACTCACCAATAAGAGCACCCTCTATATTAACAGTTCCTTCCCCTAACCTAGAATTGCTCGCTTGGTCCGGGATCAATGGGATGTTCCCTGTACTAACCACTTGTCTACTTTCCTGTATAGTAACGTCGCTTATGCTATTTGTTAATGTTCGGTGTAATACATTAGACTCACTGTTAACATCACTTACATCAACACTAACATTGGATGGACCCTTATTTAACTTCGTACGTACATTATTCCTAGATGCTATATTCGCATAACTACGCGTTTCATTATTAAAAGTGTTAGCACTTTGTACATAATTATTCCTCTCCCTCGGCCAGGTGAAAACATGGTTGCTTTTAAAATCTCGTGTATCTCTAGTTATTTTTATCTTCTTTTGATCAGATAAATGTTTCTCCAAAAGCATTACATCATCTAACACTTTTTCAAGCTTTAAAATAATCACATTGTCAGTATATTTCTGTTTAAAGTCACTGAACAGTCTATTGACTAAAAGTCTTAATCTGTCCTCCTCGGGCGTATGGTACTCGATAAGCAGCTTCATATAATTGAAGCTCAATTCAAGGTTGAGCTGCTGCCAGCGATATAACAAATCCGGAAACTGATTACCAGACGTGGGCATCTTGAGAATACGAAGCCCACGCGGTATAATCTTGCGAGTTAGGCAAGATTCAAAATAGTGTCGTTGTACTTGCAGTTTTTTTAATTTGACAAAAGCAGTCTCAATATCTTGTAAATCCTTGGTAACATTGAATGTACTCACATTGCTAGTATCGTCCATACTGCTTTCAATATTGGGCTCAAAGTCTAAAAACTGATTGTCATTGCCGTTCACACAAACATGAAAACGTTCCGAGAACCGGTTGGTTCTCTCCTGTACTGGTGGTACGTATGGCAATTCAATGTTCTGGATACTAACGTTCGCCATCCTCCTTAGGTGCTTCACCGACAAAAAATAATTAAGTATAAGAACAAATCCAATGCAGCGTAGCACTCCAACGGAGACGGGAACAAGCGTAAAAAATATAAAGTAACAGATTCCAAACACCATATACGCTCTTCCCTGACGGCAATAAAACGTAGTAAAATTCCTCAAAAATACTTGGCAACAGACAGAACTGAAGGTAGATTAAAAGCTTTATTTGATACAAAGTGAGCACTTTCGCCAACAGGCTTCCTCAGACTTATGAAAAACACAGTCATGCAAACATTTAAAAGGCCCACCTCGGGCTGTAATTGGTTACACATTCTGTCTCAAGACCGCATTATAATTAAAGTGCTAATAGAACACTAGAATGTGAGACCAGGTGGATTATTAGATGGAGAGCTGACCAATCCCCTGGACTCAATGACAAGGTACAGATAAAACCTTTTCTAAAGAGTAGGAGAATAAAAAGACCCAAGTGAGCATGGTATTAGTATAATTGTTAGATGGTAACAAGTGACATCAGTACAGAGAATTGAATTGTTTGTCCTAGATTGTAATGAATATAAGCCCCTGAGATTTAGATGTATGACTAGAGAACCTGACGTTAGGGAAGTCTAATTTCAGTCTGAAATGTACACAATATGACCGTGAAGAGTTGCCCCTAAATTTTGCATGTGTTCTTGCATTTTAAAGTATGTCTTTTTTGATCTTGATTTCACCCTTGCATATTATCACTATGAATGAATGTACAAGTTGCGTTTTACTTAGTATTGTAGTTTTTTATATAAAGTTTTTTATATAAAGTTTTTAGAAAGTTATTTATACAAAGTGTTTATACATACTTGTTCAATTTCAAAACTGAGTGTGTCTCAAGTTATAATATTTCTGACACTTCGGTTTGCAAAGACGTAGAAGATGTAGTACCTAGCACTTTAATTATAATGCGGTCTTGAGACAGAATGTGTAACCAATTACAGCCCAAGGTGGGCCTTTTAAATGTTTGCATGACTGTGTTTTTCATAAGTCTGAGGAAGCCTGTTGGCGAAAGCGCTCACTTTGTATCAAATAAAGCTTTTAAATCTACCTTCAGTTCTGTCTGTTGCCAAGTATTTTTGAGGAATTTTACTACGTTTTATTGCCGTCAGGGAAGAGCGTATATGGTGTTTGGAATCTGTTACTTTATATTTTTTACGCTTGTTCCCGTCTCCGTTGGAGTGCTACGCTGCATTGGATTTGTGCTTATATTTAAAGAATAGTTGAAAATTCTCTTCTATTAGACCTGTTGCTCCTGCTATTTCTGGAACTATTTGGGTGTCTTTATCACATATTACTCTGGAGTTTCTGCTAGCATATTGTAGTATTTTATAACCGTCTCTGTCAGCACACTATAAATTGCTAGTTGAAGCTATTTCAATTATTTATATTTTGTAATTTTTGTTTGACACCCATTTCTGTTTTTTTTTTTCTTTGTTTAGGCCTTCTTAATCTTGGTACTAGATGATTCCATGGAATCAGAACTTTCAGTATATCCTTTTCTAGTTCACATTTTCAATGCTTCTCAGCTACCTGTATGTTATTTTGTTTGCACAATCCCATATGTCACAGTCTTGCCACACTGTTGTGCCTTTCAGCATACAGACCCTTAGCTATGAGTATATTTCCAGTCAGCAACAAGATGTAGAACTATTTCAAGTTCTGTATTACAGAACCTGCATTTGTTTGTATTTCTCACTTTTCTATAGAATTTGTAAACTGTGTAATAACCTGCTATCTTGAGCTGCCATTAGCTTTTCATATTTTTGTTTAAATTCACCTTTTCCCATATGTCAAATATTGATCAATATGAGGTTGTTCCAAGAGTTCTTTAAATCTGCCACTATAATTGTGGGTGTTCCACTTTAATGAACAGAACCAGAAGAATAGGAAATGAAAGTCTTTCTTTTGTTTTTTTCTGCTGCCAAGTGATTTCTACTTCAAGTTTCACTTCCTCATTTCCTTTCCTGCTCTTTTCCAAAACACTTCTGCTAATCTAAGCATAAATTTTATTTTATACTTGTTTTCCACATGGTATAGAAACTTGACTATATTTGAATCTGTTGATGTCAACAAATATGCATGTAGACCCACAATCGCAGACTTACACATATAGTCATTTTAAAAGAGGTCCTCATCACCTTCAGACCAGGGGATATATAATCTTACTATGCACAGATTTCTGCACATCACTTGTTTTATTCTGCAACTCATCTAATGTCTTTTTGGGGCCAGTCAGTTTCATCAAAGCTTCAAGTTAGGACATGAAGAGCAAGGTGGTTTAGCTTTCCTTAACTTTATTCTGAAATGTTAAAGCAGCTTTTAATATTAGCTTTAGTCTTCTAAAGTATTCCTCATTACGCCTTGTTATCATCTGTTCATGCTTTATTGCTGACTATCCATCCATACCCAAATAGTTATACAAATCCTCCTATTCAAGTTCATTTATATCACATTCCTGTACCAGGTTGACATTTCTTGGCATTTCAGCTTTCCAGCCATAAATGTTGGTTTTGCACATTTATCAAAATTAAGCATCAATTTTACATTGGCTAAGAAACTTTTATCCACTTGAAGTTGTGCTTTCAAGGTGCTTGCCGGATGAGCTATAGGTTTTTAAATCATCCACAAAAAAGTCAAGGTAGTTCAAAAGTATGGACACCTATCTGAAGAAATTTTCATTAAGAAGATGAAAGTGCTAATCTTTTACTTGTTTTTATAAGCATTTCAATATTAAAGCAACCTTTTTGTCGTGAACTGTAGCTCCAGGTGTACTGTGTCCATACATTTGAACGACCTTGCTTTGCAGTTTCTTCTTTGTGGTGCCACAAAAAAAGTTGATGAGATGTCTCTGGACCAGGTTGTTTTTGGAAGTTAAGCCTAAACCATAGCTTAATCCACTGATCAAATAGCTTGATGGGTTAAGGGGCAATGTAGAACAGTGGTGGTGGTGAAGATGCTCTCTTTGAATTTTATCCCTAGGATAATGATTTTCCCTTTATTATGACCCAGCTATAAAGTGGCTTGCCACTGTTTCATCATCACCTCTATTTAACTGATAGCTGTAGGGGCACATCTTACACAACTGTAAGCATTTCATAATTAATGAATGCTGGATGCTGTCACATGCTTTGTTGTAATCTATCTATGCCACACTTAGGTTCCACCATTTTTTATCTCTCTCTCTGTTATGGTTTTGCTTAACAATAAAAGATACTTTGTTCCATGTGATTTTCTTTTGTTACCTTTTTGCTCAATTGCCATGATTATTTTTTTTCCAAGTGACTAAACTCTGTCTGCATCAATTTCAGTACATAATTTGCATATTGTCAGAAGATAAGTGTCTGGCCTATGGTTCTTGTGATGGATTACAGACTCACTTTCAAAGAGGAGCATGCTTTTTACTTTCGCTAACCCCAATGGTGTTTGAGATATGCATATAGATATTTTTTTACTCAGGGCTAAATCTTTAGGCAACAATGTTAATATCTACATCCATAAAATAGGTACTGCATCTGGATACAGGGTTTTACCGTTAGGAGCTGTTTGGACCTGGATAAACAGAATCTGACTTTTAACTATTAATACTACCAAATTAATGGTCATGATGCTTGGGGCACACAAAGAATACTTAATACCACATCACAGCAAATTAAGGATCCAGATAACACTCTCATATATTGCCTAAACGGGCATTATCCTGGACCAAACACTGAACTATTCTAAGCACACTCAAAGTTTTGGATACAACATAACTTCTTTCATCAGTAGAACCTAGAAAGTCAACTGCAATAAATGTACTGCTGTCAAGACTTGAAAATGCTTTATCTATTACAGCACATCATTCTCCATGCAATACAGACATACTACAAAATGCAGAAAATATGATACTAAGATGTATACATCTGGACCATAATTGTCAGCATAACTGTTATCTTGCAGAAAACTAAGTGGATGCCAGTGAAGGCTAGGCCTAAATTCTTACTCAGTAACCAAATGTTCAAGCAAATGAACGTTGGGTATTACCCTCTGTTTAGAAATAAGATCTTTATTAGCATTTCACTTATAATTTGAAAAGTCAAGAGAGCTTCCAGTTATATACACCTCTATTTACCTTAGCTGCCTGCAGAGATAACATTTAGTAAAGCTATTCCTAACATCTGAAATGCTTTGCAACAAAATCTGAAGAGTAGGGACAGTCTTGTAGTATTTATTTATTTACTGCAGAGTAGTGCCAATTTTCTAGTACTTATTTATTTATTTACTGTACAGTAGCAATAGCATTCTAGTATGTTCGTATTTACTGACATTTGTTTACCAGGAAAGTCGGAGTCAGAGAGGAATTCTTTTAATTGTGGCTTTAATAAATGAATGTTACGTATTGCCTGATTAGTACAGGGACTGTATTCCAGACCGTTGCCAAACAGTGTGAGTACACACATTTATGTTTTTGCAAGGTTTACAGATGTCAAGCAGGTTTCTGTTAGAAGATCAAAGGTGATAATTTGGGAGGTAGTGATAGAGACTTGTACTTATAACTGGGCAGGCAGTGGAATTAAATATAATTTTGCATGTTAAGAGAAGTTGGGTATAATTTAGTTGGTGGGATAATTCTAGCCAATTTAGAGCTCTTTTACAGCAGAACAGGGATTTGATCTGTGACTTATACTAGTAGCAAATCTTCAAACTTCTATATTACAACCATAGGAAAGTAAATACTGTGGGAAGAAATAGCCAGGTAATTGTTATGACTAGGCTTGTATAGGCCCTAGGGCCGATAGCCTAGTACCAACCTATGAACCTATGGGGAAAATGAGATCTAGCTAGTTATCACTATACAATAAATAATGTAAATACCACTGAAAAGCGAATGGTTTAAATAATGTAAATAACCTCAATCCATTGGAGGATGTATGAAAGGAATGAGCAACTCACTGAACAACCATATCCAACAAGCCATTTCGTAGTGTTAACAACTATAAGCATGACTTTCCATGCCAGCACAGGAATGCTACAAGCTATGCAAAGCATGACAGACAACAGTGGAGTACTTCTAATGGACATACAAGCCAGAGGCATACAAACTCAGAATGCTGAAACCACATATAGGACAAAAACCTACAAACTTAAGTCAGTGTACCCATTTCACCCCTGACTTAAGACAGAAGCACTGTTTGTAGTGGCTTCAATCCTGGATGGACCTTGTAGCACATCTGGTGCTTCATTTATCGCTCTTCAACATTAAATTACAGGATCCCTTACATTTCTATCAACAAGCCTGTTATGTTCTCACCATTAACACAATTAGCACTTCATATGGAATGACATCAGCAGCATGGAACTATCCAAAAAAAAAAAAAAAAAACACACACAGACATTATACATTTTAGACATCATGTTTACTGACTGAAATTGCTACCAACTCTTCATGGCACCAATATGCCTTCCAAAAAACCTGGTGCTGCATCCAAGCTCAAACAACTCTGAAATATCATTCTACTACATTATCTGTGTCTTCTACTCCATCTTTTAAACTCCTGTTTTGTATGTATCAGAAGACTAACTTTGCTGTTATGTACATCTTGTGCAACACATTCACTCTCTCTTCTGATGTGCTTCTTCCTCTACATCATATCCACACATTTTTCTTTCCTATTAGGACAAAAACACAGAGCTGTACTCCACCAGCTAAATTTGTGAATGGCAGAAGTGACATACTTATGTATTGGATTGACTGGGTCAAAAAAATCTGAAAAAGTCCTATTCTGGATGAAAGCACTCAGTTTTGTCCTAATAAAAGTAAAACTTTGTTTCAACAAGTGGAATTTTGTGGCATGTGACAGAGCATGTGTTTCCTTCTGGAGTGCAGCACTGCTTTTTTTCTTCTCAGTATTTCCCAGAATGCTGTGTTGGCAGATCATTTCTTTCCTAATTAGTCAATATTCAGCCAATATGAAAAGCAAAGGTGAACACATTTATCTCAGTGCTACACTTTTCCGCATCATGTTTATAAGCAGTTTAATACAAACAACTGCAATGCATTTTTTAAATGCAGTAAATTACGTCTGCAATACTGAATGCTTCTTTTCGCATTCAAGAAGTGGGAGACTTCTGACACTGTTAAACATTAAAATGTTTAATGAAAAGACTCACTGGGAAGAATTACTAAATAAAGACATATCTACTGCTTACAGACAAAAAAACAAAAACAAAAACATTTGTAGTAAATAGCAGATTACAAGTTGTAACTTGCAACAGTAGCATCTAATTTAAGACTATAGCTTAAGGATCTTTATTTATTTGTTTGTTTGTTTGTTTACCGGTAAGATCCACTGGACGAAGGTGAGCCCATTTTCAGTGAAGGCCCAAGAAGAAAAGCTCCATGCTAACATTAACAATACACAATATAAACTTAACACAATACAGACTATTTAAAATGCACAACACATGACATTATACAGCGACATAGATCATTGTGCTTATTACAACCAAAACAGGAGGGTTGTAGCTGAGCCATTTACAGTCACTGTACAGTATTACTTACAGTAATAAGGGTATTTGTACAAACAGAATATTCTTTTCTTAAACTGACAATTTAGGAATTTAACTAACACTAGTAGAAAGAAGCTTGAGAACTCATAAAAAGGAATTCAGGGACGTACTTCCATTCCTTTTTAAAGTACAAACAAGTTCACTACCAAATGCTGGCCATGTATATCACATCTTTTCTTATCAACAGTTAGTATACTGTGTTGACACCAGTACTAAAATCCAAAACATGATGGACACTAAATCTATATTTAGACTAACCAAAGCTTCAATATAGTCTGTAGTGGATCTACTACAGCATGATGTGGACAACTCAACCTCTGAATGATGACGACTTGTTTAAATTAGCTAATTTAAATAGATAACTGATCTCTTCCACTTTGGACCTTTTTCTACTATAACCTGGATCAAAGGACAGGTCTACACGGAATATTACACAGAATCAGATTCTGGCATTCAAAGTGATGGCAGCTGAAGATCAAATATAGAATGACTGCGACTTTACTGCCATGTACCTTCCATTTTGTTTGCACAACTTAGTGAAATTTAGCTCTAGTGAAGTTTTGACCGATTTGACATTTTACAATGACAACCACGTTAACTACCACTCTCCTGTTTTTCATTCTGTCATCTGATGCCTCATAGTCGCTGTCAGCTTGTAAACATGATTCTGCGAGTTTGCAGCATGATCTAGGTCGCTACACTTATTTTTTGTTTCCCTACTTTGTAAGATGCAGTTCTATGAATGTTTCTGATCACTGATGCTGTGCTGGAGTTTTTGTACTGCTACTTTGTTTCACTTGCTTCCTGTGACGGGTTTACCAGTGTGAGTGAAACTGTTTTTTGGGACTATAAAATACTTCTTCACTGTGCTGTTTTGCTGCTGAACTACCTGCAAAAGAAACCTGATAATTAATTAGATGATCGGTGTTCCCAGGAGTTGTGTTAAATGCTGCTCAAGAATTAATGAATTCTGTACAGTCGAATGTTCTGAAAACTTGGCATATATCTTTTTGGAAGATGTACTTCATACGTCTGGGTGGTAGGAAATGGACATAAATATTATGGACTTTATTACTATTTACTGTATCAGGTTCTGGTTTGGACTTGGCATTGATTTCTGTGATCTGTGGACATGGGAACATTCTGCTTTTGGATTGTCATTCAGTATGGTTTGATTCCAAAAATGGCTTGGCATTTATATGATTAATTATCATCAGGCATCTGTAGATGCCTGATGATAAATAATCAAGAATCTGTAAATCTGATTATAGTTATACCACTATACTGTACTTCCAAAGTTCAGTGATCTGACAGTATATACAGAGATTGTGTAAGGGTGCAGCCAGCATCCTCCCCTTCAAAAGTCCTTTTAGTATGTCTTTTTTCAGTGTTAGACTCCTGCACTACTTGTTAGTTTATTTTACCACCCTGGGAACTGAAAATTTATGCTTCAACTTTTAGTCACATGAACCACTAAATGTTACTGTTTTCTAATATTTCCGTGATGTTGTTTAGCCTTGGGCTGTGGCTGAAAAATGTCTCTGGACCATTCTCCTTAAACCAGACAAATAACGAAATGAAGCAAGCTAATTAAACCAGCATTTTTTGACAAATGTGTTTGGATTACTGAATCTGTCAGTTATACTTCTTGTTTTTAGTTATAGAATTCTTTTATATATACCAGACGTGTTTCCCTCAGTGAACCCCCCCCCCATGTGAAAGTAGACTAAACCTGGTTAACAAAATGTAAAAAAAATAAATATTTTTTGGGTGGCAGACAGAAGCCTATTTAACACTGGAAGAACAAGGAAAAGCCTAAATGGATGTCAGAAATCCTCTGTGCTCTGAGGCAGAAACCGTAAACACTGACAAGCCACTGTGCCTCCACGAGTAGCTACAGTTGGCTCAAGAAGCAACATCCCAGATATATCCATTTCTCCAGTCTCTAGCATACCAGCGCAAGGTCTAGTTAAGATAGCAAAAACAGCTGCAGGTGAACCTGTCTGTAAGGCCAGTTGTAACTACCAGTATAGTTTCAGATATTTAACCTTCACTACCATTATACAGGCAGTCATCTTAAAATAATAAAACATGCCTAGCATTCAATTATTTGGACCTTACTTAATGGAGCAAAAACAGCAAGTACTAAGCTTGTTTTTAAAGGTGATCCAGAAAGCTTTGATCTGATACAGAAACAAAATCTGCTGCACAACAAGACAACCAAACTGAGGTCTGAATAGCGGACTATTAGTCATTATTACTACTATATGGCACTGCTAGCAAACGGTGCTGATTCAACACAAAGACACAAACTGAGGTCTGAATAGCGTACTATTAGTCATTATTACTACTATATGGCACTGCTAGCAAACGGTGCTGATTCAACACAAAGACACAAACTGAGGTCTGAATAGCGTACTATTAGTCATTATTACTACTATATGGCACTGCTAGCAAACGGTGCTGATTCAACACAAAGACACAAACTGAGGTCTGAATAGCGTACTATTAGTCATTATTACTACTATATGGCACTGCTAGCAAACGGTGCTGATTCAACACAAAGACACAAAACAGTTACTAAATCATAACATTAATTCTTTGTCTCCATTGCATGGACCAGCACTGCAAGCTAAGTTCTGGGGGGAGGGCAGAGCAGCTGGTATCTGTATTACCAGTAACCACCATAACCTATTCCCTGTTGCATTTACAAATGTGAAGTGTGAACTCTCACTCTGAAGCATTACAAAATTAGTGCTTTGATACTGCCCTTACATGTGCGTAGGCCTACAAACAGATACGAAGAAACGAAAGAAAGAGAAACAATGGAAGTCCAATACAAGTGACTGCCCGAATATCAAAGTCCAACACAAGTGACAGGCTGACTGAAGCGGGTGCTAAAACACTTATGGCAGGAGTTCAGGATGGGAAACTCCTGACTTCAATAGTACTTGGAACAGCCCTGTGGAGGGTTCGCATTTGGATGCAGTGAGTCGACTTATACAGTGCCTGAAGCAGACAGACTCAATACGTCTTTCATAATACACCATCAGTTTTGGTACACTGCTTGGGACTAAACATTCATTAATTTTAAATGATACTACCACGGAAACATAACATTAGAAAAATGTGCCTGGAGGAAAAAGAAAAAAAAAACATTGTCACAAGACTATCAGAAGGCTAACTTAAGTCACAGTATATTTTCTTAAAGTGATACTTGTATACACTGCTCAAATGCACAGTACTAAACTATGATGAGCATGTTGATACTGTCTAACATTGACAGGCCATCCTGACATTACGAGGGATAAAGTTCCCTTTATATCCAGGGTGGGCTGTGTACTGCACCCTAACAATATGAAGATGGAAAACATTGAAATCTGTGCTGAAACTTTTTTAGTAAAAAATAAACAGGCACAGAACGACTATCAGTTTTATTAAGATTCACATAAGTAACATGGCTTATGCATCTTAAGTGTTACACACACACACACACACACACACACACACAAACACACACAGGACCTGATAATGTGGATATGCAGGCTTACTTTAACTCTTGTATTCATGTGGTCATATACAGTCTCATACGTTTTTTAAAAGTTGGCACTCTGACCTACGAATAAGAGGAATTTAATATGAAATGTGTTAAATATTTAAGAAGTTCTGTATGTAAACTGCATTCCTCCTTGAAATGGCTATCACACTGCAGTCAAGCAGTGCAATCTTATGATGTGTAATGGCACTGCTTGGCTGCATTCAATATAATACCTTCTTTTATAGTCTCAGTATGTGCTTATTAATTTTGAAGCACACTTTGGGTTTATAAGAAGGTTCATTCTGAATGCAAAAGTACTCATCTTAACTCTTGGGAATTGTAATACTAAAGCACGACTCCTGTCCCCATCTACTACAAGAAAAAAATGCATGGGATGGACAATTTTCTAATTACACATTTACAAACACACAGAATGGTATTAAAATGATTTGTGTTATTGAGGTAGGACCATAGGCTCTTGTTTCTCAAGTGAGAAGCGCTGGAAAACAAAATGCATTTCTGGATTTCCTTAACATATTACTCATGAATGATCTAAATTACAGAAATCTGAATGAACATGTTTTCGTTAAGCAGATACATTATATAAACAACACATAACATTAATTACACTTGCCAGTATGCCCTGAATGTCCAAACAAAAGCTTTCCAGTTGTTCAGGTTAGTTTTACAGGCTATTTTTTCAGATTACTTGATGCAAGTGAAGGAAAAAAATAGGAGTCCTCATCAACAAGCTTAGAGCTTTCTACAAAAATGAAAACAAAAAGCACCAAGCATACCTTTCATATCCAGACAGGGCTGAAAGTTCCCTCTTGCTCTGTAACTCCCTGAGAATGTAGCCCACTGCTGTGGCAGACAGACTGTGAAAGCTCTCAGAACAGGCAGGCTCCACACACACAAAAGCGGATATTGTTCTCCCAGCTGAAGCAAATTTCACTTGTAAATCCAGTTGACATGTATATTCAGAGTAAACCTCCCCCTGAAGCTGTCCCCAGAGAACGAACTACTCCATTCTACTCCTGGGAGAAGAAGGTATACAGAGTGCCCCACTTTACCCTGACTACAGTGGTTTCTGTACAGTTCTACAATTTCTCCCTCTTTCTAGACAGGACTTCAGGTACAAGACAGTTTCAGCAAATATGAGACTACAGGCATTCCGACACAAAGAAATGGAAATTTATTAACAGCAGCACTTGTGATTTGTGCGTTTACCATTAAAGGTAAGTTCTATTTACAGAGCTTTTTTGTTTACTTTGTAAGAAGACCCTGAGTAGAATACTGATTCAGTATTTGAAATCCATAAAGTTTACGGCTCAGTTCAACTACCGTTAGCATACGTTTTCCAGTTAAATCCTACCATCAGTTCTATACATTTAGATTTAATTGTCTTCTTAACTTGCTGATAATCTGCTTTATAATCAAAAGCACATTTCTTCAAATGAAGACATTTTATGACTCATAAGCTCAATGCTTATAATAAATATTCATATGATGTTTAATGTGGGACTTGGAATGACAACACTGCAGTTAAAAGTAAAAACTACATGAAAGTAACCTCTTCCTAAGGTCTGCTTTAAAACCGAGGAAGTAACTGCTGAGAAGAGCTGTGGGGGCAAAGCAACACAATTAACAGTCAGGTTTCCCTTTCTCATGCATATCTCCTTCCATCTTAGCAAAGTATTGCTCTGGCTTAAATGAAAGCAGGTGCCAATGCTGTTTTATTTCTAGTGCAAACAAACAATCTGAACACAGCCTAGCATTCACCAGATGTTTTGTGAAGATCTTTGGTATGAAAACAGGGACTTTCTCATATATCTTTGCATCAAGGAATGCCATCTACAAACATGGTCATGATGGCAATACATGCTGGAGTGGGGAAAAAAAAAACAAAAAAAAAACTGATCATTAAAAAACATACATATCAGTATTTAGTAAACTGCACATTTAAGCTCATATGTGATATGTCATTGCTAATCACAATAATCACCTTGGCATGCATAGGTATCTACTGCTAAGCAAATTAAATGACACTGAGTTATGTTTTCCCAATCAACAAGCTATTCACATAAAAAAATCTGTGATATCTACTGCATATAAATTATCCTCTGTGTGTGTGTGTATATATACACACACACATATATATATATATATATATATATATATATATATATATATAAAAACAATAAAGAACAGTGATTCATCACACTGCACAGTGAAGTACAGCTCTGCTTTGTACAGATTTAGTAAAAGGACACTACAGCTTGCTGAAAATGTCATTAGACGTTTGTGTTATTAATAGTAAGAAATTAAAGAGTTTGTATTACTAGGACGTTTCTGATGCAACTGAAGAACCCAACAAATTCCTACCTAGGCGACCACTTGAACACAGTTAACTTCTAGTTCTGTGTGTTACAGCTATGCTTGTATTAGTCCTTTATCCATGGGACTTGCGTGAAGCTACTCTCACTCTTTGTTTTTCTGTGATACAGTGAAGCCCACATATACAAACTGTCTGCATAAGTGCAGGCAGAACTTGCTTCTTTCTGTAAGTTACAGGATAACCTCCATGACTTGCTGAAAATGCAGATGAGGGTCAATGATGAGCGCATTAATTGTTGAATTGCTGTGAACCTTTCCTGAAGTTCTCTAGAACAGAACACATCGCCATCTGCAGGTTCTTACTGGAAAGTTAAATTCAAACGGTGGGAACATAGGATTTGAAAGGCAAAAAGTGTCGAGAAAACATCTGATGCAAAGGCAGCTGTAAAGTTCTTAATTGCAAACATCCAAATCACAAATAAGTACCCCTAGTCTTTCACTTGTTGGCTGTGTTCACTTCTTAAAATATCCAGCAGTAAATCCTTCAGGGCTCTTAATGCTGGAAAACCTTGGTGATCAGTCTGAAAATTATACTGGTATTGGCAGAGCAGTCCTTGTGAAACAGCTGCTAGCAGGAGAAAATATGAAGGAAGACAGGGAAAGCGAGACTAAGTTACATGTGGAAATAACAGGTGTCACTGCTCGTGATATCATTCGATAGCTGAGAGTACACTCTGCTATGGATAGAACATTTCAGTATGTTCTTTGTGTACCCCTTCTTAGAGTTATTTTAATCTCTGTCCCCAGTGCCTATGGCAAGTACACCTCCTTAAGACCACATACTATGTCCACTGTACAATTAAAGCTGTCAAACTCACTCAATATCCACAGTAAGTAGAGAGGCTACACCTGCAACAAAGTTGGCAAGGCATGGTAAAGGGTTGGGGTTAGGGACAGGGGCAGAGTTAACGTTAGTACATATTAGTGAGGTCAGGTGGGGGAGGTTAATCTTGTATTTTATCAACAGCAACTTGTATACTTACAGCAGACATTATTTACTATAATATTATAATTATCTCTATTATTTTTAAATACAATGTTTATCAATTCAGGACCAAATTTGGCTTTGAAGAAACTAAATAATTTTCTTCCATCTAATAAACAATCACCTTGGTTAAACCAGCTTAAGTATTGAGCCATTACTGACCAGAATGCCCTACTGCCTTTGTTAGATATGACTTAAAGCATACACTCCCAAGTTATTTCTGTATATCACTTTCTCAGCCTTACAAATATTCTATATCTTTTCCTGTTTTCCTCTTACCGCAAGGTATCTGTTGACATTTCTCTTTTTCATCCATATGGTACTGCTTCTCTATCAAGCCATTGTCGAAAGATTTTACTCTTCTAACATATTCTGGAAGAATCACACCAATTTCTTGTAAGCAAGTAAAACAGCTTTAATTTTACATGCATGGAGATCTGCTACATGATAGTAATATGCCAGCAGTCTGGCTACTTGTACTTTGAGTTCTCCTTATATAGACCCTCCTGCACGTACATACACGTAGCACACAGAACATTCATTAAAATTGATAGTTTGATTACTTGTTTTTACCAGCCAGTACCACAGTTATTCTTGCACCATTAACTTTATCAGTGGTTTAAGATTAACTCCTGCATTCCTCAGTGATCAACATTTTCCAGAACATTTCAGTTTGCACGCAGTGAACATTTTTCTGCTTAACCCTTTAAATACAGAATACAAAATATGTTGACTTCAGTATTTTTCCACATTTCCCCTTACAACATTTTGTATACTGTTTATTTTACACAATCCCAGATCGTTGTATACCTTCTCATAATCAGAGAAATATGCTTTTGTAGCATTGGCAGAGATAACCTTCGATATTATCATTTTGATACATGGTATGCAACAGCAGCCAAGCAGCAAAATATGATTGCACCAACACATACAGCAATTAAAATGTTCATCAACACAGAACCCCAGTTTCCAAACAGGTTTTGGAAAAAGTCAGTCAAGGGGTTTGGACCAGGTTTAGTCAGTTCAGAAACTTGTTGAATTATTTCAAGGTGGCTCTGAATCGCGTGCTCGTTATCAGGGATGAGCGAGCAGCACTCCTCGTATCAGAGCGCAAGTACCTCCTTTCGCCGCTAGGGTGAAATCGGCGCCATACGGTTCTGCAACACTACTGTTCTCATCGCCGTTAATTCGTCCGTCACCAATTCTAGCGCTGAAAATGTCGCATTACTCAGAGTCTCTAACAGTTTTGACAGTTTTCTCAGTTCCCAGATGGATTTTACTGTCCCATATGCTGGCAAAATACCAGCCCAAGCAATTACATCATCGCCTAGGTCCATATGTGAGAGTCCTTTGCTGCTGACGTGTGCCAAGTCATGGTGATAAATCCCTGATGCATCAATGTTACCTACGGGATTAATAGATTTATTAAGAGAGCGTGCATTTCGTATTTTACCTTGAGGCAACGCATTTGCGTGCCTGATAGCTGGTATCAGATATCCCAAAAACAACTTCCTGACCAGCCATATGGTAACCATTTATATGCTTTCCTACCACAAATAAAATAACAATCATTTGTTTTGATGGTAATATTGGTTGCAAATTCATAACTCCCATTTGGCTTTAGCCCTTAAATAACAGGCCATATACATACAGCATTTTTTCAATGAAACTAATATCATTTACATTGATGTCTTTTTATAGCTCCAAACTTGGTCTCACACTGCCCTTCTAGGGTACAATTATGAACTATTGTCAAATTACATTGGCTCAGCCCCACCTTAACTTTCCCAATCTTTTGAAAACACACTGTTCCATTTTGGCCCCAGAAGAGGCAGCGCCACCTTGTCTCTCAGTGGTACTTCTGTGGTTTCAAACAACAAACTATTCCAAGTATCATTTATTCCCAGAGGGGCTGTCCCTAACATTAAGCCACTGTGTACAGTAGGTATTGCAGTACATACCCAACAATTTGAGACATTCATTGAGGATGCATATGCATATTTAATCGCTTGATATGTATTAAAGTTTGGATGCCAGCTGGTGTGTTTGTCTCTTTTGAATGGCTAGCTTCATTAAAAGACAGAAATGTCCAAAACAGAAATATTACAATCACAATAGTTATAAACAATAAAACATTGCAATAGAACCATTTTCTCTTATTCTCATTATTGTCCTTCATGATTGCTGCTGTCTGTTTGTTCCTCAGGGGAACTCAGGTCTTTATTTAACTTAAAATGTTTTATGATTTTGCAATGCGTTAGGTGGATCCATGAGGACCTTTCTTTAATCGAACTGCTGTTGGAGTCGCGATTAGCACCTGGTAGGGGCCCTCCCATTTGGGGATGCCCAATTTTATGCGTTTTATTATCTTGATCCAGACCCACTCACCGGGTCTGATTTCCGTGATCTTGTCGTCTCTTGAACCTGAAAAACAATCATTCGTTAAACAGCTGTTAGTATTGGTCAGCATTTTCCTCATGTACTCAGCTATCTCCTCACCCCCTCACGTTCCGCAGGCAACAAGTTTTGCCACTGCGGGGCGTAATAAGGTCTCCCATACAACAACTCAAATGGGGTGACTCCTTTTGAGGTGGGAGTTGTGCGCATGGAAAGGAGGGCTAGAGGTAGACAGGTAATCCAAGACTGATGTGTCTCGGCCATGAGTTTTCTCAACTTGCCTTTTAGAATGCCGTTATGGCGTTCCACCAACCCTGCTGACTGTGGGTGGTAGGCACAATGGTGTTTCAATTCAATTTGGAAAACTGTAGACAGTTTCTGTATGATCTGATTGACAAAATGCGTGCCGTTGTCAGAGTAGATGCGTGTAGGAAGTCCAAAGTGCGGGACGATGTGATTGACCAAAATTTTAGCCACTGATTGTGCATCGGATGTGTCACGGAAAAGCCTCAACCCACTTAGTAAATGCATCTACTATTACTAACACAAACTTCTTTAGTTGTGCGGGGTCAATTCGATGAAGTCCATACATATTGTATGAAAAGGATAGGGGTGTTGGAAATGATGCGAGCAACTCTGACCCCTCCCGTGGTATTTAGCACATACTATGCAGGATAGACAAAAGCGTTTTGCATATGCAATGAAACCCTTGGTCCAAAAGGTAAGGTGGATAATTCTAACCATAGCTGCAGGGCCCAGATGGGAAGGGCCATGCACAACTAGTGCTGCATATCTAAAAGATTAGTAGGCAAAACATAATTATTATCCGGTCCCACATAGATTCCTTTGTTCTGCCTAACACCATACCTAGTCCAGCGTTGTTTTTCCTGTACTGTGCTAAGTTCCTGCATGACTTGTAAGGTTTGCAAATCAAATTTATCTGTTGGTTGTTATTCTGTAGGTGTGGTTTCAAGTGAAAGGTACTGGACATAGCTGCCTCTTTGGCTGCTTAGTCTGCTAGGGCATTACCAAGTGATACGGGTCCTTAGCACGGGTATGAGCAGCGCATTTACAGATGGCCAAACCCGTGGCGTTGGGCGGCTTGTAGTAATTCAAGGATTAGGTCTTTGTGCATAATGTCTTTCCCGAGGTTGTAACCATCCCCTATTTTCCATTGCTGAGCAAACACATGCACCGTAGAAAGCATATTGACTATCCATTATAGATAGTGACGTTCCTGTCGTCTGAAAGGAGAGATGCCCTTGTCACAGCAATCAGTTCCGCTGCTTGAGCGGATAAGTTCGGGGAGTGGTCTTGCCTCTATTATCTGAGTTGCAGTAGTAACTGCATACCCTACCTGCGTGGTGCCTGTTTCTGTTTTGCGTGCTGACCCATCTACAAACAGTGTCCAGTCCATGTAGTAAGGGTTGATCTTTAAGATCCGGTCTTGGTAGAACTTTAGAATGTATGAGATCTAAGCATACATGCGGAATACCGTCTTCAGCAACAGGTAGCAATGTCGCTGGATTTAAGGTAGTGCATCTCTCAATTGTCATGTGTGGCTGCGATAACAGCGTAGTCATACAAGATAAATGTCTGCTAGGTGACAGAAATGTTAACTTGTCCTGCAGAAGGATGACTGCTACAGAGTGCGGGACTTTTAACGTAAGATCATGGAACAATACCAGCGTGGCAGGCGCTTGTACCAAAGCGGCTGCAATTACTGCTTGCACACAGTGTGGTAATGCTCGTGCTACTGAGTCTAATTTGCTAGAGTAAAATGCCAATGGTCTTAACTTATCTCCATACATTTGCATTAAAACAGATGTCATAAATCCCTGCTTGCAATCTACAGTCTGTATAAAGGTCTTACTGTAATCTGGAAACCCCAATGTTGCTGACCCAGCTATCAGTTGCTTGATCCTAGTAAATGCCTGTACTGCCTTGTCTGTCCAGTGCAGCAAATCTTTGCCGCCATCGGTATTGCAAAAATTAAGTCTGATAGCGGGTGCACTTCTCAACGTAGTTGGGAATCCAACTACGAAGTTCGTAATGCCTAAAAGGACATCATTTCTTTTTGTAGTTGGCATGGGGGCTTGTAAAATAGCATTCTTTCTGCTGACATCAAATCCCCTGCCCTCCCCAGAGATGGTAAAACCGAGGTAGCGTACTTCTAATTTACAAAATTGTAACTTAGACTTATTTACCTTATGTCCTTCGTGTGCCAGAAAGTGTAGTAGTCGAATAGTCTCGGACTTACAGAGTTCTTCCGTAGTCGCGGCCAGGAGGATATCATCCACGTACAGCAGTAGGTGGCACCCTTGGGCTGGTTGGAACTGAGCCAAATTGGTGGACATCTCTTGTGAGAAGATGGTCGGACTTTCGCAGTATCCCTGCGGTAACCTGGTATAGGTATAGCGCTTGCCCATAAGCGTAAATGCAAACCAAAATCTACTATCTTCCTGCAAGGGAATAGAGAAAAAGGCATTACTGATATCAATTACAGAAAAGTAGTTATCCGTTGGAAGGATATCGTTCAGCAGAATAGGCGGATCCGGGACTATGGGGGCCCGAGGTACCACCGCGGCATTTATTGCCTGTAAGTCTTGTACCATCCTCCATGTCCCATCCGTTTTTTTTACTGGAAATAAGGGCGTATTACACGGTGAGTCTGTGCACAGAATTAATACTCCAGCTTTCAAAAGTGCTGTGATTACGGTAAAATGCCCTCCTCTGCCTTTCTGCTCAAGGGATACTGCCGTTTATGAGGTCTAAATTCTGACTTGGGTGTAATCTTCACCTGTCCTGCCGTTCTAATCAGTCCGATATCGTGCTGACCCTGCGACCATAATGAGTTTGGAATCATCTGCAATTGAGATTCTTCCATGGGGTAAGGAGACATAGTCATAATGTCCCAGGGGATTGTATCGGTTTGTCTTCCCTGAGGTGCACGGTCGGTCTGGCTTGTGTAACCCAGTTAAGTTTTTGAACCTGAATGCCCTTACCTGCCAACTGTTCTGGTGTCCATCCTACCCATTCAGTTATTTTCTTACCCACGAGGTACCATGACATTCCTTTACCCTCCGTGACTGAAATATGTGTGGTTAATTCATTCTTATACAGCAGCTGCATATCCCTTGTAAGGCTACATGTGACTGCAGAATTACCTAGTGTGTCCCAAAAGGCTATGCAATACTAGTTTGGTGACTTTAAAACTAAGAAATTTCTTTTTATTCTAAATCAGGTCCGGCACATCTTCTGTAATACATTGTGCAATGTAATGGATCTGACACCTTCGGATTAGTTATGCCGTATTTGCTTAATGCCAAATTTGTAAGAGTCGTCACTACACTCTGGGGGCCTGTCTTTATCAAATCATTACTATACCAGTAATGTAGATCTCCTGCCCCTCTAATAGCATTGCACTATTCAGTTCTATTCTCCTTGCCACCATCCCGTGGAGGTTGGGACGGCTGCTATACGAACACTTGCATTAAATCTCTTCCTAGTAAATGTACTGGGCAGATTTCTGAAATTATTACCGGAACCGTATGGTTTGGTTCGTCTCTGGGTCGGTAAACCACAGAGGTTTGGACAATGGCTCTTTGTAAATCACGACCATTTGCTGCTTTTACAAGCACATATTCATCGAGGTAACATCGGATGATATGGCAGTACTTCTGACTAACGTTCGAGAAGCCCCTGAGTCACAAAGAAATTCTATGTCTCGGCCCTCAACTTGCAATGTGATCACTGGTTGGGATTCCAATTGCATAGTTGATGCTAGTGCTATTAGATTTACCATTTGATATTTCTCATTTTCTGCCATTTCCTGTCCCCACCCATCATCTTCACTTATACCTACTTCCCCATTCTCACTTTCTTCTTCTTCCTCATACCCTCCATCTACGTCTTTTTGACCATCATATAGTCATGCGGTACCACCGGAAGCAACCATCGGTTTCTCCGGTCCTCTGCAATCTCTGGCGAAATGTCCTTTCTTACCGCACTTAAAACCTCCCCTCTTTTGCCTACCCTCGAAATCCTCAGAATGACTTATGCCTCCCGTCCTCGTCCTCTTCCCCTGCCACGCCCTCTTCGCGATTTGGGAACCTTGAACTAACATTAAAGTTCCATCTTCACTAACTGTAAAAGTCTGGGCTTTTTTTTTTTTCCTTCAGGTATTTCTCAGCATGTCTAGCATAATCCATAAGGGGCTGTAGACGCTGTCCTGTGTGTGATCATATGCTTTTGTATAAAGTTACCAATGGCTGTCTTGCAGCCCTTTAGGAACGCATTTTTCAGTTGCTGTTCATAGGGCGAGTCATTTGCCTGATTTTCTGCCTTAATCAACCCACTATGAGCATCAAAACATTGTGTGAGACGATGTAGATAATTGTCTACGGTTTCGTCATCTGATTGAACGCATTGATTAATGCAAGTCCAATCTGCTTTGGGCTTCCAATGTTCTTCTATTTTATCTAGGAGAGTCTTTATTCTGGTTCTACACACTTTGGAGTTAAACAGCAAGACTCCCCCTTCCTCTGGTAGCAGGGGGTCCCAAGTTCCGCAAATAAGGTGCCAATCAGGTCCTAGGATTTGCCTTATTACTTGTTCAAATTCTACAGCGTTTAATCTATAACTCATTCTCATGCCCCCTACATCTGTACGGAATTTACGCATATCTACTTTTGGATGGGGAATCCCCTCTACCGCTTTTCGGATATCATCACGGGTCCACGGTCGGTGAATAATATGGTAGGACCCTCGCCTTCTGCGCCTGCTTGAGGATTTGCCACTTCTATCAGTGGGTATTCCTCTCCTTCCTGCTCTGCCTTCTCCTTAATTTTCCAGTCCCCTTCTCTCCTAATACTTCCGCTGCGTAAGTCAAGAGTGTTGGCAGGCTCTCTGTAATATAATACGTGGCGTGGGGGACACTCACGAAGCCTGGTATTGCGGTGGGTCCTGGTCGGGGCACCTCAATAACCTGTGCAGGGTCTGGATACTGGATGGGAGGGGCCGAGGGATTCTGGTGACTACGACTGACTATGGAAGTTTCATTATCTTCCTTTTGAACAAAGTACACATCTTTTTCACTTGAATTACCACACCCTTTTTTCAAATTTTGTTCCTTATGTTTTTATTTGCTTCCTCCAGCCATTTCTGTGCCTGGGGAATCCCTACCTTCTTTGCTTCCTTGTCTTATTTCCTGCCTGTTTGCAGTAATCTTACTAGATTTTGACATTCTGACTTATTTAAACATCCACTAAACCCATGTTCCTTTTTCCATTTATCTAAATACTTTACATTCTTTGGGTGTAAATCAAACATAAACTTTTCATCTTCAGTTCTGTAAGCCTTTGGCTAACTGGTTCCTGTTCCCATTTCTCTTACGAGAAACTATTCCTGTTCCTGAGATCTCTTGTATATGGAATCTATTCACATATACCCCTTATACTTTGAGAAAATTCAATTTCTCCCTTGACTAGTCCCTTAAAATTTAGACAAAAATTCCAATCAGAAACAACAAAAATAGCTTTTCTTTTTGCTTACCTTTGTGATTCCTCCGCCCTGTTTAGCTGCCACCTCACGGATTGAATCTGGAAAGAGTGACTGGCCTCTAATTTCAACCTGTTTCAGTTGGAGGTCTTTCATTCGAGGAGAGCCTGATCTCTCTCCACCTCGCAGGTTTTCAGCCTCTCTTTGTTCGATTCGCCGTGCAGGGCCGCCCTAACGTTAGCCAGTTATGTCGAAAGATTTTACTCTTCTAACATATTCTGGAAGAATCACACCAATTTCTTGTAAGCAAGTAAAACAGCTTTAATTTTACATGCATGGAGATCTGCTACATGATAGTAATATGCCAGCAGTCTGGCTACTTGTACTTTGAGTTCTCCTTATATAGACCCTCCTGCACGTACATACACGTAGCACACAGAACATTCATTAAAATTGATAGTTTGATTACTTGTTTTTACCAGCCAGTACCACAGTTATTCTTGCACCATTAACTTTATCAGTGGTTTAAGATTAACTCCTGCATTCCTCAGTGATCAACATTTTCCAGAACATTTCAGTTTGCACGCAGTGAACATTTTTCTGCTTAACCCTTTAAATACAGAATACAAAATATGTTGACTTCAGTATTTTTCCACAGCCATGTTTCCCCACTCCATCTTTAATAGTGGTTTCCACTCTAAGCCTTTTAGCAACCTTTGCAATGCTTTCATAAACTACATTCATCCTGCATCATATTTTTATACTACAAACAAAATATTAATTCCAAAAGCCCATTAAAACCACCCTTATTATTATTTACAGCAAGTAATCCAATATGACACACTTCCAGGTAAAATAGGACCTCTATTTAACTTATTTCCAGCAAGCTGTCCGATTTCCCCAAACTCAGCCCATAGATGGTAAACTTAACTGTCGTTTGATTTTTCTACTCGGGGTGGGGGGGGGGTTCCCATCAACTCTTTGTATTTCCTCTATCCCTCCTGCTACATGCAATGCCAGTGATGCTTAATCCCTTGATGTGAAATCCGTGTCTAAACACAGGCAGGTATCCACTCCACCGGTATAAGCATTCTAAATAACTAAACATACCCCCATTTTTTTATGATTTAAAAGCTGGTCACTATGAATGGGTGAGTGCCTATCTTCCCATGTCATTTCCCAATATGGGGGTATCAATGGGTATAGCAACAAAAAGGAGCTACAACTGCCACTTAATATAGAGATGCACACTTTTAATATGCAAAGCTTTCAAACAGAACAAATGCAATCAATTACTCTAATTACATACATTTAAAGTCATATACCCTGTAATCTGTATACATTAAAAAACAGGAAACATGCTTCATTTTTCAAACTGGTTTAACGCTGTTCATAGCATTAAGACTAGGTTGAAAATCATCCCTAAAGAAATGTATATACTTATATTCAGCAGCTCCAGTTGATGTGACTACAT
Source organism: Protopterus annectens (assembly GCF_019279795.1). NCBI lineage: Eukaryota > Metazoa > Chordata > Ceratodontiformes > Protopteridae > Protopterus > Protopterus annectens. Next base: position 369,839,445 of record NC_056735.1, read on the forward strand.
CACCACCATGTTCATTTTTATAAAACCTTTGTATTACCTTAACTTTTTTTTTTTTTTTTTTGTAGGTTTAATAAACTGGTGCTTCTGTTTACTGTATGCTGAGCAAATACTGCAGACTACAGAAAACATGCTAACTCACTACAAAACTGTTTCTTCCCTCTAATAATCATCACACAAGGTGGGGCTAGATGGAATCTGGAAATAATTGAACAGTTGCTCACAGATTCACAGAATGTTACTATGCTAATGACCCAAGTGGTCTTTCTAAACCTAGCCTCATTTTTCCACAAGAATAACGGTGTCTTACATCCAAACAAGATATTGACGGTCAGGCATTTATAAGCCGCCTCTGTCCATAAAGGACATGGGTGCCAGGCCTGATGTAAATGTCCTACTTTCCATCCACTTGTCTAGGTAGTGCTTAAACTAGGTAATACACAAACTCAGCTTCACAAGGATGGGAAGCCTGTTCCATAGGAGGGGCAGTCTCTGGGACACATATCTGTCTGTCCAACATGTTCTGTTTATGTCTCTGACAAAATTCAAGTCCCTAGACCTTGTATTTCTGGTACACTTTGATGTACAAATATGCAGGAAATTCATACATGTGGGGTTTGCGGATGCCTTGTAAGCCAGGCATAGATCATCCTTCAGCAATCTATAGGAGACTGAGTAGACAGAAAGGGCTTTAAGGCTTTCTACATAAGACAGTTTCTTATGCCTTGTATTATTTTTGCAAGGCTCCTTTGAGGTCGCTCTAGTTGCTGCATATGCCCGGAGAGGTACATACAAAGGGAGTACTGTACTCTATGACTGGTCTGATAAGGGCCGAGTACAGTGGGATAATGATCTCTCTGGACCTAGATGCCATGCCCTTACTTATAAGTTGTGCAACATAAAAGGATTTCCTCACCACTGTGGCCACATTGGTGGTCAAATGTAAGGCCACTGTCTGTGCACGTACCCAGATCCCTGACCACTCGGTCGACTCTTAGGAGTGCATTATTAACACTGTAATTAGCCCAAAGGGTACAATTATGCATTTCTTATGACTGAGTTTAAGACCATGGCTTTGGCACCATGTACTAGTCAGACAGACTTTTTTGAAGAATGCTAGTGTCTGCAGGGGAGCTGATAACCCCCAGCTTGCAATCATCTGCAAACATAGTCAGTCAAAAACCTTTAGCATTTGTTTCCATTTCAGAGAAATAAATGCCAAAAAGGAGCAGGCCCAATATAGAACCCTGGGGGAGTCTACTAGCGACTGGCCTCATGGTGGAGGCCTCACCTATTCTGACCTCCTGGGTCCTACTTGTGAGCCATTTGGCTATCCAGTGGGTGATAAAAGGGTTTATACCTAAATTAGTGAGCTTGTCTATAATGCCTGAGTGAAGTATTGTATCAAAAGCCTTGGCCAGGTTGAGGTACACTGTTTGCACAGTCTTATCCTCGTAAGTTTGTACCCCCTTGGCCTTTTCCCCTGGGACCCCTAACTCGCCAGCTGGGGAAACCCCTTTTCTTGTAATCCAAATGGCCACTGGAACTCAAAACAAAAAAAAAAGGAACCCCTAACAAGAGTAAAATGGGTTTTACGGGAATCCTATCATTTTTTTAATCAATTTTTTAAACAACTAAAAAAAAGGTTGGGCACAAAGTTTCTGGACTTAAAATGGGGATCATAAAACTAAAGTTCAACTAACAAAGGGTTTCACAAAAAATGGTTTTGCCAAAGAGGCCTTTAAATCTCAAAAAATGTTTACATCCAAAAGAGGTTCCAATTCAAAGCAAACCCCCCAATATGCAATGGGGAACACCTGGGGGCACGGGTTACACCAAATTTTTCCGACACAGTTCCCAGTGGTAAAAAGGCACAATTTTCCATTCTGTAAGGGGATTTCCCCCAAAAAATAAGAAATTCTATCTCTTTTCTATAGCCCTCTGAAAAATTTTTTTTGTACCCTTTTCCCATCAGCCATAAGATAAATGGCCTGGAAAAATTAATTTCAGCACCCCCCATGGGAGTCAAAATTGTCCTTTTTTAGATCAGGTCTCAGACTCTCTTTTGATCAAAATCTTTTCCCCTTTATTAAAATCATACGAAATCAGAGGAATTTCTCCATAAAGGCCTTAAACCCGGTTTGAATTGAATCTGGAACAGATTTTTTCCCCGGGTTACCACTTAAGGCTACTTATGTAAAAGACCTCTTGGCCCCCTTTTTCAATTCGACTGGATGGCTCCATAATTCCCCGGGCCCCCTTGCCCTCTTCAGGGGAATGGGCGATGTGGAAATAAGGGGGAAAAAAAGTCACTTTTGGCCCTGGCATTGCCTTTTCCTCTTTGATTTTGTTATTTTTCTGCCTGTACCCCGGCTTTTCTTGATTTAAGACTTTTTGGCCCATTATCGGTCGTGGTTGGGTCCCTTTTCAGGGGACTTAGTTTGATTTTGGCCAAAAAACCGATAAGGTTACTTGTTCAAAGGGGGAAAAGAGGCAAAACTAAACAAAACACTGTTTTACTTTAAAAATATAGGGACAAGAAAATAAAATACATTTTTTTAAAAGGGCACAAAATTAAAAAATAATTTGAAAGGGAAAAAAAATTTTTTACTTTTTTTTCAAATTCGGAATATTTTAAAAAATTTTAAAAAAATGGCCCTTTCAATTAATAAAAATTTTTTTAATTTCCAAAATTTAAAAAAATTTTTATTTTTAAAACCCCACGAAAATGTTTTTTACCCTTTTAACCCTTTTTAAAATTGGGGAAAATTTTCAAAATTTTATGGTATTTTTTTTCACGACCAAAAAATTTATGAATTAAAATGGGTGTAAAATTTTTGGTTTTTCCCCCCTTTTGGGTTGGGGTTTTTCCCCAGCCCCTCCACAAATTCCCGTATTTACGTGTTCCAAAACCCCCGGGTTTTCCTTTTTTGAACCCCCTTTCACCAAATTTACAGATTTTAAATCTGGGTTTACTTACAATTTTACCCAAAGAATTTAATAAAATCTTTTGAAAATTTTTTTTTGATTAAAAAAAATTTAAATTAAATTAACATTTCTAAAAACCCATGGAAAAAATTTTTGTTTTGCATTTAAAAAACATTTTTCCCTTGAAAAAATTAACCTACTTTGGGAAAAAAAATGTAAATCCCAAAAAATTTTCATTCAGAGAAAATTTTAAATGCAAAATTTAAAAAACCCTTTTTAAAAAAGTAAGCAAATTATTTTAAAGGTTAAAAAATTTTTTTTCAACCCCAAAAAATTTTTATTCATTTACAAATTTTTGACAGCCCCTTTTAAAAACCAGGGGAAAAAAAAACAAATACCCCTTAAATTTAAAAAAATGTATTTTGGGGGAAAAAACTATGTAAAAAATAAAATTTAAAAATAAAAATTTTAAAATTCAAAAACTATTATTTTATTTAAAATTTTAAACGGGGGTTTATAAGGTTTAAAAAGGGTAAAAAAAAGGGATTACAACAAAATAGAAAAAAGTTTAAACCTAAATTTGGGGGTAACCCAAAAATATGTGATGAAACAAGGCCCAAAAAATTTTAAAAAAAATATAAAAAAAAGGCAAAATTTTAAATTTTTTTACAAAAAACCTTTTTATTAAATTTAAAAAAAACAAAGGATTAACTTTTTTTAAATTTAAAAAATGTCCCCCTAAAAATATTTTGAGGGTTTGGAATTACAAAAAATGTTTAACCCCATTGTGAAAAAAAAAGTAAATTTGGGAAAAAGTACCTTTTAAGCCGAAAAATGAAAATTTTTTTGGGGAAATCATATGTTCAAAAAGGGGTTTTTTTTTTGAAATAAAATACCTTGTGAAAAAAATTTTTAAAGGGAAAAAGGCTATTATTTTGGGTCCCGAATGGAACGGTCGAGTTTGAAAAGAAAATGAAGGAAGAATTTTTAAATTTTAAAAAAAAAAGAAAGAAAAAAGGCGTTTTTTTTAAAAATTTTGGGGCCCAAAATTGGTTTAAAAAAAAATAAAATTTGAGGAAAATGGGGAAAATGGGAGTAAAACCCAAAAATAAGGAAAACCGAAAAGAGTTAGGAGTAAAAGGGAAAAAAAAAAATAGGAAAATAAAAGGAAACTGGGAAAAAAAGGAGCAATATAAAAATTTTGGGTCCCCAAAGGAAACCCAAATAAAATTTTTAAGCTGAGAAGAAAAAACAAATTAATTAGCTTTTAGTTAACCAGTTCATTTTAAAAAAGAGAAAAAGGATAAAAGAACCAAAAAGAAAATTTCAAAATTTTCAGGCAAAACAAAAGGGTTTCCCCGAAAGGGAAAAAAAAAAGAGATTTTTTTAATGCAAAGAGAATACCCAAATCAAGAAGAAAGGAAAAAAAGGTTAAAAAAAACCCCAAAAAAAGAAAGCTTGAATTTAAAAAAAAAAAAAAACCTGTAAAATTTGGCTGAAATTACTTTTTTGGGTCACTGAACTGGATAGCATTAAGGTCCCGTAGTCTCTGAGGTGTACCAAAAAGCAACACAGTAGTTATTTTAGGGTCAATGCAAAGCTTAGCATCCATTACCAAATGGCAAAGACCAGAAAGATATAGAACAGTTTTTTTTTTTTTTTTTTTTTTTTTTTGTAAATCACTGATGTAACTGGGCAAGGACACGAGAGATCATCAGAGTACAATATTAGACTATACCTATGAAGTGAAAGATTTAATGTAGAAGGTCTAAAACAGACTCACCCTGATGGAGTGAGTCCCCAGAATAAGGAAAACCAAGAAGATCAGGAGATATGTGAAGAAGAAATATAGACATGGGAAAGGAAAAGAGATTTAATATGGTGCAATATTTATGCAAAGGAGAAAGCAAAACTGACCAATACAAAAAGAGCAGCACCAAAGATATTTGAAGAAAAATATAAGCAAAGGAATCCAGATATGGAAAACTTTACAATACAAAAAATAATAAGCCTAAGAGGAATAGTAGAAAAAGAGATCAGTAATGGAGAAGTTAAAGAAACAGAAATTGAGATAATGGAACAGCTGCAAAGAGAAGGATTCAGTGTAGAAAATCAAATGCAGAAAGCACCACAACAGGATAGAGTAATGGATATCCAAATTAAGGGGAAACCAGTGGAACAGGAAGAAATTGGTCAGGTGCAATATCAAGATATTTTGGAGCCTTCCACAGGAAACCAGTATAAATGTTCACTTGAAGCTAGACAGCAAGGAAAGGAACAGGAAACTGTGGGAACTGATGCAGTCAATGTTGAGGAGTGATAGGCCAGTGAGTTCCCATATGACAGAACAGCAGAAGACACAGGATGAAATTGTAGAGAATGTGCCACAGGAAGATGCTATAGAACTTTCTATAGAATGCCTGCAGGAAACAAAAAACAAGGGATGTGCCCTCAGTATGGAAGAAAAATGAGTTAAGAGAAGAGTTGCTTGATTTAATAGACAAAGACAGAAATAGCAAGATCAATGAGAGAAACAGACTGCAGAAGGTTAATAAAACCCCAAAAGTCAGAAGCTTGATAAAACAAATGAACACAGTAATTAGGACTGTCCATAGAGATCCATGTGATATAATAGGATTAAATAGAATACATTACTGTGCTGCTAAACTAATAACTGATAAAGTTCTACCACAGGAACACAGGGTAGCGAGGGAAAGGAGGGGGAGAAGGCGAATACCATCATGGAAATATCGAACAGAGAGCTATAAAGCAGCTAAGACAAGAAGTGTCACTGTTATAAGATTATAGAAGAGGGAACAGATCAACAAAAAATACTAAGAAAGATAGATGCAGTATTAGAACAGACCAGGATCTGTTATGCACTACTGGAGATAAACTAAAAATTTCAAAACAGGCAGAAAGACTTAGAAGACACAATGATAAATGTAAGGGAAAAGCACAAAATAAGCAATTTATTAATGACCCAAAAAAGTTTTATAGAGAATTGGGAAATAAGGCAAAAGGAATTGAAAGACCGCCAAAAAAAGAGGAAGTAGATGCATTTTGGAGACGTATCTACGAAGATCCTGTGGAACATAACAAAGATGCTAAATGGACAGAAGAAGTAAAAGAAAGAATAAGAAGTTTAAAGGTACAGGATATGAAACGGGATGAAATAACAGCCAGAGAGATTGAAACAAAGTTGAGAAAAGCCTCTAACTGGAAAACCCCAGGCCCAGATGCAGTACCTAACTTTTGGCTTAAAGTATTAACTTCTTTGCACGAGGATTTAGCCATGAGTAAGAACTATTTATATCTGGACCCAGAACACACACCACACTGGTTAACAGGAAAAACAATACTCTTACTTAAGACTGAACCTGCAAGCTACCCTAAAAATTATAGACCAATAACTTGTCTTCCGACGACGTACAAACTATACATGGCAATTGACCCCAACTAAAGTTTATAGTCATTTAGAAGAAAACTCAATTATGGCAGTAGAACAAAAGGGCAATAAAAGAAAGTCATATGGGACAAAGGATCATTTGTTGTTAAACAAAGTTATAGTGGAGAACTGTAAGAAGTGGAAGAATCTAAGTACGGCATGGACTGACTACAAAAAAGCATTTGATAGTATCCCACATTCATGAATAAAAGAGTGCTTTAACGTGTATAAGATGCACCCTACACTGACTGACTACATTACATTAACCATGAAAGAGTGGCAGACCACTTTGCAATTAAGCCATTGATAAAGGATAGATTATTATCCCAGGGACAAAAATTCAAAGGGGGATAATTCCAGGGTGACTCTGTCACTGTTGCTATTCTGCCTTGCCATTAATCCATTAAGCTGTTTACTTAACAGCTTAGGCCATGGCTACAATTTGGCTCCTAGAAACCAACACAGTCTAATGACTTTTCATCTTCTCTTTGTCGATGATTTAAAACTGTATAGCTCATCAGATGAGGAACTGAAAGCACAGCTGCAGGTTGTCAAAACTTTTCAGATGATACTGGAATGTCATTTGGTCTTGATAAATGTGCAAAAGCAACCTTTAAAAAAAAGGAAAACTGCAGCACCAGGAAAACATCAGTTTGGGACAAGAATGTGATATAAAAGAACTTGAGCAAGAGGGAGTGTATAAATACTTGGGAATTGATGAAGGATCAGCAATAAAATATGAACATGTGAATAAAGCTCATTAAGAAGTACTTTAGAAGACTTAAATTAATCCTGAAACAGCACTGACATCTAGGAACAAGATTCAAGCCATAAATCAATTTGCTCTTCCTGTCCTAATTTATAGTTTTGGAGTGATTGACTGACCCCAAAAAGTGTTGGATAGACTGGATATTAAAACAAGAAGGATGCTTCATACTTACCAAATGATTTATAAAAATCAGTGTATACCAAGATTATATATTCCCTGTTCTGAAGGAGGGATGGGCCTCCTTGAAATTGATTACATGTATATATCTGCAATCGTGGGACTCCACACATATTTACTGACCTCACAAGATCCAAATGTAGTGAAAGTTTTGAAACATGAGGAGAATAAATCTAAGATGACATCTTTGCTTAATTTAGCAGAAGCATATCGAAGTCAAGCAGGAATGGAAACCAGAAGTAGATAAAAACCAGGCAGCAACTGAATGTGCTAAAAAACAAAAGAAAGAATATGAGGGGAAGGACCAGACGAGAAAGCAAGAAATGTGGAAAAAACATAAATATAGCTGTAAGCATAGAAAACTTATGGAAGAGCCTAATTCTGATCAAGAACTAATGCAGGAATGTTTAAAAAGAGGTGAATTCACATCAAGAAATGAAAGGTTAATATCGGCAGCCCAAGATAGTGGGCTACGTACACGCTGGTTTACAAAGTCCATTGAACAAGTGGGAAAACCAGACATATGTAGGTTTTGTGAAACCGTCACACACATTGCTGCTGGTTGCGATGCACTAATGGTAGAGGGACTGTATACTGAAAGCCATAATAATGTGGCAAGACTGTTACACTGGAGATTGTGCAAACATTATGGCATCGAAGTGGCTGAAAAACACTGGAAACATGAACCTCAAAGAATCATAGAAAATGATGAAGTTTATATCACATGGGATCACCCAATATCAACAGTTCAAAAGACAGATACTAGAAAACCAGATATAGTGATCCAAGAAAAGAAGACAAAAGTAGCATTGATCATTGAAATCCCCACACCTAGTGACTACAGTGTCTTGTGTACAGAGAGACACAAAGTCATAAAATACCTTGATCTGCGGGCAGAAACAAGAGCCATGTGGAAGAAAGATACCTAGACAGTTCCAATAGTAGTAGGAGCAACTGGTCTTATAAAAAAGAATTTACAATCGTACTTAGATATGTCACCAATTTATGTAACACCATACGAATTGCAGGAGAAGTCATTACTGGGTACATTGCGGGTGCTGCGAAGAGCACTTTTGGCTGACATCAAAGAGTGAAACAATACTAATTTCATGAACTTTAATCATACTTTGACTTAGGAATGGGGTTCATTCCAGTTATGGTATTAGCAACCCAAAAGACTTGGAGAAATTAAAAACTGCACAGCAGAAACTTTAACTGGGTAGGACTTCGGGTATATTTGAAGAAAAGAAAAAAAAAAGTTTTTAATTCAGAACTTTCTGGTACCTCACAAGTGACATCACATTTATCAGAAAAACTAGCATCTGCTCTGACCTAGGATAGTCATTAGAAAGGTAATTTCTAAACCAGTTTGTGGACTGAGTTGCAAAACTGAGCTTTACTGCCTTGGAAGTATCTACTGGAAAAGTAATTTTTAAACCAATTTATGAACTGGGTTCCAAAGTTGAGTTTAGGAGTTCTGCAAGGAGAAGTGAGTAGTCAAATGAATCAAAAGTCCTGACAGTGTCCAAGAAACACCACCAATAAGAAGACCATTGCTCATATTATTGTAAATTTTATCTGCTAGTTGGTATAAGGCAATCAAATTGCTACAGACTTCTCTAATACTGTTGATCTTTATACAGAAGACTATGTTAATGTGTATTCAATGATCTGGATATATTCAAGTTTCTTTAAGATTTTGGTGATAGGACAAAGATACAAAACAGGATGACAATCTTGAGGTGAGGAGGGATTGTTTACCTTAGTCAGTAGAATTGCAAAGGCATGCTTGATACAATTAAAGGCTGCGTGAATTGAGTGAAAGATTAAATATGTATGCTAATGAGTTGTACATAACAAAGAGCAGCCACTCATGGGGAGACAGGATGCAGGGCTGGGGAAGCCTTTCTGTTGAGTGTTTTAAGAAGGATCCTTACACTTTTTTAATGGATCTCTGAAATTAAATGTGGGTATAATGTATTATATATCACCATTATGCAGTTTACTTGTAAGTTGTGGTAGATTAGTATTAGAATAGAGACCAGTGTCAGAAGATCTACACTATGAAGTTTTTGAAGTCTCTGACAAATCTGGTAGGATAGGACATGACATTAGTATTACATGTCTGACCTGTAAGATCTTTTAACAATTTTGAAAACAGTTTAGGGGAGAAGGACAATAAAGTGCATTTGCACTGAGTGCACTCAGCCATTCTTCCTGTTTTGCTGATGCTAAAATGTTCAGGATGCAGCTCTGGGTCATGTTTTACTGCTGTATCTTCTTGTTCTACACCTCAACTCAAAGTTTTGGACAAGTACCTTGAAGTACATACCTTACTTAGCACATACACTTTTACTGTCTGCACATGGATAAAAGCATGTTTGCAGCATTCAGTTACTTCCTTCCAAGTGTACCAAAAGGAGTTTCTCAAAGGCTCAAGCTCTGCGGACATATTACACATAGTCTTTATTAATTTTGTTTTTATGATAACCTTAATAGTAAACTGATGAATGCAGAAACTATAAATTACAATACAATAACCTCTGAAAATAAATCAAACAACCCTTACAGCAAGACCCAAGATCCTCAGACAGTTGGTTTCAGGCCAAACAAATGATCTACGGTACCGCTAACATACTCAAGACTAGAAATGTCCAGCACAGTGCTAGAATGCTAAAAGTTAAACCTAACAGAGCAATAACAATAACAATTTTCAGGATCATTTTTAGGTAGCTAACTCCTGATGCTAGGGTAGCCATTGACAGAGCAGGTCTTCTATTTTCCCTATATTTTGCTCGAGCTAAATTTACTGACGTTTCAACCGCATGAAACAAATCAATTGAAGTTTCATCTTGACGAAACAAATAAAAAAGCACTTTTTGAAGGACAGGAAGCCCCATCCTCACATCTCCCATGTGAGGGGCTTTGCCTCCACTAACCTCTACTTTTGCACATCAATTCCATGGTTACACAAATGCACTGAAAAAAGTAAAAAGACCAAACTCTTTCAATCACTATCATGACACAGACACAGTAAGCACACTGGTAACGAATTATTGTATAAAAACTGATCAGACAGGTTCAAATCAGGGAAAAAAATAAGTTTAAACCTGTCCATGTTTCACCTGGCCAAGGAGAGGAAAACTATTCTGCTGCTCTGTGTCACTCTTATTACATGCACCTTAGGAGAGGACAGTTAAATGCAGGTTTTGGTAAACAAAATTAGCAGTTACATTCCTCTTGCTCTCAGTCAAGAGCACCACTGTATCACACTACAAACAGTCAACATGTTTCTATCTAAAGAAACACCTCCTTTCAAAATGGTGGTGTTCAAACTTCTATACCTCTGACTGGTGCACTAAACTCTAGAACATGACATATTCTGCTATTTAAATCTAATGAAGCAGTGAATCACTGCTGACCCAGAAACAGTCACAAGATAAAATATACAGTCTTCTCATCACTATGGATATCCACTCTGGGTACCCCACTCCAAAACTTAAAAAAAAATACATCCAAACAATTTGATGCTGAACTTTTTCCTTTGCTAAATAAGCTAGCCTCATTAGGTTACCATGCTTGATATTTTTCATCAATGAAACCTTATGTGAGTAGAATTCTGACTTAACTTTCATGGGACTTCCACCTTCTCTTGTTTACTATCAACAGTGGCAGGTTATAACAGGGGTTATTTGTGTGGCTGCCTAGGTCCCAAAGCTGTAGGGATGCCTATTGCCAGCCAAAAAAAATAATATAGTTTTAGTTATCTTGTGTCAAGTGTTGCTAACTCATTTTAGTTAACTTACATGTTAAACATAATGATTAAGAAGGTTTTTCCAATTTTAGTTAAAAAAAAACTTTAAATAAAAGGTACTGCAAGTATTTACATTTGTCTACTTACAGTGCCTACTATTTGCATAACAGCAAATGCCCCTGACTTGCCTGACTAGCCTCTTTTTTTTTTTGGTGCCTCATAAAATCTGTGATGATCTTGCAAATTGTTGGAAGACAGCTGTCACTATACAGGGGAAAAAGCTGTGGATGAAAGCAACTGGACCTACTGTTGTTTACTCATATTAAAGTGTGGATTTCAGGACTAGTCTGTATTTGTATGAAGTACATTGGGATATGTATTCTTTGACAACTGTTGGAAACAAAGTAGAAATTGTCCCTTACTTTACAGAATGCCTCAGCTTTCCTCTTATTTTTGGCACATGCCTTATAAAACGTGTGGCCATCTGGAAGATCATTGAGGATTGCAGTCATTAAATGATGAGAGATAATTCGAATTTTCAGACTTTATATACTTCAGAACATGCATGCCAAAGTCGAAAGCTGTTACTCTAGCAACTAAGTATATAAGTGCAATATTTCAAATTTGTCCCTGATTTTGGGCCTTTGCCTATTATTATTTTTTTTGACTATTTTTCTAAGTTGAGAGATACTATTTTTATCACAGGTAGATGAGGTGTACACCACAAAGTGGTTATATCTGCTGGAGGGGTGGTGGCTGTTTGGGAATCAATGTAACATACCTACTGATTACTTGCTCAGTTACCCATCTGGCTTTGAAGGAATAGTGTGCATTTGTGTGAAATACATTGGAATATTCTGTGTTAATTAGTAAACAAACCTGAAATACTTTGATTTAAAAAAGTAAGCAATTATAGGTACAATCAATCAGATATTGGAGGTCTAAACAGTCAACAGTGGAGCTACAATTGCTGGGTTTGGGGGCTGTCCATCAGTAATGCAGCTGGAGTGGGGTGAAGGGGGCACCTGCCATGGGCACAAAGTACTAAGAGGCCCAATCAGCAGATCCGTCTTCAATGCATCTGGGGTCAGAGCAAAAGCATTTAGTGCTGCCTATGTTGCATAAACTGTAGCAAGTAGTTTGCTATAGTTTAAAAGGAAAGATTCGTTTTTTTTTCTCCTTAACATAGAGCTGGGGGACGGCACTGGGTGACATTATGGCTAGTTACACCTCTGATGTCTGTAAATGAGAATGGCTGACTCTGGCTGTCACAATCAAATTAAAGTCACTAGTCTGGCTTTGCAGACTAATACGTGTTTGATGGAATACTTTATTTTGACTAATTTTAATCACAGTCAGACATCTGTGGTGTACTCTGTTGTACACAGTCAAGTGGCTGTAACTTATGCAGTAGCATAGCTAGGATGGGCAAGAGGAGCAACTGCCATGGGAGCAAAGTGCTGGGATATAACAATCAGCTGACTGGGATCTCTGTTCAACACATTACCAGCTTTTAACAGCCAGTAACAATAAGTCATGCAACTGGTTACCTGGTTGGTGTACCAGTAGAAGGAACAGAGTCCCTCTTCAATGAAAGATGGAGGGGGGGGGGGCTTTGACTGCAGAAATGCAGCGATCAGATTATTGCAGTAAAGGTTTTTTTTTTTTTTTTTTGCGTTTCAATGGAAGCGCTGGGGTGGGGAGGTAGATATAAGTGTTATACGCCAATCACTACACTGTATGAATCGGTTAATTACAGTTATGTTTTTTTTGCTTTTCACTTGACAAGCTAAGGGGGGGTAGGGTTTTGGTTCATGGTACTGGCACTGGGTGCTGCTTTTCCCAGCTACGCTTCTGAACTGATGGGTATGGATATTTTGTAGATTATGGCGATTGCATTTCATACAGTCTTAAATCAGGAAGGGGAATCCAACAGAACATTTACTCATGTTCCAAAAAAAAAATTATATATATATATATATATATATATATATGAGAGTACAGGCAGGATGGAGTGGGTGGAGAAGAGTGTCAGGAGTGATTTGTGACAGGTGAGTACCAGTAAGAGTGAAAGGGAAAGTCTACAAGAGGGTAGTGAGATCAGCTATGTTATATGGGTTGGAGACAGTGGCATTGACAAAAAGGCAGGAGTCAAAGCTTGACGTGACAGAGTTGAAGATGTTAAGATTTGCAGTGGGTGTGACGAGGATGGACAGGATTAGGAATAAGTGTATTAGAGGGTCAGCCCAGGTTGGAAGGTTTGGAGATAAAGCCAGAGAGGCAAGATTACATTGGTTTGGACATGTGCTGAGGAGGGATGCAGAGTATATGGGGAAAAGGATGCTAAGGATGAAGCTGCCAGGTAACAGGAAAAGAGGAAGGCCTAAGATAAGGTTTATGGATGTGGTGAGAGAGGACATGCAGGTGGTTGGTGTGACAGTGCAAGATGCAGAAGACAGGAAGAAATGGAAACAGTTGATCTGCTGTGGCAACCCCTAACGGCAGTAGCCGAAAGGATATATATATATATATATATATATATATATATATATATATATATATATACACACACACACACACACACACATATACATACATATACACATATACATACATATACACACACACACAGGCTATTACTTGTATTCTGATGTATTTACATTTCACTTGAGTGATGGATGCAAAACGCATCTGTTCTCATACCAATCCGTTCAAAGTGACAGACTTACGTAAAATACAGCAAACATTTTCTTGATTATTTTATCTTGTTAAAGTTAGAGGAATGTACATTACGTCCTGTATTAGGAAGGTTATTGTACATATACTTGCTGTTGAACTTCTAAAGAGTGATAACTGCTTGTACCTGGTGTTTCACTATGTAGAACTGTGTGATCCTTTTACCATGTTGTGCATGGTAATATAGGAATTTATACATTTGTGATGCAAGTGCATCAGTATTTTGCTGAGAATTGTCATTTAGCTCAGGCGGTGGCTGAAGAGGATTCCAGTGACAGTCTATAAACCTGGCTAACAAACAAACAAGAAAATAAACTAATGTTTTTCCCTTATTTTTCAGGACTGACTGCAGGCACGGTTTCCATTAGAAGCAACGGAGAGATCCAGGTTGTGTCAGGGTCAGCAAAGAAATCTGTAAAGAGAACAACACCCATGAATGCAGGGGTTTGCTGATCTGGGTCAAAATAAAAATGAGAGGCACATATGAACATGGCTGCTGAGATTTCCTACCAGATGCAGAAGAAGAGTCATCCCAATGTTAACATTTGCTTCCGATGTCAAATGAAATAAGATAATCAACTTCAGTTTGTGCTGTCTGTATTCATGAGCCAGGATAAAAGAAAAAAGTTTGTTTCTCCAAAATGAGATTTTGCATCCTTTGTACACTCCACTATGCATGTTCAAATTGTTAGTACTTGTCATTCATCGATTTAAATGCAAGCAAATTTTCGCTCATTTTTATGCTTATATAAATTCAGCACATTCAACTCCCAATGCAATTTATGTTCATTGTTGACACCCCTTTGGATTTTATGCAGCTCTTTACCTAATCCCCAGGTGCAGTAGTTGGTTTTTGAACATATCTGAGGCAGCACAAGGAAATCATCTGAACCAGTGAAAAGCTTTGTTGTAAACACTATAAAGCATCAAGTTCTATCAGCTGACTGTATCTATTCATCATAAAAAATTAGTAATTTAAAAGTAACCGCACCACCAATTTACTGGCCTTCAAATTTCTCCGTCACTACTGCATGTACCCAACTGCGGTGGTGGTGCTGTGGTAGCATTGTCGCCTCACAGTTAGACATTGCCCATTCGATTCTCAGTTAGAGTGTCTTCTGTGTGGCGACATGGGCGTTCCTTGGTTGAAGGTTGTGTGTTAGGCCCAGCAAGCCAGCACGTAAAAATCTACTGCCAATCATTAACAGACTGGAGTTCCGCTGTGGCGACCCCTAACCGGGAAAAGCCGAAAGACACAAACAAACTACTGCATGTACCACCTGCCCTGGCCCTAGGGCAATTTCACAAACAACGCCTTCATCAACACAGCTAGCCCTAGGTCAGAACACAAAACTGATGTTGCAAACTTAACCCATGTAGATGAAACTCTGAAGTGAAACACTGTATACCGTGTTACACTGTCAATCTGTAACATTTAAATGAAATAATTGTGTACTGTGTTATACTGCTAATCTGCAACATTTAAATTAAATAATGTGCACTGTGTTATACTGCGAATCTGTAACATGCATTACAAGGATGGCTTCTGACAGAATCATACTCTGACTGGGATATAAAATCTTTGAAATGTATGTTAAGCCAAGTCCTAATTTTCTTCTTTTTTAACAGCAGTGGATTTGAACTTGTGCTGTCTTATGCCACAACCACTGAAGTAAGCCTGACTATGAAACAGACTAAATTATTCTCAATTATTCTTTGCTACTTAAAGTCAATAGTAATGCACTCAATTCGGAAATATATACATTCTTTTTCTGAAATAGGTGCTTTACATTTTGATAATATGTAGAGAACAGAATTGCTATAATGATGCACTTATTTAAAAGCGCAACTGGTCTTACTGATGTCAGTCTTCCCGTACAAATTTTTATCTTAGAGTGTTTACTTGTAAACTGAGGTATCACCTCTTCTATGCTGATGAAAAATATGGTATTTAAGGCAGACTTATTCTGAGACACAAAACATAAATCTAAAGAAAAAGAAAAATAAGCATATGCAATTGGTTCAGAAGGCCTGCTGCATTAAATGAGTGGCTGACTCAACAGGGGGTTAGATGGCAGTTAGTAGTGCAGGAATAGGCTGTTGATCTAGCTAAGGTTATTATTAAAATGATATACAACCCCAACACTTTTTCTGTGGCTTAATAAAGGTATTCTGTCCCAGATATCATCTCTCAGTCGTCTGAAGTTTCCCACAACTCGACATGTTATATCAATGTAGATATCTGAATTTAATACAAATGGAGTATTCCTTTTTTGTACACCCCAAACAAGCATATCTGTAAGGGTTGAGGCACAAAAACTCCTACTCCCTGGACTACTGAAGCCCAAATGTCTAAGATTCTGATATCAGTATCCTATTCTGGGAATAATGTTTACGAATCCAACTATGTCACACGTTTTGCAGTCCATATTAAGCCCTCCACTTCTGCTACAATCAAAAAAAGCAAATTGGTCCATCTAATGTTCCTGCATCTTCTGGTTCAAAGTAACAGAATGGCAATCATTTGGCTTAGGACGATCAGGTCAGTACCCCCTCCCCAGAGTGGATGAAACATGGGTAACAAGGCTGATTCCCTTTCTTCATGATTTCCTCATGAAAACATTTTGGGGAAGACCTTATCCTTAATGAAAGACTGCTAAAAATGTGGGGAGAGAGTACAGGATTATCTTATCTTGAAGAGTGATAATCTAATTTATTGAAGCCTGAATTTCATAAAAAATGTCAATTAATTAATTATCATGCTAACCAGGTAGGCAAGCTGGTTTGTGGACCATTTACAGTAATGGCCCAAGCAATTAAGTAAGTATAATAAACATACAAAGATTTGTTAGTACAAACAGCAAGTAGAACTGGCATTGATATAAACTGAAAGCCTTTTAAAAATCCATGTTGGCATTGAATTAAAAATCTGTAATCAAAATAACCATAATACAAAACGTTCAGTCATGCAAGAGAGAGTGAAGAACACTTATTT
Organism: Protopterus annectens; assembly: GCF_019279795.1. Classification (NCBI taxonomy): domain Eukaryota; kingdom Metazoa; phylum Chordata; order Ceratodontiformes; family Protopteridae; genus Protopterus; species Protopterus annectens. The sequence continues at coordinate 369,856,249 of NC_056735.1, forward strand.
CAACAGATAGTAATATTCAAAAATTACAATCTGTATATAAAAAGACAGGTAGGCTTCACATAAAATTAACAGTTAATAATTACTAAACTTGGATAAACACCTCCTACATCTAACAGCAATAATAGGCAGAGATCATATTACTAATCCGTACAATAATAGATCAAACGCTGCATACACAGTTTACAAATTTTTAATTTAAAAAAATGTGATTAAGAAATATATTCTGTCAGAGAGCTGAGCACTTTATATTTGTTTACTGGGTAAATTGCATAAATCAACTGCATGTATATACATATTTTCAGTGGTTCTGCAGATGACAAAGCTGAAAGGATCGTTAAAGACGCTTCAGCTGCACAGCCAAATAAATGTCTCATTACTAGTACCACAAAAGATCAACCTCATTGCACTTCCAATGATACAGTAGGAATAAGCAATTTAGCAATCTTCTTGGCCATAGCAAACAAAAAGGCTACAATTGCTGTTTTTCTAGTACTCATTTCAGTTCACATAAATCTAAGCAATTTCAAAACAGGATGGCCAGTGGAGATTTATCCTGGATCTTTAAGGTTTAGATTAGTTCATAACAACAAAACTTTCAAGACACTTACCCTACAAAGTCAGCTCTAGGGCATAGAGGTATAAAGCCAGGACTAGGGTGCAGGCCATTTGGGTTTGAACAGTAGACTGGGCTGGACAGGGAGGAGGGGAGGGAGCAGCCATTGCCATTTCATCTATCCTGAGGGAGGGAGGTGGTTCTGGCTCATTACACTGGATAACACCTAGCACAGCACTAGTTGAAACACCATGCAGTATGCGTCTAAGGAGAATATGCTGTCACTGTGCACAACAGCACAAAAAGGAAGGATTATGGCATGTGCAGACAGCATGGAGCAGAGCTCAGACGGCTGCCAAAGGGGAGGATGGTGTTCACCAAGGAAAGGGGTAGGATACCCAATAGGAAGAGTAAGCTGGCTCGCTCCTTACCACCACACTCTCTCTGTCTGAGGGAATGAATGGGCTAATAGAGCTTCCTAGGCAGTAATAAATGGGTTGGAGGGCACTTGCCTAGCCAGCTGGGTGAGACTAGAGGAGATAACAGGCTGAATACTGCAAGAATGCCCAAAAGATGTACAAAACCTTACTGCCCATACCGATGCAGGATGACTCTGACACCCACATCTCACTTTACCCAACCCACAGACAGTACCTGAAATTTCAAACAGTTTCCATTTTCAAGTCACATCACTGCCATCTGCCTGTTCTACTACATCCAGGCTGATCCCAAATCTCTAGCAATGATGCCTGCTCACCTCTGTTCATTTGGGACCCACATTTACCGCTGTTGAAAAGACTGACGGATAAAAGAAAACCTCCTGAACTTTAATCTTTTCTGCAGGTTTGTCAATGGTTTCAGAGTCTGAGTACTATTCTATACAGACAAAAGTAGGATCTATCCCTGTTCCCAGACATGAAAATTTGGGGTGCTAACACATCAACTTAAATATTCCTCTCCATCAGGACAAGAACTTTTACCAGCAATTAACTAATGCAAAGTGTTTAAACACAAAGAACACTTCTCAAAGACATAAGTTACACATCTTCCACTATCCTAATAGCTCCTAAACATAAGACTCCATCCAATAAAAATCCATTAATATCTCAGAAATTTGTGGGATCAAGGCACTTACTCCCTAGAACTTGCACTTTCTCTCTGATCACTCCTTTATTAACAGGTTTTACTAAGGGTTTTTTTCAGATCAGAGACTGACGTAAGATTGTGTATACTCTGCCTGGGGAGCTCATCTTCGGAGTCTAGGACTAATGGCCTTTGGTCTCCATCCCAGAGTGAACAACACATGAAATACAAGGATACAATGAAAAGCCACTTATTTTTCACTGTTCCCAAACCTGCACTGAAACCTGAAACCTGACCATGATGATGCTTCAAATGGACTTGTGTCTTCAGGTCAAATATATTTCAAGTCAACAGAAAACTCTGATAGACATCCTATGCAGGGAAATCATAGTTGGAAACTGGAGAGTGACCTCTCGGTAATTATGCTGCAGCTGTGATATCTTTCAAAGATGTGTCTGCATGCCTCTTAAGTAAACTATGAGCTTCCATTGTCCTGCTTCATGTATCCTCACATTAAAGCAAGGATTACCACACCTTTATTATCATTCAGCACCAAGCAAGGACTTCTAGATGTGTTTCCTTCAACACTTCCAAATCAATCCTGTTGCTAAACATGAAAGATAAAAAAATCAAGGTTAATTTTCACTGCTTCTTCACAGCTAAGACAGTCCTAGCTCACCATTCTCACACAGAATGTCAGTGACTTAGTTCAAAGCACTCACTCTTCTCAGCTTACTCCCACTTCAGCAGGAAGGCAAAACTCTGCATCCAAACTTCAAACCATAGAATGGACAATTTCTTAAGAGGTATTATCTTTTCTGATAAAAAAATGAAGACACCCTGCCACTAAATAGAAAGTCATAGTTGTCTGAATGGAACAGGTTTTCTCACTTGTGTACAACTTGGAACATAAGTTCATAGTAAGTACCAGGCAAATGGTCTGCAGAACATTTCAAGCTTAGCCAAAACATCCTATTGAAAATTTCCCTCTAGCCATAACCCATAACGAGGGCAAAACAAGATAGACCAGGAGAGAATTTGAGGCTGCCCACCAATTATCTCAGTTTACCTTGCAGTTGGCAAGGGTGCTTCTCTGATTAACATGTAGTGGAAGCTTGTTCCATTGTACAGCATAGTAAGTGAACATCTTCATCGTTAGTATAGTAGTGAGTATCTCTGCCTGTCATGCGGGAGACCGGGGTTCGATTCCCCAAAAGGAAGCATGTGTTTTTTTTTGTACTAGGCACCTGCAGCAACTGGACAGACCCCAGAGATTTTTAACTAAGATGATCCAGGGTCTTCAGCACATGCCTTGCACAGACAGACTGAAGTCTTTGTCACTGTACAAAGTAGCATATAGGCTGCTTAGAGGAAACTTGTGCTTGGCTTTGAGAGTAATCTCTGACCCCAACCTGATGAAGTTGCTGCACATTCTTAAGTCAAATGGGACTAGAATTACCCACTCCAGTGACCTAAATCTGGCCTGCGATTTAAGTAGGATATGCTGGAGAGACAAATTCATCTCACAGAGGTTGTCATTTCTCTGGAATACACTACCAATTCATGTTAAGCAGAGCACCCTTAGGTTCATAGGTTCATACTAGGATATCTGCCCTAAGGCATTTATAAGCCTAGCCAGAATGTGTTTGGCTTTCGCCACCCATTTTAAATTTATTTTGCTATGCCCTTTTTCGAAGTTAGTATACTGTGCCTCTGTCTAACAGTGACACAGAAGTGATAACCGGGGTAAACCTACAATCTCCCATCCACTCATCAAGATTCCTCTTGAAGACAGTCAATGAGGGACTCTGCCTAACCTGGACTGGGATTTTATTCCAGAGTGAAGGGAGCCTCTGGGTTATGAATCTGTCCCTCCAGCATGTCCTATTTATTTCAGTGCTGAGGTTCAAGTCTCTCGAGTGCGTAGCTCGATGGGATTTGGATTTTCTGAGGTGCAGCATGTCCATTAATTCCGGGTTGGACATGGCTTTATATGTCAGGCACAGATCGCCTCTGAACAGGCGGTATGCCACTGAGTAGAGCTGGAGTTTCATTAACCGGGCAGCATATGGCATCTGTTTGAGCCCTTTGATCCTCTTGGTGAGGTACTTTTGGAGTCATTCCAGTTGCTGCAGGTGTCTGGTAAGGTACATCCCAAAAGGGGCATTGTACTCAATTATGGGCCTGATGAGGGATGAGTAAAGAGGCACGATGACCTCCCATGATCTAGATGTGAATACCTTCATGATTAGGTGGGCTATATAAAATGTTTTTCTAACCACTTTGGCCACGTGGTTGTCAAATGAGAGATTGCTATCAACTTGGGTCCCCAGGTCCCTAATTACTTCTTCTGTACTTAATGGATTACCACCTATGTGGTAATTTGTGGGCACTTTGTTTTGCCAAAGGGGATGACTATACACTTTTGGCATTTAGCTTGAGGCCATGGCTCTGGCACCAGTTGTCTGTTTCTATGAGGCCCTTTTGGAGGATGCTTGTGTCGGCTGGAGAGTCTATTATGGCGCCCAGTTTGCAGTCATCTGCGAACTTGGTCAGCCACAGTCCTTCCGTGTTGGCCTGTACCTCTGAGAAATATATACCGAATAAGAGAGGTCCCAGGACTGAGCCTTGTGGGACACCACTTGTAACTGGTTTGGAGTCTGACATGGCTCCAGCAATTCTAACCATGTGGGTTCTATTCTTGAGCCAGTTTGCAATCCATCTAGTGACATAGGGGTTTATATTTAAGCTGGTGAGCTTATCTATAATGCCCGAGTGGGGTATTGTATCGAAGCCTTTTGCGAGGTCCAGGTAGGCTGTGTGGGACCACCTTCCCCTCGTCAATGACCTTGGTGACTGTTTCAAAGAAATCAACCAGGTTTAAGAGGCAGGATCTGCCCTTAACAAAGCCGAACTGGGTAGGATCCAGTGTCTGTAGGTCCCCAATATCTTTATTTATGAGGTCCATGATGATCCTTTCCATAGCTTTGCAGACCAAGCTAGTCAGGCTTATGGGGCGATAGTTTCCAGGATCCGTTGAGGCACCACCTTTATGGAGAGGGACCACTGTTGCTGTACGCCACTCTTTGGGCACATATCCTTTAGTAAGGCTGAGATTGAACAGTAGTTTTATGTTTGGGTTTAGCTCTTCTTGGAGTTCATGTAGGACACAGCCCGGGACACCGTCTGGTCCCATTGATGCTGTGTTTTTTGCTTTGGAGAGGGTGGCTCTTACCTGAGCATCTGAGATGTCAGGGGGGGCAGCACTCTGCTGGGATAGATATTTTCCCTTTTGGTGAGGGGGGGAGAAGTTTGCGCTGAACCTGTCAGCTAGGATGTTGGCAATGTCTGTGGGTTCAGTGTATTTTTTGTCATTTTGGACTAATTCTGAGCATATCTGGGAATTACCACCCAGGTTCCTAACATAACTAAAGAAAGCCTTGTGATTATCCTTAGTGTCCTGTGCAATTTTTCTCTCAAAGCTGGCCTTAGACAATTTTATGAGTGCCAGTAGTTTTTTGCTAATACTGATAAGTGATGCCTTCCCTTTTTGGGATTTTGCTCTATCATTTAGTAGCTTCCTCCTTCTATTGTATAGTTTGTTTATGGCTGGGGTCCAACAGACAGGATGTCTGCCTTTGGAGGATTGGGTCTTGGTTTTATTTGGGATCGCATGATCCATGCATTCCTGAAGGTGTTCATAGAATGCGTTTATAAAGGATTCCGCATTTTCCACAGGCCCGGGGGCTTTGAAGGATTCCACCTCGGTTTTGAGGAGTGTGAAATTTGCTTTAGAGAAGTTTTTCACTGTGGTTTTCTGGGCAGGGGGTGGGGTCGGGATGTGAATATCCAGTGAGATTAGTTTATGGTCTGATCTTACCAGTGAGGGATACACTTCTGGTCTGGAGCATAGAGTCCCCATGTTGGTGATGATCAGGTCCAGTATGTTTTCCCCTCTTGTGGGAGTGGTAACAAGTTGTTCCATAGCATTTGAGTTTATAAATTCTAGGAACCTTTGGGCTAGGGTGTTGGAGCTAGAGTAATGCTCCCAGTCTATGTTTGGGTAGTTGAAGTCGCCCAATATAATGGTGTTTGGAGAGACCTTCATATTTTCCAGTGTTCTCAGAAAGGCCGAGTGGGGTTCCTGGGTTTGGGAGGGTGGTCTGTAGCAGGCTATAAACTGGAAGGCAGTTTCACCCACTGTTAGTTGCACATGGATAGTCTCTGATGCTTCGTGCTTTGTCACCTACCTGGAGGTGTGGGTATCTTTGATGAATATCGATACTCCCCCTCCTTTTGTGGTTCGGTCCAAGTTTTGGGGCCGAAAAGCATGGTATGAGGTATAACCTGGTAGTGCTGGGGTGCTCTCGGGAACCCTGAACCAGGTTTCTGTTACTGCACAGATATCGATGTTCTCCATGCTAAGGAGAGTTTGAGTGTGCATCTTGAGGTTTAGACTTCTGGCGTTGAGTAGCATTACTCTTAGTTTCTTATCCCTTGTGATACCTATGGAGGTGGGTTTGTCTTTTGAGCCTTGCCTAAAAAAGGCACTATGGGGTAGCAAGAGCCTTTGCCAATATCGGAAAGCCCAGGGTGACAGGTGCAAGCCGTCCCTAGCGAAGCATCGTGGCTTGTCGAGCATATCATCCCAAGCTGACAGGCATTGGATCCCCTTTGAATGACACCAGTACTTAAGCCAATTGTTGAAATTGATCATCTTGTCTTCATATTGTGGCATCATTCTTGGTGAGGGTAAGATGCTACTCAAGGTCAGTGTCATACCGGCCTGGGCTACATGCTCAGAGAGCTCCTTTATGTCTCTTTTCATGTAGTCCAGGGAGGTATGTCTCAGGTCATTCACACCAGCATGGACAATGACTGAGTCATATTTGTACTTGCCTTGGAGTGACCTGAGTGCTTGTGTTATGTGGCGGATCCTAGCGCCCGACAGGCTGCTCACCGTGACCCTCTCCTTGTTCAGCCTGGTGAGCGGGACGTCAGTGTGCCTGACGATAGAGTCACCTATTACAAGTGTATCAGGTGTGTTGTTTAGTCTTAAGGGCTGTGACTGTTCGGCACACTGGCTTTGTGAGATATGTGTTGCACGTGTTTTGTTTTGGGGTAGCAGTTGCTTGCGTGTCTGCTTTGGAGGTCTCTGCTGCTTAGGCAGATCTTTATTTAGAGCCTCCGAGTAAGTTTTTGTGTGATCACGTGTTTGGTTTGCTGTCGTGGTAGGTCTATGTGAGACTGGAATTGTAGTGAGTGTGGTTTCCTTCTCCTCCTGACTGGTTATACCAGTACTGAGTTGAGAGAGCTTAGCCTCCAGTTTGGCTATATGGTTGCATCTCTCACATGTGTTGGAATTTGTTGGGAGGAGGAGAGGGTTGTCTGTGTACATGAGGCAGTTGTAACATTGCCTCAAGATTCCCATATTCACCAGCTGGACCTGAGAGGAGATTGACAACTGACCTTTGGACATGCTAGAATAATATTGGGAATTCCTTAATAATTGAAAACAAGGGCCAGTGGGGAGTGAGGGTGTAGTGCTTTTAATTTTTAGGGCTGACTTATATAATTGCTTTAGCGCGCAAGTGCCAGGTAACTTAAGTGCAATGTGTTACAGGTAACTTAAATGCAAAAATGACAAACAGTAACTTTCTTTCAAGTGAAACAAGGAAATAAGTACAGTAAGCAATGCAGATATCACTAGTGATCCACAGAAGCGCTGAGAAGCCGCGTATTACATGGAATTAGCGTTCCAGGAAAATAACAAGCAAACAAACAACAAGCATATAAACAAAGCTAGATTTAGCAGGCCTGGATCTAGTCTATGCTACAGCAAACAAGGTGTACCAATTTCATTAAGATACAGTTCAAATATTCAGGCACTATAAACCTTTAACCAGAAATTCCCAGCTCAGAAGGCCAGAGTCCAGCCTCTTCTCCCACAAGAGTGCAGACCACGAACCTTCTTAATGTAAAATAACTGGCCTGAAGCCCAAGTGCCTAAACCAGAACTAATACACTTTAAGAATAACAGACACTGGGCTCTCAATCAGCAGTTCCCAACTTAGAAGGATGAAAGCTACCTGTCCTGCCACCACAGTGCATGCCACAAACCTTCCTAATGTAAAACAACTGGTCTGAAGCCCAAGTGCTTAATCCAAAAGACTTAGAATGATAGTTACACTTTAATCAAGTCACTATCAAGCAGTAATAAATACAATTGAATACTTTAGAGAATGCCTGGATTAGTGCTCAAGTTACACAAACAAAGCTAGATCCAGCAGGCCCGAATCCAGTCTATGCCACAGCAAACAAGGCACACCAACGTCAGTAAGAAGCAGTTCAGATATGCATGCACTATAAGCCTTTAACCAGAAATTCCCAGCTCAGAAGGGCAAAATCCAGCCTCTCCTCCCACAAGAGTGCAGACCACGATCCCTCTTAATGTAAAATAACTGGCCTGAAAGCCCAAGTGCTTAAACCAGAATTAATACACTTTTAGAATAACAGACACTGAGCCCTCAATCAGCACTTCCCAACCTAGAAGGATGTAAGCTACCTGTGCTGCCACTACAGTGCAGACCACAAACCCTCTCAGTGCAAAACAACTGGTCCTAAGCCCAAGTGTTTAAACCAGAAGGCTTAGAATGAGTTACACCAAGCAGTAATAAATACAACTGAGTACTTTTAAGATGATGAAAAAGTAAAATAAAGTAGGTAGAAACACAAGTACAGTACAAGCAGATGAAATTTTTTTTTTTCTGAACAAGTGCTGAGATCAAAGAAACAGATTTGAGTGCTGAAACTAGAAAACTGGCTAGTTATAAGAAAAAAAAACTAAGCTAGAAGGCTTCCCTCCAACACAGAAGGGCTTGGGGGCTCTATACCACTTAACAGGAAAGGCAGGAAATAAGCTTACATTTTTTTTTTCTGTTTCCCAGATGCTCTCTTTGTACACAGTAGGAGTGCCTGAAATCAGAATATGATCTCACTGCACTCAGTTGAGTGAGCAAATGAGATGGGCCCAGAAGGAGTATCCAAACACAAATTTACAAGAGGGGCGGGCAGTTTCAAGGCCACTAAGATTAACACCAAAATCAAAACAAAAACAGAGAGGGTGGGTGGGACTAACTGAAGAGCAGAGTCAAAACTTCCAGTTCAGTTAATATTCCTGCAACACACAGTTAAAATCAATTTAAATACTGTATTTTTTTTAAAGAAAAGTGCAGATAAAGGTACTTAAATTCTCTTATACATCCAGTTGAATAAAGCAAGTTCTTAGCCAGCCAAAGCTGAGGTTTTTAAGCAGAAAATATTTCACACTGTACCACTTAAATAGGCAAGGACAGGAAATCAAAGAATGTGGCTACCCCCACACCTGTAATTACTAGCAAATAACAAAATTCAGCAAACACTGACTAACTTCCAGTTCACTTAATATTCCTGCAACACACAGTTAAAATCAATTTAAATACTGTATTTTTTTATAAAAAAAGTGCAGATAAAGGTACTTAAATTCTCTTATCGTCCAGTTGAATACAGCAAGTTCTTAGCCAAAGCTGAGGTTTTTAAGCAGAAAATATTTCACACTGTACCACTTAAATAGGCAAGGACAGGAAATCAAAGAATGTGGCTACCCCCACACCTGTAATTACTAGCAAATAACAAAATTCAGCAAACACTGACTAACTTCCAGTTCAGTTAATATTCCTGCAACACACAGTTAAAATCAATTTAAATACTGTATTTTTTTGAAAAAAAGTGCAGATAAAGGTACTTAAATTCTCTTATACGTCCAGTTGAATACAGCAAGTTCTTAGCCAGCCAAAGCTGAGGTTTTTAAGTTCTATGACCCTGTTCAAAAGCAGCCTGAATGAATGGATGGAAAACCGCAAATTCTTGCCGGGAATAGCTCCCACATCCCTCTTGGACATGGGCAGTCATTACTAATAATAATCTTACATACTGACTAGACTTTTTCTCTTGAAATATAATGGGTGTAATACGCTAGCCTTAAAACGACCCTCGGGTCAATATCCTGGTAACTTCCTATGAACCTATAAGATGAGGGATACATTGGAATATGAATCTATAATGCCAATGTGTCATATTCATCTACTGATGAAAGTTTAGTTCCCTTAACCAAGTACTTCATGTAACATTATTTCTACAAAGGAAAAGGAGATCAAATAGGGTTAGATCTTTCATGACATGAAAGGAAAGACACAGATCTCCATGGAGGAGTCTGGAAGAGACTGAATACAAACAAAAGGCTGCCAGTCTCTCCTCATAACTAATATTTTTGAGGCTAATGATCTTTTTAGTTATGAATCTCTGAGGTCTCTCACAATGTGTGATATGTTTAGATAAACACATGCCAAAAGGTGCATTATATTCAATAATGGGACCGATAATTTATGAGTAAAGGATAAAGGGGAATTAAAATATCTTTGAATCTAGTGGACATGACTTTAGAAATTAGATGGACCAGATAAAAAGCTTTCTAAACTACTGTGGAGACATGATGGTCAAATGATAAGGAATTATCAACAAAAGGACCCAGATCCCTTACAGCAGTGTCTGACTGAAGAGGTGCCATCTTCTATATGGTAAGGGAAACTGTTTTGTTTACCAAAATAAACTATACTACATTTTTTACATTTAATTTGAGACCACTGTCCTTGCACCAATTGTTAACATGGTCTAAACCATGTTGGACCAGTTGTGAATCAGCTGAAGATCAAATAATAGCATTAAATTTACAGTCATCTGCAAGCTTAGTTAACCATAGGCAAGAAGTGTTAGCCTGAAGGTCTGAGGAAATGTATGTCATATAGGAGATGGCCTAAAACTGAGCCCTGAGGTACACCGCTGGTAAATGTTTTGCTTTCAGAAGTGGCACCTGCTACTCTAACCACATGGGTTCTGTCAGCCAGCCAGTTACCTATCCATTGCATGATATAAGAATTTATATTACAAGTCTATCAATAATGCATGCAAGGTGAATAGTGTCAAAGGCCCTGGCCAGGTCTAGTTAGCTGTATGCACTATTTAACCACTTCACTACCTCAGTTACTTTTTCAAATTAATGAAGTTAAAGAGGCAGGACACTTCTTTGATAAAGCCAGATTTATAAGGTTCCAGGGTTGAGAGAATTTCAATGTGCAGATTAATGAAGTCTGAGATAATGTACTCCACAGCTTTACATACGAGGCTAGTGAGACTAATGGGCATATAGTTACCACGGTCTGTGGTTGGGCCACCTTTGTGTAATGGCATTACAAACAGCTGTTTTCCAGACTTCAAGAACATAACCAGTGGAGAGGCTTAGATTAAAGAGATTAAGTAAGGGTTCAGAAAGGCCATATTTGGCACCAATAACCAGGCAAACTGGTATGTTTGTCAGTGCCCATGGATGAAGCATTCTTAGTTTTTTAAAGGGCTGACAGAACTTGTTCCTCAGTAATTAAAGGAGGTGGCTAGGATTGTGGAACATGTGGGATAGTTTTAACTGCAAGAGAAGTAAAATATGCACTAAATTTGTTATCTAGGGCATTAGCGATTTCCCTTGGGTCAGAGAGTGCAGTACTACTGTGGACCAGCACAGAACCCTGCTGTGTGCTGGTTCTTAACTTCCGGACACATCTAAAGAAAGATTTGCAGTTAACTTTTGGTTTTAGTGGCTATTTTAAGTTCATACTCAGCTTTAAGCTTCCTAATGGTCCATTAAGCTCTTTGTTTATGTTTTGATATATATATATATATATATATATATATATATATATATATATATATACATACATACACACACACACACACACACACACACATATATATATATATATATATATATATATATATATATGTATACACATAGAGGGATAGATATAGACATATATGAAATACACATCTACTACGCAGTTCAGTTCCCCACAGCCTGTAGCAATAGCCCACTATACTGTTTATCTGAGATACAGCTTATTTTTTCCTAAGTATCACGTACCTTTTCTAGTTGCATATCTTTTTTTCACACAACAGATCCACGTAATGCCGTAAAACACATTGTGATAGAGATCATTCATTTGAGGCCTCCAAGGCATCATATCATGTTCATCATATTAATCACTGCTGCAGTAGCCTTAGCTATAAGGGTTATATTCTATCAACGATATAACAGCTGTCCAGTTTCTAAAGCTGCACGGCACCTTCCACACTCCCAAACCATCAATTAGCTTGAGCTGAGCTGACTAAAAAGACAGGTTTGGGCACCAAGTCCTTCATAGCTTTTTTGCCATTGAAGAGAGTGCTCATCTGCAAGCTATCAAGGACTGACAGTCAGCTTGTGCTGTTCCTTTGCTAAACAAACAAGTTCCCTTTGGTAAAAAATCTATCTTCCAAATTAAAATACTTTTAAGTTTTATTGCACTTTCCTGTTAAGGAAACTTATTTTTAAGCTGGAAGTCTGTGTTTTAACAGACTGCCACAAGACAACTGCACATTTAAATGACAGTGAACTTTATTCCTGTCAGGTTAAAAATTGTTTAAAGTGACTGAATAATATTTTTTTCTGTGGAGAAATTGCATTTTACCTTTGAGGTTGAAAAGGTGTTTAACATGCTTTTTTACTGTATTTTGTGTGACTTTAAAACTTTAAATTTGTATAGGCCTTTGCTGCTTGACTTTTTCAGGGAAAGGGGCTTGATTTATGTCCCACAGTCAGACCTTCTTTCAGCCACAAAAAGAAAAGCAAACAGTCTTTGCCGCCTCAGCAGGCTAGCAATTTGCTTCAGCTGGAGATGTGTGTGACTCTGCTATAGCCATAGCTTGTTCCTCTAGTGTAGCACCTACAGCCACTACAGACCAGTGGTTAACCACGGTCCTCTGCAGCTTTTGGAGTCCCCTCAATGGAGAGCCACTCTTGTTAGTCGTGGAAGAGAGAACAGGGAAGACATCCCTGTTTCGTCAGAACATTGCACACATCCCTGTGGAAGCTGCTTCTGTCATTTATAACAGCGTGGGCCCCATTTTCCTTTCAAAAAGAAACAGAAAACTAAACATGTATGTACTCCTACTCAAAATACCTTACACAGGATTATTTTGCTGGGTCTAGTTCAGACTATGAAGTTTCTAGTAAAAGAGAAAGACTTCGTTTTCCAGAGATTCAAGATTATGAATCTGGATAGGAAAACTATGGGACATATACAGGGTTTTCTTCTCAGATTTCTGATGCAGACTCAGAAGAGAGCTCAGTTTCTGATTCTCCCTGTGGAGGTTTATCATTTTCTGACACTATTTCCAGAATGTGTCAGTGTTTTCAGTTGGAGAACACTTAGTCTTCTCAGTACCCCCAGAAAATACCATGAGCTGTGACGGAAGGAATTTCCAGAAACATCACCCATTCCTCCAGTCCTGTCAGCTCTGAAGGATATGCATGTCATTGACTGCAACATTCTTGACAGTTAGCCTGTTACCCCAAAAAAGGCAGATAGAATGTAAAAAGTTCCAAGTCTTTTAAGTTTAATACTGCGGTGGTGGTGGTGCTGCGGTAGCGTTGTCGCCTCACAGTAAGATGTTGTCCTGTTCGATTCTCAGCTAGAGCGTCTTCGGTGTGGAGACATGCATGAATGGGCGTACCTTCGTTGAAGGTTGTGCGTCAGAGCCGGCAACTAGGCACGTAAAAATCTACTGCCAATCATTAGCAGACTGGAGTTCCGCTGTGGCGACCCCTAACCAGGAAAAGCCGAAAGACACAACACTCACCCCAAACCTGACCCAAGAGCTATAGCTTTAGTTAATCCTACTGCTGCTAAACATTTGGTTAATTCCAGTCATATTACTTCTGATAAGGATGGGAAAATGGGAAAAAAGCGTATGCTTCAGCTCTTTTGATTTTTAGAATTTTGAATTGTCATGCTCAAATGTTAAAGTTTATTCTGACTAATTTGAAAAGCATAAGAAACGTTTCATCTGAAGTTTCCTTTTGTGAGGAAAATCTGCTTTAAATGTAGTTTCATCCATTTCAAAGGTCACAGCTCATTGTTTACAGTGTGTGCATGTCTCAGCTGATACTTCTTCCAGGACTATGGCCACTGGTATTGCTTTGAGGAGGTTTACCTGGCTGTGTTCTCAGAAAATCTCAGATGCTGTGAAAAATGAGATTTTAAATTCTCCTTTGCATGGAGGTTTAGTTTTTGGCTCCTCTGCTGCAGAGGTTATCAAAAAATGTGACAAAAGGGTTAGGTTGATTCAGGGAATCTCTTAAAATGTTCAGTCCTACTTTTCTAAAGGCTTCCCTAACCTTTCATCCAATTTCAGCAAAAAATAATACAACCAGTCTCACCAAAACATGGGTAAACAGACATTTAAGAAGAAATAACAGGGGAGTTCCAAAAAGATTTCAGGAACTCCCCAAAACCAAGGGTAGTCCAACAAGTCAGAATGACTATTTAAGGCACTACAAGTGGAGTGTGAACAAAGAGTCCAGCTTCAGTTATAGCACATGGTTGGCAACAGGTTATCCACATTTTCCAAATTTAGATGACCTACACATCCTTGCAGAGTCTTTTTCTAAGTGACGGGACTCTCTCACTTGGGTGAGAGATCTCTTACTCAATCTGGGATTCCAAGATAACACTCAGAGGTCTTTTTTGACACTTTCACATAGGACTGCGCTCCTGCAGTGTCAGCTAGCCACCAGAGTTAAGAGAGCTTTTCTTCCCAGGAAAGAAATAGATCTATATCTAGATCCATCTCTGAGGTTTTCCCCTCAGACTCTGAGCACTGCAAGGGAATACCTCTGGATTTTGGGTCTCATGGTATCTCTGGGCAAGACTCTACATGAGAAAGAAACAACGTTATTTAAAGTCTCTTTGGTCCCAGCAACATCGTTTTTTTTTTTTTCAAATCATAGTGCTGGGGTGTCTCAGAAGAGAAATTACTTACTGTAGACAGCAAAGTTCCCAAAATTCTCCCTTCCTGCTCCAAAGCAGTCAGTCACCATAGACACCTCAGACTTTGCTTAGGGAGCAGTATCAGAAGAGACAAAAAAAAGTGCAAGGTGTGTAGGACACCAAGTTCAGATGCAAGCGCATAAATATAAAAGAAATGCTTGCCCAAACAGGGAGGGAACCAGATTAAACCCTCTTTGCAGACTAGCCATGTTAGCTTGGGATATAGCTTCACACTAATTTCACTTTACAGGCAACCAACATTCCACAAGTGCAACACTGTGTGACAGACAAGCTGAGCAGGACCAGGGCATATCCCTGGGTCTTCCAAGATTTAATCCATCTGTGTGGACTGCCTCCAGTAGAGCTATTTACCTCCTTTCTGAACAATTAGCTGGCAAGATTCTGCCCCAGGATTCCATGCAAGAAGGCCTAAAAGACAGAAGTCTTTCCTTTCCTTGGACAGGAATGTTCCTGTATGACCTTCCACCGACTTTTAGGGTACTTCTGAAGATTCAAAAGGAATCCCCTACGATCATTGAGGTGACTCCCTTCTGGCCCAGAGAACAGTGTTTCTCCTTTCTTTCGGGAATGGCCAGGGACAATAACTACATGCCTCCACACAGACTGAATCTACTCACACAAATCAGGTGTGTTACATACACCCTGACCCCAATTCAACTTCAACTGACTGCCTGGATGACAGGGTCTTAATTCCTTTTATGCACTTGTTTACGGAGAATATGCAACAAGTACTAGTGGAGACAAGAAAGCTGTTACTAGAAAATAAATACATTAGCAAATGGAAAAGGTTCTCCTAGTTGGTGCCAACAACATAACCAGCACCCATTCAGGGCTCCAGTTTTATAGTACTTGTGTGAGTTACTGTCCTATGGCCTTTCTTACTCCTCCATTAAGGTTCAAGTTATTGGCCATTTCAGCATACCTGCCCAAGGATGAGCCTTTTTCATTGCATTCTCATGTGAAAATATTTTTTGAAAAGGGTTTTACATAACAGGCCTCAAAGAAAAATGGTGGATCCTCCATGGGATGTTACTTTTGCTAACATTTCACAGGTTCATAGGTAGGTACTAGGCTATTGGCCCTAGGGCCTATATAAGCCTAGCCAAAAAGGTACCATGGCTTTCGCCACCCAAGAAAATGATTTTCCTGTACTCCTGTTGAGCAGAGCCACAGAAGTGATCCCGGGGTGAATTTCCTATTTCCCATCCAATCATCAAGATTTTTCTTGAAGAGTGCTAATGAGGAGCTTTGTTTGATATAGATAGGTAGTTTGTTCCAGAGTATGGGAAATCTCTGGGACAGGAATCTATCCCTCCAGCATGTTCTGTTTATTGTGGTGACAAGATTTATGTCTCTAGAGCATGTAGCTCGGAGAGATTGGGATTTCTTTAAGTGGAGCACGTCCAACAGGTCTGGGTTTGACATAGCTTTGTATGTTAGGCAGAGATTGCCTCTGAGTAGGCGATACGCAAAGGAGTTACACTGGAGTTTTTTGAGATGGTCTATGTAGGGCATCTGTCTGAGGCCGGTAATCCTCTTTTTGAGGTACTGGGGTCTTTCCAGTTGTAGATGTCTTGTGAGGTACATACCAAAAGGGGCATTGTACTCTATAATGGGTCTAGGAGTGATGAGGGGAACAATGACCTCTTTATTTGCTGGATGAGAAACCTTTTGTGATGAGCTGTGCCACGTAGAAGGATTTCCTGACTACTGTGGCGATGTGATTATCAAAGGAGAGACTACTGTCCACCTGTGTCCCAAGGTCTCATCATACTTTCGGTGTTAAGTAGACTACCGCCTATGTGGTAGTTTATGGGTACAGAGTTTTTACCAAAGGGGATGACAATGCACTTTTTGGTATTGAGCTTGATTCCATGGCTTTGACACCAGGCATCTGTCTCAGTGAGGCCCTTTTGTAGGATGTCCACATCATTAGGAGTTTCGATTATGGCTCCTAGTTTGCAGTCATCTGCGAACTTCATTAGCCAAAGACCTTCTGTGTTAGCCTGTACTTCAGAGAAGTAGATACCAAACAGGAAAGGACCCAGGACTGAACCCTGTGGTACTCCACTTGTCACTGGTCTGAAGTCGGATTTGGAGTCTGCTACTTTCACAGTGTGGGTTCTGTCAGTGAGCCAGTTGGCAATCCATCTTGTGACACAGGGATTTATACCTAGTTTAGTGAGTTTATCTATAATTCCAGAGTGGGGGATGGTGTCGAAAGCCTTGGCGAGATCTAGATAGGCTGTGTGAACCACCTTACCCTCGTCTACGGCTTTGGTGACTGCTTAAATCTGTCAGGTTTAGGAGACATGATCTGTATTTTACAAACCCGAACTGGGTGGGGTCCAGAGTTTGGAAATTTGCAAAGTCTTTGTTTATACGTTCCATAGCCTTCCTAAGGCTCATCAGGCTAATGGAGCGGTAATTCCTGGGGTCCATGGTGGCTCCCCCTTTGTGGAGTGAAATAACCGTTGCTGTGTGCACTAGTCAGTGGGCACAAAGCCTGAGGTGAGGCTATGATTGAACATGGTACTTAGGTGGGGTGCCAGTTCATTCTGTAGTTTGTGTAGAACGCAGCCTGGGATGTTGTCAGGTCCATGGATGCTGTGTCCTTGGCTTTGGAGAGTGTTTTTTTTACCTGTACAGCTGTGACTTCAGGAACTTTGCATTCTTCCGGTATAGAGATGGGCCCTTTAGGGGGTGAGAGGGGGTAAAGTTAGCACTGAACCTATCTGCCAGGATGTTGGCAAAATCAGTTGGTTTTGTATATTTACTGCCATTGTGCTGTAACTCACAGCAGATCTGAGTGTTGCCATTGAGATTCTTGACATAGCTATAGAATGCTTTGTGGTTGTCTTTAGAATCAGTGGCAATTTTGTTTTTGTAACTAGCTTTGGAGGGGATTGCGGTGGTGGTGCTGTGGTAGCGTTGTCGCCTCACAGTAAGATGTTGTCCTGTTCGATTCTCAGCTAGAGCGTCTTCTGTGTGGAGACATGCATGAATGGGTGCACCTTTGTTGAAGGTTGTGCGTCAGAGCTGGCAACTCGGCACGTAAAAATCTACTGCCAATCATTAGCGGACCGGAGTTCCGCTGTGGCGACCCCTAACCGGGAAAAGCCGAAAGACACAACAACTAGCTTTGGAGGATTTTATGAGGGATCTCAGCTTCTTACTGAGGCTGACCAGGGAGTTCCTCCAATCATGGGATTTTACTTCTTTTTGCAAGTTTCTTTTTCTGTTGTAGAGTTTGTTTATGGCAGGGGACCACAAGACTGGCTTCCTTTTTTTTGGAGGATAGCATCTTGGTTCTGTTAGGGATAGTACGATCCATGCACTTGTGTAAGTGCTTATAAAGTGCATTTGTATAGGATTCAACAGTCGTACCTCTACTGTCTGTCTGTATGAGTGTCGTGCCACTTCTGTCTTAAGAAGTGTGAAGTTGGCTTTGGAGAAATTTTTTACAGTGGTTTCCCTAATGGGGGGTGGGGGCAGGATGTGGATGTCTAGGGCGATTAGCTTGTGGTTGGATTTGACCAATGAGGAAGTGACCTCTGGTGTGGAACACCAGTCGCCCATGTTGGTAATGACCATGTCTAGGATATTGCTGCCCCTGATGGGGGTGTGGATAAGTTGATCCAAGGCATTGAAATTTATGAATTCCAGAAAACGTTGAGCAAACGAGTTGGTACATGAGTAGTTTTCCCAGTTAATGGTGGGGTAGTTGAAATCGCCCATTATTAGGGTGTTGGGTTGTACCACAATATTTTCCAGTGTATCAAGAAATGAGGAGTGGGAATCCCGGGGCATGGTGGGGGATTTGTAGCAAGCTACAATTTGGATTGGGGTCTTGCCCAGAGTTAGCTGCACTTGGATAATCTTGGATGCATTATGCTGAGCAACTAGCCTGGAGGTGTGGATATCCTTAATGAATATGGACACGCCTCCGCTTTAGTGTTTTGGTCCAAGTTAGGTGGCCGAAAGGTGTGGTATGAATTATAGCTTGTTGTAACTAGCTTTGGAGGGTATTGCGGTGGTGGTGCTGTTCTAAGCATTCTATAGCTATGTCAAGAATCTCAATGGCAACACTCAGCTCTGCTGTGAGTTACAGCACAATGGCAGTAAATATACAAAACCAACTGATTTTGCCAACATCCTGGCAGATAGGTTCAGTGCTAACTTTACCCCCTCTCACCCCCTAAAGGGCCCATCTCTATACCGGAATAATGCAAAGTTCCTGAAATCACAGTTGTAGTTAATTATTGAGCAACGTATCTATTGGCTGATTAATCACTGTCGTATGTAGCAAACTGTAACTTGAACGGATAGAAGCATTGGATGACTTATGCTCTGTATTGTTTAGTCTTGTAAACTACCAAAGTATGCTGATTTTTTACAGGCCAGACACTGTTAATTATCACAAGTAGCATTCTAAGGTGAATACTCTGCTTATAAGTATTGTTTATTGCCACTAGACATAAAGTAAAAGCTGCTACATTGTCACTCCTTTCTGATACCTCTCCCATAGGCGCTGTCCTCTGTGTAACTCCTTTTCCACCTCTGGACAACAACCTAAGTGTATTTTCCGCCCAATAAGTGGCACGTACTAAATGTACTAAGTGACCAAGCCAAGCTCTGGCCATAAGCTGCCCTCGCTGCAGAGAGTACGGGAAATTTTCAACGTCTCCAGTCTTTTAAAAATAAAGTAACGCTCTAAATAAGGCGCTGTCCTCTGTGTAACTCCTTTTCCACCTCTGGACAACAACCTAAGTGTATTTTCCGCCCAATAAGTGGCACGTACTAAATGTACTAAGTGACCAAGCCAAGCTCTGGCCATAAGCTGCCCTCGCTGCAGAGAGTACGGGAAATTTTCAACGTCTCCAGTCTTTTAAAAATAAAGTAACGCTCTAAATAAGGCGCTGTCCTCTGTGTAACTCCTTTTCCACCTCTGGACAACAACCTAAGTGTATTTTCCGCCCAATAAGTGGCACGTACTAAATGTACTAAGTGATCAAGCCAAGCTCTGGCCATAAGCTGCCCTCGCTGCAGAGAGTACGGGAAATTTTCAACGTCTCCAGTCTTTTAAAAATAAAGTAACGCTCTAAATAAGGACCTCTGGACAACAACCTAAGTGTATTTTCCGCCCAATATGGTGTACGTGCTAAATGTACTATTTTCCACCTCTGGACAACAACCTAAGTGTATTTTCCTGGACAACAACCTAAGTGTATTTTCCCAATAAGTGGCACTAAATGTACTAAGTGACCAAGCCAAGCTCTGGCCATAAGCTGCCCTCGCTGCAGAGAGTACGGGAAATTTTCAACGTCTCCAGTCTTTTAAAAATAAAGTAACGCTCTAAATAAGGTACGCGACCAAAAGTTGCGATAAAACAAGCTGAACTTTTTAAACTATAAGCACCCTGTAAATTAAACAGTAGCCATAAAATATAATTTATCTTGAGTATAGTGTGCCGAGCAGCACTGTTTTACTATTGCTATCTGTGTCAGCTATCGCTGTAAATCACAAGATTGCCATTATTACCTACCTGGTATTCACCTAGACCTTAACAAACGTGGGAACGTAAATCACAAGATTGCCATTGTTACCTACCTGGTATTCACCTAGACCTTAACAAACGTGGGAACTGGATTATCCTCGCTACGCTCTGGCTCGCTCCGCGCCCCACCCTGCCCCCGTATCCCACCCACCCCCAGTACCCCCAGATTTATAGTTACGTAGCCACACCTCCTCATTACCCTCTAGCCATTCACTATCACTGTTATACTTATCCCCCCCCATCCTTACACACATACACAATCATCATATAACCCGCAAACATTAACGCTCTGTGAGTTATAAGTCAATTAAATCTGTACCGACCATCACAAATATGGTAAAAATAAAAACTCTGTGCTTTTTATTGCTTCTGTTAGTTAGTTTATATCTAATTAGTAAATATGAAGACCAATCATACATAGGATACCACTACCCCAGACAACAGACGAGAACCTCAGGATCCCCACTCTCTATCAAAGTCTATAACCAACAGCCTTGCTGTATAAAAACTAATACCATCTATCACCACCAAATTAAATTGAACCAAAACCATCCCAAAACCAAGCAAACCCAGAAACTACTACAGAAATTTTTAAGACTCTTAGAATATTTCAGTAAAAATATCACCATGGATGGAGATATCCACCCCAATCCTGGCCCCATATCAACAAACAACCCTGACTGCCCTACATCTCCCCCAACGACATCCCATTCTCTACAAATTTACCACCTAAATATTAGAAGTGTCAACAAAAAGGTTCATAATTTGCACGCTCTCTTAGATACTCACCTACCAGATATAATATGTTTAACTGAAACCTGGCTAAAGCCAGAGATCAAAGATAATGAGCTCATCCCACCAGGGTACAATATACATAGGATTGACAGAAACAAAAAAAAGGGTGGTGGCGTTGCTGCACTCTATAAAAGTAACCTTAACGTTACTATTAACACTACCCAACCACCACAAATCTCTAATGCTGAAATACTCGCCTTGAAAATGCAATTGAATAAAAAAAAAAGCATAAATTTAGTTGTTATGTACATCCCTCCTGGGAATAATACTAATACTTTGGAGAATATATTAAGCTGGCTAACTATTAACTATCCACAAGAAACTATAATTATGAGTGATGTTAACATTAACTGGAACCTATGTTCTTCAGAAAATAACCCCACTCACATTAACCTTCATGGATTCTCACAAATTATAACCTCCTCCACTAGAATAGGAAACTCAAATCAAAAAGAAAGCATTCTTGATTGGATCCTTATAAACAGACACCCCCATATGTATATGTCCGGGACCCTACCAAATGACATTAGTGATCACCTTATAACATATATTACTAAAAATAAACCAGGTTACTCCACAGTCCCAGTCTATAGATCAGTTAGAAACAAAAAAAAGTTTGACCTCTCACAATTTAAGAATGAGCTGAAATCCTGTAGTTGGACAATACTCAAATATCTCCCCCTAGAGGAAGCAGTAGAATACTTTAACACCACTTTCCTATCCATACTAGATACTCACGCCCCCAAAAGACTCATCAAAACTAAAACTAAAATTGCACCGTGGCTCTCAATAGAATCTAAACTTAAAATCAAACTCAGAAATAAGGCTTGGGAAACCTGGCGTACAACCAAATCTATCTTAGACCGCACTAAATTCCAACAACTAAGAAATGTAACGAAAAAAGCCATAATAGCTGACAAAAAAAACTATTACTGCCTACTACAGAATAAGCACCAAAATAACCGTCAAAAATTTTGGGCAGGCTTAAATAACCTTCTCCACCCAGGTAAGTCGTCTACTCCGACCCCAGAAGTAGTAATGGATAAAGACCCTGAAGAAATAGCCAATACCTTCAATACTTTCTTTACAAATATTATCCAAGCCTTAGCCAACCAACTATCCACCAACAACCTAATGGTAATTGAGAATATCCCACAACCTATAAATACCTTCAACCTAAAAAGTGTCCCCACATCCTCAATAAGATCCCTACTACAAAAACTTAAGCCAACTACTCCCTCAGCAGACCTACTCCCAGCAGAATACCTACAAAAAACTGCAGATGTCATAGCCTACCCTGTTTCTATCCTTATCAATCGGACCTTTACCAAGTCTACAATACCGTCTTTATGGAAAATATCCCACGTTATTCCACTCCATAAAGGGGGGGTCCTCCACTGAACTATCTAACTATAGGCCCATAGCCATAATGTCCCCTTTAGCCAAAGTAATGGAAAAATGTATGCATAAACAACTCCTCCAATATCTTATCCAAAACAAACTACTAACTAGTTCTCAGCATGGCTTCAGACCCAAACACAGCACTACAACGGCCCTCCTCTCCTTTACAGACATAATAAATCATAACCGTAACGACAAAAATGTGTCTTCAGCCCTCTTTCTAGATCTATCAAAGGCATTTGATATGGTCAACCATCAACTACTTCTGGACACCTTAAAAAATCTCTACCTGGATAAATTAACTGTAGACTGGTTCAAAGCCTACCTCTCTGGCAGGAAACAAGCAGTACTGTGGCAGAATAAACTCTCCAATTTACTACCTAACACCATTGGGGTTCCTCAAGGGTCCATATTAGGTCCACTTCTCTTCTCGGTCTTCATTAATGATCTCCATAAAGCCATTCTGGAGGCCACCTGTATTCAATATGCCGACGATTCGACACTAGTTTGTTCGGATATATCTCCTGATAGACTAGTAACCAAAACTCAAAGTTGCTTTACCAAAGTGGAAAACTGGCTATCTGGTCGTCAGTTAATCCTAAATCCAAAAAAAAACTAAATTATTGCTCTTTCAGCCAACCCACAAACATCACCTTATCGACTTCTCTATAACATCAAATAGTGGTACAATTATCTCCCCAGACCCTCACACGAAACTACTAGGAGTCACTATTGATAATCAACTCAAATTCGACACACATATTAACTTAGCCATTAAAACAGTAAACAAAAAACTAGGATCACTATATAGAATTAAAAATTTCCTAACCCCAACGGCAAAAGTGACCATTGCCCGGACACATTTGCTCTCCACCCTTCTTTATGCATCCACAATATTTACCAACCTGAACAAAACCAACTTAAATAAACTATCCTGCTCCTACAATCATATTGCAAGATTTGCAGCAGGAACTCCATATAGAACTCATCATTGTATCAACCTAAAAAACCTAGGATGGATAGAACTCCCCAACCTTGTTAAAGTTACCCAACTCACTGAGGTATTTAAAATACTCAAATACCCTGACAATTGTCCTTCACTTGAGAACTTAGTCTTACCATATACCAACCTAAATAGTCTACGCTCTGCTAACAGACCACTATTGAAAATGGTCAAAGCTTTCAACGCAGGAGGGGACGCACTTTTTACAAATGCCGTTGGAAAAGTCTGGAATTCTCTTCCTCCTAGTATCCTCACTATTACTTGTCTACCCCAATTCAAAAAACAACTATACCACCACTTTCAGTCGCACTGGCTATGCCAATGCTCATTTCCTGACTAACCCTATCCAGGATACTAAATGGCTTCCTTTCCTTGCTCAAACCTAAATCCTCTTGTATTTTTTACTGTAATAACTCTCTTACAATAGACCTTTATCCAGTATCTACCAGTTCTATCATAGGAATAGTTGACTTCTTACCCTATGATCCAGGCTTTCTCTGTTCTCTTTATCAGTAGACTGTTTTTTTAGATGAAATTACCTATTGAAATTATATTAATATTATTATGACACTGTTTTATTCTGATTCTATCACATCACTGACAATGTACTAGTTTAATCTTCAACAATATCTATTATGTAAATAACTGAACTCAGTTTTTTGTTTGTTTGTTTTTTGTCTGCTTTTTTGTCTGTTTTTATCTGTATTGTTTGGAGCTTTTTTCCCCGGGCCTCCGCTGAAAATGGACATGTATCCAGTCGGATTTCTCCCGGTAAACAAATGTAAAATAAAATAAAATAAAATAGCCTGGTAATGCAGGGGTGTTCTCTGGAGCCTTGAACCAGGTCTCTGTCACTGCACAGATGTCGATGTTCTCCATTTTAAAGAGTGCCTCGAGTGAGTGCATTTTGAGGTTTAGAATTCTAGCATTGAGTAGCATTACCCACAAATTTTGCTTGCTTGTAGCTGTTATGGTGGTGAATTTGTCATTTGAAACTTGCCTAAAAGGCACTATAGGGGTGGCAAGAGCCTTAGCCAGTATCTGGAATCCCAAGGGCGACAGGTGCAGGCCATCTCTGGCAAAGCATCGTGGTCTGTCAATCATGTCATCCCAGGCAGACAGATACTGGATTCCCTTAGAATGACACCAGAAGCTTAGCCAATTGTTGAAGTCAATCATTTTGTCCTTGTACTGTGGTATCATTCTGGGCAATGGGAGGATGCTACTCAGGGCTAGGGTCATACCTGCCTGGACTACAAGATTGCAGAGCTCCTCCATGTCTCTTTTCATGTAGTCCAGGGAGGCATTTTCTTCATTTGAACCTGCTGATCTGGCTGACTTGAGGATCTTAATAAGGAAAACTGTTTTACTGATTGCTCTGACCTCTCCAAGAAGAGTTTATGAGTTGCGAGATCTTCAGGTGAGTCAAAACTTATCTCATTTTCCACAGAAATAGGGTTTCTTTGAGAACTAATCCTTCCTCTATGCCTAAAGTAGTATCTAGGTTTACTTTAAGCCAAAATATCCCATTTCCCCATTTTCTTTCCTGAACCTAAGTTGAGGGGAAAAAGGATACTCCATCTCTTGGATGTCCACAAACAACTTTGGTACTATCTTGACAGAACTAAATTTTTCAATCTTCAGATCAGTTGCTCATTTCTTGTGAAGGAAAGAATGGTCAACCTGTGTCAAAAAAGACTACTTCGAAATAGTTGTCTCAGGCTATTATCTTTTGTTATGCTCACCACAACAAAACTATTCCAGGCAGGATCAAGGCCTGCTCTACCACTGCTATCTACAAGCATTATCCTTTGTAGGCCCGACAGCCACATTCTGGATGAACATAAATTCTGTGGGTTACTTACAGTTACCATCATGTCCACCATTGTGCTTTTGGTCATGTCCTCTGCTCTCTTGACACTGTGGCTGTATGCCTTCAGGGAATACTGCTTAGGTTGCCCATGCAACCCATGCAATGGTTTTCCCTGAGCTGACATCACTTAGCACCTGCTTACAATGTGTAACAGCAGATCATCTTGTCTACCAAAATCAGACAACATGAAATCTATCTCTATGGTAAGTACATAATTTTCATACCCAGTGTTGTCTAATTTCATCCGATTCAACACATGGGACAGGTTCCCAAGCTGTTTTTACCTTGGTGGTATCACAGAAGGATGTTCCCTAGAAGAATGGTGGAGCCAAAGAAGGAATGTGATCTAGGGTGTATATCCAGTTTATAGTGGGACACAAAGTGTGTACAGTTGACCAAGCTGAATAGCACAAATATCGATAACAACCCTATTTATAAAGGCTGATGAAATGGTTATTGCCTTTGTGGAATGAGCTTTGGGTTTCGTTTGTAGGGATAAGCCCTTTTTTGCATAGATGAAAGAAATGCAATCTGTTACCAATCTTAGTGTCATCTTACAAACTGCTTTATCTAACTTAGATCTAGAAAAGGCAATGAACACTTGATCAGATTTCCTTAAGTGCTTCATTCTGTGAAGGCAAAAATCTAAGTTGGCAATGGACATCCAAAATAAGTGGAATGTATTCTGCTCTAAGATTCTTGGCAAAAAATGGCAGATTGAGTGGTTTAAGTTTGCCTCAGATGCCACCTTAGGTAAAAAAGGCGCATTAGTTCTTAAAGAAATATGTTTTTGTGAAACACTAGATAAGGGGTTTTGCACAAGAAAGGGTTTCCAACTCTGAGATTTGTCAGGCCGATGTAGTTGCTACAAGAAAAATTGTCTTTCAAGTGAGAAATTTCAAGTCTACTGTTGCTGCTGGTTCAAAAGGGACTGAGTTAATACCTGAAGCAAGATAGTTCCATTCTATAGAGGTAATGATTCTCTGATTGGAGGGCTTAGAAGATATGCTTCCCTAAAAAAGGCTTTGGAGACATTTAGAGATGTTACAGCACTGTCATTTTGACCTATGTGGAAATTAGAAATTGCAGCCATTTGCGCCTTGATAGTGGAGAAACTAGAACCACTACAGAAACTCTAATATACAATAAATTAGGGCTGAAAAAGGGTCCATGTCTTTAAACACAGTCCAGATGGAAAATCTTTACCACTTGCTACAGTAAACCTTTTTTGTGGATCATTTTTGGGAAGCTGAGATAATGCAGGCAACCAATGCTGGGAGCCTGGCATCTCTGGCTACTACAGTCAGTACTGGAGAAATCAAGTGGCTACTTTCATGGACTTTAGGTCCAGAGGAGGCAAACCAGATTAGTGAGTCAGAACTGATCTGTTGAGGCCACAGGAAAGGCAACCATGTTTGTCAAGGCCAGAAGGGAGCAATGGGGATCACTCTAGTCTTGCACCTTATTGCTTTCTGGATAAATTTGTTCATTAGAGGCAACAAGGGAAAAGAATAAAGGAGACAGGGGGTGGGGGCTAACTGTGGATCAGAATGAACCTCACTGCCTGTCCGGAGGGATTGGGGCAAAGTACCTGCTATGCTTGTTGTTCAGTTGAGATGCAAAGAGGCCACAGCAAGGTTGGCCCCAGCAGCTGAAAATTAAAGTAGCCACTGTTGACTAAAAGCCTACTCGTGAGGCATTAAAATAGTTTTGCTCAATTTGTCTGCCAATATATTGGATGTTCACTAGGTGTACTTTGCTGTCAGAAATTTGTTTGAAGACAATGCCCACTGCCACACTCTCATGGCTTCCTTATAAAGAGGGTATGAGTGTGTTCCTCCCAGTTTGTTGACTTAACAGAATACTGCCATGTTTTCTGTCTGGATTAAAATCACACCTTTAGGAGGATGCACTGAAAGGCCTGCAGTACTAGGAGGACTATTCTCATCTCCAAGACAGTGAGGTGAAGATTTATCTGTAAATGTGACCAAAACTCTTGAACCACTCTCCCTTTGAAGTGCCCCACCCTAACTAAGAAGAGTAGTGTCCGTGGTTACAATAACTAGACCTTGAGCCATGTAAAATGTACAATCTTCTGTCACAGACAGAGACCTTATCTACCAACTGACATGATCCTTGCATACTTGAGTAATGCGAATCTTGGCATGCAATGGATGAACGCTTTGAGACCACTGAACAGAAACATTCCACTGGAATTCTCTCATGTGGAATCTGGCTAGTATAACAAATACAATTGTAGAGGCCATCAGTCCTAAAAAATTGAAGAATTAGCCTTGTTGGGAGTGAAGTATGTTGAAGTACTTGTGTACTAATGAAGTGAAGTGAGAGCACTCTGGTGTTTGGTAAACTGGCAAATTGTAAAGCTGCATCTAGGTGCCAGCCAATTAATTCTATTTCTTGTGTTGGAACTAGGTGGTTCTTGAGTAGATTTTATTATGATTCTCAGATTTTGCATTATATGGCGCATAAGGTCTACATGATGTAACAGAAAATTCCCTGGAGGTAGCAGTAAGGCACCAATCATCGAGATATGAGAAAACTTTATCCCTAAGAGGTATAGCATGCTGCAACCACTGTCATTACTTTGGTAAATATCCTAGGGACTTTGGTGAGACTGAAGGGCAGTGCTCTGAATTGGTAATAATTGGCTCCCAGCCAGAAACTGAGAAAAGTACAGTTGTGTACACTTACTATAAATGTAGATGTTCGAGTCTATTCACTGTTGCAGTTATCACATTTGGGTTATCTGCTTGCAGTAGCCCTCAGTCTGCCTGATTAACAAAGTCTTGGGTCCTGCGTCGGTTGCTGTCCCTTCTTCCGTGACGTCAGGTTGTCAGGGGTATAAAACATGCAGCCGACGCCATTACATCAGTTTTTTCTTGCCCCAGATGACAGGTGCCCCCAATGGGAAGCAATTAAATATATAAAAATACAAGGTTATACCTCCAACAAAAAAGCAAACACACCAAAAAGCTTTTAAGCATAGTAAAGGAGAGTAGAGGTATAGCCAAATGAAGACAGGGGGCTGGAGGGAGGGTAACCAGGACTGCAACCGTGAATACACTCAAACATCTACATTTATGGTAAGTGTACACAGCTGTACTATGTTCTTCGTGTTTCACTGTTGCAGTCATCACACTTAGGTAGATTCCCAAAGCTAAGGATGGGAGGAGGAATTTAGATAGCATTAAGACCAGCTATAAGGCCCTGCAAGACTGCAGTGGCAAAGCTTGCTCTGGATTTAGAGAAAATTGGCAGGGGGTAATGATTGGTTAAAATATGTACAGAACTCCAGGTAGCAGCTTCTAGGATGTCCCTGGTAGGGACGCCTCTGAGAAAGGCTGTAGAGGTAGATGCAGCCCTGGTAGAGTGGGGTCTGATCCCCTGTGGAATAGGTTTTCCATGGTGCTTGCAGCAGAAATGAATGCAATGGCCTATCCATTTGGAAATGGTTTATTTTGAAATAGCCTTCCCATCTGCCCCTGCAGCAAATGCCACCAGCAGTTGTTCAGATTTCCTTTGAGGTTTAGTCCTGTCCAAGTAGAATCTAAGTTGTCTGTGCACATCTAAGGAGTGCAGTATCTATTCCCCTTTGTTCAGTGGATTAGGAAAGAAGGTTGGCAAATGAATGGACTGATTAAGGGCCACACTGAATACCACCTTGGGCATGAAGGAGGGATTGGTCCTGAGGGACACCCTGTCCGCATGAAAGATGATGAAAGGCTCTACTGCCATAAGGGCCTGTAATTCAGATACCCTTCTTGTTGAAGTGATTGCTAAAAGGAAAGCTGTTATCCAAGAAAGGAATTTTAAGTCTGCAGTAGCAGCTGGCTCGAAAGGAGGTAGAGTGAGTTTTTCCAATACAAAGTTAAAGTCCCAGGCTGGAGTTGGAGCTCTCCTCAGTGGTCGTAAACATTTGGCCCCTCTGAGGAACAGTGGATGAGAGAAGAGGGGAGGTTCTGTGTTATAATGAGCTGAAATGGCTGAGGCATGAATTTTGATGGAGGAGAAAGACAGGCCCTTGTGAAGCATCTCAGTTAAGTATCGCAAAATCTGAGGTAAATTGGGCACTGCTGTGCTCCTCCCTTGAGATTGGTTCCAGACACAGAATCTTTTCCATTTTTCAGCATAAGATTTTCTAGTACTAGGCCTCCTTACCTCTAAAATGATATCCATCACTGGTTTACTGAGGGATGGTAAAGGAGAAATTAGGTAATTAGCCAGGCTGCTAGGTTCAGTGTTTGAAGCTGAGTGTGCAGAATCTAGTTCTCCAGCTGAGACAATAGGGTAGGAGTCTGCGGCAGGTGCCATGGGGCCAACAGTGAGACACTGCGCAAGAGGGGGTACCAGTATTGGCGTGGCCAGTCTGGTGCAATCAAAATCGTCCTTGGTTTGTCTTATTTGATCTTTAGTAGTACTTTGGAGAGCAGAGGCAGAGGAGGAAAGGCATAAACTGATTTGACTGGTTTTTCCAGCTGAAGGACAGAGCATCCACTTTCCAAGCCTGTTTGTGGTGAGTCCTTGTGCAAAATTTTTCCAATTGATAGTTCTGGGGGGAGGCAAACAGGTCTATTTCTGGGCTCCCCATTTGCTTTTCAACACGTTGAAAATCCTTGGTTCCAGTTTCCACTCGTGTGGGTCCATGAGGTTTCTGCTTAATTCGTCTGCCAGTGTATTTAGTTTTCCTGGCAGGAATTGAGCTTGTTGATGCACTTGGTAGCTCAGGGCTGTGTTCCACAATGCCATAGCTAGTCTGCAGAGGGGGTAAGAATGTGTACCCCCTTGCTTGTTTATGTACCACATAACAGTGGGGTTGTCCATCTTTACCATTAATTGTCCTGGAAGAATGTGGTCCTTGAAGGCTGTCAGAGCATTTTGTACAGCTAACATTTCTTTTTGATTGATATGCAGCTGCATTTGACTTGGGTTCCATTTGCCCTGAATGCACTTCCCTGCCAGGTGAGCCCCCCATGCATAGTCTGATGCCTCTGTTGTTAGGGTTTGGGCGGCAGGGGGTAGTGTGAATGGTAGTCCCTTGTTTTGGTGGCAGGCCTCTGCCCACCAAAGGACCTCTAAGCATAGGCAAAGTATGATAGGAATCATTGCTTCTAGATCCTGAGAATGTTGACACCATAGGCTTTTTAGATACCATTGTAGTTTCTTCATATGCAGTCTTGCATATGGAATTAGAAGAATGCAGGAGACCATGAACCCCAAGGCTTGTAGTATTTGCCTTGCAGACAGTAGGGTTTTTATGGCCACTTGTTTGAAGTAGGTTGTCAAATAAATTTGTTTCTCTGGCGTGAGGAAAGCCATCTGGAAAGTTGTATTCAAGCTTGCTTCCAGGAATATAATTTGTTGACAGGGTACCAGGTGTGATTTATTTTCGTTTATGGTGTACCCTAGACAAGTTAGCACCCTTTGTACAAAGGCCAGATGATTCAAAAGTATGTCCTGGCTTTCTGCCTGAATTAGACAATCGTCCAGGTAGGGGTATTTTTGAATATTTCTTTGCCTGCAAAATGCAATAACTGGAGCTAGACACTTTGTGAATACCCTGGGTGCAGTAGATAAGCCAAAGGGCAGTGCAGAGAACTGATAGTGCGTGTAGCCTGCTTTGAAGCGTAGGTATCTTCTGCAAGATTCCCTGATTGGGATGTGCAGGAATGCTTCCTTTAAATCGAGTGTTGCCAACCAGGCGTCTTTGCCTAGCATAGGAAGTAATTGGTGAAGAGTCAGCATCTTGAATTTTGGAATCGCCAGAAAGGTGTTTAGAGTAGACAGGTCCAGGATAGGACGCCATGAATTGTCTTTTCTGGGTACCAGGAAAAGTCTTGAGTAAAAACTTTGTCCCTTTTCTTCTTCTGGTACCAACTGAATAGCCCCCATGCTTAAGAGAAAGTACTTGCTTTTGGGCCTCTGCCCACTAATTTGGGGGTAGAGCTGGACACCCGCTTGGTGTTGGTAATGTGTGGAAGTGAAATCTGTATCCCTGGGACACTATATTTAAAACCCATTTATCCTGGGTAATGAGTTCCCAGTTCTTTGCATGAAGAGCAATCTTTCCCCCCAAAGGGGCAGTCAGTTGAGAAGTGCTTGGAAGTTTTAAAAAGAAGTCATTGAGACAGTTTACCAGAGGGGAAGTTTTATTACTGACATCGGTTTACAGCAAGAAAAAGTTTCCCCAACACGGTACTTAGCTTTTAGTTTAAGACCTCAGTTCTGAAACTCGAAAATGAAAATTTCGGGAGTCGGCCGACTGGCACTTGCGAACTGCTTCTGCTTCGGGCACCGCACGGCAAGAAAGACTGATGTAATGGGGTCGGCTGCATGTTTTATACCCTTGACGACCTGACGTTACGGAAGAAGAGACAGCAACCGACACAGGACCCAAGACTTTGTTAATCATGCTGATTGAGAGCTACTGCAAGCAGACAACCCATGTGATGACTGCAACAGTGAAACACAAAGAACATCCTCCTTTAATGCTTTTCTTTCTTAATTTGACAGTATGCATCCTGGAGATCTATGGAGCACATCCAATCATCCCTCTAGAGAAGTGGCAGTATGGACTGAATTGTGACCATCCAGATCTTTGTTTGTCTTGCAAACTGGTTTAAATGAGTGAGATCCAGAATGGATCTGAGGTTTCCTGTCTTTTCGGGTACTAAAAAGAACTTGCAATACACTCCAGACTTCAAATGGTCTTAGGAGACTAGCTAGATAACTCTTTTTTTTTTTTTTTTTTTTTATTAAGCAACTTGAAAACTTCAGCTGCTTTAGGTTTCCACTGACTGGGTGAAACGTTGGGGACTTTCTTCTTGTTTGGGGGGGACAAGAAAAGGAAACTGAATAGCCTGTGGATATTATTTTGAGCACCCAAGAATCTAAGGTTATGTTTTGCCATGCTTACAGGTGCACAGATAAGTGCCCCCTGACTGCCACCAGAATGCAGCAGTTGGGCAACCTTTCCAGAGTGTTGATATGTTTTTTCAGTAAAATAACAGTGAAAGCCCTCATTGTGCAGTCCAGCTCTGCCTCTTGGGTGATGTCCATTAGAGTTACCGCCTCCTCTACAATGAGAAGGCCTGTCCCCAGCAGTGTTCTGATGACAATTCTGTGATTTCCTGAACCACATCTTAATATTTTCATAGAGAAAGTCCTTTGTGGAGTGGAAAAAAGATTGCCAGAGAAGAGAGATTTTTACCAACTTGCTGACTACTGGTTAATGTGTCCTTTACTTATGGCCCAAAAATTGTGGAACCATTAAATGGGGTGTTAATGAAGGACATTCTGAAGACTTCCATGAAATCACAAGAGAGCTGGGAATCCACAGTCGTATGAACATATACTGGCAGACTGCTTGAGAGAGATGTGCTGAGCTCTTTGGTCAAGTCTCTTTGGAAGTGTGTGACATTTGCCAAATAGTTCAGTGCTCTGAGGACAAAAGTCACTGAAGCATGTGTTTCCCAAACCTGTTCAATGCCCTAGACTCCCTGCTGGGTGGTGAACAGATGAATTTTTTTCTTATAATTCCTTTTTGGTAGGCACCACTACCACCATGGCATCTACTGGTGGATCTCTGCTCTAATGCTCTCTGTTCTTAGTTACTGCCAATACTTTATCTGGTTTCATTGGTAGTGGTTCCACCACAGCAGGGTCTTTCCATGCCAGCTGAGCCATGAGGTCAATAAAGGGATCAACAGGAAGTACTACCCAGGATGAAGCTGAACCAGCACCAAAGGCTTCCAAGAGGGCAGTCTCATTTAGTGAAGGGTTGCCTGTGGACCACTGTTTTATCAATTAAGAGGATCTCTCCAAAGCTGATGTCATCCAAGAGGGATCAATGGCCACCTTTACATTCATCCAAATCTCTGTCTCACTGAAAGACTCTACATATGAGGCTATGTGCTTCTGTTTGCATGTCTGCTTCCTGTGAACCTGCACAGGTGGATGATCAGACAGGTCGGAATCAGGATCTGAGCTCAAGAAGTAAGCAGTACTGGATTGCCCATGATACAAACTGCCCCTGTGGAATAGAATGAAGAGAAGAAAAGGTCAAATTAGACTGAAGTTTGGATGGAATTGAGCTGAGAGGTAGCACCTTTTCCTTCAACACAGCCAAAATCCTCTCAAAGGTCTCAAAGGCCAAAGCCACAATCGGACCTGAATGAAGTCTCCTTCTCTCTGAAGAAGGTGACCTCCAGTCCTGATGGGTCTCGCCTCAAGACCACTCTTGGATCCGAGCTGTCAAGAGCCAAGGCCCTGAGAGGAGGAGATAGCTCCAATAACTTCAGAGTTGATTCATCCCCGTGCTGATGCTTTGGCTCCAAGACTCTTCCTGATCCGAAAATATCAGAGTTGAAAGAGATAGGGATACTAAAGGCACACCGGGGCAGGTCAGATCCAGGACTGCCAGGTCTGAAGGATGGACAGGTAACAGCAAAGATGAGGTGGGGTTGTTGGACCAGCACCCAAGTTCAGAACTGAAGGCATCAAGAGAACCCCCTGATGAAGTTGCATGCTCAGAAACTTCCTCATCATGCTACTGCCATCTTTTTCAGTAAGGCTTCTGGATGACCAGGCAGAAGAAGCCATTGAAGGTGGCCTCGAATATCTTTGTTCCTGTAGTATAGGAGAGTGTAGCCTTGGACTCACCAGTTCCAGGAAGTATTGTAGTTGAGCTGAGGAAGGTTGGATCAGAGAAACTGATGGCTCCAACTTCCAAGGAGTTTTTATATTAGGACTGACCAAAACAGTGGGATCTGGAGACCTTTTCCTAGTATTTTCTAACCTTTTTTCCATTTTTTCCTTTTCTGTCTTTATTTTTCACTTTTCTCCTTTTGCTCGTTTTTAGCTTTATTCTTGTCTTTATCCTGTTTCTTAGCTGGAGACACAGCAGAAGTTGGTGAACAGGTGGCAGCCAAGTAAGAAGGGCCCTGTCTGTGGGGGAAGAAGGCCTTTAACAGTTAACTTTTCTGTGCACATTTTAATAGCCCTAGTGCCAAATGAGGCACAGGCTTCACATTCTCTCTCAAGAAAGGCAGCGCCCAAGCAATAAGGAATGCATATCCTGAGTTGGGATTTTGTGCTCTCATTCCACACATTTTTTTAAAACCCTGGCTGTCAGATATGCCTGAAAAAAAAAACTGAAAAAACTATACACAGCCAACAACCTAAAGAAAACTATTAGTATTATAAAAAATAATGAAAAACTGCAAAGGGCTATCTATATAGCAGTATCGCACTTATAATACTAAGAGAAAAAGCCTATGTACCAAACTAAACAAACACTCTAACACTATAAATCAAAAGTAGTTTTCTAAAAATATTTATGACTACTGAAAAAAAGATAAAAAGCTAGAGATACAAAGCTCTCTTTAGGAGAGGAGATGTGATGGGAAGGATAAATGTAATACTAAATTGAAAGAATATGTTTATCTTTATAGCAGGGCCCTCACAGAACACACCTGTTGCTTCAGGTGGCAAAGGAGATCTGAGGTAGTAAGGTGGAGTCACAGCCCTGGATCTAAGAAACAACAGAAATGGTGCTGAGGTTGGATCTGATCAGGTCCGACAACCCATGTGTTGACCTGGAAGAACATAGACAACATCAGATCCTCAGTTATCTTTCTATCAGGATACAAGTTTGAGAAATGAACTGTTTCAAGTATGAATCCAAGACTGATATAAAAGAGGATTATGTTTTTCCATATTAAATCTAATGATGTCAAACATACACATGTACTTAAAGCAATATTCATTCAAATTGTACATATCTCAGGAAATAGAACCAGTTTTCATACGGTGTCAAGATAATCTAATATTCACTTAATAGATTTAATACAGTTAGAACAGTCACATGAACAGTGTTAATGAGACAGATGTGCCACCACTTTTGGTCATCAGAGTAACCTCTTTGAAAGCCAAAGGACTCTACAGAATGCTAAATATCAGTCTTGTCTTTAATGAAACGTAACAAACAGAGAGAGCCAAATACATCTGCAAGGAACAAAAATGCAATGGGATCATTATGAGGAGATAAAACCAACTGTCAGAAAAGCAGGGGAAAACATGTGCTATGGCATCCCCAATAGCGAATAAACAAAGCTGAATATCAGCAGGGTATGAGCATCTATCCAGAGAAGGAGAAAGGTTTAAAACATCACCTGGTTGTAACTAACCTTCAGTTCTGTTTCCCATGAAACAACACTATGAAGACGGGTCAGTCAATGCCATCTGACAGTAAGAATATTGCTCAATGTGGTAGGAAGAAATGAAAATAGCAATCAGGACCCTACAACCCTCAGTGATGATAACTTGTTCCAACAGAAGTAGCATGGTTGTAACAGGATGTAATCCAGCCTTACTAACATGTCTCCATCCATCCAGCCTCCTGACCACCCTGGTCACCTGTTCAGTGAAGACTGCAATGCAGTAAAGGCAGATGATTCACTTCCATGGCCTGCTTATGACTAAACCTCTTCATGGAAAGGGTGCATGCTAACCAAGGTGATTACAGACATTTCCTAAAGTTAACAACACAGCATGATGCTCAGAGAGTTGTTTTACCACACTGTCACGTGCGTGTTTTTTCCAGGGAATGGGTTACAGAGTGGTCATCAATCATTCTGGTGCTGAACATGTCAATCAGTATCAACCCCCATTTTTGCATTTTGTATACTGGGTTGGGGTGTGAAATCAAAAGTGACCATCTTTCTTCATTAAAAAAAAAAACAAAAAACTGTACTACCTTCTAAGCCCCCTTTTTTTTCTTGTAAAGACATCTCTTCCTTAGCCAACTGGTTTAATATCATTAACTTGACTCACAGGCAGTTGAGTCCACCTAAGCAAGTTCCACATTCAGAACGTCAAACATCAATATACCGAATATCCAACCTTGCCCCCTTCAGGACCCATGGTAATGCCTGTTCCTGGGTCCAGAGAGGTAGGGAATTTCGAGGCTCGGTATTTGTGTCCAGTATACCAGAATTCATCATTCTGACTTTTGTAGAGTTGTGTCAGCCATATGAAGACTCGAATGTCTGTGAGTCGAGTTAATGAGAGTAAACCAAGTCAAATTAGCTTTGCTGTGAAATTCTCTCAATTGTTAAAACTTTGCATTATCCAAAGAGAACAGTTAAAAAAAGTTTTAGTAAATTAAAGGTCTCTAGCACAATCATAAAAGGGACATTTGTAGAATGGGTGAAGGGAAAATGGAGTAAATATCTCACTTTCAATTAATACTTAAAACCTGTCTATACTAACAACTGCATTTCCAGCACAAAACTAAGAAACAGACCAGCTATTACTCTATTCTTTCACTACTGTAAAATATGATACCTAGCAAGTAATTATATTCTCAGTACAGTGGCAATGCATAACAATGTCTACAAAGCAGGTATTAT
Source organism: Protopterus annectens (assembly GCF_019279795.1). Taxonomy (NCBI): domain Eukaryota; kingdom Metazoa; phylum Chordata; order Ceratodontiformes; family Protopteridae; genus Protopterus; species Protopterus annectens. The sequence continues at coordinate 369,892,920 of NC_056735.1, forward strand.
ACGTAACAACTGTTAGCAATCTTCACAAGCTGTCTGCACTGCTTGTTATATTACCTCAGAGTAAAAACATTCACTGACTGTTTTAATGTTCATGCTTTCAAAAATGTTAATTGATTTCTTTATATGATTTTTGTCTGTATTTTGTAATTAGGTACATGAGACATTGTATGATTATTTTCCTATTCTGCTTTATTATGTGTGACCACCGTGCTGTTGGAGTATGCCTCCACAGACCTCCCCTGAAAAACAAATTGTCCTGGTTAACAAAAATTAGGGAAAAGTAAATATTTTATTTAGTGAAATTAGCTCAGGACTTGAGTGATCTGGGTTAGAATCCAGGAGAGGGATAATTCCTCCCTTTTGTTTAGCTAGAGTTTTCACTGTGTGATATCTTAAACCTCCTGTTATAGAGAACCATGGGGATATATGCAAATGACACCTTAAGGACATTAAGTGTTTCAGTTATATGGCTTCTGAATGCCCATGACTTTTTACTTTTTCCTTTCAAGTCTTTATGGACAGATTCAGGCCAAAAAAGCCAAACGTCTCCAGCTGTGGGCATACATGTTTCCGCCTTCAGCACAGCATAAGTGGACTATTTGGCTATACTCAAAAAAAAAAAAAAAAATTCAATTGCTTTTTTGGCCTGAAATCTGTCCATAACGACTGAAATAGGAAAAAGTAAAAAGTCATGCACATTCATAGTGAAACACTTAATGTCCTTAAGGTGTCATTTGCATATACATCCCATTGCGGTACTATTACAGGAGGTTTAAGTTAACATACAGAGAAAACTCTAGCTTGGATAGGTTTTTCTTATAGTTTTAATAAATTGGCTTGTCTGTGTGACCTTTGGACTGTTTGCTTCCCTTTTACTTAGAAGTTAAACCATTACCACAGCATGCAGCATAAAGACAAGTAACGATGTTATTAATGTACGCTAAAGCTCAGTGCAGACACTGGAATGTGTAAATTATTTCTGAAGAAAAGTGATTTATCCTCCTACCATTTATTTCCCTCTGTGCAACTATTTCTGTTGTGAGCTGCTGCTGTTGCATCACAATCAACTAGGCAGGCATGAACACTAAATACCCAACACTCATGCAGGGAAACATCTAAAACTTATATCTGTTTTCAATCTACACTGCTCTTATGACCTACATAGCTGTTATACAATTAAAGAATTTACTACAAACACACCAGGCACTCATCCCCCCTCCCAAAGAAAATCTTACTGACTCCTGTACATGAGGCCAACATACTGTGCACAGACGGTTTCAAGAATGCAAAATGCCTTTGATGGCAGTTTGTGTGCAGTGGTGGCACCAAAATCAATGAAGTTACTAACCCATCTGTGAAAAATGATACACTTTTAATGAAATACTAAATATACTACTCATTTCTGAAACATCTGTTGAATTTCAAAAGTATTAAAAAAATAATTAAATTCTAAACTCAGAAATGCAAGACTTCTCATTATCCCCCTCCTTCAACTAACGATGTTTGGTACACTGATCTGCACATAAACAGAAATGATCTCTCTAATCTTATGCTGTCAGTTGGCTTTTAAACATTTACCACAGCCCAATCTCCACCCTTCCAAAAACTCCCAGGAAGTCTATTCAGCCCTCGTATTACCTCAACTTTGAATTTGAAAAATTGACTCTGGCTCCCTGTGTGTGTGCTTCTTCGGCTTCCTTACAACACTGTACTTGGAAGACTGTTCTTTTGGCTCTCACTAAAGTCAGGAGAGTGTGTGAACTTCATGCTCTCGTGGCTTTTCCTCCTTTCTTAGTTTTTAACACAGACAAACTGCCTCTTCATACTAAACCTTCTTTTATGCCCTTTCATCTGCCTTCCTTTTTTCCTTCTCCTTAATCTGCCGGTGAGAAGGCCCTTCTCACCTTGGATTTGCATAGACAGCTCTGATATTATTTGGATTAAACTAAGGTTAATAGCAGACGTCAGCTGCTTTTGTTTCCTTTCATCCCAGGTCTTTGGGTTTGGTTGTTTTTAAGCAAACCATCTCTTTGTGGATTTCTACAGTCATTTCTTGTTATTCTCTTCATGGTAAATGTCTTTCCTCCTCAGTAAAAGCTCATTCTACCAGGGCCTGTTGCTTCCTCTGGTGCTTTTTTTCAAGGGGCTGGATACCAAGTCCATCCTTCAGGCTGCTACTTGGTCCTCTGTTCATACTTTCACTTAACATTACAAGTTTGATGTTATTTCCTGGGCCAAAACTGGCTTTGCCCAGGGCTATCATGCATGGATTTCTGGAGGGCTCTTCCATGCCATCCGCCTCCCAGGCTTCCTCTTGAGCTTTTGTTCTCTCCCTTAGGTTATAAATACTTCAGCAGTGATAAGGAAAGACACAGTACAGTTGTGTAAAATCTTACTATAACAGTAGATGTCTCTCTCCACTGCTGCAGTATTTGCTCACTCCTTCCTGTTCCCTCTGCCCTAGCCTATTCTTTCTTGCCCTCCACGCCGAGGAGCTCTTCTACTTTTTCTCCTTCTGGGTGCACATGTTTCATCTTGTCCCTAGAGGCATTATACTCCATCCTGGGGCTTTTTCAGTTCTGAATAAGTTCATCTGTATGTCACCTTTATGCCATATGCCTTACTGGGGGAGCTTGCATGTGACATACAACACCTACTAATACTAAAACTTTGGTATACTGTCTGGATGTTGGGCTATCTTTGGCAGGAGATCTCTTAGGTTATGAATACTACAACAGCAAAGAGAAGGACATCTACTATTATTGTAAGATTTTACACAACTGTACTTTTTGAAGTGTTATATTATTTATTCTCAACAAATAATTTTATAGATGAATTTTAAATGATTGTAGCTGGTGATTTATTAGTTTAATGGTATGCATGCTGAACAGGTGTACAGGTAACTATGGCATCCGTCCTTTGAAATATTACTGTTACCATAGCAACACTCAAATGTTGTTGTATTTTAAGGGGAAACTGTAAGCTACATGCTTAAGTTGTCATTTTTTTATTTGTGGCTCACCACAGCTGACTTTGGATTGCTACATTTTTATGTTGGTGGTATCCCATAAAACGGGGAAGAGGGCTTTCATACTGGAGAATTATCATTTACCTTCCCTTTGGAAATTGTGTGCGTTTTGTTATGCATGTGTTAATTTTTTAAATAATTTTGTATGAGTTTCAATTACTGTTGATAAGTCTATACTGGAAAGCACCTAATTCAGTCCAAGGAAGGTGGAGCCATGGATTACAATTCAGAACTGCAGCTATAAGGTGTAAATTATAAATGATAACATTATACATTAACAGTGAAAAAAACTTCATACTCAGCAGCTGTCTGGAACCAGGAAATTTCACTATTCCATTTAGTATAAGTAGCTGTTAAAAACAAATGCCTGGTTTTAAGTCCAGGCCATTGCCAGACTAAAAACAAAATCTGCCTTCAAAATGCTGTTTTTAATGTATATCCCTTAACTCACTGTGCACTCTTCTCAAGCCTTTCCACCTCTCATATCCTCCATTTACTGGACACTCCTACAACAGTTCATTACCAAAAGATCTTAGCAATAACCCTTCAATAGATGCCTCCAAATTTGTCTAATAATCAGGGTTTGAGAATATTAAGAGGAAGGGGAGTGGGGTTGTGGTATGAAGACTTCATCCAGACATATACGCTAGCCAAATTCGCAACCCCAGATGATAAAACACTAAATGATACACAATACCCATCAGAGACAGTCACAACAATACATTGGGCACCTTGTCTGTACCCAGAGGTCAAGGTAGTGCTGTTAATCTACATATTGTAACTGGACAGCAAGACACTGGCTGATCCAACCTATCCCCTGATTCCTGTTCATATTCAAACCCAGGCCAAAGGCAGATGCCTTACCTTGTGCAAGCACAGTGTCTCGAGTCTGGTTTGTGTGTGTGTGTGTGTGTGTGTGTGTGTGTGTGTGTGTGTGTGGTGTCATTTGTTTTGAACTCTTATTAGCACACAAGCTACTTACACTTCACACAAAAATCTTTTTGGAGCAATTATTTTTCTGAATTATTTTGTAGCCTATTGTAAATTATACTTGGTAATACTAAAAGTGTCCATATTATTCTTGGCAGCCCCTTAATAGGTCCTATCTGTGGACCACATACTACTGTTCCCATTCTAACCATCACTCTCTCTTCTACTCTATTAATTATTGGCAAGTCCAGGCTCCTGTACAGGGAAGGGACTTCCTCTTTGATTGACAAACTCTTGTGCATAATGCTGCAATGAATAAAATAACCATTTAAAAATGCTCAAATCTCAATGTTTAAACCTCTGTCAGTCAAACGGTGTACCCAAACTCATACAATGGTGAAATTCCAGGTTTGTTAATCAAGTGTAAATGTCCCAGCATATGCAAAGTGTCAAACAATGGTTCTCAGAAAGCCAGAGAAGGCATAAGGCTGAATGTCTTTAGGGAAAGAAAGCATGCATACAGCCAGTGATCATCTGGAAAGGGGTGCATTGAAGGTGAAATGGTTCATGCTGTCCCACTTTGACACCACCAGGGTAAAATGACTACTGCACAGAACAACAAGGTAATTTTATATAAATTTAAGATAGAATCTTGTAGAAATGATGGTCAGAAATCAAGCTAGTAATCAGGCAATGGCTGCACAACAAATCATGCCAATTTCCTATAACGGAATCACATAATGTCTCATAACTGATATATGTAGGGGAAGAACTTCACCGACTGCTTTGTAACTACTTAGAGGTTCGACAAGAGATCCTCATCCTTTAAGAGTTTACACAGCCCTACACATGTAGTATCTAGTAGCAGTTTAGCACTTAATGTTCAGATCAACTCCTCTGATTAAGCATTCTGAGTAGTTGTGGGTTGGCAGTTCTCATTCCAGTCAGTCAGGAACCACTTTCTGAATATTTTGCCAGAGAAATTAAATTTTGACAGGATATCTTATGCCCATGTCAGCCCTTCATGATCTTGTTTTTACTGACTGATGTCTTCTACAGGGCTCTGCATACTCAATTCTTGGCAGTTCAGGTATTTCCTAGACCCGCTGTGCTGCTTTCACAACAGATTTCAAATAACACAAATATGATGACCTTTAATACATGCTTCACAACTTGCAAGTCAGAAAAAGCGTCTTACTAGAAACAATCCTCAGCCTGATCAAACATTAACTTTCTCATGTTATATGACCATACTCCTTCTCAACTGTCCAGGCCTTTGCGTTTGTGGTCTGTTCCTCATAAAATGTGTGGTTTTCTGGCAAATCACTGAGGACTGAAGTCACTAAACAGTAACATACACTTGAGTTTCAGGCTTCACAACATTCACAAAATGTATGCTAACACGAATCCTGTTAGTTTAGCAACTTTCTATATTTATAAGAGCAATATTTAAAATATGCCCCTATTTTAGTGCCTTTGCCCCCCCCCCCCCCCAATTATTTTACACTTTGTCCGGATTTTTTGAGCTAAGAGGTTGAGAGACTGGTAAAACTGTGTTCTCTAACATAAAAGCATCCTCTGCCAAAATTGTCTAGTACTGAATGTCAGTGCTACTACATACCCATAAAGCAAAGGACTGAGGAATTTTGCCATTTCAAACAACATTAGAAAGCTCATCTGTATAGATGCTATAAAATAGGAAAAGTTTCCTAAATAAGGGAGGTATCAGATTAAACAAATAATCAAAGAGAGGCCTCATCAAGGGTCATGCTGGGCAAGGGAAAACATTACAATTGACACAGGGGATACATACAGATACTCTTCTTCATATGGAAAAAAAAATAAGAAAATGACAAAGAGTTATTACTGAAGGGGAAATGTAATATATCATTTGCTAAATGAACACCTTATCTGCAGTTGCACCAGAAAGCCAGCTCATTTGCTGCCTCCCAAGTAGAGGAACCAACTTGACATGTTTTTGATGTGGTGTTCTCAAAAGGGGAGGGACAAAGGATCTCCAAACAGACAGCATGCAGAGCTATTTGAGAACAAGTGAGCATCAGTGCGGCTCACTATCAAATTATCTACAGACTGCACCCAGTCAAAAGTGAATCTTCTGGATCTCTTGAAATAGATTATGATAAAAACTGAGGATGTCCTCCAGAAAATTCTAGCAAAAAGGCCTGAATGTGCTAAAGAAAAACAGCACAGAAACATTAAAGCTTCCACAAAATAAGTGCCAATCCTGTTTGTGAAACAATTATACAAGTAAAAAAAATGGAGTTCTCAGATAATTTGTTGGCAAAATGTGGTATTATGGAACCATGAGGAAATGCAGACGTGAGAGAACCTGAGGATATAATTTAAAGCAGAAAGCATTGAGAAAGTAGTCAAAAGGCAAAGGCCCAAACTGAAGAAAAGAAAGGAAAATTCACCAAAGAAAGACGAAAAAAAATATTTACAAATTACTAAAAGTGCAGATAAATACAAAACCAGGAACAGTAAAATTAACAAATGAAACAGAAGCAGACAAAAGATGGTAACAACAGATTAGTGAATATTTCTGCTATACAAAAGAAAGACATACTAAATTAATGCAGCAGACAAGCAGGAAAGTGGCTGATTTTAGTCCTTTCATAAGCCATAGTCTTGGAAGAACTTAAAGAACAATATTATTTTGTATGTTTTTCATTTACATAAATGTAAGATTGCCTTTCTCATATGTGTAAATTTAATAAAGAATTTTGGGGAAAAAAGGTGCAGAAGGGAATGAACCTGATGGCATGCATTTTAGAATCCTTTTTAGTTTGAATTTACTTCAAGTAAACAGATACTTAACTCAGAATGTTTAATACTGACTAGTCAATTGAGAGAAAACTTAATTTCTATTTTTTCTATAGAATATTAACATTTAAGCATCTGATACAGCATCACATACAGTTTTTGTTTAAAGTTGTGGAGAAATATAGATTTTCTGCTAAATGTATTATTAAGATGCTATAAGAAAACTACTTTACATGTACATGCATTAATGGTGTCCCTTCTGAAGGCATTCCAATTATGTCTGGCAGCAACAAAGGATTCTATATGGAACCTATATTTAATTATATGTTAATAAAATATTCATCCATTATCTAAGTATATGATGTTTTTCTTCCAAAATAACCACATTTACAGATGTTCTCTTACATGATTCTTCACCCAAATCAGATGTTCTGACAATATTATCTATTCAACATATTTTAACTGTAAGTTAAACATAGACAAGTCCCCCATTTATGCTTAACAATAATTAGCCATACATTAACATGATAGATCTTACAACTGAAATTATTAACAGTTTCAAATATTTACGTACATTTTTTTACAAATAAATGGAAATTAAAAAAAATAATATCTTCAAAGTATGGAAATGTATTAAAATGATGTTAAGAGATGACTTTATTTTCTAGTTTCTACAATTAAAATGAGTACTTACCAGACATTTTCCAATTAAATTCAACAATGCAAATAAGTAAATATATAATCAAATCACTTTCTCAAAATATTCAAAGAGAGTTAGAAAAATATTCTGACTTCGTGATTTTCCAACAATTAAACTGTGGTCTTAATTTGTTTTTCTATGTAGTATTTAATATCCAGAGATAGTGAGTTAATGTTAATTATTAATTATTCACATATTAACAAAATGTTTCTACTATGGAGGCTGTTATGGTTTGAATACCAAGAATAAGGCACAGAATATTAACATAAATTTATTTGTTTTATAACTAAGGAGGCACTGCATAAGCTTAGCTTGCCTCAAAAGTTACAAGGACTAATACAACTTTTTTTTCATAAATTTAGCTGATGGACTTACAAGACATATTCATTCAACAACTTATCTGAAATCCTAACATTATACTGAACATTTCTGTGACTTACAGTGATCACTTTACCAAGATGAACACACTAATAAAGGTTGCTCACTTTATTCCCATTTACAGTAATTGTAGGTTATACACTAGCTATGGTGTAAACTATGGTTTGTATACCAAGAATAAGGCAAAAAATATTAACATAAATTTATTTGTTTTATAACTAAGGAGGCACTGCATAATCTTAGCTTGCCTCCAAAGTTACAAGGACTAATACAACTTTTTTTTCATAAATTTAGCTGATGGACTTACAAGACATATTCATACTCTTTCAACAACTTATCTGAAATCCTAACATTATACTGAACATTTATGTGACTTACAGTGATCACTTTACCAACATGAACACACTAAAGGTTTCTCACATGATTCTCATTTACAGTAATTGTAAGTTATACACTAGCACATCTTCCTTTGGAATATGTTTAGATCCTTCAAATGTAGATGTTGTAACTATGAGTACAACTCAGCTTTATAAACATTTATGGAACTACTGTTTTAAAGCCTCCAGTTTCTTATGCTTACAAAATACAATTTCAACTGCAAACAGTATAATTCATAATCCAGATACAAAAGATCATTACAAAAACATTCAGATGGAGTCTTGGGGAGGCCTACAACAATCACTTTTATCTGAGACTTAAAATTAAGACAAAGTGACCAATGAGTTCAAAAAATCACAATATAAAAAGTTCTGTTCAATAGTCTTAAAAATATTTCTTCAGTTATACCAAGAACAGTAGGAAAGTTACTGCTACTCCAATACAAAAGGAACATAAGGTATATGTAGTTAAGATATAAATACATATTGTCACTGTATTCAGAAAAGTACTTGGGAAGCATTATCAAACTCCTAACAATCCATCTTTGCTGATGTTGTTCATTAGCAGATCATATTAATTTTGAATATCTACAAATTACTGAGGACCTAATATGTGACTGTATGGAAAATGTGAAATCTGATGGTGCAGCTAGCCCTGATGAAATTCCTAGTATTTTGGTTTAAAAAATGTTTTAATTTATGCTAAAGTCTCATTGTTCTTTTTCAAAACTCAACATGCTGTGAGGTTGTTCCTAGTGAATGGAAGATGGTTGTTCTCATTTTTAAAAGTGGGAATCATGGCCCTGCTTGTTTTAGTCCAGTAAGCTTGATCAAACAATCTTGACCAAGAAATTTGCAAGATCTCTGAGAAGATCATTCTGAAGCATCTATCAACAAATCTCTTGCAGATGTGTGATTTGAATTAGCATGGCTTTATAGTAAGAAGCTCATGTTTAAATATCCTGATTAAGGTCTACACTTCACATTTACTGTTTATTTTTAAATGACCAGTGCCTTTACAGCATTCAGAATACAAGTACACAAGTCGTGTACTCTGCTTAGCTGTAACTGCTGCACAATATAAATAGTAATGCTAAAGAACTGGTAGCACAAACATTTGTAAATGTTAAATTCAGCACACTGACTTTTGACACAATACTGGGATTAGAAAACAGACTCAAACTGTAAACCAGTGACAAGTCTGGAGCAGTAGTCACAGAAAATAGGAAGGTAGTCTCCATAAGATCTAAGAGTGGCCTGCAGAATTCACTGAGAGGGTGGCTAAGACTCAGAGCAAAAGAAAAAAAAAGTAAAATTCTTCATATTAAAACCAGCTCCACTGGCACAGCGATAAAGCTCTGACTACAAACAAAGTGACTTAAGTTTGATTAGTAGCTCTTGACTGCTGGAGCTGACATGAGGATGACAGGCATGCACATGCAAGGGTGGGGGGAATTGGACTAAGGGGGAGTGAGAGAACAGACAATCTGGATGCAGGTGTTTGGCCACTAAGCCAGGTATGATGTTGCCTTCATCGCAGGTGCAAAGGAGCATGTACTTGCAAAGGGAGGGCACAGTAATCCCTACAGTTGTATGGGTCACTCTTCCCCCTGCCAAGGGAGGAATTTGGGCCTACATCGTATGCCCTCATATATAATATATGCTCTCACAACCAAGATGCCACTGATGCTAAAATCCCAACTCATGGCTGCCTGAACAATGGCCTTTCCAGATGGCTCTTGCCTCTCTGTGCTGGGGATGCCCAATACTGGCAGAATGAATGAGCTCCATTCCAACTGGGGAAGGCTTAAAGTTCAGCAGGCATGGGGCCAAGTACATACAGAAAATAAAAAGTTTAAGTGTTAAGTGTTCTCCTATCAACAGAAGGAAGCAAGGCATGCTAACAAGCAAGTGAACTGGACCTAAATCAGCTGGAAGAAGAAGAAGAAGGATTTATAAGCTACAATCAGTAAAAGGCAGGCTGTGCTGTCCAATGCAAGATGGCAGCATGTAAAGCCAAAAGGATATGAAATGCATTCTAGGGAATGGATACCAAATAGCAGACAAAATGCAGTACCAAGTCTGTGGAAAAATACTGGTCAAGGGAAATTAAACTGGTTAGATCGCTAAAGAAGAATTTTAAAGATGGAAAATGGAATACACACAATACATGCCACATGGGGGAGGGAGAGCATCATACAGATGCACTATGTTATCAGACAACCTGTGGTTGAGGTGCTGCTGAGCAAACAAATTAACAGTGGACAAAGGCTTACGGGAACATTGCAGAATAAGACTTCTATTTAAAATTTATGAAATGTTACATCAAAGAGAGGATACTAAGGCCCTGCAATAATGCCCATGGAAACACAGATGTGGGTGATAAGACAATTCAGGGTGCTTGAGATATAAGCAAAAAAAGCTGAGCTAGAAGATGCAGAAGCAGTTGCATTCAGGACAAAAGCATTGCTGGACTCAGTGGAGAATAGATCTCCATAAACTGCCAGAATCACATGACTGTAGGCAATCCACTGTATTAAATTTACTAGAATTCAATGGCCCCAGTTTTTAGAATGCAGTTATCATTGGTAACATGATGATGCAACATACAATTTATTTATCTATTTTATCTATCGATGTTTACTGAGAAAGTCCAACTGGGATAAACCCTTTTTTCAGTGGAAGCCCAAGAGGAAAAGCACCACATTTAACACCAGTTTTGACATGTACATATTATACAGTTACATGATACTGGAAAGAATACAGAAATAATTCATATCTGTACATACATGAGAGAAAAAGCTTTATAATCACTTACACAACCATCATTTAGAAAGAGCATGTACACAGTTGGATAGGTATATACAATGCTGAACATTCATTAGGTAGAGAGACAGGCTTGAATGCAGAAACAATCAATATAACATTGCAAAAGACACTAATATTACCTGTGGTTTCTAGTTAATGAAAAGAAGAAGCAGCTTAACTATGGGAATATCAGAAGGGGAGAAAGTGGTTGATAACGAAATATAGTACATGTATATATTAGTACAGCGACTGTGAAAATATTAAAAAACAAACAAAGCCAGTGGTAATCTCCAAAAGAATTTATGTTAGAGCTTTTGTTGAACAAATAATCCAACTTCTTCAGACACAAAATACAAGTAAACTATTCCATTTAAAGTATTTCAACAGGAAATGACATCAGCAATAAATGACATCACAAGTAATCAAACTGCTCATAAAAAATATAAATGTAAGATGCAATATTTATACAAAACTACTATAAATAATTTCATATAAAAAATATAAAATATGAAAATCAACATGTGTGCAAACATTATAAGTATGAAATTAAATATATCATATAATAACCTCCCAAACAAATAAGTTAAAAACACCTTTTTACCTTTGAAGTGCTTTCAACCTTAAAATGTGAAAGTATTGTTATATTTAAGCTTGAGAAAGTAAGTACTTAGGAAAGTGAGAATAGTTAGGGCTACATGGAATATAAGGAGCATTAGTTCTGGAAAGATGAGGAGAGAGAGTGATGAAACTTTGACAGAAGGGGGAGAGTGAAATAGAGGTTGATTTAATTAGAGAGAAGAGGAGACTGAATCCTGTCACTTACAGCCTGTGATTGACAAAAGTTATTTCTTGCGATTTAGTGAGTATCCTACTGGCCCAACGGAGAAACAGGAGAAAGTGGAAAAAACAGGTACTTGGGGAAAAGGTAGAAGGTGATTTGACATACAAGCCAGAAGCCTAGTACCTTAAGTAACTCAAATGTAGAGAATCTCACTGGGACATTGGCCTTGTGCCTTCAACCACCCACTTGCACAGAATCACACACAAGATAGAACGCAAACACCATACTGTCATTGCTTAAAAACCAAAAAAAAAATATATGGATTTGATGTTTTTTAAGCATTAAGACACTTGGGTGCAGATATCCTCAGTGGCTGTTTTTAGCTTCATACTACTTGTCGTCATCTATTTCATGCCAAGTCAGAAGGGTAAAGAGCCAAGCACATCACACAAATCACACAATGTAATCTCAAAAATCTGTGAAATGAACTGCATAAAATTACAGATACACCCTTTACAGTTAACCGGGAAATGAAATGGATAAAATTAAAAATACACCCTTTAGAGTTAAATTTTCAGTATGTAGGCATGGAAAATACTGTTTAATCATTATTTATTTTTAATTTTACTCTTCTCATAAGTGAACTGGACTACCAGGGACATTTTCAGCACAAGTTAGTTATAAGAATTTTAAACAGCAAATGCAATAAACAAGATCAGGAATAAAACAGTAACAGTACTGCATTAGATTTTCAATGCATACAAAAATAGTACTTTAATTACAACTAATCTAATATGCTAACATTATTAAGCTCAATTAGACTCAATTCAGGTAAACTAACTCTAAACAGGAAAAGTTAGACAAAGCAGATCTAAATCACAATGAAGCCAAAGAAATCCAATCTTGGAGCTACAAAAATCAAATTTTTCACAAAGCATACTAGCTTTCAGATACTCCTGTCCTTTCATCTTTAACCTTGCATTTACCTATCACCCACCCTCTCTTAAAACATGCAGCCAGCCTGTTAACATTATTTTAAGCAGACTGTTCTCAGATGGCAGCCAAATTATTTAAGCTTAACAGAGACAACAAATTTAATTTTCTTACACCAGTGGATTTATTGTTAGGGCCCATTACATGTTAGGTTTTGCTAACAGGGGTGGGGGGATGGGGGTAATATGCTTGATCGACAATGTATTCCTTATTTTTTTACTGGTGCAGTGGAATAAATGCAGGTGATACAGTAGTGACATTTTGTAATAAATTAAGATAATCTATTTGAGGAATGAGATTAAATCAAACCACATGGGAAAATTTCTGGCAATTCTTACACATGGTGCTGACGTAGAGGAATTTGAAGGTCATTGTGCAAGTTATTTGAATTTACTAAACTTGTCTCAGATGAAATTGCCACAAAAAGCAAGGCTGTAGTAAATTAAACCACTTCCTTTAGGTTGACCCCGACACAAAAGAGCTTTATCTTATCTAAACTCTAAAGATCTCTGATCTGTCACTGTACTACCAAAATATAACTTCACATAATGCTATCATATACCATTAGAATCGGTCTGAAACAGGTGCTTTTTTACATCTATATTGAAAAAGGTGCAAATTTTGATTTCTTAGCGAATATGCCTCACCATGTGACTACACAACTTGTAAAGCATGTCTTAGTTAAAAAAGAAAAGAAAAAAGCTTGATTTTGAATTGCTGTGGTACATTACTATTTAACATGATCTGCAGAAAGCTTCATCGGTAATACAAAAGTCTCAGCTTTACAAACAATGCGTTGTCACTATTCTAAGCTGAAACATCCCCAGCACGGTACCCTGTGTTAACAGTGACTGCATCTACATGCAGTGTAGGTGCTTGTTGGATGTTTTGGATACACTTTATATTTATCTAGGAAGTTTTACCTACAACAGGAATACCACAGACCCACTGGGAACCCTCAGTTCCAAGTACTGTAAATTAAACTTAAACACAGGCTTTCATTTTCAAGTTTTATTTGGCATGCTATACAATGTCAATATCTAATAGCAAGCATTTTTATTTTAGTAGGAAATAATTGTTTTGTGTGTGTGTATGTACACATACATACATACTTATCTCTCTCTCTCTCTCTCTCTGTCTCTATATATATATATATATATATGAATATATATATATATATATATATATATATATATATATATATATATATGTGTATATATATATATATATATATATATATATATACAAAACTATATATACATATATATATATATATATAAGGAAATACTTAAGAAACAAGAAACCTCGCCACTCGGACCACGGGACGAAACCGACGCCAGAACAAGATCGAGGCCCGACAATAACACAGTGTAAAGAGAGATAAGTGGACAAGACCTGGTAGGAGTAGGGAGGCAGGCGATAGTGAGAGGGGACTCAGGGATGTAGGGTTAGAGGCATGTAGGAGATGGGGTGGTGGTAGGTGTAGTGTGAGGTGTGGGTTAGGGGTGTGGTTTGGGGTTAGGGGTGGTAGCAGGAGTTAGGGTTAGTGTGCAGAGTGTGTGGTGCTTAGGAGTGGAGTTGGGGTGTAGGGTGTGTAAGTGAGTTAGTTAGGGGTGGGGTGGGGGTGGAAAGTGTAGTGGGTGGTTTGGGGTGTGTAAGTGTGTTAGTAAGTGAGTTAGGGTAGGGGGTGTTAGGTGTAAGTGTGTAGTGTCGGGTTAGTTAGGGGGTTGGGGTTAGGGCTAGTGATGAGTGGATATGTGTTGTGTACTGTGGTGTGTAGTGTGTGTGTGTTATGGGTGTTCGGTGTGCGCGTTGTTGTCGGTTTGTGTGTGTTGTGTTTTCGCTGTGGGGTTATTTCCCCTGTCGAAGAATCGTTTTAGCATTAGAAGTAGACCCATATATATATATATATATATATACAAAACTATATATACATACATATATATATATATATATATATATACACATACATACATACACACACGTACACAGATATATATATATATATATATATATATATATGCATAAAATGTTTTAACATCTTAAAATAATTCCTTGCTTTTCTCCAAACAGAACAAATAAATATATATATCTGTACTGGCTATAAGGAGGAAATACACTGTGTTGCCTAAAGGGGGAGAGGCTTCCTTTCTTACAGATTTCAAGCTGCATTTCCACTCAATGTCTGCAAAGCTAAAAATATGTCATATTCTCTTGGAAGAGAGTTGTAAAATATACTGTCAGCAGCAAAATCTGGGTTGAAAAACAGCAGAAAAGTACTATTAACAAAGAAAAACAACTTTTGTATTACTTACGACCTTTCAAGTCACAAGTGCATAAGCATGTGTAGAGCTACTTTTGAGAAAAGGTTAAAAAACTACTACTACTTTTCTATGTCCTTAAACCCATGCCACAAGACAGATAAAACAAAGCAAAGGCACCACTTACCAAAGTACAGGACTGCTGCAGAAATGCATATTATCCACATTAATTTTTACACAACTCTTAGAAGTGATGTATGTGGACTGTTGTCAGAGAAAAGTTGGCAGTCCGACAGCAACAACACTATTTGCTGTATAAGGTATTTCAAGCCTTTGCTTGGTACCAGTTTATGACCGAATTTGACCTTTGGTAGAAATATGTAAAAGGTCAAGGGGTAAAACTAGTCACTAATGGATGAAGGGAGACAGTTACTCTGAAATGGAAATGTCAGTAAACGGTTTCAGTGGCACCATTTGGTTTAAACTAGTGCAGTACTGTAGAGGTACGAAAGAACAGAAGTTCTTCAGACCCAGAATGGACTTTTTACACAATATACTTGGAACAAAGGCACCGCCTGCTGTGATTAAAAAGTGGCCCAAAAAATTCACACGTGCTAGTTGGTCAAACTGCCACTCACTTTGCACTGGGGCTTGGAGAAATCCTGCTTTGCGAGTGATAGTAAGCAGTGGTTGGAAGTCATTTCATGTGGTGAAACACAGGCAGCAGACTGACCTGGGTTGGTTAGGGTGGAATGTGCACCATTACACAAGTACACTCCACAGCAAAACATGAGTGCAACATAACAAAAAATACAGCAAAAATCTAAACCACCCAGAACAATGGTACATAACCAGAGGAGTAACCCCCACAAGCAATGGGAGTGACAAATAACTTGGCAGGGCTTCCTGCCCATGCTGCTCTGTCAGTATACATCTCAGAGCTGACTACCAGCCTCCATTAAATCTTACTCCTGAAGAGGGACCTCTAATAGGAAAGTAAGCAAGGTTTTGATGTTTAATTCCTTCTTACCCAGGCCTGAACTTCAATCAAATGGACCACTAGCTGAATCCAGGCTGTCTAGTCCAGAGTCATTTCTTTCACCCACTATGCCATGGAAATAGTTGGTTATCTGTGGAGTGCAATGGACATACGAGAGGTTGTCTGCTTATACAGAATATTAAAGCAGCTTTATTGATTATGACAGGCAGCGATCTGCATTCAAGTCTACTGTGTAAAAAAGTCCACAAAAGTCCACTCTGTTTGTGGTGCACTACTTAAATAAAGGAACAATGTCAGACAGTAATAGTACCCTTGTATGACTTTACTGCAGGATGCATATGTATCAAGTCTTAGAAATGCTACAGTTTTGGCAATGCACGTTTAATTCAATTGTCGTTGTTGTGTCTTTCGGCTTTTCCCAGTTAGGGGTCGCCACAGCGGAACTCCAGTCCGCTAATGATTGGCAGTAGAGTTTTACGTGCCGAGTTGCCAGCTCTGACACACAACCTTCAACGAAGGTACGCCCATTCACGCATGTCTCCACACAGAAGACGGTCTAGCTGAGAATTGAACAGGACAACGTCTGACTGTGAGGCGACAACGCTACCACAACACCACCACTTCAATTGTAAACTATTGTAAAGGGTAATTCTGCAAAGCTGCCAGTGCTGTCATATCCCTTCTCTGAAATGTGGCTGCATCAGTTCCTAGCACTAAATGAACATGTGACAGTGCAGCAACAAACATCACCGTATCTGATACAGTACATACTATTATGCATCTCATGGCAACTGTTCTCATACTTACTGTGTTACGATCCAGTCAGTGTGATTTAAAACATTCACAGAGCATGGGATACACAGACTAAAAAGAAATCATACACTTTCAGGCTGCAAATCTCAAAGTTACACATCAGACAAAGTTGACTAATGTACTTCATATGTCATTTGTGGCTGCCATGATATCAGCATGCTGTCCTTCCTACTGTTTGTAGGTAAAGTAACATACTGGGTGCACTGGCCTGGCTGATGGCCATCCAAGACAACATAGCTCAATCTTTTCAAATATTTGATACATATTAACCTCAACTCTCTCACAGCTAGCATTATGATGGCAAATGAACATACTTTTCTTAAAGACTGCTACTGTCTGCACATGTGATGACTGGCCTGAAAATGCATGCTGTACTGTACCTGTTGTCCAAACTCAGTACCTGTAACTAACGCAAGTCACCTGCATCGTGCTGTCTTCAAATACACTAAGATATTACAAGGGAATAACATCAGATTTGTATCATAACTATTAATGCCTTAGAACCCACTACAGTAGAGACAAAGCTAGATTAATCTGTCATATAGCTTCTCTGAAACATGGGTCCATATCTTCCAGGGAATGAATGGACATGTATGTGTCAGTGTAGCAGCAACTGTCAGTGGCCACCTAAGGTGCTGCAAAACGCAAGTCAGAAAAATGTATATATTCAGTTTTGACAGCCTTCCCTACATGTAACCATTGTCCAGTTGATTGGGCTCTGTTTGAACAGAAGAGGTCATATTTACTTCTTCCCATAGGTCATGTTGAAGAATTGCCAGCACTGTAGGACTGTTGTTTATGTACGACAGCCGTGTGCTGTCTTAGCAAGTTTCTCATTTCCCCAATGTCATGTAACCATGGAGTTAGTATACATAAGTCTGGAAGTTGCTGGGGGCCATCCCCCCCCAAGGAAGGTTTCACAGCGTTACCCTGTGTATGTATAATTTCCACAATCCCTACACAGTTTCACAATGTTGCCTTGTATACATGAATCATGAAAGACTGGTACAATTTGTCATGCCACCTATAGGACTGACTATATACAAGTATTTGTGAACATCATTAGATTGGTGGTTCTGTACTATCAGTCTTTCAGGAAATGGTCAGGCCTACCATTGTACATGTGCAACACATTAGCCTGGCACAGCATCACTTAGACTAATGCAGCAGTCTTTCAGGAGACTTAAGTGGGTATTCTACTGTACACACACCACCACAAACACATATTTTGTGTGTGTGTGTGTGTGTGTGTGTGTGTGTGTGTGTGTGTGTGTGTGTGTGTGTGTATATATATATATATATATATATATATATATATATATATATATATATATATATATATATATATAAAATGTATATACACACATATGACATGTCTGTCATATTTTGGCACTGCCACCCTGTATATGTTACTCTCACAAGCTTCATGGTCATACACTGTCACCATTGCAATAATTGCCAAGGAAGGCCACTGTGCTGTACACTGGGTACTGCAAAGGCTTGACACAAAATCCCTGACAGCACTGAATCTGCCACCATGTGCTAGCAGGGTAGATATGCTGTGCTGTGTATATGCAGAGGATTAGCACAGACTGGCACTGTTACCTATGCATGCTGATGAATGCTAACAGTCTAGTTTAGCAGTGGTGCCCTACACATGTGAATCATGCAAGCTTAAGGGTACTGCTATGAAACGTTGCAGCTAGGATGGTGCTGTGGGAGGCCTACTCAAGGTATATGCTGTTTGAGGGCATGATCGAAAGTCAGTGGTACTGAGTACAAGTGCTAATAACCACATAAGCAGCCATGGTTAACACATTGTAGCTGCTTAAATGATTCAAATGACTGTTTGCTTCACTGTAATTGTAACAATGAGCCATTAGAACTTCTTGTTGCAGTTTGTGTATGAAAACAGAAAAACACACTGCTATGCAGAAACAAACTCTCTTCAGCTAGGCTAGAGACACCAGTATGGGTATGTGGGCATCATCTTGGGGACTGCCCAGGGTGCCCCAGTTTCAGTCTGCTGCACTGTCACAATGTCAGTAGTCAAAGCCCAGAGATGTGTTGTGCACTTAAGCACAGTGCAGACGTGATACTTCATTGATATTTCTGCAATCACCCTGTGTGATGCAATGCTCTGCATATCCCACAAAAGTTGGCAATATTACAGTGCCAGTACTCAAGGTACGCCTATGAAGATGCATTACACAGTGGGAAAACTGTGATAAACCAGTAATCTGATCTGTAATTAAGTGCTATGCCATAAGCCAGCCTATCAGCCATGTATGGACTGTGCTATTAGGCATATCTTAGTATTGGAGACATATACTTATAGTACATTACTATACAAGTGGACTGTACAGCCAAACAGGGTAAAATACACTGCTCTCTGCAAAATACAGAGAACATGACCAACCTGGTCATGGCTGGAAGTACAATTACCAAAAACAGACGGAAGTGCACTAACATGGGCACAGAGTGGCATAAGCAGTACACACATTGTGCATAGTCTAGCCATCAACTACTGAAAGTGCATTTACTTCTAGGAAGACAGGACTCATGTGACTCACAATACCACTGCATGTGGCACAAAAAAATGCCTACTAATGGTGGTACACTTAACTTTGCTACCTAAACATCATCAATGGTGGTACACATAACGTAGCTACCTAAACAACATCAATGGTGGTACACATAACGTAGCTACCTAAACAACATCAATGGTGGTGCACATAACTTAGCTACCTAAACAACATCAATGGTGGTGCACATAACTTAGCTATCTAAACAACATCAATGGTGGTACACACAACATAGCTACCTAAACATGATCAATGGTGGTACACATAACTTAGCTACCTAAACAACATTAATGGTGGTACACATAACTTAGCTACCTAAACATCATCAATGGTGGTACACATAACGTAGCTACCTAAACAACATCAGCACCTGTGTGCATGCTGCTGTCATCTGCATACAGGGACAAATTTCATTTTTGAAGATGCTGTCTGCTTCAATGTCTTTCTCAATACATTTAATATGAGCTTTTATGCATATTTTGATAGATTTCTATTGCATTTATGCCAGCCTGCTTGAGCAAGTTTCTTCCTTTCATACACCAAAATGTCAGTAAACTTACCACTTGGTTAAGTACCCTACATAACATACAGTACTGGGACCCTGTGTTGTATGAGTCTGTCTCTGAATTTTACACCAGATCCAGCAAACAATGCAGAAATTCTCTTTTAAGGGGGCAATGGTCATCTGTCAAAGAATACTGATATTTTAGTTTTAGTTTTGGTTTTCTTTATCTAACATGGAATGTAAAAGGAAATTGTACTGATGTGCTGATAAAAATGTATTAATGTGAGCACTTCTAATATTGAACACTACAGTTCAAAAACAGTAGACCATTACTTATTTTTTACTAATAGATGAAAAAGGAGCAATAAATGCTTATTTTTGAAAATAAGGCATAATCTTGATCTTTTATAAAGATGCTTTGGACCCTGACAGGCAGAAAGGGGTACTGTAAATATTCAATCCTGAAACAACCTGCACTCCTCTAACTATATCCAGTTAGTTATATTTCAAGTACTGCTAAAGCTGGTGTCACAAAACATATCCTTTAAGCGGCAGCAGCTCTCACCAAGACTAGGGAGATTTGACAAATTCTGACAGCTGTGAGAGTAGAGTTTCAACATAATCTGACAGCTGTAACAATACACAGTTTCAGCATATTCTGACAGCCATATCCCCTTATGTTGAGCTGCAACTACGTGATGCAGCTCAGCACAAATATTTCTTAATCGGAACCTCAAAAAACAACAAAAATTATTAAAAAAGAGAAAAAAACATAATATTTAACTGTCAGTCAAAATAAGAATTACTAGAGTGTCAAGTGAAAGTACAGTTGTGTAAAATCTTAACATAACAGTAGATGCCCTTCTCTTCACTGCTGCAGTATTCTTCATAAAAGGGATGTCCTGCCGAGGGCAGCCTGATGCCCGGCCAGTATGAAAAAGCCCAAAACAGATCTTGTATGCACCATATGTCACATTTATGCTCCCCGCACAAAACGTAGGGGATAAAAGGGACATATGGATGCAACTACCTGAAAATGAATTGCCTCAGAAGAAAACAGTCGTCATATGACAAAGAAGTCCATGCAAGTCCAGAAGGAAAAATATGCAGAACAAACAAAAGGGGGTTGGAGGGAGGGAGCTAATATGGCAGCAGTGCAGAGAAGGACATCTACTGTTATGGTAACATTTTATACAACTGTACTATGTCCTTCTATATCACCACTGCAGTATTCTTCATAGAAGGGAGAGTAAAAAAGCTCAAGAAACAGAATGGGAGGTGGAAGGCTGAGAAGAGCCCTCAGCAAACCCATACAACATGGCTGTAGCAAAATCTGCTTTGGCCCTAGAAACCATATTCAACTTATAATGCTTAATAGAGGTATGCACTGAAGACGAAGTAGCAACTTCAAGGATGGAATTCGTGTCCAACACCTTGAAGAAAGCAGCAGAAGAGGCAACAGCCCTAGTGGACTGACCTCTGACAGAAGTAGACAGAGATTTGTCACGAAAATTATAACAAAAGGAAATGGCCTTAGATATCCAGAAGGAGATGGTTTGCTTAAAAAGAAGAGCTGTGATGAAAGGAAACAAAAACTGTTCAGACTTATGAATAGTCGTAGTTTTATCCAAACAGTACCTGAGGTGCCTGTGCAAATCCAAGGTATGCAGGACCCTCTCACTAGCAGACTAAGGAGAAGGGGAAAAGGAAGGTAGTTGTACTGACTGATTCACGGACAACTCTTTTACTACCTTGGGCATAAAAGAAGGATTAGTATGAAGGGACACCCTGTCCCTGTGAAAAACAAAAAAGGAGGAATGATCATACGGGCCTGGAGCTCAGAAACCCTCTGAGCAGAAGTAAGAGTCCGCAACAAAACAGTCTTCCAGGTACAATGTTGCAAAGAAGCAGAATCTGTAGGCTCAAAAGGAGCCCGAGCCAATTTTTCCAAAACAAAACTGAAGTCCCAAGTAGGAGTAATGGGGTTTCTTGGAGGCCTTATATGCAGGATGCTTTTATGAAATTGTTTGACTTCAAAACAAGAAGTCAAAGGAGGAATCAAGGGCAAACAAGCAAAATGGCTGAGAAATGGGCCTTCACAGAAGAATAGGCCAAGCCAGACTGGAGTAACTCAACAAAAATAAGAGAGCACCAGAGGGACCCCCCCCCCCACTGAAGAAGGGTCCTGGTTACGAGCGTGACACCAGACAAAAAATCTTTTCCATTTGGACATATATTTCCTCATTAAGAGTTTCCTTGCCTGCTGTAAAACCCTGAGCACTTCCTCAGAAAAGAGGTGCCCAAAAAGGATCAAAACCCAACCACCTACAATGTCAGTTGCAGAGTGGACAAGGGCAGAAGGATGACAGACCCTTTGTCCTGGGTGAGGAGATCCAACTGGTGAAGTAACTTGTGATGACTGCCCCTGGCCCACATGCATTAAGAGGGGGAACCAGTACTGTCTCTGCCAAGAGAGAGTCACTAGCAAGTTTTTTTGAGAGTCCAGCTGAATTTTCTACAGGACTCTTGTAAGTACAGGAAGAGGCGGGAAAGCATAAAGAAACCGCCATTTCCAAGTATAGGAAAGGGTGTCCATCTTCCACACCAGATGATATGGCACTCTTGAACAGAAGTGAGGAAGCTGCCAGTTCAGACAGGAGGCAAAAAGATCTACCTGAAGAATACCCTACCGAAGGACAATGTTCAGAAACATGTCATTATGAAGCATCCATTCATGAGTCTGTGTTTTGGACCTGCTCAGAGAGTCTGCCACTAGATTGTACTCTGAAGGAATGTATACTTCCTGAAGAGTTAACTGATAACTAAGCTACTTCCCAAGCCTGAAGCACCATCCTTCAGAGTTGGCAAGATTTCTTGACCCCCTGCTTGTTGACATACCACATCACTGTAGTGTTTGTGTACACCTTCAAGGGGCCTGAAGAGAACATGGGGTGGAAGGCCTGAAGGGCCAGAATCAGAGCTCACATCTATTTGATGTTGATATGGTCTGATTTCTGATGGGGAGGCCAAAGACAAGACCCTGAAATTGCAGGTGACCAAGAGAAGCCCAACCACCCCCAAGTCTGAGGGAAGGCATTGGTGAACAGCTCTTGAGAAGGGACTGCAGGCTGAAAGGGTCAGTCTGGTTGAGAGTGAACTGTTGAAGCCGCCACTTGAATTCCTTCTTGAGATGGGGAAGGAAAGATACACTGAAATTCAGAGGATGACGATGCTGTAGCCAAAACAGACTTGAGGTACCATTGATGCTTCTGCATATGCAGTCCTGCAAGAGGAAGCATTGGAATAGAAAAGGCCATGAATCCCAGGGCCCAAAGAAACTCTCTGGCTGGCATGGTAGTCATAGGAAGAAGAGACTTAAAGAAGGCTGTTCAATGACAATACCTTTATAGGGGGAAGACAGGCCAACACTGGCACCATCTAAATCCTGCATCCCAGATACACATGATCCTGAGAGGGAGTCAGGCAGACTTTTGGAGGTTGATAGTCAACCATATACTTTGACGAAGAGAAATGGCAAATTGCAGATCCTATTACAATCGACTGGGAGAAGGAACCTGAAGCAACAGGTAGTCTAGATAAGGAAAAATATAAATGCCTTTGAGCCTGCAGAAGTCAATCACAACAGCTAGGCAATTTGTGAATATCCCTGGGGCAACAGAGAGGCCAAATGGCAAAGCAGCGAACTGAAAATGAGAAGAAGATGCACAGAAACCTAAAAACTTTCTGAAGAGAGGGTGAATAGGGATATGAAGGTAAGCATCTTTCAGATCCAAGGACACCAGAAAACCTGGGGTAATAAAAGAGGAAACATTGTTTGAAGAATAAGCATCTGAAAAGAAGGGATCTCGAGAAAGATGTTGAGCAGGAAGAGATCCAAAAAAGGTCTTGAAGTGCTTTCCTTTCAAGGAACCAGGAACACCCTGGAATAGAAATCCTTTCCCACTTGGTAAGGGGGACAGCTTGAATAGTTCCTTGGCTATGTGGGTCTGGTAATTAATAACCCTAAAGGCCAAAGTAGAAGCAGCGTAAACTTTCTTGCCAGTCCCCTCCATTGCCCTACTGTCCTTATCAAAAGGCAAATGTTTGGAAGAGGACACACATTTAGGTTTGTCAGAAGAGAATACCACCACAGCAGGATCAGCAGAAGGACATTTAAATAAAAACTGACAATCCTCAGGACCCTTACTGAACTTATCAGGTTTCTTAGGAGCAGGAGGATGAGAATCAGGAAACTTGGAAGCAGCAATGAAAGTATCTAACAAGGCAGCCAACACAATAGGAATTGCCGATGGTTTAGGAGTATCCATTAACTCATTATATCTTCTCTGAATATCAGACACGTAGGAAGAATCCCACTTAAAGAATTCCATCATCCTAGCAACTGTGTCCACAAAAGATAATTCCTCGAAAGGAGACTCAGGACTGACAGACTCCTCTTCATCAGAACCACAAGCCAAAGGCATCTGTGAAGAACAGGACAAAGACCCCTCACCAGACACTGAATCCTCATCTGAGGAATATGGTTCCCTAAGATACTTATAAGGGTAGAGGTCCAAGAAGGAGTGGGAACTGAAACCCCTTGAGGAGGCTTTAGAGGTATTAAGGCAGAAAACAAGCTCTGAGTAAACACTTACCATTCAATTTGAGGATCCATAGGATGGACTGAAACATGCTTCAGTTTTTATCTTTTCTTAGAAGAGACATCAGCCCTAACAAATACCAGAGGTTCTGACCCTTGGCGAGATTTGATAATATAAGCCAGAAGTTCTTCCCTGACCAATACCTGTGGAATCCCTCTAGGACCCGCTGAGATAATCAACCACCCTTCCCTCCTCGATGTCCAGAGCAGATGCCTGCAAAGCCCAGAGGATGTGCGAAAAGACTGATCCATGCCTGTCTACAGTGGGGTTGTGGCAGAGGAATCCAAGGTAGACACTGAATGACCTACATAGCTATTACCTGCTTCAAGAGGGACATCCTGTGGAAAATGGACAGCTAAAGGATTCGTCTGAGACTCCTGGTCTTCTTTTTACCTAGCGGGAGTTTCTCAGGGTTAAAGAATTCTGATATGGTACCCTGGGGCTAACTGTTTAAGCGTTTTCAAGATAAATGGCCAGGGAAGACAAATAGCTTCTAAGTGTCTTAGGTACAAAATGTCTTACAGATACTACAACAGGTATGGTAGTGGAAAGCACCCAAACAAAAAAAATACTGTTCATGATGATTCTTATCAGGGAATCTGCCTCCAACACTGACATTTTTCCTCCTTGGATGATATGAACTCTAGGTAGTAAAATAAAACAAAGAAAAGTAAAAACAACCCCAATAGGGCACTTACCAGGTGTTGCTAAATGTTCACACCAACTGGCAAAAAAAGCATTCAAAATGGCAGCAAAAGAAGTTCTTGGTAGTTGTGTCCGTATGTCCCTTTTATGCCCTATGTTCTGTGTGGGGAGCATAAATGTGATGTATGGCACATACAAGATCTTAATTAGGCTTTTTCATACTGGCTGAGTGTTGCCTACCCTGGGCGGGACACCCCTTTTATGAAGAATACTGTAACAGTGACAAAGGAGGAGATCTTTAATGTACTACACACATACAATTACAATCACTGGTAACAACATTCCTGCTACTACCCTGTTTCCAAACCAGTTCAGCTCCATGAAGACCAAGAGTGCAGCAAGAACTCAACTGCATAACCCACAGTAGCTAGTTTCTGCAAATGTGCATTAGATGTACATGTCTACGAAATAATCAGAGATGCACTTTCAAAGGTTCCAAAACTGTCACTTTGCTGTCATTCTTTAAGCATCATAGCCAAACAATACTGCAAAAGAAAAAATCTGTTTCTGCTCACACACGAAATGCTAGAGTTCATACTTCTAACTTCACAGCTCATATACACCAAATCCTAAGGTTCGTACTTCTATCTCAGCTCATATACCAAATCCTAAGGTTCATACTTCTATCTCACCAGCTTATACACCAAAACCCTAAGGTTCATATTTCCATCTCTCCAGCTCACTCACCAAATCCTAAGGTTCATTCTTCTGTTTCACCAGCTCATACACCAAATTCTAAGGTTTGTACTTCTGTCTCCCCAATTCATATACCAAATGCTAAGGTTCACACATCCAGCTCTCCAGCTCATTTACCACTGCAATCTCATTCACATATTCATATAGCTCTGCATGGGTCATACCTGTTGATCTTGCTCCTGGCCTAGAGGTGTACAAACCACAATTCATAGATTATACCACTTTCTTTGGTACACAGAATGTCTTTCAGAAGCCAGCCAAAGTCACAACTCACTGACTAGCTTACCTGCATTTCCTAACCTCAGGACCATTCTCAAAAAAAAAAAATGTGACTGATTCTTCTCTACATTTGGTTCCCCCGCCTGGAAAAATCGGAGCTGCTCAAACTTCAAAACATTCACCAACTAACCTAGAAAGGTTTACATCAAGTAATAACTTAGAGCTGAGAGATCATATACAATTGGCTCTAGCTAGGCTGTAATATCACAACATGATCAAGTTATTTCTGACTCCAAAGAAGTTTTGAAAGGTTACACTCTTACCACCCTCTATAGGAATGAAAAGGAATAATGGTAGCGACCTAATCCTTCGGACAAAATCAAAACTTATAGTACAAACATGCATATCTGCAGAGCCTAAGCACTACCACAGAAGTAACAACAGCAAAACGGTTTAATACAAGCTCGCATTTACACAGGCAGCATATATCACATTCTAATTCTTAAAGTGGATCTTATGTGTCACAGTAACTCAGTTGTTTTATAAACCACACACACATCAGCAACTGTTCCAGCTAGACCTATACTAAGCAGCATTTCTGTCTGTTCACCTGACTGTTTTCACATGAGGCCAGGCAATTCAGACCACATTGCTTGGTTGTTAGTATGACCATTTGCAAAAATAAAGTATATGACCAAAAGTCTTTTGCTCTAGCCATACACTAGACAGACGTCAACTATCACTGGCAAATATATTGCCATTATTCAAACATTAAGCTGACGGCTTACAGGAGTATGCAATATGGTTTTGCAGTTACAAATATAAATTTGAATAGTTAACACAAGTATCACTAGGGTGAAGATTACTGTGTTAAAGACATGGATGACACAGCCTAATTACAACTATCACGCTTGGATCATATCGCCTAATGAACTGCTATTAATGTGCTACCTATGCCTCAAAATAGGGTCATAGCTCTTAATGGACTATAACGAATGTACTATCTATGCCTCAGGCTTGGATTATAGCTATTAACAGGCTATAAACAATGTACTAACTAGACCTCACACTTGGGTCATAGCTCCTAATGAGCCACAATTAATGTATTACCTACGCCTCATACTTGGGTCATAGCTCCTAATGGGCTATGACTAATGTACTACCCTATGCCTCAGGTTTGGGTAATAACTCTAATGGACAATGACTAATGTACTACCTAGACTTCATGTTTGGGTCATAGCGCCTAATGGACTACAATTAATATTAGTATCTATGCCTCACTCTTGGGTAATAACTACTAATAGACTACAACTAATGTACTACCTAGACCTCATGCTTTGGTCATATCTCTTAATAGGATATGACGTGCCTTATGCTTGGGTCACAACTCCTAATGGACAACTAATGTTGTTCGTGTCTTTCGGCTTTTCCCGGTTAGGACTCGCCACAGCGGAACTCCGGTCCGCTAATGACTGGTAGTGGATTTTTACGTACCGGGTTACCAGCCCTGATACACAACCTTCAACGAAGGCACACCCCATTCACGTATGCCTCCACACAGAAGGCACTCTAGCTGAGAATCGAACAGGACAACATCTTGCTATGAGGCGACAACGCTACCGCAGCACCACCACCGCAGTATAATGGACAACTAATGTACTATGTAGAATTCATGCTTGGGTCATAGCTCGTAATGGACTATGACTAATGTACTAACTAGACCTTACGTTGCATATTAAAGTTCTTTTACCCTACTGCTGTCTTAGTTCCGGTAATTTTACTCTTATTATTCGTTCCGTGAACTATGTTAACTTTACAGGTCTTATCATCAGACTGCTCTTGCCTTTGTTACAAAAGCTAATTTTTAGTGTGGCTTTTTCATACAGGTAACAACAGTCATGAATTCCTAAGATTCTATGCGACAATATATAACTGTTTTCCATTCACAACTGTGAACCTAAGCAAAAACAAAATCATATAAGTCGGTTTTATCAAG
Organism: Protopterus annectens; assembly: GCF_019279795.1. Lineage (NCBI taxonomy): Eukaryota > Metazoa > Chordata > Ceratodontiformes > Protopteridae > Protopterus > Protopterus annectens. Next base: position 369,921,140 of record NC_056735.1, read on the forward strand.
GGCAACCACTAAGATGAGCTCATGCTGAAGAAATGAGCATCTCAGCAGTTTTTCTCCTGAAATAAGCAAACTTGTGGTGCAGCAACTTCCTTCCTTCCAGTTCCACTTTGAAGAACATGTTCCTGCAGAGAAAAAAATAGGTTTCCTGTGACTTACATCCAACAAAGTGTGAAGGTGCTGATCTTGGAAAACGCTGTGCAGAAAATCTAGGTCCTTCTCACTGCAGTCGGTAAGTGCATGGATCTCTTCTAGGCTGTCTAGCACCTGTGATACTGCCTGTAGGCAAACAAAACAAATTTGTGCTTCAACAATTCATGGCAAACAGACCTCTGAAACACAAAACAACAAAGGTAATCATCTCAGTGAAGAGGAAAGGACGATAGAATGAAAGAATAAAACAAAACACAAATGATTTTTTACAACACTCCTTCTTGCAGATAATCCATGAGAGAAATACTGACCTTGTGCCCCACCATGTGCAGACAGTTTTAGGGTTCAGTAAAGGAACACAGACTACATGATATATATTTCTTTTATTTCTCAAAATTCTTTTTGTATTAAGAGCAGTATAAATAATATCACAACAAGATATGAAACAGAATAGAACATTTTTCAAAAACATTACAACGTAACACAACAACATATAAAACTATGTACAATATTCACACAGTGAAAAGGATTGTAAAGTATTTTGGATAATGCAACCATTGACTGACAGACGAGTAAAAATCTTTATTGCAATAATGCAGAAAATAATCCACTAGTCTTAGAAAAAAACATGCACTACATAACAAATATAAAAATTATTTCGATTAACAGTGAACTATCAGTAGAACAGGTAGATTACCTTTTTAAGTACAAAGCTGTTGAAAGGAAGAGTTATGACAGATTACCAAGTCACTTTCCCAGAAAGCAAAATCCTAAAAAGTAAGCCACATGCAATATCTATTCGAAATGCTGAAGTTCAAGCTTTTATTTTACACTATTACTCAGTTACATTAAAAAAAACCACAGTATGTTAGTATTGCTGTACCCAAAACAGAAGAACTAGTATAAAATACACTTAAAAGGAGATCTGGTTAAATTTAAGATGAGCTGTTAGCTTATCAGAATTATAAATCATGCTAAAATAAGAAAACTGATACAAATAAAACTGCTGATGAAATACCAGTGTTATCATAATTTATTAAGGGGGGTGAACATTCATCCCTAAAATCTCATAGCCCTGTTAATTAAACAGTCCAACTTCTGAGTTTGAAAAAAAACTCAGAGGTAAAGGAGGACGCAGTTTTCTAGTAAAACTAAATATTCATTTTTCTTCAAAGTTCTACTGGAATTTTTTTAAACAGCAAAAAATAAATGAGGCATAACCCCGGCATTGGGATGAAGTGGGGATATCTTCTGCAAAACATATTTACATTACTTGAACATGTTTTTTCTATCCTGGTTTTATTTTTACAATACTAACATTCATACACAAGGCTCTCCGTATGGTCACTTAAGAAATAAAGAAAATACCGAAATAATACTGCTTAAAATGACTGAAAAGTTGATGCAAATGTATTGGAAATCTTTATTTCTTAAAAAAAATGAATAAAGTACTTAAGTTACTCTACACCTTACAAAACCTCCAAGTACAACAGCACAAAAGAATGGACCAAAGTGATTCCATCCTGCTACAGAAAGTTGTGTTATCATTTTTTTCTGCAAGGTACTGTTTCTATTATGGCCTTCAAACATGTCAGGTAAATGAAACACAGACCTCCCTTTTTATTTGTTGCAGTCACTAAATTACAGTGACAAATGAATAAATAACATACCAATGGACAAAAGTAATACAGCAAGTACAGTGACAAATGAATAAATAACATACCAATGGACAAAAGTAATACAGCAAGTACAGTGACAAATGAATAAATAACATACCAATGGACAAAAGTAATACAGCAAGTACAGTGACAAATGAATAAATAACATACCAATGGACAAAAATAATACAGCAAGTACAGTGACAAATTAATAAATAACATACCAATGGACAAAAGTAATACAGCAAGTACAGTGACAAATGAATAAATAACATACCAATGGACAAAAATAATACAGCAAGTACAGTGACAAATGAATAAATAACATACCAATGGACAAAAGTAATGCAGCAAGTACAGTGACAAATGAATAAATAACATACCAATGGACAAAAGTAATACAGCAAGTACAGTGACAAATGAATAAATAACATACCAATGGACAAAAATAATACAGCAAGTACAGTGACAAATGAATAAATAGCATACCAATGGACAAAAGTAATGCAGCAAGTACAGTGACAAATGAATAAATAACATACCAATGGACAAAAGTAATACAGCAAGTACAGTGACAAATGAATAAATAACATACCAATGGACAAAAGTAATACAGCAAGTACAGTGACAAATGAATAAATAACATACCAATGGACAAAAGTAATACAGCAAGTACAGTGACAAATTAATAAATAACATACCAATGGACAAAAGTAATACAGCAAGTACAGTGACAAATGAATAAATAACATACCAATGGACAAAAGTAATACAGCAAGTAAAAATGACATTTAGTGGAAAAAAAACATTACAGCAATTATCAACACTTGCAAAACCAAACTAAAAATATCAAACACATCTACGACATCAGCCTCCTGGAAGACCATAGAAAATACCCCAAAAAATTCTGGTTAACCACTAATAACCTCCTATAGCCTTGTAAAAGTTCCACATTTAATTTATATTCCATGTGCTTGGCCATATCTGCTAATAAACCAAACACATCAAACACAAGGACACTTGACACTGGTAATGCCACTGCTACCTTCTCAGTCACTACAACTTACTACAGTACAATTAAAGATACTCAGGTCCATTATCTAGCAGCTTGTAACTCAGTGGTAGAAAGCTTCAGAACTGCTGCAGAAACCACAGCATACCCAATATGTACATGTTTTAAATCACTCCCATCAAGCAGCCATAGTCCCTAAACTGTGAAACATCTTATAATATCCCCTCACACAAAAGCAGCACATCTTTTGAACAAGCAAACTATAGGTCATACATACAATCCAACTATATGTAAAATTCTTAGAAAATAAGCTCAACCACCTAACAGAAAATAAGCTACTTTCCACAACACAACATGGACTTAGGCCTGACCACAACAAGTTAGTCGGGCAGTTGGTGCAGAGGGTTAAGGTTGTGAGGTGGTGTTCCTATGATATAGGGTCTGTTTGACTCCCTCAGCCCTCACATGCCAACTATGTGATCTTGAGCAAGTCACTTAACCAGACTGAGCTTTGGGGGAAACTGGCAATTTAAGTTAGGCTCCTCAATGCCCCCCCCCCCCCGACACACACACTGCAAGCTTATTAACTACCTATAAAACTATAATAAAATTACTAAAATAACCTCTACAAACTATGTCCATTAAAAAAAAAAAAGGGTCAAATGGTCACATCCCTATTTTAGACCAATCTAAAACATCTGATACAGTTTTTCACCCTAAATTTTTATTTAGATCCAAGGAAATGGGCCAGAACCTCAATAACAATACAGTCACAAGCTACTTCTGTCAAATAACACAACATGTACACTGTGCTGAAACACCTACAACCCCTCAACAAAAACTAACAGGTGTACCACAGGGTTTAATACTAGGAACATAATCACTAGCATCTTCATAAACAAAATGCACAAGGCCTCCCACCCAGCAAATCTAATACAAAGTTCTGATGACTCAGTATTAAAGCAAACCACTTCTTCAGTCAAACAGCTCTAAAGACAACCTACAACATTCCTTCACAAAAATAGGAAACTGGATAGAAAAATAATAAAAATAAACAAATGTCATTTACACCTGCAAGCCAACAACCAAACAATTATGACCTTGCAATACTATAAAACAATAATACTAAAATCAGGATGGTACAAAATACAGAACCACTGGGATTAATAACTGACCAAAATATAATATTCCATCAATACATAAAACTGGTAATTAAAAAAAAAAAACTACAACTACTTTAAAAAGTCAATAATTTTCCATTAGACGAAGTACATACATATGCCCACAGCCCATCTCTTTGCAGTTCCAGACTCTTCTGTGCCTCATCAATTTTCAAACTTACAATCCCATTCGCTAGCTAAACTTGAGCAAAGCTACAATAAAACTGCAAAGTTTGCAAATAACTACATCAAAAGATCACATCACTCTCTAGTGCCAAAGTCCCTCTGCTAATCTACTTTCACATCAAAGCTGACAACATTGTCCACAGCCACAAAAAATGCCCTGTCAACAGGTAATTATTAAACTAGACAACTGTGCTCACTAAAGCAACAACTGTTACGCCCTCAAAAGCCTTACAAATCACAGCAGTGTACAAACTGCTAAACATTAGAACTCAATACTAAAAATTTGAGAAAAATTCCATCCTAGTGAAAATATTACACCTCAGTGAAACCATACATGTATAGTTTCATACAAGTGGTGAAAAGGCACAATGCCTGTTGGCCACTGTGCAGTTACATGCTCGTGGATCCACTGTTGGAACTCATGGCTGCCCATGCAGTTAGCTAGTTGCCTCGAACACAAGATCAATGGGTTCGATTGACTGACCTTACTGGAAAGAGGGGGGTTATTTCATAAAGAGCAAATGTGAGGTTGTCATGTTTCAGGGTATGGCTGATGCTACCTTTTATTGAAGCCAAGTATCCTCCTGTGCGGAGGTCATCAGGGAGGTATTCTAAGCAAAGCGTTTGAAAAAGAAAAGGGCCCTTTTAATGCCATGTCAGGCATAGGTCCCCTCGAAGACAGCGAGTTGCTGTAGTCTTTGGCTATAAGACAAGCCTTGAGACACTTCAGTTCCCTCTATGAGGAATTTTATACCTTCTCCAAATGTGCCTAAGTAAATGTGAGAAGGTGAGGATGGAATACTCTAGAGCTGGTCTGATTAAAGCTCCACACTGTGGGACAATTACCATCCTGGCATGGCACATCAGACTCCACAGAAGATTTGGACAATTCCACATCATTTACTGTGAGTAGTTGTATCATTACTAAATGAAAGGTCATCATCTACAAGATATTTTACTATGTTTTGTCAACTTTTAGCTTCTGTCATCAACTGTATGTAAAACTGGTTAAGAAGCATTTGAAGGAAGGTGGTACTAACCAGGTTAAGGACAATGCTTCCAACTTTGTAATCAACTACATATTTGGTGAGCCAGACAATGGAGTTGATTTTGATAAATGAGAAAGGGATGCCAAAAAGAAGTGGCCCCAGGACAGATCACTGAGGGGCTCCACTGATGACAGAAGATGGTTAAGACAGGAAAGCCTGCTGTTCCTACCTTTTGTGTAAAACTATGTAGACAATTGTGGGCACATGTTATTACAGCTTAATTTACTGTTAGATCCCTGAGCTTATGAGTTTGTCATCAAGTATAGTGTGGAAAGCTTTAGCCAGACCACGTTAATCTGCATGGATAGCACCAGCCATACTCTTCAAGAAGTCTATAAGGTTAATGGCACAAAATCTACTTCTGACAAAATTGTAATGGATTAGGTCCAGAAAAAGCTGTTTTCTGTGTCTGCCTGAATATGTTTCATGATTATTACTTAGCAAATAAAAATAAAATAGGGCAAGTGATGTCAGGTGAAGCTTTTATACCTAAGGCAATCATCTAACACCACCTTTCCCCAGCCAGACTATTAAACCTATCTCACTTCACTAAAACACGTTTTTTTCATACTCCTTTGCTAACCTTCAAATCAGACTGCAGCAAAACTGGTGACAGTGAAAAGTGCAGTTTGAAAAATATGAAATTACATATAAAAAGGCAGTGGCTCCTGCTCTCCAACACTAAACACTAGAAAAAATGTTTTTGCAAGGGGGAAATAGGCACTTCACTTGTTATCTTCCCCAATATAACGATTCTTAGACAATACAACATTAGTGAAAAGGTGATATCTAACTTCTTATATCCATGAGGTTGTGCAATACTGGAATTAAGTTTGGGAAGGTGAGGGGGGAGGAGGGTAACCCCCTCTAAAATCTCTGCAATGAAAGATGAAATTTGCTTTTCTATTTTGGAGTATTTGCAGACTTGGACTGTATTCACAGAAACTGCAGTATTTGTTTCAGGTTGATCAAAAATCTGGTATTTGAAATACTGAATTCTGATGAAGACCAGAAGACTAAAATATTTTCAAATCAAATTAATTCCTTTATTCTCTGATTACACATAGCCAATTAAGTTCAGAATTTTAATGGAATCAAGCAGTACAGTTTTGTACCTACCATAAATGTAGATGTTCGAGTGCTAATACAGCTGCAGTCATAACAGATGGGTTCTCCTGCCGTCAGGCGGGTCCTCGGTCGGCCGAATTCCAAAGTCTAGGTCCGGCGTCGGTTGTCGTCGCTTCTTCCCTGACGTCAGTGCGACAGGGGTATAAAGGAACCAGCCGATGCCATTTTCTTCAGTTTTTCTTGCCCCAGATGTCAGGTGCCCCCAGAAGGAAGGCAAAACATAAATTTGTGTGATAATGCAGTGCAATATAATAAAAATACAGTAGTTGCAAGCAAACACATCATAAATGAAAACCCCAAACAGGTTGTAAGAGGATGTGTTAGCCTATAGGCCTGTCCCAAGAGGGGAAGGAGGGAGGGAAACCTGGACTGCAGCTGTATTAGCACTCGAACATCTACATTTATGGTAGGTACAAAACTGTACTATGTTCATCGTGCATGCAGCTGCAGTCATAACAGGTGGGTAGAATACCAAAGCTAAGAAAGGGGTGGTAGGCACTAGGTGGAACTAGGAGGAGCCAAAATGCCCTGCAAGACTGCAGTGGCAAAGCCTGCTCTAGATTTGGAGTATAATGGTAGGTTGTAGTGCTTGGAGAAGGTATGCACAGAAATCCAAGTGGCTGCTTCCAAAATATCCTTGGTAGGAACTCCTCTGAGGAAGGCTGCAGAGGTGGCTGTGTCCCTGGTGGAATGAGTTCTAATGCCTGTAGGAACAGTTTTGCCATGAAAGGAATAGCAAAAGCGTATGCAGTGGGCTATCCATTTTGAGATTGTCTGTTTGGAAATTGGCTTCCCTTGAGCTCCTACCGCATAGGCCACAAAGAGCTGTTCTGATTTTCTGAAAGGCTTTGTTCTGTCCAAATAATAACGCAGTTGTCTGTGGATGTCCAAGGAAAGTAGTAATCTCTCCCCTTTGTTTTGAGGATTAGGATAAAAAGTAGGTAAATGTATGGCCTGATTTAAAGCTACCCTGGATACCACTTTAGGCATAAAGGACGGGTTGGTTCGTAAGGAAACTCTGTCCTGATGGAAGATGATAAAAGGCTGGACAGCCATGAGAGCCTGTAGTTCTGAAACTCTACGAGCTGAGATGATAGCCAGAAGGAAAGCTGTTTTCCAGGACAAATATTGCAAATCTGATGATGCAGCTGGCTCAAAGGGAGGCAAGGTCAGTTTTTCCAGAATGAAATTAAGATCCCAAGCAGGTATTGGTTGTTTCCTTGGAGGCCTTAAATTCTTAGCCCCTCTGAGGAACTGTCTTAAGAGAGGGTGAGAGAATAAAGGTGGATCAGTGTTGTATTCTGCAGAAATGGCTGAGGCATGGATTTTGATGGAGGAGAACGAAAGTCCACTGCTTAGCAGTTCAGCCAAATATTGTAGTATTTGAGGTAAGTCCAGTTTTCCAGGATCCTGGCCCTTTTTCTCATTCCAGACACAAAAACGTTTCCATTTTGCAGAATAAGCTTTTCTAGTTGATGGCCTTCTGGCCTCCAAAATGACATCCTGCACCTCCTTGGAGAGTAGGGTCTGTTGTGATGCTAAGGAATCTTCCATGCAGCTAGATTGAGTGTTTTTAGCTGGCTGTGAAGAGTTTTGAAACTGCTGAGTCAGAAGAAGAGGCATTAGAGGCAGGGTCCATGGTGGGGAATGCGTCAGGCTCCTCAGGAGTGGGTACCAGTGTTGCCTTGGCCAGTCCGGAGCAATGAGAATCATCTTTGGTCTGTCTGCTTTGGTCTTCAATAGAACTTTGGGCAGCAGAGGAAGAGGAGGGAAGGCATAAACTGTCATTGATGTCCAACTGAAAGAAAGAGTGTCCACTCTCCAGGCCTTTGGATGGAAGATCCTTGAGCAGAATTTTGTCAATTGATGATTCTTGTGGGAGGCAAAGAGATCTATGTCTGGCCTTCCCCATTCTTGGATTATTTCTGTAAAAACTTTTGGATGCAATTTCCATTCGTGTGGATCTGTCATATTACTGCTTAGGTTGTCTGCCAGCATGTTTTCCTTGCCTGGCAAGTACTGTGCTTGTAGTTCCATTTGTAAGTCCATGGCCATGTTCCAAAGTGACATGGCCAGTCTGCATAGGGGGTAAGAATGTGTTCCTCCCTGTTTGTTTATGTACCACATAACTGTGGTGTTGTCCGTCCTTATCAATAGTTGACCTGGTTGCAGAAGGTCCTTGAAAGCTATAATAGCATTTATTACTGCTAGCATTTCTTTTTGATTGATGTGAAGGTGCTTTTCTTTTTGGGACCATTTGCCCTGAATGCACCGTTCTGTCATGTGCGCCCCCCAGGCGTAGTCCGAGGCGTCTGTTGTGATGACTTGATTTGCTTGAGGCTTGCTGAATGGAAGACCTGTGTTTGTTTGACATGCTTGAGCCCACCACAGAAATTCCTTTTGCAGACATGGAATTAGTGGCATTATTGTTTCCAAACTGTGGCTGTGTTGAGACCATATGTTTTTCAGGTACCATTGTAGTTTCCTCATATGCAGCTTTGCACATGGGATTAGTAAGATGCAAGATGCCATGAATCCCAGAGCCTGCAGGATTTTCCTTGCAGTCAGCATGGAGGAATTTGCTAGTGTTCTGAAGTACTGAATTAGTTGCCCCTGCTTCTCTGGTGTGAGGTAGGCCATCTGGGTGTTTGTGTCCAAATTGGCACCCAGGAAAATTATCTTCCGAGAGGGTATTAGCCTTGATTTCTTTTTGTTGACTGTGTATCCCAGAGAGCTCAATAACATTATTACATAAGCCAGATGTTTCAGAAGAATGTGCTTGCTGTCCGCTTGGATCAGGCAGTCGTCCAAATAGGGGTATATTTGTATCCCTTGAAGTCTGCAGTAGGCAATTACTGATGCCAGGCATTTTGTGAATACTCTGGGCACAGTAGATAAGCCAAAGGGCAATGCAGAGAATTGATAATGGGTTGAAACTGCAAGAAATCTGAGGTACCTTCTGCAATTTAGTCTGATTGGGACATGCAGGTATGCCTCCTTGAGGTCCAATGTTACCAGCCAAGACTCCTTGCCCAGCATGGGAAGAAGTTGCTGTAGAGTGAGTATTTTGAATTTTGGTACGAGCAGAAATGTGTTTAGGATGGATTGATCCAAAATAGGTCTCCAATCTTTTCCCTTCCTTGGCACCAGAAATAGCCTGGAATAAAAACCTTGACCTTGTTTGTGCGTAGGTACCTCTTGAATAGCTTTCATGTTTATGAGATCTGTAATTTGCCTTTGTGCCTCTGCCCTTTGATTGTGTGGCAGGTTTGGCATGCCTCTCATTTTTGGAAGGGTGTGAAAATGGTATTTGTAGCCTCTCTTTATAATGTCCAGGATCCATTTGTCCTTTGTGACAATATGCCAATTTTTTGAAAATAATGCCAGCTTTCCTCCTAAGGGGGCTGCCATTTGAGACCTGGTTGGCATGCAAAGGGAAAAGTCATTGGGTTTGCTTTCTGAAAGATTGCGAGTTGTCCTCACCACCTCTTTGTGTAGGAGCTTGCCATTGTCTGCCTCTATACGATCCTTGGGATTGTCCTCTGCCCCTCGGGTGCCTGTATCTGCCTCTTTGGGGTCTGTCTGTGGCAGGAAAGGACCAATTTTTGGAAGGCCAATTTCTACTAAAACGTGGGGGTTGAACCTGTAGAAATTCTTTCACAGTTTGCATTGATGTAGCCTTTTCCTCCATTTTCCTTAATACCTCCTCAGCATTAGCACCAAATAGTACATCCTTTTGAAGAGGGGCGTCTAGTAATTTAGCTTTGACATGATCAGGCAAGGCTTGTTCCTTGAGCCAGGCATGCCTACGTATGACTGATCCTGTAACAGCAGCTCTACATGAGGCCTCTAGAGCATCAAAACCACATTTTAGGGTATGCTTACCCACTTGTTCTGCACTATGCATCAAATCCTGCAACTCCTTCAAGTCTGGTTGTTCAGGTTGTGACATTTTACTTTTCAACTGTGATAACAAACACTGTTGGTATTTTAGCATATGAAACTGACATGGATAAGGTAGCCGAGGTATATACATTTTTTCCCCACCTTTCTAAGGATCTGGAATCTCTCTCAGAAGGCAATGGATTTTTGGCAATGGAGGCCTTAACTCCCTTGGGGCCCTGTGAGATGGTTTCTGGGTCAGCAGCATGGCTTTTGTATAGAAATTGGTGTGAGTCAGGAACTCTGCAGTACCTGTCAGGCTTAACTGGAGCTGGAGGTAGAGAGTCCGGGTTAAGGCAGGCCTCCGAGTAAACATCATCTAGGATGTCCAAGACAGGAGGTATAGCCAGAGGTCTGTGCTGAGGTAACAAGAGAAATTCCCTGAGCCTTTTCTTGGAATCTGAATAATCCTGGCCTTCCCAGTGGAAGTGTTCCCTTAAGGTATTCAAAGTTTCCCCAAATGAGTAATCCTCAGGGGGGGATAGAGAAGGGATGGACTCCTCCGCATCAGAGTCTTCAAAAGGGGAGTAGGAATGTTCCTGATCATCAGAGTGCTCTGAAATAATGGAGCCCTGATCAGAAGAGGGGGAATCTTCCTCCACTTTGGGCCTTCTGTCCGGTGGGGGCTGAGAACCTCTGATTAGAGTAATTAAATCCTCAGCCATTTTAAGCATCTGTTTCTTAGGCATGGGGCCTGGAGATGGGCCCTGTGTAGCTGGTCTCTTAGAGAGCATGGTTGCTTTAGACTTTGTGAAAGCCTTGATGGAGAAAAAAGAGGAAGGTCTGAAGACACCTTGAGTGGAGGTGGACCTGTCCACATTCTGAGTTTCAACGTCAAGGGTGGCTTCGGTATCTGTAGTCGGGGTGTGGGCCGAGAAGCCTCCGACCTCGGGCACAGGAGACACCGTCAAAGAAGTGTCGTCGGTAATCAGGGGCTGCGTATGCGCCTCGCTGAAAACCGGACCACGTGTAGTCGGCTTTGGCGTGGTGTCAGTAGAGGCCACGGACCTCGTGTGTCAGTCCTTGTCTTTGCGTTTTTTAGACAAAACCGGAGTCGGAGTATCCGACGACATAGTATAGTTAAATGCTTTTCCAAAATAATGCTGGGCGAACTCCACCCGACGCTTAATAGTGCGTTTGTTGAATGTAGCGCAAAAGCGACAGACCGAGACGTCGTGGTCTGGACCTAAACAAGGTATACAGAGGGAATGGAAATCCTTATGCGGTATTTGCTTCCCACAAGAAATACAATTATTAACTTTGTCTGACATCGGTCTGAGTCAAGAAAAGTTTCCCCAACGGGGTACTTGGCTTTTAAGAAGACTTCGGTTTCCAAATTTTCGTAATCTCAGGAGCTGGCCGACTGGCACTTGCGAACTGCTTCTGCTTCGGGCACCGCGCAGCAAGAAAGACTGAAGAAAATGGCGTCGGCTGGTTCCTTTATACCCCTGTCACACTGACGTCAGGGAAGAAGCGACGACAACCGACGCCGGACCTAGACTTTGGAATTCGGCCGACCGAGGACCCGCCTGACGGCAAGAGAACCCATCTGTTATGACTGCAGCTGTATGCACGATGAACATCCTATCTTAGCCTTCAGGTGCCATAAGGTACAGAAAGTATCCCTGGAAAGGATGTCAGTCTAGTATAAGATCCACAAATACACACAATGCAAGCCTACCTATGGGCAAACTGTTGCACTGACAATTGAGGTATGGCATGAGTTTTTGTACTATGGAAGGAAAGCACTCCTGCAGAGAAGGGAGTTGCACAGCCAATGACTGTGAAACTCACTTCTTTCTCACACACACACATGCAAATACTGACAGGTAGGTAGGTAAGTGTGTGTGTGTGTGTGTGTGTGTGTGTGTGTGTGTGTGTGTGTGTGTGTGTGTGTGTGTGTGTGTGTGTGGAACAAACTTATTGTATTTTCCTAATTAAGCCCTATTGTTACATTGCTTAAACTTAAACATACAGGGTACATAGAAAAGACACTTTTTGTAATACATACTTACACTTTGACAGTAATCACCCTAATACACAGAAGAGAAGTATAGTAAAAGGGCAAGCAGTGAGAGTAGTAAGGATGATATCACATCATGAGGATGTAGTGGAAGAGTTTAATAAAATAGAAAAAATGTTCGAGGAAAGGGGATACCCCAAGGAATTATTAACAAAAGTATTAACGGAAGTATACAACAAGTGGGGTACAGTGCATCCACCCCTGCTTGGTGTGGGCTTACAGAAAAACAACAATGTAAATTTTTAGAAATATGTAAATATAATGAAGCCTGTGTTTTGGAATATAATTACCTTTCCAATGAAATTAGGAAGTCTTTGTATAAAAATTGAGTATTTTCAAAATAAATAAAAAGGTATTTCACAAACTAGTGGGTGGTCCCAAGTTTGTAAATAAAACAGGAATGAATATTAAAGGGTTGTTGGAAAAGAAAATAAAGCCTAGAAAGGATTTTAATACAGGAACCAGACCCAGTGGAAGGTGTAAACAATGTTACAACATTAATAAAGAAAATTCTATTATTTTAAACAATAAGTTTAGGAGCAAGGTACAGTTCATCAAAGGGAATTGCTTGAGTAAGGGAGTAGTGTACTTAGCTGTCTGTGACATGTGTTCTGCATTCTATAAAGATAAGACAGAACGAGCCTTTAAAGATAAAATGTATGAACACGGAAATGACATTAGGAATAAGAAAATAACAAGTGCTTTATTTAAACACTCCCAAACTTGCACACATTTTAACTAATTTTTATTTGGTATACTTGAACAAGTGAAGATGGACCCAAGGGGAGGGGGACTGGAAAAACTTGTTAAAAAAGAAAGAAACCCAATGGCAGTTCGAAACAGCAGCAATGTTCTTTCCTGGGTTAAACGAAACTACATTTATAGCCCCAATGTTACAGGAAAAGGCAAGTTTAATATGTTTTTAGTAAGTTTTCAGAGAAATATTTAAAATTTCATGGGAGTAGTCTCTTAATGAATGATTATATTTTATACAAGACAGTGTGGTGTAGTTCATTGATTTTTAAATCTGGAAAAGGAACACTGACGTATAAAGCCATGTCCAACTCAGAATTGATGGACATGCTCCACCTCAGGAAATCCAAATCCCTTAGAGCTACATGCTCCAGGGACTTAAACCTCAGCACAGAAATAAATAGGACATGCTGGAGGGACAGATTCATATTCCAGAGGCTCCCCTCACTCTGGGACAAAATCCCAATCCATGTAAGGAAGAGTCCCTCAATGACCCTCTTCAAGAGAAATCTTGACGAGTGGATGGGAGATCGTAGGTTTACCCCTGGGATCTCTTCTGTGCCCCTACTAGACAGAGGCACAGTAAACTAACCTCAAAAGGGCTATCTTATGTGACTTACTATACAGAGGCACATTCAACTAATCTAAAAGGGTGGCGAAAGCCAAACACACTCTGGCTAGGCTTATAAATGCCCTAGGGCAGATAGCCTAGTATCAACCTATGTATGTTTAAGGTTTAAGCAATGTAACAACAGGGTTTAATTAGGAAAATGAAATGATTGGCTAATGGTGTTTTTAAAAATAAAATGTTCACATAGTAGATGTATTCTGATGAAGGCTACAGTGGTGAGCCGAAAGCACTTAATGTGTTTGTTTAATAAATAGGAAATTTTGATACATGCTCTATTGTTGCCTGGATTGTTTAACATTTTTAATCTGTGGTATTTGGACATTTTGTGGGGTGTTTGGACATTTATAGTTTTTTTGCAACCATATATAAATGATTGGAGACAGTAAATTAGAATGCGAGGATTCCTCACGGATAAGTTGTGTTTGTACAGCAGAACCGGGCAGGGGTGTCCTCTTTGCTACTTGCTTTATATTTAGTGTCACTGGCAAAGAAAATAAAGAGACTCAGAAATTTGAGGACATAATTGGTACGGTAGTCAAGGAAAGAAGGCTTTGTTTGCAGTTGAATTATGTTGTACTTGATAACTCCAGAAAAGTACACCTCTGTGTTGTGGAACATTCTGAGACAGTTTCAATTCTTTTCAGGATATAGCTGACCAAGTTCGCAGACGACTGCAAACTGGGGGCCATAATTGACTCTCCGGCTGATACAGACATCCTCCAGAAGGGTCTCACTAAGACGGATACCTGGTGTCAAAATCATGGCATCAAGCTAAATGCCAAAAAGTGCATAGTCATCCCCTTTGGAAAAAAACAAAGTACCCGTGAACTACCACATACGTGGTAGTCCCTTAAATACAGAAAATGTAATAAGGGATCTGGGGACCCAAGTAGACAGTAATCTCTCCTTTGATAATCATATTGCCAAGGTGGTTAGAAAATCCTTCTATGTGGCCCACCTAATCACAAAAGGGTTTGCATCTAGAACAAGAGAGGTTATTGTGCCCCTCTACTCATCACTCATCAGACCCATCATAAGAGTACAATGCCCCATTTGGGATGTACCTTACAAGACACCTGCAACAGCTGGATAGACCACAGAAGTACCTCACCAAGAGGATTACTGGCCTCAAGCAGATGCCCTATGCAGGCCGACTGAAGAAACTCCAGCTGTACTCAGTTGCATACCGCTTACTCAGAGGTGATCTCTGTCTGACATACAAGGCCATGTCCAACCCAGAACTGATGGACATGCTCCACCTAAAAAAAAAAATCCCCGAGAGCCACATGCTCTAGGGATCTAAACCTCACCACACTGATAAATAGGACGTGCTGGAGGGATAAATTCCTGTCCCAGAAACTCCCCATGCTTTGGATTAGGATTCCAATCTACACATTAGGCAGAGCCCCTCACTAACACTCTTCAAGAGAAACATTGACGAGTGGATGGGAAACAGAAAATTTACCTCAGGGATCACTGCAGTGACTCTGCTGGACAGAGGCACAGGGAACTAATGGCTCTGCTGGACAGAGGCACAGGGAACTAATCTAAGGGGGCGGCGAAAGCCAATATATTCTGGCTAGGCTTATAGATGCCCTCGGGCAGATAGCCTAGTACTTACCAATGAACCTATAAAATTAATGATGATGAAACAAAGGTTATAGTTGTAAATTATGTACTTGGTTCAGCATTTCCTATATTTATGGGGACACAACAGTATTTAGGAATATAAATGAAAAATGCCCTTGTTATGACAGTTAAGGATATGTGGGGAAAGACTGAACCAAAGATGATAAAAAAACTGAGAAACTGAAAGAGGGCAATACTTAAGTGGGTAAGCTGATATTCCCAATATAATAAGGTGGTTTAGGATTACCTGATAACCACCCTATAGACAAAAACATCATAAAGCTGTATAAAGTATTCCAAGAACTAAGCCAACAAATGAATGGAGAAAGGAGATTTTGCCAGTAGACATGAATGCAAGTAGGGGTACAGGAAAATAGACAAGAAGAGGCTGGAATTTACAGGAGAAAAATAGCAAAGGAGCCAAAGTATTGGAGGCAAATAACCAAAGAGATAGACTGTGAGGAGGACAAGATGTTTGGACTACTTCCTTATCGGGGACTGATATTAGAATATAGGCACAGAGAAAGGGATAGGGAAGCCCTAACTGAAAGACCTGCTATAGTAGAGTTTTTAGCTGAATCTGAAACACAAGATACTGTTAAAAAGGAGAAAATTAGTGAGACACATTCCATGATAGCAATAAAAATCAATCAAAACAGATCAGAAAAGATTGGGAAGACAGACTAAAAAAAACAATTAAAAAGGGAACAATGGGAGGACATATATGTATGTAACAAAGTCCAGAAGGTTTTAATAATTTTGCTTGGAAGTGTTTGCATAGATATTTTTATACCTCAAAACAAACTTCAAAGAATTTTTCCTCAGACAGATACCAAATGATGAAGGCATGAAGAGCAGAGCTGGCTCCAGCAGTAGGCAACCTAGGCAGTCACCTAACACCCACTGCTTGGGGGGCTGCCACAAAACTTACATTTTTTCTTAAAGAACATGCTCTATATGCATTACATTTCTTCTTTAAGGATGCACGCAGACTGTGTACTTAGTAGCATCTGTTAAGTGAGTCTTTAGTACGATGCACAAACATTTAAACATTAGAACATACTACACGATTTTTAAGAGAAATGTAAGCATATCATCACTGAGATAGATTGTGTGTGTGTGTGTGTGTGTGTGTGTGTGTGTGTGTGTGTGTAATGCTCCAGTTAGGGATGGCAGGTTGACTAACTCATTCAGGCTCAAACCCTGTACCTTGAATACAGGACCCTAGATCCTGACTCCTCTACACCAATTGCCAAACTGTCATCAGGAAGTCAGTTTCAAGGACTGTTGAGTTTCTGTGCAATTTCAAAGAATGTTGACTTAATGTGCACTTTCAAGGAATGTCAAGTTTCAATGGAAGAGAAGTTTACTATTGCTCATGCAAAGTCTGTTTTCAATGTGTAACTGTTCATTTTAAAAGCAGTGATAGCAGCACAACAGGTAGCACATTTGCCTTTGGTGCAGAAGGCTGTGGGTTTTACTCCCACACCATGTAGATGGAGTGCTGATACTGCAATGCTCCCTTTTAAAACTACAACTACCCTGCTACAGGCCTCTTGAAGAGCTCAGTGTCTCTCCAACCTAACACCACTCTAAGTATTCAGCTGCTGTGCCACCTTTATCTTTTATCCGACTGGTGGATACATTTTTATATGAAAAGCGCAGTCCGGGTCTGAACTGTCTGCAAACACAAAGTGAACTTTGTGTATGTGTCTACTACCTGTTTGAGCTAATATTCATTATACCCTGGAAAGCACTCAGCTTTGGCTTGTAAGCAGCCCCCCCCCACACACACACACACACTCATCTTCCATCTCTCTTTTATTCCCTTTGTTAGCAAACAGTATCCATAACTGACAAATAATGTGTGTTTGTTAATTTAAATCGAGAGCACAGTAGCCTACAGAAACAAGGTTATCCTGTTCTTCCACCTGAGAAATGGTTAAGAAATGACTTACAGCTTCAGAGCAGTCCTTGGTCAATTCTGATTGTTACTTAACACAAACTTGTCTTAGTTTGGATCTTGGCTCATTAGCAGCAGACAGTACAAAAAGCACTGCCTGTTCACACCCTTGTTGTCCCCCTCCCCCTTCCCAGTTTATTACCTTAAGCCAACCCCAAAGTTAATAAACATTACCTGTGGCAGGCACCATTGTTAAAACTACAACTACCCTGCTACAGTCCCCTTGAAGAGCTCAGTGTCTCTCCAGTGAGTGTTTTACAACTGTATATGCTTATTTATGTTGAATTGTGTTACACAGACATCTAATATGATTTATGCTTTATTACTGGAGATTACTATGGCGTGCTAGCATTGTTTGCCTGCACCAAGTTGTTTTTAGTATAATAGTACTATCTGCATAGCTGCAACTTGTTAACGAATATTCTTGTATATGTGTTGTGTGTAGACAACTCACACGGTGTCTAATTATTGCTATATAATTGTCGTGTTAGTGGTGGATAGAAGCACATTAGAGACCTAGGACAAAGTGCTGCTCCCTATATTTTTATCTGTGACTGCAGAGCAGAAACAACTGAAATGGACTGGGGTAGGGGAAGTAATGTTTTTAATTGGTTAAATACCAATAAATCAAAAATCAGCACACAGAGCTGAGACCAGAACTGATATGTCAGCAAACAATCTTTATTTGATACACGGTTAGCGCTTTCATCTGGTATAACTCACCAGACTTCATCAGACAATGTTAAAAGTCACAACCCTTCTTAAAATACTCTTCCCAATTAATACAACTACCAATAAAGTAACTAAATCAATTAAGTACTTCACTACATCACAGATAAGACTTTTAAAGTGATACTTTCCATTTTACTTTGTTGCATTTCATCATCTAACCTTAAACATAAAAAATAAAAACACTTTATCAATTACTAAAGTATTACTACTATAAATATAAAAATATATATATATATATATATATATATATATATATATATATATAAATACATACATAAATATATGAACATATGAATAAATACATTGAATTTCAGAAACAAAAGTTATTGAATTATATATAAACTAGGTGTAAATACTAATCTCATATATGTATTTATATATATTCATATGTTCATATATTTATGTATGTATTTATATATTTTTATATTTATAGTAGTAATACTTTAGTAATTGATATTTTTTTTTTTTTATGTTTAAGGTTAGATGATGAAATGCAACAAAGTAAAATAGAAAGTATCTCTGGGAAGAGTATTTTAAGAACGGTTGTGACTTTTAGCATTGTCTGATGAAGTCTGGTGAGTTATACCAGATGAAAGCGCTAACCGTGTATCAAATAAAGATTGTTTGTTGACGTATCAGTTCTGGTCCCAGCTCTGTGTGCTGATTTTTGGATTTATTAGTCTGGATTTCGTTTCTTTAGTTACTGGTTGTTCCACACTACGGTGGAAGGTAATCCAGGCATCAGCTTTGAAGATTTCAAACAACTACAGGACTCAGTTAATAATTTAACCCTTCAGGTACCGTGCATTTACAAGACAATACTAAATTTAACATAACTCATTCGTTTTTTAAGGAGAGTAGTAATGCACAGGACTGTGTTCTTTTACCTGCTTCTATTACTAATAATGAGCAAATGCATCCGAGAACTACTAGGAATAAATGCCCACAGATGTGTGGTTGGGTAAGAGCTTACCATATGGACAGGATGTTGTCAGTGGAGACAACACAAGCAACAATTTTATTAATTTTAAAAACAAGCTTGTGGAGTATAAAAAATTACAACAAGAAAATTTTTATCTGGGTGAGTGTCTTAAAAAACGGCAAGTTCCTAAGGGGCTACTCACTTGGAAGTTTCCGACAGGACTTATTCCGCACTCTTTATTTCATCAAGAGCTTTTGGCGTTATTCGACTGGCATGGGTGTCAGCTGATGGAGCTTATGATCAACCACAACCGGGAGCGGTTGGTCCAGGTATCCGAGGAAATGCGAGTATTAGATGAAAAAATTAATAAAGGAGGACACCTAGAAAGAAACCGGCAACAATATGATGCTACTTGTAAACAAGTAGACAGCATCATTTCCATCATCGCTAGCTGTAAAGCTAGGAAACTTGAAAGAGATAAAAAGGCTTATGCAGCACCTGTTGTTATACTATTACTACAACTAATGGGGAACCTTCGGGAGCTGAGAGCATTTATACTGATAGAGCGGATGCCCCTTTAGACGAAATAGGTCCAAGGAGGTCGGAAAGACTGAGAAATCGGAGAGGCAACTGGAATCCATATCCGCAAACAACCTGGAACCAGCAGAACCAGCGGAATGGGAGCCAATTTTCGATGAGGAATCAACAGAGGTGACTTTTAAAAATAAGAAACCAGCAACAGTTTCCAATTACTCCAATGACTTTAAAATCTTTAATTATACTAATAGAGTTTTTGTAGCAACACATGCTGAACTATTTCGTAAAGGCTACAATTTTGTTCCTAGTAAAAATAGTGACGTGGAGGAATTAATAGGGGACTTAAAAATGTACATGAGAAATTTAAATTTAAAATATGTACATAGGAATGACCATAATAATTATGGAAGGCAGGACAATGTATGTAGAACACAGAGTATTTGCAACCCGGATATTCATTTATTGTTGAAAAAGTTTGAATCTGCTTGTGAAATGGATTACCGTTTTTATATAGGTAAAATAATGTGGAAAACAGTATGGATGTTTCTGAACTAGAATTATTATACGAAATTAGAAGTAGAACTGATTTAAGATATATGCGACCTGATAAAGGTGGGGGAAATGGTTGTTTATTACAAAGATGACTACATACAAAAAATGTTTGACATGTTGTATAGTAGTACTTGTAGTGAAACATCTATTAATGAGATGAATATAGTTTTTTCTAGAATTGACTGGGAAATCCTGGATATGACTACCCAGGATCAAATCAGTATTGATGAGTACAATTATATGTTGAATGAGACTTTTAAAATCCCAGTCATATTCGGAGTTCCCAAAATTCATAAACAGCTTACTGACCCCACCATTTCGCCCAATTGTTGATTCAGGGTGGTCAAAGACAGAATATATAGCAAAGTCTGATAGACAAAAAATTAAAAGACAAAGTCCAGAACATTCCCCATTTGTGTAGAGATTCCTGGCATTTTTTAGAAAAATGTAACAACTTAATGCCTTTTGAAAAACATGGCACATTTATAACAATAGATATCAGGGATCTCTATAGTTGTATCCCACACAATACAGGACTCGCATGTTTTTCTGATTACTTATTTGAGGAATTTGGCTTAGAACAAAGTACTATTAACACCTACACTCAACTGATGGAAATTGTTTTAAAGAACAACTATCTATATTTTGATGGGCACCACATCAAGCAAATGGAAGGTGTAGCAATGGGGTCCCCTTGTGGACCCTTATTTGCTAATGTAGTGATGGCCTATTGGGAAAAGCAATTTCTTTTTAAGTCTTCTTTTTTTGCTCATATCAAGTTGTACCTGCGGTATTTGGATGATTTGTTTGTGGCATGGACTGAACCAAGGGATGAAATTACAAATTTTATTACATATTTAAACAAACGTACCAGTTTTCTTAAGTTCACGGCTAACAGTGATATGTATGAAATTTCCTATTTAGATGTATTAATTAACAGAAGTGGGGACGGGTATATTAAATCTACTATATTTAGAAACCCCACATATTCAAATACTATGTTATACTTTTCTAGTAGCCACCTAGAACATGTAAAACATGGCATAGTAAAAGGACAATTAGTCCGTGCTGCTTGCATGAACACATTCTTTGAAGATTTTTTGAGGGAATGTGACCTTATGGGTAAAATGTTTTTAGACATAGGGTACCCACCACGTTTAGTATATAACATCCAGCAAGAGGTAATTAATAAAAGGAAAATAGGTATATATAAGCCTATTTTAAATGGAATTAAATAAAGAAATATTGTACAAAACCTTTGTTCCAACAACAGTAATAAATAACACTTCTGTTTCTGGAAGTGAAGCTGGAGAAAATACAGGGGCCCTATACGAAGCAGAAGATTCCCATAATAATATTATTAAGAGGTTTTTGTCCTTTTGTTTGTACATATTCTAAAGATAGTCACATTATACAAGATGTAATGAAGAAAAATTGGTCCATTCTTATTGAAGAAAAAACTATGTTTGATACATTTGGTTCATGCCCTGATATTGTTTTTAGGAAAGGTAACAACTTGAAAAGTTTATTGGAAAGGCCTATAAAAAGTGGACAAGAAGGGCATATGTCTCCTTGTGAGTTTTGCCAACAATGTAAACATGTTATGAAAACTTCAACTGTAAAAATAGGAGGGAAAGTGATAGATGTTAAGGGGAAATACAACTGCCAGCATCTGCAGTCAATGTAGTGCATTTTATACAGGTAAAACACAGAGAAAATTAAGTCAAAGAATATACAAACATATATATGAGATAAAACAAAAGTAAGGAAAAAATGCACTATATAAACATGCTAAGGAAAACCCAAACCACAGTTTTAAATTTGTGGTACTATAACAGGTAAAGAGTGAAACAAGGGGTGGTCCTTAGAAACTTTTCTTAGAGGACAGAGAGACCTGGTGGCAATTATACTTAAATGCTCATTCGCCACCAGGGTTAAATGACACTATATCCATAATAAGTAGGTTGAAGTTAAAAACCTTTGACAGGTAGAATCCATGAATTCATCAGTTTTTAATGTTTATATATATTTTTTAACATTTTTAAACACAAGGTATCAAGTAACAAGGTTGTTGTATAGGTGTTATTTAGATTGTGTGACTATGTACATTACTGTCCAAGTTTAAAGTTATTGAATTTTAGAAACAAAAATTATTGAATTATATATAAACTTTACATTTTAAAGATAGGTTTAAATACTAATCTCATATATGTATTTATATATTTATATATATTCATATATTTATGTATGTATTTATATATTTATATATATATATATTTATATTTATAGTAGTAATACTTTAGTAATTGATAAAATGTTTTTATTTTTTATGTTTAAGGTTAGATGATGAAATGCAACAAAGTAAAATGGAAAGTATCGCTTTAAAAGTCTCATCTGTGAAGTAGTGAAGTACTTAATTGATTTAGCTACTTTAATGGTAGTTGTATTAATTGGGAAGAGTATTTTAAGAAGGGTTGTGACTTTTGACATTGTCTGATGAAGTCTGGTGAGTTATACCAGATGAAAGCGCTAACCGTGTATTGTTTGCTGACGTATCAGTTCTGGTCCCAGCTATGTGCTGATTTTTGGATTTATTAGTCTGGTTTTCGTTTCTTTGGTAAATACCAATAAATCCTTTTATAATTATGCGTTTCAAAATCATAATGTGGATTTACAAGATGTACATAGTTATAGCCTGAATGTCAACCACTTACATGATTTAGTGTTCAAGTACAAAAGTTTATGTTTAGATAACAGCTACTTGAAAGAGTACGTATGCAGAGGGATAGTGCCCAAAGGGCTCAGAATCTATAAGTACATGAATAATGTCAAAGAAGGGAGTGAGTTCCATCAGGAACTATTAAAAAAATTTAACAATTGTGGTATAAAGATAGTGAAAGCCATTATTAAGGAAAATGACTGGGAAATAGGGTACTTATCGACTACAATCAAAGAAGTGAACAATTTAATTATTAATGATTTATTGTTCCCTGTCAAAGAGGAAAAAAACAAGTATTTTAATATGAAGGACAACAGTGAGAATAAGTGTAGACTGATTTATTAAGGAAATGCAAAAAAATTAGATAGGGACATCACTGAATATAGGGACAAGATATGTTACCCTAAACCAAAAAAGAATGTGTTTAGGACCTATCAAAATATTGCCCACCCTACTGGAAACAGACTTCCCTTAGATAATTCAGATCCCAGGGGACACCAAGAGGATAATAGGGGAAACCTTAGCAACCAGGGAGAAGATTATGATTTAGATAACATAGATTACTTTCCTGACCTTAGATGATCTGAGAGAATTAAGAGGCAAGGACCTGTTAATTAACGATTATTACAATTACAGAGGAGGCTATCCAAATGGGAAGAATTATTAAGCCCAGATAGGAGTGGGCCCCTGGATTATACACCCAACCAGGATAGTAATAATAATGATGTTATATGGAACAGACACATTTCTCACAATTTTAGTATTTATAATTATAGTTCTGAGGAAGTCACCCTGACTCATTTTAAATTATTCAGCAAAGGACTAAAATTTGTGCCAACTTCATCCAGCAACATTTCACAGACTTTAATTGACTTAAAAATGTTTGTGCATAAAAAGAACCTTGAATCATTATTTAATAATGGAACAGGACACAATTCCAACACTATTACCCCTGTTAGGAAGAAAAGTACATATAACCCCCCCTCCACCCACAATTAAAGAATTTCGAATTATAGGTAGAAGACATTAGATCTAGTTACAAGAAAATTCTACAACCTTACTAAGGAAGGAAAAACAGTTACTACTGTCACTCAGAGAAAATCATGACTTAAGAGTTATGAAGCCAGACAAAGAGGGAGGGGTGGTGCTTATGGATGACATCATTTATTCTGCAAAAATGTTAGATATGCGCAATGATACTGATAGATATGTTAGAGTTTCCAGGAACAAAATCAACGTAGCATATCATAAGATAGATTTTATGTTGGAAGAATCTTTAAATGAAGGTACTATAACTACAGAAATATTCCAGTATTTGACTATAGACAAACCCAAGGTACCATCCATCTTTGGGATCCTCAAAGTCCACAAAAATGTTGATGCCCCACCCATTAGGCCCATTGTGGCAGCAAGAGGTTCTAAAACATACTCTCTTGCCAAATATTTAGATGGGGAGTTAAACAAAGTTTGGACAGAGAGGGAAGGGATCCTGAAGGATTTCTGGGATTTTTTGAGAAGTGTTAACCAGAAGTTATTTCATGAAGAACTTATTTTTGTCACCTTGGACATTCATGATTTATTTAATGTGATTCCTCACACTATAGGACTCAAATGGTTTGAGGAAGCTCTAAGGTTTAAGGGCAATATTCAGCACGAGAAAGTTTGTCTTTATTTAGAGCTGATGGAACTAGTACTTAGAAATAGTTTTCTATTTTTTGATGGAGAGTTCTTTCAACAGATTAGTGGCATAGCAATGGGAGCAAGTTGTGTTCCCATGTACGCCAATTTGGTACTTTCCACTTGGGAAAACAAATACATATTAAATTCACAATATAGCCAATATTGGAATTATTATTGTCGATACCTGGATGATATATGTATTTTTTGGTGGGATCTAAGGAAAATTTATTGGAGTATATTAATTATATTAATCATACCACCGAATTTTTAAAAATTTCCCATAATATTTCCTACGAAAGACTTGAATGTTTAGATGTCTCATTTGAAAAAACATAGGAGACTAAATATTTTAAGTCTAACGTCTTCAGGAAAAGTACATTTTCAAGCTCCTACCTCCACTATACGAATGCCCACCCCTTCTCTCAAAAGAGGGGAATAGTGAGGGGGGGCAAGTTATTAGGAGTAGCAGGATGACATCAGATGATAAAGACTTTGATTTAGAAAGTGGAAAATTGAGACAAGTGTTCTTGGAAAGATAATATCCCATCTCCCTTATAGAGGAGATTTTGGAAGAAAAAAAAAAGATAGACATAATAAGTTTGCCCCAATATTAAGGAAGTCCATAACCCCTGAGGAATGAAAGTCCAGGGTAGATCAGAGTGACAATAATTGGAGTAGTAATTTCATTTTAAATTTTAGTACTGAATCTACGGTGATCAAAAATGTAGTGAGTTCTAATTGGAACAAATTTAGTAACTTTTCTGATTTGACCAACATTTTTGACAAACCTCTAAGATTCACCTACAGGAAAGGTAGAAATATTAAGGAAGTCCTGGAGAGCAAAAAGAAAGGAAATGTTGCTAAGAGAGTGGGAACATTTAAATGTGGGAGATGCTCACAATGTTCTTTCATTTTTCATGGGCAAATATTATTTTTATCCCGAACAGAGATAGAAATAGGGACAAACACATATTGTAATTGTGACACTGTAGGGGTGCTTTATATTGCAGTGTGCGATATATGCAGGGCTTTTTATGTTGGAAAAACCACTAGGAAGCTTAAAAGACGCATATATGAGCACATGAATGATGTCAAAAATAAAGATGAGAATAATGCTTTGTTTAGACACACTACTGCTTGTCCCTCAGCAAAATTTCATCTTTTGTGGTAGAAAAGGTAGAAGTTGATCCATGTGGGAGGCCATGGGAGACAACTACTGAATATCGAGAGTTGTTTTGGCAATGCAAATTGGATGCCAACAAGAAATATGGATTAAATGCTTTTATTTCCCTAGCCCCTGTATTAAAGCTCAGAGCAGCCAAATTATAGCTAGAATTAAAGCTATTTCTACTTTGGCCACTGGATGAAGTATTTGATTCATCAATTTTAAAGAAGAATGTTTTTATATTCACATTTTTTTTTATATTTACATTTTATATTAACTTTTTATATTCACTTTTCATAATCATTTACGTAATAAATTATAAGTATTTATTAGAAGTTATTTATTGGTTTTATAAAAAGCCTAAAGTATTTATAGGTTATAAGTCTGAAAAGTTTTTAATGTTTTTTAAAGTTTTTTTATTATGTCAGTAATTGGATTAAAGATGTGATTGGCTGACAGTTTTAGGGGATGATATTTAAGGAAAACTTGTGGATTATGTATTGTAATGTCTGATGAAGTCTTTTGAAGGAAAATGTATTTGCATTGACAACATTAAAATAAATCAGCTTCCTTTGGGCTTTATTGTGTGACCATTCGTTTATACAGCCTGTTCTCTGTGTTGGTGTACCTTGTGCTCTACTTTGGTTTCAAGTCTTTTTTTTGCCACATTCTCCTGTTGGATTTATATGCATATACTAGTAGTTTGAGACATATTTTCCTGGATGCAGTAGCTATTTGTTCAGTTTGTTTAGTAATCTTTATAATGTATCTTTACCATCTCAAAAGTGCTTACTCCTCTCTGTACTCTTCTTTTCTAGACCTAACACCACTCTAAGAAGTCAGCTGCTGTACCACCTTTATCTTTTATCCGACTGGTGGATACACTGTTATAAGAAAAGTGCAGTCCGGGTCTGAACTGTCTGCAAACACAAACAGCTTACCTCACAGGCATACATGTAAGGTACCTCGTAGTCTGGATTAGCCCCGCTGCACTCGGTCTCGCTCCGCTCCCCACCTTGCCCCCAAATCCCACCTGCCCCCAGTGGTGCTACATTTAAAGCTAAATAAATCACATCCCTCTTCCACAACCTATCACAGATAGCCCATACTTCCAAGCACCACCCCTTCCTGCCACTAATCCTTCTGTATTCCTAATCCACAATCCTTAGCCAAGTGCTATGTTAACTACCAAAATGAGACCAATAATGTTACTAATTCCAATAATACTCGTTCCATATCTCCTCACCACCTATGAAAATCAGCCCTACCTTCGCTTTCACCACCCCTTATCCCAAACTGACACTACTCTTACTTTAAATAAAACAGATCAACTCATAGCTCTCTACAAACCTGACTTTTCCACTCTTAACAACAACCAACTAACCAGACTATGGTCTACCTCCCCCAAAACCAGTTATCATCATAAAATAATTAGCAAAGCCCTGAAACTAATAATTACTGTACAATACAGTCTGATAAGAGATGGAGACATCCACCCAAACCATGGTCCTACCCCTCCCACAAGCTTTGGCTCCCAGCCCATTACCCCTTCTAACATTTGGCCAACTACAAGGACACCTAACAATCTCCTGACCTTTCACCTAAATATCAGGAGTATAAACAACAAGGTCCATAATCTCCATGCCCTCTTAGCAGCCTACTCACCTGATGTGCTATGTCTCACAGAAACCTGGCTAAAACTAGGAACTAAAGACAATAAAGTTATCCCACCAGGGTACAACATACTCAGACTAGACTATAAGCCCAGGAAAGGTGGGGGAGTAGCAGTACTCTTTAAAAATACACTAGATGTCACATTAGCCCCACAACAACCTCCCTTGTTTAATAATGCTGAAATTATCGTTATCAGACTACAGCTTAACAAAATTAAATCTATATTCATTGCCTGCATTTATTTCCCCCCAGGCAATAATACAAATATGCTAGAGGACTTCCTTCAATGGCTATCCAACACGTACCCCCATGAAACTATGGTCTTAGGAGACTTTATAGGTTCATAGGTTCACAGGTTGGTACTAGGCTATCGGCCCTAGGGCCCATACAAGCCTAGCCATAACAATTCCCTGGCTATTTCGTTCCACACTATTTACTTCCCTGGACCCCTTTCTAACAGGGCGACTGATGTGATCCCCTGGGTGAATTTTCTTTCTCCCATCCAATCGTCAAAGTTCCTTTTGAAGAGGGCCAAAGAGGCACTCTGCTTGACATGTATGGGCAGTATATTCCAGATTCTGGGGAGTCTCTGGGTCAGGAACCTATCCCTCCAGCATGTTTCGTTTATTGTGATGACAAGGTTTAGATCCCTGGAGCATGTGGCTTGGAGGGACTGGGATTTCTTTAAGTGTAGCATGTCCAACAGCTCTGGGTTTGACATGGCCTTGTATGTTAACCAGAGATCGCCTCTGAGTAGACAATATGCCATAGAGTACAGCTGGAGTTTTTAAGGCAGTCAGCATACGACATCTGCTTTAGGTCTGTGATTCTTTTAGTGAGGTATTTCTGTGGCCTTTCCAGTTGTTGCAGATGTCTTGAGAGGTACATGCCAAATGGGGCAGTATATTCTACAATGGGTCTAATGAGGGATGAGTACAGTGGGACAATGACCTCCTTTTTTCTGGATGAAAAGCCCTTAGTGATTAGGTGTGCCACATAGAAGGACTTCCTGACTAATACTGATTGGAACAACTGTTCCTCCGAATTTCCCACAACCCATGTAAACCTTCATGGCTATACACAACTCATATCCTCACCCACCAGAATAACTAAACCCTACAACAAAAGTAGTATCCTGAACTGGATTCTTATCAACAATCATCTACACCTGTACAACACTGGTACCCTCCCAGATGATATAAGTGACCCCTTACTTACATCATCAAGAATAAAGAAGATAACCACCACCAAATTCTCTATAAAGCTATTAGAAATAACAAGAACTTCAACACCACTGATTTTCAGAATGAACTCAAAGCATGCAATTGGGCCATACTAAAAGATCTTCCACTGGATGATGCTGTAGCCTATTTTAATTCTAAATTCATTACCATTCTACATTCCCACGCTCCTGTCCGCACCCTTAGAGCCAAAACTAAAACTGCCCCCTGGCTCTCTTAAGTAACCAAAACCAAAATCATAGCAAGAAATAAGGCATGGGACAAATGGCGTACCGCAAAAGACCTACTTGACCATATTAAATTCTGGCAGCTAAGGAATGATACTAAGAAAGCCATATTGTTAGACAAAAAAACTTCTATCAACACGTTCAACAAAAACATCAGAACAAACCTTAAAAGTTTTGGGCAGGAGTAAACACACTGCTCCACCCAGGGCAATCCACCACTCCCACCCCATCAGCTTGTAACCTAAAATCTCCTGAGGAAACTGCAAATGTCTAACAGTTTTTTCACTAAGACCATCCAATCACTAGCTAGCCAACTGGCTCCCAGTGGCCCCAATCAGGATTTCTCCTCGACCACTACCCCACTCTCCTTTAACTTCCAGCCTGTATCTACATCAACCATCAGATCTCTAATTAACAAACTAAAACCCACTACCCTAGCAGCTGATCTCCTCCCACCAGAATATCTATAGAAAGTGGCAGATGCCATTGCATACCCTATTTCTATTATTATAAACTGAACCTTGTCCAAAGCCACCAGCCCCTTGATCTGGAAGGTTTCCCATGTTATTCCTCTCCATAAAGAAGGGAAGTCTGTAGACCTCTCAAACTACAGACCAATAGTCATACTATCACCACTGGCCAAAATAATGGAAAAATGCATCCATAACCAATTAATGCACTATCTCACCCAGAATAAACTACTGGCCAACTCTCAGCATGGCTTTAGGCCAAACCACAGCACCACCTCAGCCCTCCTATCCTTCGCTAACTCCATTAACCTCAACCGAAACAATAAACTTACCTCAGCTCTCTTCCTAGATCTCTCTAAGGCCTTTGATATGGTCAGCCACCAACTACTTATCCATACCCTGAAGAAACTGTCACTAAATAACTGTGTGATTAAATGGTTCCAGTCTTATCTGACAGACAACAAGCAGTATTATGGCAGAATACACTATCCACTCTACCCATCACACTAGGAGTCCCTAAGCGCCATACTAGGACCACTTCTCTTCCCAGTCTTTATCAATGACCTACCCACAATCACTCCCAAGGCCACCTGCATCCAATACACGGATGACTCCACTTTAATCTGTGCAGCCTTCTCCTCAACTGAGCTGATGACTCTAACCCAGAATACTTTCAATGATGTTGAAAAATGGTTCTCAAACCGTCAGCGTATTTTAAACCCCAACAAAACTAGGCTATTTTTTCCCCCACCTGTAAGTCCTCTTCTGCATTCTTTACCATATGATCCAATAATGGCACACACATCTCCAGTCTCCAGATGTTCACACCAAACTCCTACAGGTCACAGTTGACAATACCCTAAAATATGATACCCATGTCAATCAAACCATCAAAATGGTCAAAAAAAACTGGGCTCCCTCTATAGGATCAAATCTTTCCTCACTCCATTTGCAAGAACTTCTATCGCTCGCTCCCACTTACTGTCTACCCTTCTCTATGACTCCCCCCTTTTCACTAACTTGAATAAAAACACTCTTAGCAAACTTGCAAGCTGTTACAACCATATTGCTACATTTGCTACAGGTACAACCTTTAGGACCCACCACTGTCTCAACGTAACTCAACTAGGTTGGCTTGAATGGACTAGTCTTCTCTAATACAACCAACTTACAATAGACCACAAAGTTCTAAACCACCACGATAAGACACCAGCACTAAACAAGATCATTAATCCCTACAGCATGCTCTGCTGACAAACTGTTGGTTCAAACAACCAAAAGCATAAATGTGGCTGGTGAGACTCTATTTGCCAACTCTGTAGGCAAAACTTGGAACTCTCTACCTGCTGAACTTACTCTCCAGCCCTCTCTAACCCAGTTCAAAAACAGCCTCAAACTACACTTTCAAATGCACTGGCAATGTCCCTGTTCAAAACCTGACTAGCACCCACCCCCTGGTATTGGATATCTTGCCTAATTAAATCTGTCATTTGACTCTAAAATGTATATGACTTTGCTTTGTGGCATATCTAGAGCTCGTTAAGGGATAAAGTCCTTATCTGTGTGAAATCCTGTGTGAAACTCTCAGTTGCCTACCATGTTCTATAAAACTTTGCAACCTTATTGAAGACTGTAAACTATGTTCATTTGTAAATGTTACTAATGTAATGTAATCTACTAAC
Source organism: Protopterus annectens (assembly GCF_019279795.1). Classification (NCBI taxonomy): domain Eukaryota; kingdom Metazoa; phylum Chordata; order Ceratodontiformes; family Protopteridae; genus Protopterus; species Protopterus annectens. Next base: position 369,952,025 of record NC_056735.1, read on the forward strand.
CTGGAGCTTTTCTCCCTGGGCCTCTGCTGAAAATGGACATATATCAGAGCACCCTAGTAAACAAATGTAAAATAAATAAATAAATAAATAAAGGAGAATGGGAGTGCTGCACTCCTGAGTGTGTCCTCCTTTGGATGAAATTCTTACTATGAACCTGTTGCTGGTTTGACTGCCATTCCCTACTACAATATTACAAGCTTACCAATTTTTTTTTTTAATGTAATGGGCAGTTTATTCTTCAAGGGCAGCATGCACTGAATTTGTACATGAAACACTGAAATGTAAAGTTGTTTGCAGCAGCAATATCTTCATTAGTTAAAGATCTCTTTAATGTGGAATTATTCAGATAACTTTTACTTCTGCAAAGATTGTGTAAACTGTCTGATAGTTGATTATAATGATAAAATTTTGAGTGGCATTTTGTGGTTGAAATGTTCTGTAATCGGTAGTTTTGTCATTATTGGTTCATATGTTTTGTTTCACTGCTTACTGTAAAAACATTTAAACTTGCACATTTAAAACGTGCTCTTAAAAGCGGTGCTGCATTATACACGGAATATAATTTAAATCAAACAGAATGGTACATCAAATAACACAGACATGTATGCATAGTCCAAAAAGTGTGTCCAAAGGGCCTACGTTTTGAAAACATCCAAAAGGTGAACTTAATCTGCCAGTTGCATTTTCTTTGAATGTGGGTTTCAATGCTGTTTCAATGAATGCGAGTTGCTGTTCAAGCTAAGTTTGTTTTCATTGTGAGACTGTACAGTTTTGTTTAGCAAATGGCTATCAGTGTGTGTGCTACAAAATTTGAAATAAAAGTTTTAAACATCTCTAATCACTGCAGAAGTAAAGAAGAAAACAGTATGCACCCTGCCAGGTTTGAACAATGCTTATGTGAAATGGGGAGAAACAGCCAAGTAGTAGGACACTGGATCTGATCATTACCCTGTCAAGAGCCCCATTCACCATGATCTGGCTCTGGTGATGAGGAAGAAACAGGTAACTGGGAACAAGTTTTTAGGAGTGCAATGAACTGGCAGACTAAAAGAATGTCTACAGAGTACCCTGTCAGAAATACTGGAAGAGCAAATGGTTGTAACTAAGGAAATGAGACTTTAGCCAAGCTCACCGTAAACTTACCAAAATAATTGCTGACATGTGTCAAGTGTCAATACCCCAAGGAGTTTTACAGTTATGATACAGGCTTGTACACATCAAGTATTTACAGGCTGCCCCTGTTCATTAAGGGCATAAGTGCCAAACCAGGGGCAAAAGTTGTGGTTTCCCTTACACTGGTCCAAGTTACATTTGAACTGGGTTAGGGATGAGATTTGCTTCACATGGATAGGAAGCCTGTTCCAGAGAAAGGATAACATTTCAGACACATACATGTCCCACTAACATGTCCTGTTTATGTTGCAGATAAGGTTCAGGTCCATAGAACTGGTATTTCTGATGCTGTTTACTTTGCAGATGTGGGATGAGAGGATGCTCTGCAGACTAGGCATATATTGTCGCCTGGCAGTCTGTAAGAGACCAAGTACAGGGGATAGGACTTTGAGACAGTCCACACAGGACTTGTTAAATCCCTGTAATCTTTTTGTGAGGTGTATCTTTGGTCAGGACTTGTTAAATCCCTGTAATCTTTTTGTGAGGTGTATCTTTGGTCACTCAACCTGTTTCAAGTGCCTACTAAGTATCCCGTTACTGATATTTAATGAACATAATACAGATGTGAAATAATTCATTTTATAGATGAGAGGTACTACATGAAAAAGAATAACAGTTTTAAGCTATTCCTATAACATGACAGCAAATCACTGGAGTACAAAACAAATATTAACATGGTAAAGAACCAATAAACTATAATGTAAAACCAACAAAACAACAAATAAAGAAATCTATGAGCACACAGGAGTGCTGAACGAAATGTTTTAATGCTGTATAAAATTATTCACCAAAAATTAAAAATGACTAAGCTCTTTCACCTTCCAGAGGCATCATCAGAGTCATGTATCACAAGTAATTACATCCTTATATACTTACATAGCCAAACCTCCTTCCACTAATCATACAATTTTAACCCCTGCTATTCCAGGACCAATTCCTAGAGTATTCAAACATATTTCAAGAATCATAGAAACATAATAAAGATTAAAAATGTGAAAACTGTAAAAATGTGTACAGTTAGTGTTCTGAAACATAACAGGAAAATGTGTCAAATACTGTGTTATTGTATAGTGTTATTACACAAAAAAAAGTATTATGTGTAAAATTATTTTAAAACATTTTAATACTATATATATATATATATATATATATATATATATATATATATATATATAAATTTTTGATTATGTAATATATACATTTTTACATTTTTCACATTTTTTAATTTAACTAATTAATAGGGGTTAAAATTGTATGATTAGTGGAAGGGGGTTTGGCTATGTAAGTATATAAGGATGTAATTACTTGTGATACACGACCCTGATGATGCCTCTAGAAGGTAAAAGGGCTTACTAGTTTTTAATTTTTTGTGAATAATTTTATGCAACATTAAAACATTTCATTCAGCACTCCTGTGTGTTTGTGGATTTCTTTATTTGTTGTTTTGTAAATATTAACATGGTCTTTATGCATACCTACAAATGCTCGAGTTGTAAATTTATTCATTACCATGACTCCTCCTGCTCTGAGGAAACTAAAAAGTACAGTTTTGTACCTACCATAAATGTAGATGTTCGAGGATCCACATTGCTGCAGTTATAACCTGTGGGTAGTCCGCTGTCCTCGGTCGGCCCGAATACCAAAGAGTTAGGCTGGCGTCGGTCATGGACGCCCGGAGCTGACGTCAGTACGTAGTAGTTCTTAAGCGCATGACCGACGCCATATCCTCAGTCTTTCTTGCTCCAGATGTCAGAAGGCCTTAAAAAGGAAAGGCCAGAGCCAAAATAGTAAATACCCAAAAACCACAAGTGAGAAAATAACAATTATCCCAAAGGAAAAAACAGCAACCCCAAACAATAGAGGGGAAGGAGGGAGGGAAAATAGGACTGCAGCAATGTGGATCCTCGAACATCTACATTTATGGTAGGTACAAAACTGTACTATGTTCTTCGTCTCACATTGCTGCAGTCATAACCTGTGGGTAGAATCCCAAAGCAAAGGAAAAGGGAGGCTGGCAAACTAATAAGCATTAGGAGCTGCTAACATGCCCTGTAAAACTGCAGTGGCAAACCCAGCCCTAGACTTGGAATAAAGAGGGAGATGGTAATGCTTAGTAAAAGTGTGTACTGAACTCCAAGTAGCTGCTTCCAAAATATCCTTAGTAGCTACCCCCCTCAAAAAGGCAGTAGATGTGGCAGCAGCCCTAGTGGAATGAGGTCTGATCCCAGCAGGAACATTCTTCCCATGATGAGAATAACAAAAAGCAATACAATGACCAATCCACTTAGAAATAGTTTGCTTTGAAACAGCTTTCCCTTGAGAAGCCAGAGCAAAAGAAATAAATAACTGTTGAGTCTGCCTGAACTCTTTAGTTCTGCTCAAATAATAACGTAGCTGCCTGTGAATGTCCAAAGAATGCAAGACTTTTTCCCCCTTATTTTGGGGATCAGCATAAAAAGTAGGAAAATGAATAGACTGGTTCAAGGCCACATTAGAAATCACTTTAGGCATAAAGGTAGGGTTAGTACGCAAAGACACCCTATCCTTATGGAATACCAGAAAAGGTTCAACTGCCATGAGTGCCTGCAATTCAGAGACCCTCCTAGCAGAGGTAATGGCCAACAAAAAAGCAGTTTTCCAAGACAAAAACTTCAGCTCAGACATAGCTGCAGGTTCGAAAGGAGGTAAAGTAAGCTTCTCCAACACAAAATTGAGATCCCAGGAAGGAGTAGGAGCTCTACGTGGGGGTCTTATATTTTTTGCCCCTCTAAGAAATTGCTTAAACAAAGGATGAGAAAATAAAGGAGGGTCACAATCATAGTGAGCAGAAATGGCTGCAGCATGAACCTTCACAGAGGAAAATGACAAACCCTTGTCTAGTAATTCAGTAAGGTACTGTAGCGTAAAACTCAAATTAGGTACTGAGACATCAAAGCCCTTTGCTGTGCTCCAAAGAAAAAATCTCCTCCATTTATCAGCATAAACTTTTCTAGTACTGGGCGCCTGGCTTCCAAAATGACATCTAAAACCTGTTGAGGAAGCTGAGACCCCACAGGCTCTAAAACAGAATACGCCAGGCTGTTAGATGCAGGGACTGCACCTGACATTGAGCAAATGATTGCTTGACTGGGACAACAAGTGAGGAATCTGTGGCAAAGGCCAAGGAGGCTCCTGAATTAAACTCCTCAGCAGAGGATACCAGTGCTGACGTGGCCAATCTGGTGCTATTAGAATCATGCAAGGCTTGTCCCGCCTGACTTTCAAGAGTACCTTGGGAAGGAGAGGCAGAGGAGGAAAGCATAGACGTGAAGGTTGTTCCAACTGAAAGATAGAGCATCCACTTTCCAAGCTTTTGGGTGAAACATCTTTGTGCAAAATTTTGGTAGTTGGAAATTTAGTGGAGAAGCGAACAGATCTATATCTGGAGTTCCCAAGCCACTGTCAACTGTTGGAATACCTGAGGATCCAATTTCCACTCGTGGGGTCCACAATTTGTCTGCTCAATACATCTGCTAGGGAGTTCTGTGCTCCTGGCAGAAACCTTGCTTGAAGAGTGATGTGCAAACTCAGAGCAGTCTCCCACAATATCATTGCTTGTCTGCAAAGAGGGTAAGAATGGGTTCCCCCCTGCTTGTTGATGTACCACATGACTGTTGTGTTGTCTGTTCGAATCAACACCTGTCCTGGTTGAAGTAGGTCCTTGAAGGCCATCGGGGCAAATTGGATTGCTAATATCTCCTTCATGTTGATATGCAAATGTTGTAGTCTGGGAGGCCACGTGTCTTGAATCCATTTCCCATTGAAGTGTGCTCCCCAAGCCAAGTCCGAGGCATCTGTCGTTATGATCTGACTCGCCTCTGGTCGGGTCACAGAGAGTCCCTTGTTTAGGTGACATTCCTGCGCCCACCACAAGAATTCCTTCTGGATGCAAGGTATTATCCGAATGACAGTGTCCAAATCGTGGCAGTGTTGAGTCCATACAGTTTTGAGATACCATTGTGGCTTCCTCATATGCAGTTTGGCATTGGAAAGTACTAGAATGCAAGATGCCATGAACCCCAAGGCTTGAAGGACTGTCCTTGCAGTCAGCCTGGACAGTACTGATAACTGCTGGAAGTATAGGTGAAGAGTTCTTTGTTTGTCCGGGGTCAGAAAAGCCATCTGAGAAGCTGTATTCAGTCTCACACCCAGAAAGCACATGTCCTGAGAGGGTATTAGACTGGACTTTATTTCGTTCACAGAATACCCTAGGCACCTTAAAACTGCCATTACATACTGCAGATGTTGAAGTAACTTGTCTTTGTCTTGAGCAAGAATCAGGCAATCGTCCAGATAAGGATAAATTTGTATTCCTCTGTCTGAAGAAAGCTATTACAGGAGCCAGAACTTTTGTGAACACCCTGGGCAGTAGATAAACCAAAGGGCAATGCAGAGAACTGATAATGAGAAGTACCAGCCCGAAATCGCAGGAATCTCCTGCAGCTGGGCCTGATAGGAATGTGAAGATAGGCCTCCTTGAGATCCAGGGTTACCATCCAGTGATCTTTGCCTAGCATAGGCAGAAGTTGTTGTAATGTTAACATCTTGAACTTTGGAATGTCTAGGTAGGTATTGAGAATGGACAAATCCAGAATTGGCCTCCAAGTGTTTCCTTTCTTTGGCACTAGGAATAGACGGAATAAAACCCTAGGCCTACTTCTGACGGAGGTACCACCTGGATAGCTCCCATCTGTAAAAGCAAAGAAATTTGCTCCTGAGCCTCCAGCCTTTGCTGAGGAGGCACATCCGGCATGCCTTTGAAAGGAGGAAAAGTGTGAAAGTAAAACTTGTAACCTTGATTTATTATTTCCAACACCCATTTGTCCTGGGTGACCAAATGCCAGTTTTGTTTGAAAAGTGCCAACTTTCCTCCTAGAGGAGCTGCCAGAAAAGAAGGATCTGGCAGCTGAAGATACAGGTCATTGGGTCTGTTTACGAAAAGGCTGACCCCTGCCCTCACCAGAAGACTGTGCAGGAGAACTCCAAGTCCTAGGTCTGAAAGAACCCTGAGCGTGAGCCCTGCCTCTACCACGTCTAGACCTGCCCTTAGACTGAAAATCCGAAGAAGGGTAGGACCATCCTCTAGCAGGCCAATTCCTGCTAAACTTAGGGGGCTGCACCTGCAAAAAATCCTTGACCGTCTGCATAGACTTAGCTTTATCTTCCATCTTTTTCAAAACTGATTCCACAGGAGAACCAAAAAGAACTTCAGATTGAAGAGGAGCATCTAAAATCCGAGCTTTAACATGCTCTGACAAATTTTGATCCTTAAGCCAGGCATGTCTACGAATAACTGAACCAGTAGCAGCCACCCTGGATGAAGCCTGAAGAGCATCGAAACCACACTGCAAAGAATGTTTTCCAACTTGATCTGAAGCATGAACCAACTCCTGCAATTCCTTACACTCTATACCCTCAGATAAAGCATCCACCTTAGATTTCAATTGGCCTAACAAAAAGTTCTGATACTTCAGCATATGAAACTGGCAATTTAAAGCCCTCATAGCCAACGTAGAAGAGGTGTACACTTTTTCCCCACCTATCCAACGCTCTAGAATCTTTATCCAAAGGAACTGGATTCTTAACCACAGAAGCCCTGACACCCTTCCCTTGAATAATAGTTTCGGGTCAGCTCTAGGACTCTTATACAAATATTTATGTGCTTCTGGAACTCTGTAATATCTGTCTGGCTTGACAGGGGCAGGGGGTAAAGAATCAGGATTAAGTGAAGCTTCAGAAAAAGCATCCTGAACAACATCTAAGACAGGGGGAATAGCCAAAGGCCTATGTTGTGGTAAAAACTAAAATTCCCTAAGCCTTTTTCGAGAATCTGAAAAATCCTGACCTTCCCAATTTGAAATGTTCCCTCATGGAATGTAAAGTTTCAGAAAAGGAAAAATCCTCTGGAGGAGAAGCAGAAGGACAGGAATCCTTTGCACCCGAATCTGAAAAGGGAGGGTAATCCTGAATATCCTCAGCTGAGGACTCAGAGTAGTCTGAAGAATGCTCCATTCCCTCTAAATCTGTCTCCACCCTAGGCCTCTTCTCTGGGGCAAGATCCCCTGATCAAAGTAATCAAATCCTCTGCCATTTTCAACATATGTTTTTTTAGGAACAGAAGCTGAAGAACTAGGGCTATGGCCAGTACCAGTAAGACCAGGTTTAGCCTTAGCATGGCCTTTAGCCACTGAGGTAGAAGGCCTAATAACCTTTTGTAAGGATGGAACTACAGATACCTGAGAAGCACCCTTGGCCTGGCCTAACTCCTGAGAGGCCAACTCCTGCAAAAGTAAAGGTTCCCCCTAGGATTCAGCCGAGACCTCGGCCGGATCCACAGATTCAACCGGAGGTTCCATAGAACCGGCGTCCGCAATGGACGACTCATCCGGTTTAGACCTTAAAGATTTATCTTTACGTTTTTTAGCGGTAGCGGGCGTCGGAGGATCCGACGGCATGTTGTAGTTACACCGCTTACCGAAAACAAGCCTGGCACAGTCTAATCTTCGTTTAATGGTGCGCTTATTAAATCTAGCGCAAAAGCGACACCCGACTACGTCGTGTTCGGGCCCCAAGCAAGGAATACAGAGAGAATGATAGTCCCTATGAGGTATCTGTTTCCCACAAGAAATACAATTATTAACTTTTTCTGACATCCGGATTAACTGAGGCAAGAAAAGACAAAAATTTTCTCCAACGGGGTACTTAGCCCAACTTGGTCTTCGGTCTGAAACTCGATAATTGAAAATTTCAGAACGCCGAACGGCACTTGCAAACGCTGCTTCTGCTTCGGACCACGCGGCAAGAAAGACTGAGGATATGGCGTCGGTCATGCGCTTAAGTACTACTACGTACTGACATCAGCTCCGGGCGTCCATGACCGACGCCAGCCTAACTCTTTGGTATTCGGGCCGACCGAGGACAGCAGACTACCCACAGGTTATGACTGCAGCAATGTGAGACGAAGAACATCTCACATTCATGTTAAACATTAAATTCGCTGTGCATTTAAAACTGCGTACGGAACAGTATCAAAAGTTTAACAAGGTACTAATCACAAAGCCACACTGCTTTCAGCTATTTCATGCTCTTTATTGAGCGACAGGCTTTTTGCATTATTCTTAGCTCGCTAACCATCTAAACAGCCTCCACATCTCTGAAATATACGTTTCCTGTTTTATCCTCTTTCACTCTGACATTTTTAAATATGCAGCTTCAATTATTTGTTAATTTCAGATAATTAAAACAACCATCATTTTAGACAACTAAATAAAAGTCACGTTTAAATATAGACCCTGCACGTTTGTGTTAGGTAAATAATTTTTTACACATTTATTTATTTAACATTTGTTGACCGGGACAGTCCGACTGGACAGCAGGTGTCCATTTGCAACGGAGGCCCAAGGAGCAAAGCTCCAACATACAGAAACATCATATAACATAAACAATGAATAGTACAAGTAATATATAGTGTCACAAGAAAATACGATGTACACGTTTAAGGAGAGTAGTTCAAAGAACAACAATATGCAAAGGTGGTTAAGTACACAGGAAGGAGAAAAAAATGTTATTTTACATTATTTGCATGTTTGAGAGAATCAAAAGCAAGTAGTCGAGGTGATGGTGGAAAGATACGGTGAGTTAAGGGCAAGGAAGGATGACAGTAAAACGAATCAGGTTTGATACATGAGCAGATCCATGTTTTAACTAGGTGAAGTTTCAGTTTGTATCTGAAAAAGGCCAAATTATTTTCAAGCCTTATTTCTTGGGGGAGGGAGTTCAAGGTTTTTGAGACTGTATAAGAATAAATAGATTCACCTGCACATTTTTACACTTAGTTTTCCAAGTAGAGCAACACTGGAGGACCTTAATTGTCGAGTAGTGCTTTATAAGCTGAGGAGGCTTGTTAGTGTGGGGATTTTATGTGGGGAATATAGTATCTGGTGGACAAAAATGAGCTGGTTGTAAGTTAGTAGGTTAGGGAGTTCTAGCCAGTACAGTTGTCTCAAGGATTGGCAGTGATGAGAGCGGGATATGAAGTTGGTAGCAAACTTGACAATTTTATTGCAATATGTGCTGAATGTATTAAAGTCAGCCTTGTTTAATCCTGTAAGCACTGAGGATGCATATACAGGTGTGGATAAAAGATGAGTTCTCGCTAAAGTGACCATGGCTTCAGCAGAGAGGTAATGTTTGCAACAATATCGGGCTCCTATTTTTTTGTGAACTTTGGATACTGTAACAGCAATATGTTTGTCATATTTTAGATTTTGGCCAATAGTCAGACCAAGCAATTTGGCATGTGGCACTGGTGAGATTACAGTGTTATTGGACGAGGTGATAGAGAAAGAGATAAGGGGGTTACACCATTTTAGTGGGATGAAAGAGCATTAGTTGGGTCTTTTTTGTGTTTAATATCAGTTGAGAGTCCATTAGCCAAGTCTCTATCTCAGTGAAAACCTGTTGGGTTTTGGTCTGAAGCAGTTGCATTGTAGATGCAGAACAGATTATTGTAGTGTTATTAGTATATTGTACTTTGCTGGCCTGATGAGTGGCAGTGTGAAGGGTATTTGTGAAGATGGCAAAGTGCAAGGGTCCAAGTATGGAGCCTTGAGGTACCCCTGTGAAACAGGAAGAAGAGGAGAAAGTGAGTCGTGCCATTTTACTGCTTGAAGGCGATTACTGAGATATTCATTAAACCAGAGAAGGGAGGGGGTATCAACACAGTGCCTGGAGAGGAAGGTTTGTGGTGGGATACTGTATTGAAAGCTTTTGATAAGTCTAAAAAGATGGTAGATACAGGGATGCTTGATTCCTGTGTTGACTGACTGTGTTGGTGAATGTTATTAGTGCTGAGGTGGTACTATGTGCTGGGCGGAAACCATGATGGGTATTAGATTGTAAACTGTTGGACAGAAGATGGTTAAGTAATTGTTTATGAACGCATTTTTCTAGGATTTTTGATAAGGGAGGTAGAATGGCTATTGGTCGGTAGTTATTTAGTTCTGTAGAGGAGCCTCCCTTATGCAAGGGTATGATGTAGGAGATTTTCCATGATGAGGGAACAGTATATACATCATGTCTATAATTAGTGGAATATGTGGCTTATTGGCCTGAATGCACAGAGTGCATTAAGAGAGACTCTTGGGTTACTGTGTAATCAAATGTCAAAACCCTGGGATGTGGAACACTTGTGTGTCCTTAAGAAAGAGGGTTGTACTACATATACAACAGCTCATAATTCTTCATCTGTTAAGATGCAACCTGTATTAAAACATTATGGAAGAACTTTTGCAACAAGATTTTTACATACATTTTATTTTAATGATAAAAAAGTTATAAAAACATAACCCCAGGTAGCCCATTTTCGAATTGTAATAATACCCTCCAGGGTGGGTATTCCTGAGGAAAATGGACCTTCTTGAGGTGGAAACCTAGATTCAGATCCATTCCTGACTGGAGGTTAAAATGACTGTTTTACCCAAACCTCTGATCCACAATGATTGGTCCTAACTCACAGGCATGCACTGGAGCTCCACTGTGTCACATAAAATGTTAACTGGAATAGCAATATCCCAGACTTCCATCCTGGGCACCTCACATGTTCATGGCCAGTTGAACATTTATCAAGATAAAGTAACTAGTCTGGAGTCAAAAGAATTCCTGGAAGAGGATGAAAGCACACACTTGTACTGATGTAAACTCGGAGCAATTCAGTCAAAGATCTGAATCTGGACACTTTTAGATCTGTGGCATTTTAGGTTTGTGCAGTTTGTACACACACTCCCACTTGCTTATCTGATCTACTCCAACTTCCCATCTATGGTATTCAACCAACAGTTTTAGATACAGAATACATACAAATGTGGGATTCTACTAGTCATGTTTTTGCAAAGGGCACAGACCCTCTGAATTGTCCAATGAGTGAGTTCTGTCATCACATCCTAATTTCTAAATATACCACTACTGAAGTACACACTCAGGGAAAAAGACATAACTCTACTGCACTTTTCTCTCAGTTTGTACAATATCAGCAGTAGTACATTTAGGAACCGGTGATGGTACAGTGAGGATGGGACAGTGGGCTGTGGTAAGATCAGTCTCAAGTTAAAAAATAAATAAATAAATTATAGACTCATATAAACACACACACACACATATATATATATATATATATATATACACACACACACACACACACACACACACACACACACACACACACACACACACACACACACACAAAAGAAACAGTGAACAATGAACATAACTAAGAAAAAAAACAATAACCCCAAAGAGAAAAATGACCATACAAAGCATCTATGCACTCTTTGTGCTGAACACAATTTTGCAACACTGGAGTTTACAAAATCATCCTTTTTAAAATGCCATTGTAAAGGAATTTGATTTCCAGTTCATAAGCTAACTTCACAGTGAGTAGGATTTCAAAAATATAACTGGTCAACAGTTCATAAACTGGAGTTTTCTCCTTCGTCAGAAGGTGAATCCAAAAGTAATGTTAGTAAATAACCAGGTATGGAAACAAACATCATTACAGACACTTCACAAGAAAATATACTTAGAGATATAGTATGTATATCCAGAGTAGCAATGGGGTTTCAATTTCTTAGACTGTACCTCTGTAAAAATATGGTAATTCTATCACTGTCATCCTGCAAAACAAAGCCTGGAAAAGGAAAGTTAGCTTTAGCAACAACATACACGTAAAATGGAGACACTGAATGCAACATAAAAAGCTTGGAGGAAAACAATAGGATACCTACTTTCTGCAGCTAGTAATCCTAGCAGGAAGGCAGCATTGGGACAAACAACAAACAGTAAGATACCAGAAAGCACAAAATTAAAAGCTTCAGATTAGTAATAAAGCACCAACACATAGCAACAGCACAACTCATTACAGCATGCAAAATTTACATAAGCGTTTTGAGCTGAAATGACTGTTAACTACTTTGATCTGTTTTACAGGCACTGCTATACATTACAGGTTTTTGCAGATGTATTAACTGTGAATGTTTGTGTTAAGGAGTCGGTCACAAGAAAGTGTGAAAAACATGCATTAATGTTGCTACACGCCTCTAGAAATATATGTGTGTGTGTGTGTGTGTGTGTGTGCGTATACATATATAAATATATACACAAACACACACACACACACATTACTCATACACATGTAAAAAACATGGTAACATGCTCTTGAACCTACATTAATGACAAAATCATATTGAACTCAGATGACATGTAAGAACGACACTCTCGTTTTAGCAACAGTGACTGCATTCTTGAGAAACAGGGTTAGAATATATGAACTAACCATAATATTTCAGTACTTCATTTTTTGTCATTCAGTAACAGCAACCTATTAAAGAAAATGTTACTGGATGCACACAATAAAATGTAGGGAGTCTCTGTTGTGATACCCTGTCCCAAGTAATGCATTCAGATTTGTAACTTAGTAGCATTAGCCCTGGTACACGGGTACAACTTCAAACTTCTTGCCTGGTTCATTAGAGGAAATGCAATACTTTGAGATCAAAGGCAAGCACTTCGTTATGCCTCACTCTGCAAAATGTATGCATATCAAACAAATGCATCTTCAGGAATGAGTGGAGCAGGTATGCTTTATAAAGAGCAGTTCTGCTTGTGAAAGAAGTGAATGTTAGCACAGACAATTCAGTATTCACTTACCATTTTATCTCATGCTCATATAATTTACAGATCTTATCAATAATGCAAAATTCTAAGAGTCAGTAAACATGATTAATATGGACCACTTTAAAAGTAGGGTGTTATTGCTAATAAAAGCATATCAATCTGATGATCTCCACAGAATTCAGACAATGCACTTTCGTTTCCTATGAAGCCTGCAATATTTTCAACAGAATATGTCAAACACAGAACCTGCTCACTAACTTTTGAGGATATGAATCTAAGAACTGCTAAAATATATACTTAAGTTCATGGTTAAGGCACAGACTATATAGGGTCAATTACTGGCCTGAGCACTGAAGGAGCTTGGCCAGAGACTGCATGCATCCTTTTGTATGGGTAACACCTGTTGGTTAGAATGTAAGTGTACTCCATACGAGAAGGTCAGGCACCAGTGTGTGAAGCTTGAAGGGAAAAGTGTCACTGTCTAGCTTAGCAAAGTGGTTGTGCAGACATATGCACTCACAAAGAATCTGAGTGCAACAAACACTGAACCATGCCTGGCAGCCAAAAAGGGGAAGTGGTGGGAGTAGAAGAAATTCTCCTGATTTCCTTCTGGAAGATGGCCCACCATCCCCAGCTCTCATCTCCCATACCTACTGGTTTGTCTCAGATTCCATAATGGACATGGATCTTGATGGTCACATGGAGATCAAGCAGCAAGAAGTGTGTGTGTGTGTGTTTTATGTTACATCAGAATGTAGTATATACATTTCTGCACTCAGTCCATTACCTTACACATTTCGGCACTCAATACATTACGTTGAGTTCATATAAGCTCTAAAAATACATGCTTGATGTGTATAGGCATTCGTACAAATGTGTCAACTCTAAAAATACACTTCTGCAGACGTTTATAAACTTTTCTGCACACCCCTCCCTTTCTTATATATTATCATGTTAAAGTTACTCCACCTCAGAGAAATAAATGAGTATTCTTAAACCACGAAAACAATGCTCATTCTTTCTCCCTTACTCATCAGTCTAAGAGATAAATTACACCTAACACTTTGACCCTAAATACATCACTACAACTCAGTGATAAACCAAATTATAAGAAACCAACATGTTTGAGCACGCACCAACAAACAGACAGAGCTCAAGGATGTCAAGATAAAATTACACACACACACACACACACACACACACACACACACACACACACACACACACACACACACACACACACACACACACACAGGTAAACCGTTTAGGTGTGTACATGTGCATTTATTATTTATTTGTCTTTGTTTAAAGGGAAAGTCCAACTGGGCAATACCCATTTTCAACAGATCCCAGGGAGAAAAAGCATTAATAAGTTCCAGTTAAACACAAAGTAGTTACATTTCGATGCAATCATAAGTGATACAGTGATATTTAACTTAATGAGGCAACCTAACCAACTAAAGTCAAACTCTACATTAGCTTAAAAATGCAAGTCTTACTGATTACAGGAAAAACTACATTAGAGTGTAGTATTTTAGCTGTTAAAAGGTTAACCCCCTTTTGGTAACACAGTGTGAAAAACAAACTCTACTTGTGAGGTACATCTACTAAGTGGTTCTGCTCAGCTACCACTGCAAGGTCACATCTAAGAAGTGGTTTCTCGGCTACTAAGTCACTGTCGTTGGTGTTATTAATGCCACTGTTTCTACTGGAGGTTAGATTTTGTTATTAAAGTTGTTACATTGTTTTAAGGTATTTAGATTTTAGGCTCCATACATATCCTCAATTTTACTGGAAATGAGGTATACACATTTAACCAACAAGCATCATCTTAAAGATGAGGAAATAACAGAAAATGGTATCTGTACACTGACTGCATTCATCTAAAAACAGCAAGGACAACAGCTCAGTGTATGGAACAGTTCATACTGCTAGTTTATAAACAAAGAAAACTAGTCATACTTCTTACGCCGGCGAAACAGAAATCTAGAATTTAATGAACAGCTTCCCAACCCCTAACAAACCAAATGAAAAACATACATACAACTAGTGGCCTTGCTACATAATCACTTTAATCCCAACTCAGGAGATACTAGTGATATAAATGTCAGTCTTGTATTAGATAAATGAATCAGTATCAAAGTATGTGGTCAAATTAAGAAAGTTAATGTAATATTGCAATGGTGGAGACAAAAAAAAGTGAAGTAAATGCTGAAAGCATACAAATATGACATTATTATGCAAACTGACCTTTGGAAGCATCTTAAGTACGGTTTCAGTGGTGTAAGTTGGAAACATTAGGAGTAAGTGATGTTGATAAGGAACAAAAGAAGCATTATTTTTGACTATTAAAGGTACTCAGCTGTCCTGGGACTAGTGAAATTACAAATCCTTTAAATTTGGAAGAAATAAAGCACATACATTCTGAAAATGGGGCTTTAGAATAGGTGCTTATGAAACATGAAATTGTATTAAAAAAGGTATACTTAAAGGAATCACAATTTGAATCCATATTCCAGCAAATGTCAAACTTTGACTTTATGGATCAGGAAATTGTCATGTTTATGCAGCAAAATGGTCAACTGTTTCAAAAAAGACTACAGACTTGAATATATACGACTAAAGGAAAACTCCACCTTCTCCTACAGTTTAACTCAACTCTTAGGTTGATTTTCTCCCTACAATATGGTTCCAGTATTCTGTAGGTACTAGAAACCTGCTTGTACTTAATTTCCTTGCCTTGAAATCAAAGGAAGTTAAAGACCATCCACTTTTTTAAACTTAACTTCTCACATAATTTGCAGAGGAATTTGTCTACAACTGCATGACATATCACAGACACACACAAATCTGTAGCCAGGTACTGCTGACAATCTTATATGGGTAATTAGTCCTTCTGATGTTAGGAGTTCAACAATTTCTGTAAAACAGACAGGTGTGAAACTGTTTTCCATTGTTTTTATTACAGAGATAAAGAGAAGTTACACTAATTAATTGCTGCTTCCAATGCAGCCATACCTTTCACTGCAAAACAGAGCAATGATTCAAAGGCAGTTGTCACCTCTTTTGACAAATTTACATAAGCAGCATCACATTATTGAAATGCTAAACTTTAAACTTGAAATGTTTGTTTACACCAATGTATACTT
Organism: Protopterus annectens; assembly: GCF_019279795.1. Taxonomy (NCBI): domain Eukaryota; kingdom Metazoa; phylum Chordata; order Ceratodontiformes; family Protopteridae; genus Protopterus; species Protopterus annectens. The sequence continues at coordinate 369,968,056 of NC_056735.1, forward strand.
CAAGATGACTTAAAATGTAGTATCAGATTGTCTGCGACAATTACAGAAAAGTCAGAAAAATATTTTTTCTTGTTGTTTCTTATTGTAAAGTAACATCATATTTACCAAAGCCTGGGTGAGGGGATTGTCAGTTCATCTTAGACTACAGAAAGATGCTTTGAACAAAGGTCTGCAATTTAGCTACTTTTTTGGTTGCAATTGCATAACTCATTATACTGTAATCATCATTATACTGCAAAACAAGCTCTGAGACACACACAAATGAGGGCCATTCAAGAAATAAAAGAAGCAGTTCTGTTACAGAAGGTATACAAGGCATACCGGAGACACTACTCCATTGTATATGAAGACAGTGCATCTCTGAGACACTATTCCACTGAATGACTTTTTGTTACTAAGTGTAACTGCCAAAATGTGTTCGTAAGTGATCCTGTTAGTTTTATTACTAACTTGAACTGTGATAATATGCGTTACTATGTGATTTATTAATATAATTTTTCTGATTGTTTCACTAATGTTTAAAATACTGTTAAGTTGTTATTATATGGAGCTTTTCTCGCCAGGCCTCTGCTGAAAATGGGCAAATTTGCCCAGTTGGACTTCCCCGGTAAACAAATGTTAAATAAATAAATGTTGTTTTCTTTCGGCTTTTCCCGATTAGGGGTCGCCACAGCAGAACTCTGGTCCGCTAATGATTGGCAGTCGATTTCTTTATGGTGCCGAGGTGCCAGCCCGACACCCAACCTTCAACGAAGGCACGCCCATTCACGCATGCCTTTCGGACTCCACTCAACCGCGGGGAGGACATGTAGACTCCACACAGAAGGCGCTCTAGCTGAGAATCGAACGGAGAACCTCTTGCTGCTGTGAGGCGACAATGCTAAATATTAAATAAATAAATAATAAAATAAACATAAGATGACAGTGATTGAAATTATTGCCATTATAAGTCAATAGCATGGGAATACACTACTACTTCCTTATGGGAAAGAGAAAGGCTTGAAGAAAAACAAGATCACGTTGATATGTCAAGCCCCATTGGCAACCACTTTGCAGAAAACATTAAAATTCTATAAAAAGCAGTCAGAATGATTTTGAGGTATTAAAATAGCTAAGAAAACAAAGACAGTGAAAAAAAATTTTTTTTTTAGTTCAAAGACAGTTTTCCTTTAAGTATCGGCATTACAGACAATGCATCCGTGCACAAGTCCATCTTGAGAAAATTAAACACTAGAATGCTAGAAAGCTAATTTTGTCACCAGTGCACATCTGTACTTTTAAAGGATGTCCAAAAATAAACAAGCTAAAGTTTACATCCTATAATTCTAGAAGAGAAGCACTAAGTGTCAAATATGTTGTACACTGTGGAGGCTGCATGCCATAATTCCACTGCAAAATACCTGCACATTGACTGCATTTCAGCTTTGTAATATGTTCTGCAATAATAAAAATATTAGCAACAAACTCATCCTGCACTGTAGAAAAAGAAAGGCTAATCCAGATCATGTAAATGGTGGTCTAACACGGACCAGGATCTGGAAAAAGAAGTAAAGGTCTGTAATGAATGTGAAGCCATCAGTCTTCACTACTGAAGATACGTTTACACCTTTTGGAATAACAAGAAAAGCCAAGGTATAACTGTATTTTGACTATACTGGATCATTACTTAAAAAAATATTTCTGTTTTTGAAAGATGATCATTCAAAGTCAGTGTATATGTATGCCATGAATTCTGTTACTTTGCAAGCAAACAGAGAAAATATAGACACAAACCTGTGGCACACATAGCATTCCAAAAATATACATGAGATAACAGACCATGTTTCACCAGTGTGGAAAGCTTATGAAAAGAAACATAATTCATCATATAACAATTAAGTGTGTTTCAAGCTTCACCTGATGAGCTACTTTTAAAGACTTAAACAATGAAAAAAAAAGATGAGACTGCGAAAATAATGTCATGTTTCTTACTTATAGAACTACACCTCAGATAACAGGCCCTACGTCCAGTATAAATGCTTATGTCAAGAAGGCTGTGAGCAATATTTTCTTTGTTTCTGCCAACACTGAAATCAAAAATTCAGAAGCAAGACTTCAGATAAACATAACAAGCTGCAAAGTTCTGCACTTGGAGAACAGGTTTGCATGACAAACTACAGTTCTGGTCCTAAATGGATATCTGGCATAACTGTGCGTGTTGTCTAAAACACGCATCTAATACTGCGGCCTCTGGTCATGGTTTCTCTGTACGGAGACATGTCAGTCAAATAAGATGTGCACAAACTAAACCATTTTATGAACCTGCTTACTACACATAACAGAAAATCATAAAAGCCCCTTAAACGAGCATATGTTGACAAAAAATATTCTTCAGAACTGCCTTCGCCAACCCACCTATATGATGTACCCCCTGAAAGGTGTCAAACTATTTGCCTACAAGACTGTTAGATGTTTAGTGGTGAAACATTTCTTCCACTTGGAAACGGTAATAATGCACTTTGGATTTAGTAGGGGCAGTCTACCTAGCCCTTTCTTAATCACAAAATCACAAAGAAAATGGAACTGTGAAATGATGAATAATGTCAGGTTGCTTATAAATGTTTTTCTCTGAAAAAAAAATATATACAATTGAAGTTTCAGACTTGGTGCTAATGTAGCAAACACTTAATTGTGCTAAATGTTATAGTTATAAAGTGACTCCTTGACACAAAAAAGAGGTTTGAGTATCTTTCCTTTTAAAGTGTTTCAGCACTACAGTTTGAAGTACAGTAAATGCATTTGGTTATTTTCTGGTTTGAACTCCTCTCCTTTTCTCATTTAGTCAACTCTCTCTGCAAGGATGCATCTAGAAATATAGTTTTCAGTTTAAAAACTGTTAAACACTAGTCCCACTAGTGCTACTGCTACTAATGTAGTTTGATTTCTTAATAAATCTGTTAAATCATTTGAAGGTGTTTAGGCTTTGAGCTTAATATATAACAGCTACCTACAGCTTAGAGGATTATGATCAGGTTGCAGATTCTAACTGACTTATTCTATTTGGGACAAGGATGCCTAGAAATTCACCTCAAGAACACATAACGGTAGACTTTCAAGATGGATGCACACCGAGAAACAGCTTAACTCTAGCTCTCCCAGTGTGAAAACAGAAACTCAACTGAGAAGGCCAGTAGACTTTTGTGTTTATGGGTAAATTTCAGTACTTGGCTAGTAAGTGTACAGCCTGCATGCCAGGAAAAAAGAAATACAGAGCACCTGAAAAAATCAGCTACAAAAAGTGAGGAAGAAACACTGACTAGGGAAAGTTCTGCACATGTCCAGCAAAATGCAATCCAACCTCCAGACATGACTTCCAGTAACCTACAAGAAGATACAAGCCAACTCCACACAGACCTGGTTAAAATAAACGAAACGGTAATTGGTGTACGTCAACCCAAACAACAAAAGACTAGAAAAATAGAATAAGCTTTAAACAGATATTCAGATGAGATGATAAAGCTACAAAAAACAAAACTTGAAATGAAGAAAAGGCTGACTGAATATGAGACTGCTCAGGAAGAGATGTTTAAAAAAATAGAATTACAGGACAAAGCACTTGGAAAAAACAGAGATTTTCAGCTATACCAGAGAAGTTGGAAGGAACAGACTGCATTAATTTTATGAAAGCACAAATAAGCAACTGGACTGGTATTCCATAGCAGTAGTTAGTTAAAAGGCACATCCTGTGTATACTATAAACCTGTCTATGAGAAAGCAACCTAGACCTTTAATAGTAAAGATGCAATCCTACCTGCAGACGGAGTTGATTCTGAAAAAAAACTGTCTCATAAGGACAAAATACTAAAAAGTGGGAGATAACAGAATGTTTATGGAGAATGACTACTCACTGTACCCCAGGCAGAGTAGGAGTAAATTCATTCCACTAATCAGTGAATACTAAGACACAGGTGTGAGATTCAAACTGCTGTACCCAGCTGTCTTCAAGTTATTCTTCTCTGGAAGGATAAAATCATTTTTTTGATTAAGTACATGCTAAGGAGGATATAAAATGTTTGCCCAACAAAAAGTGAGCTGTGAAACAGAGGGAGATTCTGCTTCTTGTTCTGGTAATAAAGACCACAGAGAGACTTGTACCTGTGACAGTGTTTCAATGGGAAATGTTGAAGAGAAGAATGGGAGCATGAGAGTTGACTAGAAGTGAGAGTACGTTTGAAATGAAGCAGAGACATGATTTGGGAGAAGGAGATGAACAGTAATAAAACCATAACAACGTGGGATTACAGTGCAATAATTATATTTGTGAAATATGACAGAACAAGAAAATCTGGAAATATTGGACTTTTTCAGAATTTGTTGGGTTTGTGGGAGACTCTAAGGTATATGCCCTACTTCATGTCATTAAAGTTTGGAAAAATGCTTTGGGGAAGGGAAGAGAGGGGAGAAAGTTAACTAAGTAAAGAAAACAGTTTTTTCTTAATAGTACTATTTTTGCAGTGTGTGGTGTTCTTTGCATCTTATAAAGTTTTCTCAGTTTTTTTAAGTGTAATGGGGATAGTAAACAAGTTACGCTCTTCTTTTTACCTTTCTTTCTCCCTTCTCTCTATCTTCTTGTTCAGTTTTAAGAAATGTAGGTACTGCAATGTAAAAAAAACAACAACAAAAAAAAAACCTTGGTTACAACAGCATGACAAAAGAAAAATTAATGTGTCTTTTCCCATTCTTGCATGGGGGAATGACAGGATTAAGGACCTTACATTGATTTACTAACAAGTTTTAAGAGAAAGCAAGTAAATAAAAAGATTACTGAATATTATGAGTCTTTTCTAGCAAATGAATGTATGCTTGGTAGTAATTCTATACCTGGCCCTCATGTCTCCATGGAGACAATCTGATAATGCAAAATTGGCTGTCTGGTTCTCATGTATCCATGGAGACAAACTGATAAAGAGAAATTGGTTACAGTCTGACGGAAAGTGATTGGTTGGGGTGCTACAAAAGAGAACTGGCTAGGGGACAAAGTTCTCAGAAAGCATTCAAGGGTTTTCGCAGCTAGGAGAGCTATAAAGATAATACAAAACCAGTTAGCACCTAGTAGAAGCACAGGCTACACCATGCATCTTAGCACAGATAAACCTTTCTTTTAGAATAACTCAAGTCCATGAGTGTGGCTATCAGTTTGAGACAGTTGTTCCTATTAGAAGGGTAAAACTTCAATATTTGAAGATGTACATAGTTTTGTGTGTTAGTATTAAATTAATAGGTTTAAGGGGGCATTGGGGCTTTGTCTTTTTTTTTTTTTTTTGAGGGCCTTCAATATAACAAAATGTTCTTAACATGTGACACAGCCTTAAATGGATATGACAAGAAACAACTATATAAAAGTTCAACCTGCCCAACAGTGTATGCATGTAAAACAAAAGATGGAACTAGACATTTAACAAAAAGGTGCTATACATAAAAGGTTGGAATAATAACAAATATCAATGGTCTCACAGACAAATACAAAAAAGAAAGAATAATGAATATTAAAAATGTAGAGTGCAAATAGCTATGTTATAAGACACACTTGAAAAGAACAGAACATGTGAATTTGATATAGAAAGGTTTTCAGGATGGGTATTCAGTGAAACATCTGGGACAAAGTAAAAGAGGAGTATTTATATTAATTGCAAGAGGAGCTCCAATAGTGATAAGATAAAAAAAGATAATAATGGCAGATTTGTAGTGGTAAGGGGCTACTGGCAAGGGAGGAGGATTACACTGGCATGTATTTATATTCCACCTAAAACTGCTATAATGGAACTTAAAAGAAAATTCTGGGAGAAATAATCAGTTTTTAGCAATAAATATTACTTATAGTTGTGGACTGGAATTTAATTTGCAGCAGTGAAGATGTGTCTAGGGAGCCCAGAAGGGAAAGTATAACAAAGGAGGGTAGATTTTTTAAGAAATGTATGAAAATATTTGGAATGGAAGATGTCAATTCAGTAACAGGAGTTCAGAGTGAATTTACATATTATTCCAAAAGATATGAAAACTGGGCCAGGCTAGACAGAATTTACATTTCACAGGAACCTTGCTGGCTAGGCTTATGTAGGCCCTTGGGCTGATAGCCTAGTACCTACCTATGAACATGTGCATTGCATTGTAGGTCTTGATACTCACCCAATAACCATTTCAGATCATGTGCCAATGATAACTAAAATAAAAACACAGGGTAATGAAATAAAAATGAGAAACTGGTGCTTTCCCACCTGAGGAATTTAAGGAAAGGGTAGTGGAGATTTTTCAGGAGTTATTTGAGAGGACAGAAATTACTTCTGAAAATATAGCTAGAGAATGGACAAAATTAAGGTGAAGTTTAAAAATAGGGTGGAAATAAAACAGAGTTACAGTTTAGTAACAAGATTTATTTAGAGGGTCTGACAAATGCTAAAGTACTGCAGAGTAGCAGAAATCTCACAGAACAAGAGGAGGATCAACTGCAGAATGCTAAGCAGAAAATAAGGGATTACCTTGACAATATACATAAGTTTAGAAAGATTGCTGTTAAGCAACATTTTTTTGATAACACTAGAGCACAAAAACGTTTAACACAACGTCTCAGGTAAAAGAAAGTAGAAAAGGCTGTAGCAAAGCTTGAGCAGCCTATAGCAAGGAAGGTAACAAGTACAGGTATTAGAAATATTTTGGAAATTCTATGAAAGTCTGTATAAGGCAGAGAAATATGGAAATCAAGAAAACATATAAATGGAAATGTTTATGGAAGAATTGAATCTACAGGAACGCCCTCAGGAATAGATGGAATTCCTGTGGAAGTATGGAAGCTAGGAGGGGAAAAAACTGATAAAGTCTGGAAGGTTTTGTTTCACAGTATTTTAACAGGAGATGTACCAACATCCTGGAGGAAAGCAGTGGTAGCTGTAATACCTAAAGAGGGTAAACATCCATCAAATCCAGCTTCATGCAGGCCCATTTTAATACTACATCATGATTATAAAGTGGTCATATCTATACTGGCTAAAGGAATGGAAAAGGCAATGCCAAAATTGATAGATATGGATCAATGTGTTTTTGTTTAGGGAAAGCAAACATTTGACAACATTAACAGAACATTGATGATCCATAGGGAAGCAGAATGCAAGAAAATGCCACTGTTGTTGGTGGGTCCTGATGCAGAGAAAGCATTTGACAGAGTAAGCTAGGACTTTATGAGCAGGGCAATGGAAGCATTTGCATTTCCTGAAAAAAATATAACATTGATTAGGAGGACAAAAAAGGGACTGAGGCAAAAATTGAAGTGGGTGGGGTCCTCTCTGATAATTTCTGCTTGAGCAGAGGAAGCAGGCAGGGGTGTCCTCCTTCTCCTTTGTTATTTGCATTATACTTAGAACCACTGGCAAAAAAAAATAAGGGATTCAGAAATTCAAAGATATAATTGGTACGGCAGTCAACAAAAGCTGGCTATATTTTCAGGTGATTTTACTTTATACCTGACAAAACCAAAAAGAGAAATTACAGCGCTGTGGAACATTTTGAGGACATTTCAAATCTTTTTGGGATACAAAATGAATGAAGCTAAAACAAAGGCAATAGTGGTAAATTCTATACCAACATATGATTTGGTTCAGTAATATCCATATTTATGGGGACATCATAAAATGAAGAATTTAGGAGTATGAATTAAAAATGATTCTGGTGTAGCAACTAAGGATATGTGGGAAGAGACTAAACAAAAGATAATGCAAGAACTGAGAAAATGGAAGGTTTGTTATATGGATATAGACAGTAACATACAAGCAGTTAAAATGTTTTTAGTCCCATTACCAGGTCAGGCTTATTTTTAACTAGAAGAGAAGTTGTTGATATAAATTAATAAACAGCTGAAGGGCTGGGAGGCGAAGATGGTAAGAGTCAAGTGAGATAAGCCGATTCTTCCAGTAGAACAGGGTGTATTGAGATTACCTGATTTGAAGGGGAATTTCAGAGCTACACAATTAAAGTTCCTATACATAGCACAAGCAGAACACTATAAAATTCAAAGTGAAAATGGATGATGATGAAACAGGGGGGAAGCTCAAGAAACAAGGTGAGACTAGGATTTTGGATACGGGCCTTTAAGGAGAATAATAATCATAAAGTAGCAGAAAGTACCCCAAGAACTAAGCCAATATGGGAATGGAGAAAGGAGATTCTGCTGATAGGGATGACTGTGATTAGAGATATAAACAACAGACAAGAGGGGGATGGAATTTACTGGAGAAAACTGGCAAAGGAACAAAGGTATTAGGAGCAAATAACTAGAGAGGGACAGATGATAGAATGGGAGGACGCCAAGAATTTATTTGGATTGCAGGTTAGAGACTGTCTTCCCTATAAAGGGTTGATAACTGCATATAGACAAATAGAAAGAAATGGGGGGGGGGGGTCCTAAACGAAAGACCAGCACTGGTAGTGTTTTTAGTAGAATCTAGAACAGAAGCTGCCATTAAAAAGGAATAATTAGTACAGCATATAAAATATTGCATGATAACTATAACAATCAATCGGAGGAGGACAGACAGGATTGTGAAGACAGATTGAATAAGCAATTCAGGAGCCAACAATGGGAGGATATATTTATGTCTCCCAAATATGCAACAAAATCTAGAAGATTTAGGATTTTTGCATGGAAATGTTTACATAGATATTTTTATACCCCAAGCAGACTCCAGAGAATTTTTCCTCAGGTAGACAGCAAATGTTACAGGTGTGACAGGGAAGAAAGAGGTAATTAGGAACATATTTTCTGGGATTGTGTTTGTTGGTGCACTTTTAAGATTCTCTGCGAAATACATTGTCAGACATGCTGGGGGGTGCAGATTGGTGTGGCAAGGAAGATGATTTTTCTGAGCTATGATACAGAATCGGAATTGCCTAGACATGGTAAGGGCTTTCTGCGTCTAATTATGGTGGCTGCCAAAAAGGAAATTACTAGAAAATGGAAATCAACATCTAAACCAACTATAATAGAAGCAGTGAATACAGTAACAGAGACCAAACAAATGGAACTGAGTTCTTTAGAAAAGGGTAAAAACAAACTACATAGAAAAAAAATGGGAATTGTGGGAACAATACATACAGGGGAGGAATGAGGTTTAAAAGACAGCAGGACATAAATGAGCTATGTAATATTTGACTGAAAATGATTGGGTAGATTACAAGTGATGTATGATGCTTGGAAATGGGAGTACATTAGTACAGTTTGTGATGTAAAATGCTTGCAACTAGGATTCTGTCTGTGTGGTTTGTTTTCATTTATATATCAGAAAAAATTAAATGAAAACTCCAGCCAAGCTAGAACTTCCAATGAGTGACCTCCCAAACCTCCTGTAACCGAGGCACATGGGATATATGCAAATGACCTTTATGAACATCAGGTGTTTCAACTATATGGTGATTCTGATTGCCCATGACGTTTACATTTGAAGTTGCTTTAATGGACAATTCAGGCCAATAAAGCCAAATCCCACTAGCTATGGATATGCATATTTCGGCCTGGTTATGACCTCGTCTGAATTGTCCATTAAAACAACTTCAAATGTAAAAGTCATGGGCAATCAGAATCGCCATATAGCTGAAACACCTGATGTTCATACGGGTCATTTGCATATATCCCATGTGCCTCTGTTACAGGAGGTTTGGGAGGTCACTCATTGGAAGTTCTAGCTTGGCTGGAGTTTTCATTTAGTTTTTTCTGACTGGTTTTTCAGTGTGACCTTCTAACTCCTTTTTTCATTTATATAAATGTATGACTGCCTGTGTCGTAAGTGATGGTTTAATAAAGATGTTTCATGTTTAAAAAAAGGACAGTAATTCAATAATTTATGTAATGTTGCTTAGGTTATATGACATATAGCAATATATGTAAACTATAATGTTTGTAAATATGAACTTGTTAAAACAGTTTGATTACTTTTACATAACGTCAGTATTTACTATAATGATACTGTTGACAGAAGTTTAACTGTATGTTTTGTTCTGTACCTTAAAAACAAATGTAAAATAAAAAAAGAAACAAAAATGTAAAATTGCCTATGTCACAAGTGATAATTCAATAAGGGTGTTTAGAAAAAAAAACACACACAATTGTAGGTCATGAAATGTGACCTGATCATAGTAATTTTTTTTTCTTTTTTACTACAAAGTATTAAGTGTCTTGCTGCCTTTCAAAGTCATAAAGCACTTCGCGAGTTCTGTCAGAAAGGTAGTGCAACACATTCCCTTACATTTACACTCCCCTCCCATGCCTCTCAACCATCCAGATTTTTGCCTCGCACGTTTGGTCTGTTCTTCATAAAGTCTGTGGTTTTTGGAAAATTATTGAGGGCTAAATTCATAAAATAATGACATACATTTAAGTTTCAGATTTTGTATCCTTCAGAAAATGCAGACAAACACACATCCTGTCTAGTAACTTTCTAAGTTTATAACAGGAAGTCTGGGACATGTTATTAGAACAAACAACAACCAGAAACAAATCTTTGATTCTGCCACTGTCACTTGCTAGTCAGTAGGCAAATTTTACTGCCTAGCCTGAGACCTGACCTTAACAACTTAAGCAGGGGATGCTTAAAAATTTGTTAAGATCTGGTTTTGTGCCACTTAATTGATTTTCCTTTTTCCGAATATCAAAGCTTAAGCACAGTGTTCCATGCACTACATTTTAAAAAATTGAATGCCAGCAGAAAACCTTTGATAAATGATTTACTGCTTTAAAACCAAATTAAAAAAAAAACAAACATTTTATTTGTATACAATAGAGTTTGCTTTAAGAAGCATGAAGGGAAAAGTTGGAAAGACATGCTCTGTACAATACATCTGCATCACTGTTGGAATTTTTTTTTTCTAATGCATAGCTTTTTAAAAAACAGTACATTTCAAAACAGCTCAAAAGTCAGCATCTGAATAAAATAAAACAAAATAAATCAAGGAGAAGAAACTCTTTTTGCAGGGTGAGTAAAGAAGGGTTAACACGCACTACACAGGTCAACAGCCAACAGCAACACACCATTCCAAATGCATTATATTCTCAGAACAAAGAAAAAGATTAAGAAAAATAAATGTAAAATGTTTTATTTCTGTGACAGGTTAATGAGAGTTCAGTGTATTTATCTCATATTCTATGCCACAGGTTTGCACAGCGAGGGGGAAATATAAAATAAATTTCATACTATATGCAAGTGCTGAGTCACACAGATTTCCACAAGTACAGTAAGAGGAATTAAAACTTCAAGGTTTTAAAGTTTAAAGTTAGGACCCTCTCAGGAAAGATTTAATATTTTGCCCATATTTTCATAAGTCGCATGGAAAAGGGCACCTGCCAAATTCTGCAGCACAACAAGCAAGTAGTTTTATGAAAAATACAGCGCTAGACTTCGAAGCTGCAACAAACTGTGCAAACAGGAAGTGGAGACATGAAGCCCAAATCTAAACATTCATGCTTGGATTTTATCCGTTCATTTTGTTATGCTTTAACTCCATTTCTTTAGCAGGCAGGTAGAGAAATCAGCACCTAATGATTTATTTCTTTTATCTGCATTTCTTCTGAACTAGTTCAGTTATGTTTTTTTTGTTTCCTTTTAATCTTAAGATACAAAAAACCAATGTCCCTAAGGTTATTTAAAAAACACACAGACTAAATACTTTTAAAGTCATTACGAAGCTCAGAAAGTGATGGACGACTTATTAAGGGGAAATGCACAACCGTTTTGCTCTTTTCTTCTCAAAGCTTTTTCCAGCTAGCCAATTTCAGTCTTCACCAATGATTTCCCTTCTTAAGGGTCAATAATCAATGATGTGGTAATCAGACAGCCACGCTTCTCAAGTGCTGAGACTTGTGCGAAGCACTATGATTTTTGTTTACAAATTTAACCTTCTTCTTCTTCACAGGGTTATTGGTCAGCTTCATAAAGGCAGGACTGTTTAAGGATATGTACATTTTTGGAGATGCAAGTAGGGTTTGGCAAAGGGGCAGCTGCCCTGGGTGCAAGCTGTTTAATGGGGGGGGGGTGTAATCTTCAGGTGCTAATGGTGTGTGAGTTTACTACTTGCACTGATTTACAAAGTAGTGATGATATTGCTGCTCCATAAATTCAGTGGATATACTGTAAAAAGTGCACTGTTAAAATGCCAGGTTTTTGTGATATAAACAAATGAGACCACAATAAATAATTTCAAAACTTTTCCCACCTTTAATGTGACCTATAACCTATATAATTCAATTGAAAAACAAACAAATCTGTTAGGGGGAAAAATATAAAAAATGCACAATAAGCTGGTTGCATAAGTGTGCACACCCTTAAGCTAATACTTTGTTGAAGCATCTTTTGATTTAATTACAGCATTCAGTCTTCTTGGGTAGGAGTCTATGAGCATGGCACATCTTGACGTGGCAATATTTGCCCACTCTTCCTTGTAAAAGCGCTCCAAATCTGTCAGATTGCAAGGGAATCTCTTGTGCACAGCCCTCTTCAGGTCACCCCACAGATTTTCTATTAGATTTAGGTTTGAGCTCTGGCTGGGCTATTCCAAAATTTTTAATTTCTTCTGGTGAAGCCATTCTTTTGTTGAAGTCGATGTATGCTTGGGGTCATTGTCGTGTTGAAAGGTGAAATTCCTCTCCATCTTCAGCTTTCTAGCAGATGCCTGAAGGTTTTGGGCCAAAAGTGACTGGTATTTGAACTGTTCATAATTCCCTCCACCTTGACTAAAGCCCCAGTTCCAGCAGAAGAAAAGCAACCCCAAAGCATGATTTTGCCGCCACCATGCTTCACAGTGGGGATGGTGTTCTTTTGGTGATGCAAAGTGTTGTTTTTGCATCAAACTTACCTTTTGGAATTGTGGCCAAAATGTTCAACCTTGGTCTCATCAGACCATAACACATTTTTCCACATGCTTTTAGGAGACTTGATGTACTGTTTTGCAAATTTTAGCTGGGCCTGGATGTTTTTCTATGTAAGAAAAGGCTTCTGTTTTGCAACCCTACCCCATAGCCCAGACATATAGAGAATACGGGAGATTGTTGTCACATGTAGTACACAACCAGTACTTGTCAGAAATTCCTGCAGCTCCTTCAGTGTTGCTGTAGGTCTCTTGGCAGCCTCCCTGATCAATTTTTGTCTTGTCTTTTCATCAATTTTGGAGGGACGTTCGGTTCTTTGCAGCGTCACTGCTGTCCCATATTTTCTCCACTTTTTTATAACTGTCTTACTTGTGTTCCATGATATATCCAATGCTGTGGAAATTTTTTTGTACCCTTCTCCTGACTGATATCTTTCAACAATGACATCCCGTTAATGCTTTGTAAGCTCTCTGTGGACCATGGCTTTTGCTGTAGCAGGCAACTGAGTAAATATCAGGAGAATCCTGCTAGGACAGTTGAACTTTATTTGGGGTTAATCAGAGTCCTTTTAATTGATGGCAGGTGGGTACCCAAGAAGACTGAATGCTACAATTAAATAAAAAGGTGCTTCAACAAAGTATTAGTTTAAGGTTGTGCACACTTATGCAACCAGCCTATTGTATGTTTCTTATTTTTTATATTTTTCCCCCTAACAGATTTGTTTTTCAATTGAATTGTACAGGTTATAGGTCACATTAAAGGTGGGAAAAGTTTTGAAGTGATTTATTGTGGTCTCATTATTTTTATAACACAAAAACCTGGCATTTTAACAGGAATGTGTACACTTTTTATATCCACTGTACATGCTATTACTGCATTTGTGGTTACTAATGACATCATCTCACATCAGTGTGAGACAGTAATTATAGCAAGGTGCTTGCTACACTTGTGCAGTTTTAGAAATATCTTGCTACAGCTATAGAAGCACAGAATAGTGTTGTTTTTTTTTTGTCCTCAACTTTGAGTTGAGGTGCTGCCAGTTTGGGGAACTGCTCAAGGTCCCAGATAACCTATCTATGGTTCTGTACTTCATTAAATAATTAAGCTCAGTCTATAGCAAAAAAAGATTTCTTAACAGTAACTCCAGAGAGTCTACTATAAGAAGCTATCCTATTCTGAAATACAAAAAGTGCTCCTCCTCCTAAACCTCTGCTCTCATTTTAAAAAATCAGTACTATAGCTTTTAACACTTGGAGGTTGAGAGGTATACTTTAAGTTGTCATTTCCATGTCCTAGAGACATGGAATAAGAAGGCCATTCCAGTAGGAAAGTAAGTACACCTTTTTCCAAGCACATACCCATATAAGAACATTCTATGTTGCTACTTCAATCAATGGGCTTGTAGGTTCGGCTGCAGATGTTTTCTACCAAAGGAGTGTCAGATGAAACAGAAACCTTTTATATCCAAAGCATTAGCCTCAGACAAACAATTACAGTTCAATAAGCAGAAGCAATTTTTTTTACCTTGTGATTATGTAAGTAAGTAACTGCCGACTGTTTCCTTTGTCTCCTTGAAGGCTGGAGAGTTCATCTTTAATAAACATTAAGCAAAGACAGAAACCAGCAAATGTTTATTAACTCAGTGAAAGAAAGCTTCAAATATATGGCACATTGTGACATGGCTTCACCGGCTAACCTCACCTTGACGATAGGGTACAGGAGCATATGTCCAGGGTATACTTTCCCATGATTGAATCCCCTTTGGAGACATAAGTGCCTACAGGATCACTGGTGTCAAAAAGATGAAGACTGCATTAAGGGCTTACATCACTCAAAGTGTGTGACACACCCTGCTGACATCCACAGCACAACAGTAAGAAAACACAGAGAGAAGGCACACCTGCTGGTGCAGAGTAAGACATCTGGCATGCAGTTGGAAATTTAGTGCAGAAATAAACTTAGGAGGGCTTGAAAGGGAGAGGTAGGTTGAGTCCTCCCCACTTCTGGGGCAGGACTAGCCCAGGTATTAACAACACCCCAGTGGTGGTCAGAATTATTGCTATAAGCTATAACTAGAGAGTATACTAGTGGGTATGTACAGAAATGTGCACGTCTCTGTGATGCCACAGTATGAAACCATTTAAAGAGAAAACTGTTGTCCTGAAATCATGGCGTGGAGCCTTCATCTGTAAACACATTTCTTCCCTGGCAGATGGGAAAAACAGCAGTGGGGGGACTACAAAAAGAACTGAGGGTGGGCATACCTATGATGATTTAAGTCAGAGGGAACTACAGTAGGTAGAAAATAATGACCGATGGCCATGGCAGTGTAATCCAACTTAAAAATAATTACAAAAAAAATTAGAAAACCTGCAGAGAGTTCTTGTTTTAAGCATTTTTTCCTAGTAGCTCCAAGGAGACAAACTGTGGCAAACACAGGAGCTGTGAACATCAAGGCAACCATTACCTTCTGAGTACACTCTGAACAAAACACTCTGCACAGACGTGTCTAAAGATGGATCAGGCCAATGCCAGAAATTATACTAGAGTATATGAAGGTGATTTCTTTAAAGGGCTTCAAAATATACCTGGATGATTATACTAAGGAAAGGAAGCATGGTACATGTATATAGGCATGCAGTATGCAATTGTACAATAGCCTGCATCACCAGGACTGGCTAGTGAGGAAGGAACTATTGACACAGAAAACACAACTGATGCATCAACCATGTAAGGCATCAGTCAGCAAAGAAACATGCATCCTTCCTAGAACATTTTCAGGGTATACTCAGTGTCTTAGCTAAAAGGATGAACAGTTACAAATATCTAGTGAACCATAAGATTAGGGTTGGGAGGGCCATGCCTATAGTAGCACAGTGGTCAGCGTTCTTGGAATGGAAGATCTGGAGTCCAGGACTGGAACAAGGACTCAGTCACCACAAACCCTCCTGGAAAGGTAGAACCAATAGCCCTATTAATTATGCTTCTTTTCCATGGGGTAAAACACAATGACAAGCTAGCATAAAGACTGACTTCTAAGACACACTGGGTCAATTACTGTAGGTCAAGAGGGCAAGGGGAAGCAGAACAGACTCTGTGACCAAACCACAGGACACCACTGCAACATTTGCCAGTGATGGGATGACATACATGGAGTGTCTGGGGTTGCTCATATTACAGCTGTCCAATCACAGGCTCTACAGAGAAAATAAATTATACAACTCGCCACACCCTAAACCACTTCACGGTGCAGGCAAGCAGCTACCAACAGAAAGTGGGGATAACCCAAGGAACAGCAGTAGCAGCAAAATCATGCATCTGTCACATAGAGCCTGTCAGTTCTACTGTGCAATAAAAATAAATACAAGTCTCAGAACAGAGTCCCCATATGTTTATATGCCAAAAGAAGAAAGTCACAAATTCAATGACTCCATCCACGTGTTGCTGCTAAGGTAACCCTTAAGTGATACATTTTTTTTAATTTGCATAGCCACAACATGATATGGTAGCCTCCATAAATGGCACTGAGTACTCTCCACTGGCGAGTTCAGTCTACCGAACCTTAGCCACCTCCAACCACTGTGGAACAGATGACACTTCCTGCAGTGTCAGTGCATCATGAAAGCTGTCATCATTTGACCTAGTTTTACTTCTCATTTTGCTTAGTAACAATGAAAGTGCTGCTGGTTTCTATACTTAGTGCCTTAGCTACTAAACCTAAAAAAATGACTGTCACTCTTCTTTGAAAATTCTCTATAATCATTGTCATTCTAGTAGTAATGATGAGTACTTGTGCTGCTTTACTTCTCTATAAAAAGTCTGGCCACAGAGGTAGAGTCACCCAACCACAGTACATGTTTTAGACAATTGCATCAGGGTGAGTGTCTTACTAATGCCTTATGGAGCACTTGCTTGGAGATAGCTGACATTTACTTAGGTAGCAATTTACATTAGCACCATTTCTGGTCTTGAGTCAGACAAACTGTGTGAAGTACATTAATGTGATACTGACAAACATGTCTGATTTGGTACAATTTTTTATCTGAATTTGTAAAACCGAATGTATCTACTGATTTTTGCATTACCTTAGCTAGCAGGTTCAGAAATTACTACCAGTATTAATGAAGAATCTGCAAACCACCCCCTCTACTTCCTTGTGACTGCAGTTTTTTTTTTAATCTGAACTGTGTAGCAGTGAAACACATCTGCTTTCTTTGTGATACCTCAGTTATTTTTACAGGCTATTTTTCTCCTAAAAATCAGTACAATGCATAAGTGGGACTTGGAACTATGACATATGAGTACTAAGTGTCCAGCTCTGGCTCCTTAAAGTGAACAGTTTGCAGCTTTCATGTAGCAGTCTTGGGATTTTACTGCAATGTGCACTCTACTTCTGTATTTTAACCACCATCAGCACTATGGAAATCAGTAGGACCACATGAGCACTTGCCAGTAAGAAACATGCAAAAGGTGGACATGACTGACAAACTGTATTCTTTAAAACTCACAACAGTACTAATAATTTATGTGTAAGATTCATATAAGATGTCAAATTCATAAAAATGTTTAACAGTAAAAGCATTAATCTTTCTGCAGCAACCATACCTGAGGATGTGGGGTCTTCGGAAAAGTCTGGCAACTCCTCAGGAGGGTCCCCATAGAAGGAATTGAACTTGTGGCTGGATACAGCTGCTAGTACTGCCCCCTACAAGAGATCACATACAAAGCATTAGTGCAGCACATCTGTTGGAGTTACAACATGAACTCTAGCAAATGTTATAAAAGCAGTAATAATTCTGCACTTATAGTTGGTTGATTACTGTCAATATGGTAGTTACCTCCAATTGTCTGCTTAAGATAGGAAACATGATTTGAAATTTAAATATAACAAAAGAAAAGATCTACTTTTCTTGTGAGTTAAATAACAGGAAGTAAATGCAGTTATCAAATGCATTCATTCAAAAAACTACTGTCACATCCAAACAATTATGCAATACTGCTGAGATTTTTTCTTCTTCTCTTTTTAATTCTCTAACCCCTGCTCTTTCTTCTGGAACTGACTTTCATTGCAGAACTGTTGTCTGGTCTTACTACAATAGAGGAGGGCAGTTTCAGGGGCATGAAACATCTGTTTGATACGCTGCATGGTTTTGCCCATCTCCTCAAGCTGTTGTAAATCTTTCTGAGAAGGATGGCCTAAAAGAACTGAGTAGTTTCATTTTCACATCCTCTGAAAAAGACTGTGCTCTTAACCACTTAAAACACCTGCTGAAAGAACCAGACGCACCTGCTTTGAAGCAAGTAGTTCTGGTGACACCCCGCACTTCAATACATGAGAGACCACCTTATCTTGATTGTCTAAGTTTTGTTACATATTATTTCAATGACTCATCACTAACGGGCGGCTTGTGCTACTGGGCTGTTGACCTGCAGCACCTCCACTGTTTTTACTGGTTTTAATCATTTGCTAAAAATGCATTACTTTTTCCTTCTTCTCAGAACTCATGTAGCACTCAGTTTGTATTGTGCAGGGATTCTGTAGTCTACTTAAATAAAAAAAAAAAAAAAAAAAAAAGACTCATCTAGGTAGAACTATGTAGTCAGTATGCACAGCTTTCCCCTCATCCATTACCTTAGTGACATTTTCAAAGAAATCTATCAGGTTCAGTAAGCATGACTTTCCTTTAACAAAGCCAAACTGGGATGGATATAGCACCTGGAGGTCTCCTGTGTCCTTGTTGATAATTTCCACGAGTTTCCAAATAAGGCTAGTCAGACTAACAAATCTGTAGTTTCCAGGACTTGCTGAAGGTCCTCCTCGCATATGAAGAGGGATGACCATCTCAGTCCACCATTCTTGTGGCACAAATCCTGTTTTAAAACTTTAGTTAAATTGTGACTTCAGGGATCCTGACAAGTCATTCTGGGATGTTATCTGGGTCTACTGAGGCTGTGTTTTTGGCTTTAGTGAGTCAGTACATGCTCCCTAGTTACAGTTGGAGGGGTTTTGTCTGACGCTACGTCTAGGGGAATGGTTGGGGGCAAGGGTGTAGCCAGGCATACTTTTTGTACTCCACCGAGTACATTTTTTTTCCTGAGCATCATATCAACATGGCTTTTTTCATGTGAAATTATGTCTACAGCTGTCTAATTATTTTACAAATTGTTAAGTATGTAGGCCACTATCACACCTCGAGGAAACAAAGGAAAGCCCAGAGAATGAATGCCTTTAACAACAGATGTAATATTGCTAATCTAAAAATAATATTTTTAATAGTTTTAGGGGGAACAGCTGAAAATGTTACTTACATTTATTAAGTCTTGGGGGCAGCATTTTTGGGAGATGTGTCCATTAAGTGCCAGGTCTCCAAAAGGGGGGGGGGGGGGTAGCACTAAGAGCTTGTGAGTACAAAATGGAATTTGCTTGCTGCACCCCTGGTTGGAGGTGAGGGGGCGGGGTAAAGTTGGAACTGAATTTGTCCAATAACAAGTTTGATATATCGCCAGGTTAAGAGAATGTGGCACCATTAACCACCAGTTCAGCACATTGCTGTGTGCAGCCCTAGAAGTTTCTGACATAGCTGAAGAAGGCCTGATGGTTATCTTTCACCTGAGAGGCTATCTTAACATTAAAGTTGTCTTTGTATGACCTAATTAGCCCTCTTAGTTGTGTATCTAGTTTACTGAGAGTATTTTTATCTTTATGCGAATTACCGTTCTCGATTTCTGTCATAATTTTTTTTCATTTTGTTGTATATCCTGTTTAATTAGGGATGCTACCAGGGCAGTTGGTTTCTGGAACTAGTTCTGGACTTACTTCTGGTAGATACAGCAGCCTTTAGTGCAGACTCTGACATGGTTGTATAGAGTTTCTGACAGCAATTCTGTATAGGCTGCTGTGCTTTTGAGGTTAGGAGGGGAACTGAATTTTGACACCATCACTTAATAAAAGGTTGTTTACCTTGGAATATTCCTAAGAGTTACTGGTTTTACTGAGGTTACAAATTTGACTTTGTTTTTAAAGTAGACGGCTTTATGGCCAGACCTTAACCTTACCAGGAGGGATGAGACATGGGGAGTACAGCTTTCTACCATATTTGTCAGTATGAAGTTTAGTATGTTGGATCTTCTAGTGAGCAGAGTCACTATCTGGTCAAGGGTGGTTGTATTTATGAAGTCCAGGAATCTCCCCGCCTCTAGATTTCAGGCCATGTAGGACTCCCAGTCTATACAGGGGTAATTAAAGTCTCCCATGAATAAAGTGTTAGGTTAGATGTAAATGTCTCCAGTAGGTCCAAGTATGCATTGTGAGCTTCTTGGAACATGGAGGTTGACCTATAGCTTAGCCAGGATATGGTACCGACTTTGTTTATGGTGAGTTGCACATGGAGGAACTCCAGGGCATCATCTTGTTTGACCACCGTAGAGGTATGCATGTTACGGACTTGCACGGAGAAACCTCCACCTTTAGCCTTTGTCTGCATAGCTACTGGTGTAAAAGTGTGGAAGGCACTGAAACCTTGCACTGCCAGGATACTCTTTGCCACTTTAAACCATGTCTCGTTAACTGCACAGATGTCTATAGTTCTCAAGCGTAAGGAGACCTTGGAGGGAGTGTATTTTTTATTTACTCATTTATTTTTTTATTATTATTCTGCTAGTATTGTTCTCCCTTTAACAATTCTAATCCTCATTCCACAACATTACTTCTTCTGTTACTCCACTCCTCTTTTCATAACTGGTTTTAGGGTCTATAAATAAAATACAGCAGACAGCTGCACAATGGATCTTAGGCTTTTGTGTTCAATATAGTGATAGTAACAAAAACATAAATTACTATGTGTGCCATTTGTTTAAGGATCCCTCCAATCAATAGATAAAAAAAAAAACAGACAGATTAAATAAACAAAGAAGAATGAGGTTGAGAAATGGCCAATAGGAAAATATATTTAATTGATAAGCACTCTTCTTCCTAAATACGGATCATCATCAGATAACTAAAGTGACATTAAAACATTGCTTAAATAAAAACCTCTTTCTGTGTCATAAGGGTCTGTAAAGAAACTGACAACACTGTCATCTGTGTTAGCATGTCTAGCAGGAGATTTGTGTAATTTCTTACATTAACTTGTATGTCAGCATGTTTAACTGTGAAAATGTGAATACATTAAAAATGTTGAGTCTTTCCCTGTTTAAGCAGAATGCTTAAAGAATCTGTCACTGCTTTGTTACATTTCTAACTACACATGTTTGAGAAGGACATTCTTAAGTACAAACTGTGGAGAGTCAGCTGAGCAGTGAGTAATGTCACTGGAATGTTCCTTGTTGCTAGGAGATGATTTAAACAGCGGATTGACAGAAAAATAATATTTTTTACAGCCGACTGTTATATTTTGAAATTAGACAGTTCAGACTGAGAAGCTGTGCAGTTTGTCAAGTACTTAGCAGTCAGTCACCAAAAAACAGAACTCACCAAGAAAACTGTAAGCTTGCCTTGGCCTTGCTATTATATCTTAGAGTACATCAGGGACATTATTTCTTTACTTAGATCTTTTTTTTCTCAAAAATCTCTTTCTTTAACTTTTTATAATACAGAATGTCATATAATAAAACTAGGTTGACAAACAAATGCAAACATCTACCACACAAAAAGAAAACATCAGAACAATAACTATATACAATAGAAGTCACTAAAACAAGTTAGCATTTTTTAATAATTAGTAGAATAAAACAGGATAGTGAAAGGAGCATATCATAATGACAAGTATGATTGACGTATTTAAGCTTTTTGATATAGTTAGATATACTACCTAGAAATTTAAATGTTGAGACAAAGAAAGGAATATGGTATTTCTATTGCAACAAACTCACGTCCAAGTTTGACAAGATGGGTTAGCATATTATCTGGATTTAATTTCGGAGAATTAACTCAAGCAAGTATCCCCAGTATATGTGATAATATTGTTTTTGATTTGCAACTGTATATGCTAATTTGTTAGAAGTAATATACTTAATAGCTAAGCTACAAAAAATATTGCCATGAGATTGAAGATTTGATAGTCCAGTTTTTTTGTGATATAAAATTTAACAAGGGCACAGACTGTGATGAGAATATGTTTTTGAATTTTAGGAAGTTTAGTTGTGGTGATATGCAGAATAACTGTTTTCCATGACAGGGTAGATTTTTCATAACCCATCTTCTCTAATCTAACTCTTAAGAGAACACTATAAGTTATGAACTCTATTACAACCCCAAAAAAACATGTATAATGTCTGCAATTTGATTTGGGCAGTTTGCTGGATATTTGGGATTAAACTTATTTAGATTTGATGGCGTATAATAAGCATTGTTAATCATAACTTGAGTGTACAACAGACGCTTAAAAGGAATAAACTTAATCATATCTACAATGGCCACTCTTTTAGTTTCTTCTGTAATTAGTTGGCTTTTCTCCTGCCAATAATTTGAAAATAAAAGAAAACTCTGAGATTGTATACTCATTATAAGTTTATATGTCCTAGAGACTGTTTTTCCCTTGGTTGCTAAATTTTTAAAAATTAGAATAGCTAGGTTTATGTCTCACTGGTCAATTTTAATTTGTGGTAACTTAGTCTTAATTAGATATATGATCAAACAGAGTGGTAACATATTTCTTATGAAGTTCAAGTTTCTGCCTTAGTTGAGACATATTAGTTTCTTGCCATCTGTATATATCCCATATTGTAAGTTATTAACATGTTAAGTTTATTGGTTGGCTATTAATTAACAGGTTAGGATTTAAATGAAGCGGTTGGATAAAGGGAAGGACATTTAAAGGTTGTATAGATTTAAGTAGATTTTGGATAGTTAGAATCATATGATGAATCAATGGGTGTAAGTTCCTGGTGTAAGAGTCTCTGATTTAAGTTTATGAAAGGGAGAGATTTGGGGTTAAAATTAAGGGAGTTAGTATGATCATACCAGATTTTAATCCATTGGGGTGTCCAACTACTCATGTTAGGACCATAGCTTACTATCTGAATCAGCCTATAAGAAGAGATTATACTATAGTAAAGTTTAAAGTCTGGTAACCCCAGGCCACCCTTATTTTTAGTAAGAGAAAGTTTATCATATTTAATTATTACGGATTTGGGATGCCACAGAAATTTAGATATTGCTTTTTCTATATCCCTAAAGAATTTTTGAGGAATGACTGAGAAAGTAGTATAAAGTTGGAAGAGAATTCTTGGTAATAGATTCATTTCAATTATGCTGACTTTTAATAACAGAAACATATTAATATTCTTCCATCTATTAATATAATTTTCTATGTTAGCCCATGTACATAGTAAATTATTCTTTATGATCTCCTTAAAATTGGAAGTGTAAGTTACGCCCAGGTATTTTACCTGATATTTAATTTTGATCTCGCTATCAGGGAAGTAGAATTCTTTACGAACTAGGAGATTTAATGGAAATACATAAGATTTACTCGAGTTTAATTTATAATTGGATATCGCAGAATACAAATCAACTGAGTTCAGTACTTTTGGAAGGTCAGTATTAGGAAGTTGACAATATAAATTTAAGTCATCAGCAAAGGCCAGATAAGAAATTGCAATGTTTGAAATTCTAGGTATGTGGTGGAAAGTTTTTTGGGATATATATATAGAAGCAAGGGTTATAAATATAAATTAAATAGGGAGAGAGGGGGCAACCTTGCCTTGTGCCATTTGAGATAGGGTTGGTTTTAAGTTTATTTATTTGGATATTAGTGGAGGCTTTCTGATAACGAACCTTAATTATGTTTATAAATTCTTGTGGAATTCCGAACAGGGGCAAAACATTAAATAAGAAGTTTAGATTGACTCTGTCAAATGCATCTTTGTCAAGAAGTCTTATAATGGTATTTAATAGAAAAATGCTGTCCCATGTTTGCCTATTCTGCATAAAAACCCATTTGTTCTTGGGAAATGATGAAAGGGAATATAATCTTCAATCTATTAGAAACTACATGGGCTAGTATCTTAAGGTCAGTATTGATAAGGGCTATTGGTCTATAACTGGGTGGGTCTGATGGGTCGGAATCTGGTTTAAGAATTAGTATGGCTTTTCAGTTGTTAAGATATCTATCCATTATGTGAAACTTAATTATATAACTGAATACTTTTAATAAAATTTTAGAAACAAGTTCTGACAATTTTTTATAGAATTCCGCCATGTATCCATCGGGTCCAGAAGATTTACCCAATTTAAGTTTGTTTATTGCCATTTTAACTTCTTCTAACTGTAGGGGTGATTTTAAAAGGTTTTTTTTTTTTGGTGGTCAGTAATCTGTGGGAATTTTAAATTATGTATAAAGTCTGTAGAGGGAGAGTTAGGTAGATTATCATTTTTAATATTAAAACAAAATACTGTACTGCAGCAGGAAGCACAGCACATAAAATATCCACCAACACTCGTAGCTGTTCGATATATCTTTAATAAAATACCTGCAAGTTGGTAAGCGCTTTCACCAAGTACACATTGGCTTCATCAGACCATAATAATATTAAAACACACAACCACATGCTTTATAAAGTTATATGATCCATTAAAACAGTTCAAATTCACCAGTAGCATGCTCTACTTCTTCCTTCATTTACATATATTAATTACTTTCAATTATTCTTTGTTAGCTTCACTTCTTAAAGGAAAATGGCATCATTTCAATACATGTGTTGCATCAAACCAAATTGACTGGCCATCCTATCTTGGCAATCTAGTTTTATCAAGTATAGATTTTATTGAAACTGTACTATTTAGACCTAATCC
Organism: Protopterus annectens; assembly: GCF_019279795.1. Lineage (NCBI taxonomy): Eukaryota > Metazoa > Chordata > Ceratodontiformes > Protopteridae > Protopterus > Protopterus annectens. Next base: position 369,992,733 of record NC_056735.1, read on the forward strand.
TTTATTGGCTCTCAGCCAAAGGATCCATTTAAGTTCAGCTTTACTAGTTCTATTTTCAATGTTGCCCATCCTAGCTCCTACCTGCACTATCTGTATAACCTTAAACTTAAACTGATGTACTTGTTCACTATCTACAGCATATCTAGCAAGTGCATTCATGCTATTACCTACCCTAATGCTGTATAAATGTTCCCTTACAAGTTCTTGTAGTGTTCGATCAGTCTTTCCAACATAAAACGTTTTACAGCATTCACAGTGTGCCAAATACACTAAATGCTTGGTTATACTTGTTGCCCTTACATTAAATGTAAACTTTCTATTAGAGTCTGGGTGTATAAAGATGTTGTCATTATCTACAAAAGCACAAAAATTGCAAGAACCAAAAGGATATGTCCTATATTGTTGAATATTTGGTTGCCTGCCTTTATCTGGGTAGCATAACATCATTTTTAATGATGTACAGTTTCTATATCCAAATATAGGACTTTCCCCCACCACCTTGCTAATCTTATCATCCATTCTCAACAAGTGCCAATTATTCTGAAACACTTATTTAACCAGGTTTACATTGCTAGTATATGCCATTGACACTTTCTATTCTACCTTTAGAATGATATTGCTTCACATTCCTTCCTGTAGCTACAGCTAGGTCTTGAGAAGGGTCCATTAAGTCAAAGGTATTTAGTTGTTCAAGGGCTATGATAACACACTGTGATTGCTTAGTCTCTTTATTTGACCTATGCCTATATGGATTGAATAAAGCGTTACAGTCCCCTCCAATAATGTACAAATGATTTGGATAATTAATCTAGCAAGTGTTTTTGAAGGAGTTTGGGCCCACTCAAAATATTGGTATAATCGGTCTCATTTCTGCAAATTAGATATTTTTTAGGTAAATATTATGTAATTGCTTTTGCAAATTGGTCAATGTATCTGCTAAATCCTTTGCGTATTTGTTCTGGAGTTTCAAGTCTATATCCTTGATTTGGGTCTCAAGATTAGTTTTAATATTATTGTTTTTTCTTGTACCATGTGGATTTTTGGATAATAAGACCTCTGATGACCGATTTAGCAGCAGGCCATTGCATGTCATAAGGAATTTGAGTAGATATAATATCAACATCCAGTTGGGCTAGTAAACTATTTATTTCCTGTGTTACCTCTTGTATTTGAATGATATTAGGATTTAAGGTCCAATTATTGAAATAACAGGGTCTTTGGTTAGTGGTTAATAAGTTAATGGAAATACTCATTTTTGAATGATCCGATATGGATCTGGGGGAGACTCCATAATTTATTCTATAAGAAAAGAAGGACTAGGAGATGAAACTTGGTCAAGAATCGACACATTTTTAATGTGTGGCTGAAAAAAAAAGTAAATCTAGGAATTGAGTTATTGTGTTGAAAATTCGTATAAGGGTCCATTAAGTCAAAGGTATTTTGTAGTTCTTCAAGGGCTATGATAACACATTGCGATTGCTTAGTCTCTTTATTTGACCAATTCCTATCTGGGTTGAGTAAACCGTTACAGTCCCCTCCAATAATGTATAAATGATTTGGATAATTAATTAGAATGTTAAAAATGTCATAAAGCAATGCTGACTTGAGCAAGGGCTGTAAATATTAAGAAAAAGTAAGAGTATGATAATTACTAGTGAACAAAACCCACCTTCCATTAGGATCACTTTTACTGGAAGTGATCTCTCCTTGGAAAGATTGATTTATTATAATGGCTACCTCCCTAGATGATGAGTTGTGGCCTGCTGCAATTATTTGTTTAACCCATTTCTTTTTCCTTTCAATATCCCATTGTTGGTTAGTTAAATGAGTTTCTTGTAGAAAGGTTACATTAGATTTATTTTGAAATGTGAGATGCATGATTAGTTTTCTTTTTTTTTTTTGTCCAACAGCCCCTTAACATTCCATGAGTCTACTGAAATCATTAACATATTCTGAATTTACTTTTATAAATGTTATTAAGTGAAAATAGAAAAAATATAGGTGTATACTAAAGGCTGTTATGTTAGGAAATACTTTAAATGAGGTGACTTCTAAACTCCCACATCTTATGTAGGTGCCTAACCACCCATCCCTCTTTAATAATGTGGAAACATTTACTGGTAACAAGAAATAGTTAGAATTTGAGTTAGAATGAAGCTTATAAAAAGCAGAGGGATGACACAATCACCTAAAATGATCCAAAGTAAACAAACATCAACTACAAACTGTGCAAAACTGCTCCATTTGGTTATTAGCATTTTCAAGGAGGTCAAAATCTAACCTCAAATTCTGATAGAATAAGTACCTACTTAATTATCATGTATAAACTAGACAAGCAAAAGTATAGGGATACTTGGTAAAGACAACTAAGTATTTCAAATCTTGATCGTGATAAAACTATCCTAAAATGATCAAGTAAGAGTTTATATCATTCTGACCGAAAAGAAAAAATATATTGTTACATTCACAGAGCTTCAGCACGCAAAGCAAAACAATCATCATATTATTAAAGATATAATTTAAACCGTTAAAGAACATGGTTTTAACTGACTTATAAATATGTGTGATACCAAAAAAGGCAGAATTCAACTTGTTCGGAGTAGTTGACTCACCAAGGGTATTTATAAGCAGGTCCATTTTCAAATATAATTACTCGAGCATAGGCCAAGCTGAAAACTCTATAATAATATGTGAACAGTTAACTACAAGAGTTACATAAAGCGGTATATATAACACAGTCAATATTTATAGAAGTGATAAGGGAAATTTCTGCTACAGTTAAATTACAACAATAACTCTATCATAAAACCTTTTAAAACATTAGATGTCATAATCAGTCTGTCGTGCTTTTTGAATCCAATGATCCATTCAGCTATATTTGAAGTAAGATACTTTGTCCAGCTTTAGGCTATAGAAAATTGTTTCACTGTTTAAGGTCATAGATTAACAATCAAATACTAACACTCTAAATTTTATAGTCAACTAACATTAGGATTTCTATTAATAAAAGCAGAAACGTGCAGATATTGCAATATGTGCAGTAAAACAAGAATCAGTAAGTATTAAACACCATAATCAATTCTGTAATCTTGGCAGCCATAACTTACAGGCAATATATTTGCATATCATTAAATTCTAAGTAGCCGTTGACCAGGTACCTATAAAAAACAACAGCTAGGGAAAAAAAAAGGGGGGGGGGTGTCATACCATTCATTATATTTAATAAAGCTCGGGTTATGCAAGAAAGTTTGTTCATCTAGATACAAGTCCTAGCTCTTATGTGAACTGGTACATTCCATCCCTGAATACAAAGAGGTGAAGGGATCTTAATCTACTACTTATGAAAAACTTGAGTCATATGAAGAGCCAGTTACAAGTATGTCAGTATGATTCTGTGACAGTGTTACTTGTAAATATAATTGCATATACACTTTTATATATATATATATATATATATATATATATATAGATAGATAGATAGATAGATATAGATATCTGGCAACTCTATAACTTATTAAAATTACTACATGAAAGTGCATGAACCAAAATGCTGTTTCCTGCATTTAAATACATTCAAAGATGTAACTCCCTTTCAAAACATATTATTCTACTTTAGTTGTGGAATTGCTTGTTTTATTACCGATCTATAAAAAAATGCGTGATCTGCTTATAGTGATAACTTGTAAGGTGTATTTTGATACAACACTATGCTTCCAAAATTAAGAAACCATCTACAAGTTTTGTATACAACTGAAAATATGTCCCCAAAAGTTCTTTTACGTCATAAATCTTGAGAATTACAGGAGCACCCTTAGATAACATTAAAATAAGACAGCACCTTAGCTCACTTTGTTTAGTAGAAGTGCTTACACATTGTAATATGAAAGGAAGTGGAGAGACATAACCCAGCTGAAATGCAGACCTAATGGCTGCTAGTTAATTGCCTTTGAATTCTCGGGTTAAGTATACGATAAGTAGCTTCAACTTCAACACCTTTTTCTGGTACTATTTGGTGATTTATTAATTAAATCACAACGAGAAGCAACTGAGTTAACAGAAGATAGCATACAATAGTTTCAAGTTGTAAAATACAGGACTACGGCATTTGTGACCTGCTTCAGGCATTTAACAGCTTCCAGAAATGCAGAGGGGCAGGAAGAGAGTCCAGTATGACATCACTTTAGTTCAAAGGTAAGATAAGAAGCATTTCCTCTTGAACTCAATGGGTTTTCTGGGAAATGGAACCCCAAGATCCCAACAAACCTCGTGGCCTGTAAAAAACATCAGAATAAATGATTTTAGCAAAATTGGCAGGCCATTAAAATGACAAAACTCCTTGATGGACTTAACACTAGATCAACAGCAACCAGGGTGAATTGTTTCAAGCTGGATTAATATTAAACAAATGCAGAAAGGTAGATTTAACATCCTCAGGGGTTTCAACAGATATTTTAACATCCTTGTGATAAAACATAAATGTAGCAGGATATTTCATTTGGAAACAAATCTTGTTTTCTATCAGGTATGCACAAAATTTACTGAGTTTTTGGCGTTTTTGTTTGATTTCAAGGAAGGTCTTGCAATATAGTAACTGTGTGTCCTCTCCATGTGAAGTTCTTTTTAGCTTTGAATGCCGCAAGTATGAGTTGAACATGTGCTGAATTTAATAAGTCTTACATAAATTTGCCTTGGGGCTTGCGTTGTTTGAGAATGTCTGACAGATCTATGAGGTCTTTCTATTATTATTTCATTGAGGAGGTCTTTGTTACTAAGCAAGGTGTTTAAGACTTCTTTGATTATTGAATTAAGCTGGGCACTTTCAAAGGTTTCAGGAATTCTTCTCAGGATGAAGTTGTTGCGCCGGCGTCTGCCTTCAAGATCCAATATTTTTTGTTGCAAATCTTTAATAGTGTTGTCACTGGCCTGTAAGTTTTGTTTAAGTTCATTTATTTTGATTTCATTGTCCATGGATTTAGCTTCACTCTGTTCAAATTTGAGCATGACTTGGATTAGATTACAGCCAAATGATGCTAACTTATGTGAAAACCTTGTATTTCAGTTTGTAGAGATTGTAATGCAATTTTAAGGTCATCAATTGTTAGAGACTGTTCCTGTTTTGATCTGAGGGTTAATCTTGTTGTGGCTTACTAGTTTTCTGTCTTTTGGAAGAAGTGTCTTTTTTAGGAGTAGTTATCAGAGACAATTTAGTTTTAGTAGTTAAAGTTTCTATTTGGTCGGAGTGACTGTTCATTTCAGAACAAGAAGTAAATACTTGCAGCAAGAAAAAGTCATTCTATTTGATAATTCCAAGTCACACAGACATTCTCCTTTGTTGTTATCTTGTTTAGGCTTCTGTGTCTGGAAATGTCCTCACCATGCGGTTCAGAGTTCAGCATCCAGTAAGTAATATTTTAATTCACAGATGAATTTTCTGGTAGAGATATTGTTACCAAATGTTTATATTTGTATTCTTCTCTCAATCCTTAGAGGTTTAGAATATTTTCTCTGAAGGATGCACCGGCAGAAGGTCACATAGTGTTTTAAAAATTGAGGAGCTGCACAGCTAGTGTGCTTACAGGATGTCCACCATTTTGGAATCCCCACCTTTACTTAGATCTTGAATAATGGACTACTATCCTGCAGTTTGATTTACATTTTATGGCGATTGAATTCTAATGTTTATTGAGAGTTATTGATTTTCACACTTGTAATCATTTTTTTACTTATTATTAAATGTTTTTTTTTCATTATTTTACACTGTGGCTTAAAAACACCATTTTTCTTTAGAGATTAGAGAGTTCTTTTACCTGTTTGACACACCCCAGGTCACCCCAAGCCCTGGCGGTTCTGATCATAGCTATCATTTATTTTAATAATTAATTTTCATAATTGGACGCCCCTTTTGAATGGTATGAAGACCCTCTAACTGGTGGCAGTGTTTCTGTATTTATTTTGGGAGAGAGAGACAGCTGGAAATCTGTGTCACACTTTCTCAGAAGTGTTTGGAAGTGTGAGATTTTGAGTGTGAGTGAATCAAAGGTCTTAAACTGGGACAATTGGCTCTGAAGTGTGTAATAAAAAAATACATTTGAGTGGACAAAGGTATATTGTCCAGTCCAAAAAAAATAGAGCATGTTCCTTTTCTGCTCTTAGTGGAAAACTGTGAAAAATGACTTCTGTTTAGTGACAGTCTCACATTGGAGTCAGCAGTGAGGATTAAAGCTCCTTAGTTACTAGCCCAGGATAGTAAGGGATGTCATTTAATTGCTGGCAGTCTGGTAAGATATAGCTGGGCATCACAGGGTCATCATGTTAAGGAAGCTGATATGCCTAAGGACTATGTGAACAACCTTGGTAATGGTCTTGAAGTTGAGCAGCAGGATTTTCAGGTGGAGGAGCAACAGTTGAGATCATTGAGACTATGAGAGAGGAGGCTTGCATCAGTCCAAGACTGTCTGCAGACCAGCAATTATCAACCACAGACAATTCTATCAAAACAGATCTTGGTGAGGGAGAGGCAGGGGATGTGGTCAAGTTTGTTGACCGTGACCCTGCACAAAACCGGTACTGTTCTAACAGAGTATTACAATTTTAAATGTATTATTGCAGTGACTTATCCATTACTGACTGCTATGACAGTTTATTTTTGAAGGGCATTTAATTATGTCCCTGCCAAGAAATTTAATGCTGTTGACACTCTCTTAGAGCTTAAATGCTTTTCCAGAAAGCTTAATTTGAGACTGCTGCTCGACAAGGAGAATGACATCAACAGTGGTGAAAGGTTTTTGAGGAAAAGTACTTTTAATCTAACACCTGCCATAGCAAAAAAATGTATGAGACTGATATTAGATATATTAAGTTAAAAGTGTGATAATTTTTTCCACCTTAAATATTGACAAAAAAGTTACTTGATTTAAGCAACAATAGAACTGTTCCTGTTAGGAAGCCTGATAAGGGCAGGGGGTGGTAATTTTGGATAATTTGCTGTATAGTGGCAAGATGTTAGATTATTTGCATGTTGACTGTTTTTTCACACCTGTTTCTAAAAATGAAGTTAATATTGCCTACAGGAGGTTGGACTTAACACTGGAGAACATGTTTCGGAACTACGCTTTCACATTTAAGTTGATGGATACCTTACAGTTAAGAGTCTTTCAATTCAATAACATCTGGTATTCCAAAAGTGCATAAGTCGATTATGGACACCCCCTTGCAGCCAGCTGTAGCTGCTGGAGATTCTATGATCAAATCACTCGCTAAATTTATTGATGGTTTATATCAAAGTATTTTTACTGATAAAGTGCATGCATTAATAGATTAATGGTATTTGTTAAATTTAAGTGAGAGCAAGTTTGATAAATGATACAGTATTTTTAAGTATACATGTGAGGGATCTATTTTTGGTAATCTCCCATGAGCTTGGTATAGAATAGTATGAGTTGGATCTACACTCTAGTGATGAAATTAAGATCATTACAACTTTTATGGGACTGGTCCTCCAAAATTACTTTGTTTACTTTGAGGATGAATATTCTAGGCACACAACAGGAGTGACAATAGGTACTGCATCAGCACAAGTTTTTGCTAATATAATATTATGGTGGTGGGGAAAGCATTTTGTATTCCCCTTGAGATATAATGCATTTACATAAAAATATTTTTAGTTCTTGAATGATATCCTAATTTTGTGGAAGGGTGACCTGGGGGACATTGACAGTTTTATGTAATATATAAACAGCACCTCTACTTATGATGTGGATGCTGAGAGTGGTAACTATTTGGATGTTACTATTTATAACAACATTGAAGGTAGATTTGAATCCAAGATTTTTAGGAAGCCAGCATATTCCAATAGTTACCTTTATTGCACGAGTCAGCATCCAAAAATAATTTAATTAAGGGGCAAATGATGCAGCTGCCCCATTTAGTCTCTGATGACTTTGTTTTCTGGGAATGAATTGGAGACTCTCATGGGAATGTTCCTAGATAGGAAGCATCTCTTTTATTCATAAATTCTGTAGCAGATTATGTTCAAGATAACAGAGACAAACTTTATCATCTGGTTTTGTGTTTTCCTGAAGGTAACCTGTTCTGCTCATAGTATGACAGAAGACAGGAATTTGTCTATGGTTATGTTATATAGATAAGGGTAGCACTCAGATCAAGTACATCTTGTAGAGAAAAAAATCGCAAACATTTTTTTAATGTTTTTGATTTGAATGCAAAGTTGGGAGCTGCTCCTCGATTCGCATATAAAAAGGGCAACAATTTGAAATTTATTTTTGAAAGTACAATAAAAGGAAGTTTTATGGGGGAATAATCATAAAAAGTGTATGAGGAAATGTGGGGTATGTAAGCAGTGCAGGTAGATTAATGATAATGCCAATACTGTAACAGGAAATTTTCCAAGGATTTTAACTACTAATGGTAGGCATGATTGCAATACTAAAGGGATATGTATGTTGTAATCTGTATATGGTGCCTGGCTTTTTACGTGGGGAAACACCTTTATATAAACACACACTGAAATGTGTAAATTAAAAAAATATATAAATTTTTTACATTTTATATAAGGTTGCACCTAATGAATGAGGTGCAGATTTTTCCTCATACCTTGAGTTTAGGGAAGTCAGTTGACATCTTCTATTAAATGCCTCCCAAAACTCAGGTATTAATGATAGAATATCTATAACTAGTGCATTGGTATTAAGGGCTGATAAACTGAAAAACTTTTTTTCATTTTTGAGTGTATATATATATATATATATATATATATATATATATATATATATATGTGTGTGTGTGTGTGTGTGTGTGTGTGTATATATATATATATATGTATATATATATATATATATATATATATATATACACACACACACACACACACACACACAGTCATACTTATTTAAAAAAATAATATACAAGTATTACATATATACTTTTTTTGTATATTTAATGTGGTTAGGCATTACTGGTTTAGGCAGTTGTATTCGTACATATTATTATTAACTGATGAAGATTTTAAGTGTTTTTACTATTGAAGGGGTGTTGACTTTAATCATTTAAATAGTTAATTAAATAAATAATTAAATGATTAAATAATTTGTGTTTTACCCAGAGTAACTTGATTGACAATGGTATGCATTTAGGGGATGTTTTAATGTTGCTGTAGTTATCTGATAATGTTCTGTGATACTTAGGAATGAAAGCACTTATTAATTAAAATATTTTCCTGTTGTCTACTCCTTTTTTTCCCAAAAACATTTTTATTTTGTTTTCATTATAAACGTACACAAATGTACATATAATAAATACAATAAAAGAGCAAAACTATTTACAATATTTACATTCATCCATAATAAACAATCATTTTATCCATGAGAAGTTATCAGTATTTGTTCAAAAGGTTTTCCAATTTTTGCCATGCTATTTTTTTTATGAGTATTGTTATGAGTTCTATAACAAATGGTTTGCAGTTCTTTTTTACAAACAACTTTTGCTAAATTAATAAATTCTTTAAACATCAAGTCTTGTTTACTTTTCCAGTTCAAAATAACTTTTCTGGCAATTGCAAGAATTGACCAGAGTAACTGAATGTGAGATTTAGGTATTACTTTAAGCATTGGTACATTGAATAGGATTAGTGAATTAGAAATACGACAGTTATCAGACCATAAAGCCTTTACAAAATATCTGAAGTCTTTCCAGTATTGAACAACATTTCTACATTCAATGACCATGTGGAACCCAGTTGGCCTCTAGTAATTAATCACATTTCCAACATTTACTTTCACTGTTTTTGAGTATAAGATTTATTTTACATGGGGTATAGAAACTCCTATTCATAAATTTCCATGTATACAATCTCCAATATAATGAAGAAGAGGTACAATACGTAGATTTCAATAACAGTTGTTTTGATTCATCAGATATTTGCTCTCCATTAATCTTTACATAGTAATTCCAAAAATCTGAGTCAAACTTTAGAGCATCTTCTTTTAGTAACTTATAGATAAGTGAGATACTTAATTTTTCATCATCTGTTTTTTCAAGACACCTAATAAAAAGCTGGATCAAACTAGGTATAGATTCAGTCTCTAGGTTGACTGATACTCTCATTTTGTTTTCTATAAACTGCTGTAATGAGTGTATAAACAACCAACTGTCTTGACTATTACCAAAACTACATAGAAGAGAGTTTAGTGGTTTAATACTCTTAGTTTCAATAAACTGATGCCAGAATATCAAGTTATTTTCCTTTAAGTTTTGCATCGCATTGATGTTGAAAGAATCTTGGGAATCAGGGGAGTATGCTATAGGGAATATAAGAAATAGGAATTGTTTAATGCTGCAATTACAATAAATTATATATTTAAAGTTATTAAATATTTGATTAATGCCATAAGAAAAATGATCAAATGCCTTATTAAATAAACAAAATTCATGTAAAAGCCAAGGAGCTCTACTTATTCTGTATTGTTCCTTAAATTGATTTTCTATAGTTCTGTCATCAGTTATAAGAATCACATATATTATTTTCCAGTCACATGTATAGGTAGGTGAGATCCAATGTAATATTACATTAATTATAACTGATTTGGAATAAAGATCTAAGCTAGGGAATGCTATCCCATTACTGTTCCAAGCTCTAATGTGCCATTTATATGCAATCCTAGGTTTTAAGGGGAAACATAATTTAAGTAGCATGGAATCTAATATTTTAAATAAGTTTTTGGGAGGGGGTAGTATCAACGACTGCATATAAAATAAAATTTTAGGTAAAATTATCATTTTAATTAAAGAGAGCCTATCCTCCATTGTGAAGAACAATTTATTCCATCTTTTGATTAGTTCACTAATGGTGGCTATTAAAGTATTGTAGTTTACTTTGACAGACTCTTTCCATCTACTCTTTATAGTGACACCCACATATTCTAATACATCATTCTCCCAATTAAACAGGCTACTCTCTCTCAGGTTTTTGTTGATCTTTATGTTAATTAGTAATGTTTTGGATTTATTACAATTAAATTTAAGCCCTGAAATTCTTTCAAACTTGCTTAAGGTATTTATAACAGTATGCAAAGAACCATCAATATCACCCAACGTTAACAACATATCATCAGCAAATAACTGTATCTTAGGACAATAGTCCTTATTAACTTGAAAGCCTTTTATATTTTGCTTGTTCCTGATATATGTAGCAAAAGGTTCCATTGAAAGAGCAAGCAATAATGGTGACAAAGGACAACTCTGTCTAGTTCCCTTGAGGATTTCTAGTGGTAAGGATAGACATGATCAGATTTTCACATAAGCTTGTGCCCCACTATAAATTTTCATTAATAAGTTGACAAAATCTGAGGAGAATTCAAAACCGATTGAACTCTTTGTAGATAAGACAAACTAACAGAATCAAAATCCTTTTCTATGTCTAGGCTGATAATGGTTAGTTTTTTTGCATTTGCATGATATGTCTATTAATGATAGCAGTTTAATAATGTTATCTTGCACTTTTCTATGAAGAATGAAACCTGTCTGATCATTATATGTTAGATTAGGTAATATTTTCTTTATCCTATTAGCTAATATTGTCATGAAAATGTTATGAGTGTCTAGTAACGAAATTGGCCTGTATGAGTCACAAGATTTGGGGTCCTTACCTTGTTTTAAAATAGGGGAGATAACTGAATTGCTAATCATAGTAAAGGCACTCATCGTTTTCTTCATTATATATTCAGGAAAAATCTTATATAGTCCAGGAATTATTCCATCTAATCCTGGAGCTTTATTATCTTTTAAATTTTTTATTTGCTCTTTCACTTCTGTTAGTGTTATTTGTTTATTTAATATGTTACTTTGTTGCAATGACACCTCAGTAGTTATATTTTCTTGAATAAAAGTATTTATTACATTATCTGTCTCCAAAAGTGGTGTATTATTCATATCTTTATAGTAGTTTTTGAACACTTATGCCCATTAAGTTAGATGTACTCTTAACTGAACCATCACTTTTGTATTTAATCTCATTAATAAGCTTTTGATTGTTTATTTTTTTTTGGAGTTTACCACTTTTTATGTAGATATTTAGGATTTACAGCATAAGACTGTAATTTCAATTTTCCAGGTTTATGGCTACCTTGTGATTCAGAACTTCTAAGTATTTTGATTTAACTTAGTAATTTCGTTATGTGCTACTTTATTTAGTTTTGCGTCCATTTTTATTTTGTCTACTTTTTTTGTAAGTCTAAAAGTTCTTTGTCCCACTATCTCCTTTTTTTAAGGTAGCAAGATTTTATTCTACCATATATATAAACTTTAAAGGTGTCCCATAGTATAGTATCAGTCACTTCACCATTATCATTTGTTTCCATCATGTCTATTTCTTTCATTATCCATTCCCTAAAGTCTTTTAACTTAGTTATGTAAGAAGGAATTCTCTGTAGAAATCTTAAATCATCTGTATGCATAGTTAATGTAAAGTTTATAGCATTATGGTCTGAAAGTGGACAAGTCATTATAGATATGTCACTTATTTTTGAGTACACATTATTTGATACAAAGACCTTATCAATGTTTGTTTGTGTACCAAGCTGATATGAATAGTGAGTACAGAATAATGAATAATGCTCTTTTAGACCATGTATATCTTTAAGGTTCATCTGGTTTGTAAAGTCATTTAACTTCTTGGCTTGAGATAATAGGCAGTTAAAAATCACCTGTTGCTATAATTTCCCCTTTTACATTTAAAGTAATCAGGTCCAGATATTTGTCAACTTATTTAGTACTTAGTCCTGGTACCCAGTATGTATTAATCAAAGTATAATACTTCCTATTGATTTCCAAAATAACCATGCTTAGCATCCCATCTTTATCTGAAACTGTGTCTATAATTCTTGGCATAGTACAAGTATTTTTCCAGAGAATAACAGTGTCCCTTCTCTTACTCTTAAAACATGAATCAGTCAGAATAGTATAGTCATTAAATGAGCATTTTTGTAGCTCTTTTTTAATAGATGGGTTTCCTGTAAAAAGATGATCTGGGCTTTATGCATTTTGATATATTTAAGCAAACCAGCTCTTTTGACATTATTGTTCAAACCATTAATATTCAATGATAAACATTTATAAGCCATTGACTATAATGTGTATGTTGTTACTTACTAAAAGACCTTTCTTCCATGATGACTTGAAATCTACTGAAAACTTACTTATCATGGAAGTATAACGTGTATTAAGCACTCCTTTCAAAAATCCCAAACTATTTACAAACACATACATGAAACAAAGTTTCTGGTTTAGTTAAAAACCTAACTAAACCACCCATCCATGACCTCTACAGTACCAAACGACACAAATTATCTATCTCTGCTTAGAATATAGTATAAAAACAAAAAAAAAAGAAAGGCATTATGAAAGCAACTAAAGAAATCTGAGTCCATGAAATATACATTAAAATGAGTGTGTCCAATATAACTGAAAAAATATGAATAGGTCACATATCACCTCTGATAAGTGGATATGTCAGAAATACACATCGGATCAAAATATGTATAAACATTAGAAGCTGAAGGTTAAAAAGATTTTCAAGATTTCCAAGACTTTTTTGTCTAACATTTTTCATGTAAGGATCTGGTGAATGAATGAATATATATATATATATATATATATATATATATATATATATATATATATATATATATATAAAACACTTATTACAAAAAAGCCTCACAACCCTCTGTTTAGTTGCTAAAGGTTTAGTTATGTAACATAAGTCCGATGTTAATATGTATAATGAGTTTTCTAATGCAGCTTAGTTCATTTGATGCCATTTAGTTACTAAAAGTGTCAATGAATCAGCAGAATGTATGCATCTATAAAAGAACATATGTATTTTCAAAGGAGTTAAACACTTTTATCAGAACTAATTATTTACCATTAAAAGTATCTAAGTGAAGGATAACAGAATTTCAAGAGAAAAGAATTCTAAATACAGCCATTTAACAATTTCAAAAGATCAAGTGATGTCATCACTGTTGTTTCCTCAAGCTGCAGCTTCATAAACTTGTTAAAAAGTATCTAAATGGGCTCATGCACAGCAGAGGTCGTCTCTAGGGAGGAAAAAAGCATTTTCGGTGAGAAATCAAATCTTGAAGCTTTTAGAGCTTACAGAAAGCAAAAAACACTCAAGCTACCTTGTCAGTGCATGTCATGAATCTCCACAATGAGAACAGTCACACAGACCACCAGTTTCCTCACAAAACATCATCATGAAAAAATAACCCTTTCATATGAAAACAGCCATTTAGAAGTAACAACAGCTGCCTCAAATCAGAAATCATTTTTTAACATTTCAATCATTTACCCACCAGTTAACCAGACCAGCGAAAAAAAAAGAAACTTTATATATATATATATAGATATATATATAGATATATATATAGATATAGGTTCATAGGTTAGTACTAGGTTAGCTGCCCTTGCGAGCCATTGTAAACCTAGCTAGTTATCCCTTGTGAGGCTCAAACCCTGTACCTTGTGTTTGTAAGAAACACCTTAATCATTAGGCCACCCTCCCAAGACATAGTTTATCAAAAGTCGATGCCACTCCCAATCCCAAGTTCACAGCAACCTATGAGGAATTGTTCACAGAGACCCTGTACAACCATGTAAAATGGCTGTATAGAGACTGCTGCACCTACTAGAAGTAAGCACAAAACAAACTCTAAGAACAAACCACACCGGTGGAATCATAATCTCAATAAGGTACATAACAAAAGAAAAAAAGTCATGGCTAAAATCAGGCATAGTGTCAGAAGAGACTCCCTCACTGCTATTAAACTGTATGTCTTTTGTAAACCCATTTGTCTGAAACTAGCTTTTGCCACAGGACTACTGAACAGCTATTTAAACATGTTGGACTGACTTTGGTTTTGGGAGGTCTGACACTTCTTTTGATATATATATATATATAAATTTATATTTAGGCATCTATAAAACACCATTAATGTACTGTATTAATGTTTAAATGTGCCTAAACAAAGAGTCTAAAACATCTAGTTAGAAACACTGATCAGAAACATATTGTTACCCCCACCACTGACCCACTAGAAAAAATGCACTTTGGTATTAAGTCAACTTATACTATTACTGAAGAATTAGAAGGCATATATAATTTGTAGTTATTTAAAAGGGAAAATTATGTAAAGTACTTATAGTGGGGAAAAGACAGAAAAGGGAACATTAGTAACAAAAAGGGATAGGTAGAAAGGAGAGAGAGACAGAGAATGTTATTTAAATACTTACTACTATATGTAATAAAAATTAAATATAGAAAGGAAAAGAGAAAGTTAATCATAAAGATTATTCACATTACCTTACAGTATAGAGATTTTCCAGAATCAAATATATGATTCATAAAACAAAGTATTTAAAATTAGAAGGAATTTATTCATTTGTCCTTTAGTTTCTTAGTTTTGTTTGCTCCTTCCTTTACAGACTATCCATTTTTTGTTGCCTGTCTCTTCAAACTCTGGGATGACCATTCCTTTTCTTCTATGTCTGACAGCATTTTCTTTTTTTGGATAAATTCTACTGCTTCTTGTAGGGAATCAAAGATTTTCACTCCTTCTGACAAGGTGATTTTTATTCTTGCATGAAAAAGAATTTGAGCTTTAAAATTGGCTTTTTTCAAGGACTTAATTAGAAGAACACGCTCCTTTCTTCTGGATATGACTATAGAGGTGTAGTCATTGCCAAAATGAATAACTTTTTCACCCATCTTAATAGGGGGAATTAGTCCAAGCTGATTTTAGCACCAAGTCCTTGCCTTGTGAGGAAAGAAATCTAACTATTATAGACCTGGGGTTAGATGAACTCAGAGATGAAGCTGGATTTTCCAGGGACTGATGAGCTCTCTCAATTCCAAAAGAGTGGGTTTCAGGCATGTTTAGTGCTGATGAAAACCACTTATTGAGGAACTGAATCATGTTAGCACCCCCTTCTTTGTCAGGAATTCCATATATTCTTACGTTATTCCTCCTTGATCTACTTTCAAGTTCTTCCAGTTTCTCAATCAACCTGTTTTGTTTCAGAAGAAATTCATTGTGATGTTCATTTTCTGTCACTCCAGTATCCAGGGTCAGTTACTGTTTCCTCTAAGACAAGAATCTGTTCAGATTGTTTTTTTCACTATTCCATTTAGAAGTTCCAGTTGTTTACTGCATTCTTGTTTGATAATATCCATTTTGTTTTTGAATTTGTCCATTTTTAGTGACAGTTCTTGGATGTTTGTTATTATAAGATGTAGTTCTTTCTTCACTGCACTCTCCTGGTGTGGGTTCTTCACGTTGCTCATGTTTTTAGTGACAGTTCTTGGATGTTTGTTATTATAAGATGTAGTTCTTTCTTCACTGCACTCTCCTGGTGTGGGTTCTTCACGTTGCTCATGTTTTTAGTGACAGTTCTTGGATGTTTGTTATTATAAGATGTAGTTCTTTCTTCACTGCACTCTCCTGGTGTGGGTTCTTCACGTTGCTCATGTTTTAGTGACAGTTCTTGGATGTTTGTTATTATAAGATGTAGTTCTTTCTTCACTGCACTCTCCTGGTGTGGGTTCTTCACGTTGCTCATGTTTTTAGTGACAGTTCTTGGATGTTTGTTATTATAAGATGTAGTTCTTTCTTCACTGCACTCTCCTGGTGTGGGTTCTTCACGTTGCTCATGTTTTTAGTGACAGTTCTTGGATGTTTGTTATTATAAGATGTAGTTCTTTCTTCACTGCACTCTCCTGGTGTGGGTTCTTCACGTTGCTCATGTTTTTAGTGACAGTTCTTGGATGTTTGTTATTATAAGGTGTAGTTCTTTCTTCACTGCACTCTCCTGGTGTGGGTTCTTCACGTTGCTCATGTTTTTAGTGACAGTTCTTGGATGTTTGTTATTATAAGATGTAGTTCTTTCTTCACTGCACTCTCCTGGTGTGGGTTCTTCACGTTGCTCATGTTTTTAGTGACAGTTCTTGGATGTTTGTTATTATAAGATGTAGTTCTTTCTTCACTGCACTCTCCTGGTGTGGGTTCTTCACGTTGCTCATGTTTTTAGTGACAGTTCTTGGATGTTTGTTATTATAAGATGTAGTTCTTTCTTCACTGCACTCTCCTGGTGTGGGTTCTTCACGTTGCTCATGTTTTTAGTGACAGTTCTTGGATGTTTGTTATTATAAGATGCAGTTCTTTCTTCACTGCACTCTCCTGGTGTGGGTTCTTCACGTTGCTCATGTTTTTAGTGACAGTTCTTGGATGTTTGTTATTATAAGATGTAGTTCTTTCTTCACTGCACTCTCCTGGTGTGGGTTCTTCACGTTGCTCATGTTTTTAGTGACAGTTCTTGGATGTTTGTTATTATAAGATGTAGTTCTTTCTTCACTGCACTCTCCTGGTGTGGGTTCTTCACGTTGCTCATGTTTTTAGTGACAGTTCTTGGATGTTTGTTATTATAAGATGTAGTTCTTTCTTCACTGCACTCTCCTGGTGTGGGTTCTTCACGTTGCTCATGTTTTTAGTGACAGTTCTTGGATGTTTGTTATTATAAGATGTAGTTCTTTCTTCACTGCACTCTCCTGGTGTGGGTTCTTCACGTTGCTCATGTTTTAGTGACAGTTCTTGGATGTTTGTTATTATAAGATGTAGTTCTTTCTTCACTGCACTCTCCTGGTGTGGGTTCTTCACGTTGCTCATGTTTTTAGTGACAGTTCTTGGATGTTTGTTATTATAAGATGTAGTTCTTTCTTCACTGCACTCTCCTGGTGTGGGTTCTTCACGTTGCTCATGTTTTTAGTGACAGTTCTTGGATGTTTGTTATTATAAGATGTAGTTCTTTCTTCACTGCACTCTCCTGGTGTGGGTTCTTCACGTTGCTCATGTTTTTAGTGACAGTTCTTGGATGTTTGTTATTATAAGATGTAGTTCTTTCTTCACTGCACTCTCCTGGTGTGGGTTCTTCGAATTGCTCATGTTTTTAGTGACAGTTCTTGGATGTTTGTTATTATAAGATGCAGTTCTTTCTTCACTGCACTCTCCTGGTGTGGGTTCTTCACGTTGCTCATGTTTTTAGTGACAGTTCTTGGATGTTTGTTATTATAAGATGTAGTTCTTTCTTCACTGCACTCTCCTGGTGTGGGTTCTTCACGTTGCTCATGTTTTTAGTGACAGTTCTTGGATGTTTGTTATTATAAGATGCAGTTCTTTCTTCACTGCACTCTCCTGGTGTGGGTTCTTCACGTTGCTCATGTTTTTAGTGACAGTTCTTGGATGTTTGTTATTATAAGATGTAGTTCTTTCTTCACTGCACTCTCCTGGTGTGGGTTCTTCACGTTGCTCATGTTTTTAGTGACAGTTCTTGGATGTTTGTTATTATAAGATGTAGTTCTTTCTTCACTGCACTCTCCTGGTGTGGGTTCTTCACGTTGCTCATGTTTTTAGTGACAGTTCTTGGATGTTTGTTATTATAAGGTGTAGTTCTTTCTTCACTGCACTCTCCTGGTGTGGGTTCCTTGAGTTGCTCATGTTCAGATCTCCAGTAGAAAACTTCTTGACAGGAATAATTAAAAAAAATCTCTTGACTATGTATTATTTTTTAGAAAACAATAACGAGTCTATGTTAATCTATCTTTTAGTATACTTTTACTTAGATTTTTCTAAAAATTAAAGTATATTTCCTGGCAGGATATTAAAATCTAAGCAGAGCTATGGATTTCTGCTGCCATCAGACTGGCATCTTGGCCACGCCCCCTGTTGTCCATTCCTTGAGGTCATTGTGTTGTGTTTGGTTATATGGTTACAACTGTGTCTTGGAGCTTCGAAATAACGAGCTCTTATGTACCAAATTTGCATCTTTCTCAGCCACATTATCTGGACTTGGCACAATATCAAATTCCCCTCTCTTAAAGTGGTGCTCTAACATATGAGAATCAGCTTTCCTTCATTCCCCACCGCAGCACAAGGCAAACAAATACAGTGTAATGAAGTAAAACTCTAGGTGCATGTCTCATGCTACATGACCCCCCACCCCAAAAAAAAAAAGAAGAAAATTGATTTGGCATTTAAATTTTCAAGACAAAGGAAAATCCCAGAAAGCCATCTGGAAACCCGTATTCACACACAACTATTTCTACGACAAGATGCCGAATGACAAAAGACTTGTAGCGGCTAGAAGTGGAGTGGTGGCAAGACTGCAAGATGACCGCTAGTCAAAGAGGAATCAGGCAAAAAAAGAACCAAGAAGTAATGACTCTTGGATTATGAAGCTGTTCCCCAATGACCTGTGAGTGAGTCTGTTGTTCCCTGGGACTACAAACTGTGTTTGAAAAGAAAAAAAAAACTAATGCACATTTTCAGTTATTTTTACAAAAGTTTCTTGATTAGACACATTTGAGTGTGCTGGAATGCTGCTCACCCAATAAAGTGAGTTCTGCTAGGCTGAATCTGTTCTGTTCCATGCCGTTAAAAACTCTAATACAGGCCAAAGGCACCAACTTCTTGAATATGTCTGTATACATATATGTAACCTCTGGTCAAAGCTTCAACTAGATAAAAAAAAAAAAATGTATGCAGAGGTCAAGCCTCTCTTACACTTCCTTACTTAAATGCATTAACTACACAGACAAAAATTAAAATACAAAAATTCTTGAATCACTGTCAACATACAGAGAGACCACATGCTAATGCACAAACAGAAAGTGCACTGAGAGTGATAATTTATAGGTAACAGCAACCAGGATGTTGCAGAATGAGAATATATTTGAGATGAATCCTCTTAGTGCACACTCGACCAAGGATTTGGAAACCATGTTGGATATTATGTGCTGCATCCTGAACATTACTACTGCAAGTTTACTGCAGTTAATGATGCTTTCCTCAATCTACCTCACTCTCTCACTGTAAAAATCAATTCCAGACTAGTCTGAAGTCCTTATGTAACATATCTTAAAGACTGTTTTGTAAAGTCTGATCTGACAAAATGTTTCTGCATACAGATCACTGGACAGATTGCTGATTAACAGGAAGAATGGGAGTGGATCTAAACTGAGCAACGGGGTACTCTTGTTTTGAATGTGCCCAACTCCAGGTGGTTGTATGAGCTTATAACCCTATTTTACTTGAAAAGGATTATATGACATTCTCCCTAAAGCCATGTTTTGGCAATGCTAACAGCAACAGGGTGTGGTCCACAATTTCAAAGCCCTCTAAAGATCTCTGTATAATTGATCCTGTTGACTGACCACTGTGATCAGTGAACATACAGGCAGCTGTGGCTGTGCTACATACTGGTCTAAATCCACAGTGATTATTTATTATAATTTCACATTTAGTTATGCATTCAAGGAGCTGCACATATACACGTTTCTCCAGTATTTTGATTACAACACAAATTTTGCCTATTGGTCTAAATGATAGGTGCTTTTGGCGTGGGGGATCTTAAGGGCTGGAGTTGTGTGTGCATGTTTCTACCTGCATGGATTATGCCAGTAGTTAACAGGTTTAAGAAGTACATCAGGTAGATACATAAGAGGGTGCATATGCTTAGGAGCTCAGGACATAGGGTTTGTGGTCCAGAGTATACTCAGTGGTTGACTGCTTGGTGTAACTTATCTCTCTTTTCAATAGTCATATAAATTGAAAGCTGGGCAGTCCTAGACATTCTTCAGAAATTCTGTGTGGGGAGGGGTTTAATTTGATGTCTAGGAAGGTACTAATTTACTTTAAGGGACATTGGTGACAATTTTGTTTATATTAGTAGTTTTTGTTAATTATTCCAATGGAGAGCTTGTTAGAACCAATGTTATTTATTAGACTTCTTAATGTTTTCTAGGACAACTTTGGTTGTTCTATTTGGTCTGTATGAAGTCTCTTGGCATTTGTCAATTTGTGTGTATTAGCAGTTATTCTGCATTTAATTTTTAAGTATGTGGAAAGTGAGGAGATTTTAGAAGTTTGATAGGTATCCAGAGATTTTGTAGAGGGAGTCAATGAAAGAACAAATAAAAAAGGCTGGGAGGTTTTAGATCAGGAAGAGTGAGAGTATCTTGGTTACTAAACAGTTAACCTAACTGGTAAACACCATTAAAGGAAAGATTCTGTTATGAAGTACATTCAGTTAGTTTCCAGAAGATGGTTCTAAGCTCCTTCCCTATGTTAGATTGCTTTGTTACCTTTGCAGAATTACATCTGGGGATTTTTAAACTACTGAGCCGTGACAAGTTGATTTGCTATTGCCGTTGTCATCTTAACATTCCGATTTCTTATTAAAAGTTTTAATTAATTTTAACATATTTGGATTTTTAAGTTCAACGTATAACAGCAGCAGCAAAAAAATAAAAAAAAAGTTGTGCTGTGAGATAAATGGTGCCAAGTGTTAGGCAACTATGCAATTAGACTGATGAAGATGGAAAACAATAAGGAGTGAGGTTACAAACGTCAGGTACCACAAAGATGTACTAAATAAACAATTATTCACCTAACAAGTTACATTGTGATAAAGAGGTACTTGCCTATACTAGGCCATACCGGTCACATAAGAAGCTGACATCTAAGTTAGAATCAAAACTGCATAAATTAAAATGTGACATGCATTTGTTGTAATGCAAGTGTGCATGGTTTAAGGAATGCCCAATTCATACTGGACAAGAAAATATTTTTGCTAAAGAAGAGTTAATTAGTAAAAAAATTAAATAAGTAAAAGTATTGTATCTGTAATACAGATTTTCCATTATCTTACTCTACATTTGTGGATTAACAGTCCCACCAATGATCTAGAGCTTACTGTGGGAGACTGGTCAGTGGAAGGCCGTCATCCAGCTGCCATCAGGATTACGACATGCTGCAACTTCCTTTATCCCTTGGGGACATGTAGGAGCACAAAAGTTACTAAATCCCTAGTGGTGAAACTGAAGACTGCAAATGAGACTCACATCACCATGGAGGTTGGGACACCATCCTCATGCAGCTGTTGCACACCCATTTTACTGACTTCAACCTGTAAGTCAAGGAAGAGGTAAGACTTAAGGGGGAAACTGTTATGAGCAGAGTATACAATATTGCATGCAGCCTGGCTCCATTCTGCCTTCTACATGTTCCCTACTCATCCAAATGGGCGGTACCACTTGGATGGGGGTAGTACTGAACTAATGTCTTTCTCCATTTACACTCCTTCCCCACCAGCAGTTCCACCCAGATAGGTAATACTGGACATGGAAGGCAGAAGCATTTGGAGGAGTTGTAGGAGAGGTTACATAGCAGCTGAAGACCAGATGTTCAGCTCCAGCATCACCCCCCCCCCAAAAAAAAAAAGAAATCCTGTTACTCTGCAGCAGGTCCAATGAGCTCATGTGCCTGAAATGTGATACTGCACCTTCAGGATGATTAAGCCAGCACTGACCATTCACTTTCACCTTCCCTGCCCTGGTCCCTGAGTGCCTCAGTCAAATAAGCTGCAATCAAGACTTTCCTGCTCGGTGCCACAGGGCTAAAGTGAACTTAAAGAAGTTCGGGCTTGGGATGTGATGTTTAAAATACAGAAATGTTTATGAAGTGAAGAATCAGAAAGAATTAACCAAGTGAAACCAGTTAAGCATACAAAATTAGAAGACCCCCTCAAAAAAGAAAAAAGAAAAACAAATGAAGGAAATGCCTACTAAATAAAGTTTCTGATTTCTCTTGATTTAAATTCAATACCAGATGCCAACCTATTTTAGCAAGATCTGTATTTTGCTTACATGGAAGTGCACACGCAAAAATAACTGAATATACATATTTTCATTTTGGACTGCTGGACAAGATGCAAATGGGCTGCTCACTTTATGTAAAGGAAAAGTCAGAAGTGCAAGCATCATGGGAACCAGACACTTGGTATACAGGTTATGGTCTATTAATTCAGTATAAAAATTATTTAGTCTGTGTGCTGCAATAAACAGTCTGGACAGGAAGGCACAAAGTAATCCGAGTCAGCTTTTTTATATATAAAGATAATACTGCTATGTGGATTGGAAATTTTAACGTTGATTATTATATTCAAAATGTTTTCTTAGAATGGATTACTGCCAAGTAAGGTCAACTGACAGTAAATTAGTGGGAAGTGCTAAAAACTAGACAACATTGATCCAAAGAGAGTACCCAGATCCTAAAGGGCATAATAATACAGAGGGCCAGTTTTTCAGACCATGTACTATTTGACAACTTTATAAAGTAGCACAGCAAATAAAAGGGAAATGTAAATAGTACACTAAAGTAACTACATCAAGACGATTAAGTTTCATAATAAACTACTGAAATACATTTAAGCTAGATATTACTTAAGGGATGATTTAGGTTCAAAATAAGAAAGTATGATCATTAATGCAGGAGAGAGACTTCTTGTCATGGCACAGAACATGAGCAGTGCTTGAGTAGAACTTACTGTCATTTCAAGATTAAAACTGTAATTTTAATGCTACAGAAAAGAACTGTTAAAACAGATTCATCTCAGAGACTCTGGTGGTACTGTGCATTCATAAACTCGTATACATGATGAAAAGAAAGCCAAAAAATAATTCTAGCAGTATGGAGATGACACAAAGATAGACCAAATCCCGAATTAACAACTGTCTTGAAATTAACACTGAGAATTTGCTGACAAAAATATGCTGGGTTGCATGGAAGATGAGATTTGAGTCAATAATGTCAGAACTGCACAAGATTAATACTAATTTACTGGACTATAGTAAACAATCAGATAAAAACATGAAAGAAATGGGAGCAGCCTTGAGTTCTTATTCTGACAAGCTGCTGGATTTGAAGGAGGCATGAAGAAGGAGAACAGAATAACCCCCTCAGAAACAACACTGTAGATACAGAAAACAGAAGCAGGTATAAAAAAATTCACTATTGCACAGGAAACATTTCCAACCACTTTAGGGCAAATGAAAAAAAAATGGGAAGCTTTAGACTTCCAAGATGGCTACACACACAGTAACAGCTTAACTTCAATTCTCCCAATGTGAAAAAAGAAACTCAGAAAAGAGGGCCAGTGAACTCATTTTTGGGGGTAAATTTCAGTAACCAGCTAGTAAGAACACTGCCTGGATGCCAGCAAAGAAGAAATTCAGAGAACCTGAAAGAAAATCAGCCACAAAGGTGAGGAAAAACACTGACTGGGAAGAATTCTGCAGCTATTCAGCAAAAAGCAGTGTAAGCTCCAGCTTTGGTGCAAGACATGACTTCCAGTAACCTAGAGGAAAAAATAACTCAAATGTACTCAGAGCTGATTAAAATAAATGAAACACTGATGGAGTATATCAACTCAAATAATAAAAGGCTAGATAAAATGGAAGAAGCTTTAAACAGATATTCAGATGAGGTGATAAAACTGCAAAAATTGGGGGCTGAAATGAAGAAATGGCTAGCTGAATATGAGACTGCTCAAAAAGAGACGCTTCAAAAAACAATAGAATTACAGGACAGAGCATGTAGGGAAAACCTGAGATTTTCTGCTGTACCAGAGAAGCTGGAAGGAATAGACTGTATTAATTTTATGAAAGCACAAATAAGCAACTGGACTGGTATTCCGCAACAGAAGTTGTTAATGAAAGGGCACATTGTGTGTATGCTCCAAACCTGGCCATGAGAAAGCAACCTAGATCTTTAACAGTAAAGATGCAATCTTACCAGCAGGAGGAGTTGATTCTGACAAAACTGTTGCAGAAGGACAAAGTAATAAAAGTGGGAGACAGCAGAGTGCCTGTGGAAAATGATTACTTACAGTAGACCAGACAGAAGAGGAGTAAATCTATTCCACTAATCACAGAATGTCGAGAACTAGGAGTGAGATTCAAACTGCTGTATTCTGCTGTCTTTGGAATATTCTTTCCTGGAGGGACAAAATCATTTTTGATGCACAACATGCTAAGAAAGAAATACAAACGTCTGTCCAACATAAGGTGAGCTGTGAAACAGGAGGATATTCTGCTTCTTGTTCTTTTGGTAATAAAGACCACAGACAGACTGTGCCAGTGAAACCTTTTCCAGTTGTTTCAACAGAAAATGCTTGAAAGACAGAAAAAAGCACAAGGGTTGATATGTTGGAAAGGAAGCAGAAACTGGATTTGGGAGATGGAGATAAACAGGAATAAAACCAGCAACTCAGAAATTGAAAAATAAATGTGGGATTATAAAGCATTAATTATATTTGTAAAGCATGACAGAACAAGAAAACCTGGAAATATATGACTTTTTGGGCTTTGTTAAACTTGTACGGGACTGTAAAGCATACACCCTACTTCCTGTCAATGTTTGTAGAAACACTTAGGAGAGAGGAAGGAAGAAGTTACATGTAAGTAAAACGCATTTTTGTTTTCAGCAATAATATTTGTACACTGTAGGACATCTGCATGCTATAGAGTTAAGTTTTCTCAGTTATTTTCAAGTGTAATGGGGATACAATAGTAAAGAGGTGCTCCTGCTTTTTTTCCTTTTCTCTTTCTCCTCATTCAGTTTTAAGAAATGTGGGCACTGCAATGTAAAAAAAGAAAAAGAATAAAAGTCTGTTCAAAAGAGTATGATACAAGAAAAATGATGCACTTTTTTCTCATTCTTGCATAGAGGAATGACAGACAGGGTTAAGGCTCTTGCCTTTACCTACTAACAAGTTTTATGGGAAAGCAAATAAATAAAAAAAAACAATGAACATAATAAAGCTCTTCTCTAGCAATAAATAAATACTTGTTAGAAGCAATAATGTATCTGGTTCTCAGGTTTCCATGGAGACAATCTGATAAAGAATACTAAAAACAAAATACTTTCCGAAAGCATTCAACTGTTTTCTCATTTTGGGAGAGAAATAAAGACAAGTCAAAACCAGACAGTACTTAGTAGAAATACAGGCTGTGTGATAAACCAAGACACTGTCAGCCTAGCTAGCTAGAATTTTGTAAATAATCCTGTGTCATTTATGAATAGTAATATGATTTGAATGCTTGTCCTACAAATGTAAGAAAACTGTTTGTTCTGCACTGAGCTTCATGAATGTAATCACAGTGTACCTTGCTGGAAAAGAGCAGAAATATGTATAAACTATATGCCTATGCAAGTTCTGATACTAAGAAGCTGGAACATACAGAGTTAACTTGCAAAACTCTAAGAAAATAAGTTGACAAGTAAAGAGTTTTATGATTGTGTTTACCACAGCTAGAAGACAATGTCTGCAGCTAGAAATTCTTTCTATTGTCTGGAAACAGATATAATTACAGGTTTCAAAGGTAAAAGGGTGCAACTGTTTTACGACTTCCAGTTTCAGGCAAGCTCTAAGCGATAAGTATTTTTCATAGAGCCATGTTAAATTCTGTTGGTATCTGTTTATCCTGGGAACTAGAGGCAGGTGTCAAATAGTGATGTCATCTAGTTAACCCAGCAGTAATGTGTACTATTAATTTAAGAACTATCTCAGAGTGAAAGCCTGTGCATTTATTAGCTTGTCTTGGATCTGAACACATCCATCTTCAGCAGTTCTCATCTGTATTTGCCTTGCTCTGTAAGTAAGACTTTGATCATAGTATCTCTCTTAGAGATAGATAGGAAAATAGTACAATCAGTCTAAATGTTTTCTGTATTTATGCGAGACTGTCCTGCAATGTTGTTTTAAAATACTTCCTGTGATTCTGAACTCTGCTGTCACTGTATTGAGGTATTGAGTATTGTCTTGTGCTTTTATTATTAAATATATTTAAACCTTTTAATTGTGGCTGGTTTGTTTAGAGATATTTAAGTCTTACAGTACTTGTACATGTATTTAGTGATACTGTACAGGCCACTCCTAAATAGCCTTTGAGTCTTGGTCACACTCACGGAGGCACAGGAAAATAATTTTCTTGGGTGGCAAACGCCAGGGTACCTTTTTGGCTAGGCTAGTACAGGCCCTAGGGACAACAGCCTAGTACCTAACTATGAACCTTACCATTTGGATAATAGCAACATTAAACAGTAGAATTGGTCACCTTTTGGGAAGGGCCTTATAGTAGCTGATAAGAGTGGTGGTGGTAGCTGGTATTAACTTGTGGTCTGGGCAGAAGGGGGCATAGCTAGTGAACCTGTGCCAACTTTCCCCAGGAGTGTGTGTGTGTGTGAGCTACTTGGGCAGGGACATGAAGCACTTGGACAGACAGGGTATTGGAGGTTTTGGCTTGACCACTTGGCTGAGATCTTAACCCTATAGCTGTGCTAGTGGGGAGTCTAATGGGGATATGGAGAGCAAGGGAGAAACTAGCCCCAGACTGACTGTGACCTCCGTGTGCTCTTAAGGGAAATTGTACTTCACTGTGTGTGTACTTGTCATCCTTCCAATGTGCACGTCCCTCACTGGTGTTAGTGGTGATGATTGAGGCTTCTTGATTACTGGACCAGTGCAGGAGCATCACTGGCTGTACCATGAATCTTAGCATGGATAACCTTCCTTTTAGGCTAACCCAAGTCTGAGAGTACGGCTGTCAGTTTGGGACAATTGTTTCTATTAGAAAGGTAAAACTTCAATATTTGAAGATGTACATAGTTTTGTGTGCTAATATTAAGTTAAAAGGTTTTTGGGGAGTATTGGAGTACATTTCAATAGCTTTCAATTAAACAAAAGGTTTTGTAAGACATAACATATGCCCAAATGGATATGACAAGAAACAACTGTATAAAAGGTCAACCTGCCAAACATTAGTGTGTGCATATAACAGAAAAGCTGGAACTAGATTCTTAATAAAAAAGGCTGTTTCAAATAAAATGTGGGAATAACTTTTCAACATAATGACCCTTTTGATACTATCTTTAAATGTTAAAGGTCTCACAGGTATACACAAAAAAGAAAGAGTATCAAACTATATTTAAAAATGTAGAGTGCAAATAGCTATGCTACAGAAGACACATTTGGAAAGAAATGAACATGTGAATTTGATAAAGAAAGGTGTTTTTCTGGACGGCTATTCAGCAGAATACCTGGGACACAGGAAAGCAGGAGTACTTACATTAATTGCAAGAGGAGCTCCAATAGTGGTAGAAGAGGAAAAAAAGATAATAATTTTAGATATGTAGTACTAAGTGGTTAATGACAAGGGAGGGGTCTACAGTAGCATGTATTTAGATTACATGCCAAAACCTGCTATAATGGAGCTTAAGAAAATTCTGGGAGAAATAATTAGTTTTCAGCAGGGAATATTACTTATAAGTGGGGACTGGAATTTGATTTGCAACAGGGAAGATGTGATTGGGGGGCACAGAAGGAAAAATATAACAAAGGAAAACATTTTTGAAGAAATTTATGAAAATATTTGGCATGGAAGATGTGAATTCAGTAGTAGGAGTTTGGAGTGAATTTGCGTATTATTCCTGAAGCTACAAAAACTAGGCTAGGCTAGATAGACCTTACATTTCATAGGAACAACAGAAACTAGTTCATTTAGTTGAAAGCTTTGATAAACATCCACTACTTCAGATCATGTGCCAATAATAGCTAAAATAAAAATGTAGGATAATGAAATAAAAATAAAAAACTGGTGCTTTCCCACCTATCTGTTGAAAAGAGAGAAATTTAGGAATGAGTAGTGGAAATTAGTTCGCAGTTATTAGAGAAGACTAAAATTTCTTTTAAAGTGGAGTTTACAAACAGGATGAAAATAAAAGAAAGACAGATATAGTTAAGAAGCAACAAGAATTATTTAGAGAGACTGACAAATGCTAAAATATTGCAAAATAGGGGGAATCTCACAAAACAACAGGAGGACCAACTGCAGAATGCAAAGCCGAAAATAAAGGATTAACTTGATAATATGCATGAGTTTAGAAAGATTGCTGTTAAGTAACTGTTTTTTCATAATAATGCCAGTGAACAAAAACTTTAAGCCCAATGACTCAGGCAACGGAAAGTAGAAAGAGTTGTCACCAAGCTTACGGAGACTATAACAAGAAAGATAACAAGAGACCCTGTAGAGGGAATAGAAATATTTTGGAAATTTTATGAAGTTAGTATAAAGCAGAGAAATATGGAGATCAAGAAAAAGTACAAATTGAAATAATTAATGGATGAGTTAAATATGCCAAGGTTAGCGGTAGATGAGGCTCAATTACTAATATGATAGGAGGAGATGAGATAGAAATGGTGATGAATAACCAATCCACAGGAATGTCCAAAGGGATACATGGTACTACTGTGGATGTTTCAAAGCTAGGAGGAAAACAATGATAAAGATCTGGAAGGTTTTGTTTAACGGTATTTTAAGAGGAGGAGAAGCAGTGGTAGCTGTAATACCTAAAGAAGGTGAAGACCCATCTGATCCAGCTGCATACAGGCCCATTTCAATAATAAACCATGATTATAAAGTGTTTATGTCTATAATGGCTAAAAGAATGGCAAAGGTGATGCGAAAATTGATACACATGGATCAATGTGGTTTTGTGTAGGGAAGAAAGCATCTGATAGAGTAATCTGGGAGTTTATGAGTAGGGCAATGGAAGCATTTGCATTCCTTGATAAAATTATAAGGTTGATTAGTAGGATATATAAGGGATTGGAGGTAAAACTGAAGTGGATAGGTTCCTCTCCAATAATTTCCCTTTGAGCAGAGGAACTAGGCAGGGGTGTCCTCTTTCCCCTTTGTTATTTTATTTGTACTATTATTTTCTTTGCCAGTGGTTCTAAACAGAGACTCAGAAATTCAAGAGTATAAAAGCTATGGAAGTCAAGAAATGCTGGCTCTCTTTGCAGATGATATTTTATACATGATAAAACAAGAAAAGGACATTTCAATGTTGTGGAACATTTTAAGGCAGTTTCAAATCTTTTCAAGATACAAAGTTAATGAAGTTAAACAAAGGCAACAGCAGTAAATTATGTACCTACACACAAAAAGGTTCACCAATATCCATATTTATGGGGACAGGACAAAATTAAGTACTTAGGAGTATGGATTACAAAGGAATCTGGAGTAGTAACTAAGGATATGTGGGAAGACAGTAAACAAAAGATAAACTGAGAAAATGAAAGCTCTGTTATATGAATATGGATGGCAAGATACAAGCAGTTAAAATTTTTTTAGTCCCTTAGTTTTATACACAAGTTAGGCATATTTTTATCGATCACAGGAGAAGCTGTGGATAGCAATTAATAAAGAGTTGAAGGATTTTATCTTGGAGGGGAAGACAGCAAGAGTCAAGTGGGATAAGATGACTCTTCCAACTGAACAAGGCAGTTTGTGATTATCTGATTTGAAGGGGTATTTCAGAGCTACATAGTTAAGGCTCCTACACACAGCACAAGCAGAAAGCTATAATTCAAAGTGGAAAGGGGTGATGATGAAACAGGGGAGAAGCTCAAGAGACTGGGATTTTGAATGCAAAACCTTAAGGAAAATGACAATAATTATACATAATGTTATATTCATAAAGCAGCAGAAAGTATTCTAAGAACTAAGCCAACACAGGAATGGAGAAAAGAGATTTTGCCAATAGGGATAACTGCAATTAGGGATACAGAAAATAGGTAAGGGGCTGGAATTTATTGGAAAAAACTGGTGAAAGAACCAAGGTATTGGGAGTAAATAATTAGAGAGGCAAAGGTAACAGAACGGGAAGAGGCCAAGAATTTAATTGGACTGCAGAATAGAGATTGCCTTCCCTATCAAGAACTGATAACAGGGTATAGGCAAAGAGAAAGAAATAGGGGGATCCTAAATGAAAGACCAGCACTGGTAGTTTTTAGCAGAATCTAGAACAGAAGTTGCTGTTAAAAAATAAATAATTAATACAGCATACAAAACAGTGCATGATAACTATAAGAATTAATTAGAGGAGGTTATAAATGATTAGGAAGGTAGATTTGATAAGCAATTCACAAAGAACCAATGGAGGGATATGTCTCGCAAATATGCAACAAAGTCTAGAAGATTTAGGATATTTGCTTGGAATGTTTACATATATATTTTTTATACCCAGAGTAGACACCAAAGTATTTCTCCTCAGACAGACAGGAAATTTTGGAGGTGTGATGGGGAAGAAAGAGGTGACTGGGAACATATTTTCTGGGAGGGTAATGAGTTGGCAGACTTTAAAGATTCTCTGCACACTGCTCTGTCAGAGATACTGGGTGAACAAATTGGCTTAACTAAGGAAAAGAGCTACTATACAGAATTGGAATTGCCTAGGCATAGTAAGGCCTTGCTAAGTCTAATTATTGGGCCTTCCAAAAAAAAGGAATTACTAGAAAATGGAAATCAAAGTCTAAACCAACTTTATGTAGTGAGTACAGTAACAGAGACAAACCAACTGGCACTGGGATCTCTAGACAAGGGTAGGAGCAAATTACATAGGTAAAATGGGAACTGTAGGAAAAATGCATGTAGAGGAGGAATGAGCTTTAAAAAAGGCAGATTTCAATGAACTATGCAATGTTTAACAATGACTGGATACATGTGAAGCGTAATATTTGCAGCTACAATTACGTCTACATTGTTTGTGATGTATAATGTTTGCAATTAAAATTATGTCAATATGCTTTGCTTTCATTTATATAAATGTACGATTGCCTGTGTCATGTGATAATTTAATAGGTTTTTGTTTAAAAAAATATGGAAACATTCTCAGACTTAAAAGAGATCTATGTTTGAAAGGCATAAAGCCTTTACACAGGGAATTAACAAAGAAATAATAGAGAACATTTCTAATCCAGACAGCAATATTCTACCAACAAAGGCTGGCCTACGATGCTGGCTGTATTCCTTAAATGGCTTTTTGATAAATGAAAATGGAGTACTGTGATTTATCTAAGCTGAATGCAGATAATAACAATATTTAAAGTAAGAAACTCTGCTTGACTTTAAAGAACTGGGTATATACTGTACTGAGGGCTCAATGGTTTAAATGTCAGTAAAATTCTTCTCTTTGTAAAGTCATGAGCATAGTATTGATGTACAGGATACCACATGTAAAGCTTTAGGTATATAGCAATGCTTCTTTTTTTAAGCTGCAAAATTCTAAGACAGTCTGTTCTCTAACTGACTACTGCTCAACTCTGTCTGCAGTTGATTTTAAATTGAAGTTTTTCATTTAAGCTTTTGTTACTTCTACTTGTTACCCTTTTCTTATAATGCATTTGTTTTGTTTTAAGTTTTTTCTTCTTTTGGAGTTTTAAGAGGTCTTGGCTAGGTCAGTTACAAAAGTTAGAAAAGAATTCCTTTGCAGACAGTGAAATAACATCCAGCTAATTAGTGGGAGGAGTTGAGAAACAGTATTCCTCATTTAACTAGAAATATTTGGAGGCATCTTTATTTAGCTGGAGTGCTCACTTGAATTGCTAGCTGTTCTCTGCCTATTGCTGATATATGTCTGTCTGCATTTGATTTTTTCTACCCATCGGTCCAACTGTTGCTGTACTCTTAAACTTGGTGGCTTATGAGTTGCCAGCCCCTAATTATAAGTCTTTTGGACACTCCTGCCAGTCTCATCTCAACAGCTCATTCTATGGAGTACAGAAGGATCAGCTGGGATGACGACCCCCTTAGTCTCTTAATCTTGAATTATCTTCTGTTTTCTTCCTTCCCACTTAAAAATCCACTTTACTCAGATGTTTTTACTGTATCTATGCTTCTTCCTACTTTAATTTGCTTTTTTGTTGCTTGTTGTTAAAGTGTTCAGTTGCATTTATTCTGCTGCATTTACTACAGCTTGTTAGCACCTTGATTAAATTATAACTGTTATTCTAAGCCTCTTAGTTTTTATTTAAGCACTTGGGCTTCAAGCTAGCTATCTTACATAAGGAAAGCTTGCAGTCTACACTCTTGTGGCAGGAAGGGTAGCTTACATCCTTCTAAGTCGGAAATTGCTGCTTGAAGGCTTATTGTATCAGTTATTCTAAATGTGTCCTAGTTCTGGTATAAGCACTTGGGGCTTCAGGCCTGTTATTTTACATTAAGAGTGTTTGTGGCCTACACTCTTGTGAGAGAAGATTGTAGCCTCTGCCCTTCTGAGCTGGGAATTGCTGGTGAAGGCTTATTATGGCTGTTATTCTAAGTGTCTTTATTTTGATTTAAGCACATGGGCTCAAAACCAGTTATTTTATATTAGGAAGGTTTGTGGTCCAAATGCTTTTGGCAGGACAGGATAGCCTACACCCTTCTAATCTGGGAATTGCTGGTTGAAGGCTTATAGTGTCTGCTATTCTGAAAGTGTCTTAGTTCTGATTTAAACACTTGGCCTCCAACCAGTTATATTACATTAGGAAGGCTTGTGGTTTACACTCCTGTGAGAGGAGAGGGCAGAATCTACCTTTCTGTGCTGGTAATTGCTGGTGAAGGCTTACTGTGCCTGTTATTCTAAGTTTCTTTGTTCTGGTTTAAGCTCTTGGGTTCCAAACAAGTTATTTTACATTTTGAAGGTTTGTGGTCTACACTCTTGTGGGAGGAGAGGGTAAGCCTTCACCCTTCTAAGATGGGAATTGCTGGTGAAGAATTATTGTGCCTGTTATTCTAAGTGTCTTTGTTCTGCTCTGTGGTTTGCACCAGTGTGGCATTACTGTCTAGACAATTTTTTTTCTTTTTAACTATTGGAGCATTTAGTTTGCTCATAGCTGAGCTTGTCTTACTGAATTGTTCAAAATTTAAGTTTTCCTCACTCCTCTTCATTACCATGGATATACACTTCCTGACTCTCTCTGCGACCAGTCAGGTTGAGATGGGTATTCTGAGGCATTGCAGCAATTGCCTCATGTACACTGACAACCAACTTATTCTTAATAAAACAGATAGTGTACACGAGAGGTGTGAATACACTTTAACGCTGGAGGCAAAACTCTCTCATACAACCAACACTGATCCTAGAGGTGGTCATTGACACTTGTACCAAGGCTACTACACGGGATAAAGACCCTACACATAAAACTACTTATGCTGAGGCACTTAAAGTAACCTTCCTAAAACACGAAGACCTCTTGCACATTACAAAGAAAGGGTCCTCGCCATAACATAAACACTCCATTAAAACACCATCCACAGCAACACATAATACTGTATCTAATGCCTCCACTGCTAAGCCTTTAAGGCAAACCAGCACACAGCCAAATTTCCTGATCATTGGTGATTCTACAGTGAGGCACACCGATGTCCCCCCCTAACCAGACTGAGAAAGGACAGAGTCATGGTCAGCTGCCTTTCTGTTGCTAGGCTCTGTCAAGTCACACAGCCCCTCAGGTCACTGACCCACAGGTACCAGTATGACTCTGTCATAGTCCATATGGGTGTTAATGACCTGAGACGTACGTCCCTTGACTACATGAAGTGAGACATGATTGAGCTCGCTGATTATGTATCTCGAGCAAGTATGAGGATAGCATTGAGCAGCACACTACATTCTCTGAGGATGATGCCATGTTACCAACAGAAAACAGTTGTTGTTAATAATTGCCTTAGCTTCTGGTGTCACTCCAGGGATGTACAATATTTGACAGCCTAGGAGGACATGGTTGATAGACCACGCTACTTTGCCAGGGATGGTCTGTAGTTATCCCCACTAGGCTTTCAGATACTGGCAAAGACCTTTTCAACCCCCATAGTGTCTTTTTTTAGGCAATGCCAAACTGATAAACCTACTGACTTAACCTATGAAGAAATATCTGAAGGTAGTACTGCTCAGTGCTATAAGTCTTAACAAGAAGCTCCACTCCCCACAAGCCTTCCTCTCCCTGGAGAGTGTAGACATCTGTGTAGTAATGGAGACATGGTTTAAAGTTGCTGAGAGTACCCCAGCAATGTAAGGTTTTAATGCCTTTCACACCCTTAGACCAGCTACTGCAAAGGAGGGGAACTAAAAGTGGAGGAGTGTCCGTCTATATCAAGATTAATAACGCATCCAGACCAGTTAAAAGTGCATGACCTGCTGGAAATCACAGATGTGCAAATCACCATAAATATCCTTGCAACATATAGGTCCTCCTTCATGTCCCAGGAAACCCATATTACCTATCTCAATGTACTAGAGTCCCTCACTGTTCAATCCAATACAATAACCATGTTTCATCTCAACTACCCCTCTATAGACTAGGAATCCTACACCACTTCTAATGCACAAGTGCAGAGATTCATAACTTTGTTAATACCAACACCCTGGAACTGCTGGTCCATTCTCCTACCAGGGATACAAACATCCTTGACCTTGTACTCATGAACATCGGGGACCAATGTTCCTCACCAAATGTAATATCTTCACTCATCAGATCTGAGCATAAGGCAGTATTACTTAAAATAAAAATTAAATCTGGGGATCCAGCAAAACCAAAAACATTTAGGAACTATTCCAAGGCTCACCTTTCTCTTCTAAGCAACACCTTGGCTAAACTCCAAGCACCTCAAACCAATAAACACAAAGAATACACTGAGCTATTTATAAAATCTCTGTACAGACTGAGCTGTGCCCACTCACAAAACAAACTCAAAAGACAAGCTACTCTGGTGGAATCAGACTATCAATTGGTTATACAGCAAAAAAAAAAATCTTGGCCAAGAGTAGGAGCAACAAAGCCATACATACTAAAAGCCCCCCGACCAATCTAAACAGGCAGTTAAGTGGGTTAATTAATAATTCAAAGGCTAAATTTGAAGAAAAAAATAGCTTCTCAGGTAAATGACAAACACAAATCTTTCTACAACTATTTCAGTAACCTCAGGGACATTACACAACAATGTGCAAAACCTATTGATATTGGCCATTACCAACCCTTTACCTACCCTTTGGCTGACTGATTCAGCTTAAATTCCCCCACCCTGATTGTCCAAAGGAAATACCACATAATACAATCCCCTCAACCATTACTAGTACACAAGTCATTAATGCACTTTCCAAGGCCAAAAACACTGCATTGATGGGCCCCGATATCATCCCAGGATGTTTAATAAATAGCATGAAACATGAACTGTCTGGTCAACTTGAATCACTTTTCAACTGGAGCCTTAAGTCAGGTTTTGTGCCCAAGGAATGGAAGACGGCTACAGTCATTCCCCTGCACAAAGGAGGTACAACCACTGATACGGGTAACTACAGGCCCATAAGTCTTACCACCCTCGTATGTAAGGCCATGGAAAGAATTATCATGGACATGATAAATGAGGACATAGGTAACCTGCAAACACTGAACCTATCACAGTTTGGCTTTGCTAAAGGAAGATCACACCCATTAAATGTGGTGGATTTTTTGAGAAGGTCACCAAAGCATTGGATGAGGGCAAGACTGCGCACACAGCTAACCACGACCTGGCCAAGGCTTTTTTTTACAATACCCACTCAGGCTTTATAGACAGCTCACTAAATTAGGCATAAACCCTTTTATCACCCACCTGATAGCCAATTGGCTCATTGATCGGACCCAGGAGGTCAAAATAGGAAAGGCCACCTCCACCAAGAGGCCAGTCACTAGGGGAGTCCTCTGGTACTCAGTACTGGGCCCTCTCCTTTTTGGCATCTCTTTCTCTGAAATGGAAGCAAATGCTGAATGTTTATGTCTGACAAAATTTACATTCAATTGCATGCTGGGGGTTATCATCAACTGCCCTGCAGACACTGGCATTCTTCAAGGTCTATCTTCTTCTTCTTCTTTCGGCTGCTCCTGTTAGGGGTCGTCACAGAAGATCGACTGTTTCCATTTCCTCCTGTCCTCTGCATCTTGCTCTGTTACACCAACCACCTGCATGTCCTCTCTCACCACATCCATTAACCTTATCTTAGGCCTCCCTCTTTTCCTGTTACCTTCATCCTTAGCATATTTTTCCCAATATACTCTGCATCCCTCCTCAGCACATACCCAAACCAACATAATCTTGCCTCTCTGGCTTTGTCTCCAAACCTTCCAACCTGGGCTGACCCTCTAATATCCCCGTCACTCCCAGTGCAAATCTTAACATCTTCAACTCTGCCACGTCAAGCTCTGACTCCTGCCTTTTTGTCAATGCCACTGTCTCCAACCCATATAACATAGCTGGTCTCACTACCCTCTTTAGACCTTCCCTTTCACTCTTACTGGTACTCTGTCACAAATCACTCCTGACACTCTTCTCCACCCACTCCATCTGCCTGTACTCTCTTCTTCACCTCTCTTCCACACTCACCATTACTCTGAACTGCTGATCCCAAGTACTTAAACTCATCCACCTTCGCCACCTCTACTCCCTGCATCCTCACCATTCCTCTATCCTTCCTCTCATTCACACACATATATTCTTAGTCCTGCTGACCTTCATTCCTCTTCTCTCTAGAGCACATCTCTTCAAGGTCTATCTCTGACTAGTAAATGGTGCCAAAGTCATGGTCTTAAACTCAATGCTAAGAAATGCATAATTGTACCCTTTGGAAAATTAACCATTTCAGCTAATTACCATGTAGATAATACACCCCTAAGAATCGACCTAGTGGTCAGGGATCTGTGTTTCCAAGTAGACATTAGCCTTACCTTCAACCACCACATGGGCAACAGTAGTGAGGAAATCCTTTTATGCTGTGCAACTTAAAAGTAACGGCATGGTATCTACGTCCAAAGAGGTCATTATCCCACTGCACTCTGATCTTATCAAACCAGTCATAGAATACAATGCTCCCTTTGGTACGTACCTGACCAGGCATATGCAGCAACTAGGACGAACTCAAAGGTTCCTTAAAAAAATATACAAGTCATAACAAATCTGTCTTATGCAGAGCAACTTAAAGCCCTTTCCCTCTACTCATTCTCCTATATATTGCTGAGGGATGCTCTATGACTGGCTTACAATGCATCCGCAAATCCCACACTTACGAATCTCTTGCATATTTGAAAGTCAAAGAGCACCAGAAATATAAGGTCTAGAAATCTGAATTTTGTCTGTGACATAAACAAAACATGCCGGAGAGATAGATATGTGTCCCAGAGACTGCCCCTCCTATGGAATAAGCTTCCATCTATGTGAAGCTGAGTTCGTCTATTACCCAGTTTAAGGACTACCTCAACAATCTTAATAAATAAGAATAATGGGTCTGCAATCCTGACTTTTGGGCATTATTAAACTATTAACTGAGCATCAGTAAGGTTGCTTTATAAAGTTTAGGATGTAAGAAATGCCCTTTACAAAGCTGACAAATGATACACAGACGATGTTAATACCTGTTATACCCGGTCTTGAGTATAGTACCTATTTGTGGCTTATATGTGTAGAAGCCACAGATAGGCCATAGAAGTGTTCTGGCATATAATATCTAATGTTTGCAGTCTTATCATAAAGTTAATGGTTTCTCAAGTTGTGTAAAAATATTTAGAGTACACAGCATGAAAATTAAGCCTCTGTGCGGCTTACTGCAAGAAACGCATTTGAATAATATTGTGTATCCAAAGCTAGGGAACATTGGGTAGAAATTTCTAGGGTTTTGATCCTGACCAACATGGCCAAAGGGGTGATGATATGCTACTGCAAAGACAAATAAGGCTTTTGAGTTGCTGCAACCACAAAGAGATAACGAAAGAAGAATTTTATTAGTAAAAGGGAGTGTTATGCATAATTGTAAACATTAGGGATGATTTCCAAGGCATTAAACTCAAACACTTTTACCATTGCAGGGGTGTACACTGGTCCCAGAGCTCACTGGGTACCTGCATTAGGGTGATTTATTTATAAGTATGCTATACATTATAGACATGATAGATATAAATGAGGCATTAAGGCTTCCTAGAGATACTTACACATGTTTTTCATGCGGGTATAAATCATATTGAGAATATACAAAATTATCAAGGATTGTGTATATCCTTACTGAGAGTTTGCGCACAGACCCTGTGATCAGATCACTGTCCACTGTTCATAAGACTGTATGTTGGTAAATGGAGACGTAAATGGTATTTTTTTTTGTCAAGGAGAACAATTTAAAAGCAAACTGGAGATATTTTTAGAAAGCAGTAAAGCAGTGAGAAGCTTTCTACATCACAGAATAAAAAGTATGGGATAAGTATAAGGACTTTTCTAAGGAATTTTGAAGATGAGAAGAGACAACAGATTTAAAAGTGAGTGGCCAGGTTACATGCAGACTCACAAGAATTAATTTTATTTACTTTTTATTTTGCTTTTGTTTACTGGGTTTGTCAGCTGGGTTTAGTCAAACAACCCATTCAGCGGATGCTAGAGGAGAAAAGCTCCAGCAAGAAGGAAGACACTGAACTCAAAGTGCTGGAGAGTTACAAGGAAATACAGATTATAGAATAAAAGATTTTTGTTATTCAAAAATGCACATGCTGATTGGACAGTGTAATCAGTGCATTTACTGCAAATCCAGCATTACTCACAGAAGAGAGTTTTGGTAGCTGTGCTGATATCCCTCTGGCATATCTACTGAAGTCAGACCACAGACCACAACTGCTCCTCTTTTCTGTATATGAATGTCGCTACGAGTCCTAGCTAACAAATAAAGGTCTGGGCATCAAGTACTCTGCAGATGGCAAACTTTGAAGCTCTAAACAGGAAAAAAAAGCATCTGCAATATCGAGGACCATCACAAACTGAACATTAAGATGCCAGGCTGAGAAACTATGGTGAAAAATGCTGACACACTGTAAACTTTTAAAGGGGAAGCATTTTCATTGTTTTTATTCACAAGAGCTTCTCAAGAATGAAAGGGTTTCACTTTAAAAGTTAACAGTGCTCATCACTTTTCTCCAAGATACTTCAATCTTACATTTTTTTAATTAACACAGGCACGCGAAGCATGTACTGTGTAAGCATCGGCAAGCGCATGCTGAACAAATGGGTAGTACATGCTTCACAATCTCAAACAAGGAAGACTACAATGACATTATTTACAAAAGGTAATCAATTTCTTTTTAAATAATGTCGTGCAATAGAAATAATACACTCCTGTGTGAGGGTATCACAGGATTTACCCTGGTTGGCTTTGTTTAATCACTTGGGCTTTGCCCTCATGATCAAACCACTCCAATCATGGATAAATCCGGTAATACCTTCATCCCAGCTGTGGATCGTTGCTAAATAAAACGATAGGTCACAAGTTAGACCAAGCAGAGAAAACTCTTAGAATGTTAGATGTTGAGAGAACATCTAAAGGGGACAAAAGCATTTCGCTCTAAGAACCAGACAACAGAAAGTGGCCATATTAACACGTAAGATCACAGATCAAATGACAGGAACTTGGGAGATATTACTGAGAAGTTTTGCTCATTTCTGTGAACAATTATATGAAGCAGATGCTGACCGGTAGAGAAAGACACATGAAATAAGGGACTGCCTAAGCAAGTTCTCATTAAAAACATTTTGAACAGGAACAGAGTAATTGCTTGATGCAAGAAGACACAGAGAATGTTGTGGAAACAATACTAAAGAAAAAATACAGAAGTGAAATACCCAGGTTGGATGGTGTACATTACAAATATGCATAATACTGATAAACAAATTTATTAGTGGCTTTAGTAAACTAGCTAATTAAGTGTTGGCAAGTGGAGATACCCTGGATATAAGAACATAAACTATTTATTTATTTGTATTTGTTTACCAGGAAAGTTATTAACAAACCAGGCAGGGATAACTCACAAAGCTGGCCATATATACCAATATCAATACTTAATCACAATTACAAATGATTAAGTGCGCTAGTTGTTAAAAAAGGTACTTGTAATCTCCTCTCCTTGACTGATCTGGAACAGGCGAGTTTTGTATCAGGTGTAACCACCCATAAGACCTTATTAAAAACAAGTATAAATATAACATAAATATAGTAAATCCAAACCAACATTGTTAACTACAAATTTGAATGCGAAAAAAGGCTTCTAACAGGGAATGCTGTCAGTATTTATTTACAATACTAATGATGGTCTTTCCTGCAAGGTGGTGCATTTAACAAACATTTACATCACAGTGTTTCTGCAGAAATAAAGATAGGAAACGGACTTTCCAAAAGTTTTCAGTTAAACAGAGGCAGCAGACAGGGGTACCATATTTCTCTTATCCCATTTGCTATGTACCCTGGACCCTTTCATGCAAGCTGAAACAGAAACAAGTAAGGGGTTAAGAAATACAGCATTTACTGACATGTTGGGAGTACATGTGAATGACCGGCTTCTTTACTTGATAGATACTGAAACAGATTTGGAAATAGTATTTCAGGAATTTTATTGCTATGTTAGAAATGCTGGATGCAAGATAAACACATAAAAGACTAACACCATGGCCATTTTAGAAGAGTGTTGCTGACTGTCATGCCCTCTCCACCCAAATGGCTACCAAAAAACAATACCACATACAAATCATCAGTCTCTTCATTTCTTGAAAACTAATAAGGGGATATTCAGTAAAATCACAAAGTTGAAAAAGGTAATCAGAATAGTTCAGTTTAAATCACATGAAGGCTAGGGACTGAAGGGCAAATCAGTTTCATTATACAACACAGATGATGATGTCATTTTAAATGTCTGGTACATAGTTGTGTTTATCAACCAAAAGTGTCAGTTAAGAATCAAAAGCTATACCATTTGAAAAAAAATGGTACTTTGAATACTGGGTAGAACTGCCACAAAAAAGATGCAACGTTTTTCCATTATCTGCTGCTTCAAAAGCTGTCTCATAGGTTCATAAGTGTGTACTAGGTAACAACCAGAGTTTTTGCCCCCCCCAAGTCCTAACTACTGGGTTGACTCTTAGGGGTGTGTTGTCAACTGATAGTTAGCAGGAGTGAATTATTTCCCAAAGGACACTATTATGTACAGAAGGATATTACTGAATCCATGAAATGTCCAGTCACTTAACTACCAATTTTTACATCTCAAAATATTTCTGGACATCTAACTAGAAGACTGCAAAGCTCTTTAATAGAGTCAATGGGATGCTTAAAAGTAATTTAGTCAGTCAGCTCCAGTGCCATACACAGATAAATCCTTGAATATGTCCCAAATGACCAGCTCTTGAAAAGTGGCTCACGTGCTTAATACAGCTAGCCAAAGAGGATGGGAGTGAGCAGCTTCTGTTGCTTTGCCCATATATTCACAGGTGAGTACTAAGCAATCAGTCTACAGGCCACAGGCCATTATAAGCCTAGCCAATAATCCATAATCTAAAGCTCTCTCCAGCATCAAGGAGAGCAGAACAAGACAGTCAGGGGGGAGAATTTCAGGCTGCCCATCCAATTATCTAGGTTTACTTTGAAGGTGGCAAGGGTGTTACTCTGCTTAGTGTGTATTGGATGCTTGTTCCAGAGCTGAGGGATACTTTGGGATATATATCTATCATGCCTATGTGTCTTAGTTATCTACTGATGAAGGCTAAGTTCCTTTAACTGGGTATTTTAGGTACCATTTGCTTTGTGACAAAACAAGAGGTCAGAGTTTGATCATTCATGGCTTGAAAGACTAGACACTAATTTCCACAGAGGAGTCTATAAAATACTGAGTACAAAAAGAAAGAGAGAGAGAGACAGACAGACAGATGCCAGTCTGTCACTGTTAGTAACATTTTTAAGGACACTGATCTTTTTAGATATGAATCTCCTGAAGCCTCTCAAGTTGAGTGATATGTTTACTTATTTATTTAGTTAACATTTTGGGAAATTCCAACTTGGAATGAGCCAATTTTCAGTGGTGGTCTGGGGAGAAACACTCCAGAGGCATGTCTTTGTGATGTGGGAAGAAACCGGAGTACCTGGAGGAAACCCACACAAATACAGATAGGACATGCAGACTCCGCAAAGAATGAACCCAAGCTGAGAATCAAATGGAGAGGATCATAATGGAACTCATAAATAAAGACATAGGGAACTTGCAGACTTTGGATCCAACTCAGTTTGGCTTTGTCAAAGGCAGATCCTGCCTCTTAAACTTGGTTGACTTTTTCGAGACAGTCACCAAGGCCATTGATGAGGGAAAGGCAGTCCATACAGCCTACCTCGACCTGGCAAACACAATACCCCACTCAGGTATCATGAAAAACTCATCAGCTTGAATGTAAACCCATACATCACAAGATGGGTTGCAAACTGGATAAGTGACAGAACCCACAGGGCCAGAGTTGCCGGAGCCATGTCAGACTCAAAGCCTGTCACAAGTGGTGTCCCACAGCATCTACTTTTCTGAAGTACAAGCAAACACAGGAGGGTTATGGCTGACAAAGTTTGCAGATGACTGCAAAACGGGCCATAGTCGAAAACACATCTGACACAGATATCCTCCAGAAGGGCCTCACAGAAATGGATAACTGGTGCCAGAGCCATGGCCTGAAGTTAAGCCAAAAATGCATAGTCATACCCTTTGGGAAAAACAAGGCTACCCTAGCTACCATATAGGTGGCAATCCACTGAGCACAGAAAAAGTCATCAGAGATCTGGGGACCCAGGTTGACAGTAGCCTTTGACACTCATGTTGCTAAAGTAGTTAGGAAAACCTTCTATATCACCCACCTGATCATGAAGGGATTCACATCTAGATCAAGGAGGTCATCGTCCCCTGTACTCATCACTTATTAGACCTATGATTGAGTACAATGCCCGCTCGGAATGTATCTGACCAGACACCTGCTGCAGCTTGAAAGGCCCCAAAAGTTCCTCACCAAAAGGATAAAGGGTCTCAAAATATGTCTTATGCTGCCCGACTGAAAGAACTCCAGCTCTATTCAGTCTCATACCGCTTGCTCAGAGGTGACCTGTGCCTGACATATAAGGCCATGTCAAACCCAGATTTGATGAATATGCTTCACCTCAAAAAATCTAGATCCCTCAGAACCACAAGGGTGGGAGACTTAAACCTTGACACGGTTATAAATAGAACGTGCTGGAGGGACAGATTCATCACCCAGAGACTCCCTATGCTGTGGAACAAAATCCCGGTACATGTGAGGCAGAGCACCTCTCTGGTCTTGTTCAAGAGGAATCTTGACCAATGGATGGGAGATTGCAGATATACCCCAGGGATTACTTCAGCGTCACTGCTTGACAGAGGCACAGCAAAATGATAGGCATAGTTTTTATTCAAACTAAAGGGATGGCGAAAGCCACATAACTATGGGCTAGGCTTATAAATGCCCTTGGGCAGATAGCCTAGTATGAACCTATGAACCTATGAACCTATGAAACCAGAGAACTACTTGATGTGAGACGACAATCCTAACCGCTGCACCACTGCTCCATCCAAATACTTACCAAAAGGTGCATTAATATTCAGTAAAGGGTCTGTTGAGATTTGAGTACAGGGGAATTAAGACTTCTTTGGAGTTAGTGGAAATGCCTTTGAAAATTAGATGAGCCATACAGAAAGAAGGCTTTTAGAACTACAGGAGAGACATGAAAGCCAAATGATAAGGCATTATCAACTGGAGTTCCTAGATCCCTTAAAACTGTGTTTGACTGGAAGGTGTGTTATGTATACGGTATGTATATAAAATGTTTTGTTTACCAAAATAAAATATGCTGCATTTTAAACATTTGATTTGAGACCATTGTCCTTGGATCAACTGGTAACTTAGTT
The DNA here is from genome assembly GCF_019279795.1 of Protopterus annectens. Classification (NCBI taxonomy): domain Eukaryota; kingdom Metazoa; phylum Chordata; order Ceratodontiformes; family Protopteridae; genus Protopterus; species Protopterus annectens. The sequence continues at coordinate 370,037,253 of NC_056735.1, forward strand.
TAACCCATGTTGGAGCAATTGTGAGCCAGTAGAAGATCAAAGAACATCAAACTTTCAGTTGTCTGCAAACTCTGATAATGATGGGACTGAAGTGCTGGGCTGAACATTTGAGAAATAGATGCTAAACAGGACAAGGTCCAAGACTAAGCCTTGTGATATACCACTGACAACTCTTTTTTGCTTTCAGAAGTGGCACCTGCAACTCTAACCACACAAGCTCTCTCAGACAACCAGTTCACTATCCCCAGCACAACTTAAGCATTTATATTCAGATTTAGAGGTCTAACAATAATGTCTTCATGGGGGATAGTGTCTTGAGGCCTTGGCCAGGTGCAATCCACTGCTTTAATTACTTTTTCAAATAAATTAATGAGGTTAAACAGGTAGTACCTTCCTTTGACAAAGCCAAACTGATGACGGCCAGGATTAAGACATTTTCAATGTCCATATTAATGAGGCAATACATTCCATAGCTTTATATATGAGGGTATTGCGACTAGTGGGGTCTAAAGTTATCAGGGTCTGGGGCTGAGCCATTCTTGTGTAATGGCATTGCAACTGTGGTTTTCCATGTTTCAGGAATACAACCAGTGGACAGACTTAGATTGAAGATGTTAAGTAGGTGCTTAGCTAGGCCTTATTTGGCACTGGTAATTAGGCAACCTGGTATAGTATCAGTGCCCAGGGGTGAGGTGTTTTTAGCTTCCCCTCTGGTGGGAGGGAGGCGGCTTGGATTCACTACTTGGGTGACACCTAATAGGAGCATTAAGTGCGACACCTTTGGAACATGAGCCTATGGGCAATATGCTGCTATTTTACACATTTACATAGCTGAGTCAGCATGTGGAGGTACACTCTCAGCAACCAGCAGAACACAGTGGAGATTGTAGAGCTGTGAGAGGGCAGAGGGGGGGGAGTCCACTAGGGGAGGGATATGTCACTCTGCAGGACCAGCATCTGGCCCACTCCCAACCACAGGATTCTCACTGCTGGGGAATTAATAGACTACAGGACCCTTAGATTCCCACAGAATGTATAGGCACAGGTAGGCAAGGGGCCAGGCTGGTCCTGCAAAAGAAAACATAAAAGGGAGTTTAGTTATCCTTCAGGTTAAAAGATGCATACCCCAAACGTCACATTAAACAAACATGATATTATAACACAGACAAGTTCCATGACTTCCCTTCTTCAAGACATAGCAACAGTATGTGATAAAAGTTTTTAAAATATAATAAGAAATGGTGATATAAAACCTTAGCATATTCTCTTATCCCTGTGCAATGTCTTTTAACAATTGAACCAGTGAAATATATTTGTGTATATACTGAATCACAGGAAACCAGGAACAATACTATGGAAGTCAGCACAAGAACCATAAGATGCCTAGCCATACATTATCGAAGTTTTACGTCTACAGCTAAAACATTGCATACGACCACAAAACCATCAATATTTTCACTGTGTTGCATTTTTTCCACCAGCATCCCACTGAGGCATTCATACACACAAATATGTAAGACCTGTACACATAGATAGATACACAAACATATATGTGACAAAATTAACAACTGTTTCGCATCATCACTCTAATGACATAAATGCTTCAGCATACACAGTTTGACGTTATTTCATATTACATTGCCCTGTTCTATTTCAAGTAATAATACAAAGAACAAAAAGGATGTCATACTCCAAAGCAGTAATAAGACTCTAAAAATTGTACGACTTAAATATATATATATATATATATATATATATATATATATATATATATACAGTTATTTCTGAATTAAATTCACAAAAATGGTGCTAACACACAAAAAAAAAAAAAAAACTTAAAAAAATGTTTTTTTTCCCCTTTTTTTGTGATAAATCTCTGGCTAATATCACTGATGTTCTTACAGGCTGAAGAGACTATGCCCCTGAAATCTAGCATAACACAACAATCCATCCTTGTTTCGGTCACACATAAGAAACAATGTTCTTTCCTCATATTACTGAAATAATATGTTTTTGTTGTCCTGTTTGTGAGCTGCATACTTCTGAACCACTTGGTCTGATACGTAGGGAGCCAAGCCTGAAAACTGTCCTTGCCTACAGGAATTTATATGCTACGCTTCTGCAAACCAGATGATACTTCTAAAATTATTACAGTCTAAAGCCAAATCAGATGATATTTCCAAAATTATTACAATCTAAAGTTTCAAATTTACAAAAAAAAGGCCACCTGTGAACATATGACTTATATTGTATGGTGCGCTAGTAATGTGCATTTGTGTATGCAACAGCATTTACTACAAGACGCATTTCACTGACTAGAGCTAAAACTGTGCACTGAATTTATTTGCTGCCTTCCCTAAAAGCAGGACAACAAATCACAATTACACTGGAGACCTGTCATTATGACTATACAGACTGAAATATGGAAAAAGCCTAGTGACAGTCTGCAGCAAGAAATAAGTGCAGAGCAGAAACACTCTCCATCTGTGGACTGGATCCAAGATGTAAAAGCACTCAAGAAGGCAGAATGTATTTATATGTCTTTGTTGACCAGGAAAAGTCTGACTGGGTAAAGCCCATTTTCAGTGGAGGGCCAAGAAGAAAAGTTCCACATGATGCACATTAATAATTGCAGGGTCACATTTATAATCGCAGTGTAAAATGTCTGTACATGAGCTTATTTACATGATTTTTAAATATTTCTTACATAAAGATAGGATTTGAACACAAACAACAAGAGAGAATTTAACATACATTGGCTAATTATTGAATAGAAAAATAAAATACAACAATAGTTAATGCATTTATATAGCATGACAGCTGCCGGGAAAAGATCAAATTGGGGTGTTTTTGAGGTTAGTAATAATTTACAGAGTTAGCAATAACTTAGAATGAAACGAGTAGTAATGCAGCTTTAAAACTGATTAGAGAAATATGAAAGGAGCAGTTATGGAAATGAACAGGAGGATAAATGGACAGAGAAGAAACTGTAGTTAGTGGTGGGGTGTGAGAGAAAGAGGAAGAGAAAGTTTAGGAAATTAGTGCAGCATGCGAAAAAGGGATAAGTTGCAAAGAATGAAAAGCTAGTGAGCAGGAAGAACAGAGCCAACTTTCACATAGGTGCTGTTTAAGCAACGTTTTGAAACCATTTAACTTTTTTATCTGTTTTAACTGTGTGGGGATTTCATTCCAATTCTGGCACATAATGGGAGTAAAGAGCACCTCCAGCACTGTTGAATGTCTTACTCACACATAGTGAGAGTTTACTGCTACAGCGGGGGCGCCTCTAGTTGGTGAATAGTACAGCAGAATACTTTGTAATGCTGGGCATTTATGTGAAGAGTATAATAGGTTGCTAGAAATGATTAATTGTGAATATGTCAAGTAGTTTGGGGGATGAAGCCATTTTAACTATTTTAATGCAAGGCAGTGGTGTGATTTACAAGGTTGGTTGGTTGCACATTTAGATATTTTGCAGTAGCAAGAGGTTAGTTTAATTTTATATGTAGTGTTGATATTTGTAAGAACAGGGGAAGCAAATAACAGAGGGAAGAAGGTATGTTGCTGCTAAGGTAATCCTTCCTTGATCTGGTAGTGTTAGGCCCTATACAGGGAGCAGAGATTTTGGTAAGTTTTCTGGATGGAATGAAGTATGTGGTGATCAAATTTGATAAAGTCATCTATTAAGACTCAGAGTAGTTTACCTTGGCTTATGGTTTCTTTTTTGTGTTATTACTTGAGGTAATGTTTCTGGTTAAGGTGTTGTTCTGGAGTAGACAGCATAAACTTTTTTTCTGACATTAAGCAACAAGTTGGAATTTTTAACCATATTTTTAATTCAATGTCAATGAAAATTTTTTTAGCGATTTCCTGTAATTTTGTTATGGATGAGGCAGAGAAGATAGGGGTTGAATCTTCGGCATATTGTACGAGATTGGCAAGTGTTGTAGCAGTATGAATTTTGTTTATGATAATATTAAATAGAAGGGGCTGAGAACAGACCCTTGGGGAACACCAACAGAGATTGTGTGAAATGCTGAAATGTTTTGTTGCCATTTAGTTGCCTGCTGATGACTGCATGAATAACAGTGAGACCTAGAAAGGGAGGGGTAAGTAAGACCTAGAGCTGCAAGTTTAGAAAGGAGCTTTTGGTGGGACACTGTGTCAAATGCATTGGAAAGTCAAGGAAAACTGAAGAAACAAGGTTGCCTTCATTTCTGTATTATGGTTGGTGAAGTCGAGGTGGGCCACAGTAGTCTTGTGGTGGAGCCTGAAGCCATGGTGGGTATTGAAGAGGAGGGTGTGTTTTGTTATATGTTTCATAAGCTGAGTAAATACATTTCTTGAGCATTTTTGAAAGGGGTGACAGAACAGCAACAGGTCTGTATTTGCCAATTCGGCTGAAATACCTCCTTTGTGAAGGGGAATAACAACAGATATTTTCCAGATGGGTGGGACATAGCTTTCAGTTACTGACTGGTTGATCAGAATGGAAATAGTGAAGGCTAGTGCTTCTGCGCCTATTTTGAGGAACTCATTGGCAAGGTTACTGGCAGCTGAGGTTATTGCTTTTAATTTGGCTAGTAATTTTTTTATGGCTGATGTTGGAACGGGCTGAAAACTAAAAGACAGTGTCTTGCTTTTGAGAACAGATTGAAGTTTGAGGGGTGAAATGAGGTGGTTATTGGTTCATGATAGAATTGAATGGTAATGTTGTTTAAAGTAGGACACAGTGTAGTGGTTTGGCCAGGGTGTAACAGTTTATTCAGAGAGGACAAAAAAAGCATGGGGCTATTTTAGGGCTTTTAGCGGAAATTACTGTAGTATGATTTCTTGTCAGACTTAGCAAGCATCTTGGCATGGTTTCTGAGATATCTAATGTTTTGGTAGGCATACTGTGTTTTATTCTTACACTATTCTTTCCCTGCTTTATCTCTTTGCAGCATGATCTGATTGGTCTCTTTGTCAGCAATAGTGCTGTTAGTTTACCCTTCTTTTCCTAACTGGTGCTAAATCAGTTAGTATTTTAGCCAGGAGTAAATGAAGGGAGTAACTGCTTCATCTAGACACATTACTTAATGCATTCCAGTTGTAGAGGGACAGGGCTGCAATAAAAGTGTACTTGTCAAATGTGGTTAAACTGCATATTTGTTTATAGATTGCTTGGGTGAATCATGTTGTTGTCTCATTACATAAGTTGGGAAGTGGTCACAAAGTATCTGGCAAGCAACCAGAGGATTTTGTATTGTGGGGTTTGTTTGTCAGTATCCAGTCCTGTGTGAACTGCGTGTTAGCGTTTTTGTTGATTCTGGGGTGAACAGAACCCATGGGTCACCTAAGATGAAGGTGAAGGTTTCCTGGGGGTGTTGTTGGATATCCAGTGTAGGACATTTTCAGCGGCAGCAGTGCTGTTGTCTGGTGGGATGTATACTGCTGAGACACATACAGATTTCTTCTGGCTGACATTGAGGTATGCAATCAAAGGTTCAGCACCGTTAAATCTTGGGAAATTTAGATGGGATGGAGTTATTTCCAAGGCGTTTTTATAAATAATAGCAACACCACCTGCTCTTAAAAGTTTTCTGTCCATTCTGAGTATGTTTAAACCTGTAGGAATAATTTGTCAGTTATTTTTTATTTTAGTCAGGTTTCAGTGGCAATTCGAATGTCTGGGGATTAAACATTTAGACATGCATAAATACCATGAAGCTGTCTTGGACATAAAAAACACAAGAAGTGTGATACCACTTCCTCTGTCTCAGCATTGATGAAGGAATCATTTGATGTTGCTGCATAATTCACAAAAAGCTCAGGTTTGTAACTGTGATGACCATCTAACTGCTACAGTTTGCCAAAAAGCAAACAGTATCTACACATAAATGCATAGTAAAGTAAATGCACATATGAACCTACTCACAGTCCTGTAATCCAGAACTGTTTTAGTCACTAATAAAGTGCTTTAACAGTAACAACACCCAAAACACTGTAATAATTTATATTTTGGTAACTGGGTAGGTTCAGCAGGGTACAACCTGTTTAAAATGGAGACAAAAACATGACTAGGAAATAGCAAACAAGCAGTACCATTCAGATTTTGGCATAGGCTACCCTATCAAGTCTTACTTGTGTGTGTGTGTGTGTGTGTGTGTGTGTGTGTATATATATATATATATTTATATCTATATCTATCTATATATATATATCTATATATGTGTATATATCTATATACGTATATGTATATGTATATATATATATATATATATATACACGAGTATATATATATATATATATATATATATATATATATACACGAGTATATATATATATATATATATATATATATATATATATATATATATATATATATATATATATATATATGTGTGTGTGTGTGTGTATATATATATATATATATATATATATATATATATATATATATATATACACACACACACACACACACACACACACACACACACACACACACCTATTCAAAATGGGTCTACTCCACATAATCCAATTACCAAAGCACCGAACCTTTTAATGTCGAGACAAAATGCTGAAGCACCTTTTGCGAATGCCAGAAAGCACTCTTATGAATACAGATCACGCTGCATCCATAAGAACAGATTCTACACAAACTGACAAAACAAATGTACCATTAACGATTTTGTAGGGGGGCAAGCTCCCCTGCACCCCCCAACCCCCTGCTAATTAAATATACCAACTCTGAAATCGCACTACAGAGGGGAAAGAGGTAAATTTCCCAATACTCATTGTACCTCAATCTCCATTCTATTTGTTTTCTTTATTCAGTTTAAGTGTAGAATCTGTTCTTATGAATGCAGCGTGATCTGCATTCACAAGAGTGCTTTCTGACATGCGCAAAAGATGCTTCGACATTTCAACTTTTGATATTATGCAGTTTTACTCATATAAGCTTCCGATGATTTCATCTCAATGTTAAAAGGTTCAACATTTTGGTAATTCAATTATATGAAGTAGATTCACATATGGAGATTATACATTTTCATGTTTATATATGGATCTACTTCATATAGTCGACTCACCATTTCGACTTGCAGCTCACTGAGAACACATCGGCAAAAAAATAAAATAATGAACTCCCAGAACATCGTATTTTACCTCCAGGAAAATAACCACTTGCCTATGAACAATTAAAATAGAAACGGGAGCAGATTAAACCCATTGAAGTGGGGGGCTTCACCCTCCTAACTAAATATACCAACTCTGAGTTCACACTACAGTGGAGAAAAGGGAAAAGTTCACAATGGTGGCCTAGTGATTAGTTTCCCAGAGGTAAATATAATGTTCTGGGATTTTATGGGAAGTTTTTGGCAATGTGGTCTCAATAATCTGCAAGTCGACGAAATGGTAAGTCAACTATATAAAGTAAATCCACACATACAGATATATATATACACACACACACACACACACATATATATATATATATATATATATATACACACACATATATATATATATATATATATCTATGGGTCTACTTTATTTGGTCGACTCACATTTGGTCAAAAATGATTTCGAGCAGCACACTTCACTGAAAGCTCATTTGGTCGAAAATGAAATATAGACCCTTCACCGATGCAGTGCGACCCTGGAGTGAGAATATTAATTAAAGGGAGGTGGGGGGAACGCACGCACACACACACACACATATATATATATATATATATACATACATACATAAACATATATGAAAGTAAATGTAGAAACTAATTTTTAAAATGATTACTTAATACACTTTAATGCATTCTTAACATTAGATAAGTGTAATTAGTAATGGAAATACTACAACAGTAAGCAATAGGGTAAAGCTCCAGCTGGTGATGGTATCCCTACAGAGTTATGCACTGCTCATAAAGGGAATACCTTCTTTACATTGTTTGACAAGTCTTGGAGACTAAGGAGAATCCCACCTTTTCAAAACGGATGGTGTCAGCAAACATACCAATGGAGGTCAAAGACACTAACTTACCAATGGAGGTCAAACACCCTAATTTCATTTCTTCATCTAAACTTATTTTTGTATTGAATCATAGCTATACACTGTCCGTGTCAGCTACAGCAAAAAGAATTTATTTATATGTAATGACCAGTGCAAGCTTGCCAGGAAAGATTGACTGGATATCATTTGTAAACTCTAATAATGTTGAAAATTGCATAAGCAGAGCAGCAAAACTTGGTGACAGTGAGTCTGGATGAACAGAAGGTATACAATATGAGTGAACGGTTTTATTTAATTCAGGCACTTCTGGGGTTGTGTTTACAAATGTTTTTGATTTAGTTCTGGCTGCTTATGTTTTTTTTTTGTTTGTTTTTACAGCTAAACTGAACACTTAAAGAATAAAAACACTCTTTCATGATCTATGCAAGAATGCTTAATGTCACTGACTTTTATTTGTTTTGCATGTGAAGGTATTAACAACAAAAATTAGATGTTCATATCTGAAGTGATATGAAATAACTCCGGAACAGATAAAACTTCTCCTTATCTGCAGCTGATGTAGTCATAAACCTAATGAAACCATATAAGGACGGAGGGTTTTCATATCAACTTCCAGATAAGCTTGGCACATTTCATCCAACAAAGTTAAGAGTGTGTGGATGGCAGTAGATTATGTAATTTCTCAGTCTTTCAGAAAAAGAATTATGATTACTTATGTAAGTGGCTCACATACACTGAGCAGCATGGTTAAGGAATGCCCTTGAAGTATATTAATAAGATAGAGGCTGGATGAAAGAAATGATTAAAAGTCAAGTTTCTTGTACAGAAATGGCTACTTTACAGTTAGATCAAGGGGTACAGAGCCTTTATTTATTTGTTCTACCCTGTTGTTGTATGCATTTCAAGCATTTTCTGTCAATATAGTAGATTCTTCTAAAATCAGTGAAAATATGAATGCTGGGTTATGGTTTGAGGAAGGTAAGGCTCAAGCATCCTGGGATAAACTGACACTTTTGAAAGACAAGGGAGGACTTAATGTTGCAGATCGCTGTTTATACTAGACATCTGCACAACAAAAATAATTTGTTTAATGTCCATTACAGCAATGAGAAGTGGAAATGCTGCTTTGGTTGATGGGGCTTAGATGTGGCTGTATTTGCAGAAGGTGATTAGATTCCCCTATTTGATAAAGCAGGTGGCAAGGTGGGGGGTTGGCATAATGGTTAAGGTGGTTACCTTACAGACACAAGGTGTAGGGTTTGATTCTTACATGGGTTAATTAGTTAGGCTTAAAATGGCCCACAAGGGTAGCTAGCCTAGTATTAATCTATGAACCTATGAACCAAGACCTTTATGTAACAGGTTACCAAGGCTGTAACCTAACCCCTGGTCAAAGTCATTAGCATCTAATGGAAAGAACAAATTAGGAATACGGGGGACCTGGGTTTTAAGGAAGTGGAAAGACAGGAAAACTCAAGTGAGCTGTTGAGTGCAGTTAGGGTTAGATTCAAACTGGAGTGATTTGCCTCACATTTTCAGACTGAAATATACAGGTTGAGTCGCTGTGCCAGGAAATATGGGAATAGTGGAGATGCAAGGAGTGTGGAGACATTATTTTGGGAGGTGAGAAATGATCACCCTTTTAGTTAAAGGTATGACTACCACAGCATGTACAGCTTTATGGAGATTCCACACTGAGACAGCTACTAAAAGTAAGGCAAGACTTTAATGTTTTCCCTGGAAGTAAATGTGTTAATTTCCAAGATATGCCATCAAATCTAGGAGGCTAAGGATTTTTGCCTTGAAAAGTTTGCATAAATAATTTTATATCTGACTAAAGTTGAAAAAAAAATGTTTTCCAGTGATGATCCTCACTGCTAGAAATGTGACAGGTTCATGAAAAATGGGAGCAAATACTTTAGTCATGATCTGATTTAAATACTTTTAAGGAAGATTTCTATAATTTCTTGAGAGAAATATAACAGGAGAATACAGATTTTTATTAAGGTATTCATTTTACTAGGATATAATAAAGGTTTACAATGGATTGAAAATGAGTGCACTAAGCTGTTTTTACTGATCCTGCAAGCCAAAAAGTTATAACAAAATTGGAAGTCTGTGGACAATGAAATGGATATTTTTTTCCTTTCCATACCCCTTCTGCTGACCATTCTCTCTCCTCCTTGGTCAACCAACTGCCCATTAATGTCCCCGGCGACCACCAGAGGTGATGATCAGATTAACTGGGGAAAGGCCATCATAATGTATACTGGTGCATTCTTTGTGGTTTCCAGTATACTCTGACAACACAGCAGCTATACTCATCCCTGCCATGCAACCTTCAGCCCTTCCACTGAAAACAGCAGGCAGGCACAGTCTCTTCATTCCTGTCACTCCCCTCATCACCTCCTCCATTACTGGGAGCCATTAATTAAACCCCAGTTGCCTGGGTAACAGACAGAGCTCTTTGTCTCTACTCCATGGAACTAATGTGAAACTGAGACACTTGATGAGATGGGTAAATGGGAGACTCATCCTACTACACCACTTTTATGGGATCGATACAGCCAGGTTGTTGTTGTTGTTGTGCCAAATGTAGAGGGACACACCTAACAGATAATACACATAAGATGAAAAGTAAATTTATTAGGAAAAATGATAAATGACATGTAACAATTTATTTTTGGCAAAAGTGAAGCAAATCGATGAACTGCTGATTCTTGTATGTGACATGATATTATGCACCTTTTGATGCATACATTTAAGACTGCAGAAGCCCCAGTTTTCATATGCAAAGCAGCCTCCATTCCAGGACTCGGGGGAAAGCTCAGACAAATGTTTCTTGCTAGGTTACTGCTATTTGATTTCTTAAGAGTTTTACAATTTGTAAATTTTACTTGTTATAAATGAATGCAAAAATGATATAAAGGTGTATAGAATAACAGCACCTTACAAGATCAGCACATGAATCACATTCGCAACCTATTTATAAATTTTTGTTGAAATATTTCAAATGCCCGCTATAAATTACCTACTACTCATATATATAAATTTATGTTGAAATATTTCAAACACCAGCTATAAATTACCTACTACTCATATATATAAAATTTATGCTGAAATATTTCAAACGCCCGCTATAAATTACCTACTACTCATATATATAAATTTATGCTGAAATATTTCAAACGCCCACTATAAATTACCTAATATGAAGTTATACACTTCCTGTTTATACTTGTATTTTTAAACACCTTTATTGAATTAACACTTGTGACATAGGCAAACTTGCATTTATAAAAAGTAATGAACCCATGTCATCAAGTTGACATTTACCATTATAATTCACATTTATTATTATATATCACATAATCTAAGGCACAAAACATTGTTTGATACCTGCCTTCTCTTAAACTTCATTCCTCCTCCAAAACATTTTTCTGCATGCATTATTTCGATAATTCCCTTTTTTCCTATGTAATATATTCCTACCCTTTCCTAAACATCTCACTTCTTATTCTTTTATCTCTGTTACAGTATTCACTAGTTCAAGTATAGGTTGTTTAGATTTTGAATTCCAATTTCTAGTGATTGTTTTTTTGGCAGCCACCAGAATTAAACTTATCAAAGCCTTACTATGTCTAGGCAATTCAGATCCTGTATCCCAGCTCAGAAAATAATTTCCTTACTTACACTCATTTGCTCACCCAGTATTTCAGAAAGAATACTCTGTATGGAATTTTTCAACTCTGCAAACTCATTACACACCAAAAAATATTCCTATTTACATCTTTCTTTCCCATTACAGCTCCAACATTTGTTATCTACCTGAGAAATATTCTTTGGAGTTTGCTTGGGGTATAAAAGTATCAATGCACACAATTAAAAATACAGGCATATTTGGGAGCCATACAAACATCTCCAAATGTTTCTTTGTTAACTGCTACAATTTCTCTTCCCAGTCTTTTCTGACGACTTCTGACTGATTCCTATAGTTATCATGCAATATTTTGTGTGTCCCACTAATTATCCATTTTTAACAGCAGCTTCTGATCTAGATTCAATTAAAAACTCAATCAGTGCAGGTATTTCACTTAGGATTCCCATATCATTTTTTCTTTGTTCATACTCTTCATATCAGTTCATGATAGGGAACACAATCAGTTGCCTGCAATTCAAATGTCTTTTTGGCCTCTTTCCATTACATTACCTTTCCTTCGCTATTTCTTCCCAATATTTTGATTCCTTTGACACCTTCTTCCAGCAAATTCCAGCCCTGTCTTGTTTATTTTCTGTACCCCTAATTGCAGTCATCCATACTGGCAGTATCTCCTTTCTCCATTCCCATGTTGGCCCGGTCCTTAGTATACTTTCTGCTACTTTATGAATATAATATTCTGTTTGGCTGTAATTACTCTCCTTATGAATCTGTTGCCAAAATCCCTTTCTTTCCTTATTTTTTGAATTGCCTTCCTGCTTCATCATCATCAACATCCCATTCCACTTTCAATAGTAGCTGTTTTTTTCTTGTAGAACAGCCTTAACTGTGCAGTTCTAAAATATCCCTTTAAATTAGGTAATCCCAAACCGCACTGTTTTATTGGGGGGATCAACTTACCCCACTTTACTCTTGCCCTCTTCCCCTCCCAAATGAAGTCCTTCAACTCTTTATTAATTACTAACAAAAATTTCTTCTCTGGTTGGTAAAATATGCCTGACCTATGCATAAAACTAAAGGACTAAAGCATTTTTACTGCTTGTATTTTGTCATCCATATTCATAGATAAGAGCTTCCACTTTTTCAGTTTTTGTATTATCTTTTTGTAAATATTGCAAATAGGGGTCCTACTCCTGAGTATCTTATTGTTTTACAAAATTATTCTTGTGCTTTTTTGTTTCTCTTACCTTGTATACCATTTTTTTATTGTTATCTAAACCATGTATGTACTCTGTTAACTTCCTTGGAGCTTTTCTCCCCAGGACTCCACTGAAAATGGACACTTTGTGTCCAGTTGGATTTATCTTAGTAAAATAATGGTAAAATAAAATAAATAATAAATAAATAATTTTGTTTTGTGTCTTCCCACATATTCTTAGTTGCCATAACTGAATCCTTTTAAATCCATACTCCTAAACACTTAATTTTATCATGACCCATAAATATGGGTATTGCTGAATTATGGTGATTTCATAGTTTACAGCTAAAGCCAAAGCCTTTGTTTTGTCTTCGTTAATGTTATATTCTGAAAAAAATTCGGAACTGTCTCATAATACTCCACAACACTAAGAGGCCTTTTACTGGTTCCATCAGGTACAAAATAGTACCATCTGCAAAAAAGCCAACCTTTGTTGAACACTTTACCAATTATATCCTTAAATTTCTGAGTCCCTTATTTTCTTTGCCAATGGTTCTAAATATAAAGCAAGCAAAGGGGAAAAAGGACACCTCTGTCTGGTTCCTCTGTTCAGATACAACTTATCAGAGAGGAACCCTCCCACTTTGACCTTTGCCTCTGATCCCTCATATAGCCTTCTACTTAACCTTATAACATGCACCAGGAAATGCAAATATTTCCATTTTCCCTAGTCATAAAATCCCAGCTTACTCTATTAAATGCTTTCTCTGCATCAAGACCTACCAATAACAGTGGCAATGTCTTACATTCTGCCTCCCTCTGGATCATCACTGTTCTACTAATGTTGTCAACAGTTTGCCTCTCCTCCACAAAACCACATTGGTCTATACCTATCAATTTTGACATCATCTTTACCATTTGTTTAGCTATTATAGACTAACACTTTATAATCCTGGTTTGAAATTGAAATGGGCCTATATGAAGCTGGATCAGACGGGTCTTCACCGTACTGAATTGTTAAGGCAAATACAGCTTTTTTCTAGGATATTTGTGCCTCCCCTTCTATTAAAAGTCTGTTAAACAAAACCTTTCAGACCTTTATCACTTTTCCTCCTAGCTTCCAAACTTTTACCAGAATACCATCTATTCCAGGAGACATTCCTGCAGACTATACACCAGCATTTTTATCTCCTCTACACCTATCATAAGTATTAATTTGTTGAGCCTCATATATCTCTAACCTTGGCATATTTAAGTATTCCATAAATATTTCCATTTTATGCTTTTTCTTGATTTACCTACTTCTCTGCTTGGTACTAATTTTCATAAAATTTACGAAACCTCTCCAATAACTCTACAGGTTCTCTGATTCTTTTCTTGTTATAGGCTCCCTAAGTTTGGCAACTACCCTTTCTACTTTCTGTTGCCCAAGTCATTGTGCCACAAGTTTTTGTGCTCTGGAGTTCTCAAAAACAGTTGCTCAACAGCAATGTTTCCAAACTCAAGTATATTATCCAGGTTCTCTCTTAATTTCTCTGCAATTACACCTCTTTTTGTTCTGAGTTTCTTCTTATTTTTACTTTAGCATTTGTCAGCCCCTAAAACATGATTTAAAGTGTTTATGTCTAGAATGGCTAAAAGAATAGCAAAAGTGGTGCCTAAACTGATAGACATGGATCAGCTTGGTTATGTGTAGGGGAGGCAAACATTAAAAAGAACATGGATGATCCAGAGGGAAGATGAATGTAAGAAAATACTAATGTTGTTGCTGGGTCCTGATACAGAGAAAGCATCTGACAGAGTAATCTGGGAGTTTATGAGTAGGGCAATGGAAGCATTTGCATTTCCTGATAAAATTATAAGGATGATTAGTAGGATACATGAGGGATAGGAGGTAAAATTTGAAGTGGATGGGATTCTCTCTGATAGTTTCCCTTTCAGCAGAGGAATTAGGCAGAGGTGACCTCTTACCCTTTTGTTATTTTATTTGTACTATTATTTTCTTTGCCAGTGGTTCTCAATAGAGACTCAGAAATTCAAGAATATAACTGTCATGGAAGTCAAGAAAAGCTGGCTCTGTTTGCATATATTAGTTTACACATGATAAAACAAGAAAAGGACATTTCAGTGTTGTGGAACATTTTGAGGCAGTTTCATATCTTTTCTGGATACACTGTTAATGAAGCTAAAATAAAGGCAATAGCAGTAAATTATATACCCACACATGAACTGGTTCACCAATATCCATATTAATGGGAACATGACAAATGAAGTACTTAGCAGTAAGGATTAAAAAGGAACCTGGAGTGGCAACTAAGGATATGTGGGAAAAGAGTAATCAAAAGATAACATAAAAACTGAGAAAATGGAAGCTCCGCTATATGAATTTGGATGGCAAGATACAAGCAGTTAAAATGTTTTTAGTCCCTTTAGTTTTATATAGAGGTTAGGCATATTGTTATTTATCAGAGCAGAAGCTGTAGACAGCAATCAATAAAGAGCTGAGGGATTTTATCTTGCAGGGGAAGACAGCAAGAGTCAAGTAAGATAAACTGACTCTACCAATTGAACAAGGCGGTTTGGGATTACCCAATTTGAAGGGGTATTTCACAGCTACACAGTTAAGGCTCGACACATAACACAAGCAGAAACCTACAATTCAAAGTGGAAAGGGATGATGACGAAACAGGGGAGAAACTCAAGAAACTAGGAGAGAACAGGATTTTGAATGCAGACCCTTAAGGAAAATGACAATAACTATGCAGAATATTATATTCATAAAGTAGTAAAAAGTATTATAAGAACTAAGCCAACACAGGAATGGAGAAATTAGATTCTGCCAATAGGGATAACTGCAATTAGGGATACAGACAAGAGGGGGCTGGAATTTATTGGAGTAAACTGGTAAAAGAACCAAGGTATTGGGCGCAAATAATTAGAGAGGGGAAAGGTAAAAGAATGGGAAGAGGCCAAGAATTTATTTAAACTGCAGGACAGAGATTGCCTTCCCTATCAAGGACTGACATCAGGGCATAAGCAAACAGAAAGAAATAGGGAGATCCTAAACAAAACACCAGCACTGTTTTTAGCAGAATCTTGAACAGAAACTGCTGTTAAAAAAGGAATAATTAGTAGAGAATACAAAATACTGCATGATAACTATAAGAATCAATCAGAGGAGGTTAGAAAGGATTAAGAAGATATATTTGATAAGCAATTCACAAAGAGACAATGGAGGGATATGTGTATGTCTCCCAAATATGCAACAGAGTCTAGAAGATTTAGGATCTTTGCTTGGAAGTGTTTACATATGTACTTTTTATACCCAAAGTATTTTTCCTCAGACAGACAGCAAATGGTGTGATGGGAAGAAAGAGGTAATTAGGAACATATTTTCTGAGAGGGTAATGAGTTGGCAGACTTGAAAGATTCCCTGTAGACTGCTCTATCAGAGATACTGGGTGACAAAATTGGTTTAACTAAGGAAATGAGCTAAGATACAGAATTGGAATTGCCTAGACATAGTAAGGCCTTACTAAGAATAACTGAGGCTGCCAAAAAAGAATTATTAGAAAATGGAAATCAAAGTCTAAACCAACTTTACTATAAATTGTGAATACAGTAACAAAGGTAAAACAACTGGAATTGGCATCTCTAGACAAGGGTAAGAGTGAATTACATAGGAAAAATGGGAACTGTGGGAAGAATACATGCAGAAGAGGAACGAGGTTTACAGAAAGGCAGATTTGAATGAGCTACGTAATGTTTAAACAATGAATGGACAGATTATAAGTGATGCGTAATATTTGCAGATACAATTATGTCAATATAGTTAGTTTGTGATGTATAATGTTTGCAATTAAAATTATGTCAATATGTTTTCCTTTCATTTATATAAATGTATGATTGCCTGTGTCATACATGATAATTTAATAAAGATGTTTCTTGTTTAAAAAAAAAAAGAAAAATGGAAGCTTTCTCAGACTAAAAGAGATCAATGTTTGAAAGGCATAAAGCCTTTACACAGGGAATCAAAAAAGAAATAATAGAGAAAATTTCTAATCAAGACATCAAGATTCTATCAACAAAGGCTGGCCTATAATGTCGGCTGCATTGCTTAAATGATTTTTTGATAACTGGAAATGGAGTACTGTGATTTGTCTAAGCTGAATGCAGATCATAATATTTACAGTAAGAAAGCTATGTGCTTGACTTTAAAGAACTGGGTATATATTATAATGAGGACTCAATGGTTTAAATATCAGTACAATTTTTCTGTTTTCTGACTGACTACTGCTCATCTCTACATTTGATTTTGAATTGAAGTTTTCATTTAAGGTTTGGTTACTTCTATTTTTTTATTGCATTTGTTTTAAGTTTTTTGTTCTTTTGGAGTTTTAAGAGGTCTTTGTTAGGGTCAGTTATAAAATTTAGAAAAGAATTCCTTTGCAGACCATAAATAACATCCAGCTAATTAGTGAGATGAGCCGAAAAACAGCATTCCTCGTTTAACTAGAAATATTTGGAGGCATCTTTATTTAGCTAGAGTGCTTGTTTGAATTGCTAGCTATTCTCTGCCTGACTATTGCTGATCTCTGTCTGGATTTGATTTTTCCGACCCACACATCCAACTGTTGTACTCTTAAACTTGGTGGCTTAGGAGTTGCCAGCCCCTACTATAAGTCTGAGTTTGGACACTCCTGCCAGTTCTATCTCATCAGCTCATTCTACTGAGTAGAGAGAGATCAGCTGGGACGACCCACCCCCTTAGTCTCTTAATCTTGAATTATCTTCCATTTTCTTCCTCCCCACTTACTTAAAAATGCACTTTACTCAGGTGTTTTTACTTTATCTGTGATTATTTCTACTTTATTTTGATATTTTGTCGCTGAAGTGTTCAGTTGCATATATTCTGTTGCATTTACTACTGCTTGCTAGTAGCCTGATTAAATTGTAACTGTTACTCTAAGCCTCCTAGTTTTTATTTAAGCACTTGGGCTTCAAGCTAGTTATCTTACATAAGGAAGGTTTGCAGTCTACACTCTTGTGGCAAGAAGGGTAACTTACATCCTTCCAAGTCGAGAATTGCTCTTTGAAGGCTTATGGTATCTGTTATTCTAACTGTGTCTTAGTCCTGGTTTAAGTGCTTGGGCTTCAGGCCAGTTATTTTAAATTAAGAAGGTTTGTGGTATACACTCATGTGGGAGAAGAGGGTTGCCTCTACCCTTCTGAGCTGGGAATTGCTAGTGAAGGTTTATTGTGGCTGTTATTCTAAGTGTCTTTGTTTTGATTTACGCACATGGGCTCAAAACCAGTTTATTTTACATTACGAAGTTTTGTGGTCTAAATGCTTTTGGCAGTACAGGATAGCCTACACCCTTCTAATGTGGGAATTGCTGGCTGAAGACTTATTGTGTCGGCTATTCTGAAAGTGTCTATTATGGTTTAAGCACTTGGCCTCCAAACCAGTTATTTTATATTAGTAAGGTTTGTGGTTTACACTCTTGTGGGAGGAGAAGGCAGCATGCACTCTTCTGAGCAGGAAATTGCTGGTTAAAGCTTATTGTGCCTGTTATTCCAAGTGTCTTTGCTCTGGTTTAAGCACTTGGGATCCAAACCTGTTATTTTACATTAGCAAGGTTTGTGAGAGGAGGGGGTAGCCTTCACCCTTCCAAGCTGGGAATTGCTAGTGAAGAATTATTATGCCTATTATTCTAAGTGTCTTTCTTCTGGTCTCTGATTTGCACGCTTGTGGCATTATTGTCTAGACAGATTTTTTTTAACCACTAGAGCATTTAGTTTGTTTATAGCTGAGCATTGCTCATCAAGTTGCTTGTCTTACTGAATTGTTCAATATTTAAGTTTTCCTCACTCCTCCCTATTAGATCAGTAGCCATGGATATGCACTTCCTGACACTCTCTGTGGTCATTCTGGTTGAGATGGGTATTCTGAGGCATTGCAGCAACTGCCTCATGTACACTGGCAACCCACTTATTCTTAATAAAACAGTGTATTTACACCTCTCGCGTACACTATCGCTGGAGGCAAAACTCTCTCACACAACCAATACTAATCCTAGAGGTTGTCAGTGACACTTTTACCATGCCTACTGCACAGAGTAAAGACGCTACACATAAAACTACTTATGCTGAGGCACTTACAAGTAACTTTCCTAAAGAACTAAAACCTGTTGCACAGTACAATCAAAGAAAGGGTCCTCAGCCATCACATAAACACTCTGTTAAAACACCATCCACAGATACACATAGTAATATTGTATCCAGTGACTGCACTGCTAAGCTTTTAAGGCACACCAGCACACAGCCAAATTTCCTGGTCACTGGTGACTCTATAGTGATGTGCACCGATGACCCCCTTCAGCAGACTGAGTAAGGACAGTCATTGTTAGCTGCTTTTCTGGGGCTAGGATCTGTCAAGTCACACAGGTCCTCAGATCATTGAACCCACAGCTACCAGTATGACTCTGTCATAGTCCATATGGGTGTTAATGACCTCAGACATACCTCCCTTGACTACACGAAGTGGCACATGATCAAGCTCACTGATAGTGTGACTCAGGCAGGTATGATGATAGCATTGAGCAGCATACTACCTTCTCCAAGGACAATGGCAAGATACCAACAGAAAATGATTGATGTTAAAAATTGGCTTAGCTTCTGGTGTCAATCCAGGGAGGTACAATATTTGACAGCCTGGACGATATGGTTGATAGACCATACTGGTTTGCCAGGGATGGTCTGTACTTATCCCCTCTAGCCTGTTGGATATTGGTAAAGGCCTTTTCAACCCCCATAGTGCCTTTTTTAGGCAATGCCAAATTGAAAAATCTACCGACTTAACTAAAGAAGGAATATATGAAGGTAGCACTGCTCAGTGCTACAAGTCTTATGAAGAAGCCACTCCCTGCAAGCCTTCCTCTCTCTGGAGAGTGTAGACATCTGTGCAGTAATGGAGATATGGTTTAAAGTCGCTGAGAGTACCCCAGCAATGCAAGGTTATAATGCCTTTCACACCTTTAGACCAGCTACTGCACAGGAGGAAACTAAAGGTGGAGGAGTATCAGTCTATATTAAGAGTAATCTCACATCCAGACGAGTTAAAAGTGCATGACCCGCTGGAAATCATAGATGTGCAAATCTCCATAAATATCCTTACAACATACAGGTCCCCCTCCATGTCCCAGGGTACCCATACTACCTACATACCTCAAGGTAGTAGAGTTCTTCACTGTTCAATCCAATATGATATCCATGGGCAATCTCAACTACCCCTCTATAGGCTAGGAATCCTACACCACTTCTAATGCACAAGCCAGAGATTCATAAACTTTGTTAATACAAACATCTTGGAACCACTGGTCCATTCTCCTATCAGGCGTACAAGCATCCTTGACCTTGTCCTCATGAACATGGGGAACCAATGTTCCTCACCAAATGTAATATCTTCACTCATCAGATCTGAGCGTAAGGCAGTATTACTTGAAATAAAAATTAAATCTGGGGATCCAGCAAAACCAAAAACCTTTAGGACCTATTACAAAAGCCAACCTCTCTCTACTAAGCAACACCTTGACTAAACTCTAAGCACAGAATTCGATAACCAAGCAAATAAAAAAGACTGAATCCGGTACAATAAAGGCTGTCCAAAGAATGGTTCTGATGAAGTCTCCGGATGTGGAGACGAAAGCGCTCAACAATTTGCTTTATTCTATTCTATTTTATTTGAATTAAATAGTCGTTTTGGATCTATGTTTACTTTTGGACAATAAACCTGCTACTATTTTACTTTGGCTGCCTGCTTGTTTTGGATCTTTGGACAGCCTTTATTGTACCGGATTCAGTCTTTTTTATACACTCTAAGCACCCCCACACCCAGTAAACACCATAGAATACAGTGAGCTATTTACAAAATCTCTGTACAGACCGAGTTGTGCCCACTCGTATTAAGAATAAAACAAACTCAAAAGACAAGCCACTTTTGTGGAATCACACTATCATCAGTTATACAACAAAAAAATCATGGCCAAGCATAGGAGGAACAAAGCCATACTTACTAAAAGGCTCCTGATTAATCTAAACAGGCTTCTAAGAAGGTTAATTAATACTTCAAAAGTTAAATTTGAAGAAAAAATAGCTCATCAGGCAAAGGACAGACACAAATCTGCCTACAACTATCTCCGTAACCTCAGAGAAAATACACAATGAGCAGAACTTATTTTAAATGGCCTCACTGACACTGAACTAGAGGCCATTACCAACCCTTTGGCTGACTGGTTCAAGCTCGGATTTCCCCACCCTGATAGTCCAAAGGAAATACCAGATAACACAATCCCTACAGAACAGGTCATTAATGTACTTTCCAAGGCCAAAAACACTGCATTGATGGGCCCCAATAGCATCCCAGGATGTTTAATAAATATCACTAAACATGACCTGTCTGGTTCTCTTGAATCACTTTTCAACTGGAGCATTCAGTCAGGTTTTGTGCCCAAAGAATGGAAGATGGCTAGAATCATTCCCCTGCACAAAGGAGGTACAACCAGTCATCTGGGTAACTCCAGGCCCTTAAGTCTTACCAGCCTCATATGTAAAGCCATGAAAAGAATCATCATGGACATGATAAATGACGACATAGGTAACCTGTAAATGCTGGACCCATCACAGTTTGGCTTTGTTAAAGGAAGTTCATGCCTATTAAAACTGGTGGACTTTTTTGAGCGGGTCACCAAAGCACTGGATGAAGGTAAGACTGTGCACACAGCTTGTCTCGACCTGGTCAAGGCTTTTGATACAAAATCCCACTCAGACATTATCAACAGGCTCACTATTTTAGGTATAAACCCTTTAAACACCCGCTGGACACTAGCATTCTTCAAGAAGTTCTATCTCTGACTAGTAAGTGGTGCCAAAGCCATGATCTTAAACTAAATGCTAAGAAATGCATAACTGTACCCTTTGGGAAATCAACCATCCCAGCTAATTATCATGTTGATAATACACCTTTAATAGTCAACCCAGTGGTCAGGGATCTGGGTACACAGGTAGACAGTAGCCTTACCTTCAACCACCACATGGCCACAGTGGTGATGAAATCCTTTCATGTTGTGCAACTTAAAAGTAAGGGCATGGTATCTAGGTCTAAAGAGGTCATTATCCCACTGTACTCTGTCCTTATCAAACTAGTCATAGAGTACAATGCTTCCTTTGGTATGTACCTGACCAGGCATATGTAGCAACTAGAATGACCTCAAATGTTATTATTATTTATAAGCGGTGGTGGTGCTGTGGTAGCGTTGTCGCCTCACAGTAAGACGCTGTCCGGTTCGATTCTCAGCTAGAGCATCTTCTGCGTGGAGACATGCGTGAATGGGCGTACCTTCTTTGAAGGTTGTGCATCAGAGCTGGTAACTCGGTATGTAAAAATCAACTACCAATCATTAGCGGACTGGAGCTCCGCTGTGACGACCCCTAACTGGGAAAAGCCGAAAGACACAGCAGCAGCAGATTGACATTTGTTGACCGGGAAAGTCCACTGCGTCAGTAACTCATTTTCAGTGGAGGGCTGGGGAGAAAAGCTCCACAAAAAGTATTACAAAAGTACACAAATTTAACAAAAATTGTAATAGAAGTTACATATATGAACTAAGAGAAATGTTACAGTACAATTCACAGTTTACATTAATAAAAAGACTTAGCATCGCCATGTGCAAGACAGAAGTTACATATACAGAAAGCAGAGATACACAACAGTACAATTCAAAGTTTACATTAAAACGAATTTGCACAGCAATGCACAAGACAGAACCATTCAGTATAGAACATGCTATAATGGACAGTTTTAAGGTGGCCTGTTTGTTTTGCATGGGCATGAGGGGTTATTGAGGTAATAGGTTTTTAATGCTGATTTAAAGGTTTTTATACAATCAATTTGAGTTATGTGGGAGGGTAAGTTATTCCAAAGTTCAACAATGCTATGGGAGTACAGACTTTGTCCAGCTCTTTTGTTGGGTTTGGTTACATTTAAAAGCTGTTTTCTCGAAAATTTGAGAATTCTTGGTGGCGTATACGTCTGTAGGATGGAGCAGAGTGCCGGACAGGTTTAGGATTTAAAAATTCATTTTTGGCTAGAGTTAGTTGGGTATAACTGAGATAGTGGGAAAATTCAAGCCAGTTCAATTCTGACATTGCTTGGCAATGGTGTGAGCGGTTAGGCTTTCCTGAGGCATGTTTAGCTATTTTATAATAGCAGGATTGCAGTTTATTGCTAAGGGATGAGTGAAGGTTAGTACAAATGGCACTTCTGTATAGAACGGAAGGGATGGGTAAGGTACTGGCCAATTTTGTTTTGGTGTGGTTGTCTAGGTACAGTTTATGATGATAAAGTTTGCCTAGTTTAGAGTGTTTTCTTGACTGTGTTGAGCATATGTAGCTCACAAGTGAGCTTATCGTCAATTGTCATGCCTAGTAATATTACTGTCTTCACTATTTCAATTTCTGTACTATGTTTAGAAAAGATTTTGAAATCTATGTCCAGTGGTTTTGTAGAGAAAAGTAATTTTTTAGGGGGGGTTTAACAACACTTGTGCATTATTTAGCCAGGTTTCTATCATTGTTGAATGCATTTTGTGTAACTGTGAGAAGGTTTGAGAAATTGTTGGAGGTATATATAGTTGTAGAATCATCGGTGTATTCAATGAGACTGCCTTGTTGGGAAGCTTTGTGAAGATCACTGATGAAGGTATTAAAGAGCAGTGGCCCTAGAATGAATCCTTGTGGGACTCCTATACTTTTTGCCCGATAATCAGATTGTGCCTTATTGCTTAGGTAAGAGGTAAACCAAGTGAGAAACTTGGCTTGGGGAGGGGCATCCTAGTTTCGACAGCTGGTTTAGCAGTTTAGTATGTGATACTGTTTCAAAAGCCTTAGACAGATCCAGTAAGATGAATGAAGTAGGGTGACCAGCACCCAAGGCTTTGTTGACAGTATCGGTGAATGAGATAAGTGCTGTGATAGTGCTGTGACCGGGACGGAAACCATGTTGGGTAGGGGCAAGAAGATCATTATCAGAGAGGTATTTAAGTAGTTGCAACTGTATACATTTTTCTAAGATTTTTGATAATGGAGAGCGTATAAAGATAGGGAGATAGAGAGGTCATGGGAATTTCCAACTTGATGTAATGGAGTTATAATAGATTTTTTCCATAAATGGGGGACATAACATTCTGAGATGGAGCGATTTATAAGAGTGCTAATTGGATATGTGGTCACATTTGCTGCAAGTTGTAGATACTCAGGGGGAAGATTAACAGTGGAAACAGAGCAAGGTTTGACTTTGGTTAGGAGTTTGAATATAAAAGAGGTGGGTACTGGTTCAATAGTAAAGGAAGGAGTTGTTGGAGTATTGCTAAAAAGTTTCTGGGGAAGAGGCTATTGTTATCAAGTACAGAATTATTTCTGTACTGGGAGTTTAAGTTTATGTTTGTTGATGAGTGTCTCATTAGTTTTTGAATGGTAATGATGAAATACGTGTTGAAGTCATGGGCAATTTTGTTGTGGATTCTTATCAAGTGCAGAGGATGGGTTTTGCAAGGTGCCAGGATTAAGTAGCTTAGAAACAGATTTCCAGGACTTTTTTGGGTTGTTGTTTAAGTTGGATAGCTTAGAGGAAAAGTCACTTTTTTATCTTGCATGACTAGATTTTTGGCTTTATTTCAGAGTAGTTTGTATTTAAGTTAATTTTATTTTTATTTATTTTGTTGCCATTGTTTCCATGCTTTGTCTCTATGTAGGAGATTTTGTTTGGTCTGTTTTGTTGGCCAAGGGGCATGGTTAACCTTTGTTCACGTGGTTCATATAGGGGCTAGGCTATTAAGAGTTTCCAGAAAAAGTTTGTTAAAGTAGCCAACAGCATCATCTAAGAGAAGAGTTGTTAGTGGGACCCAGTTTTGAGCTTTCAAAATGCTTATGAATGTATTCTTGTCAAGGTGGGTGAGATTTCTAGATGTTTTGTAGGAGTGTGTTTTGATTGAGAATGAGTTCTATGGGTACATGCTGGGGAAGTGGTCACTTAGTATGTTAGGTAGGGTGCCTGCGTTTGAACAATCGTAAGGGTGGTATACTAGTATCCAAACTAAGATAGACTGATAGTGTGGATAGATCATGGGTAAGAGTTGTTCCTTACAAAACCAATACAAGTTACAACAAAACACCTTATGCAAAGCACCTTAAAGCCCTTTCTGTCTATTCAGTCTCCGATACATTGCTGAAGGGTGCTCTATGACTGCCTTACAATGCATCCACAAATTCCACACTTACGAATCACCTACATATTCTTAAGTCAAAAAGCACCAGTAATACAAGGTCTAGAAACCTGCTTTTTTCTGTGGCATAAACAATACATGCTGGATAGATAGATGTGTGTCTCTGAGACTGCCCCTCCTATGGAACTGGCTTCCATCTATGTGAAGCTGAGTTTGTCTATTACCAAGTTTAAGCACAACCTCGACAAGTGGATGGGAAATAGGAAATTTACACCAGGCCTGGCACCCATGTCCCTTATGGACAGAGGTAGCTTATAAATGCCTGGCCCTCAATGTCCTATTTTGATGCAGGACATCATTATTCTTTCAGGAAAACTTGGCTAGGCTTAGAAGGGCCCCTTGAGTCATTAGCCTAGTAACAGTCCATGAATCCTTGCATCTATACTATTGAGAACAGTTAAGGGGATCAACCTGTAAGAAGGAAATCGTTGTGTCCAACTGCCTGTCTGAGCAGGCAGATGAATTTATTGGTCCAGTAAATTAAGGAAACATTTACAAGGGCATTACAAGATTGGGATGAAAATAATCTGCCAAAAGAAAATAAAACACTGTGCTTAACACAGAATACTGGACAGCTGTGACTGTCCAGGAAAAAAGTCTGAAGTTCAAGGCTCTGAGAAGCTTAATAAATAAGAATAATGGGTCTGCAATTTTAAATATTATTTCATGATGAGAAGAAATGA
Source organism: Protopterus annectens (assembly GCF_019279795.1). NCBI lineage: Eukaryota > Metazoa > Chordata > Ceratodontiformes > Protopteridae > Protopterus > Protopterus annectens. The sequence continues at coordinate 370,063,123 of NC_056735.1, forward strand.
ATTTTGGGCATACAGAAACTATTCACTGAGCCTCAGTAAAGTTGCCTTATTAAGTTTTGGATGTAATAAGTGCCAATTACAAAGTTGACAAATGATACAGAGAAGATGTTAATACCAGTTATACCCGATTTTGAATATAGGATCTACTTGTAGCTTATATAACAGAAAATATGTGTTGAAGTCACAGAAGGACATATAAGTGTTCTGGAATATAATATCTAATGTTTGCAGTCTTATCATAAAGTTAATGGTTTATCATAAAGTTAATGGTTTCTCAAAGGGAGTAAAAACATTCAGGGTATACAGCGTATTTGCACATATCATGAAAATTAAACCTCTGTGCGGCTTACTGCAAGAAATACATTTGAATAATATTGTGTATCCAAAACTAGGGAACATTAGGTAGAAATTTCTAGGGTTTTGATCAGGTCCAACATGGCCAAAGGGGTGTTGCTATGCTCCTGCAAAGACAAATAAGGCTTTTGAGTTCCTGCAATTATAAAACGATAATGAAAGCAGACTTTTATTAGTAAAAGGGAGTGTTACGCATGACTATAAACACTAGCGATGACTTTCTGGGCATTAAACTCAAACACATTTTCCCACTAAAGGGGTGCATACTGGTCCTAGAGCTTACAGAGTACCTGCATTAGGGTGATTTATTTATAAGTACGCTATACTAATAGACATGACAGATATAAATTTGGAATTAAAGCTTCATAGAGATACTTACATGTTTTTCATGCGGTTTACTTCAATCGTAGATTTTTTTAATTAACATAGGCACATGAAGCATGTACTGTGTAAGCATCGGCAAGTACATGCTAAACTAATGTGCAGTACATGTTACACAACCTCAAACAAGGAAGAAACCGTGAAAGAACATTCTAGTCCATTCATACAATGACATTATTTACAAAAGGTAACCAATTTCTTTTTAAATAATGTCATTGTATAATAGGAATAATCCACTCCTGTGTGAGGGTATCACAGCATTTACCCACAGTTGGTTTTGTTTAATAACTTGGGCTTTGCCCTCATGATCAAACCACTCCAATCATGGATAAATCCGGTAATACCTTCATCCCAGCTGTGGATCGCTGCTAAATAAAACGATAGGTCACAAGTTAGACCAAGCAGAGAAAACTCTTAGAATGTTAGATGTTGAGAGAACATCTAAAGGGGACAAAAGCATTTCGCTCCAAGAACCAGACCACAGAAAGTGGACATATTAACACGTAAGATCACAGATCAAATGACAGGAACTTGGGAGATATTACTGAGAAGTTTTGCTCATTTCTGCGAACAATTATATGAAGCAGATGCTAACCGGTAGAGAAAGACAAATGAAACAAAGGGACTTCCTAAGGAAGTTCTCATTAAAAACGTTTCAAACAAAAACATGGTAATTGTTTGATGCAAGAAGTTACACAGAACAATGTGAAAATAATACTAAAGAAACAAAAGAGAAGTGAAATACCCAGGTTAGATGGTGTACATTACAAACATATGAAATGCTGATAAATAAATTAGGGGCTTTAGTAAACTAGCTAATTATGAGTTGGCAAGTGGAGATAGCCTGGATATATGAACACAAGCTATTTATTTGTATTTGTTTACAGGGAAAGTTATTAACAAACCAGGCAGAGATGACTCACAAAGCTGGCCATACATACCAACATCAATACTTAATCACAATTATAAACGATTAAGTGCACTGGTTGCCAAAAAAGTTAGCTTGCATTCTCCTCTCCTTGACTTGATCTGGAACAGGCAAGTTTTGTACCAGGTGCAACCACCCATGAGAACTTATTAAAAAACAAATATGTTTGGATAAGATTCCAAAAAAACCAACCTGACACTGTACAAGTGTGAATGCTAAAAAAGGCTTCTGACAGGGAATGGTGTCAGTATTTATTTGCAATATTAATGACGGCCTTTCCTGCAAGGTGGTGCATTTAACAAATATTTCTATCACAATGCTTCTGCACAAATAAAGATAGGAAACAGACTTTGCAAAAGTTTTCAGTTAAACAGAGGCAGTAAACAGGGGTGCCCCATTTCTCTTCTCCTGTTTGCATTGTACCCCGGACCCTTTCATGCAAGCTGAAGCAGAAACAAGTAAGGGGTTAAGAAATACAGCATTTACTCACAAGTTGGCACTATATGTGGATGACCATTGTCTTTACTTGACAGACAATGAAACAGATTTGGAAATAATATTTCAGGAATTTTGTTGATATGTTAGAAATGCTGGATGCAAGATAAACACATAAAAGACCAACACCATGGACATACATACACATACATACACACACACACACAGATATATATATATATATATATATATATATATATACACACACACATACACACACACACATATATACATACATAAACATATATGAAAGTAAATGTAGAAACTAATTTTTAAATGATTACTTAATACACTTAAATGCATTCTTAACATTAGATAAGTGTAATTAGTAATGGAAATACCACAACAGTAAGCAATAGGGTAAAGCTCCAGCTGGTGATGGTATCCCTACAGTGTTGTGCACTGCTCATAAAGGGAATACCTTCTTTACATTGTTTGACAAGTCTTGGAGAATAAGGAGAATCCCACCTTATCAAAACGGATGGTGTCAGCAAACATACCAATGGAGGTCAAAGACACTAACTTACCAATGGAGGTCAAACACCCTGATTTCCTTTCTTCATCTAAACTTATTTTTGTATTGAATCATAGCTATGCACTGCTCTGTCAGTTATAGCAAAAAGAACGGCACAATATGTATAACAATTTATATGTAATGACCAGTGTAGGTTTGCCAGGAGAGAGTGACTGGATATCATCTGTAAACTGTGAAGATGTTGAAAACTGCATGAGCAGAGCAGCAAAACTTGGTGACAGTGAGTCTAGATGAACAGAAGACTTACAATATGAGTGAATGGTTTTATTTAATTCAGGCACGTCTGGGGTTGTGTTCACAAATATATATATTTTTTTTACAGCTAAACTGAACATTTATAGAGTAGAAACACTCTTTCAAGATCTATGCAGGAGTGTTCAATGTCACTGACTTTTACTTGTTTTGCATGTGAAGGCATTAACAACAGAAATTAGATGTTCAAATATGAAGTGATATGTGATAAGTCCAGAACAGATAAAACATCTCCATATCTGCAGCTGATGTAGTCATAAACCTAATGAAACCAGATAAGGACAGAGGGTGTTCATATCAACTTCCAGATAAGCTTGGCACGTTTCATCCAACAAAGTTAATAAAGTGTGGATGGCAGCAGATTATGCAACTTCTCAGTCTTTCAGAAAAAGAATTATGATTACTTATGTAACTGGCTCACATATGGTTAAGGAATGCCCTTAAAGTGTATTAATAAGATAGAGGCTGGATGAAAGAAATGATTGAAAGGCAAGTTTCTTGTACAGAAATGGCTACTTTACAGTTAAATCAAAGGGTACAGAGCCTTTATTTACTTGTTCTACCCTGTTGCTGTATGCATTTCAAACACTTTCTGCCAATATAGTAGTGATTCTTCTAAAATCAGTGAAAATATGAATGCTGAGTTATGGTTTGGAGGAAGATAAGCCTTAAGCATCCTGGGATAAACTGACACTTTTGAAAGACATGGGAGGACTTAATGTTGCAGATCACTGTTTATACTAGACATCTACACAACAGAAAATTTGTTTAATGTCCATTGTTACAATGAAAAGTGGAAATGCTGCTTTGGTTGATAGGGCTTAGATATGCCTGTATTTGCAGAAGGTGATTAGATTCCCCTATTTGATAAAGCAGGTGGCAATGTGAAAGGTTGGCATAATGGTTAAGGTAGTTACCTTACAGACACAAGGTGAAGGGTTTGATTCTCACATGGGTTAATTAGGCTTAAAATGTCTGACAAGGGCAGTTAGCCTAGTATTAATCTATGAACCTATGAACCAAGATCTTTATGCAACAGGTTAACAAGGCTGTAACCTAACCCTGGTCAAAGTCATTAGCATCTAATGGAAAGAACAAATCAAGAATACTGGGGATCTGGGTTTTAAGGAAGTAGAAAGACAGGAAAGCTAAAATGAGCTGTTGAGGGCAGTTCGGGTTAGATTCAAACTGGAGCAATTTGGCTCATGTTTTCAGACTGAAGCATATGGGCTGAGTCACTGTGGCAGGAAATATGGGAATAGTGGAGATGCAAGAAATACAGAGACTTTACTTTGGGAGGCAAGACGTGATCACCATTTTAGTTAAAGGTATGATTACCAGAGCATGTACAGCTTTAAGGAGATTCCACATTGAGACAGCTGCTAAAATAAGCAAGACTTTAATGTTTTCCTGGAAGTGAATTTGTAAATTTCCAACATACGCCATCAAATGCAGGAGGTTTAGGATTTTTGCTTGGAAACGTTTGCATAAATATTTTTATGGCTGACTTAAGCTGAAAAAATATTTTCCAGTAATGATCCTTACTGCTAGAAATGTGACAGTTCATGAAACATGGGAGCATATATTTTGGCCATGATTTGGTTTAAATACTTTTAAAGAAGATTTCTACAACTGTTTGAGAGAAGTATAACAGAAAAGTACACAATAAAGGTTTACAGTGGATTGAAAATGAATGCATTAAGCTGTTTTTACTGATGCTGCACGCCAAAAAGCTATAACAAAAATGGAAGTCAGTGAATGATGAAAGTGAGATTTTTTTTTCTTTTCCATACCCCTTTTGCTGACCACTCTCTCTCATCCTTGGTCAACCCACTGCCCATTAGTTCCCCGGGCGACCACCAGCGGCGATGATCAGATTAACTGGGGAAAGGCCATCATAATGTATACTGGTGCATTCTTTGTGGTTTCCAGTATACTCTGACAACACAACAGCTATACTCCTCCCTGCCATGCAACCTTCAGCTCTTCCACTGAGAGCAGCAGGCAGAGTCCCTTCATCTCCCTCACTCCCCTCATCAGCTCCTCCATTACTGGGAGCTGTTAATCAAACCCCAGTTGCCTGGGTAACAGACAGAGCTCTTTGTCTCTACTCCATGGAACTTATGTGAAATTCAGACACTTGATGAGATGGGTGACTGGGAGACTCATCCTGCTACACCACTTTTACGGGATCAATACAGCCAGGTTGTTGTTGTTGTGCCAAATGCAGAGGGACACACGTAACAGATAATACACATAAGATAAAAAGTAAATTTATTAGGAAAAATGACAAATGATATGTAACTATTTTTGGCAAGACTGGAGCAAATCAATGAGCTGTTAATTCTTGTATGTGACATGATATTATGCACCTTTTGATACATAAATTTAAGACTACAGAAGCCCCATTTTTCATATGCAATGCAGCCTCCAGTCTAGGACTCGAGGCTGGGAAAACTCAGACTAATTTTTCTTGTTAGCTTACTGCTATTTGATTTGTTAAAGTTTTACAATTTGTAAATTTTACTTGTTATAAATGAATACAAAAATGATATAAAGGTGTCTAGAATAACAGCACCGTATAAGATCAGCAGATGAATCACATTCGTAACCTATATATAAATTTATGTTGAAATATTTCAAACGCCCGCTATAAATTACCAACTACTCAATATGGAGCTATGTATTTCCCTGTTTATACTTGTATTTTTAAACACCTTTATTGAATTAACACTTGTGGTATAGGCAAACTTGCATTTATAAAAAGTTTATCACAGCCACGGTGGTGCAGCAGTAGCATTGTTGCCTCACAGCAAGAGGTTCTCCTGTTCGATTCTCGGCTGGAGTGCCTTCTGTGTGGAGTCTGCATGTCCTCCCAGCGATTGAGTGGCATTCGAAAGACATGCGTGAATGGACGTGCTGTCGTTGAAGGTTGGGCGTCGGGCTGGCAAATCAGCACCATAAAAATCAAGTGCCAGTTATTAGCAGACCGGAGTTCCACTGTGGCGACCCCTAACCAGGAAAAGCCAAAAAGACAAACAATCAAACCATGTTATCAAGTTGACATTTACCATTATAATTTACATCAATTATTATATATCATATAATCTAAGGAACATTACTTTATCTGATTTCTGCCTTCTCTTAAACTTCATTCTTCCTCCAAAACATTTTTCTGCATGCATTATTTCCACAATTTCCTTTTTTCCTGTGTAATGTACTCCTACCCTTTTCTAAAAATCCCACTTCCTGTTCTTTTATCTCTGTTGCAGCATTCACTACTTCAAGTATAGTCAGTTTAGATTATGAATTCCACTTTCTAGTGATTTTTTGGCAGCCACCAGAATTATGTCTAGGCAGTTTAGATCATGTATCCTAGTTCAAAAATAATTTCCTAATTTACACTCATTTGCTCACTTAGTATTGCAGAAAGAGCACGCTGTAGGGAATTTTTCAACTCTGCCAACTCATTACACGCCCAAACAATGTCTCAGTTGCATCTTTCTTTTCCCATTACACCTCCAACATTTGCCATCTACCTGAGAAAGAATTCTTTGGAGTTTGCTTGGGGTATAAAAGTATCAATGCACACACTTCAGACAAAAATCCAGACATATTTGGGAGCCATACAAAGGTCCTCCAATTGTTTCTTTGTAAACTGCTATTTCCCTTTCCAATCTTTTGACGACTTCTGAATGATTCCTATAGTTATCCTGCAATATTTTATGTGCCCCACTAATTATATCCCTTTTTAACACCAGCTTCTGTTCTACAGTCAATTAAAAACTCAACCAGTGCAGGTCTTTCACTTAGGATTCCCCTATCATTTTCTCTTTGTTCATACTCTTGATATCAGTTTGCGACAGGGAATGCAATCAGCAGCCTTTAATCCAAATGTCTTCTTGGCCTCTTCCCATTCTATGACCTTTCCTTCTCTAAATATTTGCTCCCAATACTTTGATTCCTTTGCCACCTTCCTCCAGTAAATTCCAGCCCTGTCTTGTTTATTCTCTGTACCCTAATTGCAGTCATTCCTATTGGCAAAATCGCCTTTTTTCCATTCCCCGTGTTGGCTCAGTCCTTAGTATACTTTCTGCCACTTTATGAATATAATATTCTGTTTGGCTGCAATTACTCTCCTTATGAATCTGTTACCAAAATCCCTTTCTTTCCTTATTTCTTGAATTGCCTCCCTGCTTCATCATCCTCATCATCCCATTCCACTTTCAATTGTATCTGCTTGTTTTATGTATAACAGCCTTAACTGTGTAGCTCTAAAATATCCCTTCAAATTAGATAATCCCAAACCAAATTGCTTTATTGGGAGGATCAACTTATCCCACTTAACTCTTGCCCTCTTCCCCTCCCAAATAAAGTCCTTCAACTCTATTAATTACTATCCATAATTTCTCCTCTGGTTGATAAAAATATGCCTAATCTGTGCATAAAACTAAAGGATGAAAACATTTTTACTGCTTGTATCTTCTCATCTACATTCACAGACAAAAGCTTCCACTTTCTCAGTTTTTGTATTATTTTTATTTAGTGTCTTCCCACATATCCTTAGTTGCCATAACTAAATCCTTTTAAATCCATACTCCTAAAACTTCATTTTATCATATCCTATAAATATATGGGTATTGCTGAACCAATTCATGTGTGATTTCATAGTTTACAGCTATAGCCCTTGTTTTGTCTTCATTCATTTTATATTCTGAAAAAAAATCTGGAACTGTCTTATAATATTCCACAACACTAAGATGTCCTTTTCTGGTGCCATCAGGCACAAAATAATGTCATCTGGAAAAAAAAAAAAACTTTTGTTGAACACTATACCAATTACATCCTTGAATTTCTGAGTTCTTTGTTTTCTTTGTCAATAGTTCTAAATACAATCCGAGTAACAAAAAGGAAAGAGGACACCCTGTCTGGTTCCTCTGTTCATATACAACTTATCAGAGAGAAACCCTCCCACTTTGACCTTTGCCTCTAATCCCTCATATATCCTTCTGCTTAACCATATAATTGCACCAGGAAATGCAAATGTTTCCCATTGCCCTACTCATAAAATCCCAACTTAGTATATTAAATGCTTTCTCTGCATCAAGACCCACCAATAACAGTGGTATTTTCTTACATTCTGCCTCCTTCTGGATGATCACTATTCTATTAATGTTGACAACAGTTTGACCCCCTCCACAAAACCATGTAGATCCATACCTATCAATTTTGACATCTTTATCATTCACTTAGCTATTCCAGACTAACACTTTATAATCCTGGTTTGAAATTGAAATGGGCCTATATGAAGCTGCATCAGAGGGGTCTTCACCGTCTTGATGTATTAAGGCAATCACAACTTTTTTCTAAGACATTTGTGCCTCCCCTTCTATTAAAAAGTCTGTTAAATGAAACCCTTCAGATCTTTATCACCTTTCCTTCTAGCTTCCAAACCTTTATTAGAATACCATCTATTCCTGTAGACTTTCCTGCAGACTCTGCAGACTGTTTATACATCACCATTTTTCTCTCTTCTACGGCTATCATAAATATTAATTATTGAGCCTCATCTATCTCTAACCTTGGCATATTTAAGTATCCCATAAATATTTCCATTTGTGCTATTTCTTGATTTCCCCACTTCTCTGCTTTATACGCATTTTATAGGTTCATAGGTAGGTACTAGGCTATCGGCCTTAGGGCCTATACAAGCCCAGTCAAAAAGGTACCCTGGCTTTTGCCACACAAGAAAATTATTTTCCTGTGCCACTGTTGAGCAGAGCCACAGAGGTGATCCCCGGGATGAATTTACTATTTCCCATCCAATCATCAAGATTCTTCTTGAAGAGTGCTAATGAGAAGCTTTGTTTGATATAGATAGGTAGTTTATTCCAGAGTATGGGAAGTCTCTGGGACAGGAATCTATCCCTCCGGCATGTTCTGTTTATTGTGGTGACAAGGTTTAGGTCCCTAGAGCGTGTAGCTCGGAGGGATTGGGATTTCTTTAAGTGGAGCATGTCCAACAGCTCTAGGTTTGACATAGCTTTGTATGTTAGGCAGAGACCACCTCTGAGTAGGCGATATGCGATGGAGTAAAGCTGGAGTTTTTTGAGACGGTCTGCGTAGAGCATCTGTTTGAGGCCGGTAATCCTCTTTGCGAGGTATTTCTGCGGCCTTTCCAGTTGTTGTACATGTCTTGTGAGGTACACACCAAAAGGGGCGTTGTACTCTATAATGGGTCTAATGAGTGATGAGTAGAGGGGAACAATGACCTCTTTTTTTCTGGAGGAGAAAACTTTTGTGATGAGGTATGCCACTTAGAAGGATTTCTTGACTACTGTGGCAATGTGATTATCAAAGGAGAGACTACTGTCCACCTCTCCCCCAAGGTCTCATCATACTTTCGGTGTTAAGTATACTACCGCCTATGTTGTAGTTCATGGGTACAGTGTTTTTACCAAACGGGATGACAATGCACTTTTTGGCATTGAGCTTGAGGCCATGGCTTTTACACCAGGCATCTGTCTCAGTGAGGCCTTTTTGTAGGATGTCCACATCGTTAGGAGTTTTGATTATGGCTCCTAGTTTGCAGTCATCTGTGAACTTCGTTAGCCAAAGACCTTCTGTGTTAGCCTCTACTTTAGAGAAGTAGATAGCAAACAGGAGAGGACCCAGGACTGAACCCTGTGGTACTCCACTTGTCACTGGTCTGAAGTCGGCTTTGGAGTCTGCTACTTTCACAGTGTGGGTTCTGTCAGTGAGCCAGTTGGCAACCCATCTTGTGACATATGGATTTATACCTAGTTTAGTGAGTTTATCTATAATTCCAGAGTGGGGGATGGTGTCGAAAGCCTTGGCAAGATCTAGATAGGCTGTGTGAACCACCTTACCCTTGTCTATGGCTTTGGTGACTGCTTCAAAGAAGTCTATCAGGTTTAGGAGACATGACCTGCCTTTTACAAACACGAACTGGGTGGGGTCCAGAGTTTGGAGATTACCAATGCCTTTGTTTATTAGTTCCATGATGATACGTTCCATGGCCTTGCAGACCAGGCTCGTCAGGCTAATGGGGCGGTAGCCCCCGGGGTCCGTTTTGGCTCCCCCCTTGTGGAGTGGGATAACCGTTGCTGTGCGCCATTCAGAAGGCACAAAGTCTGAGGTGAGGCTATGACTGAACATGGTACTTAGGTGGGGTGCCAGTTAGTTCTGTAGTTCATGTAGAACGCAGCCTGGGATGTTGTCTGGTCCCATGGATGCTGTGTTCTTGGCTTTGGAGAGTGTGGTTTTTACCTGTGCAGCCGTGATTACAGGAACTTTGCATTCTTCCAGTATAGAGACGGGCTCTTTAGGGGGTGAGAGGGGGGTAAAGTTAGCACTGAACCTATCTGCCAGGATGTTGGCAATATCAGTTGGGTCTGTATATTTAGTGCCATTGTGCTGTAACTCAGAGCAGATCTGAGTGTTGCCATTAAGATTCTTGGCATAGTTATAGAATGCTTTGTGGTTGTCTTTAGAATCAGTGGCGATTTTGTTTTCGTAACTAGCTTTGGAGGATTTTATCAGGGATTGCAGCTTCTTACTGAGGCTGACCAGGGAGCTCCTCCACTCGTGGGATTTTACTCTCTTTTGCAATAGTTTCTTCCTTCTGTTGTACAGTTTGTTTATGGCAGGAGACCACCAGATCAGCTTCCTTTTTTTGGAGGATAGTGTCTTGGTTCTGTTTGGGATAGCACGATCCATGCACTCATGTAAGTGCTTAAAAAGTGCAACTGTGTAGGATTCGGTAGTCGTAACTGTACTGTCCATCTGCATGGGTGTCATGAAGTTCACCACCTCTGTGTTAAGAAGCATGAAGTTGGCTTTGGAGAAATTTTTTACCATGGATTCCTTAATGGGGGTGGGAGCAGGATGTGGATATCTAGGGTAATTAGCTTATGGTCGGATGAGACCAATGAGGCGTTGACTTCAGGTGTGGTTTCATAAAACTTCTGAAATATCTCCTATAAATCTACAGGATCTCTGATTTTTTTCTTATCATAGGCTCCCTAAGTTTGGCAACAACCCTTTCTACTTTTTGTTGCCTAATTCATTGTGCCACACGTTTTTGTGCTCTGGAGTTATGAAAAAATAGTTGCTTAACAGCAATGTTTCTAAACTCATGCATATTATCCAGGTTCTCTCAATTTCTCTTTAGTACTCTGCAGTTATGCCCCTTTTTGTTCTGTGAGTTTCTCCTTATTTTTTATTTTAGCCTTTAGCAGTCCCTTCTAAATAATTCTTACTAATTCTTAACTAGATCACTTTTCTTTTATTTCTACCCTATTTTTAAACTCCACTTTTTCATTTTATCCCACTCACCTGCTAAAACTTCTGCAGTACTTATCTTCCCTAATAACTGCAAAAATAATTTCCACTACCCATTCTTTAAATTCCTCTCTTTTTAGCAGGTAAGTGTGGAAGCACTATAGTCTCATCTTTACTTCATTATCCTGAATTTTTATCTTCGCAATTATTGGCGCACAATCTGAAATAGTTACTTTATGTGTTTCAAAGTTCTCGATTAAATGTACATGTTCCTATGAAATTGAATTTCTTTCAAGTCTGACCCAGTTATTCTACCCTGGGGAATAATATGCAAATTATCTCCGAGTTCCTATTACTCAATTTAGATCTTTCATACTAAACATTTTCATAAATTCCTTCAGAAATCTGCCCTCTTTTGCTATATATTGTCCCTTTTAGGCCCCCAAGATGCATCCTCATTGTTGCAAATCAAATTCCAGTCCCCAACTATAAGTAGTATTCCCTGATCAAAGCTACTTATTTCTTTCAAAAATTTTAAGCTCCAAAATAGTACTTCTAGGTGGAATAGAAATATATGCCAGCATAATAGTCGTCCCTTGTCAGTAGCTCCTTACTAGTACAAATCGCAATTATTACATTTTTTCACAATTCTATCAATACACAGCTCCTTTAGCACTTATATAAGTATGCCTCTTTTCCTTTGCTCCTGATATTCTGCAGAATATCCATCCTGAAATTATTTCTTTATAAAATTCACATGCTCAGTTCTTTCTAACTATGCTTCCTGTAGCATTGCTATTTGCACTATGAATTTGTTAATATAATTATGTACTCTTTCCTTTTGGTTTTTACCTGTGAGACCATTCACATTCCACGATAAGGAAAATGTCATCATTATGGCAAGAGGTCGGTATTCCTACCTATTATATTTGGCAGCTTTTGTAATGCCTACTTTCAGCTTTTGTGATACATGCACCCATTAACGTTTGGCAGATTAATCCTTTAAACAGTTTTTTCTTATCAACAACATTGTAACCCAGGTCACATTTAATAAAAACTCTGAAAAATAAACATACATCCCCAGAACATGACCATAACCTGTTAACGTTATACAAACATACATAACTATGTACATCTTCAAATAATGAAGTTTAACCCTCCCAATAGGAATATTTATGCCAAACAGACAGCTGCTAACACAAAGCCGTAATTAATTTGAAACTGAGGTTTTCCGTGCTAAACATGTTATTGCCTGTGCCTCTACTTAGACTATTTGGTGTCTATTCTCTTTTGTTTTTTTATCTTTATTACCCCTCCCAAAATGTGATAACTACATGCATACTTTCAGAAATCATTAACTTTTAACTTTGAAGAAACCAGTGTTCTGATGTCGCCCTATTATTAGCTTGCCTCCATTAAAAAAATTAAAATTAAAAAATGTAGTCCTGTGTTGTAGCCTGATAGAGAAGATGAAACATTTATTTCTAAAGGAAAACTTTTCAGTACATTTGATGTTCCCATATTTACTTGTTTCCACTTAAAATTTGTTACTTTATTAAGCCAAGGGTCTTAATCCAGAAATCCACCTATGTAAAACTAAAAGAAAATATATAAGCTCTACATACATTATGATCTTTGTACTTTTAGCCTCACCTCAATAACCCAGGATTATAGTAACTTAAACATGCTTTTGCCTAGCTTTTCTTCTCTTTTTGCACTGTAATGCCGATTTTTTTTTTTTTTTGGTATTAAGAAAGAAGAAACAGTAGAGGAAGAAAAAAGGCACCTGCTTACTTTAATAACTTTATCACTTACAAGAACAACTAAAAATGCTTAATAAAATGTGAAATTTATATTATGCAAAGTTTTATAGAAAAGTAAATGTTTGACTTAGTTACCCTTTTCCCTTCTTTTCTCCTCCCCTCAGAGTCCTTCCAAACATTAATGACATGAAGTGATGGAAACTCTTTTCAGTTCCCCGCAAGTTTAACAAAATCAACACAAGACTACTCTTTCCACTTATTCTTATACAGCTGTATTTCACAAAAGTGATTGACACTTTACAGTTTCACAGTTAGTCACCAATTTCTGTATTGTTGGTCTTCTTCATGCCCAGGTCCATCTCTCAACTCCAGATTCCGGTTTAATTGCACAATACTCCTGATTATGCTGGCCAACTCCAGTGCTCTTCTCTCTCTCTCTCTCTCAAGCATTTTCCTTTAAAACAGTGGAAAAAGTTTCACTGGCAAAGACCCTCCATGTGCTTTATTATCAAAAGAATGAGGAGCAGAGACTCCATCTCCATGACGGCCCTTTTTTGTTAGACAAACTTTTCCATTTCCTCCTCTGCCTGTTCTGCATCAAACAAATTACTCTTCCTCCAGGAAAAAAAATATTTTGCAGACAGCTGGATACAGCAACTTGAATCTCACACCTGTCTCTCAACATCCCATGATTAATGGAATAAATGTACTTCTTTTCTGCTTGGGGTATAGTGAACAATCAATTTCCATGAACGTTCCTACTGTCTCCAACTTTTAATACTTTGGTCTTTTGCCACAGTTTTGTCAGGATCAATTTGATGTGTGCCCTTTCAATTTACAGTTCTTGCTGTGGAATAGCACTCCAGCTGCTTATTTGTCCCTTCATAAAATTACGGCAGTCTGTTCCTTCTAGTTTCTCTGTAACAGCAGAAAATATCAGATTTTCCATACATGCTCTGTCCTCTAATTTTACCATTTTTTGAAACGTCTCTTCATGAGCAATATCTTTCAGCCAGCCTTTTCTTCATTTCAACCTCTGATTTTTGCAGCTTTATCAGTTCATATCAACATCTGTTTAAAGCTTCTTCCATTTTCTCCAGCCTTTTGATATTTGCAATGGTATACTCCTTCAGTGTTTCATTTATTTTAATCAGCTCTGAGCACATTTGACTTATTCTATCTTCTAGAATACTGGAAGACATGTCTTGCATCTAAGCTAGAACTGCTTTTTGCCAAACAGCTGCAGAATTCTTCCCAGTCAGTGTTTTCTCTTCACCTTTTCCAGTTGAATTTCCTATCAGGCTCTCTTAGTTTCTAATCTGCAGCCATCCAGCAGTGTGCTAACTAGCCAGTAACTAAATTTTACTGAAGCTTAAAATATCATTGACTACTGTCTCTCAGTTTCTGTTTTCACATTGGGCAAGTTGAAATTAAGACGCTGATTAATGCGCAGCCATCATGGAAGCGTCTCCATTTTATACTTGGAGTTGAATAAGACAGGTTGTAGAGATGCTGAAGGTGAGATTATATTATTTGGATACCAGTGACAATGTTTTTTAAAATAAAGAAAACTGTTAATTCTGTCTGTATAAAACACCATATACAAGAAAGCTTGAAACAAAAAAAACCTCCTGGCCAAAATAAGTCACCGCAAACAGTCTTCCTGTAAAAGAATTTTAGTGGGTTGCCAAAGTAATGGACTCAGAGGAGCTACAGTTATTTTGTCCCAGCATGAAATTAAGGTCTCACATGGGTGGCAGCAGTTTCTAAGGTAGCCTGAGGTGAAACACTTCTTTCAGGTACTGCTTCACTGTCGGTATTCATGCACAACCTGGATCTATGGATGGATGATAGAAAACTCACCCCAGGACTGCCCATTCTACTACTAATTGACAGAAGACAGAAGCACCTCCTAGATGCTTTTTTCCCATACACAGATCCACTCTATCTATGGTATGATCCCAGTTATTCTCACTAGGGGTAACATATAATTATCAACTGTGGGATGGCTAAGGCTGATCTAACACCAAACAAGATAGATGATTTAATTCAATCACCAAAAAGGAAACTGGATACGCTTTAAATATCCTGCAATGGTAGCTAGCCTAGTACTTATTGGAAGAGTCCATGGAGAGGCATGCTGCAAATGCTGCCATACATATTCCTTAGAAAGGTACACAATATGTAATTTTGAGAGAGTTCAGTCAGGTACTGCTAAAATTCTTTTTTTTTTTTTTTAGCTTTTATGGGTAAAATACTGCCAAGAGTTACACCATTTAGGCATAAAAAATAAAGTGCTAAGTTTTCTGGCTTACTGCATAAAATATAACACCTCCACTGAGACCTAGAACTTAAAAGGCTGGCAGCATCCAGGTTGTTAAACTCAGGCTCTTCAGGTGTAAGTACATCAACTCTTTCTTCCCAGGCAAGAGAGTGCAGACCTGTGGCAGCTACAATGATTTTTCTTTGCCTATCTGGACTATTTGAGAGAAATGTAGTGGTCTTGGGAACACTACAATGACCCTTCTTGTTTCTTTCCCTTTGCAACATTTTCAGGATCATGAGAATGTTTGGGGAACGCGTGTGTGTTCCCCAAAGGGATGCAGAAGATAGTCACTGCCCATCCTTGGGCATTTTGAACAACATGTTCTCAACTGGTATTTCTTTGACATTAACGTCTAAGAAAAGGAATCACAGCTGTAAATCAGGCCTTGGAAAACCTTGGGATTCAGCCTCCATCTGTGACTGTTGGGCTTTGAAATGTTTAAACTGTTTGCAACTGTATTCAGTTCTGAAGGAATGAGGAAGCTTAGCTCAGAAGCTATCTCCCAGGTTATCAGTGACAGTCTGAACAGCTAGTATGAATGTGCATCTCCATGCCTGCTTATATACCACACTATCATGATGTCATCTGCAATCACATTTCTGCATTCTTAGTTGCCACACTGTACTGAAAGTGATCACTCCTAGATTAAGAAGTATGTTTCTCTTTTAATCTGATATCTTTACAGAGGTGCTTCACGTGCCCTGTAATTTGCAATGACAGTACACAAGCCAGATCTGAGGTGTATGTGGCAAGAATCAGGGGAATACAAAGGGTATTCCCAGGTTGATGCCTGTTGAGACCACCACATGAATTCCATCCTGGTGGGAAAGTTAGAAGTAACAGCTTGCACAATGGATGACTGCACTGCACGTGTAAGCTTCTGACAGGCACTGTTTCTTCATTACGTACACCCTTGCCAGTGGCATAATTAGGATGGAGTGACATATAGCCTAGGACATTAAAAACATCTTGGCTGACATAACTGATGTGATGTGACATAACAGACATTGCCAACATCCTAGCTGACAGGTTCAGTGTAAACTCCCCCCCCCTCCCCACCAAAAGGGCAAATATCTATCCCAGCAGAGTGCTGCCCCCCTGACATCTCAGATGCTCAGGTAAAAGCCGCCCTCTCCAAAGCAAAAAACACAGCATCAATGGGACCAGACGGTGTCCCGGGCTGCGTCCTACATTAACTCCAAGAAGAGCTAAACCCAAACATAAAACTACTGTTCAATCTCAGCCTTACCACTGGACATGTACCCAAAGAGTGGCGTACAGCAACAGTGGTCCCTCTCCACAAAGGTGGTGCCTCAACGGATCCTGGAAACTATTGCCCCATAAGCCTGACTAGCTTGGTCTGCAAAGCTATGGAAAGAATCATCATGGACCTCATAAAAAAAGATATTGGGGACCTACAGACACTGGATCCTACCCAGTTCGGCTTTGTTAAGGGCAGATCCTGCCTCTTAAACCTGGTCGATTTCTTTGAAACAGTTACTAAGGCCATTGACGAGGGGAAGGTGGTCCACACAGCCTACCTGGACCTCGCAAAAGCCTTCGATACAATACCCCACTCGGGCATTATAGATAAGCTCACCAGCTTAAATATAAACCCCTATGTCACTAGATGGGTTGCAAACTGGCTCAAGGACAGAACCCACATGGTTAGAATTGCTGGAGCCATGTCAGACTCCAAACCAGTTACAAGTGGTGTCCCACAAGGCTCAGTCCTGGGACCTCTCCTGTTCGGTATATATTTCTCGGAGGTACAGGCCAATACGGAAGGACTGTGGCTGACCAAGTTCGCTGATGACTGCAAACTGGGTGCTATAATCGACTCTCCAGCCGACACAAGCATCCTCCAAAAGGGCCTCATAGAAACAGACAACTGGTGCCAGAGCCATGGCCTCAAGCTAAACGCCAAGAAGTGTATAGTCATCCCCTTTGGCAAAAACAAAGTGCCCACAAATTACCACATAGGTGGTAATCCATTAAGTACCGAAGAAGTAATTAGGGACCTGGGGACCCAAGTTGATAGCAATCTCTCATTTGACAACCACGTGGCCAAAGTGGTTAGAAAAACATTTTATATAGCCCACCTAATCATGAAGGGATTCACATCTAGATCAGGGGAGGTCATCGTGCCTCTTTACTCATCCCTCATCAGGCCCATAATTGAGTACAATGCCCCTTTTGGGATGTACCTTACCAGACACCTGCAGCAACTGGAAAGACCCCAAAAGTACCTCACCAAGAGGATCAAAGGGCTCAAACAGATGCTATATGCTGACCGGTTAAAGAAACTCCAGCTCTACTCAGTGGCATACTGCCTGCTCAGAGGCGATCTGTGCCTGACATATAAAGCCATGTCCAACCCGGAATTAATGGACATGCTGCACCTCAGAAAATCCAAATCCCATCGAGCTACGTGCTCGAGAGACTTGAACCTCAGCACTGAAATAAATAGGACATGCTGGAGGGACAGATTCATAACCCAGAGTCTCCCTTCACTCTGGAATAAAATCCCAGTCCAGGTTAGGCAGAGTCCCTCATTGACTCTCTTCAAGAGGAATCTTGATGAGTAGATGGGAGATAGTAGGTTTACCCCGGGTATCACTTCTGTGTCACTGTTAGACAGAGGCACAATATACTAACCTCGAAAAAGGGCATAGCAAAATTAATTTAAAATGGGTGGCAAAAGACAAACACACTCTGGCTAGGTTTATAAATGCCCTAGGGCAGATAGTCTAGTATGAACCTATGATATGAGGTAGCTTCATCTGTGCCAGGGAGAACATGGCAGTGCATATGTAACATATGCCAGCATAGCTAGCTGGCATTTTGTAAAAAATTTTATATCATTTGACTATCACACCGATTTAAACAGATGGTTGTGTTATACATTTATTTGTAAAGCTACTTGTGTTAAAAATGCATCAACAGTTGGTTTTGCTGGATAGAAAAGAAATGTACATGTATGTCAGACAGTATTATAACTGATTAACTAAATATGTTTTAACATAGAATTCTGGAAGGGAAGAGGATAATCCCAGTCCAGCTAATTTTGAAAAATAGGTTGAAAATTAAATGGGTTGGTTTAGGTCATAAAGATTTTATCTTACAGTTCCGATGGCAACCAGACACAAACAATATCTGGGAAAACCAGTACTAGGAATCTTACTGTAGGAGTGAACTAATTGCTACCCTGGAAGAGTAGAAGTTTTGAAATTGTTTTACAGCTTTCAGATTCTGCAACAGGTCTTAACAAAGCTCTGGGTGTGTATTGTACCAGTCAGGTGACCAGATGTGATGTCATTCTGTAACCAGCACTGAAATGATCCCTTAGACAATAGTGAGAAATATGATGGAACTCTCATAGCTGCATTTTGTTTCTCTGAACCTGACAGGAAAGATCTCTCACAGATGTCTCGCACATCCACACACCTCATCTTGCCTTGCTGTATTAAGTAACTTAACTAGGGAACAGTAATTCTTTAGTCAGTCAGAAAAAATATAGTGATATCAGTTAAGTATTGTTTTTGGCATCTGTGTGAATCTATCCAACTGTGTTATTTTTTATATCTCTTGTGATTGAAACACTGTTGTTTACTGTAACTAGATATTTAGTATTCTCATGTTTTCTATTTTATTTATTATTAAATATTTCTATACTTTTCATTGTGGCTGGTCCTTTAGAGAATACTTTTTACATCTTAAGAGTTGTGTCTTTCGGCTTTTCCCGGTTAGGGTTCGCCACAGCGGAACTCCGGTCCGCTAATGTTTGGCAGTAGATTTTTACATGCCGAGTTGCCAGCCCTGACGCACAACCTTCAATGAAGGTATGCCCATTCATGCATGTCTCCACACAGAAGATGCTCTAGCTGAGAATCGAACAGGACAACGCTACCGCAGCACCACCACTGCAGTATACTTTTTGCATCGTAAGAGTACTTGTGCTAATTTCAGTGACACTTTGGCTCCTCCAGAAAGCCTTGCTGCATTGGTCAAACTATATTTATTTCATTATTTATGTTTGATGACCGGGGAAGTCCACTGGACCAAGAAGAGCCCGTTTTTAGTGGAGGGCCGGGGAGAAAAGCTCCACAATAACTGCAAATTACATTTCACATGTTACAAAAGGACATAGTTCATACAGCTAATTAAACATTTACAGATAAGCTCCATGATATTTGCAACTGGCTTGTCACAATGTTACAAAAATGAAAAGACATAATTCAATACAGAAATTTTAACGTTTACATAAAGTGAATATTTTTGTTATAAACTCAATTGTAGGTTTAACATTTCAAAATATATAACTACTAGCCATTAGTAGGCTAGGAAAATATTTTGCATGGAGAGGGTAATAGTATATTTGAAATTGGAGAGTATAGTACAATAGATATTAGAAATAAAATTAGATTTTGGTAGGGGAGGGATTGCTTTGGGTGGAATGAAGTAATAGTTGGATGAGTAAGTGCAAGGTGAAATTAGGGGGGGGGTTAAGTTGGAGCGTGGCAAGGGCAAGATGAAAGAGCAGCTGAGATTTGAAATTTGTATGGTTAGGTAGGTTGCATAGGTGTGTGGGGAGAGAGTTCCACTGTTTAGCCAAGGAGTGGGACAGTAGTAGATAGTTAGGAGGTTGTGCAGGTTTGTGGATCTGAAGGAGATTTTGTTTTTTGGATCTGAGTGAGTGGTTGGGAATGTAAGGTTTTAAGGAAGTAGCAAGATCTGAGCATTTGGCAGGTTTAAAGATGAGCTTGTGGGCAATAGTGAGTTGTAGGTAGTTGGGTAGTTCAAGCTAGTTGAGAATGAGGAGGGAGTGGCAGTGGTGGGATAAGTTTTTTTAATTGGTTGCAAATTTGGAGATCTTGTGGTAGCAGGATTCCAGTTTGGACCGAAGGCCAAGATGAAGATTGGTGAAAAGAGGGTCACCATACATAAGGGAAGGGAGCAGGAAGGTGGATACAAGAGTTTGATGGGTAGAGGGGCTTAGAAAGTGGTTGTGCCTGTAGAGGAGACCTAACTTTTGGTGGGTTATCTTGATTGTGGAGAAGATGTGGGTGTCAAACTTTAGTTCTTCATCAATAATGATGCCAAGGAGTTTGGTGTTGGGAATGATTTCAAGGAGGGTGTTGTTTTGGACCTGTATGGTGAATGTGGATTTGTCAATGGAGATTTTGGTAGGGGAAAAAACATTAGTTTGGCTTTATTTGCATTTAGTGCCAGATGGTTAGACTGCATCCAGGTTTCTGTTTTGGAGAAGGCTAGTTGGGTTTTTGCTAGGAGCTCGGAGGGGGAGAAGGCTGAGCAGATGTTTGTTGAGTCATCTGCATACTGGATGATAGATGAGTCTGGGAGGGATTGGTGAAAGATGTTAATGAATGGGTTGAAGAGAAGAGGGCCAACAGAACCTTGTGGGACACCTGTGGGTGTGGGAAGGAAGGGGGAGGTTGAAGTTTTCCATTGGACAGCTTGTTGGTGGTTGGACAAGTAGCTGGAAAACCAGTTGGTGGTGGGAGAGAGGTGTAGGGTGGAGAGTTGGGATATAAGTAGGGTGTGTGATACGGTGTCAAAGGCCTTTGACAGATCTAAGAATAGTGTGGATACAAACTTGTCTGAGTTGCATTCAAGGTTTATGGTTCAAGAAAGGAAGGAAGGGCAGTCATGGTACTGAGACCAGGGCAGAAGCCGTGTTGGGCAGGGGAGATGAAATTGTTAGTGTTAGGGGTGCCATGAGTTGTGCTTGTATTGTTTTCTCTAGTATTTTAAAAAGAGGGAAAAGGATGGCAATAGGCCTGAAGTTGGTGGTATCAGTATTTTTGCCACCTTTGTGGAGGGAGATGATGTAAGCATGGTGCCAGATAGAGGGGACGTATGACTCTTGCATGGATCTATTTATAAGAATAGAGATGGGATAGGCAATGCTGTGTGCAGATTGAGGAAGGTGGGTGAAAGGTTGTTGAGTGCATTGCAACAGGGTTTGAGTTTGAGGAGAGGTCTTTTTATAGTGTTTGTGGGGATGGGCTTGAGGCAGAAGAATCTGGAGGAAGGTTGATAAATGGGGTGGTGGTGGTTGGGGCAGGAGGGGGTGGTGGTGAAAGATGGGGATGGGAAGGAGGCTGACAGTTTGGCTATCCAGTCTATGAAGAATGAGTTGAACTGGCTGGCTGTTTAGAGATTGGAGAGGTTGGCGTCTGGGCAGGGGTTTTCTTTGTTGCCAGGCTGCAGCATGGATGAGATGGAGTCCCAGAATTTTTGGGGATTTGTTGAGTGCAAGGACTGGAGTTTGGAGTAGTGGGCTTTGCAGTCTTTAATTATTAGCTTTTTTGCGGAGTTTCGTAGTTGCTTATACTCTAGCAGGGTGTTAGGGTTTTTATGTTTTTGATATTGTTTCCATTTTTTGTCCTTTTGGTGCAAGGCTAGTTTAGTGACTTTTGATAACCATGAGCTGGGATTGATTTTGATGCATTTGGTTCAAAGGGGGGCTTGTTGATTGAGAAGGGTTAGGAATGCGTGGTTAAAGTGAAAACAGCATCATCTATAGGAATGATTTTTAAAGGGGACCAGTCAGTATGCTTTAAGCATTAAGAGAAAGTTAGAGGGTTATAAGAAGAGAGTTTGTGGGTTTGGATGTAGTGGTGTTGTTTATGCAGTGGAGATGGGAGACAGTCGGCAAATGCTGGTAAGTGATCGCTGACCAGATCAGGTAATGCTCTGGCTTTGGTGATAAAGTTTGGGTGAGTTGTTAGGATCCAGTCAATGATGAGGTACCATCTTTTCTTGGTCTGGTTAGAGACTGTATTAGTTGGGAGAAGTTGTACAGGTTGATTGTGTGGGATGGGGCTTCAGAGTTAATAGTATTCCAGTTGATGTTGGTAACACCGAGTACATACATTTCATTTTTTATACTGGAGAACTAGGACAGGATGTTTTAAGAGTTTTGATTTTATCACCTGGGGGAATACTGAGGGCAGTGATACATATGGACTTGTGGTTGTTTATTTTTAGTAAACTTATTATAATTTCAGTGTTGGCAAAGGTTGGTGTTTTATTGGAGTAGGGAGTTATAGTATGGGAGGTGGGGTAGATTATTGCTACTCCACCTCTCTTTTTGTGGGCTCAGTCATTGCAAATGATTTGGAAATCTGGTGGTAGGATTTCGCTTTAATATAGGTTTTCAGCCAGGTTTCAGAAACGGTGGTAATGTCAGGGTGGTTATGGAAGAGCCAGGCATGGAGGTTAGGGATTTTGTTTTTTCAGCTTTGTGCATTAAGTGTTATAAGGCAAGAGAACTTTGAGTTTGTGGGGTGAGTGGAGGGTTTGATGAGATTGATGTTAGAGATGGGTTACACCTTCCGGGAGGAGCAGCAGCCGCCAAACAGAAAACAATCAGTGAGAAGATTAGCAACTACAGAAATACATCAGCCTATCATTTTGGTTTGAATGTTACCTTGGGGTGGAGATCACCGGCTAGTGAGAGAGAGATGTGGTGGAGTAGAAGAGAGAGGCAGTGTGTTGGGTAAGGGTAGCTTGGGTTGTGTGAGAGTAGTGATTTTCTGGTATCACATTTAAGAGGGGAGTACAGGGGGATTGGTTTGGGAGCAGTTTTGGTTTGAAAAAATAGATTGGGTTAGAGGTAAAGAGTTCATGTGAGATGGATGAGTAGGATGGGGAAGTGAGGTTGATAGTAAGATGTACTGCAGTGTGTGTGAGTGTTATGACAAGGATTGGAAAAAAGTGTGAGATAGGTAAGAGAAGAGAGAGAGATTAGTGGGACAAATGGGGTTATAGGGAAAGATGTTATGTAGAGCACTGTAGGAGGGGGGAATGTTTGGGGGTGATGTAGATCTACAGGTGGGTGGTGTTTGGCTTAGGTGTATTGTGATTGGAGAGGTGTTGGGTGAGGAGGAGTCAGAGAATGTACAAATGTACAGGTAGTGGGGGCCGGTGGGAATTGGGGCAGGGTAAGGGAAAGGAGCGGGTTACACCTTCTGGGAGGAGCAGCAGCCGCCAAACAGAAAGCAATCAGTGAGAAGGTTATCAACTACAGAAACAGGGCAGCTTATCATTTTGGTTTGAATGTTAGCTTTCTGTTTGTTTTTATTATGTATGCACCAATGGGGAGCTGCTGTTCACTGAGAAGTAGGAAATTAATATAGTTATGCCAGGGGTTTTAGAAAGGGACATGCAGTAAGTGCACACTACTGAGGGATGCCCGTGGGACAGACAGAAACAGAGTGTAGTCAAGCAGAGGTTTTTAATATTTAAAGGTGGCGCAGCAGCTCAAGGGAGGAATAGGTAAACTCTCAAGAGGAAGAGGGAGGAAACAGACAGGGTTGATAGGGCTGGGAAGCTTACAATAAGATTATGTTAGGAGACCGAGAGAAGGGGGGGGGCAAGAGCCAGGGCTTGGAGAAAGCTGCGAGAAAACAGGTTTGACAGGGCTAGAAAACTTGCACTAGAATTATGTTAGGAGAACAAGAAAAGGTGGGGATGCTATGGACCAGGACTTGGAGAAAGCTGTGAGGAGAGAAAAGCAATCAACCAGCTAGCCCAAGACAGTACCTAAAGGTGCCTGTTTATCTGTGTGAACTCAAAAGCAGATTTAGTAGAGCATCAGGTAAGTAGAAAATAAAATAAATGTAAAGCTTTGGGAAACTGTATATATTTGTTACAAAAAATGGGATAATAAAATATAAGAATATAAAAGAAATGTGATATACAAGATAAATAAAATTTAAAAATATAAAATAAAATGCAAAGCTATGGAAAAACGTATATATTTGTTACAGTAAATGGGAGGAAAAAAGGGGGGGGGGTCCAGGAGTGTGCACAGCAGAAGAATCAGTAGGAGTATCACAGAGAGAAGATTATAATACACCTACACTGCTCACAGTCTGTTGATAAAAGTAGAACTTGCAGTAGCTTTTACTGGTTTGTACGGAATTCCGCTCTGTGTTCTTGTATGCAAGCAGTTACTTCAGGTTTTTTTTTTTTGTTGGACCTTTGAATGTGTTTAAGGGAACTGCTCACAGCCTGTTGATAAAAGTATAACTTGCAGCAGCTTTTACTGGTTTGTACGGGATTCCGCTCTCTTTGTTCTTGTATGCAGGCAGTTATTTCAGGTTTTTTTTTTTGTTGGACCTTTGAATGTGTTTAAGAGAACTGCTCACAGCCTGTTGATAAAGTAGAACTTGGGGTAGCTTTTACTGGTTTGTACAGAATTCCGCTCTCTGTGTTCTTGTATGCAGGCAGTTACTTCAGGTTTTTTTTTTTGTTGGACCTTTGAATGTGTTTAAGGGAACTGCTCACAGCCTGTTGATAAAAGTAGAACTTGCAGTAGCTTTTACTGGTTTGTACGGGATTCCGCTCTCTGTGTTCTTGTATGCAGGCAGTTACTTCAGGTTTTTTTTTTTGTTGGACCTTTGAATGTGTTTAAGGGAACTGCTCACAGCCTGTTGATAAAAGTAGAACTTGCAGTAGCTTTTACTGGTTTGTACAGGATTCCGCTCTCTGTGTTCTTGTATGCAGGCAGTTACTTTAGGTTTTTTTTTTGTTGGACCTTTGAATGTATTTACGGGAACTGCTCACAGCCTGTTGATAAAAGTAGAACTTGCAGTAGCTTTTACTGGTTTGTACGGGATTCCGCTCTCTGTGTTCTTGTATGTAGGCAGTTACTTTAGGTTTTTTTTTTTTTTTTGAACCTTTGAATGTGTTTAAGGGAACTGCTCACAGCCTGTTGATAAAAGTAGAACTTGCAGTGGCTTTTACTGGTTTGTACGGGATTCCGCTCTCTGTGTTCTTGTATGCAGGCAGTTACTTTAGGTTTTTTTTTTGTTGGACCTTTGAATGTATTTACGGGAACTGCTCGCAGCCTGTTGATAAAAGTAGAACTTGCAGTAGCCTTTACTGGTTTGTACGAGATTCCTCTCTCTGTGTTCTTGTATGCAGGCAGTTACTTTAGGTTTTTTTTTTTTTTTGGGCCTCTGAATGTGTTTAAGGAAACTGCTCACAGTCTGTTGATAAAAGTCGAACTTGCAGTAGCTTTCCAAGTAAAACAAAAATAGAGTAACAGTTTCTTCACAAGCTTTCTACATATATGCATACTTTTTATCAGGCAAGGGAGTGGTGTATTGTGTTGTAAAAATGTTATTGTTTTACTTGGATCACTTGTCTGTGTACTTAATAAAGGATTTTTGACTGGAAACAGACTGCCTGTCTTGCTTGGATTACTTTTAAATACTTAGTAATTCTGTACAATTATATATTTTTTATTATTATTATTATTATTATTTTTTACTTAAGATGAGTTTAAGTTCGTTACTTCTACTACTTTTGTCTGATCTGATTAATATACAGTGATTAACTAGAGATATATGGATTGAAAATTTTCGACACAGAGAAGTTTCTTACACTGATTTGTTTTTGGACCCACTACACTTGTTTAGTGGGTTGTTTTGAGACTTCAGGGATACAACGGAGATTTGTTTTGTTTTTTTGATGTCCTTTACAAAAAGAATATGACCAATGGAGATGCATTTCTTGTATATATAGAAAGCCCATATATTCAAATTGTTTCCTGTATTATTCTAGTGCCCATCCGACCACCCAAAATCGAGCAGCAGTTAAACAGCAACTCATGAGAGCTGTTTGAATGACTACTACTGATCACCATTTTCAGGAAGTATGCAAAACCCTTTTGGATATGTTTTTAAGGAAGAGATATCTGAAGAAATTTCGTAGAAGAATTAATGAGGGAAGTTAGTCACAAAAGAAATTCCAGTCACTTCTTACCCATTTTAAGTAGTGAAATTATAAGAAAAGTACATTTAAATGTTAGTGCTAATAAAAAGGAAACTACCTACCCTCGTAATTCATTGATTACAACTTTAAATTTGGATAGCCATACAATTAGATAGATTTTTATTGTAAACTGGGAGGTCTTTAATGACGATGTAGACTTAAGGGAGAAATTAGGGGTAAAGCTCCACACAGTATTTAGAAAAGGGAAATATTTAAAAGTATAATTGAAAATGTCAAAAGCACAAGAATGGGGGGGGGTAACCTTGTATGTCTACATGTGGGAGCTGTAAATATTGTGGATATATAAGAACGTGTGAAAACTTCAGAATTAATAAATACAATCTTTCAGTAACTGGTAAATTTAACTGTGAGAGTGGGAGGGGAGTGCATACTGCTTTGCATGATCTCTGCCCTGCATTTTACATTGAGAAGACAGAACGCAAGTTAAAGGAACATATATACACGCATTTGTATGATATTAAGAAGGAAAAACTATCTACTGCTTTGTTTAAGCATAGAAATAACTTTCCAGGTCATAGTTTTAAGTTTATTGCAGTTGAACAAATAAAGCGAAATGGCATTGGCAGTTGAAATATAATGCATGTAATTGGCCAGAGATTAATGAACAGACCTCAATCTCCAGCCTATTGAAAATGAAGGCTATAGTGCAATGACTGGTCGATAATACACAACTAGTGATGACTAGGAAGCCTTAATTTTCGCAATGGTTTTTACACAATGTAGGACTATAATTGTGTTTTGTGAATTTAACACACTGTTTTTATCAACAACATTGTTTAGGGTTCATTAGTGAACATTATGAATATATAGTTATGCAAATTTTAAGTTTTTTAAAATTAATGTGTTTTTTATTTGACTTGTGCTTATGTTAAAAGGGAATGGGTTTGATCATGTGATCAAATCACAGATATTTAAACTGGTTTGTATTTTGGAATTTTTATCTGCTGAAGTCTATCTAGATGAAAGCACTTTTCCTGTGGTTATTTCACAATAAAAGCAAGTATTTCCTGAATTGAGCTTATGACTGTTGTTGTGGCTTAACATTTTTTGTATTTTTTGGAGGCTGTGGTTCATGATGTTTTGGAAGTTTATGATTTCCAATAACCTAGAGGAAAGTAAAAGGCAAATGCAGGCAGACCTGGTTAAAATAAATGAAACACTGATGGTGTACATCAACTCAAATAAACGGCTGGGAAAAATGGAAGAAGCTTTAAACAGATATTCAGATAAGGTGATAAAACTGCAAAACTCACAGGTTGAGGTGAAGAAAAGGCTGGCTGAGTGTGAGACTGCACAAGAAGAGATGTTTCAAAAAGTAATAGAATTACAGGACAAAGCATATAGGGAAAGCCTGAGATTTTCTGCTGTGCTCAAAAGTCTGGAAGGAACAGACTGTTTTAATTTTATGAATGGATAAATATGCACTTGGGCTGGTATTCCACAACAGGAATTGTTAACTGAAAGGTCACATTGTGTGCATGCTCCAAAGCTGGTTATGAGAAAACAACCACGACCTTTAATAGTAAGGATGCAATCTTATCAGCAGAGGGAGTTGATTCTGATAAAGCTGTGGCAGAGGAACAAAATACTAAAAGTGGGAGATAGAGTGTTTGTGGAGAATGACTGCTCACTGTACCTGGCAAAAGAGGAGTAAACGTATCCCATTATTCAGAGAATATCAAGAAGCAGGTGTGAGATTCAAACTGCTGTACACAGCTGTCTTCAAAATATTTTCCCTGGAAGAACAAAATAATTTTTGATGAAATACATGCTAAAAAATGCAAAAGTTTGTCCAAAAAAAAGTGAACTGCGAAACAGAAGGAAGTTGTGCTTTTTGTTCTTCTGATAATAAAAAGTGCAGTAGACCACAATGACACTATGCCAATGAAACCTTTTCTAGTGTTTTAACAGAAAATGTTTGAAAAGTGGGGAAATCACAAAAGTTGACTAGATAAATCGAGAGTATGTTTGAAATGAAGCAGAGACAGGGTTTGGGAGAAGGAGATGAACAAGAATAAAACAAAAAAAAAATCAGGAAATATTGGACTTTCTTGGACTTTGTTAAACTTGTAGGGGACTCTAAAGCATATGCCCTACTTCATGTCATTAATGTTTGGAGAATAAAATCGATAACTTGTAAAATGACAAATGTGGGATTACAAAGGAATAATTATTTCTGTGAAACATGATGGAACAAGAAAATCTGGAAATATTGGACTTTTTTGGACTTTGTTAAACTTGTAGAGGAGTCTAAAGCATATGCCTTGCTTCATGTCATTAATGTTCTTATGGGATGGGAAGAGGAGGGAGAAAGTTAACTGTAAGTAAAAGACATTTTTTTCTTAATAGCATTATTTAAATAGTGCATGATTTCCTTTGCATGTTATAAAGTTACATTTTTCCCAATTATTTTTAAGTGTAATGGGGTTACTAATGCAAACTGATGCTCCTGTTTTTTTTTCCTTTCTCCATTCTCTCTTTCTTCATGTTCAGTTTTAAGAAATGCAGACACTACAATGTAAAAAAAAAAAAAAAAAAAAAAAGCATGATAAAAGAAAAATTATTGTTCTTTCTTCTCATTCTTGAATAGGAGAATGACAGGGTTAAGGCCATTAGCTTAATATAGTAACACATTTTAAGAGAAAGTAAGTAAAAGAAAAAGAATATTGAATATTATAAGGCTTTTTTTAGTAAACAGTTTTGTGTCTGGTTCTCGTGTCTCCAGCAGACAATCTGTTGAAGAGAAATGGCTTGAAGAAAATGTTTTCTGAAAGCATTTAAGTATATAGCTGAGAGAGCTATAATGATGGCACAAAAAACAGACATCACTTAACAGAACCACAGGCTATACAATGCTTCTTAGCATGGATAACCTTTCTTTTAGGTTAGCTCAAACCTGTGTGCATGTGGCTGTCTGTTTGGAACATTTGTTCTTATTAGGAGGGTAAAAATTCAATATTTCAAGATGTACATAGTTTTGCTGTTATTATTAAGTTAATATTTGAGCAGAGGAACCAGGCAGGGGTGTCCTCTGTCCACTTTGTTATTTGCATTATATCAAAACGACTGGCAAAGAAAATAAAGGAGTCAGAAATTCAAGGCTATAATTGGTATGGCAGTCAAGAAAATCTGGCTTTATTTGTAAGACATTATTTTACACCTGACAAAACCAGAAAGGGACATTACAGTGCTGTGGAACATATTGAGACAGTTTCAAATTTTTTCAGGATATGAAATTAATGAAGCTAAAACAAAGCCAAGAGTGGTAAATTATGTACCCACATACTAATCAGTTTGGCAATATCCATACTCATGGGGACATGACAAAATGAAGTATTAGGAGTATGGATTAAAAATTATCCCAGTGTGGCAGCTAAGGATATGTGGGTAGAGACTAATAACACAAAAGCCGAGAAAATGGAAACTCTGTTATATGGATACAGATAGTAAGATACAATCAGTTAAAATGTTTTTAGTCCCTTTAGTCTTACACACACGTCAGGTATATTTTTAGCAACCAGAGGAGTATTTGTGGATAGCAATTAATAAAGAGCTGAAGGATTTTATCTGGGAGGGGAAGACAGTCAGAGTCAAGTGGGACAAGCTGATTTTTCCAATAGAACAGGGCAGATTAGGATTTGCCGATTTGATGGATTATTTCAGAACAACACAGTTAAGGCTCCTATACATAGCACAAGCAGAAAACTATAATCCAAAGTGGAATGCGATGATGATGAAACAAGGGTAAAACTCAAGAACCAAGATGAGTTTGGGATTTTGGATGCAGACCGTTAAGGAGAATAACAATAATTCTACAGGATATTATATTTATAAAGTAGCACAAAGTATTCTAAATCAGCCAACATGGGAATGGAGAAAGATTCTGCTGATCGGGATGACTGCAATTAGAGATACAGACAATAGGCAAGAGGGGGCTGGAATTTACTGGAGAAAACTGGCAAAGGAAACAATGTATTGGGAGCAAATAACCAGAAGTAATAGAATGGGAAGATGCTAAGAACTCATCTGGACTGGAGGTTAGAGATTGCCTTCCCTATCAAGGATTGATATCACAGTACAGACAAAGAGAAAGAAATAGGGGGTCCTAAACTAAATACCATCACTGATAGAGTTTTTAGTAGAATTTAGAACAAAAGTTGTGTTAAAGAAAGGAATAATTAGTAGAACATATAAAATATTGCACGATAATGATAAGAATCAATCACAGAAGGTTAGAAACAATTGAGAAGAGAGACTGGATAAGCAATTGACAAAGAAACAATGTGGGGATATATGTATGTCTCCCAAATATGAAAAAAGTCTAGCTGATTAAGGATGTTTGCTTGGAAGTGTTTACATAGGTATTTTTATACCCTAAGTAGACTACAAATTTTTCTCAGGTAAGCAGCATATGTTGGAGGTATGATGGGAAGAAAGAGGTAACTGGGAACATATTTTTTGGTTGTGTAATGAGTTGGCAGACTTTAAAGATTCCCTGAAGACTGCTCTGTCGGACATGCTGGCTGAGCAAATTGCTAGAGCTAGGAAATTATTGTTATAGCCACGATTCAGAATCGGAGTTGCCTAGACATAGTAAGTCCTTGCTGAGTCTAATTATGATGGCTGCCAAAAAAGCAATTACTACAAAATGGAAATTAAAGTCTAAACTAACTTTACTAGAAGTAGCAAAGACAGTAACAGTGATAAAACAATTGGAATTGGAATCTTTATAAACAGATAGGTGCAAATTACATAGGAAAAATGGAAAATGTGGTATCAATACAAGCAGAGGAGGAATGAAGTTTAAAAAGATGTCAGGAACTGAATGAGCTAGGTAATGGTTGACTGACAAGTGCATATATTACAAATGATGTATAATGTTTGCAGCTACAGTTATGTTGGCATGGTTTGCAATGTACGTTTGTAACTCAGATAGTGTCAGTATGGTTTATTTACATTTATATAAATGTAAGACTGCCTATGTCATACGTTTCTTGTTTAAAAAAAAAAAGGGTTCAAAGTAATTGCAAAAAGGCAACTCTTCCTCACTCCTATCACACTGTACAGAAAACACGCCACTAAAAGACACAAATGTAGTCAGGGACCTAGAAAGTTGGGTTGACTACCCCCTTTCTTCTGACCAGCATGTGACAACAGAAGTAAGGAAATTCTTTCATTCGGCATAGTTAACTTGCAAAGAAATATTATCGAGGCCTAAACAGGTAATCACTCCCTTATATTCAGCAATGAGCAAAAACAATTATGGAGTAAAATGCCCCATTTAGGCTACATTTCTTTAAATATATAAAACAATTAGAAAGATTACAAAGGTTTCTAATGAAAAGGATAGCAGGCCTAAATCCTTGAGACATCAAGACAGACTGGAGGCTCTCTTTATTCAGTGTTTTACAGGCATTTGAGGGGAGGTCACTGTCTCACCTACCGTGCCATTAAAGACCCGATTGCCCTGGACCCGGTATCTGTAAGTCCAATGGCTCACATAATACTTCAAATAGAGAACTAAATCTTCACCAGCAAATAAATGAAGCATGGTGAAGTGACAGGATATAACCTAGCACCTTCCTAATGCCTGGAATAAACTTCCCTTGCATGTTAAGCAGTGCAGCTCACCTTCTATCTTTAAATATAACCTAAATGACTGTTTAGGTTTTCAAATATTTACCCTGGAATTGACTGGTATGGTCCTCCTGAAGGAAGGAGGTGGAGCCTGAAGTAGGGTACTGGCATTGTGAAAATGGTCATAAGACTCAGTAGATTTTGAATCTCTATGAATCTACAATACCTTCACCCATGTGCATATGCTCCTACCTACACATCAATGAAGGCTACCATAAGCAGGTTAGTAGCACTAGCCTACATCTATTTTTTCACTGACTTTTGGTGCCATGAAGCCTCTAAGTACTGCATGTCTAGAAAGCCGGAAGTGACATTAATCCATTCTGCATGGATGGGCATCCATGCATCGTCTGCTTACTCCCATCCTCCCTTAAAGGCTCCTCTGGTTCCAGGGGGTCATCTGAGTCATGTTCAAAGCTTTATTCGTCTGCACCACAGAACTGGATAAGCCTTTAACTTTTGTTCACAATCTCCCTCTTTTTCCCTGTTCTACTAACCTGAAAACATGCCAAAAGTGTTACTTTATTCACGAATTCTTACTTAAAAGTAGCAAATGAGAATATCCATTTTTAATTTTTTTTTTTGCAGGCAAAACTAATGGAAAAAGTATTCTCAAATTCTTGAATACATTATGAAATATGGACTCCTGTCTTAAGCATAGCATGCTTTTCCCCTTTCCAAATCTCTGCAAGACTCTGCCTCAATGGCCTTTCCACCTCCACCTAATAATCCCATTCATTCTGTGGTTACAGGAGTCAGGCAGCACTGGGTTAAGTGAGAGCCCTATAGCCCATTTGTTCCAGCACAAGAAGCCCAAGTTAGACAATCTGTTCCCCTGCAGCAAGAGTCATGGTAGGTAGCAGGCCAGCCTGCATTTGCTGCGACATGGCCTACCCTTTCCTGCCATTAGCCATCTTTTATAATTCATTACAGCTGGTTAGCTAAAGGACAGTCTCTTATGCTCCCATGCATACCTCTCTCTCATAGCTGAGCAGCGTGTATGTGTTCTTTACAGCATAAGCTATCCCAGCCTCTTTCACCTTTAAGCAGATGTTGCCAATGCGGTAGGCCAAGTCACTTCCATAGCCCCAGGATTAGCGGGCTGGCATCAAAAGCTTTAATTTCACTGATTAGACACTCTTAAAACCCTACACAAAGTAGGTTTTAGTAAATGGTCCTCTGCTCTTGTTTTGACTACCTAAAAAAGTAGTTGATGTTATGCAACATTCTTTATTCTGACCTGCACAATCTACACTTATGGGGACCCTGGGGCCCCATTTTGGAGCCCCTATTTTGTTCTGCATTAACTGCATGGTCCCCTGTCCTTACACATCATAATCTACTACTTTGTAATGTATTAACTGACCTGCCTCCTGTCTTTACTCACTCTCTAACTCAGTCTTGCCTGCACATTGTTGTAACAGGACATTATTCATACTACAATCAACACAAAAAGGTTAATGATCATAGAATATGAGGTTTACCTGCTCAGAGAAGTAGAAACTACACTGAATTCAACTAGGAAAAGGAACTTAATAAAGAAAGACAAAGTTATCAAAGATTGTTAATCTTCAGAGGGATGAGGATGTGTGGTGTGCCTGAACTTCTGTGCGTAACCTATTTGCTCCATAGAACACAACAGAAACAAACATTTGTACCAGTTTTTGAGCAGTGAATGATCTGGGCATATGTGCCTTCATTTCTGTAAAAGCTAGACTGTTGGGGAGGAATACATTAAGTCTGGGATATTACCACTTAGTCTTCCAATGGGGATTTGGAGTTTTCATTGTCAAATTACGTGGCTTAGGACCTTGTAATGGTAAGTTTTACGTGGCATCCTCTTGCAGGAGCATAGCTTAAGTTTCTGGTAATCTCATTCTTTGCATGCTATTTATAGAGAAAAGCCATTCACTAATTCTATTACATAGTCATCAAAAGCCCACCTGTGCTTTTGGTCTTCCAGTATTATGCAAACAAATACTATACTGCCTCTTCTCCAACCATAAAATGGCACACACTGGCAAAGTTTTGCCAGTTTGGTCTTAATGTTTAAGGAAGCAAAAATATTTTCTGTATGATGCAGCAAGTGCTGGAATGTAGTAGAGGGAAATAATTTTATTTTCGTTTAGTTCAAATGAGCATATAACTAAAATATACAGTAAATGGTAAAGAGAACTATTCTAAAATCATTCTTGGTATGTTTAGAAAGTTTTGGATGTTAAGAAGAAACTGTTAGAAATAAACTGCTAAAATGGCTTCACACTTTCCATATCATACTATCATTATATACATACTTCTAAACTCTCCAGATTTTTGCAGAATGTTCAGATTTTTGCCTCATATTTTGGTCTGTTTCTCCAATTATTGTGATTTTCTGACAAACCACTGGCAAATCATTCATGACTGAAGTCAGAAAATAATAGCAGACATTTGACTTTTAGACTTCATATCCTTTATAAAATTCATGCTAATGCAAAACCTGTTATTCTATCAGCTTTCTAAGTTTGCAAGAGTAATATGTAAAATTGTCCCTATTTTGGGCCTCCCCCCCCCCCGTTTTTATGGCTTTGTCCAGACTTCTTGCTCTAAGAGGTTGAGCGGTATGATTACATATTATACTATAACAAATTGCTTCTCGTATATCATATCTGACATTTACGTGAAACTGCACCCTCTGCATACATTAACAAGTAACAGAAATGTAACATCCTTTAATCTTTCTGATGTGAAACTTAGATTTCAAATATATTAGCTACTATGAACTTATCTAACCTACCCCTTAATCACTTACATTGTCACTTTAATTCACTATTGGTATGGCTACCCACCACTCCACCGGAAAGTTCATTTACTTCTACCTGTTCTGCAACTGGAACTTTCTAAAATCTCAAGTCCATCTGTATGGAGTTAATTGTTTTTTTTTCCTAATTCCAATCTTATCTCAAACTTCTTTTAAAACTTCAGCTGTTATGTTTAAATTCAAATAAGGCTGCCATAAATATTTCTACATGGTAGAACTCTCTCAAAAATTCAAACCAAATTACATTTCCCAATTAAAAAAGTTTTAATATTTCCAAGCCTTAGTTAAGACTAATCTGCCTTACCACTACCTCTTGCTCTCTGTTATACTTGCATCTCACTACAATAATAAAGCAGACATCATCTTGCTTTTTCTCATACTAATATAGAATTGTATAATAAAACATCTGGTTGACTTACTGAACCTCAATACACATTTTTACTAATCATTTACCTTTTCATCAAATGTTATGCAAATGTTAAACCCACATCTATCACTCACAGACCACTGAACACAAAACTGTATTTCACTTCTCCTTGTGTAAACAGACTTTTAACAACATCTTGCATCTACATTTATCTTCTGTTCTAATTCTCAGATGTCTATTTTTTAAATGCTGTATGTATTTTCAAATAGAAGCTATAGTTTCTGTTACTTGTTACAGATTATGAGGCTGAAAAGTAAAATCCACACACAATTTAATATAAGTGCTTTCGTACATACCAATAATATGCACTTCTTCAGACATTACATTTCCCAAAATTCAACTGTTTCATAGTTCATATACCAAATTGATTAATTCAATGATTAAATAATTAATTCAATAATTGATGAAATCAAATATTACATTAAATTAAATAAGCACCATTTCATAAAGGAAACAACCATAAAAATGCATAATATTCCTAAAACTTGTGTAACAGGTTATACATGCCATCTTATTAAACCTTACATGTTATCTATCCAATGCTTTTAATTTTAAAAGACATTTGACAGAGCAAGTCTCATTCAAACCAGGAAAAATATGTGCATTTGTTTGAAGTTGCCATTTTAATTCACTTTCTTCAACTCCCAAGCACCACCTCTTATTATTGGTGTGTACGAAAGAGCTTACATTAAATTGTGTGTGGATTTTACATTTCAGCCTCATTCTTTGAGTTTACTAGTTTAAATTTGTGTTGTTTTGGTAATGATGTTTCAGATTATCATTTGTGGGATTTAATTAAAGCTGCCTTTAATAGAATAAGCTTCAGTAATAAACACTGGTGAAACAGCATTTAATTGTAAGTACATTTTGCTTCAATCTCTAAATCACACAACTATTCTCAAAGGCAATTAACCAATTGTCTCCACACAGATGAAAATGAGTCTTTGGCTAAGGGAAAGGAAGTGAAACTGCAAGAAAATAATTATTTTTATTCAAGTAAACAGGAGATGCTTAAATGTCACCGAAACCTGAGCTATTCCCCCCCCCCCACCCCCCAGGGGAAAGAGGACAAAAGCTGCAAAGTGGCTAGTTCTAAGAGTTTAAAATCTGCAACTTTCAAGAAAAGCTGCTTTCATGGAAACAAACGTTAATACATACATCTGCACTGACTTTTCAGCAAGTCAAGAAATAGTTAAATATACTTCCCAGATAATTAGGCTTAAAGCAGAGACAAAATTACTGACAGGCACCACATTTTCCAGTGTTACTATGCTAAACACTGCAGACACCCTACACAACATAATTGGGTCTCTCTCATCGAGCATAGCGGTTTGCAGCCAGTTATAACCAGCTATAACAGATTGTGAATAATAATGTAATAGAAGACACCCACAAGATGATACACATTTGCTTCACAGAAGAAGCAAATTTTTAAGGCACTTTGAGGTATAAAGGGTGCTGTAAAAACATCTCAAGCAATAGAAAGATGACCAGTGAATATAACAAAATGGGGATAGAAAGTTTGAGGATCCAGGAAAAATACTCGTCTGGGATACAGATCTTTGTAAATTCACATTAATGTTTACTGTTATCTCCTGCAATTTCATCAAAAATCTGGGAAGGGTCTGTAGTGCTGATCCAAATCTCATGTACATAAATATTTCCATCTCCAGGATAGTAAACATTTCCTGAACTGACCAATCAATTTAATTGCATCACTAGAGCTATTCCTGGGACAGGTAACAAAAAGAATTAAAACCAAACCAGGGTGAGAAAGGAAGTAAAATATATAAACAATACACATGGCACGTGGACACAGGCTGGAAAAAAACAAGTACAGCCTACTGCTAGCAAACATTATGCACAACCATAACACATTTAGTATTTGTATTAGCACTTTTGAAGATGACACAGACACATGTACCTCTGAAAATGGACAGTGCCCAACAACACAACTCTGGCAAATAAATAGCTGGCCAGATACAATTTTCCAAAAAAACAACCATGCTCTGGAGCTGAAAGCTGCTGAAATTTAATGTCTTCTGGTACCTCGGCTATACAAGCCTTCACAGGAATAAATTCACAACATACAGCAGTACTTTTTATAGATACATCAATTAAATAATTAATCAATTAACTTTTTTTTAAAAAAGTATTTAAAGAACCATGATACATTAGCCGGCCTTAGGCATAGGCCAACTAGGCGGCCGCCTAGGGCGCCGCTCTAGCAGGGGCACTTTTCCAGTATTTATTTGGTGTAGGTAGACCACGATGGGGGCACCATGGAGCCCTTTTTCCTAGGGCACCAGTTGACCTAAGGCCGCTCCGATCATTTCCATACATTCAATTTTTATAAACTAAGATTAATTTCTAAATTCAAGCCCCTCGAGGCAAGTGTGCCAAAATTCAGTATAAACTGACTTTCCAAGTTAAATAGCTTTTGAACATAATTACCACTATTTATATAATCAGGTTTAGCCAATACACAGAAAAAAAGAGATTCAGTAACTCCCCCATGGACTGTATGAAAATGTTCAGAAATACGGTTATCCAACCTGTAATTCCTAACATCACCTAAATGCTCAAGGATACATGTTTTCACTTTACGTCTAGTTTGACCATTGTACCATCTTGGGGGTATACAAACACAACCCACAATATATACTACCCCACAAGATAGACAATTAAATCTTTCTGTAGTCACATATTTCACACCATTTATCACTTCCCCTGATATATTCTTCACTTTCGAACATACTTTGCACTTTCCACACTTGAACATCCCAACATTTTTTACCCTAGAACCAATGTTATATCTCAGACTAAGTAGTTATTTTAAATTTTGGAACCTCCCATATGAAAAGGTAACTTTTTTAGGAAACAAATGGCCTACTTCATCATTAAAACAGACAATAGGCCATAAATTATCCACCACACTTTTCAAAACTTCAAAGAAAGGTGAAAATTTGGTTACAAAAAAGATTTTTTGGTCATCATCATCACCATGATGGCTAATCATACACATGGCACATGGACACAGACTGGACAAAAACAAGTACAGCCTACTGCTAGCAAACATTATGCATAACCAGAACACATTTCGTATTTGTATTAGCACTTTTGAAGATGACACAGACATATGTACCTCTGAAAATGGACAGTGCCCAGCAACACAACTCTGGCAAATAAATAGCTGGCCAGATACAATTTTCCCTCAGTTACTTTTCCTACAATACTTGGCTGACTACACTTAAAGGACAACAATGGGATTCTATTATTAAATGCTCAACTTCTCTGTCCTTTTTCTCCCTTTCTACTTTCCCTGCTATGAATAAACAACAATACAGCATTTAAAATATTTTAAATCGACTGTTTCTTTCCACTAGTTCAGTACCACACTGTACTGTGGTGGTTTCACTTTCAAAAAACTTTTATCCCACTCTGGAAAAGTCTCCAGTTCACTGATGACATCAAGGCCGCTGATTACAGGTAGTTTTCTGGCCAGTTTCCTCCCCAAACTGACATCACCATGACTGTCCTAAAAACCCAACCATGCTGTGATGTCAAAGCTCCCTGGTCCTTCCCCTACCCATACAGAAAGTATAGGTTAGAACAAGGAAACAGTGCATGACTCAGTCTCCTGCTGTGAGCTGTCAGTCACAGGAGGTAACAGCTCAAATTACCCATAGCACTTTGACAGCTAGGGATGTTAGGTATGAAAGTCTGTTCTGTTTCATTTGCACTGTTTATGTTTTAAGCAGTTACTGAACAGCATGAAATATTACTTAAAACTGACAAATCAGTGCATGCATGTAAAACAAATGCAATGACAGGAGTTTTAGGAAGAAAGAGGCCCGCATGATGTATTTTTTTTACAGACAAGCACTACATTGTGGGACACCTAGAGGCAGACAAAACAATCAGGATCACTTCAAGATGCTAGACACTCCATGTGAGCAGACTCAGAAATTACGTATAAAAATATTAAAAATCGGTAAATAGTCCCAGAGTGGTGTTAAAATGTAGGAAACACCAAACCATGATGAAATAAACATGTTTTTTGAGTCTGTGGGTGTGGTTCTCCTTTAGCTTTGTACTTCACTTTCATTATACTTTCTGAGAGCATGACAGATGAAATGGTATCAAAGCCGGTGCTGAACAAAATGTAGAAACTGAGGTAAAACACACACACACACACACACACACACACACACACACACACACACACACACACACACACACACAGATCTCTAGACTGGATGCTGACTAGGTTAAAGGGAAAAACTTGTTGGAAGCCAATGGAATAGTGTAGTGCAAGACATGCTGTAGGGCCAATGCTGCCCCCTGCAGGTTGCCGTTAAACCACTGGAAAACAAGCAGTACTGCTCGACAGCAATGTTGGGGTCAAAGTGATGTCAAAAATGTTTCTCTGCATGTGTGAGAACTTGGGAGATAGGATTTAGGAGAGGATGTCGATAGATTACAGCAGTGCTACACAGACAGTAACTGAATTTTATGTGCTTTGGGTCCTTGGGAAAGGCCCTCCTAAGTGTTTTGGAGGTTTACTGAACAGTTCAATGACTTGGACATGAACATGCCAAGTTTGAGAGATTCAACTTAATTATTCACAGGGTCAGCCTTAACCCTGATTAAAACGAACTTTGGTATCTGATATTACTTCCACTTGATCTAACAAACATTTACTTTCTTTATCTTGTAGGTACGGTGGTAAAAACAGCTACAATGTTATCATGTTCAGGTGCATGTACAATTTACAATACATGCTATTTCCAAGTCAGATGATGAAGGTGGGATTTATTTTGTAAAACAAAATGAATACCATGTGTTTTTTGATTTTTTAAGTGCATTCATGTGCTCTTGTCTTTCCTTATAGAGAAAACCACAGCAAAGTATTCTGGATATAATCAGAAACAAGTCACTTCTTACAATGGGGCTTCAGTATACATTATATCAATGTTTATTCTAAAAGTAAGGTATTCCACCTGCACCCAGTTCATAGCATACCTCTCAACTGCTATGATTTAAGAACAGTGTTATGAATTTGGTCCTCAGATTTACCCTTGCTCCCCTATATTATCTGATCTTAAAATCTGTTTATGGGTGAATACCTTATTGAATAAATACAGTAAGTCTATAAAAAGACTTCTTGCCACCCACTATATACAGTGTAGTACATAAACAACCTATATTATGAAAACTAAGAAAGTGCTCCTCTCTTTCTGACCACCTGCTATGATTTGTTTTTGTTGTTTTTAAAGGCCAGTGCTATTATTTTTAATACTCACAGGTTGAGAGGCACGGTTTATGGTTTACCTTTTAATAGCCAGTGCTATTATTTGTAATGCTCCGAGGTTGAGAGGTATAATTCATAGCATGCATTTTAAAGGCCAGTGATATGATTTTTGTGCTCGGAATATGGACTGCCACATGCCTTTCCAGTACATAAAAGTGTCCCGATGTTGCACCTACCATGAAAATATACTGCCTATATACTAATTTAGATAGTGGGTGAAAATATATTGCCTATATACTAATATACATAGTGGGCTATTATTACAGGTGCACTGGATCATGATGCTGCAATTAGAGGAAAAAACGAGGGCTATCCTTAGCAACAAAATAAAACACAAAAAAACCCACACTTTTTCATTAAAAACTGTATAATTCAGTACTCTACATAGTAACAGGATTACTTCTAACTCAAAATATTTTTTTTGTGGCAATAAAATAACATAGCTCTAAATGCCCATGAGCTACTTTTGTCTGCAGTTCATTTTGTACACTAAGGTAGTAGTGAAGTCTTCAGCAAATACACACAGTATTTCTGGTATACAGTAGCCAAGAAATAAACAGTACAGATGTATACCAATCTCCTATAGAAGTGTGGTGTCATCAATGTTAGGACATATAACGCTAACTACGCAAATGAAAAAACAAGCATGTTACTGAGCTACAAAAACAGAGGAATTATGTTACAAAACACCAGTATATTTAAATCTATTATAGGAAATAAACAGCACTAGAAATGACCCAATGCATAACAGCAGTAATGAGGCCGGTCAAAACACTTGAGTTTGCCTTATCCTTTGACCTACAGAATGTGGCAGTGTTATTAAATAAGCAATAAAGCATCAGAGGGTTTACCTTAACAGTTTAACTGCTTCCCTAAGCCTGTCACAGTCAGAGTTTCTTTATGTCACAAAAGAGATTCGCAGGATCTACTTTACTGCATGTGCAGCGTACGTATCTACAATTTAAAATTTCAATAGGCGAGGTGCAGAGGAATTAAACCTGGAATGTGCCAGCCCATGACAGGATACACAGGTATGTACAAGTACACATGGATAAATCCATACGACCGGATCCATGGGGAATATGGGTGAACAATTAATCACCTATATCTTTGGCATATGGATGGAAACTGGAGTACCTAGTGAAAATCTACACACATGCAGGAAGGGCACGCAAATTCTACATAGAAAGTACCCCACTCAGGATCTGAGCTGTACAGCCAAGTGCTATAACACAGTAGCACTAACCGCTGTGCCACAGATGTTCGGACAATATCAAAATACAGTATTTATTACAAAGCAATGACAACATTATCCCTACAGGGAGAACCGATGGGGCAAGTGCTCTTGAGAAGGCAGGATACAAAAAAGCAAAACAAATTGATATTACCTTTAATTTTCTTCTTGCATTAAATTTTCTTAGTTGTTCTACTGTTTCAGGAAGATGAATCTTGTATGCATAGCGATCTCTCTCCTAGAAAACATCATAAAACATAAAAAATATTAAAATCTCTGGAACACGCAATATGCAACATCATGTTCACAAATTTGTCAATGAAGGATATGTGCTGTAGATGTTATTTACAATACATAACAATGTTTCCATGTGGGAAAACAGTAACTGATGTTTAGACTACACCAACATTACTACAATGACAGCAGGCATCTCACAGCATCTCAAATATAAAAGGTAAGCCTTAAAAATACATATTATTGTTATTTTCACGATTCTCACAACGCTGAGCCCCCAGCATTATAAAGCTATACAGAAAATTAAACTAATGTACTACCCCCTATGATGTTAGTTTGTATGCTATAAGCAATGACATACATTCACGGATTCATTCTGTGGACAGGGTGGTCTCCACTAGGCCTAAAGTCAATTTTCCCAGATAAACATTCTAGTTAATGAAGGATTACCTGGGAAAATAAACATTCTTGTGAATGAATCTGAAATCTCAGTACACAAACCACTTATTCTATGTCACAATGCAGGATGCTATATCATCCAAAAAGTTTGCTGTCTTTACATTATGCTCAAGCTACATTACTGCAATGGTCAATTTAGTACAGAAACAGTTCAAGTCTTATATGAGAAACTGATGTGATAATCCATCAGCTACAGCTCTGACATAAGAACTGCAAGAACACACGGGCAATGTGAGCTAAAGAAGTGGAAAAGGACTCCAGGTGGCATATGGACAAGTGCACCAGGTCAGCATGAGCAGTTAAACATTTAACTTAGCTATGAAGAATTTGATGCAGAGACAGTTCTGAATGCCAGCAGGAAGGTCACTCCATGGGACTGGGATGCTAAAGTATCTAGCCATCTACATTTATTCCTGTTGTGGGTACAAAATAAAAGGTAAGATAATGCCTTAAGCATTCCACCCTACCAGAATCAAGAAAAAACATCCAGCAAAGACTAAAATGATGTAGTCCATTGGGGGCTCAGGTGTCTTCTAATCAATTTTCAAATGGTTATATGCTAGCACTGGAAGATATAATGAAGCTGCAGACACCAGCTTAGGATGTTTTAAAGAGTTACAGAAACTGGCTGTGTTATAGCTCCACAAGTCCAAGTTACTTTGTTACATCAATGGGGAAAGCTAAGGATGTTGGTTGACAGTCACAGGTATATACTACTGGAAAAAAATAGTATTTGGGTTTAAATGTACTTTTTACATCTCTACACTAGTGGCTACTATAGATCATTGTGTGTACTGTGTACCTAGTCAGCCACTGTAGCTAGAGAGCATGTGCATACAAGTTACTCAGCATGTGCAAGACCAGTGCCATTTTGTACAGCCAGTCAGAGTGAGTGCAGGCATAAATGCAGATGCACATGTGAGTGCATTTGAAGTAACGAGTCAGTTAGTTAACTTACGTATATATTCCTGTTACAGCTCCTGATGTGTTTATGTACAATAAACAACTTGAATCCATCATAGTGCCTCAGTGTCTCATTTGATACAAGACACATGCGACACGGTGCCAGAATGGGATCCAAAGCTGAAGCAACTTGCAAACGAGGCACGCAGTTAGAATTGGGGAAATATACAGGAGCCAACTTGCAAACAGGTCAGTGGATATTCAAAGGTACTTAAACTTGCTTAAATGATATTTCAATCAGTGAATAAGTGGAAAAGCATTCAAAACATGTAAAATAATTACAGAGATAAATAACACTTCTGAAACAAACATATACTGATAAAGGTGTTCGAAATAATTTCTGAAGTGTTTAAAATGTAGGAAAAGGCTAAAAAGACCTAATTTTTCACAATGTACTACTTTTTTTGCATTAACTAAAACTTTTCGAAGTATCCAAAGTTTCTGGAATGTTCACAGTGTTTGCAGTGCTGACATAAAGCCTTTTCAGTGAGATTGTTGTGCATTTGGATATAATTACAAGTACCTTGTCTATGTTTAAATTTAAACTAATTTTGTTGTTACAGTAGAGGGATTTCGCAGACCTGGACCACTGGTGTTTGACAATAATATTGCTAAGAACTAGTGAGTGTTTGAGCAAGAATCTAACATTTTCATATAGACTGCATTTTCTGATAAAGATGCACATACAAAGGCAGTCATACGCACACAGCTGGCGTGGAAGCCATAAAGAGGGAATGTTCATTTGTGTATGCACCTGCCATGTATGCAGGGGAGGGGGAGAACCACCATACTGTGATACAGGCTGAAATGCGGGAAGAGCCTGAGTGCTTAAAATATAAATTTAGAGAAATGTGTAACCCTCAAACAAATATTACAATGGAAAGGCACATGTTTTTCACCAGAAATCAAAAGCCTGGTGAAATTAGAGCAACATATATTACTGAATTAAGAAATAAAGCAAAAACGTGCAGATTTGGTGATCTGAGAGATGAGATGATAAAAGATAGGCTTGTGTGTGATGTTGCACTGAGAAAGATTTTGCTTTCAGACAGTGGTTTAATGTTGTGCAAAGCCATCGAGATTCATCAAATATATGAGCTTGCAGAAAAGTATACGGATATGGTTA
This sequence comes from Protopterus annectens, assembly GCF_019279795.1. Taxonomy (NCBI): domain Eukaryota; kingdom Metazoa; phylum Chordata; order Ceratodontiformes; family Protopteridae; genus Protopterus; species Protopterus annectens. Next base: position 370,107,485 of record NC_056735.1, read on the forward strand.
TGAAAGAGAAAAGCATGTATGCAGTATCTGCCAGTGTGAATGTTGATAGTGTACACCATAAAGCTAAGATGAAAAAGAAATATAAACCAAATGGGGCCACAATACCCAACCTCAATGTTAACTATCGTAACTGTGGAGGCAGTCATGAACCTAAATGAGAGAAGTGCTTAGCCTCTGGTCAGCAGTGCCACAAATGCAAAAAGTGGAATCATTTCAAAAGGCTTAGCAAGTCTAAAGTGGCACATACTTTTATTAAAGAGCAGCATCCAAAGAAGCAAGTATATCAGATAGAGAGCTGTGAGCAAACTTTCTATGTTGATGGTGTGTCTCTGATCAATTAAACAGTTAACACAGTAGATTATTATTTGCACTGTACAGATTTAATGGGAAACCTGTAGAGCTTAAAGTAGACACTGGATCCAAGTGCAATGTTATATCAGCACAAATGTTTGCTAAAGTAAAAGCTGGAGAGAAACTTGAATCAGCAAAGTGTGCAAAACTAGTTACTTATGGTGGTGAAGAGTTTCAAACTGATGGCACAGTAGTTCTCTTATGCCATTCTGCTGTCAACAGCTATGACTTACAATTTTACGTAGTCTAAAGACACATGCATTCACTGTTAGGCCTCAAAGACAGTTTGAGTGGGAATGATTTCATTTAAGAAAGAGGTCCACCATATACGTCTGAACAACCACGATAATTTTACACAGAATATTTTTAGTGAATATGCTGACATTTTCAAAGACGAGCTTGGCAAACTTCCAGTCACATATTCCATGAAGTTAAACCATGAAGTAAACCCAGTTGTCAGACCAGCAAGGAAGGTTCCAGTAGCAATGAAGAGCAAAGTAAAAGCAGAATTTGGCAAAATGGTGAATTCAGGTGTCCTTACTCCAGTGAAAGAACCAACTTAATGGGGATCCTTTATGGTCATAGCTCATAAGAAAAGCTCAGATGATATTCAAATATGTATTAAACCAAGAGATTTTAAACAAAGCACTTAAACATCCTCATCATCTGATGCACACAGCAGAAGTAGCAGCTGCTCTCATGCCAAATGCCACTTTTTTCCATCTTAGATGCAAAAAGTTCCTTTTGGCAAATTTCGCTGGATCACAAATCTTCATTGTTAACCACATTCAGTACACCATTTGGTATGAGAATGCCATTTGGGCTAAATTCTGCCAGTGAAGTATTTCAACGTGTGATGCAGCAATTTTTTTCTGGTTATGCATGTGCTATCATAGTAGATGACATTACTGTAGTGGTAAAAGTGAAGCAGAACATGACAGAATCCTCAAGAAAGTTCTAGACAACGCATGTGAAGCAAATCTTAAACTGAAGCCTCAGAAATGCAAATTCAGACTGAAAGAAGTTACTTATGTGGTTCATTTGTTTACCATTTCTGGCTTACTACCACATCTGTCTAAGCAACCAGCAATTCTTGAGATGCCAGTTCCAGAGAATGTCACATCTTTACAATGTTTTATTGGTATGGTCAACTATTTAGGAAAATTCATTCCAGACCTGAATGAGCTTTCAGCACCGTTACATGAGTTGACATGCAAAAATGTAAAATGGTCCTGGTTGAACCACCACCGAAGAGCATTTGATGTTCTGAAGAAAAAAAATGCCAATCCACCCACATTGAGATACTATGATGTTCACAACTCTGTAACTCTTTCGTGTGATGCTTCAAAGTATAGTCTTGGTGCAACATGTCTTCAAGAAGGCATACCAGTAGTCTATACATCCAGAACTTTAATCCAAACTGAAATGCAGTATGCAAAATTGAATAAGAGCTTCTGGCAGTAGCGTTCGCATGTTTGAAGTTCAATGATTATATTTATGGCAAACCTACCCAAATAGAGACTGATCACCAACCTCGAGTGACAGTTCTGAAAATGGCAATACATACAGCCCCTGCAAAATTGCAACGCATGATGTTAAAATTGTAAAAGTACAATTTCAATACTGAACCAAAGGCAAACTTCTACACCTTGATGATTCTTTGTCAAGAACACCCAGACAAACAGAACAGCAAGACAATGAGAAAGCACACTTAGAAGTTATGAAAGTCAGAAATTTTTCCTTGTCACATCTTGATGAACTCAGAAATCATACAGTTTCAGATCCAATTCTCCAGAAGTTGAGAAATGTTATCAGTCAAAGATGGCCAGCACAACAAACAGTTTACCACCTGACATATAGAAGTATTTTCATTATAGAGACGAGCTTCTGATGGAAGATGGAATCATCATGAAAGGTATTAAAGTGGTAATTCCTTCAGCATTACAACAGGAATATATCAAGATTTTGCATTTTGGTCACCCAGGTACTGATTCAACCAAAATAAGGGCAAGAGGCATAGTATTTTGGCCTTCTGTGTCAAAAGATATAGAGAAGGAAACTCTAAGCATGTTCCATTTGTAACACTACTAAATCTCACCACCAAAAATAACCGCTTCAGCTAAACCAGATTCCAGAATTATCACGGTGGATTGTTGCTACTGATATTTTCAAATGGAATGATCAGCATTACTTAGTGTTAGTAGACTCTTATTCAAAGTGGTTTGAAATTGATCATCTACTTAACTTAACGCCCAGCACTGTCATTACAAAGCTGAAGAGTCATTTTTCTGTCCATGATAGTCCGGACAAAATGGTATCTGACAATGGTGCACAGTTTACAAGTCAGCATTTTAATACATCTGCTGAGTCTTGGGACTTTGTCCATGTTACTAGTAGTCCTCAGTTTCCACAGTCTAATGGATTAGTTGAGCATGCAGTTCAAAGTGCAAAGTACTTGTTGGATAAATCCGAGAGAGATGGTACTGATGTTTTTCTTAATCTCAGAAACATTCCTCGAGATAATTTGCTTGGTTCACCTGCTCAGAGATTGATGTGCAGACAGACTAGAATAACTCTTCCGATCAGTACATAATTACTGGTACCAAATTCAAACAACAGAGTGGTCAAGACTCAACTTTTGAGAAAATGCCAGTCACCAAAGTTATATTACAATAAATCCAACAAACCTCTCAGACCATTAAGACAAGGAGAAATTGTGAGAATGCAAACATCTAAAGGATATGGCCAAGAGGGACTCATCAAGAATATTTGTGAAGAACTGAGATCCTACATCATACAATCTGAAGGAATGGATTTCAGAAGGAATGGAAGACACATACTACCAGTGTCCGAACCAGTGATGCAGCTGATTGCCTGTGCCAGAGACTATTTCTCAGAGAGACTCTACACTTGTTAGAATTCCAGAGGACAGTGTACTTTCTTCAAGTAACCCTGATGTAATCCCTGAAGTTCCAATCGTAAAAGAATCCCCAAGGACTGTCTCTGTTGCTAAACCCAGTCAAAGTTTTAATGTGATCAGATCAGGCAGAATTTCCAGACGAATGAATCAAAGGAGGTGGCTGTAGATCGTTGTGTGTATTGAACCTAGTCAGCCACTGTAGCAAGACAGCACGTGCATACAAGTTACTGAGCACGTGCAAAATCAGTGCCATTTTGTATAGTCATTCAGGGTGAGTGAAGGCATGAATGGAGATGCACATGCGAGTGCATCTGAAGTAATGAGTCAATTAGCTTAAGTATATGTTCCAGTTACAGCTCCTGATGTGTTTTATGTACAATAAACAACTTGAACCCATTACAGTGTCTCATTTGATACAAGAGACATGCGACAGCTACAAGGTAGAAGAATATGCTGGACAGAACAATGGCGTAGATCAGAGCATGCGTATGTACTCTTAAGAAGCATTTCCAGATGTAGCACTTGCATATAAATACTGAGCACGTGCAGGCAGCAGTGCCATTTTGAGAGAACAGCCAGTGTGTTAACATGTTTGAGTGTGGTAGTCAGTCTGTTTATAAAAATTTATTTAAGTTTAAGTTACTGACGTGTTTGTGTTTAATAAAGCTGCTTGAACAGAACCCATGAATGTTTGCTTGTTTTATCCTGACCAGACGAGCGACATGGTGTCAGAACTGAGATTAGAAGAACAACTTCTATGAGCCATGAGGTGCAGAGTTGAAGGTGAAGGCAAACTAAGCAGGCTGAGTGAAATGGAGCTCAGACAAACAAAAAAGGGCCATAAACAAGCTAAAGGTAAAGAAAACTGCACAGATGATTTATTTGGCAAAGAAAATGAAACAGCTCATTTATAAGGTACAAAATGCATTATTAAGCAAACAAAAGGCACAAACCACATAATTAATTAAACGAAATGTTCGAAACCACTATATTTGATAAAACTAGCTAAACTATTCATATGGGGCTCAGAATTATCTTTGGTTTGCATAATGAGCGCATTTAAAGTAAAAAGGGCACAAGAAAAGTATAGTGAGAATGATAAGAGATTAAAAGGGCATAACAAGTACAATAAAAGGGCAAAATAAGCTTAAAGAGCACAGCGACTGCATTTAGTAAAAGACTGTTTGGGCAAAAACTACTATTTCACATTGACCGAAGCCATTCAAAGCATAACTAGAGTTGTTCGGAGTATCTCGGAGTGTGCAAAGTGTTTGCAGAGCTTGTGCTTTACTACGGTATTTCAAAGAGTTTGCTGTGTGCAAAGTACAATTATATTGCAAAGTGCAGTCAAAGTACATTTCGAAACGTTTCTTGTGCTGTGTGCATTTATTACAGAAAGCCACCATTTCAGAGTGTTTCTTATACTGTGCAGAGTTATTTCGCAAAGTACAGCCATTTTGAAAGGTTCTTGTGCTGTGTACAGTTTATTTGTAAAGTGCATTTATCTCAAAGTGTTTCTTACTCAGCTTTTTCTGCTGTGTGCAGTTTATTCGCAAAGTACAGTCATTTCAAAAGTATTTCTTACACTGATAAGGAGTGGTTTCATAAAGTACGGTGATTTCAGAGTGTTCTTGTTCTACGGAGACTTATTTGGCAAAGTGCAGTTATTTCAAAGACTTTGTTGTGCTACTGGACATAATTACAAGCACTGGCATAAAGTTCTGGAACATATTTGTGTGTGTATGTTCGTACATAATTTCAAGCACCTTCACTACTGTGTGTTGATATGGCAGAGGCATTTCGCAGATGAAGTCCACTTGTGTTTGATCATAACATAACAGAAAATTGGAGAGTATTTGAGCAGGAATATGATATTTTTATACAAGTAATTTTTTCTGACAAAGATGCACGTACAAGGGCATTCATTTTGCCTAACTTAGCTGTGTCAGAAGCTATTGAAATAGAGCATTAATTTGTGTATGCACCAGAAGTACATGCAGGAGAGGGTCAAACTGTCAAAATGTGGTACCAACTGAATCAAGGGAATACCCTGAGTGCTTAAAACATAAATTTAGAGAAATGTGCAACTCTCAGACAAATGTTACATTAGACAAGCACTTATTTTACACAGGAGACAAAAAGCCAGGTGAAACTTTTTCAGTGTATATCACTGACTTGAGAAACAAAGCTAAACTGTGCAGATTTGGTGACTTGAAGGATGAGTTAATAAAGTATAGGCTTGTGCATGGTGTTAATAGTGCTGCAGCGAGATAGATCTTGCTTCATGACAGTGATTTAACATTAAGCAAAGCCACAGAGATTTGTCAAATCCATGAGCTCACAGAAAGACACACAGGTATGCTTACAAGTGTTAAAAGCATGGTTTTAACAGCCTCTAGAGCAAACGTAGACACCATGCAACATGTGGCAAGCAGAAATAGACCTAAGCACAAGACAGCAGCAACCCCTGTGGGTGTGGCAGGGAGAACCCACAGCTTTCTAACAAGTTCCAACACTAGCTTAGTAAAAAGGGCATGCTTAATACAGTATAAGAGTAAGTCAGCAAAACCCAAGTCAAGTCTTACTGTTAACTGTTGTAATTGTGGAGCCAACCATGAGTCTAACAGAGAGAAGTGCTTAGCATTTGGTCAACGATGCTACAAGTGTAAAAAGTGGAACCATATTTAAAAGTTTTGTAAATCAAACAAGCATCATTCAGTTATTAAGAAAGGTCACTTGAAAAAGCAAGTTGATCATATAGAGAGCTGCAACCCTACCTTCTATATAGATGGTGTATCAGTGGTCGGTGAAAAGGTTAATGCAGTAGATTTGTTGGCAAAGAATGAAGTATTTTGTACTGTCCTGATCAATGGTAAACCCACAGAGCTCAAAGTAGACACTGGTTCAAAGTGTAATGTAATGTCAGCAGAAACATTTGCTAAAGTGAGGGCTGGTAAGCAACTTAATTTGGGCAATTGTGTGAAGCTTGTTCTTATGGAGGTGAAGAGATTCAAACTGAAGGCTCAGTAATGCTTTTATGCTATTCGGCTAGGAACAGTTACAGCTTGCAGTTTTTATGTAGTCCAAAGACCTGTGCAGTCATTATTAGGTCTCAGAGACAGATTGAGAATGAAACCGCTATCTTTTACCGAAGTAGTACATCATGTAAGCACGTCCCAGTTCCAGCTTTACTGATGCTATTTTCTCAGAGTATGCTGATGTGTTCGACAAAAAGCTAGGCAAACTTCCAGCTGTGTACTCCATAAAAGTAGACTCAGAGATCAGTCCAGTGGTCAGACCAGCAAGAAGACTTCCAATAGTTATGCAGGACAAAGTCAAGGGCCAGTTAAAACAGTGCAGCAAGGTGTGATTTGTCCAGTTACAGAACCAACCGAGTGGGTATCTTCCATGGTAGCTGCTCATAAGAAAAATTCAGATGAAATCAGAATATGCATTGACCCAAGAGACGTGAACAAGGCATTAAAAAGACCTCATCATTCTATGCATACAGTCGAGGAGACTGCCACCATAATGCCAAATGCCACTGTTTTTTCTGTCTTAGATGCAAAGAGTTCATTTTGGCAAGTACTGCTTGATCGCAAATCTTCACTACTGACTACATTCAGTACCCCATTTGGTAGATACAGGTTCCTCAGGATGCCTTTTGGAATAAATTCTGCCAGTGAAGTCTTTCAGCGTGCAATGGAGCAATTTTTTTCAGACTACCTGTGTGCAATAAAAGTTGATGATTTATTAGCTGGAGGTAATGGTGAAGCAGAGCATGACAGAAACCTCAGGAAAGTTCTGGACAGAGTTTATGAAGTGAATTTAAAGCTCAATTATCTGAAGTGCAAATTCAGACTACCAGAAGTTACTTATGTAGGTCATTTATTTACCAGTACAGGCTTATGACCAGATCCTTCCAAGCAAACAGTCATTCTTGAGATTCCAGCTCCAGACAATGTCCAAGCCTTACTGCGTTTTCTTGGTATGGTTAACTATTTGGGCAAATTTATCCTTGACTTTAGTGAGTTATCATCACCTTTAAGAGAGCTGACGTGTAAAAATGTTGCATGGTCATGGTTAGAACACCAGAGAGCATTTGATAACTTGCCTACATTAAAATACTATGATATCCACAAACCAGTAGTTCTTTCCAGTGATGCTTCTAAGTTTGGTCTTGGTGCAGTTACTCTCTAAGATGGCAGATATGTTGCCTACGAATCTAGAACTCTTACCCAAACTGAGATGCAGTATGCTCAAACTGAGAAGGAACTTTTTGGCAATTGTGTTTGCATGTTTGAAGTTCCATGATTATACGTACAATCGAGCAATCCAGATAGAAACTGACCATTAACCTCTAGTCACTATTTTACAGAAGCCTATGCATTCTGCTCCAGCAAGACTACAAAGAATGATACTCAAATTGCAAAAGTACATTTTCAAAATGGTCTGTACAAAGGGTAAACTTCTTTATCTGGCTGATACCCTATCCAGATCGCCCAGAAATATTACAAAAAAATTGATGCAGAGAACTTTGACTTTGATATCATGGAAGTACATGATTTTCAATCATGAGACTTGATAAGCTGAGAGGTCATACAAAGAATGATCCTATTTTGCAAAAGCTCAACCACTTCGTCAATGTAGGATGGCCATCAAAGCAATCCAGTGTATCGCCAGAAGTACATTACTTTCCATACAGAGATGAGATGCTGTTGGAAGATGGTATCATTTTCAAAGGTCCAAAAGTTGTTCCTACTTCCTTACAATGTGAATGCAGTCAGATTTTACATCGTGGCCACCCAGGTTCTGATTCTACCAAAAGAAGGGCAAGAGGACTAGCATTTTGGCCTTCTCTAGAAAAAGACACTGATAAAGTGCTTTCTTCGTGATCAGTGTGCAACAGTACTAAGCCACATTTGCAAAAAGAGCTACTTCAGCTAAGCTAAACTCCTGAACTACCTTGGTCAACAGTAGCAAATGACATATTTTAGTGGAACAGTCAACATTACTTAGTGCTGGCAGACTATTATGTGAACTGGTTTGAGATCGATTTACTACCTAATATAACATCCAGTGCTGTTATTACTAAGATGAAATGTAATTTCTCAGTCCATGGTAGTCCACACAAACTTATTTCTGACAATGGTTTTCAGTTTACCAGTCAACTGTTCAGAGATTTGCTAAAAAGTGGGACTTTATCAATGTTACAAGCAGTCCTGAAAATCCTCAGTCAAATAGCCTTGTTGAATGTGCAGTACAGAGTGCAAAGTAATTACTGGAGACGTCAAAGTGTGACAATATGGATATCTTCTTGAATTTACTCAGTCTCAGAAATATACCCCGTGACAATCAACTAGGCTCACCTGCTCAGAGACTTCTATCTAGGCAAACCAGAACAACCTTGTCTATAAGTTCTAGTTTGCTGGTGCCTAATGCTAAAAACAACAGAGCAATCAAAGCCCACCTTTTTAATATGCGTTCTTCTCAGAAGTCCAGCTATGATAAAACAAGATTTCTTAGCTGTTAAAAGAAGAAGAGATAGTGAGGATGCAAACGGAGAAAGGCTTTGACAGAATTGGTCAAGTGAGAGGTATATGTACCAAGCCGAGATCCTACTTAGTGGAATATGAGGGTACAGAGTACAGGAGAAACTGCAGACATCTTGCATCAGAAATGATAACACAGCATCGTACCTGTGACACAGACTCTAGATCTCAGAGCAACCCTGACAATGTTCGTACCAAAAAACATGTTGGAGTATCCATTCCCATTCCTGATGATGTTCCCAAAGTTGAAGATAATTCCTGTTGAGAGATCCAGTTCTGAAATTTATGTTACATATTCAGGTTGTATTCCAAGACCTAGTGTAAAATAGACAGCGACTTGGATATAACTGTTTTGTATGTGTCTAATTCTGTATGACTGTATGTCAAATAATTACTTCTGTATAACTGCATGTCAAAAGATAATTTCTGTAAATTGCATGTCATTGAGTACTGTCATTTCATATACGGACTATTTCTCAAAGAGGGAGGATGTAGATCAGAGCGTGTGTATGTACCTTTAAGATTTCCAGATGTAGCACATGCATATAAATACTGAGCACATGCAGGCAGCAGGGCCATTTTGAGAGAACATCCAGAGTGTTAACATGTATAAGTGTAGTAGTCAGTCTGTTTATAAGTTTAAGTTTAAATTACACAGCCTCATTCCTGATGTGTTTGTATTATTAAAAGCTGCTTGAACAGAGCCCACAAATTTTCTTGTTAAAATTTTACTGTTGCTCTTTGCAAACCAAATGTAAATATGTAAATATTTTTTTATTGCAATTGTCTACTGTTTTAATCACTTTTTTGAATCCTGTCTAGAAATTTCTAGTTTAATAGAAACTACTTCCTACTTATTGTATTATGTTTATTTCTGTAATGTGTTGTATTAATGTAACTGGAGCTTTTCTCCCCGGGCCTCCGCTGTAAACAGACCTTGTCCAGTCGGACCTTCCCGGTAAACAAAATAAAAATAAATAATAAATAAATCTGTTTTATCCTGCCCACACAAGCAACAAATGGCAAAGTGTGTTAGATCAGTGGAGTGACTGTGATCATGGCAATGTGTTGAAATGAAAGTTACACTGATGATCCTCCCATTAGAACTGCACATTGCCACATGTATCGTGTTGTTTGCAGGTGGCAGAAATTTGAGAATAGCAGAAAACATGTGACCAGTTTGTGTGGCCCGTGAAAGGAATCTACATTAATAGCAAGTATTTCTGAACTAGAATGAGATTACAGGGCTGTGGCATGCCTGACTTTAAACAAAATACGTTTATGGTGGGCAAAGCATGGAATTTAAGCATATGCTTATTCTACAGGTTAATCACTATGTCAGTGGGGTTGACTAGAAGGGAGGGAATGATAGCTACTAGATGTGTGGACAGCAGAGTACTGATTTGTTGGATACATGGTGGGAGGGTAGCGAGATGAATAACATGTGGAGATCACTACAGGGGATATGATTTGAACTGTAAGGAGGGTGTCAAGTGGACTAGAGATTTGTGTTTGTTACAGGTGTTAGAGAAAAATGCTATGGATTAAGGAAAGCCATCATAAGTCTTAATTTATGACATGAAGAGTTAAAAAAGATAGCAAGCTACTTGAAAAAAATGGATGATGAGGGTGCAATAAAGACAGCCGATAATTGCTGGGATCTGTAAAGATTAGAAGGGATCTGCAGAGAGTTAAGGAAGAGGGTGTAGGGATGGTAAATGTATTTGATAAAAGTGGCTCTGAGTGCAAGGGTATCAGTACTTGGGGGGGGGGGGGCACTGGACTGTTGTAAAGGGAGAATCTTGGGTTGGGGCTGAGATGAGGCAATTTTGCAAGACCCAGAAGGGTGGAACTGTGTGCTGAACAAAAATTACCACATGCTTGTAAGTATTACTGTCTGTGGTAAGTCCACTTCCTAAAAGTTGGGTGTGTTTGGCCTACAACCACAGGATAAAATGGTGACCCCTACAACCTAAAGATATAGATTAGCATTACTCTTTGGATAGAGTTTATTTACATAGCAACAGTGTGGGCAGTGGAGGTTGGTAACTGTTGGGCTTAGGTCTAAAGCAACTAACTTTAGGGAGAAGGAGTTTGCCACATACAGGTGTCAGCTGCATGAATAATAAGGGTGTCACCCAGAATGACGCTCTTAACGTTGAGTACCTTTATTACCTGATGTTAAACAGATGCTACTGTATGAAAAGTTTTGACTGCATGTACAGTCTGCAGGGCACTGTTGCTTGCTGTCATCATGTAAGACTTTGCATATATCAAAAATCTTAACATTTAGAACAAAATCAGTGCAATCTATAGATTGAAGAAAGTAATATGTCAAAAGAAAAGTGCACAAGAAATGTTACTTTTCAATCTTTTGAAACCGGTAACTGGCAATAAAAAAATGACACACAGATCTCTCTGTTCTCCTCTCCAAAGGTAACCTTTGAAAGGATGGACAATGAACTGACAGCTACTTACATTAATACAAGTAGTAGTTTTCCCCACTGCTGGTCAGTTAACATATAATGTGCAGGACATACAGAAGACTGAAAATCAGCAACCAGCACCAACTTCCTTTCACTTTCATGGCCAGCCAATAGCATGGTACATGAACGATGTCTCACATTTGTTAACTACTTTCCAAATATATCCTCAGTAGGTATGTGGATCCCTCAGGTGAAAGAAGTGCTTTGCCAAATGTAGAATCATTCTGTGTGTAAGGTTTATGGAGAGAGAGAGAAAAAGGGAAGGTGTGCCATTTCAAAGCCAAATGGCTTCCACTGGGAGCCAGAGTTAAGTTTCTACGAAATTATCTTTCTTACAATGTCATGAACGAAAGATACTGTCCATCCCTAAAAAGTATATGATAAACCCTTAAAAAAGGTATAAGCATTTGATAAAAAACTGATAAATCCGATAAAAAGTGCCAGGGCACGCTGTTGAGTGATCAAAAAAGTTTATTCCACAATGAATAAAATCCACGCTACTTGCTTCACTCTGGAAACAGTAGAATCAGCAAAATGTAATAAACGCTCTTACATCCACACTAAAAAATGCGTTTTCGTCACTAAGACTTCATCAGACAATCTAGTTACCTTTGTGTCAAAGGTAACTAGATTGTCTGATGAAGTCTTAGTGACGAAAACGCATTTTTTAGTGTGGATGTAAGAGCGTTTATTACATTTTGCTGATTCTACTGTTTCCAGAGTGAAGCAAGTAGCGTGGATTTTATTCATTGTGGAATAAACTTTTTTGATCACTCAACAGCGTGCCCTGGCACTTTTTATCGGATTTATATGATAAACCCTTATCATTTCAGAAGTCAAATGGCTTAATAGAAACACTCTTGCACTCTGGCTACCACTGAAAAAGCACTGTATAAGTTGGCACTTGCATCTTTGTATTCTCTCCTTGAAAATGTCCAAAATGCAAAGGACGGTATATCATTCTGCTCACAGCTAGAAAGTTACTTAATGGAAGATTATAAATGTACATGTTTCAGTTACTCATGCTACACACTTCCCACACTTTCTTCTGCTATTTTCCTCTCTGTGAAATGAAATATATCTAGCCAGCTCATCTCTGGTTGTGCTGGAACATGTAACAAGTTTATGGATGGCAGGGTGATCCCCCACAAAAGCGCTGTTTTAACTGCATTCATCTTTGACTTCTGTTTTGATAAGATTAATTAAGCTGACCGTTACTAAATTCTTTCATATGACATGATTATTCACTTCCAATAGTTCTTGCTTCTGATCACTGTAATACAATATGGATGACTTTATGCACTTATCCAGCATCCCAGAACACTGTTTAATTGTATTAAAGTTTATGTAAGGAATCCTCCTTTACAATTCCTGCAAAAGACCTGAATCCATGGAAAATGGTTATACTCATTATTTCAGGGGGACAGACATGGAGACAGCTGGGCTGAGTATGAAAAAGAACTCACAACCTCTTCCTATAACAGGATTAGATTTTACAGTGAAGATGTTAATTAAAACCAGTAGCCCGAGATTCTGCAGAAAAATTTTAGCCACTTCATCTCTTCCTCCATGTGGCTCAGACATCCTTGCACCTCTCTACTAACTTCCATTCTATAACTATTTCTGGTGTTTTCTTCAAGGCCACACAAGTACTTTCTGTGAAACAAACAAGCCATAAACCCATTCACTCCTCTCTTAGTGACTCCTATCCTCTCACTTGCCCTCAAACACAATGTCTAGATGTTTAGTGCAGAAGCTCAAATCTGTAACCCTCATCTGATTTTCTCACTTTCACTTTATGTACTGCATGACACTGAGCAAGTCACTTAACCAGAGCCTAGGGCACCCCCTGACAAGAAGCATTTGTGCATTTACCTAATTACTTAATACAATAAATGTGCCCAATAACAGTCAGCACTGAAGTGTTTGTTTTTGGGTCTGATAATACCTCTGGTGAGTCAGGTGCAGGAAACATGAACTGGAGAGATGACAGTGAATGGCATATCTCAGCTCAGCATTCCAGGGGAATGGAAACACGTGAACTCTGCTCAGGGAGCACCACACAGTATAGGCTGGCAAAATGAGAACCCATGACAGGAATACTTTGTCCACACAGTATTACTGTAAGCAGTATAGGTGCACATGCCTGCAACATGCAAAGACCAGCAGGGTATTAAAATCTCAGCTGACAATTTCTTTCAGCATGCTGTTGGAAAAGTGACTATATGCTAACAAGGGATGTGGGATGGAGAAAGTAAGAAAAAGGGATCTGGGATAGAGAAAGTAAGAGACAGACACTGACAAACTAAGATATGTGGGCTGCTGACGGACAGAGACTGACAAACTAAGATATGTGGGCTGTTGACGGACAGACACTGACAAACTAAGATATGTGGGCTGCTGACGGACAGAGACTGACAAACTAAGATATGTGGGCTGTTGACGGACAGACACTGACAAACTAAGATATGTGGGCTGTTGACGGACAGACACTGACAAACTAAGATATGTGGGCTGCTGACTGACAGAGACTGACAAACTAAGATATGCGAGCTGTTGACAAGTTTAATGATCACTTAGCTGATGACTGACTTGGGACTCTTGCTATTCAGTTTTACTAGTGCAAGCAAAGCCAACGGGGTGGCTATACAAGTTACTGAGTCAAACTTCTCAGAATGGTTACTTGAACCATCAGTTCAGGAGTGGAAGTGAAAGCAAGGGGACAACAAGAGGTAAGTAGTTAAAAGGTAGACAATACACTAGTATGAAAAGTGCACACTATGCCAGGATACAAGAGGAGGATATAAAAAGGGATAGGAAGTGTGCATGATGGTATGCAGAGCCTGTTGAGGGAGGGTGTTATTCTGAAAAAATGGGATTGTATTCTCAGTAAAGAAAAACTGGGAACAGCAATACATAAAGGGTAACAATGCAGCCACAGTATACAGTATGTATGCAGAGGACACATGCATCTCAGATGGAATGTATCAAGCTGTGTTTCCACCAATGTGAAAAGGTAGAAGCTACAACATTTGTAAATGCTAAGAATCAAGACAATGCTAAATGGTTAAGGAAAATAGATTCAGTACAGCAGAAAGACAGCTAGAAGACACTGTGGAATGTGACAAAAGGACAAATGTTCAAGCTGTGGGTTTACAGTTAGTGGTATTGTCCCCCCCCCCCCAAGCACTACAGTGAAAATGCTTAAAATCTTCAAAATATTTCTCCATGGACTCTAACTTGCAGTGATAGATAAAAGTGCCCCTCTGGGTCAGTATGAAGACTTCCTGTGCAGGATGACTATGGTATCAAAGAAGTTGAAGAGACAACAGCTTGGAATGTTGGCTTAGATGTGATGGGCTGAGAAAATCCATTTGGGAAGATGTACAATTGTAAAATGGTGCCTCAGATATATCTGATTACTCTTTCTTAAGATGAACTATACCTGTAATATGATATCATAGTACCAGCAACTAGCTGTCCATTTTACAAACCAAATGTTACTTGTGGAGAAGGGGGTAAATTGGTGACATAGACTGGTAGTTAAATCTCTTCTTTTTGTAAGACAAGGTGACTGAACTCAGGATGGTGCAATGGATGGAAATCTGCAAATACATTTAGTCTGCTCTCTTGATAATATAACCACTGAAGTCGCTTCACGCAGCAATTACAGATGATAATCTTAAATTTGACCTGCATATACATTCCATAAGGAAAAACTCATCAAAAACTAGGGATGCTTTACACAGCCAAAAACGTTCTCACCGCTGCGACTAAAACTACACCTGCCACTACTTATCTCCTCCCCACACGTTTTTAAGGCGATCCCATCCTTTCTAACCTTCAGGTATCATAAAATTCAAAGCGTGAACAATGCTTTAACAAAGTTGCTAAATTTGCAGTAAATACCCCTTCCAGAACCCACCAAGGCACAGCACTAAAAAGCCGAAATTGTTTAGAACTTCCCCATCAACTAACATGTACACAGCTTCTTACCAGCTATGAAATTATCCAGAATCAATCTGTTTGACATTGTGCAAAACTATGTTCCCAGTTGTTCATTACAATCCAATGACCAAAACCTCCTGTCGGTCCACAAACCTATCAAATCTGCTGGGCAATGTCTACACTCATACGGTCTCATCCTTCAAAACATTTCTGAAAGACATCCTAGTCAAAAGCTGGCTCAGTTCCTCCTCAACACCAGGATAAACTCTATCCCTAAATGAGAACAAATTCCTGTTTGTACCTTACACCTTCTTACTTTCCCTTTTTCATCTACTTCATTACTTCTATCATTCTCTCTCTTGGCTTTCTTTCTATAAGCCTACTTTTCATTCACTTCCTAATGCAATTCCTGTTTGTATTACACTAACAACTTTAATTTCTCTACACACTAGCTAAATTATCTCTAAATCTTAAATCATTGCCATATAAATTTGTATTTATTATTAACCAATGTTTTTACGTTATGTCTAATTTGGTATAAATATTTAAAATGAAGTTGCTTTTTGTATTATTTTTAAAGATTGTAAAATTATTGTTCTTAAAATGTTTTTCTCCCTGGCCTTTCCCTAAATATGGGCCCCTACCTGGTCGGACTTTCCCAGTAATCAAATAATAGATAAATAAAGCACAATTGTGTAAGAACTTACCATAATAGTGCATGTGCCACTGATCACTGCTGCAGTATTTATTACATATGGGATGTCATCACTGACATCCGTACCAAAAATTTACCTTTCCTAGATCGTACGTCTGACAAATAATCTCAGCTCATATGTGTTGGGGTATAAAGATGGAACTAAGAGTGCAGACCTTCAGACTATCTCCAAGCCAGACGCCTGAAGACTACTGAGAGAGGAGACTGGTCAGCTAAGAGAGGTGCACTTCAATAGGTAAGAAAAATCTCTTGTTCCCATTTAACAGAGCAGTGGCTAAGGCAAAGAGGAAAAGGAATATTAGGGCTGAAGTGAGGTAGAGAAGAGGGGATGTAGGGTTAGATGGAAGAGTGGAACAGTAACCAGTAGGACATCTACTGTTAGATAAGTTCTTACACAACTTGTAATATGTCCTGACTGAAGTAATTGTTGGAGTATTCCTCCTGACATATGGGTGATACCCAGAGTTGGAGGAGGAAAGAAGGGTGGTGGGCTACTGAGCAGAAGAGTCATCCAGCAGCCTGGATAAAACTGAATGAGCAAAGGCTACCCTGGACCTGGAGAAAGCGCCACTTCTGCAATGTTTGGTAAAGGTTTGTACACAGGACCAAGTGTCAGCCTCTAAGATAGACCTGGAGTCGATTCCTTTGTGAAAAGCCCCTGAGGAAGCCACTGCCCTAGTGGAATGTGCTTGAGCAGGAAGGCAAGGTCTTACCCATAGTGCAAATAGCAGAAAGAGAGATCCTTAGAAATCCAAGCGGCAATAGTTTGTTTGGAGACTGTCTAGCCTAGCTTAGGGCTCATACATGATACAAAATGCTGGTCAATTTTTCTGGAGGATTTAGTTTTGATAAGATAAAATCTGAGTTGCCTGTGTATGTTCAAAGAATGAAAGGTCCTTTCCCCCATTTTGTGGACTGCAAAAGAAAGTGGGAAGATGAACAGCCTGACTGAGGCACAGATCTTGGCTAGGCCTGTAAAGGCTCTAGGGCTGTTAGCCTAGTAACCTCATACGAACCTATGAACCTTAAGCATGAAGGATGGATTAGCCCCGAGAGTCACCCTGTCCTTATGAAAAATAAGAAAAGGGAGAATGGACATGAGAGCTTGTAACTCAGAAACTCTGCCTAGCAGAGGTGAGAGCCAAGAGAGGGATAAGTTTCCCAAGTACAGAATTTTAGAGACGAGGACAATGTTGGTTCAAAGGAAGATAGTGTAAGCTTTTTCCAGCACAAAATTAAGATCCCAAGTGCAAGAGATGGGTTTCCTTGGTGGGTTAAGATGCAGGATATCCCTGTGGAAAAGCTTGACTTCCTCCCTAGCCATAAGTGGAGGGCTATGAGAGAGGTAGGGATTGAAAGCTGACAGGTGAGCTTTTACAGAACAGTAGGCCAAAATGGCTTGAAGTAGTTCACCAAGATTACTGCAGTACAGCAGGAACTTGTGATAACAGTGGGACCTGACTATGTTTACATCACTAACAGGAAAACCTTTTCCATTTAGCAGTGTAAGATCTTCTAGTAGTGGGTTTCCTAGCCTCTTGTAGGGCTTGAACAACCTCTTCAGAGAAGAGATGCCTTAGAGGAATTAAACTCCTGTCATCCATAGGGTCAAGTTGAGAGATGGAAGATTTGGGTGGAGCAGCAATCCTTTTTACTGAGTTATCAGGTTAAGTTGAAGAGGAACTCTCCTGTAATTTCCTGTTGTCAGGTGAAATAGCAGGGGAAACCAGTGTTACCTAAGCCAAAATGGTGCATGAAAAGCATGTGGTTGCTTCCTTTTATGCCTTGAGAAGAATTTTTTGAAATAAGAGGCAGAGGAGGAAAAGCAAAGTGTAACTTCCCTGTCCACTGGATGGAAAAGGCATCCATCCTCCAGGTTGGCGGACAAGAGTCCCTGGGTGCAGAACTGGGGGAGCTGATGGTTGGTGATGCAAAGAGGTCTGTCTGCGGAGTGCCCCACTGAAGGGTGAGCATCTGGAAAGCCTTTCTTTTCAAAGTCCATTTGTGGGGGTCCTCTAAGGAGTGGCTTAGGGAGTCTGCTAGCACATTGTCCTGAGAAGGGATGCCTGTGGCTATGAGCATGAAGCTCACTTGGGTTGTCAAGTTCCATGCCTCCTATACTAACCTACACAGCTGGTAAGACCTGGTGCCTCCCTGTTTATGTACCACTTAACTGTGGTGTTGTCTGAGTACACTAGGAGTGGGCTGATTTTCAAAGGTGGATGAAAACCTGAAAAGCTAGCAGAAGAGCCCCAACTTCCTTCAGACTGATATGTTCCTTCAAGAACTGAGATTGCCAATCTCCTGCACACAGTGTGATCCTGTACATGCCTATCATACATCATCGAAGGAGTCTGTGTGAACCTGTTGAAGAAGAGGAATTGGTGTGAATGGCAGTCCTGGGTTGAGGATGACTTGTCCCTTCCACCAAAGTAGCACCTTTATGAGACAAACAGGAGTGGAATCAGTGTCCAATGGGTGACAGTGCTGGGACCTTAAGATTTCTGGTACCACTGGAATTTTAGCAGGAACACAGTAGTTACAGAAACACAGGCTTTAATGAAGCTTTCGGGCTCTCAACCCTTCATCAGCATATAACATTATACATTTCAATCCATTTAAATAGAGGAAACAGTTAAAATCACATGATCAAACCAGCCAATAAAACATACTAAAAGGAAGAAGGAAACAAATACATCAAATTCTGTAGGGAAATATGTGTGAGTCCCTTTATTCTAAAAACCATCATGGTAATATACTTAAGGTTGTTATACTACAAAATTAATTATGTATTATAAATTACTCATTCACTAATACTGGTTTAATAGTAGAAGTACCATTCAAACCAGGTAAAGTGTCAGCTTGTAATCTTATTATCCATTCTAGCTCTCTCATATCTAAAAAGTTGTTAATATCACCCCCCCTCACACCCACTTGCACTACATCTATACATCTAAACTTAAAAGTGTGGTTGCTGAATTCATATATATGCTTAAATAAAGCATTTGTCTGTATTTGTCTATTTATCTCTGATTTATGTTATAGTCTTTCCTACATAAAAAGTTCGATTAACCACTGGAATTTTCTCATGTAAAGTCTGGGCTGGGGGAACATAGCAATGATGGCTGCCACGAATCAGCCATCGTCCCTATGGTTGTTGAGGAGAGATTTTGGAGAAAAAAATGGACAGACTGAAAACTTTCTCCTGGGGAAGGAAAACGTGCATTTTCTTTATGTGCAATCTGCAGCCCAGGAAAACCAGATCCTGTATGGGGGAACATATGGGATTTTTTTCTGTAGCTTTTAGTAAAATACAGACTAGTCAGAAGTTGGGAGGGTGAAGTGTAGATGCTGAAGAACGACTTCTGGACAGAGAGCCTGGATCAGAAGGTTGTCCAAGAAGGACAAAACATGGATAAAATTAGACCTGTTAGTAACAGTCTGCATTATATTGCTGGAACCTGTGTTCTGAAAGACTGCCTTCCAATCTATCTGCAAATATACAGAGCTGAGTATAGTTTTTTGGTTTTAGAGTTTGTACTGTTAATTGTTGCTTAGATCACTGTTGAAACTGTTTTCCCTGCCTCCCCCTATTTTCTGCCGTGTCTTCAGTTGGTGTTTTCCCTGCCTCCCCCTATTTTCTGCCGTGTCTTCAGTTGGTATAACTGTTTTTTACAGCTTGTGTGTTATCTAACTCAAGGATCACTTACATAAAATTAGACCTGTTAGTAACAGCCTGTATTTCATTGCTGGAACCTGTGTTCTGAAAGACTTCCTTCCAATCTATCTGCAAATATACAGAGCTGAGTATAGTTTTTTGGTTTTAGAGTTTATACTTAATTGTTGCTTAGATCTCTGTTGGGACTGTTTTGTCCTACCCACTCTCCCTATTTCTGGCTTGTAGATAAAAATTTGGTGGCTTTTGCAGTTGCCCGCCCCACTGCAGATTTGATCTGGGACACTCTCCCAGTCCCATCCCTTTACCACATTCTACCAAATAAACTCTTTCTGCACTTGCTTTTAGTCCTTTTTAATTTAATTGCATTTTTTAAAATGTGTTTGGGCTAATATTGCTACATACTCAAGTGTGCTGGCTTGCACTGCATGTGAATTGTTTTTACTACTGTTTTAGCTACTTTTCTGTAAAAAAAAAAAATTGTAAGGCTGTTTCCTACCTTTCCTGTAACTAGTGTACCAGATACAGATTTGCTGTATCCAGGACTGTATGTAAGCTTCTGAGCCCCCCAATCCTTTCTGTGTTGGAGGGAAGCCTTCTAGCTTATCCATGGGAGTGGTAAGCACTAGATAACCTATCTACCACATAAGGAGTGGTTCTGGCCCAGAAATTGTAGTTACTGGCCGTTTGGGCAATCTCTTCCATCTCTCTCAACATTCTGATTTGAAAGCCTGCATTTGCACTTGTTTCTGTCCTGTAACTCATCTAGTGCAGATACAGGTTCTTAGTTTTAACACTGAATTTGCTTGTTCATGCTCAACACTTGTTCAGAACTTGTAAGCACTAAATAAGCTACTAATTACTATAGCACTCAACCTTCCTCTTTACCTAGAGGAAAACAGTTTTTGTACTTACTTTTCTCACTTGCTTAGAGGAAAACAGCTGCTGTACTCACTTTCCTCACTTATCTAGACGAAAATATTTTTTTATTCAGGCATGTCCAAGGGTCAGCTCCCAGTGTTCTCTCCTATCTATCTGATGAATCTGGGCATCTTGAGGCAATGTAGAAATTGCCTCATGTACACAGACAACCCTCTCCTCCTACCACCCAACACTACAACCTGTGAGAGATGTACTTATCTAGCCAAACTGGAGGTAAAGCTCTCTCCAACCAAGACTGAACTTGACAGCAATGAGAAGGTGGTAAACATTTGCACCACACCACACTCATCACATAGTCTCACTAAATCTACACCAACAAAATCCACACATAGTAACACAAAAAACATTTGCGGAAGCTCTCAATAATAATCTGTCTAAGCAACAGAGACCTCCAAAGCAGAAACGCAAGCAATCTCCATCCACCAACACAACCCAAATGACACACAGCCCACAGAGTCAGTGTGCCACTCAACCACAGCCAATAAGGCAAAACAATGTACCCAACACACAAGTCATAGGTGACTCTATAGTCACGCACACTGATGTCCCACTCACCGGGCTAAACAAGGAGAAGGTTACTGTCAGCTACCTGTTGGGTGCTAGGATCTGCCACATAACCCACGCACTCAGGTCACTCCACAACAAGTACAAATATGACTCTGTCATTGTCCATGTTGGTGTGAATGACCCGAGACGTACCTCCCTGGACTACATGAAAAGAGACACGGAAGAGCTCTCCAATCTTATAGCCCAGGCAGGTATGACCCTAGCCCTGAGTAGCATTCTGCCATCGCCCAGAATTATACTGCAGTTGTTGTCTTTCGGCTTTTTTCAGTTAGGGGTCGCCACAGCGGAACTCCGGTTCACTAATGATTGGCAGTAGATTTTCACGAACGTCGAGGTACCAGCTCGACGTTCAACCTTCAACGAAGGCATGCCTATTTACGTATGTCTTTCGAACGCCCACCCAACCGCAGGGAGGACATGCGGACTCCACACAGAAGGCACTCCCCGCACTCCAGCCGAGACTCGAACTGGAGAACCTCTTGCTGTAAGGCAACAATGCTACTGCTGCACCACCGCGGAATGATACCGCAGTACAAGGACAAAATCATTGACTTCAACAATTGGCTAAGCTTCTGGTGTCATTCTGTCACACTCCTGGGAATAGGTTCATAGGTAGGTACTAGGCTATCGGCCCAAGAGCCTACGTAAGCTTGGGATGACATGGTCGACAGACCACGATGCTTTGCCACAGATGGCCTGCACCTGTTGTCCCTGGGATTCCGGATACTGGCTAAGGCTCTTGCTGCCCCTATAGTGCCTTTTTTAGGCAAGATTCAATTGACAAATTCACCACCGTAACAGAAACAAGCAAGCAAAAACTGAAGGTAATGCTACTCAATACTAGAAGCCTAAATCTCAAAATGCACTCACTTGAGACACTCCTTAAAATGGAGAACATCGATATCTGTGCAGTGACTGAGACCTGATTCAAGGCTCCAGAGAGCACCCCTGCACTATCAGTTGATAACTCATACCACACTTTTCGGCCATGTAACCTAGACCGAAACACCAAAGGCGGATGTGTGTCCATATTCATTAAGGATATCCACACTTCCAGGCTAGTTGCTCAGCATAATGCATCCGAGGTTATCCAAGTGCAACTAACTCTGGGCAAAACTGCAATCAAAATTATAGCTTGCTACAGATCCCTCACCATAACCCAGGATTCCCACTCCTCTTTTCTTGATTTGCTGGAAAATACTAGGGTTCAATCAAACGCCGTAATAATGGGCGACTTCAACTACCCCACCATTAACTGGGAAAACTACTCGTGTACCAACTTCTTAGCTCAAGGCTTTCTGGAATTCATAAACTCCAATGCCCTGGATCAACTTATCCACACCCTCACCAGGGGCAACAACATCCTAGACCTAGTCATTACCAATATGAGTGACCAGTGTTCCACAACTGAAGTCAACTCCTCGTTGGTTTGATCCGACCATAAGCTAATCACCCTTGATATCCACATCCCGCCCCCACCCCCACCCCCATTAAGGAAACCACGGTAAAAAATTTCTCCAAAGCCAACTTCATGCTTCTTAAGACAGAAGTGGTGAACTTCGTGACACCCATGCAGATGGACAATACAGTTACAACTGCTGAATCCTACACAAATGCACTCTATAAGCACTTACACGAGTGCATGGATTGTGCTATCCCAAATAGAACCAAGACGCTATCCTTCAAAAAAAGGAAGCCAATCTGGTGGTTCCCTGCCATAAACAAACTGTACAACAGAAGGAAGAAACTGTTGTAAAAGAGAGTAAAATCCCATGAGTGGAGGAGCTCCCTGGTCAGCCTCATTAAGAAGCCGAGATCTCTTATAAGATCCTCCAAAGCTAGCTACGAAAACAAAATTTCCATTAATTCTAAGGACAACCACAAAGCTTTCTACAGCTATGTCAAGAATCTCGATGGCAACACCCTTATCTGCTCTGAGTTACAGCACAATGGCACGAAAACTACAGAACCAACTGATATTGCCAACATCCTGGCAGATAGGTTCAGTGCTAACTTTACCCTCCCCCTCACCCCCTAAAGGGCCCATATCTATACAGGAAGAATGCAGAGTCCCTGTAATCACAACTACACAGGTAAAAGCTGCACTCTCTAAAGCCAAAAACACAGCATCCATGGGACCGAATAACATCCCAGGCTGCGTTTTAAACGAACTTCAGAACGAACTGGCTCCCCACTTAAGCACCATGTTCAATAATAGCCTTGCATCAGGCTTTGTGCCCACTGAATGGTGCACAGCAACAGTTATCCCACTCCACAAAGGGGGAGCCACCACTGATCCCAGGAACTATCGACCTATTAGCCTGAAGAGCCTGGTCTGCAAGGCCATGGAACGTATCATCATGGAACACATAAACAAAGACATTGGTAACCTCCAAACTCTGGATCCCACCCAGTTCGGGTTTGTGAAAAGCAGATCATGCATCCTGAACCTGATCGACTTCTTTGAGGCAGTCACCAAAGCCGTAGATGTGGGTAAGGTGGTTCACACAGCCTATCTTGACCTCGCCAAGGCTTTCGACACCATCCCCCTTTCTGGAATTATAGCTAAGCTCAATAAACTAAGTGTAAATCCCTACATCACAAGATGGGTCACCAACTGGCTCACTGACAGAACCCACACTGTAAAAGTTGCAGACTCCAAATCTGACCTCAAAGCAGTGACAAGTGGAGTACCACAGGGTTCTGTCCTGGAACCTCTCCTGTTTGGTATCTACTTCTCTAAAGTACAGGCTAACACAGAATGCCTCTGGCTAATGAAGTTTGTAGATGACTGCAAACTAGGAGTTATAGTCAAGTCCCAAATGATGTGGACATCCTACAGAAGGGCCTCGCTGAGACAAGATGCCTGGTGTCAGAGCCATGGCCTCAAGCTCAATGCCAAAAAGTGCAGTGTCATCCCCTTTGGTAAAAACTCTGTACCCATTAACTACCACATAGGCAGCAATCTAACACCGAATGTGTGATAAGAGACCTTGGGACCCAGGTGGACAGTAGTCTCGCCTTTGACAGTCACATCGCCACAGTAGTCAGGAAGTCCTTCTCATCATAAAAGGGTTCTCATCCAGGAAAAAAGAGGTCATTGTTCCCCTCTACTCGACACTCACTACACCCATTATAGAGTACAATGCCCCTTTTGGAATGTACCTCACAAGACATCTGCAGCAGCTGGAAAGGCCACAGAAGTACCTCACAAAGAGAATTACTGGCCTCAAACAAATGCCCTACACTTACCGTCTCAAAAAACTCCAGATTTACTCCGTAGCATATCGCCTACTCCGAGGTGATCTCTACCTAACATATAAAGCTATATCAAACCCAGAGCTGCTGGACATGCTACACCTAAAGAAATCCCAGTCCCTCCGAGCTACTTGCTCTGGGGATCTAAACCTTGTCACCACAATAAACAGGACATGCTGGAGGGATAGCTTCCTGTCCCAGAGACTTCCCATACTCTGGAACAGGCTACCCATCTATGTCAAGTGAAGTTCTTCATTAGCACTCGTCAAGAAAAATCTTGATGAGTGGATGGGAAATAGGAAATACACCCCAGGGATCACTTCTGTGTCTCTGCTCAACAGTGGCACAGGAAAATAACTTTCTTGGGTGGCGTAAGCCAGGGAACCTTGTTGGCTAGGCTTACATAGGCTCTTGGGCCGATAGCCTAGTACCTACCTATGAACCTATTCCCAGGAGTGTGACAGAAAGCTACACTGCTGCTAGACATTTTGTGAACACTGCTGGAGCTGTGGAAAGATCAAAAGGCAGAGTAGTAACATGAAAATGCGAGAAGCCAAAAAAAAAAAAAAACCTGAGGAATTTTCTGCAATGAGGATGAATAGGAATGTGTGAGTAGACGTTCTTCAGATCCAGTGACACTAAGAAAGCTTTAAGGAGGATGAAAGGCAGAAGAGTGTGAAGAGAGAAAGCATCTTGAAAGATGGCACCTTCAAGTAAGTGTTTAGGGGAGACAAATCTAGGATGGGTCTCCACTGCTCTTCTTTCCTTGGGACCAAAGCAATCCTGGAGTAAGATTCCCCTGTTCCTATGAAGTCCTTAGGGCTTTGCTTGATGGTGCCATCACTCACGAGGTCTTGGATACTTTGGGTTAAAAGGGATATTT
The DNA here is from genome assembly GCF_019279795.1 of Protopterus annectens. Lineage (NCBI taxonomy): Eukaryota > Metazoa > Chordata > Ceratodontiformes > Protopteridae > Protopterus > Protopterus annectens. The sequence goes on from NC_056735.1 coordinate 370,132,783, forward strand.
GTTTTGAGAAGGTTCTGGTATGCCTTTCAGAGAGGGAATATTTTCCCAGACATGTTATAACCATCCTTAATGGAGAGGACCCACTTGTCTGTGGTAACAGCTTCCCACCTGGCCAGGGAGAGCAACAGCCTTTGGGAAAGAAGAGTAACGGGACTGAGGGAAGCAGGAGGGGATGCTGCAGAGCTAATTGCAGACTTTTCCCTCCAAGGGGAGGCCTCCCTGCTGGAGGTTCCCGATGGAGTTTATCAGAGTACCTTTTTCCTTGGGGGGGGGGGGGTTCCTTTTTTTCTTTGCTGTCCTAGGGTCCCTTCTATTGGAGGTAGATTTAGGTGGGTAATTTTGATGGTATCTAGGAACTAAGGAGAGGAGAATCTGTCTGCAGGCTTTCATGGTTTTTAGATTGGTCTTGAAAAGTTTTGAATAGGCTGGCAGCCTGAGGACCAAACAATAAGTCTTTGCCCAAGACAGAGTCTAAATTTTTTTATTTGTACTCCTCAGGGATACATTGATAGTGAAGCCCTGCATATCTGTGAATAACAGATCCAGTAGTAGCCGCCCTAGAAGAATCATCTGAAGCATCATAACTGCACTTAATGCTGTATCTGGCAATTTCAGTGGCCTGTTACAGCAAGGTCTGCATTTGATGCTTAGACTCTATTGTACGAGGGTCTAGTATAACTTTGCTTAAGGTATGCAGGAAAGAGATCAAGTACTTTGTCACTTGAGTCTAGTAGTTAATTGCCCTACAGACAAAGGTAGCAGAGGTGTAAACCTTCTCTCCCCATCTATCCACATGCCCTACTATTTGTGTCCATAGTTAGGGCATTAGCACTGGACAGAAGATTAGAGAGCTTATCTGGGCATTAGCACTGGACAGAAGATTAGAGAGCTTACCTGGAGAGAGAGATACTGCAGAGAGATCCGCCACTGGATTCTTGAATAAATAATTTAGTCCATCAGCCACCTTGCAAAACTTGTCTGGTCTTTTAGAAGATGGTTGAGAATCAGGTACAGAAAAGGTGGACTGAGCAGCATCCTGGACAGCCCCAAGGAGAAGAAATATATATATATATAATATATAGCCTGAAGGTGTTGGGCCAAAAGTGACTGGTATTTGGAACTATGAACTTGGAACTTTCAGGCAGTGGGACCCATCTCCAAGATGGTGTAAAACCTCTTCTGAACATCACAGATCTTTGGGGATTGCCACTCAGTGTTTCATCATGTTCGGTACACTCTCCCCAAAGCAAGCTTCCTCAATAGGGGAGCCCAGTGAGAGGGAGTCCTCTTCGTTGGAAGAGATTTGTCCTGGAGAATGCAGCTAACAGGAATAGTCTAGAGAGTGATTAAGAGTCATAGTATTGTTCTTCTTCAGAAAAGTAAATCAGGGTAGGCTTTTGAGGAGTAGCCTGTGATTGCAGATATTCATAGGTGGGAGGTTTCAAATGGAAGTCTATCCACTCCTTTTCCCTAGCTGCTGAGAGCTTATATGCCTAGTCTTCTGTTTTTTTTTTTTTTTTTAAGGAGTGACGTCTACCTGGATGAGAAGCTGAGGTTTTGAACCCTATCTGACTTCTACAGGAGACAGCCTGGGATCTCTTCCCTAACTAAAATTTGAGGGATGCCGTGTGGTCCCTCGGAAATGAAGAGATGTGGTTCCTTGGACATAGCTGTTTGCAAGGCCCCAGGAGCCATACTGGCCTCTGAAGGGGTGTCAGTAACAGGCAGCTGAGAGGTAGCCTGACATACTACAGGTTCTGTAACCTCAGCGTGTACATCAGAGTCAGAAATGATGGACTGTGGAGCCATTCAAGGCTTCACCAGTTTTTTCATCTGTGGCAGAGGGACATCTGAGGATGCAGATTCAGCCATTTTGGATTGAGCCAAGTGTTTAAGAAGATAGATCTCTAGAAAGGTTTTGAGAGCGGAAAGGCTTGACCCAAGGGTTTTGGGAATGAACCACTGAAAAACAGAGCAAGATTTGTGATCATGTTCCAGGCCTAGGCAAAAAGGCACTTGGTATGCAAGTCCTTGTACAGAATCTGCCTGCCGCACTTACACTTACCCCTCTTAACTGCCATCTAACAACTTTCAACAAAACAGCTTAAGGTAAAAAGGAAAGTCAGTTCCTCAACAGGGCACTTACCCGGATAAACGATTGGCGCAAAGGTACCAAAGATCAAACAGCAAACAGTCTGATGGAAGCACAATACGTTCAGGCTGGTGGACTGAGGATCCATGCTTATATGTCTATATACACCAACGCTTATTAGCTGAGGTCACGCATCAGATGCATGACCTAGGGAAGGTAAAGGTTTGGTAACCTGGCCAGACATCAGCGTTGACAACCTATATGTCAGTAATACTGCAACAGTGACTCAGTCAGGACATCTAAGGATATAGAGTGGGAAGGAGTGAAAATATCTAATGGGAATAAAATCAAAGTGTTAGTGGAATTACACTTGAGAACAGAGTAAGGGAAAAGATAGAGCTATACTGCTGCAAAAGTGGCAGAGTGAATTGGTATAGATGAGAGGGGAGAGGAAGGAGAAAAGAAGAGATGCAGGCTGGGCAAAAACCTGAGAGAATTAAGTGAGAATAACCAAGAACATTTACACGAAAGGCTCTGAGAGTCTATGCAATGCTGAAAGATGCAACACTGACCCAAGTAAACAACTTAAGAGAGTTACCAACAAAATAAAGAAAGAGCAGAGGAGAGATGCAGATTAAACAAGTCAGGGGAGGACAAGACAGCTGCTGTCTTATTGAAAAGGGAAAGAAAAGGATGAGAGATAATCCTGTAATACTAAGCGGGTCAAAGCTTAACTTCAAGTTCAAAAATAAGTTAAAAAGCAAGCAGAGTGTATATGGAGGTTTGGAAATATAAGGCACACTTGGCTATTAGGAAGTTAAAAAGGCTAAACCATCCTTAATTACTGTTTTGTGTATGAATTTTATAAGTAGGTAAGGAAGCTAATTGTAATTTTCAAGGTTGTGCTTCAGGATGAGCAGCAATGGAGATGGGATGCAGGATTCTGAGAACATGCCATCAATTGTGCCCATGCTGAAAAACAGGTAGGTTGAATCACTAACGTCGAACTCTAAACACAAGTGAGAGTGTCCAGAAAAGTAAATAAAAACTTCTTTACTATGGATAAAAAACATATTTCTATTCACTCACAGAACCCCCCCCCCCCCATCATCTCAGAGCAGAGAGAATATTTTTGTTTTTCCAGCTAATGAAGTATTCCATTTACTCCACAGCAGTGGCAACTTCAGAGTTGGTACGACTGTAAACTTTCAAAGGTGTGAAAACAAAATATCCACACTCACACTAGAGGGTTAAGGGGGGGGGGTACTTCCTGCTGTATTCACTTCCATCTTCTCTTATGTTTCTGATACTGCAAATTTACATGTGTTATTTGTCTCGACTTCATTTATTTATGAAAAAAGTTACTGTGTATATCTGCGTTACAATCAAAGACTAAACTATGTGGTTTAAGTTTCTGTTTAGGACTAAGTGGACTGTTTAATATGCTGCAGCAGTTGGACCACTGTGTGTTGACCATCTTTCAGAACTACATTCCTTAATTTTTGTTTGCATCCTGTGTTGTAAAAACAATGCCCACAGATTCATAGGAATGTACAATACTGCTTTCAGTGTGCCTTTCCAACCTTCGTATTTTCTAAATTAGTTCTGACAGGTATGTTTTTTTTCCAGATTACATTTATGGGGTAACTGTGAAGGGTTCACAGTTACACGTTTGCAAAGTCATACCTTCAACAACTACATTTACTATGTATTTATAACTTTATTACAGGCTGTTACATCTCCAAGAGGTACCCAATTCTTAGCTGCATAAATAGACCGACAACACATGGCTCCACATAATGAATGGAGGTGGGGAGGATACCATGTGGGCTGATGTACATATGTAACAAGTCCAGAGTGTGACAATAAAGGCTTCAGCTTTGGAAACTGCACTATAATATGTTTTGGATAAAATTAATAAAAGTTGATTACTAAAAAGAATAACTTGCAGCCCTTTGGATACATGCAAAATAAATTCATCTGTTCTGAAACATTTGCCCTTAACTCTGCCCTTCCTTTTGTCTCCAGTGAAGAAATTCTTACACTGAGGATTGTCTATCTTATACATTCCATAAAATGTAAATCGATATAAAACAGCTAGGGAATTCTGAGTTTAGTCTACAACTCCAACGGTGTGGGCTGTGTACACAATGGAGCTAAAGTTCATTTTGGCAAGTGATTTTGTACTATGTAACCTCAACCATCTACTTTAATTTTAAGAAGTTGTGCCCTACCCAGTCTTGAAAATCAAGGTCACCAGTACAAAAAAAAAAAAAAAAAAACATGTCAATGAAAATAGAACTCTACCCCATCTGTAAAATGTCTGCCAGATTTATGCTGTAAAAATATCTTACAACCCTTTTCACATATACCTTCAAATTCTAAGTGTAGGTCTGCAAACAAAAACTGCCTGATGTACTACATAATTCTCTCTCTGTTCACTACAGATGCCACAAAGAAAGGACTGAAAGATGCATTTGTTCATTCCTGCTAGACTGAGCAATCAACAACTTTTCAGTGGCCATTCAGGCATTACAAGCAATATAAACATTGCAACTATGTTACTATAATTTGTACAACAAAGTATCAGAGTTATGGACTGGAATAACAAAACAATGCAAACCCTCCCTTGCACTGGAATATTCCATTGTCAGTATTAAGCACTTTCAAGATTTGTACTAAAATACAAAAGCAACTTAATGAAAGTCATCTGCTCTGCAAGTACATCTGGAACTGATCTCTGTGGAAGGCTACAAAGCTGTAATTAAAATTGCAGTACTTCATTATTCATTTCTTAACCAGCTATGTACACTGATCCAAAGAACCCTTTGCAGCTATAATCTGAAAGACGTAAAATTATACAACTGGTACAAATGAGAAAATATGTAAATTATCAAAGTATAAACTGTGCTACAATGGTGAACAAGCAAGTAAAATATGAGGAACAGACAGGCAACAAGCAAGTAAAATATGAGGAAGAGACAGGCAAACCAAACACATCTGCAAAAAACACTATAAACCAAAATCTGTTAGCTGCAACTACCAACATATGGGTCAGGAAGAAACATTAAGCAGATAATATTGTCAAAGATCAAGTTTGAAAGATACAATTAAGTAGCTTTGAAAGGGCAGAGGTTTTGGGGGATGAATGTGTCTGTGGCACAATTACCCAGAAAGAACTGAGTGGCAAAGCCTGAGGTCAGATACAGAGAAAGCTAAGTTTTGCTGGCAGAAGCAATTGTAAAGTACGGATTTTTGTACAGTTTTGTGGTAAGGGAGGGGGTGCAGGTTTACAACGCAAGGCAAGGAGTATGTAAAAGACGGGACAGCAGGTTGCAAAGACGTTTACAGTCAGAAGCAGGAAATGATGTAATATCTACAGCCCATTTCAGAAAACCCTGAAGTTAGTTGCAAGGGGTACCTGTGACCAAATTTAACATGAAATGCTAGACTGTAATCATTCTGCACTCAATATAAGCAGCTTGTATTGAACACAAAGTGCATTTCCTTCAAACTGACTCAATAAGAGTTTTGGCAATGATAATCCCTGCTGAAATATTCTGCATATAATTTTATTATCGCACCCATTTTGCATTTCTGAGCACTGTAATATGTTCATATAGCTGCCTTGTGGCATTGCTCACAACTTTGGGGCATTAAAAATCATAGGACTGGCCTTTGAAAAAATCAAGGAAGAGGTTCGTAAGAAAAGTACTTGTTTAATTTTAAAACCAGAACATTCATTACACCAAATATAATTACTTAAAAAGGAAATGTTTGTATACGCCTAATTCATTTAATTAATAAGGTTTCTTCTTTTAAACGAGTCACCCTTATGAAAATGATCAGTAAGTTTAAGAGAAATAAGGGTAAATCTGAGAATAAAAGTGTCTCGGTAACGTGCCTAAATCACAGCAGTTGAGAGGAATGCCATTACCTACAGAAACATGAATAAATATTTTACACAGTGAAAATTACACTTAAACATTACCTGCAAACCCCACTACTGAGCAACTCCCACATCTGAAGTCAGACAAATGTCATAGTGCTGGAAGAGGCTTCACCGAGTAGCCTTGTGGCCTAACAGTGCAGGCTGAACTTGAGTTATCCAAGAGCGACCCCTACAGCCTTCTTTTGGAATGCACAAGAGCTCACTACTTTTAAGGCAATTACTTCCTCAAAGATGTCAGCATGGGTTATAGTGGGCAAATGTTTTGGCCAGTTCAAAATTAGCTGTATGAACAGAATGATGTCTATCTACACCCTGTGAAACCCTATCAAAGAAATACTAACAAAAGCACACTCAACCAGAGAAAATAAAGTTAAGCGCTTTCATTCTTTTTATTCAGAACGTATTCAGAACAAATAAAGTAAACCAAGTTTCCCCCCAACACTAATGAACAAAGTCAAAGACATTCTCAGACAGAGGTTTTGAAGTGTCTTCGTCTTCTTCCTCTTCCCATGAGCACTGACAGGTTACAGATTAAGAAAGTGATTGATGATAACTGGTAAATAATTATGGGAAATCAAGATTGTGTCGATACTGTGGGTGTTAAACCAAGGTTTATTTATAAAAAGACCTACTTCTTCTTTTTATAGGTTCATAGGTAGGTACTAGGCTATCTGCCTGAGGGCATTTATAAGCCTAGCCAGAGTGTGTCAGCTTTCGCTGCCCCATTGATTAATTAACTGATCCTCTGTCAAGCAGAGCCAATGAAGTGATCCCAGGGGTGTACTTTCTGTTACCCATCCACTCGTCAAGGTTTCTCTTGAAGAGTGTTAACTTTTCCCGGTTAAGGGTCACCACAGCAGATCACCTGTCCGCTCATGACAGGCAGTGGAGTTTTATGGTGTCGAGTTGCCAGCCTGGTGCCTAAACTTCCACAGAAGACACACACACACGCATGCACGCACTCATGCCTAGGGCCAATTTAGAGTGCCCAATCCACCTACAGCATATGTCTTTGGATGTGGGAGGAAACCGGAGCACCCAGAGGAAACCCACGCAACCACAGGGAGGACATGCAGACTCCGCACAGAAGGCACCCCAGCCGCAGATTGAACTGGAGAACCTCTTGCTGTGATGCCATGAATTTAAAATAGCTTCTTGAGGGTTCATCTGTAACTATTAAAAAGACAGGTGAAGACAAAAAAATAAGCACTTGCCCTGTAAGAAATGTTCACAATGTAGGTTTATGATGGCAACCTATAGTTACTACTGTAAACATTTAGATTTTTTGTTAATTTGTAAAGGTAGGTTTAACCATCAACATGATGGGCTTATTTATTTAGCTGTCTGTTCTAACTGTGACCATTTCAATATTTGGAAAACTACACAAAGGTTAACACAGACGGAGCAAGAGAACAAGAAGTTATGTACTCACCATAACGTTCGATGTATGTAGCCCATCTCGCCTCACATTCTTACCCGTGGGTTCGGAGCCGAATATCGGCTCCGACTCGGCCGATTTTACTAGCTCAAAGTCTTTCATTGGCTGGGCTAAGCAGGTATCCCATGGTGCACTGCTCCATATCCCCAGATCTAGTTTGCTGCGAAACTCATTTGTACTCCATGCACACATCACATCCAGGTAAAGAATAAGCTAAGCAAGGGAACTCTGCAGGTAACAACCTAACCTCCAAATCCTCCAGGAAGGGGGAAGGTGGGAGGGTAAGTAAGAATGTGAGGTGAGATGGACTACATACATCGAACGTTATGGTGAGTACATAACTTCTTGATGTTATGTAGTCCTATCTCGCCTACATTCTTACCCGTGGGACAGCGTCCCTAGCACCTACATCCTGGGTGGCTCATAGGAAAATACTCCTGAGAACTGTGGAGCCAAAGGAAGACCTGCCCCTGGAGACCACGTCCAATTTGTAATGAGAAACAAATGTGTGAGGAGAAGCCCAAGTAGCTGCAGCACATACATCATCCATTGACAATCTGGCTTGATAGGCTGTGGATGTGGAAACAGCCAGAGTAGAGTTAGCCTTGACCGGAAATGGCATATCTTTACCTCCTGCTTGATAGATGAAAGAGATACAACTAGATATCCATCTAGACAGGGTGACCCTGGAGACCGGGGACCCCATTCAGTTCTCTCGAAAAGGAAGTTGGTCAGACGTCCGGATATCTTTTGTTCGGTGCAGATAGAATCGTAATTGTTTGTGTACATCCAACTGGTGAAATCTAAATTCTGCCTTGTTAGAAAAGTGGGGAAAGAAGACAGGCAACTCAATGGATTGATTTAGATTAGACACAGAAGCCACTTTAGGAAGGAATGAAGGGTTTGGTCTAAGAGAGACCTTGTCTTTATGGAAGATTAAGTATGGAGGTTTCATAGAGAGGGCTTGAATTTCTGAAACTCACCTTGCTGAAGTGATTGCTGTTAAGAAGGCTGTTTTCCAGGTCAAGAATTTCAATTTGCAGGTAGCTGCAGGCTCAAAAGGTGGTCCAGTAAGGGCTTGTAGAACAAAATTGAGATCCCAGGGCATGATTGGTTCAGACACCGGGGGACGGAGCAACAGAGTACCCTTCAGGAACGCCTTGCATAGTCCATGCGCCATGAGACTAGGCTCATTCGCTACATGAAAATTAGATATCGCTGCCAGTTGAACTTTGATGGTGGCTGATAAAACCCTGATGGAAAAGCATAGACAAAAACTCCAAGACTGAAGCAATTGGAGCTGTGTAAGGATCAATGCCTCTGGTATGTGCCCAGATAGAAAACCTTTTCCATTTACTAGAATAAATCTTTCTAGTGGATGGTTTATGAGAGGACGATAATATATGAACCACTTCTGGTGAGAAATTATGAAGTCTGACTAACGATGGAAGTGGAGTAGCCAGGCTGTCAACCAGAGGGTCATCAGGGAGGGGTGGAACTGTCCCGACATGTGTGTCAGTAAATCTGGTTGAGGGTCCAGAGTCCAAGGAGTGTCCACAATGAATTGCTGAAGAAAGGGAAACCAAACTTGGCAAGGCCAGTGTGCAGCAATCAGAATGATTCTGCTTCCCAAGGACTGCGCTTTCTGAATCACCTTTGACAGCAAGGGAAACGGAAGGAAAGCATAAAGCAGACTAGAGGGCCAATCGTGAACCAGAGCGTCCCTGGGTGACTCCCCCAGTGGGGGATCAGCATGAAGTAGTTGATGCATTTCGCATTGAGGGGGCTGGCAAAAAGGTCGCAGCAAGGCTGACCCCATCTGCTGAAGATTCGCTCTGCAACCAGGCGATTCAGGGACCACTCGTAAGGCATCAGAATAGCTCTGCTTAGCCTGTCCGCAATCACGTTGGACTTCCCCGGAATGTGCGTTGCCACCAGAAACTGTTGGGATGTTACTTCCCAATGCCACACTCACATGGCCTCTCTGCACAGAGGGTTCCCCCTTGCTTGTTTAGATACCACACTACTGACATGTTGTCTGAGTGTATCGCAATCGTCCCTAGAAGAAGAGCACTCTGAAGTGCCTGCAACACAAGTAGCACTGCTCTCATTTCTAGGATGTTTATATGCAGATGTATGTCGTGTTCTTGCCATGTGCCCTGGACTGTCCTGCCAAGATAATGCCCCACCCCCCATCTGGGAGGCGTCCGTGGTCACCGTGGCAACTGTGATGAGTGTAACGAAGGGCCTTCCCCCATCCACATTGTTGGTGCATAGCCACCAACCGAGATTCTGCTTGCATCTGTCCGTGAGCAAGATGGGATGAGATAGTGGAAGTCTTTGGAGAGACCATTGAACAAAGAGGAGCCACTGGAGAATTCTCATGTGCAATCTCACTAGAGAGACCAACATGATTGTTGCTGCCATGGTCCCTAGGAGCTGGAGAACCCATCTTGCCTTCACTTGTCTCAGGGGCTTCAGCATGTGCATCTGTTGTTGTAACACTTTGATCCTTTCCTGCGGTAAAAATGCTCGCATTCGAATGGTGTTTAATTCTGCTCCTATAAAGGTGACACGCTGCAAGGGCAATAAAGTAGACTTTTCCCAATTTATTGCTATACCCAACTGGTGACATAGAGTGATGGTAGCGTCCCTGGTTTGAACTAGTTGATGCCTGGAGGGGGCGGTAATGAGCCAGTTGTCCAGATACGGAAACACTTGGAATCCCTGACGTCTCAAGTGAGCCGTCACCACCGCCATACACTTGGTGAACACCCTGGGGTTGTGGTGAGACCAAAGGGCTGGGCTCGAAACTGGAAATGACTGGCTCCCAGCCGGAAGCGTAGGTGACTCCTGGATGCCCTGTCCATTTTCACATGGTAGTAAGCATCCTTGAGGTCGAAGGAGCACATCCATACCTCTTCTCCCAAAAATGGGAGAATCGATTGTAGTGTGACCATGCAGAACTTGGACTTGTGTACGTAGTTGTTCAGTTGGCTGAGACCTAGTATGGGTCTCAGGTCCCCTGTTCTTTTCGGCACCAAAAAGAATCTTGAGCAAGTCCCTAATCCGATTTGGTCTGCGGGGACATGCTGCATGGCTCCTTTTTCTAGCAGCTTTGAGATCTCTGAGGCTGCTTGATCCCTTTGACTGGGTGGAACGTCTGGGATTTTTCTGATTGGCGGGGGGGTCTGATGTAAGTGGAATGAGATAATCTCCGGAAATCATCCGTAATACCCATTGGTCCTGGGTAATGCTCTCCCAGGCTTCCAGATATAACGAAATTCGACCCCCGACTGGCTCCGGATAAGCGCAGCCGGGCACACCCTCAGGAATGAGAGTATGGAGAGCCACGAATTGCGGGGGCCGCCTCTGGGGCGACGTCTCCCTGAATACCCCCCTCCCCTGCCTCTGGAGGGGGGTTCACCTTGTGCAGCAGGAAAAAAACCTCTGTGATTTCTTGAACCACATCTCCCCACCCCCCCCACTGGGTCTTGGGATAAGGCCTAGAAGGAAGGGAAAAATGGACCCCTATGGCAGACAGGGTCTTTCCCTCTTGCTCGCACCTGGTGAGGGTGTCTTTCACTTTGGTCCCAAACAAAGAGGAACCATCAAAGGGGGCATCAGTGAAGGAAGACTTGAAGGCCTCTGCAAAGTGACACAGGTGCAGCCAGGCTTCCCTTCTAAGGGCGACCCCTGAGCTTGCTGCCCTACTTGCTCCCTCGGTTGCATACGAAATGAGCCGCATGGATGAGTTAACAATGGAGTTGAGGGTAGACACCTGGGCGTTAACCGTCTGAGCCACCGCCTCAGGAACGTTACCCACAAGAGTATCTCCTAACTCCTTCAGGATATCTCTCTGGAGCTGAGTGAAGTGAGACAGGTAATTCAGCGACCGTAAGGTAAAGGTTGCTGACGAGAGGGTACGCTTCCTGTACCGATCCATGGTCCTAGACTCCTTGTTAGGAGGATGGACGGATGAAGAAGACTCTGCTACTTCCTTCTGAGTGGCTGCCCCCACCACCATGGCATCTACAGAGACTCCTTTAGACATAAATTCTTTGCCCTGGGGGGGCGGAAAAAACTTGTTGGGACGCCTGGGTACGGGGTCCACAGAATCAGGGTTTTCCCACACTCTTCGACAAATCAGATCAAGGAGTTTGTCGAAGGGTGGAGACACCCAGGAGGCGGAGGGCTGAGCACCAAATGCCTTAAGAAATAGTGACGCCTGCTCGGAAGGGGGTTTGGACGGCCAGTCACCTCTTTGTTTCAGTATCTCCAGGATATCGGAGAAGGAAACATCATCAGAGGATGACTTGGGGGACCCCTTCGATTCCTCGAGGTCAGTATCAGAGGTGAGGGACTCATCCTGGGAGTCTATGTGCCTCCTCTTGCATGTTTTCTTTCTGGGGGGGCTCCTCAGGCATGAACTCTGAGGGACCCTCAGAAATGTGGGGACCACTCGTGGGGGTATCCCTAGGCCCTGGTGCTCTGCTGTCCTTGGATGGGTGGTGATCAGAAGCTCTCACTAGAGTGGTGGGGGACAGAGTGACCGACCCGACTGATGTAGCTGACGATCTGGCCAGCACTGTCCGCATAGCCTAGAAGGCTGCCCCCCCCCCCCGAGTCTGATGAGCGACCAGCCTCCGAGGCCATGAAGGGGGTCAGAGTTCCCTGAGCCGATGCACTGAGAGGGAGGCTCGGGAATGAAATAAGCCCCAAGATGTCCCCCTCGGGCTCGACCGAAGAATCCTGAGTCCCAAACCCCGAGGACGGAGGCGATGGGGTCAGAGCCGATGCTGGTACTGATGGAGCCAAATGGGGCATCGGAGCCGGCCTAGGAACATCACACGGCACACAACACTCAGCTCCAAAGACAGAGATGCGCTTGGAGGAGGAATGATCGAAGACGAAGTCGGGATGGGCTCCGGAGCCGAAAACAATTTTGCCAAAACCAGTGACTGGAGGAGCCTCTGAACCACCATATTAACATCCACATCCGAAAGGGTCCTGGAGGATTTGGAAGACAGGGATGGAGAATGAGATCTCCTCTCAGGAGAAGCTGGTCTGAGACTGGGCGATTAGCTCCTAAGAGGTCCCAATAAAATTGGAGCAGATGCCGGTTCTGTCAATACCGACACTTCCTGCAGCCCAGAGGAGAGTGGAGCCGAGGAGGTCGATGCAGTTTTTGATATTTTCTCCGGAGGCTCCGATGAAGCTGACGGAGCCGGAGATCTCTTTTTTGACTTACCAGATTTTGACTTTCCACTGGAAGACAAATCCACAGCCTCTTCAAAAGAGGATTTCAAGAGTACCTTTAAAATTAGCTTATTCTTTCTCTCTTGGAGAACTCTAGGACTGAACGCATGACAAAAACTGCAGGATTCCTGCAGATGGATGGCTCCCAGGCAACAGACACAAATAGAATGCCCATCGGTAATGGACATTTTGTACCCACATTTGGAGCACTTTTTGAAACCCGAAGGTTTGTGCTCCTTGGGATCCTTAGACATCTTAACTACTACGCCAACAATGCAAAACAAGTCTGAGAACAACACACAGCCATTCACTCTACAAAAAGCGGGAATGACGCTAAACAGTAACCAACACTAAAACAGTGAATAAACACACACCAAATTGCAAGTACAAACTCTCAACAAGGGATTGAAAAAACCACAAGGAAAGGGAAAGCCCAAACCTCTAACTTAAACGGTCTAGACCGTACTCACACAGAAGGCAAAAGAGGAGAACAAGGCTCTCTAACTGAAACGGGCCTAGCTCGAGGGAACAGTCAGTGGGATACCACACAACAATCACACAATCACAATTCTCAACAAACTTAGACAAATAGCTATGAAAATAGCTTTTGATATGAATCAACTTTTCTTAAGACAAGAAAAAAGAGGGTACTTAGCCACAGCCAAGCGAGACCACGTCCGAGCTACGAGAGCGGCAAACAAGATCTGGGGATATGAAGCAGTGCACCATGGGATACCTGTTTAGCCCAGCCAATGAAAGACTTCGAGCTAGTCGAAATCAAATCAGTCGAGTTGGAGCCGATATTCGGCTCCGAACCCATGGGTAAGAATGTAGGTGAGAAAGGACTACATATCATCTTTTCGCTATTAAAAATAAAGATCATACCAATGCATTAGCTAAACATGTATCACAGTGTAAGGATTTTAGGAAGTTTTCTTTTTGGTAGTGGAGTTAGTAGATAAAACTAAGTTTGTAGAATCAATCAATAATTATTTGGAATTCTTAGAATTAAAATGGCAGATATTTCTGATGGCAGATATTGCCCCAGGTTTGAATGAAAAAATATCTATCAGAAGTTATTTAAGGCATGTTAATTTTTATGGGACGCATATTATTAAGTAATTTTTAGATATTGTATTAACATAATGAATACTTTTATGGTTTATAAAAAATTATGTTGGGGAATGAGTCTTTATATTTATAATGGTTGGCTATTGAAACCAGAAGTGATGTCATGATGATGGCGATACATAAGGGGGTGGGTTTACTGTGTTATTTGTTGTGAAGAAGTTCTGAATAAAAAGAACGAAAGCACTTAACTTCATTTTCTCTGGTTGAGTGTCCTTTTGTTAGTATTTCAGTGGTTTTGTTTACCGCATAGCACCTTCTCAAAGAAGTTAGTTAAACTGAGAAGGCAGGATCTCCCTCTGAGAAAGTCAAACTGATGTGAGTTAAGCCGGATAAGGTTTTTGATCTCATAGTTAAGGAGGTCAGACATGAAGCATTTTATGGCTTCACAACTCAAACTAGTCAGGTTAGTGGGTTTACAGTTTTCTGGGTCAGTGCCTTGCAGGTCACCACACTTTGGGGCAAATTCTGAAGCTAAGCTCTCATTAAATAAGTTATGGACTGACTTCAAAGCAGCATGTTTGGTGCTATTTATTTAGGCATTGAGGTAAATTATCAGACTCTGCTGAAGTAGCATTTGGTCATAGCACCTTCAGTATATGTTCATTTGCAATATTAGGAGGTGTAAGGGATTCTGGAATTTGTGGAATTATTTCTGGGGTAAAAAATGCACAAAATTGATCTTCTAGTATATTTGCTATTTCTGCTAGGTCTTAGTTAGTGATGCCTGTGGTGCAGTCAGAACAGAATCCTTTCTGGTCTGATAGGACCCCCTGGATGGCACTTTTTCTCTTACAGGTTTAACAACCTTGACTTTACTGCTCTTTTTTGAGGAACCTTCACAGGCACATAGAAAGAACACATGTGATGTAATCTCTGGAGTTAACCACCCTTACCCATCTGCCCATGAGTGCCTTTTCCATATTGGCAGGTGGAGGTATAAATGACCTCCATAGGCCTCCAGAGAGGAGCAGTTAAGCAAGGTCTGAAGGCTTCTGCTGATGCCCTCCTTTATGAGGATAACAGCTGTCTGGGGCTGTAAACCATCTGGAAATTTCTCTGATTATTACTTTTCCAGAGTTTTACCTATATTGCAATTGTGGGAATCACATCTGACATGTACCCCTCTGTCTCTCAGGTCTCATGAGGAGCAGAAAACTTGGTAATGACTGTTGTTAAGACTTCTGCACAACTGCTCTATTTCCCCCTTGACTTCAGACCCAAATATAAGTAGTGCATGGAAAGGGACATTCATGAATGTAAACTTGATACCCTCTGTGAAGTTCATTCATCTACATCAGGCATGACACAGAATGCATGTTATAGCAGAACACTCCATGGTGTTGTAAGCTACTCGCATGGTAATGTTTACTACAGTGTAGGAACCACCACCAATTGGGACTTTAACTTGTCCATAAGATGTCCATCTGGATCCCTCTGTCAAGGGATTTCTCTGAAAAGGTCCACTATACGAGTCACAAAATTTATCTTCTTCAAGGATAAAGTAGAGGATACATAAACATGTTTACCCAAGACATCAAACAACCTAATTCCGTTATCTGAAAGGTGGACTGCATGGCTTTGGGGTTTGAAAGCTTTCTTCTGAGCTGCTACTGCCAACACTGCAATATCTAATTTAGAAGTCTCTTACCAGAAATTCTAAAATACTGGGAAGCAGCAGCATATGACTTGTCTTTCTAGGAAAGGGCCATCATATGAGATGTCTCTCACATAGCTTTATTTGTAAGGCAGAGAATATTCACATCTGGCAAGACCACTCAACAGGACTTCTCAGATGACATAAAAGCCTTCTGTGGTGTTAAATGTGGGGAGGAGACAATGTTAGATGGCCAAGGTTTCTTTTTCTGCATCATTTCCAGGACTTCCCAAAATCTGCAGTCATCAGAGAATAGAGGATAATCAATCTTCTCCTTCTCATCATCCAGACTGGCCATGGAAGACTCCGTGCAGGAATCCACATGCTTCTTTTTACATTAGGCCTTCCTATATACCTGGGAATGGTGGTTATGAAGAAGAGGAAGCCTTCTTCAGAAAGTGTAACTGGATAAGGGGACCTGTTACAGAGCTTGTGTACTAGTGTCCTGCATGGGAAGCTGTGAAGCCAGAGGCTAATCAACAAACTTCTGATGAAGAAATGGAGACTGGGACTGGCACCAGTGCAGGGAATGTGGAAAGGTGCACCATAGAAACATGTCAGCTCGTTATTGCTATTAGGGTCCACAAGGGCACTGAACCCAAAGCAACCCAGACAAAGTTCCAGTCACAGACAGAATCATGACTGGTGCTTGTTTCAACATAAACATAAAGACCTTGAGGTTAAAGGTTGAGCTTGTGGCCTTCATCAAAGCTAAGAATGTCAAAACTGGGAAAATCAACAATGATCATCAATGTCAATCCAATCGACATTGGTACTGAGGTCATGGATGCCAAAAAGGTATTTACTAGTTACAAATCAACAAATGTTGATATATCTGATCAGCACTGCACCTGTGAATGCCGGCCATCTCAGGGCTGCTACTAAAATGTTAACCACCACCAAGAATGAAGCTACAGCCATGCTCTGAAGGAAAGGTACCAAAAGAGGATCTATTCCCAAAAGAAAATTTGGGAGGGACAGACCAAAGAATTTTTTGTTGCTCTAAAAATGCCTCTGCAAACTTCCTGCAACAGGAAGAAAACTATGGAGGTCATGCCACAACCTAGCATTGATGGTCTCCAAGTTGGAGTCTCTGCTAGTCAAACTTCTTTATCCAATCTGACTCAGTAGCCACCAAGTCAACAGAAGATGTGTCAATTGTAAGAGAAGAGGGAGTCTTCTCACTTTTACTGAAAATAACAGGGATGAATAACATGAAAAGGCACCTCTTTAAAATGGCTAACCCAAACCTATGACAGGGAGTGCAGTATCTGCTTATTTTAGCCTTTGTCTATAGTAATTCTGCTACAAAATGCAAAAATGGCTTTGAGAACAAAGAATAAATAGTTTTGACTGTGACGATGACGGTTTCTCAGTTGGCAGATAGTCAACAGTTTGAACCTCTAATGACTTTTTTCATTTAAATGAGGCTACATCTTTCTTTTCTATATCAACAGGTAGATTCAGAAACATTTTGTGACAATGCTGCACGTAGTGGTTTGTGATTCCCCTACAAATAATGCAGTTTTTTTGTTCCTATCCTGTAGAGATTTTTTCCTCCACTGGGGTACTGCTTAAGGCCTCACTCCATAAAGATAAAGAAGGCAGCTGTTAGCCAGTTCAAGTGTTGCAGAGGGATAAAACCCTACCTACCTACTGGTGGTGCAAGTGTTGACCTTCTCTTGACCAGCTATCCCGGTCATGGCTGGAGAGTTAGTGGCTTCCAATTTGGATATATAAGTGCATCTCTCGCAAGTCTGAGTGTTGGGAGGTAAAAGGAGAGGGTTATCAGTGTACTTGAGGCAGTTGTTACATTGCCTCATGATGCCCAAGTTCACCAGGTTAATAGGAAAAAGCACAAGGAACTGACCTATAAACATGCCTGGAGGAGTGGGCAATGATAAGTACTGGAGCTGTTTCCTTGTAGAACGTTTAGTGCTTGTAGCACTTTTGTGTGCTACAAGAAGTGCTACAAGAATTCTGGAAAAGTGCTAGACTAATAAGCTAGTAAAAGTGCAGGAGAGGAGAGAACTAGCAGATCTAAGGGAAAAATTGAAGAGCAGACTTTTTGGCACCACTCAAACACTTACAAACAGTCCTGGATACAGCAAATCTTTATCTGGACTGGAATAGTTTCAGGAAAGGCGGGAGACAAGTGCAAACGTGGGCTTTTAAACCAGAAAGTTGAAAGAGATGGAAAAACTGTCCAAACAGCCAATAAACTATAATATCTGGGCCAGAACCCACGCCTCTTGTGGTAGATAGACTACCTAGTGCTTACCACTCCCACTCATAAGCTAAAAAGGCTTCCCTCCAACACAGAAAGGCTTGGGGGGCTCAGAAGCTTACAAACAGTCCTGGATACGGCAAAGCTGTATCTAGACTAGACTAGTTACAAGAAAGGCAGGAAACAAGCTTAGAATTTTTTTTTAGTAAACTGGAAAGGGAGATAGGAGGAACAGATGATGATTCAAGGTTATGAACCTAAGTGGGTCGGCCTTCTTAAATGTTCTCCCTGTATTAGGTAGAATGAGCTAATGACACTAGACTGGGATGAGTGTCCCAAATCAATTTTACAGTGTGTGTGTGTGTGTGTGTGTGTGTGTGTGTGTGTGTGTGTGTGTGTGTGTATGTGAGTGGGTGGGGCAACTGCAATACCACCAAGTATAATGCAGCAGTTTTCTTAACTAAAACAAAATCAGACACCAAGAAAAGCAATCTCTAGTATATTAATAAATGCAGCAGTTTTCTTAACTAAAACAAAATCAGACACCAAGAAAAGCAGTCTCTAGCAAATTAATAAATGCAGCAGGTCTGTTGACTATCACTGATAGCAGATTAAGTGCTAAA
This sequence comes from Protopterus annectens, assembly GCF_019279795.1. NCBI lineage: Eukaryota > Metazoa > Chordata > Ceratodontiformes > Protopteridae > Protopterus > Protopterus annectens. Next base: position 370,151,159 of record NC_056735.1, read on the forward strand.
AATATACTCATAGGCTTTGCCAAAAATATACTCATAGGCTTTTTGTATCCAGATGTCTATTGAATCAGTCATAGCTTGGCCACCAGGAGCAGCTAAGAATACGAATATAACCGTAATACTACTCTGCATGCCATAATGTACAAGAAAAAAGAATATTTGAAGAGAAAAAAATATCACCAAGCTAACACTATTCACTCAGGTTACTGCTATCCAGTAAACAACAGAAAACCAAAGAAAAAGAAACAATAACTGTATTTTCAGTTTAAAGTTACCACCAGCTCTCATTTGCACAGTTTTATGTTATGAAACCATACAAAAAGTGTAAAAATCATACTGAAAGTTTAAGAACATGTTAGCTTTCTGTTAAATGCTTCATGTAATTGTAACTACACCAAATTTTATTTAACAGAAAAAACAAAACACATTTGCTATTGCTATTCTAACGATGTTCTGCTTTAGGATTCTGAAAAGGTGGCAACCACAATGTAAGACCGAAATGATACCCAATAAATGGGGGAAAAACAAGCTGATAGCACTTACTGCTTACTTCTATAAACAAACTCGGAGACTAGCAACACTGTTCAAAAGGTATGGAATCATAAGCATGTTACCGTGCACCAGATGGCATGCATTACTGAACCGAGAGAGGCAACATTACATACAGCTTTGCAGAATGAAGGAGTCATCTGCCAACATGACAACAACCATTCAACAAAGACATTTCATAACTGGGAGACAGGAATAAGTCAAAACCTAATCGCTTTTGTGCTAAAAAATAATATGTGCAGCCAGTAAATTAACTGAGATGTTATTTATACAGTCCTTATTCTTGTCTAATGCTTTTTTTTCTAAACTCTTTTCCCCTTATGCCTACTAACCAAACCTCCTCCATATAACTCCATTCCATTTGTTCCCTAAAGCTGATATTTTTTTCACCCTCATTCCTCACAGGGTGACAGCCATCCAGAGGGACCGTCATCCACGCAAACTTTGGAGAGTTGGATAGTCTCACTGTCATCCCCAGCCACGGGAGCATTTTTGTTTTTTTTATAAATGGCCCAAACCCCTCCTTCAGACAGACTAGGAAGTAGATAAGTTTGAACTATGGTCTTACATGCATTTTCTGTAAGGAGAAGTTTAACTTTATGAAGCTGTCATACTTTTTTGTGTTTTAAAACTGTTTGTTGGCTGTAATGATCCTAACTTATAAGCAATTATTTATTCCAAGTAGTTTATCTTGTACTAGTATTAGGACTGGTAATACTACCAAGTTGCAATAGTTAGATTGTTAGGCTAGAGGTGGAAATAACACACGTTTAGTTCATTTGGATCTAGGACTACCTTAGATTGCTCAAGACACTTTTCAATGTTTGTAAAGGAATGCTGTATGTTAATGCTAATATATCTGACACAGACAACTCCAAGCCAAGTTATCTGCATACTGGATTACATTTGCTGGGTGAGGATCTTTATGTACGTCATTTACACATATATTAAGCTGTAAAGATTCTACTATAGAACCTTAATTTCCAAATATATTTAAGGGTAAAGGAACCTTAATTTACAAACATAATAAAGGGTAAACTTTCTACTAAAGAACATTCACTTAAAATTACATTTAAGGGTAAGGATTCTACTATAGAACCTTCATTTACAACTATAAAGGTTTTACTACAGAACATTCACTTACAAATATATTAAAATTTATCTTATTTTATTTATTTATCATTTGTTAACCGGGAAAGTCCGACTTGGAACGAAGCCAATTTTCAGAGGATGCCTGGGGAAAAATGCTCCAGATTCATGTCTTTGTAATGTGGGAAGAAACCGGAGCACCCAGAGGAAACCCACACAAATGCAGGGAGGATATACAGACTCCACAGAGAAGGCACCCCAGCTGAGAATCGAACCGGAGAACTTCTTGCTGTGAGGCGACAACACTACCACTGCGCCATCCAAAAGGTACATTACATTAAATAGTAAAGGTTCTACTATAGAACTTTAATTTACACATATATTAAAGGGTAACATTCTACTATAGAACCTTGTGGTACACCTACTTTTATTCGCTGAGGAGCTGACAGCTTGTCAGACTGGCGTAGACACTGTGTTTGGTGGCTGAGGAAACCTTTAACCAAAATGACTGCATTGTTACTGAGGCCCCGTTCCTTGAGTCTAAGTAATAGAATGTGACAAGAAACTTTATCACATTCTTTTGATAGGTCTAAAAAGTAAAAATAGAAACTGCTCTGGAAAAGATGACCCATCCATATAAAACAAAGCTCATTCCTGTCCTTATTCAAGCACAACTTTGCCCTATGGATGGGAAACAGAAAATTTACCCCATGACTACCCATATTACTAATGGACAGAGGCAGCTCCTAAATGCTTTATCCAATGCATGCGTCCCCTCAAATGGGATAAGTTAATTTAAGCAGCAAAAGGAAAATTGGCTAGGCTTAAAATGGCCTGCAAGGGCAGTTAGCCTAGGACTTGTCTATGAACCCATAAATGCAACCACTTCACATCGATTTCAACTTTTATGAATATAATTTACTAAAGTTAGCAATGTTGTTGTTATAGCCTAGCCAAAATGCAATTTGTGTTTTTGAAAGTAACTTGATCTGCATTAGACACATGAAACCCTATAGTCGACATATGTTTTATGGACAGAGGAAAAAAATGGCTAAAAGTCTACATTTTGTAACTTAAGAGATTTGCCACTTTTATGTAAGAGAATAACACAGGATTGTCTCAAGAGATTGGGGACTACAGCTTCTTAAAGAAAGTGATTTTTAAGTATATACACTGGGCAGGCAATGGCTTCTACAGCTATTTTGAGATACTCTACTAGCATGTTATCAACTACAGAAGAAGTGGGTTTGAGTTTCCAAATATGTTTTTGTTTGTTGTTTTTTTTTTTATCATGATGCCAGGAATTGAGGAGAGGCTTGAGTAGTTGTGGTACTGTCCATCTTACTTAAGATATGTTGGGCGGATTAAAGATGTTGCCATCACTAATGTAGTATGAATTAAATCGGTATGCTCTAGTACGTCTGTTTCATTTGCAAAGGGCAGAGCTGTAATTTTTGTCAGGCTGTACAAGTCTATTCGTTGTTGATAAAAATGTCTGGAGTTTACTGTGTTCTTCCTGTTAAACACTAGAGTTCTACTTTGCCTTTAGGATAGTATTCTTAGTTAGTTTCCGTAAGTGCCAATACTGTTGGGAGACTTTTATGCTAGTTTTTCCATGCTTTACTTCTACTGTACATTACCTGTTCCATTTCTAGTGTAAGCCAAGGTACAGGTTTTGATTTCTCCTTTTCTATGCTGAAGCAGAAAAGAGTTTAATATGGTAAGGAAGGTTCTGATGAACTTAAGTACCATGTCACCTAAAAATCCTGTTTGTAATGGTCCCCTGTTGTTATGCTTAAGGACAGACATGGCTTCCCGACTGAATTTGATTTTAATTGTAATTATTCTGTACTGGATGTTTCTATTAATTTTAGTATGTCTCCATATGGTATATATTGTGTTATGATTGCTAATGGCGTGTGTTATAATTGCTTCATGGATAGTTTCACTAGGGTCTTTTGTTAGTATCTAGTTCAAATGACTTCCTTTTCCAGTAACTTTAATCATTCCTCTGATTGCATAGAGATAAGCCATGTTAAATCATATATGCTGACAGAGGCTCTGATCAATAGTTTTATAAGTTGTGGGGCAATCAACATTAATGTCATCTACAATCATTGCTTCAAAAGATACATGACAATATATCCACAAAGGCTGACTTTTCTAGAACAGGGTATATATACAATGCCATTATACACACTGATCTTTGGGCATTAATTTTAAGTGTAGCTACTACAATTTCAGTGTTACTATATTTCAAATTTGTGTGAGTGCACTGTAAGGTTAACCATTAATGGCCATGCCACAAGATCTTTTTACAAGTACAATCATTATGCCTTACGTTGAAGCATAGGTGCAGTATTTTTCATCTTTGATGTATGCTTTAAGGTTGGTTTCTATTATTTTGATCATGTCTGCTCTGCAGACAGACATCCAGGTCTGCTGTTTTATTCCAAAAACTACAGACATTTACATGACATATCTTTATTACAGCAGAATTCCAGAAAGTGAGTATTAAGATTACTCAGGTTAGTATTATACATGGCAGGTCCTGGGTTTGGGTAAACACCTTCACATTTAAGAAGCAACCTGTGTTTAGATTTCTCCAATAAGGTTTGGATATATCTGGTTTGCTTAACTGTAGATATTGGTTCTGTTAGCAGACATTTTAGAATTATGAGGTCAACTGCAATACAACTGAATATCTGGTGGCATACCTCTAGGCTTCTTAGCACAAGGAATTCTGAACAAAGCTAAAAATAATGACCCAAAATTAGGGACAGATATTAAATATTGCTCTTATAAACTTAAAAAGTTGATATAATAACATGCTTTGCATTAACATACATTTTCTGACCGATATGAAGCCTGAAATTCAAACAGCTGTCATTATTTAGTGACTTCAACTCTCAATAATCCGGACATTCTGCAAAATTCTAAAGAACTGAGAGGTATGTTGGGGATTTATTGCTGTACTATAAGCTGATTTTAGATTGAGTACTTGTGTGGGAGTTTGAGCCTGATACTACATTAAGCAGGGTGGAATATATGGTGAGAAAAACGTCAAAGAAAGGGTAAGGAAGACTAGATATGTTAGTTTGCAGAGGTAATGTGTGCAAACTTGGTTGTGCTCATTTCATTATCCTGCTGAAGGGTACATAGCTTGTCTATCTGTAGCATAACATGAGGGGTTATAATGGTAAGCTGATTTAATTACCTCACTGCAAAAGCAAGGTAATTACATTCAGGGATGCAGAACCTTTCCATTCTTAAAAGCATCAAGCAGGTTTAGTTTTCACTGAGCACAGTGTGAGTGTCTGCATGTTTGGTGGGGGCAGGTACAGAGGAGCTAGCAGAGGTGTACTCTGATCAGTTTGTGCAGTACTGACAAGGAACCATTTCTGAGTCAGCAGGAACCATGTGCTAATGAGTCATATATTTCAAACCATCATAAAATCCTAACCACACTGACCTTGCAGTAGCACGAGGACACATGCATAATTAATAAGAGAGTTCAACAAATTATTTCATTTTTCACACTGACTCCAAATCACTGACCAAACTTAGCTTCACCACCAAAGAGTAATGTTTGGGAAAACAGGCAGAATCCTAATTTTTATAAATGCATTTATCAGTAAAAGGCTATCCCTTTCAGCCAAGCTCAGCTGTCAGTTACAACAAAAGCTGCAAAATTTAAAATAATTTGCAAGAAAACCATGATAAATATGCAAGTATATTTTAGAAGTCATGTTTAAAATATTCAAAGCTTTTCACCCTTAGCCAGTTGCTCAAAAATCTAACATCATTGCCTGATGGAAATGAGGCATTAAGAATCAGAAGTACTCACAATAAAAAAAAACATTTGCGGCAGAAAATACAGTTTTGTAACTACCATAAATGTAGATGTCCGATAGATATGCAACTGCAGTCCTTACATATGGGTTGTCCTGCCTCAGGCAGCCCCTCGGTCGGCCGGATTCCAAAGTCTGGGTCCGGCGTCGGCTGATGTCGCCTCTTCCCTGACGTCAGAGCGGCTGGGGTATAAAAGCATCAGCGGATGCCATCTTCTTCAGTGTTTCTTGCCCCAGATGCCAGGTGCCCTCCAAGGAAGGCTAAATTCAGAGACTGGATAAAAAATTCCAGACATGCACAACAGTAATAAACAGATACACCATAACAGATTTCCCCAGTTAATTGAAAAAGGGAAGTGGACCCAAAAAGGAGAATTTACACAGGGGTAGGAGGGAGGGAAAACCGACTGCAGTTGCATATCTATCGGACATCTACATTTATGGTAGGTACAAAACTGTACTATGTCCTTCAAGAATGCAACTGCAGTCCTTACATATGGGTTGAATACCATAGCCATGCTGGGGGTGGTAGGATCTAAGATAAAGATGGTGTAGCTAAAATGCCCTGCAGGACTGCCGAAGCAAAGCCTGCTCGGGATCTGGAATATAAAGGCAGGTTGTAGTGTTTGGAAAATGTATGCACGGAGCTCCATGTAGCAGTTTCTAGAATGTCCTTTGTAGCCACCCCTCTTAGAAAGGCTGTGGAGGTGGCTATAGCTCTGGTGGAGTGTGGCCTGATATTGGCTGGCACACCTTTTCCATGGAAAGAGTAACAGAATCTGATGCAGTGTCCAATCCATTTTGAAATTGTTTGTTTGGAAATTGTCTTTCCTTGTACTCCAGCAGCGTAAACTACAAATAGCTGGTCAGACTTTCTGTTGGCTTTTGTTCTGTCCAAGTAGTAGCGCAATTGTCTGTGTATGTCCAAAGTGTGCAGCAGCTTTTCTCCTTTATTTTGAGGATTAGCAAAGAAGGTAGGCAGGTGGATTGCTTGATTTAGAGACACCCTGGATATCACTTTTGGCATGAATGAAGGATTGGTTCTGAAAGAAACTCTGTCCTGAAGAAAAATGAGAAATGGAGGTACTGCCATGAGGGCCTGTATCTCAGAGACTCTTCTTGCTGAGGTAATTGCCAACAGGAAACCTGTTTTCCAGGAGAGAAATTGCAATTCTGAAGATGCTGCTGGCTCAAAAGGAGGAAGAGTTAATTTTTCCAACACGAAGTTGAGGTCCCATGCAGGCACTGGTGGTTTTCTGGGAGGTTTGATATTCTTTATCCCTCTTAGAAACTGTCTTAGCAAAGGATGTGAAAACACAGGTGGATCACTGTTGTATTTTGCTGAAATTGCTGAAGCATGTATTTTTAGGGAAGAATATGAAAGGCCATTATGTAGTATTTCTGCCAAGTATTCTAGTATCTGTGGGATTCTCAATACTGATGCATCCTGACCCTTGTTGGCATTCCAGATGTTGAATCTCTTCCATTTGGCTGAGTAAGTTTTTCTGGTGGAAGGTCTGCGTGCTTCCAGTAAGATCTCTTGAACTTTCTTGGAGAGAGAGATATGGGTAGGAGTCATGGAACCCTCCAAGCTGTCAGCTGCAATGTTTGCAGGTTGGGATGAACCATCCTGTAATTGTGCTGAGTCAGAAGCAGAGGCCATTGAGGCAGGGGCCACGGCTTGGTGCGAGTTATGTTCCTTAGTAATGGATACCAGTGCTATCTTGGCCAGTCTGGAGCTATCAAGATGCCTTTCGGTTGTTCTGCTTTGATCTTCAGTAACACCTTGGTCATTAATGGTAGAGGTGGGAATGCATAGATTGTTAGAGAGCTCCAGCTGAAGGAGAGAGCATCCATTCTCCAGGCTTGAGGATGGTGTGTCCTCGAGCAGAACTTCTTCAGATGATGATTGAGGTGTGGGGCAAAGAGATCTATGTCCGGCCTCCCCCATGCATGAGTTATTTGTGAAAAAATGTCTGGATGCAACATCCATTCGTGCGGGTCCAAGATGTTTCTGCTTAGACTGTCCGCCAGAACATTGTCCTTGCCTGGAACAAACTGGGATTGCAACTGTATGTTCAGTTTCAGGGACTTTTCCCAAAGAGTCATTGTTAGCCTGCAGAGGGGGTAAGAATGAGTGCCTCCCTGTTTGTTTATGTACCACATAACAGTGGTGTTGTCTGTCTTTATTAGCAATTGACCTTGTTGAAGAAATTTTCCGAAGGCCTCGATTGCATGAATCACTGCCAACATCTCTTTTTGATTGATGTGTAGATGCACTTCCCGGGGTGCCCATTGCCCTTGAATGCATCTGCCCTCCATGTGCGCCCCCCCATCCATGATCTGAGGCATCTGTTGTAATGTTTTGGCTTGTTTGAGGTTTGTTGAAAGACATTCCTTTGTTTAGCTGGCTTGCTTGTGCCCACCACAAAAATTCCTTTTGTAGACATGGAATGAGTGGAACAATTGCTTCTAAGTTGTGGCTGTTTTGAGACCATAAACTTTTTAGGTACCATTGTAGTTTTCTCATGTGTAGTCTTGCCAGTGGAATCAGAAGAATGCAAGATGCCATGAAACCCAGGGCCTGCAGGATTTTCCTTGCAGTCATCTGGGTGTGCTTTGCTAGGCTTTTGAAGTAATCTGGTAATTGCTTTTGTTTTTCTTCTGTGAGGAAAGCCATTTATGAGTTTGTGTCCAGTTTGGCTTCTAGAAAAATAATTTGTTGGGATGGCAGTAGTCTTGATTTTTGAATGTTGACTGTGTATCCCAAAGCCTGTAGTAAGTGAATGACATAGTTCAAGTTTCTTATCAAGGCTTGCTTGTTGTCCGCTTGTATAAGGCAGTCGTCCAGGTAAGGGTATATTTGTATCCCCTGGAGTCTGCAGTGTGCAATTACTGATGCCAGGCATTTCGTGAATACTCTGGGCGCAGTATATAAGCCAAAAGGCAATGCTGAGATTTGATAATGCTCTGACCCTGCAAGAAATCTGATGTATCTTCTGCAACTGTGTCTGATTGGGACATGCAGGTATGCCTCCTTGAGGTCCAGAGTAACCAGCCAAGACCCCTTGCCCAGCATGGGAAGAAGTTGCTGTAACGTCAGCATTTTGAATTTTGGCACAATGAGAAAAGTGTTTAGAGCGGACAAGTCCAGAATAGGTCTCCATTGCTTTTCTTTTCTTGGAACAAGGAACAGTCTTGAGTAGAATCCCTGGCCTTGTTCCTGAGGAGGAACCTTTTCTATTGCTTTGATTTGTTGCAGCTTTGAAACCTGTATGAGTGCCTCTGCCCTTTGATTTTGTGGCAGGTTTGGCATGCCTTGTCTTGTTGGTAAGGTATGGAAGTGGAACCTGTAACCTTTGTCTATTGTGTCCAGAATCCATTTGTCCTTTGTTAAAACGTGCCAATTTTTTGAAAATAAGAATAATTTTCTGCCTAAAGGTGCTTCTCTTTGAGCCTTGGTCGGCGGTGTCAAAATCAAGTCATTGTGATTGCCCCTGTGGAGCAGGAGAAGTCTCTGCACCACTTCTCTGATTAGTCGGTTGCCATTGGCGGCCCCTGTAGGAGCCTCGGTATTGCCCTCTACCTCGAGCACGCCTGTTTTTTCCCCTTTGGAACTTGTCAGTGTCTGGAAAGGACCAATTCTTCGAAGGCCAATTTCTGCTGAACCTTGGTGGCTGAACCTGGAGGAAATCTTTGACTGTTTGTACTGATTTAGCCTTTTCCTCAATTGATTTCAACACATCCTGAGCATTAGCACCAAATAGCTTGTGTTTTTCCAGAGGTGCATTTAGCAGCTTTACTTTAACATGATCTGGCAATGCCTGTTCTTTCAACCAAGCATATCTACGTATGACGGCCCCTGTCATAGCTGCCCTACATGAAGCTTCCAATGCATCATAACCACACTGAAGAAAATGATTGCTAACCTGCTGAGTATTGTGAACCAAATCCTGCAAGGCCTTTCTATCTAAAGGCTCAGGAGAGGCTAACTTTTTCTGCAAATCATCCATCAAGAAAACCTGATACTGAAACATGTGAAAAAGACAGTTAAGAGCCCTCATGGCAAGGGTGGTTGAGGTATAAACTTTTTTGCCCCACCTCTCCAGGGACCTAGATTCCCTGTCTGCGGGCAAAGGATTTTTGGCCATGGAAGTGGCCACTCCTTTGGGCCCCTGGGAAATCGTTTCTAGATCAACAGAATGGGCCTTAAAGAGATGTTTATGAGTTTCAGGAACCCTGTAATATCTGTCTGGCTTGACAAGAGCAGGAGGGAGAGAATCAGGAGAAGCACTCGAGTCTGAGTACACATCATCCAATACATCTAACACTGGTGGAATAGCTAAAGGCCTGTGCTGGGGTAACTTAAGGAAAGTACGAAGCCTTTTTCTGGAGTTGGAGAAATCCTGGCCCTGCCACTGAAAATGCTCTCTCATGGAGTGGAGGATTTCCCTGAAAGAAATATCCTCAGGAGGAGAGGCAGAGGGAATAGATTAATCCGCATCAGAATCCTCATAGGCCTGGAAGGATTCCTCCTGGGAATCTGAATGGCTTGAGTCACCAGAGGCTTCATCTGAGGAAAAGGTATCTGCTTGCTCAACCGTAGGCCTTTTGTCTGCAGGCGGCTGAGAACCTCTGTCTGGATGAGCCTGAGAGCCTCTGATTAAAGAAATTAGATCTGCAGCTAAAGTCATGATCTGTTTATCAGAAGTGGGACCCTGGGAAAAAGATTTATGAGGGTGAGACTTAGCCTGGCTGGCAGCCTTAGCATGTGTGTAGGCCTTGATGGACATAGACACCGGAGGCCTAGCTGCCCCACGTGCAGGAGTAACTTTGTCCACCGGCAAATCTTGGGCTTTGGTTTCAGGAGGAAAATCAACAACCGGCACCGGGGAAGCCTCCGGGACCGAAGTGTACAGTAAAGCAGAGTCGTCGGTCTGGAGCGGTTGAATTACCACCCCCGAAGAAACCAATGCAATCGCGGTAGGTTTTGGCATGGTATCGGTGGAAGTTGCGGGCCGAGAATGTCGGTCCTGGTCCTTCCGTTTTTTGGAAATAAGTGTTGTCGGTTGTTCCGACGGCATGATATAGGAGAAATTTTCACCAAAAAAGTCTTCAGCAAATTCTGCCTGGCGCCTGAGTGTGCGCTTATTGAAGCAAGCACAGGCCGAGACGTCGTGGTCTGGGCCAAGGCAGGGAAGGCAGTAAGAATGGAAGTCCTTATGAGGTATTTGTTTACCACAAGACAAACAGTTATTAACTTTTGCAGTTTTATCTGACATTGGCTGAGGCAAGAAAAGGTTCCCCAACGGGGTACTTAGCTTTTTTGATGACTTCGGTAACTGAAAACACAGGAGCTGGCCGACCGGCACTTGCGAACTGCTTCTGCTTCGGGCACTGCGCGGCAAGAAAGACAGAAGAAGATGGCGTCCGCTGATGCTTTTATACCCCAGCTGCTCTGATGTCAGGAAAGAGGCGACATCAGCCGACGCCGGACCCAGACTTTGGAATCCGGCCGACCGAGGGGCTGCCTGAGGCAGGACAACCCATATGTAAGGACTGCAGTTGCATTCTTGAAGGACATCAGGGACAAAGAACTTGAATCTATATAGAAACGCATCTGAAATCTTAAAGCGTTAGTCAACAAGGGTAACCGCACTCTGCTGTGACAACTTTTTGTCTTTAAATTTCAGTTTGCATTCAAAAGTGGCTTGGTGTGAACAGCATCACAAAATAATATCCTTTCTTCAGAAACCTATTTCATTTCCTCAGACTGCTTTGGTATTAAATGCAAAATCATACCTCTCAACCTCTTAGCACAAGAAATCTGGACAAAGCCCAAAATAATGGGGGGGGGCACAACGGTCCAGAATAGGGACAAATTTTAAATATTGCTCTTAGAAAGTTGCTAGAACAACGGGATTTGTGTTAACATGCATTTTCTGAAGGATAGAAGTATGAAACTCAAATGTATGCCATTATTTAGTGACTTCAATCCTCAGTGATTTTCCAGACAACCACAGATTTTATAAGGAAATGACCAAAAATTTGAGGCAAAAATCTGGACAGTTGAGAGGTAATCTGAATGCACATCTCACCATCTTGCTCACATTACTCTCAGGATGGTATGGACTATGTACACACCCTCCTCCCTATTAATACACAAATACTGCATTAAATTAATTACAATATAAGATCATCACATACTACTGGTAGTACCTCACCAGCAGTTTGAAATATATGTGCTGGAAAAGGAAAAAAAATACAATAAACCAACCTGAAAAAAGAATAAATGCGCTTCAACTCCTACAGGGGCACTAAGCGTTATAAAAGGAAAGAGGGACATGGACCTCTGGAAATATTCAGTGTTTCTTCAGGCTGAGTACTACTGGAAAAGTATTCTGGTGAAGGGAAGAATGTAATAAGCCAAAATGATAATTTTCAATTTCCACAGCCACAATGGAGGCAGTGTTTGAATATCTTGGATTATAATGGTTAAGGTACTTGCCTTACAGACACAAGGTGCAGGGTTTGATTATCACACGGGTTAAGTGGTTAGGTGTAAAATGGCCCATAAGGGCAGTTAGCTTAGTACTAATTTTATGAACCTATGAACCTATTAACCAGCCTCTGCTTGATCTCAGAAGCCAGGCTGTACTTTACTAGGGTAAATAGTGAAATGCAGCTAAGGACAGACTGTAAAACCTATGACTCCATGGAAACCATCAAGAAATAAGGGGAACTCACTTGAATCGCAGACTACATACCATACAAGAAGGAAATAACCACATGGCTGCTTTCCCATATTTGACACAAGCTGGTCATCATTTTAAAGAACGTTGTTATACAGATTCCAAACACTTTATTATGGCAACCTGTCAGATACTACTATCTGGATGGTGGTCTAAACTTCCAAAGCCTGCACAACTAAATACGATAACTTGATAAGCAAAGTAGCCAGAATTAATTTTCTCTCTTTGAAATTACTTCTTGATCTCTTCTACAGACTTCTCTTGTAATTCATTTCTTTTAATATCATGCTGCCATTCAAATAAACTTTTTTTTCCCTCAGAATGTTCGCATAAGCATGTAAAAGGCCCAGACAAGGGGCTGTAACAAAAATGGTTGTATAATATATATACATTTTAAGTATGTGATTCTGAGTTCCTTGCCTGGAATCATTTACAAATTCTATGTTAACACCCAAAGTCTGCTATTTAATACTTCAAGCAATGCTTAGTTGAAAAACGCCAAATGTAAGAGATAGAAGTTATAATCGTAACTGCTAACCAAAAATCTGATCTGCCAGACTTTGTGACAAATGCAGTATAGCTTCTGAAAGCATAAGAAGAAAAGGAAAAAAAGAAAAGTGTATGCTACAGCAGTATCCCTATGTAGTACCTGAGCAGCGAAAGTGCCTTTTGAAAATCTTACAAGTGGTTCAATGTTAAGATGATTTTTCAGAGCAAAACAAATTCCTTAGTATGGAATTTAGCAATCGTCTGAAAGGGTAATCTGGGTTTTGCAAAAGTAGAAGTTCAACAGCTGCTTTACTTGGACAATATCTTGTTACCAAGAGAAAAAGAAAACAATTCAAAATATTGTTTTAAAAGAGTTAGGGGAACTGAATGATGCTGTTTTTTTTTTTTTGCATTTGTTTTTTCCACACTGCATTGATGTTGTAGGAATTGATATGTAAAGTTCAGTATAGAAACTGTACATGGAGAGATATACACAGAAATGTAAAAGACTACATGCGAGAAACAGATAACACCTACTTATGCAAAACAGTATCTGCAAGATAGAGACTAGCAATTTAAAAAAATGTTGTCAATGGGAGATTTGAGAGCCAAGACATAAAACGGCTGTTAGTGTGTAACCATCTGCTACTAGGTGCTGCTCTGGATGCACGCACTTCTGAATACGATACCACATCACCAAATATAGCATACAGACTAAACCCACAAAGTGTAATATCATGCATAAATTTTGTCTTGTCTATTTCAAACCTTCTGTTTTATGCCTTTGCAGTTAAACCTTGCTTCGTGACTGCTGCATTAACATACTACAAATGTGAAAAATGTGATGCAACATGGTCCACAGATTGTAATGTATGCTGAAAGTCAATGCAGTACTTTTTGGTGTTGTTAACTGTAGACATTGCATAGACATTGTAAAATGATGCAACTGCATCCTAGACCTTTGCACTTTGCACCCATATGTGAAATAGACTTCAGACCTGTACCCACAACTTGAGATACAAGATCTCCTCACATGAGGAGCTATAAGACAGGCTCAAAAGGTATTGAAATACACCCTAAATATCATGTTGATGCATCATTTTGGCTCATCATAAAAACTAAAAATGTTCTGACATGTTTGGTTATATTTTCATTACACCCCAAGTCCAGACCGGCAATATCCACCTTCAAGTCAAGCAACACCGAAATGAGAAGCTTTAGAGTCATAAATGCACACAAGCAAACAGTGGTCACAGGAACCTGCAAGATGCATAAAATGCTGACAAAACACATCAACTGCACCTTTGATGATGTTTCAGAGCTCTGCAAACAGTTTTATTCTATTTCTTACTCATACCAAATGTCTAGGAGTTGAGACAGACTGCAACATGAAATTTAACATTCACATTTCACTCACCATAAAGAAAGTGCATAACAAAATGGGGTACTATACAGAAATAAACAGTTCCTTACAAACAGCATCAGAGCTAAAATTGCACAAACATATCTCATCTGTACACTTCTATATGTCTTTTGTTATCCTTAACAATCTTAGAAGATCAGATATAACTAAACCTGATGCCTGCTATAACAAAATAGCAAAGTCTGCAACCAACAGCCCATATCAAACACACCACTGCTCAGCTGTGAAACAACTCAACTGGCTGGAACTCCCCCATCTACTTGTCTACAATCATCTTATAAATATATAATAACTTATAAATGCATAATATTCTTTACTACCCTGAGAAAACTCCTGCGTTGCAAAACCTGGTACATTCTTATTCAAGTACCAGGGTCCTTTACTCCAACAATAAATCTGTCCTTCAAGTCACCAAAGCCAATAAACTCTCTGCAGAAGCCTCCCTTTATTCTAATTACGGAATGGAACTACTAACATATCAGCCACAACATCCTTTGCTCAGTTTAAGACATCTCTAAAATCACACCTACAAACCAGATGGATTTGTAACTGTGATTCCCCAGGCTAGTCTAACTCCATCACCTAGAGCAAACACCATTCCCTTATTGTTTGGCAGTTGTCCTCTCTGTATCTCACAAGTATTATTCTTTATACTACTACTCTTTATATTAGTATAATGCTATAAAATACTGAATGTTTTTGATTGCATCAGTTTAAGGTTCATTTTGCAACTGCTTAATGTATCCTCTCTCAACCTACTTTAGTTTATGTATAGCTAAAGAATTATCATCTGATTTTTATGCTATGTTAAGTGTATAGCCTTGTGTTTCTGTACCAGTGTAACTGTACTTTTATCAATGTGTGTTATATGTGGAGCTTTTCTCCCCAGGCCTCCACTGAAAAAGGACTTGTGCCCAATCGGACTTTCCCGGTAACCAAATGTAAAATACATAAATAAATAATAAAATAATTGTTTTTTCTTATCAGGTCAGTATACTGGTCCACTGCACAACAATGGCGGCTACGACCTGAGCAACAATGACATGGTAAATCCAACACGTATGGATACCTTGGGGTACCAGTTCAACCAATATGATTTTCAGATGTTGGAAGAAGTGGCAATAACAGGGAAAGCCCACGCACATATGCATAAAAACCATGCAGACTCTATACAGACACAAAGAGAATGAGCCCTGGCCCTTAGGTTGAAAGGCAGAAATTTTAATGAAGGGATGGATGGATGGATGGGTGAATGGATATGCATACACATATATATTTGTTCATTCTTGCAATGGTAAACTAACTAATGTATATCTTTCATTTTAAATTGAATAATACATACAGAAGTAAGAATGTTTCTATTAGGTATTATAACAAATTTAAGTATATGTATTTTTTAGTAAGTTATTGCTTATTTCTACTTACAGTGTAAATGCAACCTCTCAGCGTCCGCTCCATTTAATCACCGAGTAGCGCATTACCGGGCCCGACCAGTCTCTCCCCTCCTATCTCTTTCCTCATTTCTCTTTGCTCTAGTCTTTATTCCAGTTAATTTATTGTCACATAGAAATGATGCTGAATACTATCTACCAGCTAAGTTTTTGTCCAACTGTTTTTATTTCTTTCTACCAGCTAAGGTTTTGTCCAACTGCTTTTTAAAATCCTTTACAAGAGACTCTGGACTTGGCTGAGTTTTCACACATTGTTTTTTGCAGACATCAGATTTCAACACGGTGTTTCATCACCTTTTGCCCTTGTGATATTTCCTTTGCTTCTCGCAGGTTTCTCTGGCACTCATACCTGTGAGGCTTACTCCCATCATCCCTTGTTAGATTCAAAAGGTCTCCCTGGCGTTCAGCGTCATCTTTCTTCCCTTGCTTCGCCTCTGTGAGAGTTACTGTTCACTGGGATTGCGCTCATTAATATTAGGGATAATTGTACTGCTTGTTCACACTGTCACAGTATAATCGTTCATTTAAGGTAATCTTTGTCTAGCTTGTTGAGGAATATGTGGCATTCAATTGTGATTTTACATGTTGCATACTCTATAGCTGACTAGCAGCAGCAGTTTTCCAATTGCTTGGGCTACGTAATTGCATCCCTTACTTGCAGTATTCAATTAGCGGACATTTCATCAGTTTGTTCTTTTGCCCTGTATGCATTTGTGTAGCACTTAACCTGGTATGTACCTTCATAGTGAAGAGACTCTTAGAAAGTGTAACTGTTAGAGTCTGCTACATCAGCGTCTTACACTGCTACTATTTTACTCTAGTTAACGAAGCATTAGTCTAGCTTCTAGAATTTAATACTCATGTATTCCATGTGTTTTTGGTAATCTGACTGCTTAGTAACAGCTCTTTTTAGAGTCTCAAACTGCTTTCTTTCTAATGACTTTAACATACTACTGTAAAAGTTAGCCTGGTTACCTAGCTGTATTTGCTGCTAGAATTTGTGTCTCTGTATTCTGAAATGGCAGGCACCATGCACAATTGCATAGAGTAATAGCACATCCGTTCTTGAATGCTTTTCTCTATTTTTAAGTGATTGTTATACTATTTCAGAAACTGTACTGTATGCTAACAGTTACTTATGCAGGGTTCATTTTTGTGCCACATACTGCTTCATTAAGGATTTTCAATAACTGCTTTTTTTTCTTTTTCCTTGAATTCTATCTCAATAACTTGTTGCTCTCCCATATTGTTTGTGAATGTATTTTCTGACAATATCTTCTCACTTCCTGAACTTGCCCTGCTTGCTTAGACCTCCCCTAATCTGTCTCTGCTAACCCATTCTGACTGTACATTAATTCAGTATATCTCTGTATACTCCCTGTTCCTTCAACTACTTTACTGTATTCCTCTATCATATCACAATCCTGCTTATTATTCCCTCCTGCTGGTAACCTGCCCCCCTTCCAAACTTATCTCTTCCCTATATATTACTTTTTCTCCTCCAAGCAGCTACCTAGACGGTTAGTTGATACTTTCAATACCAGTGATGTTTGACCCTCCTTGCTCTCTCCTCTTTTTTTAGGTGGCAACCCTTAACATCCCTCCTAGACTTTCAACTCT
The DNA here is from genome assembly GCF_019279795.1 of Protopterus annectens. Classification (NCBI taxonomy): domain Eukaryota; kingdom Metazoa; phylum Chordata; order Ceratodontiformes; family Protopteridae; genus Protopterus; species Protopterus annectens. Next base: position 370,168,380 of record NC_056735.1, read on the forward strand.
AAAGCAATTTGGGCAATTACAACTAACCTGACTCCTGCCTTCACAGTAATGCTAGCACTACAGCAGACAGTGGAACCAGCTACAATTATAACAAATTTATGTATGTGTATTTTTTAATAGCTATTGGCTATTTCCACTTAAAGTAATTGCAACCCTTCAGCGTCTGCTCCCTTTAGTCACAGAGTAGTGCATTACCGGGCCCGACCGGTCTGTCCCCTCCTATCTCTTTCCTCATTCCCCTTTGCTCTACTCTTCCAGTTAATTTACTGTCACACAGAAATTATACTGAATACTATATACCAGCTAAGTTTTTGTCCGTTTTTTATTTTCTACCAGCTAAGGTTTTGTCCAACTGCTTTTTAAAATCCTTTACAAGAGACTCTGGACTTACTGGAGTTTTCACACATTGTGTTTTGCAGGCATTAGATTTCAACAAGGTGTAGCCCCTCTCCGGGCTCACTTTGCTCCTGTACCCTACCCCCATTCCCATCCACCCCCTTTCATTTCCTTTATACACTCATAACCACTCCCACATCACACCCTCTCACCCATTAACCAATCCTACAACTCCCTGCCCATTTCCATTTGTCCTACACACTTACATAACTGCATTTCCTCACCATGATTGTCATTCTTTCTCTACTCTCAAAACTTACAGCATTAAACTCTTATGCTCTACCCACCTATCTCAACTATACAACTCCACAAATATACACTAATGCTGTTTTTTACTCTAGCATCAGCCCTAGCCTCTACAACCCAACTCCTACTCTCTTTAGGAAGCACATACTACTCCATTCTAAATATTCCCCATAATATAAAAGAAACTGTTGAGAATATTTCCCTCCCCTCTCTCTCTCTCCAAACTACTAGACCTAACCCACCCACACTATTCTTTTTACTCTTCCCTATTACTCTCTGGTGATATTCACCCCAAACTACACTTTCATCTCAACAATGCTACTCTCCTAAATTCACTAAACATCTCCACTTAACCACTCTAAACTTTCAAAGCATCTGCAACAAAATCTCTGAGTTCCATGCCTGGCTTACCCAAAACAGAACTCAAATCCTAGCTGCTACTGAGACCTGGTTAAAACCGTCCATACAAGACTCAGAATTTCTGCCCCCTAGTTTTAATGGAATTAGAGCTGACAGAAAACATAAAAGAGGGGGTGGTGTTGCCCTTATTTATTCCAAGAATCTCAATATTTGCACATTTACCGACCCCATTCCACAATTCCAAAACGCCAAGATCCTAATCTCTTTCCTAAACATCAACAATTCTTAAAAAACTCTGTATAACAGTCATATATATTCCCCCAGGAAATAACATCCCCGTTTTAGAAGATATACTATCTTGGGTCTCCTCTATCAAAAATGAAACTATCATTTTAGGTGACATTGTTTGGACCTTTACTTCCTCCATTCAGTCCTCCTCTAGTATAAATTTATTCCATTTTACGCAACTAACACAAGGTTTAACTTCAAAACCAACAAAGGCTCAATTCTAGACTGGTTCTTGGTCTCAGATTCTTACAGCCTACATATGGTACTCTGTCAAACTCCCTTAGCGATCATCTCCCGGCCTTTGCTATTCAATAATGCTTATCTAAATTCTGTCCTAAGACTTTCAACAGCATTCTAAATAGCTACAATTGGAACCGTTTTAAAATTCTCCCCCTAGATGATGCCCTCCTTTACTTCAATATCTCCTTTCTAAATACCCTTCACAGTTTATCTCTTACCAAATGCAAGAGAATCAAATCTAACCATGTACCATGGCTATCTAAATCCACCAGAGAAATTATTAAAACAAAATGAAAACTCCAGCAAAGCTAGAACTTCCACTGAGTGACCTACCAAACCTCTTGTATCAGAGGCACATGGGATATATGCAAATGATCCTTATGAACATCGGGTATTTCAGCTAACTGGTGATTCTGAATGCCTATGACTTGTTTTGTCATTTTAAATGGCCAGAGAAATTATGAAAAAAAGGGACAAAGCCTGGAAATGCTGTCAGATCCAAAAATTCATCTGACCTCATCCATTATAAACAGCTTCGAAACCAAGCCAAAAAACTTGTCTGCAAAGACAAGCAACAATACTTCTGGAACCTACAAACGAATAGGAAAAGTAACCCAAAACTTTTCTGATCTTTCATTAATAATCTACTATACCCTGACACTAAATCTAATCCATGCCCATATCCTAACATGACATCTGACCTTACTGCCTCTAAATTCAACTCCTTCTTCATTGATAACAGCCAACCTTAGTTCCTCCTCAGCTCTACCATCCAACCTCTTCCCCTCATCCAACTCCTCTCCATCACTACATAATCTCTCCAATCTATATACCCAGACCAAAACATCTATCAAAGAACCCCACAATATATAAATCAATTTATCCTCTATCTCCACATCTTACATAAAAAATCCTTCAGAATCTACAGCCCTGTTCTAATTCTGCCGATAATATTCCTGCCAAATTCCTTAAGACAGCCATTGGTTCAATAGCCTACCCTATAAGCATCCTCATCAACATATCTATCCAGGATTCCTATGTCCCTTGCCTTTGGAAAAAAGCTATAATCCTTCCAATGCATAAAGGTGGTCCATCCTATGATATCTCAAATTTTCTACCCATTGCTATTCTGTCCCCTATATCAGAAATACTAGAAAAATGCATCCACAAACAACTCATCCATTACCTTCTAAACAATAACATCCTCTCTCCCACCCAACATGGTTTTCGGCCAGGGCATAGCACAACTACTGCTCTGATCTCCTTCCCAGATATCAATAAAGCCCGTGACTTAGGCCTTATAGCATGAGCTCTATTTTTGGATCTTTCCAAAGCACCTGATACTATCTCCCACACCATTCTCCTGACACAACTCTCATCCATAGGACTATCCTCTCAATCATTTAATTGATTCAAGAGCTATCTCTCTGATAGGCAACATGCTGTCAAATGGCACAACTATTTCTCCCTACCTTCACAACCCTACAGGTGTCCCATAGGGCTCAATTTTAGGACCTCTCCTGTTTAATATTTTCATACATAATCTCCATAAAGATATTCCTAACTCCTCCCTAATCCAATATGCAGATGACTTGACTATAGTCTGCTCTGTTCCCAACCCAAATACTCTACAACAAATAACCCAAACAGCATTTTCCATAGTAGAATCCTGGCTCCACAAAATCACCTCTCAATGCCAAAAAAAAAAAAAAACAAGCTTATGCTGTTTACCCCTAAAAGGAATACTATTCTCAATAAAGAATGTTTCAATATAATCTCTCTAAACTCTACAAAAACTGAATTAGTAACCAATACCAAATTACTAGGTGTCATAATAGTTGATACCCTAAAGTTCGATCTGCATGTCCAATCCAATATCAATAAAACACACAAAAAACTAGGGCTACTATACAGGCACAACAGGTTTCTCTCCTTATCAACTAAACAAGCTCTCACCCTCGACTATCTTCTACCATCTCTAACCTCTGGTGCACCATTGTTAATTAAACTACATTCTTCCCTGAAACTAAAGCTACAATCCTATTATAATAAGATTGCCAAATTTGCTACAGGTAGTCGCCACTCTTCCCATCATTGCTCTGCCCTAAGGAAACTACAATGGCTAGAATTCCCTCACCACCTATTACTTATTCAGCTAACCAGCTCACATAAACTCATGCATAAACCATTACATTGTCGTGCTCTCAGTTCCCCACTTGCCCTCTACTCCTCTGTTCGGCCCCTTCAGTCTAAACAACAACACTTGCTCCAAATCCATAAATCAAATCTACCTGCAGGAAAGCTCCAATACTCCTGGACCACTGCCAGATTATGGAATAACCTCCCTTCCTCTATACGTAGTGAACAACACTCTTCAAACTTCAAAATTGCCCTTCACAATCATCTCCTTTCTAATTGGATAAGCAATTGCACTAATGCATCTACTATTATCTATAATGCCGTTACCTGACTTCCCTCTGTATCAGTCTCAGCCTAGCTTCTAAGCCTCACAATCATCCTAATTACCCTGTATTGCGTCTTCACTACCTCTTCAACCACTCTATCCTTTACACTATTTGCAGTAACTGTATTAACCACTGTCCCTCCTGCTACTAACCTTCATCACCTTGTCTTACTCTAAAGCGCCACTGTAAATCTGTATTTACCCTGCTCTTATTTCTATACTTACCACAATTTATTTACCAGATGAACAAATTTTGTACCATTTATCTATCTACTTTGGTGCATTTTACTCACTCTCAATTTCCTCCTATGGTTACTCTGCATTTCTTTTATTTTTTGTGGTTTATATCATTATACTTTGTAAATCTGTATGGAGAATCTTATGTCTCTTTGCTTTTTGGTGTTCATACTTTATATTTTATATTGCTATATTGTTGTTTTTGTCTATATTCGAGCTTTTCTCCCCGGGCCTCCACTGAAAATGGGCTGTCTAATGCCCAGTGGACTTTCCTGGTAAACAAATTTCAGTAAATAAATAATTAAGGGTATATGGTTTTGTTAAAAATATTACTGAAATGTGGGTTTTAAGGTACAAATACTGCATGCATGCATTTAAATGTTTCCCAGTTCTTTTCCACGGACATGGCTGTACTGATATTATACATTTTATTGTTAGCAAAGAAAGTATGAAAGTAATGTCCGACATACTGATTGGTACAAACTGATTCAGAAGCATATACAAAACTGGAACATTCCTGATTTACAAAGGATTAAGTACGTGTTAAATGATGACATTTTATGTGACACTCACTTGAAGAAAGTGTGATCTTCGACTTCTGACTGGATGTCCATGTACATCGTGTGCTATTGTTTACAACATCAAAGTACTAATATGTGCTGCATTTTTTGGAGGCAGAGCTCAAATCCTACCTTCCACTAGACATATGTTGTGGAATAATTATTTGTCTGCAAAGCCTGAAAAAAATATAAGCCTGATCTATTAAGTAATGTATGGTTAAATTAATGTATTCTTCAACACACTCTCTATATTATAAAAAAATATATTTGTTAAATTAGGGTATCAGACAACTTTTCAAGGTCCTGTGAATTAGAATGACAGCTCTTCCAGATGTTGTATATGCCATTATCTCTTTATATATGCATATAACTGTATGCATAGGGCTTCATGTAGACTAAAGATTTTATTACATGTATCGTTTCAATTCTTTGCTACTTTGCTAATAAAGGAAGTATGTGAAGCTGGGTTTACCTAAGCAGGTAGTAATACATATCTACAATTGTGTCCAAGTCTGCACGTTTGTCGCTCTCTCATCGATTATGCACTGCTTGTTACAGAAGAATGTAAAGTCGCAATTTAATAAAAGGTAAAAAAAAAGTTCACACCAGTTCCAAGTTTGATTTCCCCTCAAATTCCACCAACAAAGGGGTAAGTATATCTGAACTTGAATGAATCAGGATGTTTTTACAATTATGATGGCTAGGTTGAACAATTTTTTCCTGCCCTAACACTAATATCATACATTAAACCTTTACATGCTCAAATCAAATAATTAAGATAATTTCTGCAAAGATCACAGGAGGTTACTAGGCTAATGGCCCTAGAGCCATTTTTTAAGCCTAGCCATTCATGCCTCAGTTTTCCCCTTCATCACACACTGTTCCAGGGAGTGACAGAACCAGTTTCTCCCTTCCCAGGTTGGACAGGGGTTTTATTCAAGGATATTTTAGTGCTGAAGGCAGAAAATGCTTGGAAACCACTTCTGGATTTTTTTTCCCTAAACCTGTTCGTGATAGTGCCCAAATTTAAAATGATGTCACTTCACAACCTGTTCCCCTTTCTTACTCATTCAAGTTTCCTTGTAACATTAGATTTAAAATAGAGAGGACTCTAGAAACTGTGCAAGGTCCATGAATTAGGATGTCCCTCTGTCATGTAAGAAAAGAAGCAGTATAGTTATCAGAGAAAGAAGCTCCAGAGAAAGCACTTAACGTGAAAGCTCTACAGAAAGCACTTAAAGTGAAAGCTCCAGAAGAGTGGCAGCACACACGGAGCGGTATATTGGGGGAGTAAGCTTGGAACTTGGATACCCTTCTTGTAGAGGTTAGAGCAATCAATAAACATGTTTTCCATGTTAAGAACCTCAACTCTGCTAAGTTAGCTGGTTCAAATGAAACAATTTTAGCTACTCTAACATAAAAATTAAAATCTCAAAGAGGGGCCACTGGCTTCTTATGCAAAACCCCTTTCAAAAACATTTTGATATGAGAATACATTGAAACAGAAGTATCCATAGACAGAAATGCTGAAACAGCCAATAAATGAACCTTGATAGAGGAGTAAGAAAGATCCATAGGACAGTAATTCACACAAATATTGTAAAACCAATGAACAAATAGCCCTGAATGTGTGCTGTTTATGTTGCTGGCACCAACTAGAAAACCTTTTCCATTTGCTAATACACCACTTTCTAGTAGCAGGCTTTCTTGTCTGCTGCATGTCCTTTGTAAACAGGTGTCCAGAGGAAATTTAGCCCCTATTATCCAGGCTGTCAATTGAAGTTGGTTGGTGTCAAGGTGTATCAAACATCCTTGCTCTTGATCTTGTCACTGAGGAAGCTTATGGTACTTGTCCCTGGCCATTTCCAAAAGAAGGGAGATTCACAATTGCCTGGGCCAGAAGGAAGTCACCACAATAATCTTGGGGGATTCATTCTGAATCTTCAGAAATACCCTGGATATCAATAGAAAGAGTAGGAAAAAACATATAGAAACATTCCTGTCCAAGAAAAAAGAAAAGGCATCCATCTTCCATGACTTCTTGCATGAAGTCCTGGAGTAAAATCTTGTTTTCTGACTGTTCACAGAGGAGACAAAAAGGTTTACTTGAGGAAATCCTCACAAATGGATCAAATTTACGGAGCTCCCCCTACAATGTAGTTGCCATTCATGAGGGTCTGCCCTTGTCCTGCTCAGCTTGTCTGCCACACAATTTTGCTCTGACGGAATGTAGGATGCGGTAGACTGAGGCTGTGCTGTGAAGATATACCTCAAACTAACCTGGCTAGTCTGCAGAGGGGATACATCCTGGTTCCCTCTTGCTTGTGACTGTATCATATGACTCGTGTATTGTCTGTAACAACCTGAAGAAGTCCTGGGAACCAAAGATGACTTAGACAGTTGAGTGCCTTTATAAGGGCAAGCATCTCTTTTACATTTATGTGCTTGGATTTGCTCTTGGTGTCTGAAACTGCTCCCCAAGCAAAGTCTGAGGCTTTTGTGGTGAATGACTGATTTGGAACAGACAGGGAAAAGGGGAGGCCTGGAATTAGGGATATCTGTTGTCTCCACTAAGTGGCTTCCCTTCTGACAAACCTCAACACTGAATTCTGAAAAGACAAGGGGTGCTGGTGCTCAGACCAAACAGACTTCAGATACTGCTACACCTTTTTCATGTAGAGTCTTGCCAGAGGTGGTATGAGAATCACAGAAGCCCAAAGACCCAAAATCATGAGGTATTCCCTCTTAGTAACCAAAGTCTGAGTGTAAAACTCTACAAATAGATCAAGATAACTGATCTAATTTTTTTCCTGTGGAAGAAAAGCTCTTTGAACTGTGGTGTCTAGTTGACAACCCACAAACAATATTATGAGGAGTCAAGAAAAACTTGTCATTCTCCTCTTGGAATCCCAACTTGTGTAACAGATATCTCTCCCGAGAGAGACCTAGAGAGTGAGAGATTCCTGACACTGAAATAGACTGCAAAGATAAGCAAGTAGTCTAAATATGGAAACATGTGGATACCTTGTAGCCTGCAATGAGCTGTAACTGTATCTAAATACTTTCTGCATACTCTTGGTGCAATGAGTTGTTCTAAGGGTAATGCAGAGAACTGACAGAGAGATCCAGAAGCACCTGAAATGCCTGAAGTCTGAATGAATAGGAATGTGATAAGCAGATTTTAAATCTAATGTTACAAGGAAACTTGAATGTGTAAGAAAGGGGAACAGGTTGTGAAGTGACATAATTTTAAATTTGGGCACTATCACGTACAGGTTTAGGGAAAAAAAGATCCAGAACTGGTTTCCAAGCATTTTCTTCCTTTGGCACTAAAACATCCTTGAATAAAAAACCCTTTCCAACCTGAGAAGGACGAAACTGGTTCTATCACTCCGTGGGACAGCATGTGATGAAGGAAAGGTCTGGAGAATGAGGAATTTCCCCCACTGCCCTCTGTAACCTTGGTGAATGACTTGTTGCAGTGGAGAGGAGGGTGGGGTCATTGGCAATGGTAGCCTGTTTGGTAAATGTGCAGAGCGTTTATAAATATATTAAACAGGAGGAGGCCAAGAATCAAGCTTTGGGGACACCTGCAGGAACTGAAAGGAAAGTTGAGAAGGTGTGTCACCATTTTACAGCCTGCTGTCTGTTCTCTAGGATGCTATTGAACTAGGATAGCACAGGTTAGGAGAGGCTTAGGGATAAGTGTTCAGTTAGTGGTTTAGCATGAGTGTGTGTGTCAAATGCTTTGGATAAGTCAAGGAAAATGGATGGCACTGAATGTCCTGTAGTTCTATGATGACTGATTGTGCTGGTGAAATGCAGAAGTGTAGCTGTGGTGGCTATGACTTAGATGAAAGCAACATTGGCTCTGTGAGACAGGATCATTGAAAACCAGGTGCTCAGTGAGCTGTATGTTAAAATCTTTCTCTAGAATTTTTAATAAGGGAAACAATACTGAGATAAGTCTGTAGTTAGAGAACTCTTATGAATTTTCATCTTTATAAAGGGGTATGATATACACGGTTTTCCACAGTGTTGGGAAAAGCCTTTCTGTAACGGATCAGTTAATAAGGTATGAAGACTGGGCACGCCAGTGGGTCTGGTGCAATTTTTACATATTTGCCTGGAAGGTAACCTGCAACTAGACTTGTGTGTTTTAGATTCTGGAGATGTTTTGACTGTTGAGGTTGGTCCAAGTTTTAAGGAGAAGGATGTTTAGCTGAGCTGACAGTATAGGAGAAGAGGAAGGACTATTATATGAGAAGAGATAAAACTTTTGGATAAAGTGGTTGTTGAACTGGCTGGCAATGTCATTTCCATTTTATTAGTTGATAGTATTGGTATGTGAATGAGAGGAAGGATAGAGGAATGGTGAGGATGCAGGGAGTAGAGGTGGCGAAGGTGAATGAGTTTAAGTACTTGGGGGATCAACAGTTCAGAGTAATGGTGAGTGTGGAAGAGAATTCAAGAAGAGAGTACAGGCAGGATGGAGTGGGTGGAGAAGAGTGTCAGGAGTGATTTGTGACAGACGAGTACCAGTAAGAGTGAAAGGGATGGTCTACAAGAGGGTAGTGAGACCAGCTATGTTATACGGGTTGGAGACAGTGGCATTGACAAAAAGGCAGGAGTCAGAGCTTGACGTGGCAGAATTGAAGATGTTAAGATTTGCACTGGGTGTGACAAGGATGGACAGGATTAGGAATAAGTATATTGGAGGGTCAGCCCAGGTTGGAAGGTTTGGAGACAAAGCCAGAGAGGCAAGATTACGTTGGTTTGCACATGTGCTGAGGAGGGATGCAGAGTATATTGGGAAAAAGATGCTAAGGATGAAGCTGCTAGGTAACAGGAAAAGAGGAAGGCCTAAGATAAGGTTTATGGATGTGGTGAGAGAGGACATGCAGGTGGTTGGTGTGACAGAGCAAGATGCAGAGGACAGGAGGAAATGGAAACAGTTGATCTGCTGTGGCGACCCCTAATGGGAGCAGCCGAAAGAAGAAAAAGAAGAAGATTGGTGTGGTTATTTGACCAGAAAGTTTTCAATGATGCACAGAAAGGCTTTGGGTTATGTTGGCGCTTTTCCTGGAGGTTAGTATAGATGTTTTTTTTTTTTGTCTGTTTATAACATGGGATTTGGCACAGTTTCTGAGCTGTCTGAAATTTTTCTAGTTGCTTTGAGATTTGTTTTGTGACCATTGTTTCCAAGTTCTGTCCCTGAAGTGCATAAGTTGTTTGGCTTCTTTTGCTAACTAAGACACTGGTTTAGATTTTATCATTTTTGTTCTGATGGGAACAAGTTCACTTAGTAAATATAGAAATATTTTTTAAATTCTGACCGTGCTTCCTCGAGAGGCATTTTAGAACATTCCAGTTCCACAGATGACATATGGGAATAACGATTTGTACTTGTAATTTGCTGAGGATGTGCTTGTCTGTGGATACTGCTTATTGTCGTTTTACTGCCTTACAGCAAAGATTTGCATACGGTCACTGACGGTGTCTAGCAGGTAACCACTAGTGCTTATTTTGTTTGGAGATGAGGTGAGAACCCAATCCAGTGCAGATTCTGTCCTGGTAGTTTTGTTAAGTTAAATTTTATAAGTTTATTGTGCAGATGAAGGTATCTGAGCATAACAGTTGCCAATCAGTCTTGAGGTCTCCCAGTAGGATTGCTTTATTGCTTGTGTTGGTGGATACCACTGTTATTTTGTTACTGGAGGTTATGTATACAGCTGTTACACAAACACTCTTTTTACTGTTAAGCTTTACCAGAACGAGGAGTATTTCTGCATTATAAAATTGGAGAATGCAGTCAGGATGGAGTGTCATTTCAAGGATAGTTTTATAAAAATGTCTACCCCCTCTAGCCTTTTTTTCCTATCTACTCTTAGGATGTTGTAAGTTTGGTGGAAGAATTCCTTCATCTTTTACATCTGGTTTTAGCAAAGTTTCTGTAGTGAATAATATACCTGGGGAGTGTATGGCAATGTCTGCACATACATAGGATATTTTGTTACATATACTTCAAAGTTCACACTGAAAAATAGTAAGCCTGATTTGTGCCTTTTGGATAGAGAATGTAGATGTACATATTTTTTGTGGGCAGGTGAGCCCTGCATGTGTGTTAGAGGACCAGGTTTTTAGGTGGATGTTACCACTTAGTTTCACATTTGATATAACCTGTTTCTTTGAAAGGGGACATCTGTATTTAAATTTATGTTTTAAGTCAAGTTTCACTGGTGTTTAAGGAGATCAAAGTGTGTGATACAATACAGGTTAGGGGGGATTATATGTATGAAAAATAGTGTGTTTTGATTTGTAACATAGTGGTTTGGGGTGGCTGACAGGTGTTAAGTTTGTATGTTTAGGGGAAGCAGTACTAAGAGTCGAAGAATGTGCACAGTAGATAAAAGAGATGAGTGAATGGATTTACGGGGTATGCAGAGAGAAGAGGAAATGAGAAAGGTTTGTGACAAGTTAGGATTGTACTGCTCTGGTGTCTAAGATATTTTGTAGAGAGTGAGGGTTTGGAACAAAGTTTCCAAGAGAATAGGGGTACAGAGCTATGTTTGTTCCTGAATATTCTAGGAAGTGAGACACAGAAGCCAAGTGAAATGGAATTAAGATAACTGTGGGGTATTCTGGTAGTGGTAAGGGACAACAAGTGGCAGAAAGTATGAGTATACTAATGAAGGAAAAGGATGTGTTAGTGGAAGGTGGAGCAAAGTTAAAGTTATGAACTCACTATAACTATGCGTCTGTGTTGTCCATGTTCATTTTTCCTCAATGTTTGGGTATTGGATCCAACTCAGCCACATGCACTAGACTTTCAGCTCCAACTTTTAAGCTCTTTCCTCTACCCATAATGCCCCAGTCAGCTAGCAACACCTCAGATTGAGTTTGCTGCCTCGTAGATTCCAAGAAAGAGCAAGAAGAAAGAAAGAACAGCAAAGCTGTTGCTCAAACCTGTTACCAAAGGTTCTACGATGTTCAGAAGGTCACTCTAGATGATGAAAGAAAGGCAGGAGGGGAGTATGGAGTTGATGAAAAATGAAAAAGGACAACATAGATTTAATATCTGATATTGTCCTTTTCATTTGTTTCTCAACATTTGAATAGTGCCCCCAGCTAAATGAATCTTGGGTGGCCTTCAAGGAAGGACATTCCGGACAATTGCTGGACCAAAAGCAGCTCTGCTTCTGGAGGTCAAATCTAGTTTGTAATGAGCAATAAAGGTATAAGCAATAGATCAGACAGCTGCTGCACAAATGTCATCAGTGGAAGTTCTAGACCAAAAGGTAGAAGAGGTTGCCATGGATTTAGAAGAATGTGCTTTAGAAGGCTTTAATAGGGACAGGCTTTGCTGAGTATAAACAAAAGAAATGCAATCAGTAATCCATTTTGCCAGGGTAACTTTAGAAACTGGTGATTCTAATCTGTTCAGTGAGAAAGAAACAAACAGCTTTTTTGATTTCCTGAAATCAATGGAAATAAAAATGTAGATGTCAACGTACATCTAAAAGACGTAGCATATACTCTATTTGAAAAATTATGGAAGAAGACAGGCAAATGAATTGTTTGACTGATATTCAATTCAGATGTTAACTTCTGTAAGAAGGATGGATTGGTTCGTAAGGTGACTCTGTCTTTATGAAAAATAATGTCAGGGGAATTGGAAGATACAGCCAGGAGTTCAGAATTCACCATGCAAATGTAATTGTTACTAGGAATACTATTTTCCAAGATAAACATATTAAATCAGACTTAGCAGATGGTTCAAAGGATTGTTAGGTAAACCCTTGCAGTATGACTGTGAAATCCCACAGAGGGGAAGGCACAGCCAGCCTTAGACACAGGCGAACTAGGCGACCACCTAGGGCACCGTAAAGGCCAGCCTCTTAAAGGGCGCAGTTTTTATTTATTTTAATTAACAAAGTTTGCGCTCTTCTCAGCGCCCTGCTGAAGTGTAACCGGAAGCCAACTATGGGTGATGGGGGTGAGTGCCCTCCCACTTACAGCTACAGGTTGGCCTGGACAGTTTAAAAAAAAAAAAAAAAAAAAAAGTTACCTCACGGTTCGACAGTCTACTTTAAGGAGGAATGTGCGTGCGTCAAGTCCCATTTGGGCATTTTGTTTAGAAAGGTTCTGTTCCCCTCCTTCCCTCCGCTTGGTTTGAGAAAAGTAAGCAACGGTAAGTTCAGCAACAGCGTCAGTTAGCACGTCCGGGGTATAACCTGTATGCTGTAAATAATGACATGCCTCTGTTTGAAGTGAAAACTGTGAACAATAAATACGCAGGTTACAGAAACAGAGTGAAAAACTCAAGTTTCTGTATTATTCAACATACAAGGAATTTTTTTTCGTGCTCACTAATCACATAAACATTTGTTATTCCAAAATGTTATGAGTTTTGATTTTAAACATCATAAACTAAATGTGCTCATTTCTCTGTATATTATGCCAATTTTGTCTGCAAAGAGACCAGGCAGCTGGAGTTTGAGTTTGGAATGCTCCCTTTCTGTTGTCAGCATATGGCTCTTTGCTGAAGAAAATCCTACAGCAATGGTTTCTGCTGATCAAGAAATCAGTGAAGTTTTGAAAATTCCTAAAGTTTTGTCATTGTTAGTTATTCACTTATGTTGTGTGTCTTGCAGTATTTTGTATTTAGATAGTTTTAACACAAATCCCAATGTGCTGTCTGTATGATTCTGTATAATAAATGCAAGAAGTGATTTTTTTCAAGTCTCACTCAGAATGTGATTTTATAAAGTCAGAACAAAATGTTCTTTTGGTACTTGCAAATTAATTTTGATACAGCTGTAAATAATGGCATTTATCATGTTCATGCAGTGCACTGAAGAAATGTTAATATTGTATTTTTTAGGTGAAAATTACCTTAACCTGCAGAAATCATAATGTTGTTTGCCAAATAAAAATGCAATGCCATAATTTCGACAAAAAGTAATAAAATGTTCACCTTATAACTCTTCTATGTAAACTAAACACATACAGAATCTCAAAAATCTTTGTGAAAGGTTACTTCATGTGCCGACTTCATCATCGCATGATAAAACTGGACTGCTCATTTACAGCACTATGCTTTATGAAGTGGGACATCACAGGTGATATATATATATATATATATATATATATATTGAAAGTGTATCTTTAAAAGAGCAAAATATTCAGATGATGGTCAGGAGTTAATATATCTGTCATATCTCGCGAAGTTAGGAAAAGCTATTGAAAACCTTCTCAGTACTTCCCTCAATTTGTATTTTAGCTATGAGGGCAGTATGTGTCTGTTCCAGGCAGGAAATGACAATGATGCCCCAGATGATATGAGAGGAGATGTGTGTGTGTTTGGGGGGGGGGGGGGCAGGGGTCATACTGGGAGGACTGACAAAGAAAAGATTATGATGAAAGGCTTTATAATTCTGGAACATGAGGACGCCTTCCTTGAGATCAATAAATGGGCAGTTGTGGATTAGTATTGATCAATAAATTACAGTTATACTGTTAGCATGAGAGGAGGTTATATCCAGCATTAGGTATGGATCACATAAGTGTAAGATGCAGCACTGCAGCATATACACTGTGTGACAAAGATGGGCATCCAAAGTACAACACTGCACCACTCATTTGACACTGCACATAAGACATTGTATATGACTGGTCATGCTGAGACCTCTATCCTGTTAACCAAAGCGTACATAAAATTAAAAAAAAAAAAAAAATTATAAAGTGAAATATGACTGCCTATGTTGCCTAATATCCATCTGATAGCAGGTGTGACTAAAAAGAATCTAATTAGACACACAATGACTATAAATCAGTTGTTCAGTTTTGTTAATTTTAAAAAGTGTGTGTAGGGGGGATAAAAAGAATCCAAGAGTAGACCATGGTGGGTGGGGGAAAGTTATGAAAATTTAGGTGCTACAAATAGAAAGTTACAGAGCTAGGGATTTATAGCCCAGTTCTCATCCGTTTCTGTTATCATGACATCAACTACGAAAGCAGCAGAACATTTTGCAAAAAATGCTGACACACAGAGAAATATAAATGGGCATTTAAACAAATAAACATGCACATAGAGAGAGAGAAAGAAAGAGAGCTGTTGTACCGTGCCTGTGTTGTCACAGTGTTTATCTCTGATCTGCATATAAAGGCCAACATATTAAACTATGATAACTTCTGAGTCACCAGGCTGACTTATAACTAAATGAATGCATGATGTGAAACTAAATGAATATCATTCCAATATGACACCTTGAAACCCAGTACCTCTAAAGAAACTTCTTAGCCCCAGTTGCACAAAACTACTTACTCAAGTACATATATCATTGAAATACATGAACCAAAATTAGGTGAGTTTCTTGCAATGACAACAATGACAAAGTAAAGACAGCAGTAACTACATTTTAAGGGCGGATAAGGGTTCTACACTCCTAAGTATGTCCTGCTTTGTATGAGATGCCTAGCAACTATGAACTTATTGTCGGTTTTAGTCATTTCCTATTGCAGTACTGCCAGTTACCAATTTTTTTATGTAATATAGGCAATTAATTCTTCAAGGGCAACAGGCACTGAATTTAGATGTAAAGTTGTTTGTGGCAATCTCTTCATTAGTTACAGATTTCTTTAATGTGGTTGTTCAGATGATTTCTCTTCTGCAGAGATTGTTTGTATTGAGTGATATTGGTGGATTGTAATGACAGAAGTCTGAGTAGCCTTTTATGGTTGAAATTTTCTGAAATGGATAGTTTTGTCATTATTGGTTTATACATTTTGTTTCTTTGCTTATTAAAAGAATGCTTAAATCTACAAATTTAAAACACATTCTAACAAGTGGTGCTGTATTACATAAGGAATATAATTTAATGCAATCAGGAAGTTGAATCGAAGAACAAATACATGTATGCATGGCCGTAAAAACGTGTGCAAGGAGTCTGTTTTGAAAACAGCCCAAATGTAAACTTAATCCTCCATTGACCAGATGCATTTTCTATAAATATGGGTTTTCATGCAGTTTCAGTGGCAGAGAATTTTACTGTTCATGCTAAGCCGGTTTTCATTGCAAGATTGTATTGTTTATCAAATAGGTAAACCCTATTATCAAATGGCTATCTGTGTTTGTGCTATTCTAGCTTAAGCTTCTGAACACAGGGAGGAGAGAGGTTGCTATTCTACTTTCCTGAGCTGTAAGGTTTGCTCACCTACCCAGAGTAAATTAAACTGTTTAGATTAACCTAAGCAACCCTTTGAACCAAGGCACATAGGCTTCTATTTTCTGAAGACACGACTTTTATAGTAAAGTATGTGTGAAGGAGCAACAGATAAAGCAGGTTTATTAAAGGAAATTTCCATCTTCACTTTAACTTACATTGCAAGGTATCCTTTCTTCTATGCATTTAAATAATTAAAGGAAATGACTGGACTGACTTTCTTGGGGAGTGAATGACTGGTGTGGCTTTTTCTGGGAGTGACCTACCTGTGGGAGTGGCTCATAGGGGTGTTTCATGAGTATGACGTGGATGGGGCTTAAGGGGCACCAGAGCACTATTTCACCTAGGGCGCCATATCAGCTAAGGCCTGCCCTGGGGGAAGGATCTTTCACTGGCAGTCTAAGAAAGAAGGTGCCTTTTAGAAAACCCTTGCACGATTTGGTAGAAGCTAAATAGAAAGTATTTTCTCCTGAGTGAAAATTAGATATAGCTGCTAGGGGCCTATATTACATCACTGAATGCTTACAAAAGTGAACAGTATTTAATCGACCCTATGTAAGCGAAAGCTTACAATGTCGAAGTGTCAGAACAGCAATTTTTTTTCAAGGGAAAAAAGTTGCTGTTCCAACCAAAAAAAAAAATAAAAAATAAAAAAAAATCAATTACAAACATTACATTAAGTGGGGGGCTTTGCCCCCCACCCCCCCTACTTAAATATACCAACTCCAATACCGCACTACAGTGCCGAAAATGGCAAAGTATCGAAGTGGCTAAGTGAATTCTTTCCCAGGGAAAGAATTCGCTTAACAGCCGCTTCGATATTTTCCATTTTCAGCCTTTTCAGTTCGACCAAGACGCATTTGAAAGAATGCGTCTTCGGTCTTCTAATATAGACCCAGCTGCTAATTGTACTTTGCAGAAAAACTAGCACCTTCTTGAAAAAATCAATGCTAAAAATTCTAGAACCACAGATATAGGAGCAGTGAAAGGATCAAATATCCTCTGAACAGCCCGAACTGAGAATCTTTTTCATTTATTCCTGTAGAGCTTTCTTGTAGAAGCTTTCTGGGAAGATAGAAGTATCCGTCAGACTGGGAAGGAAAGTCTGGGCTGTCTAGGTATTAATGGGATTGGAGAAAACATGCAGTCAGTTTAAGGCCTGGAATATTGGGATGCTACACCCCGGAGGGATGTGAGGGAAATTCTGGACTCAGGACCAGTATCCATGGAAAATATCAAAGAGGAGAACAAAGGAAAGGGAACCACACTTGGTGAGGCCAAAACTGGGCAACTAGGACAACCAAGCTCTTCAGCTGAAGCACTTTCTGTAAGAATTCTGGAATCGGAGGTAACGGGGATAAGCATAAAGGAGACCGAAGGGCCGAATGTGCAAGAGAGCATTACTTGGTGACCCCCCCCCCCGGGGGGATTTGGGCAAAGAACCTGCTGTACTTGTTTTTGTGGGGAGAGCAAAGAAATTGCAGCAAGGTTGGCACCAATGACAGAAATCCACTCCGGCACTGTTTGCCTGAGAGACCACTCATGAGGCATTAATATGGACCTGCTGAGTTTGTCCGCTAGTACATTGGATTTTCTCAGCATGTGCATTGCCAAGAGAAAGGGGTTGGAGGAGATCACCCACTGCCACACTCTCACCTCCTTCTGTACTGGACCATAGACATGTTTTCAGTTTGCATAGCAATAGTTCGTAGAGGAAAAGCATCTTGAAAGGCCTGCAACACTAGTAGAACCACTCTCATCTCTAAGACACTGATATGCAAATTGGTCTCCTGGGGGGACAGAATAAATGGACAGCCTAGGTACAGTTTGTCCAATTAAATCCACCAGCGAAGATAATCATTGCAGTCCTGAGTGGGATTGACCGGGATGGAAAAAGAATTATGCAGAACAGACCACTGAACAGCTAGAGTTCACTGGAGAACATGCATATAGAAATGGGCCATTGGAACTAAGGTTATGGCTGCTGCCATCAAGAAAGGATAAGTCTGGCTGGAAGAGAAGGGTGAACAAGAATTTGCTGCACCTGAGACTTACTGAGTCCACACAATGTAAAGGAAGAGAAACTGATTTGTCTTCAACTGGGCACCTATGAATGGCTGGCTCTGTACACGTTACAGATAAGATTTGGAGGTGCTGACTGAAATACCTAGCCTTTGACAAAGCTTAAGCAAAAAGTCCCTGGACTGCTTTAGGAGATGCTTGGGTTGGGGCATGTAGGAGCCAGTCATCTAGATATGGAAACACTCAGAATCTCAGCAGTCTCAAGTGAGCTGCCACCATTGCCATATACTTAGTAAACACCCTGGGAGCTGTACTGAGACCAAAGGACAGGGCTCTGACCTGATAGTGACTGGCTCTCGGACGTAAGTGCTGACATCTTCGGGATCATCTGTTCATCTTGATGTGATAGTATGCATACTGAAGATCAACTCAGCACATCCAACTGTCCTTTTGTAAAAGAAAAAAAAAAGGCAAAATGGACTGAAACGTGATCATTCAGAACTTTGACTTCTTCACAAACTGGTTTAGTTTGCTTAGATCCAGAATTGGTCTCAGGTCGCCAGTCTTCCGGGGCACTAAAAAGAGCCTTAAGTAAATTCCAAATCCTCTTTGGTCTGGTGGGACCTCCAGGATGACTCTCGTGTCTAGCAGCTTTTGAATCTCTTTAGCTGCAGCTTCTCTCTTACAGGGTGGGATTCCAGAAAGCCTTCGTTTTTGATTGGTGGAGTACAGAAAAATTGAATGAAATAACTTCTGGATATTATTTTTAGCACTTGAATATTTTGTTATAGAAGCCCAGGTGTTTGGGTGCAAGACAAGTACCCCCCAACTGCCTGTTTTTGTGGGCCTCCTCTGCAACGAGGAACAGCGTCGTCCATTCACACTCCCCCCTCTGCCTCTGGAGGAACTTTCCCCACGTGAATCCTGGAAAGATCTCTGGGATTTGCGGAACCACATTTTCTTGCCTCCAATATGACTCTGGGAAAAAGATTGTTGAAGGGTAGAAAAACTTATCTCTATCGCAGACAGGGTCTTTCCATCTCGTTCACTCTGGAAAAGTGTTTCTTTCACAGTAGGGCCAAAGAAGTTCCATCAAAACAAGTATTGATAAAAGAAAACTTGAAAGGGGCCGCAATGCAAAGTCACATAAATGCATCCAGCCATGTCTGCTAATGGCTATGCTTGAACCAGCAGCCTGTGAGGTACCTTCCTGAGCATGGGATATTAACCTCATGAATGCATTGGAAATAGATAGTAGAGTGGCCAGCTGTGAAAAGGACCCCTTGTAGTCCTCCACAGATATGTACTCAGAGGGATTTGGAGAGTTCCTTGGTAAAATCCCATTGTAGTCTTGTGAAGTGCACAGAATAATTCATGTAAATCACGCCAAAGGTCACTAAAGCAAATATGCACTTTCTAAACCTTTCAAAGCCCTAGACTCTATTAGGGAGATGGACATAGGAGCTCTGCTCAGCTAGCTCCTTTTAGTGGCTGCCACCACAACCATTGCATCAACAGGTACTATTTTGCTCCAATGAGGTCTGTCCTTCAGCACTGACAAAATTGTATCTGGGCATTAGGGAACTGGTTCAACAAAATTCCGTTCCTTCCATGCCCGGCGAGAGATTAAATTGATAACCACATCCACCAGGGGAGTCAACCAGGATGCAGATGGGTCAGACCCAAAACCTTACAGAAAAACTGACTCATCTGTGGGGGGGGGGGGTATCCAAAGACCACTCACCTTTTTGTTGAAGGATTTCTAGGATGTCTCTGAAGGAGATGTCATCCAGTGGAGATCTGGGATCCTTCCTCTTCATCGAAGTCAGTATCTTCTATGAGAGATTCCATAGGGGAATCTATGCATCTCCTTTTGCACGTTCTCTTTCAGGGAACCTCTTCAGTGGGATGTTCTGGTGAGGTATCTGAAGAGAGGAGGACTGTCTGTTGCTAGATGGCTTGAAAACCAGTGATGCTAGTACCAAGTATCAAACCATACAATGAAGTTACACCATAGAAAGTTTATTTGATACTGATGAAGGGTGTAGACCCGAAAGCTTTATCAAATAAACTTTCTATGGTGTAACTTCGTTGTATGTTGCTAGATGGCACCAGGTTGTCCTTGTGGAGTAGGCCTGATAGGATCAGAGCATGGACCCAAAAGAGGAAGGGCTGTAGGATAACATTGGAATGAAACCCAAGCCCTCTGATCTGGCACTGATGCTTCAACTCTGAGCCTCTTCCCAATCCAAAGGAATTGCAGAGGAGCTGGTCAGGGAGACCACTAGAGTCGAAGACCCAGTCATCTTCTGGTCTAATGACACTCTAAGGGCTCTTAGATCCAGGGGCTCTGAAACTGTGGGATGGACTGGAGAAGGAGAGATTATTACATGAGAAGTAGATGACACACTCACGGATCCGATGGGAAACGGAACTGGAATAACCCCCTTCTGAATCTGAGCTCTGAAGTACTTCCTCATCATCCTATCCACATCAGCTTCTGACAAACTTCTGGAGGACCTAATATAAGAGGTTGATGGGGACCTAGACTCTCTCCTCAGCCTCCCCTGAAGAAAGGTGGAATGCAAGTGAGGAGAAACTGGTTCAATGTTGAACTTGGGGTAGTGGGTTTGAGGAGACTTGACCTGGATAGAATAACAGCTGGATCTGAAGGCATAGGACCCGAAGAAGTCAGATCCAAAGTTTTCTGTATTTTCTGAGGAGGTTCCAATGAAGTCAGTGTAGTAGTCTTTGGAGAACTGGTGGGGGATCTTTTGCAAAATTCCTTTGACTCCAAAGAGGACTTTACAGATTTACCGGGGGTCTGAGCCCCTGAAGAAGAAAAGGAAGAGGATGGCAGCATATCCTCAAATACCAACTTATTCCGTCTGCTGCTAGGTGCCCTAGAATTAAAGGCAGCAGACATGGAGCAGTCAGTGGTAAAGTGTACCACAACCAGGCAGCAGACACACTCCCTGCGGGTATCAGAATAGGGAATCTTATGCTCAAAGGAAGCACACTTTTTAAAGTCCGTTGGTTTCTCAGACATTTTGATAACAGGCCTACAAAAAGGGAAAGGAAAACAGAAAATAAGCAAAAGAAATTTTATTTTTTTATTTTTTTAAGTGGACTACCAGCAATTGTAAAAGGAATACCATTTAAAGGATAGAAAGGTTAGAAAGAAAGAGAGGTACCCACTATGGTACAGCAGAAACTACCCAAAGGTAAGAAAAAAAAGTAGCAAAAAGGGTAGTACCTGGGAGAAAACTCACAAATGCAACAATTAGGCAAGGGAGGTGATAGAGTATGAAAGATGAACAGTTTAAGGAAAATAATTACTCACAAAAACTGCAAAAATAGCCAACCTAGCTCTCTGGGAATTATCTGTGTCCATGCGAGGTGGCGGCAAACGAGATACAGGGTATTACTAGCTGACTGGGGCATTCCGGGTAGAGGGAGGAGCTCAAGAGTTGGATCTGAAAGTCTAGTGTATGTGGGAGGGTTGGATCAGATACCCAAATGTTGAGGAATGAATCAAAAAGACATCAAATCTTATTTGCATGATTTTTTTGAGGCAAAAGCAAGGAAAATAAAGAGCTGTAGTACAGATGTAGTAAAAGGGAGAATGTACTTTTAGGAATATACAGAACAGTGAGTATCTAGCTCAGGTGGACAAAGGTGTTAATGTTTATGAAACTACGACTGGTGATGGGTGGGGAAGGCAACAAGTGTGTAAGAAGTGGGAGAAGACAGAAAAGAAAAACAATGCAGTATTGTGCTGTGTTCAGGAACGTGGAGTGCTGATGAGTGCAGATTAAGTTTAAATATACTGTAAGAGGTGGATAGGAAGGACAAACAGAGCAGGGTATTCTGGGAGTTCAGAAGCAATCTGTGACTTTAGACCACAGAGAGAGAGAAAGACTTGTTGATGATGCTAGAGGAAAAAAACTTCTCCAGGGAGGAAGGACATACGAACAGGCCTGTGCAAGATGCTCAAAGAAGATGGAAAACAGTTAACACTTTTACAAATTCAAAGAGGTAAGTAACAGCATAGTATCTACACTGAGCCATTGTGCTAGAATAACCCTGAATAACCTAAAGCCCTAAAATGGGACACTTGAGGGAAGGACAGGAGGGTTCAGCATTTTAAATAAAGATGGTCAGGGCTGTTAACTGTCTTGGACTCAGTGCCCTGTACAGGCTTCTAGCTGTTGCAAAAAAACAAGTGAGACAGTGGCAAGCCTGATTATAACTGTCTGTAGGACAGCTTATGTGATATCTGGTCAGCTATGCAAACCTCTGAATTACACAATTAATTGTTAAAACTGTACTGCTGTTTTTACATTCATTGCCCATTTATATGTGCAGAAAAACTGTCATTAGAAAGACTTTTATATTCGCACTGAAGTTTTTTAGGTGGTTCACAGAGTATAGTGGGAATAAAGGCAGAAAGGCAGGTAATGTGTTTTGTACTTTGAGGGACAGATTTGATTAAAACAATAAATAATATAAAGAAAAAAATGCTACAATTGTTGAGTATAGTAAAGAGTGCTGCAGATAAAGGATACTGTTGAAAATCACGTGAATAGCAAGGAAACAGATAGAGAAAGTGCATAGCCCACTACACCCAACGAAGTGCATTCGGTGTTCACTAACAATTATACCAGGAAGACTACGTTTATGGTGAAGGTTATCTGCTAAATGCCCAGTACTACTCTCAAGAGTGGTTATATTAGCTTTCTATTAACAGACTATACCTACAAATATACCTACACATCCATAACACAGTATAAATATTTAAAATCTCTGATAAAGTTCTCTATGCAAAGACTTAACATACCAAGACATCCTAAATATCTCATTAGCTCAGAAGTGTTTAAAGGGGCACTATCTCATTGCTATTTTGCTTCGGACCGAAGCAGAAACACCGCTGCCCACTTAGGAAATCCCCTCCCTATTTGTGACTTCATTAATGAGATTCAAACAATACCATCATGGAAAGACATTACTATGCGTGCAAAGTTGTATTCCAGTCCCGTTTTAATTCCCTCTGGAATATGATACATCTGTGCTTGGAAATCCCCTCCCTATTTGTGACTTCATTAATGAGATTCAAGCAATACCATCACAGAAAGACATTACTATGCGTGCAAAGTTGTATTCCAGTCCTGTTTTAATTCCCTCTGGAATATTAACACCCCAGGGATCACTTCTGTGGCTCTGCTCGACAGGGCCACAAGAAAATAATTTTCTTGGGTGGCGAAAGCCAGGGTACATTTTTTGGCTAGGCTTATATAGGCCCTAGGGCCAATAGCCTAGTACCTACCTATGAACCTATGGATATGATAAATCTGTGCTTGGAAATCCCCTCCCTATTTGTGACTTGCTTTATGAGATTCAAGCAATACCATCACGGAAAGACATTACTATGCGTGCAAAGTTGTATTCCAGTCCTGTTTTAATTCCCTCTGGAATATGATACATCTGTGCTTGGAAATCCCCTCCCTATTTGTGACTTCATTGATGAGATTCAAGCAATACCATCACAGAAAGACATTACTATGCGTGCAAAGTTGTATTCCAGTCCTGTTTTAATTCCCTCTGGAATATGATACATCTGTGCTTGGGTTCCTGCTTCACTGCTTCGCAATTTCAGAGTCTGTTCTTTTCTTTTTAATGGTAGTGTGTGACTTTACCCAAAAGTAAGCTTCCACTGAAAGTTTAAACCTTTTAGTTTTTTTTTTAAAAGAAGCTTAAACCAACCTCTCTTTTCAGATGGGCAGAACATACACCTATCGCTGATTATAGAGTTACAGGAGCATGAATGCCCCTTGAGTATTTGCTGGTGGCTAAATGCGGTTGCCAGGTGAACAGCAGTCGCAAAATCAGCATTTTCCAAACCTTTAGACATGTAATGTTGTAGGGCTACTTTTAAACTATAAAGTATGTTCATGTTCTGGTTCTGTTATGCTTGAAAATCACATTCAATCCCTAACTGCCTGCAAGCCTTATTTAAATTTTGACTCAGTGAGTGCCAAGTGCAGGATCGGACCTCTGCAGGATTTACAGTATCTCTTCGTATACTCAAAAGTAAAGCTTCCGCTAGCTATGATTTTGCGTTCCGTGTTTGTAAAGATAATCAAACTAAAGGCTGAATAAATAAAAAAATGACACAGAGCAGAAATGGAAAGCAAAATCTGCAGCTATCCAAAGCTTTGCATTTGTATATAATACAAGACTGTTTTTCTTGGCATGTATTCTTATTGCTCTTGCTTTTTTTTGTGTGTGTGTAGGGGGGGGTCAGTTTATCTATGTCACTGTGAGATTGAGAGAGAAAAAAACGAATTGTTGTAAGTTATCATTCTACTGCAGAGAGGACTGATACCTAATTAGACATTGGCAGAGTGCTGGCAACTGTGTCAAATCATTGTCACTAAATGGCCTGTTTACCACTTTGCATTCTTAAGTGGAACATAATCCACTGGATAGTTAACTGTAAGACAGGGATCAAGGGATGGAGTTGTAGGAAAAGGCTGGTGAAAACTTGGTGTGTGTGTGTGTGTGTGTGTGTGTGTGTGTGTGTGTGTGTGTGTGTGTGGGGGGGGTTATTTATTTAACATTTGTTGACCGGGAAAGTCCTACTAGGTTCCACAGAGCCTGTTTTCAGCAGAGGCCCGGGGAGAAATGCTCCAGATATTAGGTATTAATCTACCTAACACAGATTTTGGAGTATCTCAGTTGTGGGAAGAAAATAAAATCTTGTACGTAACAGGCCAAGACATTCTCTCACAAGGGTTAGAGGAAGAGATAAGTAAGGGAACTAAGCTGGAAGCAGTACTGAATAAGACAGAAGGGGTAGAAGGTGTGCAAGTACAATGCCTGCTAGCAAGTGGCAGTTTTTCCATCTCAGGGTTTGCTGTCAGGTAAGGAGCAAAGATATGAAACAAGAATAACTATATGGGAGTACAAGGAGCTAATCATGAGAAAGAGCTCAATTAATGCGCAGAAATGGAGGGGATAATATTGGAAACAAATTACCTGTGGGAAGCGGTTTTATTGCAGCATGGAAAGGTGAAGAGGGTGAGGTAGTCAGAAAGAGAAAGGCTATCAGTATTAAAGCTTCATGCTGCTAAGTTTTAATACTGTTATTTACTGATTGTACTATTTTTATCTATTCAAGTTAGGGTTCAAAGAATATGGGTTAAATAACACACAATAGAAATTAATTGGTTAACTTGATTTTTATGTATGTATGTATTCTAACTTTTATGTTTTATCTGTATTTATGACTTGTATGTCTGTGTGCTAATACTGGGATTTGATGTGTTGTTTTATGATGGGGGATTTGTTATTTAAATGAGTCTTAAATGTGCCTTGGGTGGATATTTATTAGGTCTGTGATGAGGTCCTTTTATATGTAGTTAGGGGACGAAAGCACTTTCCTTTAAATTAAAAGGATGTGTGATGAAACTATATGTGTAATTTCATGGTGTGCTCACACTCTTTTGCATTTAAGTAGTGACTACTTAATTTTAACTTGGTAAGCCCACTGGACGTAATTTTTTTTTTTTCAGGAGCAACCTGGGAGCATTATCAGGTTAAGTAAATTGCTCAGAGCCGTGGCTCTCTTGTTATAATTTCTAGGTTTGTAACTGCAAGTCTGGAACTGAGAAAAAAAAAGAGAAACAAAAATACAGGAGAGATGTGAATGCTGACAGTTGCTGTTCTGCTTTAAAGTTGTTTTTTTTTTGTACCTTTTCTATTTATACATGCTAACTCCAAGATTAAGAATGAAGCAGTACTAATCTCCTGAAATTTAAATATGCCCTGACTTAAGCATGAGGTGCATTCCTGTCCGAGTATTAGAAACCCTAAACATTTGGAGAAATAAAAAAAGAAGGTGGAAGTCATATACTTATCATTAATGTAAACTGGGTATAGCACAGTTTGGCGGCATGTTGCATTCTAATCAGTATATAGGTCAATTTGTGGCACCTGGTATTAAGTCTCTGAAACAGAAATGTCTAATCTTTTTTTCTTTTTTTTTTTTTTTTTGTGGGGGGGGGGGTTCAGGATGTTTAGTTGTAATCGATACCTAGGCTGCTCTTTTAGGTACAAGAATAGTATAACAGCAGAATGTTAAGTTTTTTGTTCCAAACCATAGTTTATGGTATTTGTACTTGTACGAACATGACAAATGTTAGGAAACTTCACTCTTCTGGATAAATAAATAGTGGGATTTGTTATGTTATAAAAACACATTATATTTATGATTTTAAGTATTTGCCTACTTTGGAAAAACATGAAAATATGCATGTTTTCTGTACGTCACCTGAAGATGTGCAGCAAGAATGCTGTAAAATTGCAGTAATAAAGAAACAATTACAGGGGCATAGTGTGTGTTCTGTCTTTTCATTGTACATTTTCTTTCACATGTGGTATGTCGTCTCACCTCACAGTCTCAAAATAACTCTGTTCTGAGTCATATTGTGTACCACAGTATGATCACAGCGAAACAATCAGTGGTTACATTGTACTTTCTTTCAGACATATGCACTGCACCTCCCTAACAAGCAAAATCAATGATAGTTTAACAGTGGTCAAGTAACTGCCTTTTGTATTCGCACGTAGTCTAATGTACTACCTTGTACCTCAGAAATTCTCACTGTGTATACCTCCTGACTTCCTGTTTGACACTAATCTTACCTGGTTTGCCCTCAATGGCAGCATTTGCTTCTATTTATTGAACTCCCGCAACTCCCCTGCTAAGCCATCCATCTTTACCAAGGAGAAAGGGGGAGAAACTGCTGTAATGTATACTATTAACACTGCCCACATGTTTACCTGTTGTCGTACGGTACTATTTTTTTTTTTAATAAATACCTGCAAGACAAAGCCATCAATGAAAATCGGAACAAATGTTCCTGTGGCATTCTCTGATGACAAGATTAGAGATCACCATGTAAGCAGTGACATTAGTTATTCTGAAAAACCTAGAATGGTGTCTGACTTCCTTGTAGGGTTTTTAGTTCTGTTTTTTATTACTTCAAAGTAATTATTAGTATATTAATTTTATCATTCTGTATGGCGTTGTAAGGATGATGCTGTTTTATTTAAAAAATATTTTTTATATTTTTAACTAAAAGATACTGGAGTGGCCCTAATACAAGTTCCAGGACACCTGAAGTACAGTTTTGTACCTACCATAAATGTAGATGTTCGAGTGCTAATACAGCTGCAGTAATCACATATGGGTTCTCTGCCGTCAGGCGGTCCCTCGGTCGGCCGAATTCCAAAGTCTAGGTCCGGCGTCGGTTGTTGTCCTTTCTTTCCTGACGTCAGTGCGACAGGGGTATATAAGACACAGCCAACGCCACATTCTTCAGTCTTTCTTGCCCCAGATGTCAGGTGCCCCCAGAAGGAAGGCAATACATAAATTATATATATATAAATATATATTCAAGCAATGCAATGTATTCAAAAAACAGTAGTTGCAAGCAAATACACCATAGGAGGATAACCCAAATTAGGTTGTATGAGGAGGTGTTAGCCACTAGTCCTTTACCAAGAGGGGAAGGAGAGAGGGAAACCTGTACTGCAGCTGTATTAGCACTCGAACATCTACATTTATGGTAGGTACAAAACTGTACTATGTTCATCGTGCATACAGCTGCAGTAATCACATATGGGTAGAATCCCAAAGCTACGCACAGGGTGGTAGGCACTAGGTGGAACTGGGATGAGCCAGAATGCCCTGCAACACAGCAGTGGCAAACCATGCTCTATTTTTAGAATACAAAGGCAGGTGGTAGTGTTTTGTGAAGGTATGCACAGAACTCCAAGTGGCTGCCTCCAAAATATCTTTGGTAGGAACTCCTCTGAGGAAGGCTGTAGAGGTAGCTGTGGCCCTGGTGGAGTGGGATCTGATGCCTGTAGGGTCAGATTTCCCATGATAGGTGTAGCAAAATCGTATGCAGTGGCCTATCCATTTTGAAATTGTCTGTTTGGTAACAGGCTTCCCTTGAGCTCCTATAGCATAGGACACAAAAAGTTGTTCTGATTTCATGAATGGCTTTGTTCTGTCCAAATAATAACGTATCTGTCTATGGATGTCTAAGGAATGTAGCAGCCTTTCCCCTTTGTTTTGAGGATTGGGGTAAAAGGTAGGTAAGTGTATGG
Source organism: Protopterus annectens (assembly GCF_019279795.1). Classification (NCBI taxonomy): domain Eukaryota; kingdom Metazoa; phylum Chordata; order Ceratodontiformes; family Protopteridae; genus Protopterus; species Protopterus annectens. The sequence continues at coordinate 370,196,597 of NC_056735.1, forward strand.
CTTGATTTAAAGCTACCCTGGATACCACTTTAGGCATAAATGACGGGTTGGTTTGAAGGGAAACCCTGTCCTGATGGAAGATGAGAAAGGGCTGCACAGCCATGAAGGCTTGTAGTTCCGAAACCCTACGAGCAGAGGTAATGGCCAGAAGGAAAGCTGTTTTCCAGGACAAATATTGCAAATCTGTTGAGGCAGCTGGTTCAAAGGGAGGCAATGTTAATTTTTCTAGAATGTAATTAAGATCCCAGGCTGGCACTGGTTGTTTCCTTGGTGGTCTTATATTCTTAGCCCCTCTGAGGAACTGTCTTAACAGTGGATGAGAGAATAACGGTGGATCCGTGTTGAATTCTGCAGAAATGGCTGAGGCATGGATTTTTATGGAGGAAAATGAAAGTCCACTGTTCAGCAGCTCAGCTAGATACTGTAATACCTGAGGCAAATTCAGTGTTCTAGGGTCCTGGCCTTTTTTCTCATTCCAAGAGCAAAACCGTTTCCATTTTGGAGTAAGCCTTTCTAGTAGATGGCCTTCTGGCCTCCAGAATGACGTCCTGCACCTCTTTGGGGAGTAGGGTCTGTTGTGGTGTTAAGGAATTGTCCATGCAGCGAGATTGAGTGTTTTCAGCTGACTGTGAAGAGTTTTGTAGCTGTGCTGAGTCAGCAGAAGAGGCATTAGAGGTAGAGGCCAGGTAGGAGTATGTGTTAGGCTCCTCAGGAGAGGGTACCAGTGCTGTCTTGGCCAGTCTGGAGCAATCAGTATCATCTTCGGTTTGTCTGCTCTTGCTTTCAAGAGCACCTTGGACAGAAGAGGCAGAGGTGGGAAAGCGTACACTGTCCATGCTGTCCAACTGAATGAAAGGGCGTCCACTCTCCAGGCCTTTGGATGAAAGGTCCTTGAACAAAACTTTTTCAACTGATGATTCCTGTGGGAGGCGAAGAGATCTATGTCTGGCCTCCCCCACGCTTGGATTATCTTTGTAAACACCTGAGGATGCAACTTCCATTCGTGCGGATCTGTCATATTTCTGCTTAGATTGTCTGCCAGCGTGTTTTCCAACCCTGGCAAGAACTGTGCTTGAAGTTCGATTTGCCATTCCAGAGCCAAGTTCCAAAGTGTCATGGCTAGTCTGCACAGGGGATATGAATGTGTTCCTCCTTGTTTGTTTATGTACCACATTACTGTGGTGTTGTCTGTTCTTATCAATAATTGCCCTGGATGCAGGAGGTCCTTGAATGCTGTAATTGCATTTATGACTGCTAGCATTTCTTTTTGATTGATGTGAAGGTGCTTTTCCTTTTGGGACCATTTGCCCTGAATGCACCTGCCTGTCATGTGCGCCCCCCAGGCATAATCTGAGGCGTCTGTTGTAATGACTTGATTTGCTTGAGGCTTGCAGAATGGGAGGCCTGTGTTTGTTTGACATGCTTGGGCCCACCATAGAAATTCCTTTTGCAAACATGGAATTATTGGTATTATTGTTTCCAAATTGTGGCTGTGTTGAGACCATAGGTTTTAGGTACCATTGAAGTTTTCTCATATGCAACTTTGCACATGGGATTAAAAGAATGCAAGATGCCATGAAGCCCAGAGCCTGCAGGATTTTCCTTGCAGTAAGCCTGGTACAATTTGCTAGTATTTTGAAGTACTGAGTTAGTTGCCCCTGTTTTTCTGGCGTAAGGTAGGCCATCTGGGTGTTTGTGTCCAAGTTGGCACCCAGGAAAGTTATTTTCTGAGATGGTGTTAGCCTGGATTTCTCTTTGTTGACTGTGTATCCCAGAGAATTCAGTAACCGTGTTGCATAAGCCAGATGTTCCAGACGTATGTGCTTGCTGTCCGCTTGGATCAGGCAGTCGTCCAAATAAGGGTATATTTGTATCCCTTGAAGTCTGCAGTAGGCAATTACTGATGCCAGGCATTTCGTGAATACTCTGGGTGCAGTAGATAAGCCAAAGGGCAATGCAGAGAATTGATAGTGGATTGAACCTGCAAGAAATCTGAGGTATCTTCTGCAACTTTGTCTGATTGGGACATGCAGGTATGCCTCCTTGAGGTCCAATGTCACCAGCCAAAACTCCTTGCCCGGCATGGGAAGAAGCTGCTGTAATGTGAGCATCTTGAATTTTGGTACGAGTAGAAATGTATTTAGGATGGATAAGTCCAAAATGGGTCTCCAGTCGGTTCCTTTCCTTGGTACCAGGAATAGTCTGGAATAAAAACCTTGACCTTGTTCGTGAGTAGGTACCTCTTGAATAGCTTTCATGTCCATGAGTTTTGAAATTTGTGTTTGTGCCTCTGCCCTTTGATTGTGTGGCAGGTTTGGCATGCCTCTCATTTTTGGAAGAGTGTGAAAATGAAATCTGTAGCCTCTGTTTATAATGTCCAGGATCCATTTGTCTTTTGTGATAATAAGCCAATTTCTTGTAAACAATGCCAGCTTTCCTCCCAAGGGAGCTGCCAGCTGAGACTTGCTTGGCCTGAAAAGGAGGAAGTCATTGGGTTTGTTTTCTGTATTGTTGTGCACTGTCTTCTCCACCTCTTGGTGCTGGAGTTTGCCATTGTCTTCCTCTATATGATCCTTGAGATTGTCCTCTGCCCCTTGTGCGCCTGTATCTACCCCTTTGGGGCTTGTCCGTGGCTGGAAAGGACCAGTTTTTAGAAGGCCAATTTCTGCTAAAACGAGGTGGTTGTACCTGTAGAAAAGCCTTGACAGTTTGCATAGATTTAGCTTTTTCTTCCATTTTCCGTAATATCTCCTCAGCATTAGTACCAAATAGTACATCCTTTTGTAAAGGAGCATCTAGTAGTTTAGCTTTAACATGATCAGGCAAGCTTTGTTCCCTAAGCCAGGCATGTCTACGAATGACTGATCCTGTAATAGCAGCTCTACTTGAGGCCTCTAAGGCATCATAGCCACATTGTAAGGTGTGTTTACCCACTTGTTCTGCACTATGCATCATATCCTGCAATTCCTTCAAATCTGGTTGTTCAGGTTGAGACATTTTATTTCTTAATTGTGATAACACAAACTGTTGATATTTTAGCATATGGAACTGACAATTTAAGGCCTTCATGGCTAGGGTGGCCGAGGTGTATACCTTTTTTCCCCACCTTTCTAAGGATCTAGATTATCTTTCGGAAGGTAGTGGATTCTTGGCAGTAGAGGCCTTCATGCCCTTGGGGCCTTGAGAAATGGTTTCAGGGTCAGCATTATGGCTTTTGAAAAGAAATTGGTGAGAGGTAGGAACTCTGTAGTACCTATCAGGTTTGACCGGGGCAGGAGGCAGGGAATCCGGGTTAAGACAAGCCTCCGAGTAAACATCATCAAGTATGTCCAAGACAGGAGGTATAGCCAGAGGTCTGTGTTGAGGTAACAAAAGAAATTCCCTAAGCCTTTTCTTGGAATCAGAAAAGTCTTGGCCTTCCCAATGAAAGTGTTCCCTCAAGGTGTGCAAGGTTTCCCCAAAAGAAAACTCCTCTGGGGGAGATACAGAAGGGCCGAGGTACCTGCGGTCTCGGTTACAGAAGACACCGCCAAGGAAGTGTCGTCGGTAGTCAGGGACTGCATAGGCATCTCACTGAGAACCGGACCACGTATAGCCGGTTTTGGCGTGTTGTCGGTGGAGAACGCGGACCTCGCGTGCCGGTCCTTGTCCTTGCGTTTTTGGACAAAACGGTAGTCGGAGTCTCCGACGACATTTTATAATCAAAGGCTTTACCAAAATAATGTTGGGCGAACTCCGCCCGACGCTTAATAGTGCGTTTATTGAAAGTAGCGCAAAAGCGACAGCCCGAGACGTTGTGGTCTGGGCCTAAACAAGGTATGCAGAGGGAATGGAAATCCTTATGCGGTATTTGCTTCCCACAAGAAATACAATTGTTAACTTTGTCTGACATCGGTCTGAGGCAAGAAAAGTTTCCCCAATGGGGTACTTAGCTTTAAAGAAGACTTCGGTTTTCAATTTTTTGTAAATTCAGGAGCTGGCCGACCGGCACTTGCGAACTGCTTCTGCTTCGGGCACCGCACGGCAAAAAAGACTGAAGAATATGGCGTCGGCTGTGTCTTATATACCCCTGTCGCACTGACGTCAGGAAAGAAAGGACAACAACCGACGCCGGACCTAGACTTTGGAATTCGGCCGACCGAGGGACCGCCTGACGGCAGAGAACCCATATGCGATTACTGCAGCTGTATGCACGATGAACATCCATCATTTCTTAACTTATCCAAATGTTTCAAGTGAGGACCTGCCTATAACCACACCATGAGGTCCTTGTTCATTGTGCTGAACATTTTGATAATCTTAACTTGGGTCATTTTAGTCCAGTCATCTCTTCCTAAATGGCCTAATGCCTACTTAATATTGTAACACAGAGGTTGGATTCTAAGATGGTGGCTGACTGACCAGGACATTAATTACAGCTGTCCCAGCTTGAAAATAAGAATTCAGCAATAAGACAATTAAAATTATTGATTTTGGATTAACTTTGTTCCTGGATATTGTGTACAGTGTGTGGATGACAAAAACAAGTGAAACTGGAAAATGTAAGGGCATCTTAGTAAGAAAAGGAACATTTTTGATTGAAAATAACTCTGTGTATAAAAGTTAAATGATAAAAGGAATGAATGTCTGTAAATAAGGCTTGCCAAGAGGAAATGTTTCAAAAAGAATAGAACTTGAAGATAGAAACTGGGACAGAAATTGGAGGGCAGTTTTATGAAGGCACGAATAGGTAACTTGATCAGTGTCCCACATGAAGCGCTATTAACTGAAAGAGCACATCATGCAAATGCTCCAAATCTTGCCATAAGGAGACGGCTGAGACCTTTTCTGGTGAAAATATAAAGGAGAAGGGGATGCTTCTGAGTAATGTGATGTTATTGTTAAGTGGTTATCTGTTATGTATTGTATGAGTGTTTGTGGTTGGGTCACTTTTGGTCACACGATGCAAGATCTGACTTTTAAATGAAATATTTTTTGAACATTTTACTATGCTGTGATGAAGTCCTCAGTGTTAAGGAAAAAAAGCACTTAAACCTTTTAACAATTTAAATAAAATTGTGAGGTTGGTGGAAGAGCCTATGGGTGTTTTGTTTATTTTGAGTTCTTTTTTTCATCTGGTTTTGTGTGGTTCCTGCATTGAACATGTCAACAGAAAATAGAAAAAGTGATATCAAAGATGAATAACTGGAGGTCCCATGGATATGGATAGGCTGAGGAATAGGGAAGTCAGGATAAGGTGTAAGCAGAAATACTTATGGAAGGTTTAGATTTGCTGTTTTTAGAGGAAAAAGGCACTCAGTTGTTAGCTAGGATATATAAATAAGAAATCCACATGAACAGATGGCATTCAGTTAAAAGTTTGGAAGCTCAGAGAGAGGTAATTGATAAAGATGTGCAAGACATTGTTTAATAATTAGTTAAAAGGGGATAAGGAAAGCAGTGGTATCGGTATTACACCACACAGACCCAGAATTGTACAGATCAGTTTTCAGTTGTAATCGTGACTATAAAGTGTTTCTGCCTGTATTACTTAAGAGGACAGCAAAAAATTCTGCCAAAATTTAGAGACGTGGTTTTGTGGGAGGCAGACATTTGGCAATATTAATAGCGTGATGATTATTCAGAGGAAATCAGAACATAAAAAAGCTATTGTTGGTGAGCTTTGAAGCAGAGAAAGCATACATTAGTGTCTGTTAAAGGAAAACTCCGGGCTCCAACACATGTTATCTCAAACGCAAGCTTTCCTTTATCCTTATACAATCAGCCTAGTCTCCTGCTGCTGCACAAATCCTCTAAAAAGTTTCTCAGTTTTACATTTCTCCCATTCCTTAGCATAGGGCAGGGAGCCCCATCCCCCATTCTTTTGTATCGCATCCTTTCAGGTGGAGTTTGTCTCCACCTTTGTGACGTACCTTTGACACAGGCTAATCAGTAGTTCCCTCTCCTAATGATCCGCCCACGCTGTGACATAGACAATTTCAAGGGTGGCGCGGTTAACAGTTGCTATAAATCACTGCTACATTGTTGTGGAACTGTCTTACTACCACTGTTTCCTTCAGGACAGAAAATATTATCGGAGCAATTCCTCCACTAAAGATGCAGCCAAAGTGCTTGAAAGCAATGCTTCGGTAAGTTGCAAAAACATTCTAAAACTTGATAAAGTTTTACAGCATACAGATCTGTGCCTCCCCTTATACTGCCTTGGTGTAATTATAGCGTTTCTTGGTTGTGTTTTGTTGTAGCCGGTTTTTTTTTCTGTTTTTTTTTTTTTTTTACAATCACCATGCTACATACTGGTCAACTTCTTACAGCCAGATATCTTGTCAGAGGCGTATTAATTGAGGCTTTAACCTCTAATTTGCCAGAAAACCTAAAATATAAGACTTAAACCATGAGATTCCATGGCAATTTTTACAGTTCAGAAGTTTGCCCTGCTTCGGTGTGTGTATGCATGCGTTTGCATGTGTTTACCATTTTGATCGCATGAAATCTCATTATTTGCATTCCCCGGGACCAGTTGGAATTGCGTTGAAATCAGCTTCTAGGTGGGCCATCCCCGGTCTCGTGCTGTTGTTGCAAGAAAAAAAAATACTGAACGAAACCGGAGTGGTCATCAGTAGTAGGAGCAGCTGCAGCAGGCATGGACGACAAAGCATTTACAAAGGTTGTTTCCAGGATGTGGACTTATGCTTAATTTATAACATTTTTATTGACTAACAGAAAACTTTAAGCGCGGTGTTTTTATTGGATTTTTTTTAAACTGAGGTGATATGGGATCTATAAATAAGTATCAAATCGCATTTGTTTTAATAACTGGTAGTAACTGAGTCCCAATAGCGTAAATGTATATCCGGGTAAAGGTAGGTACTCAAAGCTATGCTTGTCATGACGATATCAGGGCACCGGAAAAGTTTTGATGAAATACGCTCTGGTAGGAATGAAAAACTGCAATCCTGTTTATTAACTGGTGGTAGTAGCAATTACGGTTGGCGTTTGGGTCTTGAATTTCCCTCTGATGCGACTGTTTGCAGAAAGCAGTAGTGTGTGTGACTGCAAATGAGACTATGCATGTGTGTGGGTAAGACTGAGCAATGCAGGAGAGAATGATCGGTGCATGCATAAAAGTAGAATGTATGTGTGTTTGTGAATGTAGTTGAGTTTTGAGTGTATGAGCGAGAGTTAGCGATGTCTGGTTGACTGGAAAGTGTGTGTGTGAAAGCAGAATGTATGTGAATGCAGAAGAGACTGTGTCTGTGTAGAGAGACGTGTATGAGAGGGAGCTAGCGATGCATGAGAGAATGAACGGTGCATGCATGGAGGCAGATTGTGCGTTTGTGAAAGTAGATGACTGTCTGAGTGTATGAGAGAGAGTTAGCGATGCATGAAAGCAGAATGTCTGTGTGTATGTGAATGGAGAAGAGATTGTGTCTGTGTCTCTAAGAGACGGGTGTGCATTTTTTATTTTTCTGTGTAATGGAAGTCTAAAATGCCTGCCAAGATCAGCTTATTACAGGGAAGTGTGTGTTTTTTTTTTTTTTTGCTCTTGCTGAGGGGGTAGGGTGCTTGTTCATGTGTTTCGGGCACTAGTTGAGCCACTTATGCTTCTGTTTGCTGCAACTTCATTTGTAATGACATCGCTCATCAGTGCAGGGCTTGCTAATAGATTATTATAGTTAGGATTTTATGTCTATATTCAGAATTTCGTTCCAAGCCTTTGCAACTCGGGTAATGATATATCGTATGAGACTAGCTGCCATACAAACATTAAATGTACTTATTTACAAAGCTATGTTTGTGGAGGTTTCTCTGTGATTTGCGGCTTTGTAAGTGTCATATCTCTGCAGTCAGTTATACTTGGATATAGCCAGAAGCTAAACATTACAGCTGCATTTTTTTTTTTGTTCAGTTGAGGAATATAAATCAGATACACGCTGTTTTAAATAACTGCCTTGCATTTGATTGTAGTGGTAATGAAAGCAGCAGAGAATGATTGGTAGTTAACAACCTATGTGAACAAATGAAATGCTCTTGTTACATTTGCCTGGCATGCATGACTGTGTCAGAGAGACCTCTTAACTGCCTCTGATTTTTTGGGGATGTCCCCAAAGTTTGGCTTAGAAATTTACTTCTAAGGTTTTAAAAACTGTCCTTGATTTTTTCTGGTTTTGTCCCTGGCAATTGTAGAGACGAGGTTGAGAGTTGTGCTAACCTGTATCCAGGTTTACTTTACCCATTCACATCAGTTCATAGTTATATACTAGTTTAATGACCAGTGCGGTATTTACAAGCCTGGTCAAGTATCCTACTTGCACCCCACAAGCTTGTTATATGTAAGCTAAGGTAAGATTTACAGGCTGTCTCTGTCTGTTACAGAGATAGATGCTAAACCCAGAATGTGAGTGGGACGTCAGTGTGCCTGACTATAGAGTCACCTATTACTAGTATGTTGGGTATGTTATTTTGCCTTAAGGGCTGTGATTGCACGGCACACTGGTTTTGTGAAGTATGTGCTTCATGATTTGTGTTGGCTGGTGGAGGTTGCTTGGATGTTTGCTTTGGAGGGGTCTGTTGCTTTTGCAGATTTTTATTTAGAGGCTCAGAGTATGTCTTGATTTATTTCTGTGTTTTTTTGCCAGTTTAATGGGTCTATGTGAGACTGGTGGTGTGCAGCAAGTATTTCCTTTCTTCTCTTGACTGATCCAGTCTTGGGTTGAGAGAGCTTAACCTCCAGTTTGACTGTATAATTGCATCTCTTGCATATATTAGTGTTTGGTGGAGGGTTGTCTGTGTAAATGAGGCAGTTGTAACATTGACTCAAAATGCCCACATTCACCTATTGGACTTGAGAGTACACCTGAAACTGCCCTTTGGGCATGCCTGGATAGGTACAGTGAACTGTTTTACTGGATGGCTGGGCTGGTAACGTCGAAAAGAGAGCCTTGTCCTTCTGTACCGTACAGGAGGGTCTAGTGCTAGGGTTTACAAGTGCTTGCTATGAGGCTTTCGAATACTGGCCAAGACTCTTGCCACCCACATACTGCCTTTTTTAGGCAAGGCTCAAAAGACAAACCCACCTCCGTAAATAGCACAAGTAACAAAAAACTGAGGGTAATGCTACTCAATGCCAGAAGTCTAAACCACAAGTCATACTCATGTCTCATTAGCCAAACATAAATTATGGAAAAATTGGAGTGACAGCCCATGTGATTCCACACAGTCACAGCACATCATTGAGTCGAACCAGTGACAGCTCATGTGATTCCACACACTGTCACAACACAGAGTCAAACCAACAAAATTCAGTCTTATGTAGAAATTAAAATGTCAGTAATGCTATGCAAATATTGAACATAACTGTTTATTTATATACTCCTTATCACTTTCTACAATGCCATGTCTTTGTTACAGCGATGTTATCTTAGTCTGGTAAGCATTTTTACATATGATCACAGGTGTTTACTAGGCTAATAGCCCCAGGGCCCGTACAAGTCTAGCCCAGTTAAACCTGTGTTCCCAAGGGTGTCTGGTTCAAGTGGACACTAAAATCAGCATCTGTTGCCCCTGTCAAAGAGGGATACAGGTGGAACCTCGAGGGTGAATTTCCAGTTACCAATCCAGTTGTCTAAATTAAGCTTAAATAGGACCAATGAGGTGCTTTAACATGAATAGGAGGCTTGTTCCAAAGGTGGGGCAACCTCTGTGAGACCTAGCTGTCTCTCCAGCAAGTTATGCTGATATTGCATACCAGGTTAAGATCCTTTGAGTGAGTGACCAGTGTGTCATTTCACTTGCAAATGTGCAGCACTTCCATTAAACCTGGGTCAGACATTGCTCTATATGCAAGGCACAGCTTGCCTCTGAGCAGTCTGCACAATACAGAGTAAAGTGGCAATTATTTCTGTCTGTCTGCATAAGACAGATCTTGAAGACTCTAAATTTTCTTTGTAAGGAGCGGTTTTGGTCGCTCCAATTGCTGCAGATGTTTGGAAAGGAACATACCCAAGGGAGCATTGTACTCTTATTATTTGCCTGATGAGGGAAGAGTACAAGGGGGTTATAACATCTCTTTTTCTCGGAGGCAATGCCCTTACTTATGAGATGAGCAATATAAAATGCCTTTCTTACCATTGTGGAGACATGGCGATCGAAGTTGAGGTTGATGTCAAACCTTTGTGCCCAGATCTCTCACCAATGACTGTGTGCTTACTGTATTGTTACTGATGTGGTAGTTTGCAGGAACATCACCCTTGCCGAAGGTGGTGGTGATGCATTTATTTGCATTAAGTTTAAGACCATGACTTTGCCACCAGTCATGTAGTCTGCGCAAGACTTTCTCGAAGGATGTTGACAATTGCTAGCAGTTTCAGTGATCACTTCCAGATTCAAAAATGACCCTCTCTATGAAGAACTTACTCCCTAACTCACTAAATTTCATATTCCAGGTTACTCCATTGTATACCATAATGATTGGAAATTAAGATAGTGTGATTTATTCAATTGCTATGAGAATATTTCCACATACCACCCTGAAATTTGCATTATGAGTGCACATAAATAATTATGCCCTCTCAGCACAGAACCTGTTTTCTAGGAATCCTGATAGGTTGGAGGCCCCGGACAACCAGTCAGCATTTCTAGGCATAGAAAGCCCACTTTATAGCTTGGCACTGTCTCTCGATAGCAGAATATTTCCTCACTGCATTACTCAGTTTTGCTCTGATGTAGAACATTGAATGCTCTCCATCTTGAATGCACTGCCCCAGATCTCCCTTTGAAGTGTTAAACTCTTCTGTAACATACTTTCTAAGCAAAAGATCTTTTTAATTCATTAAAGACCCTATCTGCCGAATGAGTCCATTGCACCTTGATGGGAGCTTTTCCCTTGAGATGTGTAGTTCCAAAAATTAGGATCAAACATTCAGTGGTGCTCAGCTGGTGTAAGTAAAGCATACACCTTTCTTTTGGTAGAGCACTGAGGCAAGATTTTTATGAGCTCTATCTTTTATAGTTATGCTGTTTAGACCCCTCTTCCTTTAAGGTGCTCTAAGCAGTTACCTTTCACTATACCAAGTTTGCCTTTCTTACTATTTACAGTCAAGCCTACCTGTTTTATGTATACAAACACAACCTGCACTACAGGCAAAACATATTCCCAGTCTTCTGAGTAAAAATTGTATGTTACTATCCATAGTCATAGGAAAGAGCTTCTTTCAGTTTCTCAGTTTTTGTATTTTCTTTTATTTAGTATCTTCTCCGATATCCTTAGCTGCCGCAATAGAATCCTTTTTAATTCATACTTCTAGATACTTCACTTTATCATGTCCCCATAAATATAGGTATTGCTGAACCAATGTATGTGTGGGTATGTAGTCAATAGCTATAGCCCTTGTTTTATCTTCATTAATTTTATATCCCTCACAAAAAAAGAAAAAAAATACAGAACTGTTTCAGAATGTTCCACAGCACTGAGATGTCCGTTTCTGGTTCTATCAGGTACAAAACAATATCATCTGCAAATAATGTCAACATTTCTTGAATACCATGCCAATTATATCCTTGAATTTCTGAGTCCCTTATTTTCTTTACCAATGATTCTAAATTTAACTCTAATATAGGGGAAATAAAATAGACACTTTAGCAACCCACTAGTCAAGGAATGATCGCTGATAAATAAAGTCCAAAATTCTTTAATGTTGATATCTAGTAATTGACGAAAGCGCTAAACCACTTTCAGAAAGAAACAGTTCTAATAAGCAGGCACAATAAGCCTGTGACCAGAAATTCCCAGCTTAAAAGGGCAGAATCCAGCCTCTCCTGCCACAATAGTGCAGACCCCCAAACCTTCGTAATGTAGAATAATTGGCCTGAAGCCAAAGTGCTTAAACCAGAACTAATACACTTTTTGAATAGCAGACACTGAGCTTTCAATCAGTAATTCCCAGCTTAGAAGGATGTAAGGTACCTGTCCTGCCACAACACTGCAGACCACAAACCTTCTTAATGTAAAACAACCAGTATGAAGCCCAAGTGCTTAAACCAAAAGACTTAGAATAACAATTGCAATTTAATCAGGCTACTACCAAGCAGCAATAAGTGCAGCAGAATAAATAACATTGAGTACTTTTAAGAAGAGGCAAAAACAAAATAAAGTAGGAGGAAACACAAATACAGTAAAAGTAGATAATATATATATATATATATATATATATATATATATATATATATATATATATATTTTTTTTTTTTGTTAGTAAAGTGCAAGGAGAGAGGAAGGAAGAACCTAAGTGGGTTGGCCTTCTCAAATCTTCTCTCTGTATTATGTAGAGTGAACACTAGACTCAGAACCAGACCAGTGTCTGGCATACAAGGCATTCTCTGACCCAATACTGATGTATTTACTCCACATCACAGAGTCAGATGGCATCATAAATACCCAGTTTACAGATATAAACCTCTTCTGCAATATCAACCGAATGGTTGGTTGGGGTTGGTGTAGCACAGAGGATACTGCTGCTCTGACACCGAATCCCCAACCATGTAAACAAAGTTCAACTTGTAACAATGGATGGGCAATAGAAAATTTACTACAGGACTGCCCCTGTACTATTAATGGATAGAGGCTTACTTAAGTACTTACAATGCCCAACTATTGCAGCAAGCCCAGTGCTTACCTATTTGACAAATCTGTTTTTTCTTACAGAAAATGTCACATTCCTATAAACTTGTGTTCCCAGATCTCACACCACTAAGTTGGAATGCTGGTGGGTGGTGTCTGTACTGTTGTTTGTGTTTTCTGCATTTCCAAAGGGAGTAATAATGATTTTTTTATTTTTGCATTTCATTGTACACCATGCCTATGTCACCAATCATGTGTGTTTGTCCTTGTACAATTTGGACATGGTTTTGGAGTCGGTAATTATTCCCAGTTAGCCTTTGGATCACCAGTTTCACTGATTGCAATCTACTTTGCCCTGGTCTTATGAGAAATAAATGTCAAACATTAAGGGACACAGCATGCCCCCCCCCCCCCATGGCACTGCACTGGTGACAGGTTTACTGGGGGAGGTGGAGTCCTCACTTTTGACCAAATTAGTTTTGTTGGTGAGGCTAATGTCATGCTTGTTATGAAGCAGGAAATGTGTTTTGTGTGCACTATTTATGTACCTCTCACTGAATTAACATTTGGTCTACAATGTTGTGTGTTAATAGTATGTTTCATCACTGTCAGTGGGTCAAATAAGGGATGTGTATGCCCTGGTAATAGATGTAATATTTTTTTTCTTTGCCTTTCGATTAGTACATAATTTTATGATAATTAAAAAAAATGGTCCTGCAGCGTTACAGCGGTTGTGCTTGAAACTTGGACATGGTGGCTAGCTGTTGTGGACCACCTGCTTTGTGCCCATAGCAAGAACATTTTGACATGAGGCTGCATTGAAAGAGCAGGATCCACAGACAGACATTCTCAACTGGTTGATAAATGAACCCTGATAGAGGAATAAGAAAAGGCATAGGATAGTAACTCAAATAAATAATGTAAAACCAGCAAACAACTAGCCCTGAACGGGTGCTGGTTACGTTGTTGGCACTAACTAGAACATTTTTTCCATTTGCTAATATATGGTTTTCTAGTAGCAGGCTTTCTTGTCTCCGTTAGTACCTGCTGCATGTCCTCAGTAAACAGGTGCCTAAAAGGAGTTATGACTGCATCATTCAGACAGTCATTTAAAGGTAACTGATGCTGGGGTGTATCAATCACTCTTGTTCTTGTGTGAGTAGGTCCAGTCTGTGAGGAAGCTTGTGGTAATTGCCCTTGGCCATTTCCAAAGGAAGGGAGACCCATGTTTGCCTGGACCAGAAGGGAGTCAACAGCATGATCTTGGGGGATTCCTTCAGAATGTTTTCAGTTATCTTACAGTACTTTTAAAATGACATGAATAAACAAGTGATCCATTTAAAAGTAAGTTACAGTCTTGAGATAGTTCATTACAAATCAACACTACTAAGTTTCCTGGAGATAAAAACAATAAAGCATTGACAACATTTACAAAATGCAACCTTTTTTCCACAAGGGAAATTATTTTCCCAGCAAAGGGAAGCACCAGCCCATCATTGATCCCCAAATGCTTCAGAAGAGTGTACACTCTTCAGCAGAAGAAATATTTTTATGGGTCAGATTTTCGTGGAATGTCCAGATTTTTGACAACACTTTTTGGTGTGTTTGTCAGAAAATGTGTGTGCTTCTGGCAAATCAGTGGCATGATCTAAGGAAGGAAGACACTAAATAATGACTTATATTTGCTTGTCATACTTCACAGCCTTCATACAATGCATGTTACAACAAACACAGTTACTCTATCAACTATCTAAGTTCACAAGAGCAATGATTATAATCTGTCCCTGTTTCTAAGTCTTTGTTCCCACCTTTGGATGGCATTTGTCCATATTTCTTACTGTCATAGGTTGAGAGGTATGAACATTCTTTAATTTTTCCTTTTTTTCATGTTTTTAAACGGTGCTCAGGTGATGCAGATCACACTGTTAGAAGCTCATCGCTTAGAAAGTATCGATTAGCATATTACAGTGCAGTGCTTTTTTATTCTTTAAATTTTTTTTTTGCTGTTGCTGTGACACCAGTAATTGCTAACTCTAACTAGAAGGGTGTAAAGTAATATAATTGAAAATTCAAATAATCTCTCAGAATATATAAAACTTATTCATTTACTGTAGATTCAGCTCATTGATAACTGCCAAAATGGATTACTGGATGGGTACACGTAGCAGATGTATCAGCACATCATAATAATAGCATTATTTTATTTTATTTACATTTGTTGACCATGAGTGTCCGACTGGACGTAGGTCCATTTTCAGCGGAGGCCCACAGAGAAAATATCTATAGTTAAAATATACAGAAAATAGTTACATTGGATTTACATAGCAATGAACAATCTGATCAACATAGCAATTAACAAGTACAAACATAGTTACAGATGAAGAACAAAGTACATCAGTACACAACTAGAATCTTTATCTGTGAAGTACTTAACAGACAATAACAATTGTTACATTAAGTTCCTGCTCTATAATAAGTAGTTAGGCTTATGACCATCCGAGCTTGCAATAATCAAGGTAGTTAGTGGGGTGGAAAGAAAGGTAGTGGGTGTTTGGGGTAGGTGATATTAGAAGTGTAGTTGCAATGGCATAGCCAGCATATTTTGAGGTGCACTTTTAGTAAAGTTTTGAAGTGGGTGCATGATGTTACGGAGGTAATTGTGGTTGGCAGGGAGTTCCCTAATTTGGCTATGGCACAAGGGAATAGTGCTTCTCGAGAAGAGTTATTGGCTTTAGTGACCTGTAAGTGATTTTTCTTGCTGGATCTTAGTGGTCTGCTGGTGCGATAGGGTCGGAGTAGATTATGGAGGGATGGGACTTTTAGTGGATGGCTTACTAGTTTGTGGGCAATTGTGAGCTGATACCATTAAAGGTGGTGAGGGAGTTCAAGCCAGCCCAATTCAGCAAGTGAGAGACAATGGTGACCACAGTAGAATGGCCCTCTGGTGAATTAGGTGATTTTGTTGTAGCAGGTCTCTAGCTTGCTTAGATCGTATTGCCTTAGGTTGGTATATATTGGAGACTCATACCATAGGGTGGAGATAAGATGAGAATTTACTACTGAAATCTTTGCTGCTATGGTGAGAAGTTGCTTATTTCTGTGTAACGCTCCTATATTTTTGTGGACTTTTTTATGGTCAGGGATATGGTTTTTTTTTGTCTTTCGGCTTTTTCCCGGTAAAGGATCGCCACAGCGGAAATCCAGTCCGCTAATGATTGGCAGTAGATTTTTACGAAACGCCGAGGTGCCAGCTCAACGCCCAACCTTCAACGAAGGCATGCCCATTTACACATGCATGTCTTTCGAACACGACCCAACCGCGGGGAGGACATGCAGACTCCACACAGAAGGCAATCCCAAGCCAAGCTGAGAATCCAATGGGAGAACCTCTTGCTGTGAGGTAACAACGCTACCGTCGTACCAGTCATGGATATGTGAATGCCAAATTGTAGTTCATTGTCTATTTCCACTACAAGCAATTTGGTGTCTCCTGTTGGGTGTATAGTGGTTGTCTTTTGCTGTGATGTTAAAGTGAGAGTTGTTTTGAGTAAGTTTGGTGGGTTGGAAGATGAGTAGTTTAGTTTTGTTTGGGTTGAGTATTAATTGGCCATTGGATAACCAAGTTTCAACAGAGGAAAAGGCTTCCAGTGTGACTTCTTGCAGTTTGGGTAGGGACTGGTTTGAGCAGATGATGGTTGAATCATCTGCGTATTGTATGAGTGTGCCATGTTTGGTGGCAGAGGCTAGGTTATTGGTGCAAAGACAGAGGAGTAGGGGTCCAAGGATGTATCCTTGGGGAACCCCGATAGAGACAGGTAGTTGGGGAGATGTCACTCTGCCATACAATGGATTGTTTGCAGTCAGACAGGTAACTGAAACCAGTTGGTCACTGACTGAGAGAAGGATAGGTTATTGCAGACAGAGATGAGTTGGTTGTGTGGGACCATGTCAAATGCTTTAGATAGGTCTAGGAAAGTACCAGAGGAGAGATGGGCATTGATTTTATGCTGAAGGACAGTGTTAGTAAAGGTGAATAAGGCAGTGGTGGTGCGATGGTTTGGTCGGAAAGCATGCTGAGTATTGGATAATGGAGGTAGTTAGTAAGGAGGAACTTTGAGACAAAAGAGTGAATGCATCTCTGTTATTTTGGAGAGTGGAGAGAGAATAGCTATGGGTCGGTAATTGGTTAGTTTTGTGGAGGGGCCACCTTTATGGTGGGGCATTCTATGTGATACTTTCCATAGTGTGCGAATGTAACTTTGACAGAGATCGGTTAATCAAGATGTGTACTAGGTAACCAAAGCATCAGCTGCGATTTGTAGGTATTCACTTGGGAGATTGTCTGCTGCTAATTTGGTGGGATTAAGTTTAGTAAAGAGTTTTTTTATGTTAGAGGTAGGAATAGGAGAAAAAGAGAAGACAGTGGGCAGATTACTAGTTGAAGGTGTGGATTGGAGGGGAGGGGGGTTGTGTTGTATAGCTAGTGATAGTATGTTTTGTGTGAAGTGTGTGTTGAATAAGGTAGCAATATTTTCGGAGGAGTGAGGGATGTTAGTAGGAGGGGTACTCACTTTACCTGGGTGGAGGATAGAGGACTATTTCATATATGTAATTGCATCATTATTTTTATTTTGAGAGACCTTGATATTACAGATAGTCTGTTAGTTGCACTAGGGCACTGAATTTGATTAGGCCATGCACAGGGATAAAGGCAAAAATCATACTAAACAAAACCATTTTATGCATCACGTATGTACTGTAAACCAAAAATACATTGAGCTTAAGTAACTAGCAGGAACCAATTTCCATAGACACTCTTGCACAGTCACTGAGAAGACATTAATTGTTAGACATGAGCCTGAGTAGCAAGTGGGTGGTGACATGGCACAGGAATCACAATGTTCAAAATCCTGTGTGGCAGTAATGCCCTCCTAACAGCGTTTATAGTCCAAGCCTTTGTACAGTGTGCTCCCTGTCACCTGTGCAGATGATGATAGCTGGTAACTTTGACACACTGTATCTTGTGTGAACATGTACTAATGTCTGATGCACAGTGTGAGACAGTGCAACATTATGCAGCAGTCACCAATTTGATGGGGTTTGTGTGATGTGATGCATGTATTGTATGTATTTTAGGTATCCTTACGTAATTTGTAGGGCCTACACACATTTACACAAAGGGGAGAGCGCTATGACATGTGCTTTTGTATCTCAGGTGACAATATTTAGGAGAACTTGGAGTAAGATGTGCAATATTGCCAAAAGGGCACACAGGACTGCCTGGTACAGTGACTTGTAATAACGTAGACAGGAAAATTATGGAGTCAAAATTGTCATTCTGTACTCATGACACTGACTGTAGTATTACTCTGGTGTGCTTACTGCCTGACTTGACAAGTTTTAGTTAGTACAACTGCAAATTGGATGCTTCTTCTTTCGGCTTTTCCCAGTTAGGGGTCACCACAGCGGATCACATTGTCCGCTCATGATTAGCAGTGGAGTTTTACGGTGTCAAGTTGCCAACCCGGTGCCCAACATTCCACAGAAGACGTACACACTCACAACTAGGGCCAGTTTAGAGTGTCCAATCCACCTGCAGCATGTCTTTGGGATGTGGGAGGAAACCTGAGCACCCGGAGGAAACCCAACTGAACCACAGGGAGGACATGCAGACTCTGCACAGAAGGCACCACAGCCGAGGATAGAACTGGAGAACCTCTTGCTGAGACAGTCAACCTTATTTCATGCATTCTCAAGTGTGCATAGTAATTGTGAAAATACTTTTTTGTGTATGTACAAAAAATGCCTTCCAAGGACACAATTAACTAACAATAGTTTTGAAACAAGCCAACCTAAAAATGGTGTTAAATCTATAAGAAATATATAAGGGAACTTCCAATACAAAACGGCTAACAACATATTTTCCCATATGAATATTCAACAAAATTATATATATGTGTAATTGTAACTATAACAAAATGCTTGCCTCTTAAAGCTGCCTTATAAAATTATCTGTTTAAGGCCAGTTTTTTCAGGATGCAAGCAAATGATATTTGTTCATTTAAACCTGGGGGCAATGGGCTGCAGTTTTTATTTGCCAATACAGTTCTTCCATCTCAAGCTGGATTTGCCATGGACCTATGTATGGGGCATCATCTACCTGTTTCAATACTGTAAATTTAAAATGATGATTTGGATGTTCGATCAAGTGACAAGCTAAAGCATTGGTTTGTTCTTTTTTTGTTATAGCGTAAGTGTGCTCATAAATACGCTGTTTCAGCTTGCGCTCAGTCTTTCCTATATAGAAAGCGTGGCAAGCAGAACAGGTTGCTACATAAACCAATGCCCTAGTGTGACAATTAAATTTACCTCTAACTTTATATTCAATATTGTTAATCTTTACAGAGTGTCCTTCTTTTATGAGCCCACATTGTCTACAAGAACCACATTTTACCATACCCATTGTGTGTCTTCTTGTCTTAGGTTTACCGGCTTCTAGTAAGGTTTTAAGGTTAACCCCTCTTCTAAATGTAATAGCTGGAGGACCTTCAAACTTCCCCTGGAAATTCCTATAATTTGATAGGATTCTCCAGTTTTTACATAAAATGTCCTTAATAAAATAGCGGTCTATGGAGAAGGTGCATAAAAACCTTAAATTGTACTGGCGATCACTATTAATTAAGTTAATATGTTGTCCCCCATTACTTTCACCTTCATCTGTGTGTGGTGGCAACTGTATACTTAAAATGGGGCTAAAGTGCCCTGCACTACGCTTGTATACAACTTCTTCCATAATCTCTACTACCATTTTGCATGGGTAACCTCTATTGTAGAACATATTGGAAAGATTAACACATTCAGTTAGAAAATCAGCTTCTTCAGTGACCATCCTAGCTGCCCGTACCATTTGCCCTTTTACCACGGCTTTCTTTTGGTGGTACGGGTGACAGAGTAGTGTAAGAAACCATTAGAGTATGTAGGTTTCCTGTAGATAGTACTTTTAAACCTTAAATTCTGCTCGTCCTTGTGTAACAAAATGTCCAGAAAACTAATCCTAGTATGATGGAATTCATAAGTGAATTCCAAAAACTAGTTAAATTAGAGATGGAAGCAATAAAAGGAGGAATGTCGTCAGGAGAACCCCTCCATAAGAGGAACACGTCGTCCTGGTACCTAGTGTACCAGGCGACGTGCCTCTTAAATGAAGGATCTCGAAACAACAGGGAATTCTCCCAGTGTGCCATAATGCAGTTCGCATAGGCCCCTCCACACGGCGAGCCCATCGCCACCCCAGATGTCTGTAAATACGTATGCCCTTCGAACCTGAAGAAGTTAGCAATGAGAATTTGCTCTAGAAGGGTCTCCACTAAGTAAATAGTGGTATCATTAACCTTCCTATCAAAAAGAAAGTCCCTAATCCACTCTAAGCCTATGTTGTGAGGGATGACAGTATATAGGTCTTTTACATCTACTGTGAGGAGAACATACTCAGAAATAAATGGAATTTTATTGATTTCCCTCAAGAAACTCCAGGAGTCCTTGCAAATCTGCGTTTCATTTGCAATGAGTGGCTTAAGCAAGCTGTTAACATATATAGCTGCCGCGCTCAAGATGGACCCCCTGCCATCAACAATAGGTCTAAAGGGTGGATCTGACACTGATTTGTGAATTTTAGGCACCCCGAAAAGAACTGGTAACCTAGGTGATGGAATAGTTAAGTACCTATATAAATCAATGTCAATGGAATTTTCAAGGAGTAGATCATCCAAAATGCCTCTAACTTTGCCATACGCTATGTTAATCTCATTTATACTAACTTCTTGGTATGGCCCTGACCCTAGGTGAGCTCACATCTTATTAACATAAACATACTGATCCATGAAAATAAGCCCATTCCCTTTGTCGGGTTTCATAACCCTAATGCTACAATCGTTAAGAATCTTAATAAGCTCCCTTTGCTGCGTTGTTATATTAAGTTTAACTCCTTTTTTGTTACTTTGATTCATAGCCAAGTGTCTTAAATCCAACTCGCAGGCCATTTCGAAGATTTTAAGTCTATCCAATAGTGGTGGATTAAAGACATTAGCAACTTTAAAATTGTTAAGAAGAGTGGGCCTATCTCCTAAAGTGATTCTCAGATTTAGCTTGCGTACAAATAATTTCAAATCTATGATAGTTTTTATTAAATTAAAATGTGTGTCCGGAACAAAAGTCAGCCCTTTAGAGAAAAAAAATTACATGTGCTTTGGTCTATGTCAAAGGAAGTAAAATTATATATTTTAAAATCTCCTTCGGTACTCTGCACTATGTTCGGTACGTTAGGAGGTTCCACTACCTCCGCCTCTGGTTCCGCTTGTTCCTCGGAACATTCTGATTGCTGTTGGACCTCAGATTCCTCTGATAAGGGTTCTGACCCTGCCGAAAACCCTGAGCACTTTGTGCTTCATTCACATTGTTACTGTGTGTTTGTCTATTATTGCTTTCACCATGGGTATTGTTATTATTGTCATTAAATTGAACTTGGTTACTAGTACCTTGGTCATCCAGCATATCCTGAGGGAATTCACCCTGCAATGGTTGTAAGGGTGCATTAACAGGGGATGAAGGCGACCCATTAGCTCCATGGTGACGTCCTTCACTTGAATTGTTATTTGCGTTAGCACCAAATTTTGTTTGAGTAACCAAAGGTGGGTTCGGATAAGCTATATGGTTTGCGTATTGAAACAAATCTCTCCTAATTTTCTTCTGTTTATTGCTTGAAAGTTTTTCCATAGTTGCTTCAATACTTGAAAAAATCCTTGTGTACTCATACCTATATCTGGGAAAGTCCTGATTTTCCTTAATGTCCACTTCCAATTTCTCTAAATCGTGCTGGTACTCTTGAATTTGTTCCAAATAATGTGCAATAAGCACCTCTATAAAGTCAAACCCTTGTTTGTCAAAAAGGTCTAATAGTTTGTTATGGAGGTTAGAACCTTTAATTAAACCTACTGGGAACCTCCATTGCCTTAATCCTTTTGGAACTATCTTTTTAGCCAAACACTCCTCCAAATATGCCACTTCCAATTGAAGTTTTTTACATTTGAACAATTTACAGTCAAATTCACTAATAAGAATAGTGATGTCACTGTTCCTACCTTCACATGGCTGCAACACTTCCACTACGTTAACGCTGTTGTTAGCAAAAATATCTTTTTTGTTCAGGAAGTTGCTTATGGAAGGAACAAATTGCTGTGCAACTTGTGCTGTCCCCTCGACTCGAGCAGCACTCTCTGTAGGTAAATTCACTTGCCTCTGTCCAGCCGGTATGCTAGAGGCTTGCGAAGAAATGTTGCCTGCTTGACCATGCCTGGTCAAGTTAGCCCCGACCTTAGAAGCTCCAAGTGAAAAAGAAGAAGAGCGATCAGATAATGCATTCTGCCCTTCCTTCTGTGTGTCCCTTAATTCTGCTGTGTTTGTTTTGTTGAGAACACTATCAAGCTGGTTGAAACGCTGTGTTAGCTGATCCAGCCGCCCCATCATTATTTGGATGAGCGTAGTTAGATTGCCGTCGGCGTTCGCCTCCACGACCTCATTGGAAGGGTTGCTAGTTACGCTGCTACTTGACTCTCCGTGTTCAGTATTTTGTGTGAAGAGCGATGGAGAATTGAGCTCCGCAGTTCCGTCTTCGTTAGCCATGAAAAACCAGCAACTAAAAAGACAGAGACAAACCAAGGAACTGACAAAGTGAGAAAACGGAACTGGAAACTAGATGAATGACAAAGTGAACTGGTGAACGAAGTAAAAAACTCAGGTTTAATAAATTCTGCGCTTTCGGAAGGTTCAGTGCCCTTCCTTCTTCAGAATTAGCAAACAAACAAAGGCACGGGCAACAGTTTGCATTTAAAAACATTAATTCATTGGAATATTGGTTAATTAAAACAATCATGTGATAACTGTCATCATCTCAACTTGTTAATCTAAAAACAAGTTGCAAGTTAAAAATCATAAAAATGTTTATCAACGCCACATTCAAACTCAATCCATATAAAACTGTAAATATGTAGTAAGGACAGTCAACCTTATTTCATGCATTCTCAAGTGTGCATAGCAATTGTGAAAATACTTTTTTGTGTATGTACAAAAAATGCCTTCCAAGGACACAATTAACTAACAATAGTTTTGAAACAAGCCAACCTAAAAATGGGGTTAAATCTATAAGAAATATATAAGGGAACTTCCAATACAAAACAGCTAACAACATATTTTCCCATATGAATATTCAACAAAATTATATATATGTGTAATTGTAACTATAACAAAATGCTTGCCCCTTGAAACAAGGTTGACTGTCCTTACTACATATTTTCAGTTTTATATGGATTGAGTTTGAATGTGGCGTTGATAAACATTTTTATGTTTTTTAACTTGCAACTTGTTTTTAGATTAACAAGTTGAGATGATGACAGTTATCACATGATTGTTTTAATTAACCAATATTCCAATTAATTAATGATTTTAAATGCGAACTGTTGCCTGTGCCTTTGTTTGTTTGCTAATTCTGAAGAAGGAAGGGCACTGAACCTTCCGAAAGCGCTTAATTTATTAAACCTGAGTTTTTTACTTCGTTCACCAGTTCACTTTGTCATTCATCTAGTTTCCAGTTCCGTTTTGTCACTTTGTCAGTTCCTCGATTATAGGCAAATTGAGCTTGACCAAGGAAACTAGGCATGAATGTCCTCTTTCCCCCTATTATTATTTGGTTTGTATTTGGAGCCTTTAGAAAAAAAAAACAAGAGACTCGCAAATCCAAGGATGCAACTGGTAGGTCAATTAACAGAAAATATTTTTGCTTGCAGATTGCATTACACTGTATTTGATAGACACAGAACATGGTATCTTAGTGCTGTAGAATATTTTGAAACAGATTCATGAATTTTATGAAAAGCAAACACACCATTACATAAATTTCTCTTTGTCATGCATTATACATATATGCTTTAGTTCTTAACTATTATTTAGCTTAACATCATTCAGATTGCTGAAGTTCTGCCTGCCCTGTAATTTCACTTCTCCTCCTGAACATTATTCTACAGATGCCACTTATTTCTATGTAGTTTGCTTCTTCCCTTTTCTAAAAATCCCACCTCAAATTCTTGTATACCCTTTACAACACTCAAGAATTCTCTTACTGTTGATTTAGTTTTGATTTCCATTTTCCAGTAATTGCTTTTGGGGCAGCCAACTTTGTAGGGCCTTAGATTATCTAGACAATTCAGTTTCCATATCCCAGTTCAAAAGAATCATTTCCTTAGTTACAATAATTTGCTCCTCCAATATTTCTGAAAAAGTTACGAGTAGGGATTTTTTTTAAATCTACCATCTCATTACATTCTTAAAAAACATGTTCCCAAGTACCTCAGTCTTTCCCACCACACATCCAACAATTGTCTACATGTGGATAAAAAGTTGTCATGCATTATTTTATATTCCCTATTAACTATCCCCTTTTTACTACTGACTTTATTCTAGATTCCACTATAAACTCAACTAGAGCGATTCTTTCAATTAAGATTCCCTTATGAATTTTTCTTTGCCTGTACTTTATCAATCCCTAGTAGGAAAGGCAGTCTCCAACCTGTAGTCCAAACGTCTGCTTGACCTCATCCCACTCTGACTGCTCCCAATACCTTGGTTCCTTTGCTAATTTTCTCCAGAAAATTCCATCTTCTTCTTGCCTATTTTCCTTTCCCCTACTTGAAGTCAGCTCTATTGGTAAAATCTCCTTTCTCCATTCTCATTTTGGCCATGTTTTCAAACTAGTTTCTGCTATGTTGTAAATATGGTATTTTGTTTGGTTGTAATTGCTCTTCTTAAATGCCAACATCCAAAAACCCAGTTCTTTCTTTATAATGTGAACCCCCCCCCCCCATTTCAACATAATTTCTTTCCAGTTTGTTTTGTAGTTTTCTGCCTGTTTTGCATACATGAACTTTAACTGTGTAGCTCTAAATTTTCCATTAAAATCTGGTAATCTTAATCCACCTTATTATGTGGGTAGAAACAACTTAACCCACTTGACTCTTGCCCTCTTTCCCTCCTATATTAATTAATTCTGTTCTTTATTAATTGTGATCAATAGCTTTTCCTCTGATGGATAAAAATATGGGTGACCTGTATATAGTATTAAAGGGTCTAGAAACATTTTTCTGCTTGTACATTACTATTCATATCCAGCTTCTCAATTTTTGTAATATCTTTTGTTTAACCTCTTCTTACATATCCTTAGCTGCCATAATGGAATCCTTTTCAACCAAAACATCTTAATACTCCATCTTATCACGTCCCCATAAATGTGGGTATTGTTGAACTAATTCATGTCTGGGAAGATAGATTGCTGCTACAGCCTTTGTTTTATCTTCATTTATTTTATATCCTGTAAAAACTTGAAAGCGTCTCAAAATGTTCCAGAAGACTTGAATGTTCTTTTCTGGATTTATCAACTATAAAGTAATGTCATCTACAAATAAGGCTAATTTTCCTTTAGTACCATACCAGTTATATCCTTGAATGTGTGAATCCCATATTTCCTTTTCCAGTGTATCTAATTATAAGGCAGGTAACAAAGGAGAAAAAGGACACTGGTTCATCTGTTCAAACACACCATGTCAGAGAGGAACTCTCCCACCTTGATGTTTGCCTCTGACCCTTCACATAACTTCCTAAGTTGCCCTATTATTCTACCAGGGAATACAAATGCTGGCATTGCCCTACTTGTAAACTCCAAACTAACTGTACTGAATATGCCTTCTTTGCATCAAGAATGACCAACTGTAGCAGGGTCTTCTTGCACTTTGCTTCCATCTGGCTCATCATCATTCTGTTAAGTTTGCCTTGTTTGTCTCCCATCATCAAAACAACATTAATCCATATATGTCACTTTTGGCAACACCTTAGCCATTCTCTTAGATAATAAAAACATAAGGATAACAATCCACAGACCATTTTCACAAGAATGCCTGTTTAATAAATATGCACAGTTAAGATTTGGGCAGTACTAAGTCAGGTATTTGTAGAGCAGTTTTCTGTTATAAGTATTCATACAATCTGATTCACTTTTTTTTTTCACTCACATAAGCGCACCTAAACAGTTTCACATACTTGAGAAGTACTACTGATGGTCTACAAAAGATCATTTGATTGGGTAACATTTATTAAAATGCATCTGAAATGACATTAAGTTTTTAATTCTGGTGAACTTTATAATTATGTGAAGAGATTAAAGTGCCTTTTCCTGCGTATTTATTAATGAGGCATTATTGTGAATGTGGTTGATGTCCTGTTCTGTGTTTTTAAACTTTGTTTTTTTTTGGCAGTAAGTTGTACATGGGCAGATGCATTGGAAGGGAAATGTTAATAGAGTGGGAGGAAACCCAGCAAGGATTTGACTTGCAAGTAAGGGACTTGCCTTCCATATCGGAGAGAGAGAGAAAGACAGAGAATGGAGAAGAGGATGGAGTTTCATATGCTATCACCAAAAAGGGGAATAAGAGTATGTAAGATAATTGTAAGAATCATTCAGAGGAGCTTAGAAAGGATTGAGAAAGAACATATTATGATCGAACAATGGGAAGGAATTTGTAGGGCACTTCTGTACACAACAAAGTCCAGATGGTTCAGGTTATCTGCTTGGAGATGTTTGTACCAATGTTTGCACTATTATTTGTATACACTGAGTAGAATTCAACGGATGCTGGAGATTTGAAATTTAAAGAGGCAGAGGTGGGAAACTGGGAACATCTACAGAGTCGATTGATTTTAAAGACTCCTTATAGAATGCTATGATTCAAACATTCCAGTAGCCAGAAAGCAAATGTTTTCGAGTTGGTGTTTGGGATGAGAATTGGCTTCGCTACCAAAAACTCAGTAACAAGGAAATGGATATCAAAGACTAATCTAGTTTTACAGATACACTGAGCATTGTAAAAACAAATTAAAGCAATGGCGATGGAATCTTTAAAGGGGGAAGGGAAGGGAGTATAAAGTTCATAAAATAAAATAGCATATTTAAGATCAATACATACAGAGTGATGATGTGGTAAGTCTGGCAGGCATTGAACAGTATGAAGGCATGATGTAAAGACTAGTATTGAATTGAAACAAAAACTGTTCTTGAAATTATTGTTACTATATGTTAACTCACACTGCAAGATGAAGTGTAATGAATAAACTTGTTAAAGTATTATCACATGTAGTTCTGACTGAGTGACATTCTCTCACCTGTTCCTTAGACCAGTAGAATCACTGAAATCAGTTGTCATGGTGACGCTACACTGCTTGACTTGGCATTTTCTGATTTGCTGTTTAGGAATCACAGACACATGAATGTTAGGTGAACAACTTTATAATACAGTTCAAAGTTGGAGACTTTAAGACTTGACAGTGCTTGAAGGAGAGTAATCCTGTACACTGCTACACAGTATATTCTTACTTCATACCCTGGAAATGTCATTTTGCCTTCTAATTAGGGTCACATTGTCCATTCATATCACCCAAAATGGCTTAATGTCCAACAAGTATTACCAGCAGATCATGGAAAGGAAAAAAAAATCTGCATGGCCCAGTTGTAACATTTGCAGGACAAGAAATATCGGTAAAGTATGAGTTGTGTGTAGGGAGTCCATCAACAGAATCTGTATCAGCATATAGTAATCTTTGCTTATTATCATTTCTGCTTAAGACTTTTTTGCAATCTGATGCAGTGATGTCATTAATTGTAAAACCATAGATTTAAAAGGAATTGTGATGCTGGATATAATGAGTCTTCTCCAGTGCATATAAGGGTACAAAATTTGTTGCTACACTTTTTTTGCCTTCTCAGCAGAATACCGTTTTCCCCAAACTGATATAAAATTCATAGGTTTTGTTTTCTTTGGGACAGATTCATGAAAATTCCATTGGCATACTCACAGTTTTATCCTCTTGGCCAATACAGGAATACCTTGTAAGCATTGAATGTCATTATACCTTGAGTAACACTCCAAATGCCGGGTACGCAAAACTAGAGAAGGGAGACAACCCTCCCTGGTGCAACTTCTTGTCCTTAGATGGTGAAAAAGGTCTCACCAAAGTTGTGTCTTGAGTTATTACTGTTGTACCTCAGTGCAGTAGAATGCTGCAGAAAACTGAAATTCAACAGAGTACTGAAAAAAATTTGCCTTTACCTTAACTGAAACCTGGATGTCACAAAACCATCTTGCCCTCAATCCCAATAAAACCAAACTTTTAATATTCACCCCCAAAAAATTCAGCCCGCTCATTAAGTCTGAACTCTCTATTCAGTCCAAAAAATAATACTACTATTGAAGTTATTCTTACTACAAAATTGCTTGGTGTAATCATTGATGACAACCTAACCTTCGTCCTTCATATCTATAATAACATAAAAAAACAGGAGCCCTCTATAGACACAACAACTTTCTCAGCCTTTCTGCTAAAAGGGCTCTTGCCTCATCATTTCTACTTCCAACTCTACTATATGGTGCCCCTACCCTCACCAATATTCACTCCTCTCTGAAAACTAAACTCGACTCATGCTACAACAAAGTTGCCAAATTTGCTTCAAATGCTAAATTCTCTACCCACCATTGTTCTGCTCTGCAACAACTAAACTGGCTAGAATTCGACCATCACCTCACTTACTTACAACTAACTACTGCCCACAAACATATCTAATGTCTAGCAGCCTGCCCATCTCTCTTCCGTATCCTGACCATGTACCACCCCAATCGTCACCTTAGATAGAAAAAGTGCTTCTAAACATCGGCAAACCTAAGCTAGCAGCCGGTCAAATGCTGTATTCTTTTACTGTCTCCAAGCTATGGAACAGTCTTCCTCCTACACTCAGGGTTGTCTCTAACCCCTTAGCTTTTAAAATATCCCTTTAACTTCATCTCTCTTCACATTGTATATGCAACTGCTCTCCTACTGACAACCTTAAAACCTGACCCCTGTCTTAACACTTTATATCGCTACTTCATATGTTTATTTGACTGCAAAACATTATTACTTTTGTGCAATTACTTCTTTACATGTGCAAGTTCTTCACTAAACTCTTCACTTTATGTATTCAACAGTTTCACACTTGCATGTATTTAGTGTTCATTTGCAAGTATTAAGGGATCATCTATGTATCTACTGAAATGTCATTAGTGTTCAAAATTAATTTGAACTGTATGTAGTAACCATTTTGGATGTAACTATCAAATGCTTTAGTACTGTTCAAAATTGATCTATGTATTTTATTACCTTCTACTGTGTATGCATGTAATGAGCTTTTCTCCCTGTGCCTCCACTGAAAATGGGCTCATCTAGGCCCAGTAGACTTTCCCAGTTAACAAATGTAATAAATAAATAAAATTAATAAATAAAAACAAACAAACAAACAAAAAAGTCCAGTTGATGAAAGATCTTCCCATCTTAAATGACCTTCTGGGGAAATCCTAATCAGTTTGTATGCTGAGTCACCAAGAAAGACTTAATAACTGATCTGTTTTGTTTGTCGATTTAAATAGGAACAACATTTTGATAATATCATCAAAGATGTGCCTGTCTCTGACAAATCAATCAATGTGGTCCTGTAGTGGTCATGTGGTCCAATCTGGCAAGTTTGTCAGCTCACATTGTGCCACCTAAGCCTATCCTTATTAATGCTGAATGAATTAATAAAATTGAAAATTCAGTTCGTTAAGTATCATGCGACAGTAAACACAATTTTAGTCATTTCTTCCAAGTGTTATTCTGGGGGACTTTATTTAAAATATGGTGGGGAAGTCATTATGCCTGATCCTGGAATGAGACAATTAACTAATTAAGCAAGTAATATACACAGAAAATGTTAAAATGATGACTACTGGCAATGAGTTGACAAGACTACACAGGACGTATTTTTTACTTATCTTAAATAATGAAAACAAACCAACCAAACAGATCCAGATTACCCCTCCCCTTTTCAGCTGCAGCAGGTTACACAGAACTGTATACTTATTACAAGGTAGAACTATATGATAAAATGTAGTAAAACAATAAAATGCAAGCATTTAGTGCGTGATGCATGTCATATGAAAAGGTTTAGGTGCAGTCTGTTCACCAAGCATGGCAGAAACATGATTAGTTAGAAATGAAGGGGGAGTGAATGTCAGTTTTCTATGCCTAAATAAGGTCAGCAAGCACTTGAAAGTCTTTACAAGAAATGAGCGTGACTATGAAACGGAAAGCTGCTGAGAGCAAGTGGGATTCTATTCCACAGTTTAGAACCAGTATGAAAAATGTAAGTTACGTAATCACCATAATACTGGCTCCTTTTCATTCAAGTATGTCTGATACAGAAGTTGGGTACCAACCCGCTACTCAGGTCAGACCCGGCCATTAGCTAGTACTGTAGTGCTTTGACTGCCTACAGACTTCCCCATAATTCTATGTGAGCCTCTCCTTCAGATCAACTTTGCTGTCCAGTGAAGGTATTAGGATAACAGACATGAAATTCCAAGAAGCAGCAGAAACATGCCAATTTAGATGGGGGATGGAGGAAAGCATGCCATATCGGATGGACTTGGTTGTAAACGATCCACCATTATGGGAAGTACATAACGTCTGTATCCTGTTTCATAAGTCTGTCAGACTCAACGGTTGGGATAAAATCCCAAGCTCCCCAAGGTCTTGGGTGGAATCCTGACAGGTTACCTATGAGAGCAAAAGCTCCAAATGCAGCTCTGATTCTAGAAATGATGTCCAAGTTATAATGCTTGTAAAAGGTGTAGTGACCTCTGGCTGCTGCACTAATGTCATATATGGAGAAATACTTGAAACAGCAGTGGAAGTTGCCATTGATCTTGTGGAATGGGCCATAGTCTTGTTGCTAGAGTAAACATGATGCAATCTGATAGCCATATGGATACTGATTGTTTAGCAGCTTTGGAGCCCACTCTTTTATGAGCAAAGGGATCAAACAGCTGAGCACCTTTTCTGAAAGTTTTGATGCTAAGAAGTCAGAATCTGAGTTGCCTGAGAACATCTTGGGTGTGAATGAGATACTGTCCTCTGCTGCAGTAATTTGGAAAGAGCAATGGAAGGTTAATAGTTCAGTTTATATTATTCTGTGAAGCTGCCTTGGGGCTAAAGGATAAGGTGCCATTGTCCTTATGGAAAAATCAATTGTGATGCATTAACAGGCAAAGCTTCTAGTTCAGAAATTCATCTGGTGGATATAGTGGCCCCCCGGAAAAAAGTGTTTTCCAAGATAAAAACTTCAAGTCTGTAGTTGAAGCCAATTCAAATGGAGACTCTGTTAAGGCTTACAAAACTATAGCAGGGGTCTTTAATGGGAGAGCAAAGAAGAAGAAACACTCCTTTAAGGAAACCTTTGCACATACTATTGGATGCCAAAGTATTGTTCTGATATTTAGTATGATAATTCGAAATGGCAGCCAACTGCACTTTAATAGTGTAGTAGCTGTAACTTTTTTCAAACAGCGTAGACAGAAACAGTAAGCCATCTGCTACTGGAAAGGAATAAAGCTAAAGAACCCTGGCTGGATGCTCAAATAGAGAAGTATTTCCATTTTCTTTTATAAGTTTTCTAAGTAGATTGTTTCTGACAATCAGACAAAATACAGATTACATTTTATCAGAGTGAAAAATGACTAGATCCTTTAGGAGAATTGGAGAAACCAGGTGAAGCTAACCAGAAAGGTGAGAAAGAATGTCTGCTTGTAAATGTTTAACCTCCCAAACCCCTGCTTACACTTGTCAAGGGTACCAGAACTTGTCAGAGATTTGGGATGCGTGGCTAGGCTTAAAAAGGCACTTGCGGTCATTAGTCTAGTAAACACCTATGAACCTAATCTGGGTGTGGATCTAGGAGCCAAGGGGGCTTCCTCAGATGAGGCCTGAGCAAAAGAAACCATATCTGCTTTGGCTAGTATGGAGCAATGAGAATAATCTCTGATTTGTAAGTCAAAGCCATCTGTAGGAACTTAGTCATTGGGAAAGAGGGGGAAAACAGAGTAGATTGGGGGATTTGGCAAACTAGAGCATCCCTGGGTGATTTGAAGTAGCTCTTGCACTTGGTGTAGGATGGAGAGGTGAACAAGTTGCAATAAGGTGTGCCCCAGTGACTGAAAATTTCTTGAGCCAGTAGTGGATTGAGGTACCCCTTATGAGGCATAGTATAGACCTGTTTATGCTGTCCACTAATGTATTGTCTTTTGGTTATAGCTCCTGGAGGTCAGAGGTCCTTGAATTCCTGCAAAGCTAGGAAGTCATTGCAATTCATTATGTGAAACTTTATCTTAGAAAGTATACAGGGATAGACATTGAGGTGAGCTGCCTTGCAACTCTAGGCCTGATCTTCAGAGTGGAAGCCTCATAGAATTAAACTTTCATGCCCTTTTTTTGCCAAGCCTGAATGTAGAAGCCTATCTCTTCAAGTCACAAGCCCGCCACCCCCATTTTCTGACTCTCTTTCTTCCAAGCTTGTCCCTGTACTTTGTTTGCATGAACTTATCATTGAATCTGCCTAGCATTTCCAGCCTTGCTTGAAAAATCAACCTTAGAAGGTCAGTTGCCCTTACTGGTAGCAGATCCTCCTTCCCCTTTCTTTCCATGCCTGCCTTGACACTTGCTTTTATGAAAAGCTGTGTTGGGCAGATGCCCAGCAGACATTTATGTCTTTCATTTCAGGTTGTCTTTATGAGTGATTTTCTCAGTTAATTGCCCTCTTCTCCCTCAGATCTTC
The DNA here is from genome assembly GCF_019279795.1 of Protopterus annectens. Taxonomy (NCBI): domain Eukaryota; kingdom Metazoa; phylum Chordata; order Ceratodontiformes; family Protopteridae; genus Protopterus; species Protopterus annectens. The sequence goes on from NC_056735.1 coordinate 370,228,987, forward strand.
CCTAACTTCCTACTTGTTCTATGTCTGTTCTAACCTCTAGCCCTGCCTATCTGTTCTTACATTCTCTGTCCCTCTTCTCTACTCCATTTTCTCAACCTACACTGATCAGTCCCAGATCAAGCTGCACTTGCAAGTTTAGTGCAGGCCTCCATTCTGTATGATAAGTGGACCATATTACATCCAAACAAATACCCAGAGTTCTACAAATTGAATGTATTGAACTCCAAATGACACTAAAGAGGACCAACTATCAGTTTTCATCTGTTACAGAGCATTCTGCATGTTCCCAGAGATTCATGTAAGGTTCCTAAAGTTACTTGAACTCCCCATAAGCAAGGCCTTTGTCATTATTGATAATTTTTACAACCCTTCAATAAATTGGAGTACCTACACCCCCAATGTAGGACATGCCCAAATATTTTTGAACTTGATCTTTTTCAGCAGTCTAATAAACATGGTGAAGAGAGAGGTTCATTTCCCACCATTTCTCCACCCTCTGAACTTGCCTGAGTGGTTTAGCTGTCATCAAGAAGGGAGGTACAGTTTAGGCATGGTTATTGGCATAATATAATTATCACATGCCTCATTTGCATTGAAATTTCCCTTGTTTACTGTGAATAAAAAGTGTTTCTGTAAACTGGTAGCAAATTAAAAGTCAGCTTCTGTCTCTCCTAATCTCCTTAAAAAAAGAGACAGATCCCATTCTTCTGAACTTTGTTCATAACTTTCCCTTCCATAGCTCTCACCCACCTTTTGAACATCTCTTTGAAATTTTCCATAATCTAACCACTTCTTTTCCATCATTATTTATTATCTCCTAAGTGAATATACAGTAAACCCATGTTTCCTCAACAACTGGAAATTCTATGGCCCCAAATTATGAGTCTCTTAAAATCATATGCTGAATGTTATCTGTTTTAGTCAGATGGGTGTCATTACTGCAATTTCTATACCAGTGATTTATTATGTTTGAAAATATTTGTATACAGTTTTGTTATACTTAGCTCTTTTTTTATTTTGTTTTAAGTGTAGAATGCCTTCACTGAATAATGGCATTAGGCAAACTAATTAAACCACTTGATTAATGCTGTGAAACAGTTTAACTGGAACACAGGCTAGTCAACTATCTGTGATAGTAATTGAACTGATTATTTATTTTATGTACCTTTTGGTGACCAGATTAGTGCCACTAGGATAGTGGCCACTTTTCAGGGTAGATAGAGGTGGTACTTCTGTTACTAAGGGAAATTTGGTTAGGGCATTGGGGAGCTTCCCCTACTCTTTTTGTTGTGAGGGGAAACATTTTTGTGGTTGCACTTCTTGTTTCTGTCGTGGAGGCTGGGGTTACAGCAATGGAGTCAAGAGAGTTGTTTGGTGGTGATTTGAAGCAGAATAAGGAGGCTGAGCCTTCAAATTAGCTTAAAACTGTGTTAAGAGATAGGAGAGAAGAGAAGGTAGTCAAGTCTTCTGTATCTGTGTCTGAGATCGGAGAATCAAGAGAGAAGGTATATATGCCTTCTAATGGAGTTCCAGTGGTTGGAGATGATGTTAAGAAGACAGTCAAGTTTTTTTCTGCATAAATGCTTCTAAATGCTAGGAGCTTAAACCAAAAACTGCACTCTATGGAAGCACTTCTGTCACTAGGACATGTAGATGTCACACACGCACACAAATATATGCCTGCATTCATGTAACCTAGACATACCTACATAGATACATTTTAATTATCCTTAAATATTTGGTACCCTTTTAATTAAAAAAAATACTGTTTAAGGAATTCTGTCCTTATCTCCTGCACCTATGATACCCACTGTCCTAGCTGGTTCCCCCTCCACGTCTGCAGCTGATCACAGTTATGACAACACAGCTACCCAGAGTGGGAAATCCCTGTCTGGGATGGCATGCTCCCCCAATTCATACTAGATAGCTACCTTTTTCCACTCAGAGCCAGCCACAGCTTGCTCCAACTTCTGTGGAAGTAACCTTGAATGATTTTTCTATTTTTTTTGTAACCTTTCATTGACTTCAAATTATGACAAAAGGATTGAATAATGGATGGATGCTGATATTACTCATTCACAAAGTGCCTAACAGTTTGAATATAATGCTAACTCACTTAGTACTTCATCTTTAGCTGAAATATATAGATTTAAATTATCCATTTAAAATATGAACAGCACATTATTAGTGTATTGTTTTATTGTAATATATGGAAGCCTCGCCAGGTATCTACTGCAGATAGGTGGTGTACTTTTTATACTTGCCTAGGTCAACAAGAAAACAAAAACTACAGATTTAAACTTTAAATCAATCTGGCATGGGATGCTACTCCACTGAAGGTTACATGTACACACCATATCTCACATGCATTACAGGGTCCATATTACAAGCCCAAAATGACAAAAGCTTGAGCCTATGTACATCGACCCATAAAGGCTGATGTACATAAACAGCGAAACACGAAAACAGCGAAAATTTAAATGCCGAACATGTTTCCTGGTCAGCGGCGTGATGGTGGGGATAAGGAAAATATATCCTTTTCCCCACTGCTGTGAGGTCTCGGAGTTGGTATATTAAGGTAGGGGGTGTGAGTGGCGCAGGGGGGCTTGCCCCCCTGGAAAATCATGTTAATTTAATTATTTACTGTTATTTTTTACTTACCTGTGTGGCGCATTCTGATGACAAAACTCGCTCGGCGTTTCATTTTTCACTGTTTTCATGTTTCGCTGTTTATGTACATCTACCTTTACGTGTCGATGTACATAGACCCGAGCTTTTGTTGTTTTGGGCTTGTAATATAGACCTACATTACATGTACATACCATCTTACACACACAATGTGCTCACAGCTAGAGGTATTATGAGCATTGGTTGTCCAGCCACCAAGATGTCTTCAGTATAAGAATAGGTTCCATTAATAAATTATCTGCTGGATTAATTTATACATTCTGTTACTGCTCTGCAGCAAACCCAATTAAGCACAATACATTAAATGATGGCAGAGAGCTGTAAAGACTACTTGATTCAATCAGTATGGTCACACAGGGGTAGTACGTTGTTGCTGTTGTGTATATCGGCTTTTCCCGGTTAGGGGTCGCCACAGCAGAACTCCGGTCTGTTAATGATTGGCAGTAGATTTTTACGTACCGAGTTGCCAGCTCTGACACACAACCTTCAACAAAGGTACGCCCATTCATGCATGTCTCCACGTAGAAGATGCTCTAGCTGAGAATCGAACTGGACAGCGTCTTACTGTGAGGCGACAACGCTACCGCAGCACCACCACCGCAGTATGAATGCAAAAAGCAAACCCTCACTAACAAAGCAGTTGAAGTAATGTGCATTCACTGAGGTAAGAAACAGTATATTTTACACAACTAGAAAAAAGGTTTTGGGGAATGTAGTTCATCATTTAGCTGTAGTACCCAATTTAACAAATGATGAAATAGGGAAACGAGTCTCCCTAATGAAAAGACTTGCTGATGCAATGGGAATAATACAGTCTTTTTAAATAGTCTCATTATTATTGTCTGGATGGGAACCAGAAATGGAATAACCATAAATGAAAGTAAACGATGGATGTATAGTCAGTAATTAGTGATAGTAAGGAGATGAACCATGATTTTGCTTTGCTATTTACTGTAGACACCAAATCTAGTGAATAATATTGTTGAAAATATTTGGAGAATTCTACTAAGCAAATATATTTTACAAGAAAGTTAGACAGACCTTTTTTGTTATTAAAAAGTTATTAAAATTTGAAAGAATTGTTAATAGAATGCATGAAGAATGTGGACAATCATTTACAAAAAGAAGAGGGACATTTCCTTTTTGGTTCTGTCCACAATGCAGATTTTTCTGGAAAATGTTGATGGTTGCCTAATTAATGGTAGTTTATTCTCCTAGGTATTTTAACTGAATGCCAAGAAGGCTTGTATATGTTGCAAGTTGTTTAGAATGTATGGCATTTTATGTAGAAGTTGCCATATGCAGATAATGTGGCATTACAGGCACACTCTGAAAAAGAACGTCAGCAAAGGATAGGGGAATGGAATGCGAAACTGAAGGCACATGAGATGAAACTGATTACAGATAAAGCAAACGTAATGGCAGCAAATGAGAGAAATCAGAAGATGCTGAGAACTAAGATAGAAGGGAAAGTAGTGCAACAGGTTAACAGCTTCAAGTGTCTGGGAGGGACAGTTGTGGCAATACAATGTCTAAATAAGGTTGTCAAATCTAGAATCAGAGAGTTTTCAGTTAAATGGCAAAGAGTGTGAAGGATAGTATGTGACATAAGAATACAAAAAAGCTGAAAAGTAAGGTGTACTAACCAGCGGTGTAACCAGTGCTGCTGTATAGTACAAAAAAGGTCAGCAGTGAAGGCAGAGCAGTTGAGGAAACTAGACATGAAGTACCAGTAATGGGTGGTAGGATGGACAATGTGGGGCAGACAAAGAAATGAAGACATCAGAGCAGAAGCCCAAGTAGCTTCAATTGCAGAGAAGGCCAAAGATAACTATATTGGTTCAGGCAGATGTGCAGAAAACCAGAAGACAATCTGGTGAAGATTTGGGACAGGCAGGAAGAAGACAAGAGTAAACAAGTGTATCCAGCAAAAAGGAGGATAGATTCTATAAGAGAAGACCTGTGACATTCGGGTATGAATGTCACAAAAGGTAGGGGAGTGTCATTCAACAGAGAGATGGCAACAGTTGACACGATATCCCAACCCCGTGTAGAAGGTGGGCAAAAGGGAGTTGATGATGATGATTATGATGAAATATTAAGGAAACTTAATAACATAATGTATTAACAAAGTTATGACACTGTATCCAAGGATGTTATAAATCTCATCTTCTGATGTTCTACTTATATAGTGGGTGGTTTTGATCTGAGCATGAGAAATGCAATGAAGAAAATATGTTTGATGTAAAGGAATATAACTAGCAGATAAAAATGAATGCCTGTGTTTTACAAGGACTGAATGATATTATCATATTATGAATTTTAACTGTAAACTGAAATAATGTTTGTAGGTTAGCGTTTCTGTAGTCTGATGAAGTCGTTTTACTAAAGACAAAACCATAAACTGTTGTGGTTTTGTGTGACTATTTTAACATTGAATAATTTCAGAACAGTCTATTAAGAGATCCTTGGTTGTTATTAGTTTTGATTTGTTTAAGTGATTGTGTTATTTCATTCTGGGCTACTGTACCATTTTAATTTGTTTACTTTTAATCTTTAAAAGGCATGGAGCGAAGATGACAGTTTGAGAAGTGCAAGGGAAAAAATAACTATAGTTGTAGCAGACAAACCTGAACTGGCTACTCCTACTTTTCACCAAAAATGAGTTACCAAATGACTTATTCAAAGCAAATATGGCCAGACAAGAAGTATACCAACTACTGGTGCCTAGGCTTTTCAGAAATCTAGTGATAAAATAAGCACATAATCATGCACTAGTGGGACACATAAGAGGAGATACATTTAGTGCGTGTGTGTGTGCCCACATGCACTTACGTGATGAGAGTTCCAATCGTCTTCTGTAGTGGTAGCGTTATGGAAAAATTTTTTTTTTTTTTTTTTTTAAGATGCAGGTTAGAGTTAGGGGCAGGGTTATCATGTGACCATAGATATAAATCCACTCTAACAAATAAATGCACATGGTGGTGGTATAGATTTATAACACAGTGCTTACCCACCTCTCTAGAACAAACTAACTCTCCAAGTTAAACAGCATGACACACTGTCAGCCTTTAAAAGGATAACTGCTTGGGTATTCATAAATTCATCGTTGTTATGAATGGCCTGGCTCTTATTGAAAAGGGAGGAAAGACTTAAGGGTGGGTACTGGCAAAGTAGAAATGTCCGTGCAGCTCAATTAATTTGCAACTCCTACGATACTATGACATATGACTAAGCCACATCCTTGTATGGAAGCAGAGTTAGTGGGCTTAACATGCTTAGGTTTGCTTTCCTGGTGATTCTTGGTTAACCTGCATGGAGTTGCAGTAAATGGGAGTGCAGAAGGATTATGTGCTGTCTTGTCTGCACTGAAGGCTGAGATCGGTTGCAGTGTGTCACGAAGACTTGGACAGAATATTTTTACAGACAGTATGTGCACCGTGAGTGCATTTCAAGATCACAACCTGTTTACATGATTACAACAAAAAAGTACATCAGTCAAAATAATGTACTTTTTCTTTTGTGTTTCAGGCCATCTTGAGATGCCAGTTTCTGTAAGCTTAACCCATTTTGTACATTTAGAGGTTTTGGTTCTTGTAGGGGAAGCACATCATTGAAATGAATGTGTTCCCTCTCATGCCAACCTCTGTTTCTCAACTCTCCTCTTGGGAGCTGATATTTGTGGTTCCCCAGATTTTGACTGAAATTAATTTTTCATATCTGTTCCTAGTGTGTTACAAGCCTATAAATAGGGCACTTACAATTGTATATGTAGCTTTATTATCATTTTCTGCAGATATCAATCTCCACTGAAAATGCAGTTTCTTGACGTTTGTCAAATTAACTAAAACTATGACTAAATATATAAAAAAAATAGTTATATAGTTTTCAGTTTAAGAGAAGCCTAAGTCACTTGGTTTGCATGTTAATTATTCTACAAATGCTACAGTCATCCTTGACTTTCTGTTAATTGTTTTTGATCTTAGACATATTGGATTAAATAATGGGTCTCAACAGAGGTGAAAATGGTCATATCCAACTTGATGAGTGCTAAGTGCATTGTGCATGTCAACATCACTTGGGGAGTTAATAATGGCTCCCAACTTGCAATAGTCTGTGAACTTTGTCAGCCAGAGTGTCCCTTTGTGTTGGACTGGACTTCTGAGAAGTAGATACCAAACAGAAGAGGACCCAGGACTGATCCCTGTGGGACTCCACTTGTGACTGGTCTGCAGTCTGACTTGGAGTCAGCTACTTTCACACTGTGAGTTCTGTGAGCCAGTTTGCAACCCACCTAGTGATATAGGGGTTGATGCCTAGCTTAGTGAGTTTTTCTATAATTCCGGAGTGGGGAATGGTATCAAAGGCCTTGGCCAGATCAAGATAGGCTGTATGAACTACCTTGCCTTCATCCAGAGCACTGGCGACTTACTCAAAGAAGTTGATCAAGTTGAGCAGGCATGATCTACCCTTCACAAAACCAAACTGTGTGGGATCCAGAGTTTGGAGATTCCCTATATCCTTGTTTATTAGGTCCATGATGATGCGTTCCACAGCTTTGCATATCAGACTTGTCAGGATAATGGGGCGACAGTTCCCAGGGTCTGTAGTCACTACTCCTTTGTGGAGAGAGATGACTACAGCAGTGCGCAATTTGGTAAGGACAAAACCTGAGGTGAGGCTATGATTGAACAGGGCACACAGGTGAAGTGCCAGTTCACTCTGTAGTTCATGTAGAACACAGCCAGGGATATTATCAGGTCCCACAAAAGCTGTATTCTTGGCCTGTGCAGCACTAATACGGAGTGCCTGGCAATCTGCTGGTATTGTGATTGGTCCTTTGGGGGGGGGGTAGAGTTGGCACTGAATCTGTTGGCCAGTATATTGCAAATATCAGTTGGCTCTGTATAGGAGGTACCATTGTGTAGTTTCTCAGAGCAAATCTGGGCATTGCCGTGGAGGTTTTTTTGCATAACTATAGACGGCCTTGTGGTTGTCTTTACTATCTGCTGCAATTCTGTTTTCATAGCTAGCTTTAGTGGATTTGATGAGGGATCGCAACTTTTTGTTGAGGCAGATAAGGGAGTGTTTCAAGTCTTGGGACTTCACCTTATTCTGCATCAGTTTCCTCCTTCTGTTGTAGAGTTTGTTTATGGCAGGGGACCACCAGATTGGCTTCCTTTTTTTGGAGGAGAGCATGTTGGTTCTATTGGGTATGGCAAGATCCATGCATTTGTGTATGTGTTCGTACAGTGCATTGCTGTATGATTTGGCGGTCATTTAACTATTCTCCCTTCGCACAGGTGCCGTGAAGTTAGCCACCTCTGTTCTTAGGAGTCCAAAGTTAGCTTTGGAGAAGTTTTTGCATGGTGGTTACCTTTGTGAGGTGGGGGGTGGAAGGGATGTGGATTGCCAAGGTGATTAGTTTGTGGTCAGATCTAACCAGGGAGGAGTTGACTATTGGTGTGGAGCAATGGCTGCCCATGTTAGTAATGACCAGGTCAAGGATGTCGCTACCTCTACTGGGTGTAAGAACGAGCTGATCCAGGGCATTGGAATTAATGAATTCTAAGAAACACTGGGTAAGTGTATTGGTACGTGAGTAGTTTTCCCAGTTAATGGGGGGGGGGGGTAATTGAAGTCACCCAGTATGAGTGTGTGAAGTTGGACCCTAATATTCTCCAGGGTGTTTAGTAATGTGGAGTGAGTGTCTTGGGACATGGTTGGGGAACCTATAACAGGCTACAACCTGAATCACTGTTAGCTGCACCTGAAGTATCTCTGATGCATCATGTTGGGCTAGCAGTCTGGAGGTGTGTGCATCCTTTATGAATATGGAAACACCTCCACCTTTGGAGCTTCAGTCCAAGTTCTGGGGCCGAAAGGTGTTGCATGAGTTATAGCCTGGTAGTGCAGAGGTGCTTTCTGCTGCCTTGAACCAGGTCTCTGTTACAGTACAAATGTCAGTATTCTCCATTATTACATCCGAGTGACGCCTCCAGGTGCATCTGCAGTTAACTCCTACTGCTCCTCTAGGCGTCAAATATTACTTATGCATATTTGCATTAATAATTCCAAAACCATGCTACATACAAGGTTTAAAAATATTTTATCTTGAAGCATACATGATGGCAAACACAATTGTATTGATATTTGACCTCTGTCAATGAGTATTTGCTAGAATTGTAAGGTGATAATTTAATTTTTAAAGGCTCAGGCCACATCCACTAGGAGTTAAAGGTATATACTCAAAATAGTTGCACTGGAGTGAATGAGAGTACTTCGAGCGAGTGCATTTTGAGATTTAGACTTCTAGCACTGAGCAGCATGAGCCTCAGATGGCATTTGTTTGTAGCTGTTATGGTGGTAATTTGGTCTTTGGAACACCGCTTAAGAAAGGCACTATAGGAGTGGCAAGAGCCTTGGCCAGTATCCGGAACCCCATGGGTGACAGATGCAGACCATCTCTGGCAAAGCATCAAGGTCTGTCAACCATGTCATCCCAGGCAGACAGATGCTGGATCCCCTTAGAATGACACCAGAAACTTAGCCAGTTGTTGAAATCAATCATTTTCTGCTTGTACTGTGGTGGTATACTGGGTGATGGTATGATGCTGCTCAGGGCTAGGGTCGTACCCACTTGGGCTACATAATCCAAGAGCTTCTCCATGTCTCTTTTCATGTAGTCCAGGGAAATACATCTCAGGTCATTCACACCCACATGTACAATGACAGAGTCATATTTATACCTGTTGTTGAGGGACCTGGGTGCGTGCGTTATATGGCAGATCCTAGCACCTGACAGGCATCTGACTATTACTTTCTCCTTATTCAACTTAGTGAGTGGGACATCAGTGTGCCTCACTATCAAGTCACCTATGACTAGTGTGCTGGACATGCTGTTTTGCCTTAGCAGCTTTGGTCGAGTGCCACACTGTTTAGGAGAGTTGTGTGTCTCGTGCTTAGTGTTGTGTTGTGGTGGTTGAGTGCATTTCTGCCTTGGAGGTCTCTGCTGTTTGGGTAGATTTTTATTGGGAGTTTTATTGAGAGCCCCCGTGAAGGCATAGAAGAAATTTCTCACCACTGTGGCACACAGGTTCATAGATTAGTACTAGGCTAACTGCCTTTTTGGGCCATTTTAAGCTTAGCTAATTAAGCAATGTGAGAATCAAACCCTGCACATTGTATCTCTAAGGCAAATATCCTTTATGCCAATGTAAATGATATACTAATGAATTATTAGATCTTCATAGTTAAGTACTAACCTAACTGTCCTTCTTTACCTTTTAAGCCTAGTCAATTTCCCTCCAAGGTTATTCTCGGCTGGGATGCCTTCTGTGTGGAGTCTACATGTCCTCCCTGCATTCGTGTGGGTTTCCTCTGGGTGCTCTGGTTTCCTCCCACGTTAGAAAGACATGCATCTGGAGCTTTTCTCCCCAGGCCTCTGGTGAAAATTGGCTCATTCCAAGTAGGACTTTCCCGGTAAATACATTTTAAGTAAATAAAATATTCTGCCCTCATCTAGTGACCTTCCCAAAGAAGTTTGCCAGGTTTAGTAAGCATTAACTGTCATTGACAAAACCAAACAGGGATGTTTTTTTTTTTTTTTTTAATATTTCCTATGTCTTTATCAGGTCGGTGATAATTCTTTACATGAATTGGCATGTAAGATAAGACAAACTTATGGGTCTGTAGTTCCCTGGATCAGCTGATGGTCCACCTTTGTGTAGTTGGGTGACAGTAGCAGTCTTTAATTCCATAGGGGCAAAGCTGTCTGGAGGCTGTGGTTGAACTGAGATTGTAGTGGGCCCTTACAGGTCATGTTTGAAACTGTTTAGGATGCATAGATGGATATTATCAGGGCGCATTGATGCAGTGTTTTAAATGTGGAAAGTGTGGTGAGGACCTGTTCTTTAGTGATAGTTGGAAGAGAAATGGTATGTGGTATTTGATGGGGAGTACCCAAACATCTCAGAGCCATATGGATTCTGTCTTCTGCTTTGCACCTTATTGTTCTTGTTAACACTTTTGAGTAAAGGTACCATTCACTACTCTGTTATCTTGGACTTGGGTAACTACTTTAGCCAATTAAATGTTTCATTCAAGACTTTTGTCTCTGTACTTACAGGTTGAGATGTATGCCTTCAGTTATAACTGAAGTATCACAAAATCACAAGAAATTATTATTTTTTCGCATGTATATTCATATTGACTAGGCAGTCATTTTTTTTCTAATTTTTTTAAAAAGGAAGATAGGAATAAAGTCTCTCCCCAACCTGAAAGCAAGTCAAACCAAACAAATAGTATAGGGTGCAGTATGTCAGGCCTATTTTTAATAGTAACTCTCAAGCAACCAGAAACTACAGATGTTCTGTAGTCCTATCTCACCTTCGTTCTTACATATGGGTTCGAGCCGATCCTCGGCTCCGACTCAGACGATTACAAAGCTTTAAGTCTCTAAGTTGGCTCGTGGCAAGGTAGGTATCCTACAATGCACTAACAATCCGCAGATCTCGTTTGCCACTCTACGAGTTCAGAATTGTCCTCTTTCTTGGCCGTGGCCAAGTTGGAATATTTTTTTCTTCTAAAATTTATAGTGTTCCTTTTTGACTGTAAAGTTAGTTTAGTATTAATAGCTGACTGTTGTTAACTTGTGAGTTAGTGCGTTTCTAAACCTTTACTGCAAACTGTTGTTGCTAATTGTTGTCCATTGCTTCAGCAGGCCTTCCTTAGAGGTATCCCTCATTACTATTGTGCTAGTTATTGTTAATCTTTCTCAGGTATAGGTCCGTTTTTTAGTTAGGACCTACCTTTGTTTCTTTATTCTCTATCTTGCCTACCTCTCTGTTCAGGGCTAGACCCATTTAACTTAGAGGACCTAGTCCTCTACTGCCTTCTCCCTTCTGTGTTTTTTTTCTTCAGCAGGGCTAGGCCCGTTTAAGTTAGAGGACCTGTTCCTCTCTTCTTATTGTCTGTTTACTATTATAGTCTGTTGTAGTTATGTCTAAGGAAACTAAAGACCATAAACCTTCGGGTTTTAAGAAATGCCTAAAATATGCACAAAAAAATGTCCTTGACTGACGGGCATAGTATTTGTGTGTATTGTTTGGGAGCCATGCATCTACAGGAGACATGCACTTTTTGCCATTCTTTAAGTTCCCGGGTTCTCCAGGAAAGGAAGAACAAACTCATTTTGAAACATCTCCTTAAACCTTCCTTTGAAGAGGATTTAACTAGTTTTTCCTCTTCTCACTCCAGGTCTCCCTCTTCAAAAAAAGAGAAAGTTCAGTCAGTGAAAAGACAGTCTCCTACACCAACTCAGAAATCAGGACCTCCACAGAAAGTTGCCAAAGTTGACAAACCTTCTACCTCTTTGGCTCCTCTGCCTTCGGAGCCAGCTGAGGTTATTGGTATAGACCTTCTAGTTTCGGCCCCAGGTTTTTCGGAGCCGATAACTGGATCCATACCTCAGAGCTGGTCAAGAGACTTATTACCTGTATCCCAGACTCTTAGATCTCCAATTTTGCGAAGGTCTCAATCCCCTACCTTGTCTTCCAGATCCTCCAGGAGTCTTTCTGAGGAGGATGTCGAGAGGGTGGTGCTTAGACTTTTGAAGTCGTTGGCGCTAGCAAATTTGTCAGCTCTGATCTCATCGGTTCCGGAGCCGTCTAAGGCCGTATTACCTGCTTCTGTTCCTCTTCTGAGCCATGCCGGTCTTTCAGAGCCAGATCTATCTGTGCCGTTTGTTGTGGAACCATCAGTTCCAGCTCAAGTGGCTTTCACAAAGCCGTGTTCTCTCAGGCCCCTTCGGTGCCATCCTTGGTGTCTAGGAGCCGAAGCTCACCAGTCGGCCCCGATGGGGACGCTCAGACCCGAACTTCTTCGATTCTGAGCCTACCTCTCGGTGTGTTGGCTCGGATGAGCTCAGATCCTGCATCTATCTCGGAGATGATCCCTCTGGAACCGGAGGCTACTTCCGCTTCTTTGGAACTGGTGGTGTCCTCGGAGCCGGGGGATCTGCCTTCGAGATGATGAGGAGCGTGCTGTCTAGATCTTCATCTCTATACAAGGGTACGGATGTTCTTCCCCATTAAGCTCCGACCTCTGTCTCAGCACCATCCCTCTCTCATGACAGCAGAGATCCGCAGCCTCAGGAGCCCCCCCCCTTGGGAGGCCCCCAGTCTCCTGAGACCTCCCCAGACTACCCTTCTGAGGAGCCTCCTCAGAGGAGAACTTGCAAGAGGAAGTACGTACACTCCACTGGTGAGTCCATCACCTCTGACACTGACCTTGAGGAGTCAGAAGGGTCCCCTTGGTCGTCCTCTGATGATATCTCCTTCATAGATATCCTAGAGATCCTCAAACAGAGAGGTGGCTGGCCCACCACCACGGTTTCTGATGAAGAGTCAGTGTACCTGAAGGCTTTCAGGTCTCAACCTTCAGCCTCTTGGGTGTCTCCACCTTTTGATGAGCTGTTAGATTTGGTAAGTCGAAAGGTGTGGGAAAACTCTTGACACCGTGGAACCAGTCCCTAGAAGGAAGAATGCATTCCTTTCAGCTGTTAAGAAAAAAGAGTTTCTGACCAAAGGTGTGCCTGTAGATGCCATGGTGGTGGCAGCAGCTGCAAAAAAGGAACTAGAAGAGACTTCTTCATCTGTCCACCCATTGAACAGAGAGTCTCAAATGATGGACAGATACGGGAAGCATATTTTTTCTCCAGCGTCTTTTACACTGAGATTGCTGAATTACCTCACCCATTTCACTAGGCTTCAATGAGATCTCCTAAAAGAGCTGGGAGATACTCTCCAAGGTACTTTAACTGAAGGAGTCCCTGAGAAGGTTACTGCTCAGTTGTCCACCTTAAACTCCATTGTTAATTCCTCCATGAGGCAGATATCTTACGCAGCAGATGGAGCGAGCAGGGCAGCGGGTTCAGGAGTTTCCCCTTAGGAGACACTCCTGGATGCACTTGTGTAACTTTGCGGAGCCCTTCAAATCTACATCTACCAATGCCCCCTTTGATGGTTCCTCTCTGTTTGGATCAAAGGTAAAAGACACACTCACCAGATGCGAGCAGGAAGGGAAGACTCTCTCTGCCGTGGGAGTATGTTTTTCCGTCCCTTCTTGACCATATCCTAAAAGTCAGAGAGGGGGAAAATGTGGTTCAAGAAATCTCAGAGATTTTTCCCGGATGCACAAGGTGATTCCTTCTCCAGAGGCAGAGGAGTAGGAAATAATGGTAGACGTCGCCCTACAGGCAAGGGAGTTCCGCAAAACCAGGGTGACCACGATTCTTTTTGTGGACATCCCTATCAGTGCTCCTGAAGTGAGGCCTGGCTGTGCTTCTCTGGAGCCAGTTGGGGGTTGCTTTTCTTTGTACCCAGAAGCCTGGCACAACATCACACAAGACAAGTGGGTACAAATAATAATTTCCAGGGGATACTCCATACCCTTCTCTTTTCCACCTCATCTAACCAAGAGAATCCCAGATGTTCCACCCAATTACAGGGATCAAGCAACTATAGAAGTCCAAAAGTTGCTTCAAAAGAGAGTCATCCAAACCATCCCTGCAGACCAGTTAGGATTCGGAACTTACTCCAGGTTCTTTTTAGTGCCAAAACGAACAGGGGACTGAAGGCCCATCTTGGATCTCAGCAAGTTAAACGAATCAGTGAAGAAGTCCAAGTTCCGAATGGTAACAATGCAGTCTATACTCCCTCTGTTAGGGAAAGACAATAGGATGTGCTCCATAGACCTCCAAGATGTGTACTACCACATAAAAATGGACAGAGCATTAAGGAGTCATTTACGCATCCGTCTGGGAGCCAGTCATTACCAATTTCGAGCTCTGCCCTTTGGTCTCACCACAGCTCCCAGGGTGTTCACCAAATGCATGGCGGTAGTAACGGCTCACTTGAGACGTCTTGGATTCCAAGTGTTTCAGTACCTGGACGACTGATTCCTGACTGCCACCACCAGGCACCTACTTCTACAAGCCAAGGATTCAATCATCCAAGTCTGTACTCAGCTAGGCATCACTATAAACTGGGAAAAGTCTGTCTTATCACCCTCTCAATATGCGACTTTTATAGGTGTAGAAATGGGCACAGTCTCAATGATGGCTCGCCTTCCTTCAGAGTGCAAAATCTAACGCAACAAATATGCAGCCTGCTTCCGCAACACAAGTTCAAAGCAAAGACAGTGCTCAAACTTCTGGGAACCATGGCCTCCACTATAACTCTAGTCTCGTTAGCCAGACTACATATGAGAATCTTACAATGGCTACTCTTCTCAGTGGTCTCTTCAGCAACTGCCTCGGTCTCATCCCATTTTAATAATGGAATCTTGCAAAAAGGACCTTCGTTGGTAGATCCAGTCCAATCAACTAATGATAGGGAGACCATTCATTCCTCGCCAATCCGTTGCTACTGTGACCACGGATGACTCCCAGATATGGGGGGGGGGGGGGGGGCATTATCTAGGAATGACAGTCCAAGGCACATGGCAAGAACATGAGGCTCACTTGCATATCAATGTTCTAGAGATGAGAGCAGTGCTACTAGCATTGCAAGCACTTCACAACTTTCTTCCACTAGGGACAATAGCAATCCAATCAGACAACATGTCAGTGGTATGGTATATAAACAAACAAGGGGGAACCAGATCCTACTCCCTATGTTGAAAGGCTCTACGTGTCTGGCAGTGGGCGATATCTTCCCAACGCTTTCTAGTTGCAACACATATCACGGGGAAAACCAATGTGATAGCCGACAAGCTCAGCAGGACAAACCTGATGCCTCACGAGTGGTCTCTGAATCAGAAAGTTGCGGACAGATTTTCTTCAAATGGGGACAGCCTTACTGCGATCTGTATGCCACCCCAATGAACACCAAATGCAGCAGCTACTTCACCCTTATCACCCCCCCCAGGGAGACACCGAGAGATGCACTTGTCCACAATTGGCCCTTGGGACTTCTTTATACTTTTCCTCCCTTTCCGCTAATATCGAAAGTTATCCAGAAAGCGAAGACTTTGGGAAGCAGAAAGATTCTCATCACTCCTTACTGGCTTTGTCAGATTTGGTTCCCCTTTCTCGGGCCTCACCTTCTGGACGATCCATGGACTCTGGACCCAGTACCAAACTTACTGACACACATGTCAGGCACATTCCATCCCTGTCTCCACACCCTCAACTTGACAGCATGGCTGCTCCACTTCCATCCCTAGTCAGGCTTCATGATTTCTCCCCTGCGGTTACACATATCCTGACATCATCTCATAAACCTTCTACAAGGAAATTGTATGCTAGCAAATGGAAAAGATTTTCTCTTTGGACATAAGCTAGGAACATAGATCCATATGCAGCCTCCATTCCCTTAGTATTAGAATTTCTAACCAAACTTTTTCATCAGGGATCAGCTGCTGCTACAATAAAAGTTCAATTAGCAGCTGTCTCCAACTTTCATTTGGAGCAACATGAACCTAATCTTATGGCTCACAGATTCTGTAAATCTTTTTTAAAAGGTACTACCTTACTAAGTACTCCTTTTCAAGAACCTATATCTCCCTGGGCTTTAAATTTTGTTCTTTCAAAACTTACCTCACCACCTTTTTAACCTTCACATACATGTGATTTGAAGTTCCTTTCATGGAAGACCATTTTTCTGGTAGCCATTACGTCCGCCAGAAGAGTGTCAGAGCTGCAAGCACTTTCACTCAAACCTCCTTACTTGATATTCCATAGAGACAGTTTCCCTTCACACTAATCCTTCCTTCATCCACAAGATTTGTTCACAGTCAAATATGAATCAAACTATTGAACTCCCAGTCTTTTTTCCAAATCATACAAACAAAGCGGAATATAAGTTTCATCATCTTGATGTACACAGACAGTTAAGGTTCTATCTACATAGAACCAAAGAGTTCAGGAGATCAGACCAATTATTTATATCTTTTTCGGCGACGAGAAAAGGAAGGCCAGTCTCCAAGATAACGTTATCACACTGGATTTCAAATTGCATATCTTTTATTTACTCTTCTAATGGCAAAAAACTCCCACTTAAAATTAAAGCTCATTCCACCAGATCTATATCCACATCTGCCGCTTTTCAAGCCAGAATTCCAATGGACAGTATATGTGCAGCAGCAGCTTGGGCTACCTACCCCTCATACCTTTATTACTCATTACAAATTGGACTTGGCCTCCAGGAGTAGAGCCTCCTTTGGTTCCACAGTTTTTAGGAGTATATTCTCATGAGCCAACCGCAAAAAAGGTGCTAGGGATGCTGTCCCATATGTAAGAATGAAGGCAAGATAGGACTACAGAACATAAAGAAGTTATGTACTCATCATAAAGTTCCATGTTTGTAGTCCATCTTGCCCTTCATTCTTACGAACCCACCCACCTACCCCCAATCCATGTATCCTTGGAGGATCTGGAGGCACGATAATGTCTATCTTCCTTACAGGTGGAGACCTTTCATCTTTGTTTTCCTTGTGGAAATACTTTTCTTTCACTATTAAAGAGAGCAGCAAAAGTACAGTTGTGTACACTTACCAAAAATGTAGATGTTCGAGTGTATTCACTGTTGCAGTCATTACATTTGGACAATCTGCTGGCAGGTTGCCCTCAGTCGGTCTGAATTCCAAAGTTTTGGGTCCTGCGTCGGTTGCGGTCTCCTCTTCCATGACATCAGGTCAGCAGGGGTATAAAACAAGCAGCCAACGCCATTTTCTTTAGTTTTTCTTGTCCCAGATGTCAGGTGCCCCCAAAAAGGTAGCAAAAATATATATAGACACAGACATATATATATATATATATATATATATATATATATAAACTATATATACATGCAACAATACAAACTTTACCTTCATCTACAAGCAAATACACCATAGGTTGTAGAAGACAGTGAAGGAAAGATAAAGTCCAAAATGAAAGGGGGATGGTGGGCGGGTAACCTGGACTGCAACAGTGAATACACTCGAACATCTACATTTATGGTAAGTGTACACAACTGTACTATGTTCTTCGTGTTTCACTGTTGCAGTCATTACATTTGGGTAGAATCCCAAAGCTATGGATGGGAGGCTGGAGCTAAACAGCATTAGAGGCAGCTATAAGGCACTGCAGAACTGCAGTGGCAAAGCCTGCCCTAGACTTAGAGTAGAGAGGCAAATGATAATGCTTTGTAAAGATGTGAACAGAACTCCAAGTAGCAGCCTCTAGAATGTCTTTGGTTGGTACTCCTCTGAGAAAGGTTGCTGAAGTAGCTGCAGCTCTGGTGGAATGAGACCTAATGCCCTTGGGCACAGGTTTGCCATGGTGTAAGTAGCAGAAACGAATGCAGTGACTTATCCACTTTGAAATAGACTACTTTGAAATGGCCTTGCCTTCTGATCCTGCAGCATATGACACTAGTAATTGCTCAGTCTTTCTTAGAGCTTTAGTCCTGCTCAAGTAGAATCTTAGTTGTCTGTGTACGTCCAAGGAATGCAGAATTCTCTCCCTCTTGTTCTGCGGACTTGAATAAAAGGTTGGCAGATGAATACTTTGGTTAAGAGCCACACTGGAAATCACCTTAGGCATAAATGAAGGATTGGTCCTCAGAGACACCCTGTCTGGGTAAAATATGATAAAAGGCTCCACAGCCATGAGGGCCTGTAGCTCTGAGACTCTTCTTGCTGAAGTAATTGATAGGAGCAGAGCTGTTTTCCAAGATAAGAACTTTAGATCTGCAGTAGCAGCTGGTTCAAATGGAGGCAGGGTGAGCTTTTCCAACACATAATTGAGGTCCCATGCAGGTATTGGTGATCTTCTAGGAGGCCTTACATTTTTGGCTCCTCTAAGATACTGCTTTAGTAAAGGATGAGAACAGATTGGTGGCTCTGTATTGTAATGAGCTGAAATGGCAGAGGCATGGATTTTGATTGATGAGAAAGATAGGCCTTTGTCAAGCATCTCATTCAAGTATTGTAATATCTGAGGAATATTTGGTTTTGCTGCATCAGTTCCTTGTGCTTGATTCCAAGCACAGAATCTCTTCCATTTATCAGCATAAGATTTTCTAGTACTAGGCCTTCTGGCTTCCAAAATGACACCCATCACAGCTTTACTGAGAGGTGTTGTTTGTAGAACTACATGATCAGCCATGCCGCCAGGTTCAGTGTTTGGAGCTGATTGTGCAGGGTCTGGTTGTTTTGCTGGGACAGTATTGAGGTCTTTGAGGTAAGGTCCAAGCTGGGTATTGAGACAAGTTCCTTAGGATTGGGTACCAGTATTGGCGGGGCCAGTCCGGGGCGATTAGTATGATCCTTGGTTTCTCTTGTTTGACTTTTAGTAGGACCTTGGGAAGAAGAGGTAGAGGAGGAAAGGCGTAAACTGATAGATTTTTCCAACTGAAGGATAGGGAGTCCACTTTCCATGCTTGTCTATGATAAGTCCTTGTGCAGAATCTTTTCAATTGATAATTTTGAGGAGAGGCAAATAGATCTATGTCCGGGCTCCCCCATTTCTTTGTTATCATGCTGAAGACTTGTGGATCTAGCTTCCACTCGTGAGGGTCCATAAGGTTTCTGCTTAAATCGTCTGCCAGAGTATTTTGTTTTCCTGGCAGGAATTGAGCTTAAAGATGTACTTGATAAGTTAAAGCTGTGTCCAACAGTCCCATGGCTGGTCTGCAAGGAGGGTATGAGTGCGTGCCCCCTGCTTTTTTATATACCACATAACCATGGTGTTGTCCATCTTTATCAGTAGTTGTCCTGGATGAAGTAAGTCCTTGAAGGCTGTCAGGGCATTTTGAACAGCTAACATCTCTTTCTGGTTGATATGCAGATGCATTTGTTTTGGGGTCCATATGCCCTGAATGCATCTTCCTGCCAGGTGGGCCCCCATGCATAATCTGATGCATCTGTTGTTAAGGTTTGGCTGGCAGGGGGTAGAGTGACGGCCCGTCCCATGTTTTGGTAACATGCCTTTGCCCACCATAGAAACACCTGTTGTACGCAGGGAATGAAAGGAATCATTGTTTCCAGACTGTGACAATGTTGAATCCATAAATTTTTTAGGTACCATTGAAGTTTCCTCATATGCAGTCTTGCATATGGAATCAGTAGGATGCAGGATGCCATGAACCCCAAAGCCTGCAGAGTTTGTCTTGTAGATAACTGGGTTTTTGTTGCCATCAGTTTGCAGTACGTAGTCAGTTGCCTTTGTTTGTCTGGCGTGAGGAAAGTCATTTGGGCAGTTGTATTCAAGCTTGCACCCAGGAATGTTACCTTTTGAGAGGGTACCAGTTGTGATTTATTTTCATTTATTGTGTACCCTAGGCATGTTAGAAGCCTTTTCACAAACACCAGGTGCTGAAGAAGAATGTCCTTGCTCTCTGCTTGAATGAGACAGTCGTCCAAGTAAGGATACATTTGTATACGTCTTTGTCCGCAAAAAGCAATTACTGGTGCCAGGCACTTTGTAAAGACCCTGGGTGCAGTAGATAAGCCAAAGGGCAGTGCAGAGAATTGGTAATGCATTAAGCCAGTCTTGAAACGGAGGTATCTTCTGCATGATTCCCTTATTGGGACATGCAGATATGCCTCTTTTAGGTCTAATGTCACCAGCCAAGCATTTTTGCCCAGCATGGGCAGAAGCTGCTGCAAAGTTAGCATTTTGAATTTTGGAATGTCCAGGAATGTGTTCAGAATTGATAAATCCAGTATTGGCCTCCAGGCCTTGTCCTTTCTGGGTACCAAGAACAGTCTTGAGTAAAAACCTTGCCCTTTTTCCTGTTCTTGTACTAGCTGAGTAGCCCCCATATCCATGAGAGACGTAACCTGTTTCTGTGCCTTTGCCCAATGATTTTTTTGGCAGATCCGGCCAACCGTTCGCCATTGGCAGAGTATGGAAATGGAATCTGTATCCCTCTGATACTATGTTTAGCACCCACTTGACCTGGGTTATAAACTGCCAATTTCGAGCAAAAAGTGCTAATTTTCCCCCTAAGGGTGCTGCTAAAATGTAAGTGCTTGGTGATGGCAGAGGGAAGTCACTGGGACTGTTTTCTGTAGGGTTGCGCTTTATCTCCTCCAGATTTGGAGGTAGAAGCACCCCATTCCTTTGACCTGTAAGAATCTTGTGCCTGGTATCTAGAACGTTTAGGGCGTCCGGATTTGTCCCTTTGAGCTCTGTCGGACACAGGAAAGGACCAATTTTTTGTAGGCCAGTGTCTAATGAATCTTGGTGGCTGCACTTGTAAGAAGTCTTTTACAGTTTGCATGGACTTAGCTTTGTCTTCCATTTTCTTTAAAACCTCTTCTGCCTTAATACCAAACGGAGTATCATGCTATAAAGGTGCATCAAGTAATTTAGCTTTAACATGATCAGGCAAATTTTGCTCTTTTAGCCAGGCATGCCTCCTAATCACAGATTCAGTAACTGCGGCCCTGCAGGAGGCCTCTAAGGAATCAAAACCACATTGCAAAGTATGCTTTCCAACTTGTTCAGCTGCATGCAATAAGTCCTGCAATTCTTTATTTTCTGCACATTCAGAAATCAACATAATTTTCTGTTTCAGCAATCCCATAACAAGTTGTTGATACTTGAGCATATGAAACTGGCAGTTTAAGGCCCTAATTGGCAATGTTGCAGATGTATAAACTTTCTTTCCCCATCTATCCAGTGCCCTTGAATCTCTGTTAGAGGGGGAAGGATTTTTTGCTGTTGAGGCCTTAACTCCCTTTGGACCCTGTGAGATAGTTTCAGAGTCAGCAGCAGGGTTTTCTAAATAAAAATTTGTGCGAGTAAGGGACCCTGTAATATCTGTCAGGCTTGCTGGGAGCCGGAGGTAAGGAGTCAAGCTTGATTCTGAAAACACATCATCCACAATGTCTAAAACAGGGGGTATGGCTAAAGGTCTGTGCTGAGGGAGAAGAAGGAAATCCCTGAGCCTCTTTTTTGATTCTGAGAAATCTTGACTCTCCCAGTGAAAATGCTCCCTCAAAGTATGCTGGTTTCTCTAAATGAATAATCCTCAGGAGGTGATGCAGATGGGATATATTCCTCTGCATCAGAATCCTCATAGGGAGGAATAGATAATTCCTGATCAGAAGAAACAGAAACCTGATCTGAAGATTCATAATCAGTGTCTTGCCTAGGCTTCTTATCAGGAGGGGTTTTGGAACCCCTGATCAAGGTAATTATGTCTTCAGCCATTTTGATCATCTGTTTTTTAGGCATAGCGGCCTGTGCACATGGCTCATGCGTCGGTTTTTTAGCTTTAAAAGTTGCTTTTGTCTTTGGTTTTGCAGCTGTTGTCGGTTTTATATAAAAATGTTAAGGCCTGAATATACTCTCAGAAGCTGGTGCCTGCTCAGTGGCTCCAGACCCATCCGAGGGAGAGACATCCGTGGGTGCAAAACTTTGAGTATCTCGCGGCGTGCTGGACTCCACATGGGTCTCGGTAGGGGCCTGTGACTCGAAAGTAGTGGGTATCAGGGGCTGCAAAAGCACCTCACTGAGCACCGGCGACTGGCTTAGAAGCTTCGTCGTCGGTTTTGGACCTCGACGGTCTGCCTCTGTCCTTTTCTTTGCATTTTTGTGTAATCTGGTAGTCGGATTGCTACTCAATGACATTTCAGGGTAGTTAAATCTGTTTCTAAAATATTTTGAGGCAAAAATATACCAAAGCTTAACAGTGCGTTGGTTAAATCTAGCACAAAACCGACAGCCAGGCACGTTGTGATCAGGGCCTAGGCAAGGAATACAGTATAAATGGAAATCCTTATGAGGTATTTGCTTCCCACAAGTAATACAATTATTAACTTTTTCGGACATCTGAATGGAGCAAGAAAAAAGTTTCCTCAACGGGGTACTTAGCTTTAGTGAAGACTTCGGTTCTGAAACTCAAACTCGAAAATTTCAGGAGTCGGCCGACTGGCACTTGCGAACTGCTTCTGCTTCAGGCACCGCGCGGCAAGAAAGACTAAAGAAAATGGCGTCGGCTGCTTGTTTTATACCCCTGACAACCTGATGTCATGGAAGAGGAGACAGCAACCGACGCAGGACCCAAGACTTTGGAATTCAGGCTGACTGAGGGCAACCTGCCAGGAGATTACCCAAATGTAATGACTGCAACAGTGAAGCACGAAGAACATCAAGATCTGGGGATTGTTACTAGTGCATTGTGGGAAACCTACCTTGCCACAAGCCAACTTAGAGACTTCGAGCTTTGTAATCGGCCGAGTCGGAGCCGAGGATTGGCTCCAAACCCATATGTAAGAATGAAGGATGAGATGGACTACAAACATGGAACGTTATGGTGAGTACATAACTTCTTTTTATCCAGCATCTACCAGTCCCCATGGGTGCCGGTTAATTAGAAGTTATGTACTCACCATAACGTTCCATCTGAGTAGGTGTATTCATTTGTCTGCAACCTGTGGGTTATGGATCCGATATCGGATCCGAACCGGCATGGTTTACCAGCTATGGATCCAAGCTCTCAGCTCCTCCCCTCACCCATAATGCCCTGCTCTACCCTCATGACCTCAGATCGAGTTTGCCAACAGCAAGAAAACCCTGAAAAGGGTAACACGACATATGCAGGAAACTGAAAGGCCAGGGGGATAGGAGGGCGGGATGGTTGCAGATAAATGAATACACCTACTCAGATAGAACGTTATGGTGAGTACATAACTTCTAAATCTGAAGTAGGAGATTCATTTGTCTGCAACCTGTGGGACAGAGTCCCCAGCTACCTGAATCTTGGGCGGCCATCATGGAAGGATATTCCGGAGCACCGCAGAGCCAAATGATGCTCTACCCCTAGATGCAAGATCCAACTTGTAGTGGGAAATAAAAGTATGAGATGAAGCCCACGTGGCTGCTGCACAAATATCATCTAGAGGAATCCTAGCCTTAAAGGCTGCCGAGGTACAGACTGACCGGGTTGAATGGGCATGTACACCCTCCGGTGCGGGCCTTCCTGAAGCTTGATAAGCCAATAAGATACAGTGTGAAATCCAGCGAGATAGTGAGACTTTAGAAATTGGTTTGCCCAAATTAAATTTAGCAAAGGAAATGAACAACTGGTCGGATTGCCTATGACCAGCCGTCCTGTTTAGATAAAATCTAAGTTGCCTGTGAACATCTAAGGAGTGAAGGTTGTATTCACCTTTGTTTTCATATTTAGGAAAGAAGACAGGGAGGTTAATGGATTGATTAATGTTTGCTTCAGAAGCTACCTTAGGAAGAAAGGATGGGTTGGTCCTGAGGTAAACACGGTTCGGATGAAAGACCAAGTAAGGAGGTTTAGCTGATAATGCTTGAAGCTCTGAAACTCTCTTGGCAAGTAATGGCTACTAAGAAGGCAGTCTTGAGCGACAAGAATTTCAGATCTACCGTAGCAGCTGGTTGAAGGGGGTCAAGGCCTGGAGAACTAAGGAAAGGTCCCAAGGAGGAATCGCTTGTTTTACAGGGGGCCTGAGAAGAAAAGTACCTTTAAGGAAAATCTTACACAACTTGGCCGACATCAGTGGATTGGAGTCATGACCAATGTGATAATGTGAAATTGCATAAGTTGTACTTTGACCATGGAACTGCTGGCACCATCGTTAAAAAGAGTGGTTAAGAAATCAAGCACCAAAGGGAGAGGAACTGTGAAGGGGTTCAGGCCTTGCCGCTCCGCCCTGAAAACCGTTTCCACTTGCTGCGGTAGACTTTCCTAGTGGATGGCTTATGAGCTGCCACCAGGATTGCCTTAACAGGGGACGAAATACCGGGAGTCCTGATCAAGAGTGGAACTGGAGCAGCCAAGCGGTCAGCTTCAGGTTGTCCAGGTTCGGAGGAGATAAGCGGGATGGATGAGATATCAGATCCGGAATGGGATCTAGAATCCAAGGAGGATTCACAGAGTGAGACCTTAGGAAGGGGAACCAGATCTGTCGAGGCCAAAACGGAGCAATGAGAATCATTCTGCACCCGAACCGAGAGGCTTTCTGAAGAACTTGGAGCATCAGAGGCAAGGGGATAAGCATAAAGAAGACGGGTGGCCAAGCATGCACCAGAGTCTCTTGGGAACCTCCGGAGGAGGTATCAGAGGGAAAAAACTGTCGCACTTGGTGTTTGAGGGAGAGGCAAAAAGATCGCAAGAAAAAGTTCCCCACCGTGCGAATATGCGTTCCGCTACTTGAGTATTGAGAGACCACTCGTAAGGGGTGAGAATGGTGCGACTGAGCTTGTCCGCCAGGATGTTGGACCGACCGGAATGCGTTGCTATGAGAAAGTGGTTGGTGGAGATTGCCCATTCCCAAACTCTCATGGCTTCTCGACAAAGAGGGTAAGACCTGGTTCCTCCCTGCTTGTTGATATACCAGACAACCGACATGTTGTCCGATTGAATCGCAATTGTTCCCAAGGGAAGAAAGGCCTGAAGTACTAGCAACGCTAAGAGCACTGCTCTCATCTCTAGAACGTTGATATGCAGTAAGGTCTCTGAATCGTTCCACGTGCCTTGGGCGGTCCGGCCTGCAAATGCCCCCACCCGAGGCGGGAGGCATCAGTGGTCACCGTGGCGAGAGGGGGAGAAGCACAAAATGGGCGGCCTCCGTGGAGATCTGGAGAGTGAAGCCACCACAGGAGGGACCGCTTGCAAGCCTTGCTGATCGCAATGGGATGATGCATAGGAAGAGCAAGATACGACCACTGTACTAGGAGTGTCCACTGGAGGATGCGCATATTGAACCTGGCGAGAGGGAGAAGTGCTATAGCAGCCGCCATGGACCCTAGAGCCCTTAGGACCAACTCCGCCGGAACTGAGCTTGAGTGGAGAATGGCCCGCACCTGGAGTTGCAGACTTTGGACTCTGTCCGCAGTGAGGAAGGCTTTTAAAGTCCTTGTGTCTAACCTGGCACCTATAAAATCTATGAACTGCGTGGGTGCTAGGTTGGATTTTTTTGTGTTTATAGTGATGCCCAGACGGGGAGCAAGATGGAGAAAGGAGTCTCGCGCCAATAGTAGTAGATGCCTTGTTGGGGCGGTAAGGAGCCAGTCGTCCAGGTAGGGAAAGACCTGTACCCCCTGAAGCCTCAGGTGGGCCGCTACCACTGCTAATACTTTGGTGAACACCCTGGGGGCTGTGGTGAGACCAAAGGGAAGGACCCGGAACTGGTAGTGACTGGCTCCCAGCCGGAAGCGGAGAAACCTCCTGGAGCGTCTGTCCATTAGTATATGGTAGTATGCATCCTTGAGGTCTATGGAGCACATCCAGTGATCTTCTCCCAGAAGGGGGAGAATAGACTGCAGAGTGACCATTCGAAACTTCTCCTTGGGAACTGCCAGGTTCAAGAGAGAAAGGTCTAAAATTGGTCTTAGATCCCCCGTCTTCTTTGGCACTAAAAAGAACCTGGAGTAGAACCCTGATCTGATCTGGTCTGGGGGGACGGGCTGGATGGCTCTTTTCTTTAGCAGATGGCCAATTTCTGCTAAAGCGGCCTCCCACTGACCGGGTGGAACGTCGGGGAGGGACTTCAATTTTGGCAAGTGACGAAAGGGGATACGGTATCCTCTGGATATGATCTGGAGAACCCAGCGGTCTGATGTTATGGACTCCCATGCCGCTAGGTGCTCGAACGTCCCCGACTGCCTCCAGAGTGGAGCAGCCGGGCAACCCTCAGGGTTGCTGCGCGGGCCGTTCAGAGAAGGTTCTCTGGACCCGAAGTTCCTGGGAGCCCTCTGCCTCTAGGGCGGCGTCCTCCCTGTCCTCCTCTGCCACGGAAGGACTGGTTGTCGGAGCAGGCTGGGATTGCTGCGACTTCGGAACCACATCTTCTTCTGACCCTTTTGGTTCCTAGAATAGGGCCTCTGGGGTGCAGAGAAGCAGATTCCGACGGCAGACAGCGTCTTCCGTCCTTCGCTCTGGGTCAAAGTGTCGCGAACAGTTTTGCCAAAGAGGGCAGAACCATCGAAGGGGGCGTTCGCAAATGACGCTTTGAAGGGCTCTGAGAAATCGCAATGACGGAGCCAGGCCTGACGTCTAGTAACTAGACCTGCCCCTGCGGCTCTAGCGGCGCCTTCCGTAGCATGGGAGAGTAGCCGCATAGAGGTATTGGTAACGGACCTGAGAGTGGCCATGCGGGTGGAGTGCAGCACTTTGTCCTCCTCCGACATGGACTCTGGGGGGGATGCAGCGTATTCTTTAATAAGATCAGAACCTCTCGTAGTAATAAAAATTTTAACCCCATCCTATTTAACACTGAACTAAATGCCTGTAACTGGAATCCTCTAAAAATTCTTCTTCTAGAAGACGCTGTTCAATATTTTAACACCACATTCCTATCAATCCTATATAATCATGCACCAAAAAGAACTATCAGAGTCAAAACTAAACCCGCCCCCTGGCTATCTAAGGAAACTAGGCACAAAATGTTACTCAGAAACAAATCCTGGATAAAATGGAGAACTAGTAAATCTCCCTCTGATCAACAGACCTTCAGACACTTACGAAATAGTACTAAAAAAGCTATTATTTCGGACAAAAAAAACTACTATAGTAACCTCCAACAAGTTAATCATAATAATCCCCATAAATTCTGGTCAACCTTGAATAGACTTCTTCACCCCGGACAAACTACCACTCCCTCTCCCTCTGGATCCGAAAAAAATTCTTCCCATGAAACTGCCAATGCTTTCAACTCCTTCTTCACTAATACTATCAATTCTCTGGCCTCTCACCTTTCCTTTGACAATTCTAGCATCCCTGCTCAAGCAGCATCTATTCAACCTACCTTCACTCTACAACCTATCTCCACCACCTTCATCCAAAAATGCATCCAAAAACTTAAACCATGTACCCCATCGGCTGACCAACTTCCATCTGAATACCTCCAAAAAGCAGCTAAGGTTATAGCCTATCCCATATCCATCCTTATTAATAGAACTATTAATGAAGGTACCATACCTGACATCTGGAAAATCTCATACATTATACCCCTACATAAAGGAGGTAACTCCAATGAATACTCTAATTACAGGCCTATAGCACTCTTGTCTCCCCTAGCAAAAATCATGGAAAAATGTGTTCACTACCAACTAATGAACTACTTAACTAAAAATAACATTCTAACTCCCTGTCAACACGGCTTCAGGCCTTTTCACAGTACTACCACTGCTCTTCTTTCCTTTACTGACTTCATAAACACAAACCACAATCATAATATTCTTTCTTCTGCACTCTTTATTGACCTGTCCAAAGCCTTTGACATGGTTAACCACCCCCTCCTCATAAAAATCCTAGAATCTCTTGCCTTAGAACCAAAGGCTATCCTTTGGTTTACTTCCTATCTCACTAACAGGAAACAGGCAGTCCTCTGGGATAACAAACTCTCCTCTCTCCTTCCAATTTCTCTTGGTGTCCCACAAGGCTCTGTTCTTGGACCTCTCCTTTTCTCCCTTTTTATAAATGACCTACAAGCAGCTATTCCACAAGCTACATGCATACAATATGCTGATGACTCCACTCTTATTTGCTCAGCTAAAAACATTCCAGAGCTACAAACTATTACTCAAAATGTATTCCACACAGTAGAAGCATGGTTCTTAAAATGCTGCCTACTTTTAAATGCTAAAAAAACAAAACTCCTCCTCTTTAAACCTACTACTAGGTCCCCCACTTTAGATTTCTCTATCTCATCTATTAATGGCACCCTCATATCAGCTGACTCCACTACCAAACTGCTAGGAGTCATGATTGACAACAACCTTACCTATGATTGTCACATCAATAATACCATTAAAACTGTAAACAGAAAACTGGGCTCCCTCTACAGAATTAGAACATTCTTAACCCCGGCAGCCAAAGCTACTCTTGCCCACTCTCACCTTATTTCAACTCTTCTCTATGCCTCACCAATTTACACTAACCTGAAGAAAAACAATCTCTCAAAATTGGCTAACACATGTAATAGTATTGCCAGATTTGTGTCTGGCAATCAATTTAGAACTCACCACTGTCTGAACCTTCAGTAACTTCACTGGCTAGAATTAGAAAATATGTTGCTTCTTTCCCAACTCTCCTTTGTCCAAAGAGCTCTCTATCAACCTAATAACACGCCTGCACTTTCCAAACTTCTGACCCCCTACTCTAACCTAAACTCACTTCGTTCCTCCAGTAAACTACTAGTAACTTTAACTAAATCCAACAACCTTGCTGGTGACTCCCTTTTCTCTAACGCCATTGGTAAACACTGGAATCAACTTCCTACTGAACTTACTTCTATTCCAACTCCTGTCCTGTTCAAACAAAAACTCAGAACTTACCTTAAAAATCAATGGTTATGTCCCTGCTGTAACCCCGACTAGATATCCCAATAATCCCCTCTACTCCTCCCTCTCCCTCTCCTTCTTCCTTCTTTTCTTCTACAAGCTTTACTACCATCACTTTATAAGTGCTAGCTCTCTAATATCCTTCTCCTCCTTTAGGTGCAATTTTTTTTACTGAAAGTATAGATTTTTCTGATCTATTCAACTCTTTTCATTTTGAATATTTCTCTTTTCTCTTTTACTCTCCTTTTATAACCTTCCTATAAAATAATGTGAAATAAGTTTCCATTTTTAATTTTTTTGTGTGTGAATGATGAATCCTATTATGTTATGTTAATATTGAATCATATGATGTGTTCCTGCATATCCCCACCTCCTTCTCCTTTTTACCACAGCTCATTTTTTGTATACTATGTAACTGTGTTTATCTCTATGTGGAGCTTTTCTCCCCGGGCCTCTACTGAAAATGGAAATATATCCAGTTAGACTAGCCCGGTTAACAAATGTAAAATAAATAAAATAAAGATTGCGCTGCATCCTAATGACATGTGCCAGATAGTTCAGTGCCCTTACCGAGAAGGTCGCTGAACTAAACATCCGCTTCCCCAAGCGATCCATCATCCGAGACTCCTTGCTCGGGGGATGGACTGAGGGACTCTCCTGAGCAAGTTCCCTCTTGGTGGCCGCCGCCGTCAACATGGCATCTACCGGAGGCCCCTTACTCCAATGGGCACGGTCAGCCGGGGGACTGAGAATCCGGTCGGGCCTTTTAGGGATTGGCTCCACGGTGTCCGGTTCCTTCCACTAATGAGGTCCACCAGGGGGTCGGCAGGAGGGGACACCCAAGAGGTAGACGGGCCCGCTTCAAATGCCTCCAAGAACACGGACTCGTCCGAGGAAGACTTGGGGGCAGACCACTCCCCCTATGCGGAGCATTTCCATGATGTCTCCAAATGAGACATCCTCGGGGGGTGACCGTGGGGAGCCTTCCCCTTCCTCCAAATCCGTGTCTTCCGTGAGAGACTCGGGGGAGTCAATGTGCCTCCTTTTGCACGTATGCTTGCGAGGAACATCCTCTGGGGGCTGTCAGAGGACTCCTCGCAAACAGTAACCTGTTCCAGGGGAACAGCTTGGGGCACAGGAGTGGGCTGTTCCAAGGGCCGGATGGTGGAAGCCTGACCCAGTGCAGAGGGAGCGCGGGACGGAGCCGAAGCAAGTGCCGGGGTCCGGAGACCCTCAACAGGGCCTCTCCACTACATCAAAAGCCAAGGGGAGCCGACCTCGACCAAAGGATCCGACAATCGGCTCCCCTCGGATCCGAGTGGATCGAGCTGGCGCCTAAGCGCCGGATCCGAAGGACAGTGCGCTCTGACACAGGCGGCGCCGAAGGAGCACTGATCCCCGGATCCGGCTCGGATCCAGGCTCCGAGAGGTCGGATCCGATGCACTCGAGGGCAGGGTCGGATCCGAAGTACCAAGTACTATCGGCGCCGACCCACCCCGCTCGAAGCTGCTCGGCTCCAACTGCTCCGAACCCGGTAGCGGGTCGGAGAAGGAGCAATTGGCTTGAAAAAGGGGTCGAGCTCCCCAGAGGGGGATGCAAGACACTCCCATCTGCATCTGGGCCTGGATGAACCTTCTCATCATCTGGTCCAGATCAGCGTCTGACAAGCTATAAGTTGATCTCGGCGAGGCTACCGAGGTAGGCCTTGAGTGCCTCCTCGATAGCCTCGACGGAGATTGGGTCTCCTCCTCCTCAGGTCCCAGTGAAAACACACTGGAGACCGGAGCCGAGGAGGAGAGCCAGCAGACAAAGAGCGGGAGAAGCCAGCTTGGCTGGCGGGGCGAAACAGAGGTCTCGCCCGCTTATGGTGCTTCTCCTCCGGTCCTTCTTCCTAGCTTCCTCTCCTCCGAACCACGACAGGGAGGTTGAGTCCCAGGAGGAGGAGGGGAGCCGAGAGGGACAACCGTGGGCAGTTACCCCGAAGGAGCGGAGGCCGGAGCCGAGTCCGGCAAAGACCCGCCAAGACAAGCTTGGACCTCCACTCCTTCAATGCCCTGGGGTTGAACCCTGCACAAATGGAACATCCAGATGTGAGGTGTTCAACCCCAGGCATCTAACACGAGTGTGGCCATCAGCTGGGGAAAGCTTATGGCCACACTCGAGCACTTGGAAAATACAGCTTTGGGCTGCTCAGACATCCCAAAAGCAAAAAACAAAGTTACTAAAACTAGTTAAAGTAAAGTAACAAAACCACTCAACAGGCCCAAACACACACTACGCTACCAGCGAGGGGAGGGATAAGTAAAATTAAATTTTAAGAGACTAAAAATATAATAATATAAGGGGAAACCTACACTTTTCACACAAAACTTTCAAAAAAGCACTTAAAGACTATAAATTTCACTTAGCTGGAGAGCTTTGAAAAACACAATCTGGTCACCATGCGCGGCAAACGAGATCTGTGGTCATGAGGGTAGAGCAGGGCATTATGGGTGAGGGGAGGAGCTGAGAGCTTGGATCCATAGCTGGTAAACCATGCCGGTTCGGATCCGATATCGAATCCATAACCCACAGGTTGCAGACAAATGAATCTCCTACTTCAGATCTGAGAGTTTCCTGTAGAATTAGCCAGTACAATTTGAACTGACATTAATGCATACATACTGTACAGAAATAAGGAAACAGACACACACATTCTATGTGAAATTGTGACATCATTTATTTAAAAAAATAAGCAAGTAAACACACAGGTCTCATGTGAAGACATGGTTTTATTTATTTGACTATTTCACAACTAATGACTTATCTAGGCATACAGAACTATTTTTGATATAATGTAACAGTTGTAAAGTGAAACATTGTAAATTGCAACTGAGAGCAAATATGATACTTTGTTGCAAACAGAGATTTTGCTGATCAATCACGACAATGCAAGATGCCTGTAATATTAGTTTAAAGACTACAATTACACCTAAAAATAAAACATAAATAAAAAATGAATGCATTATTGTATATGTAACATAGCTAGTCGATTAAACAGCTTATTTATATTTACACATTTTACATACATGTACATACATACAAATATTTTAGGCATGGGCAATAATGCTCTTCTAGCTTGCAAATGTACCAGAACAGTCATTTCAGTGAAGAAGACATTCTTACAAAATTCTAAAGTAGTGCTTACTTTATTATAATTAGAAATGTTATTCCATGACAGCTACTTTTACAAAGAACAAGTTACTACAGCTCTCATTCCTGTATCGTCTCCTACACAGATTGTCTGATTGTTTACTACTTTTTAATAACTGTAAACATTAGGTAATTGTCTCTAATTACTCTCTTCTTAAGGTCTCCACTTGAATATCAATATGAAATAGAGTAAAAAGTTCAAATATTTTAATGTTTTGTAATAACTGAAACTGTCAAATCTATTCATGCCCTTGGTATATTTTTGCTGTGCTTTTTCCAGTATACTTATGCTCATTTTATTATAAGCTTTTTTTAATTATTATTCCATACTCTAAAATTTGGGTCTAGTGTAACTTACAAGCCATCACTTCATCATTTGTGATTTCCTAGACTTTATAAATCTTTTTTTTTTTATTTTTGTTCATTATTTTTTGTTTTTACAGCCTATAGTTATAAAAATGATCATTAACCAATTTACTGGTATGATCAAAAAAAAAAAAACTCAAAGCTGGATATACCCATCTTATTAAATGAATCCACATTTTAAATCACAGTTGTTGTATTAAATACTCATTCTTAAATCAGTCTCTCTGAAATCTCACAGGCTTTGCTCTAGATAAATTTATCAACATATTATTCTTCTGTGCCCAAATGGCTTGAAGTACTCAAGTTATTTTGTCCTATCTGTGACAGATGTAACCTGTTTACCTATTTAAAGTTACCTGCATGCAGACAATAGAGCACCACAAATGAAAAAGATAGATCAGAAAGACATGATGTAAAACGTGACGGGCATGAGTAAGAGCTCTATAGGACACCCTAACTGTAACCTAGAGATTCACCTGTCCAGTTAATGTGCCTTTGTCATGTCCTATTTGTAAGCCATGCGGCTATCCATCTTATCAAAATTACATCAGTAAATAGTTGATGTAATGTATTGACCATTATTTTGTGTATGATTTTATCAAAGGCTGACACTGTCTGTATAAATTGCACCACAACACCACTTGTCATTTATAACGGTTATTGTGTTATTACAGAACATCAGGTTACAAGTAGTTATAGATCTATTTTCAACATATGCATGCTTATATGTAGTTTCAAGTCCTAGTCTTCTCAATTCTGATGATACAGTATGCAAATAACCATCTCCGTTGTTTTTACACAAAAGTAAAGTTATGAGTCTCTGTGACTCTGGGTCTGGCCGGTTCCCCTATCCCTTAAAAATGGGTTGAACAGGTGCACATCTCCAATCTTAAGTTATGGGTTTCTGTGACACTGGGTTTGTGCTGTTCCCCTGTCCCTTAAATATGGGTTGCACACACATTTCCAATCTTGACGAATCTCCTCATACATTAATGACCTGGTGAACAACAACTACAATGATACTGTAATTTCATGCCAAAGTGTTCTCAGGTCATTGTTTCTAATTCTAGTTCATCCTTGTAGTTTGTGCCCAATGGGATCATTTATTTTTCAATATAATTTACTTTAATTTTAGCATCAATGTTAACGGGATATTATTAGCACAATTTTTCACCACCTTTGTGCAACCAAAACTGTTTTGAATAACATTTTGTAGATGTATTTAGTGTATTTATAATCTGTTGTGCTGGCGAATACATTTTACATTCTTAGTTTGTAGGTTTTTTCAGTTCTACCACATCGTGTGTGTGTGTGTGTGTGTATATATATATATGTGTATATATATATATATATATATATATATATATATACACATACATATATATATATATATATATATATATACACATATACATATAGATGTATATAATGATTTTCTATTATGCGCAACGTCTTTATATAAGTTTTTTCCAAAGTTTTCTGGATCTTGTCTCACACTAGGTTTAATTTATCTATCCAGATTTATTAGTTTGGCCTTCAAATTTATAGCTTTAGTTTGCTCTCACTTCCATTTCTTATATGTTTATATAGCATTGTGCTTGAATTCCACTTTTGTCAAACTGCTTGACATTCCTTCAGAAAGAGGTATAATACTTTATTCTATTTTACATTTTCTGTTTGTATCTTGTACCATGGACGTCAGGTTGTGACTGAAAATTTTCTGACAGCCAGTCCACTTATATGGTTACCAAACTGAAATTAATATGTAAACAAACAAACAAACAAACAAAGAGCTGAATAATAGGAATAAATTAAATGATTTCATACAGAAATTAAGTTTAATTCATGGTATTTGTTGTTTTACTTTTTTATTAAAATGCACAGTTAAATGTCTGCTTACAGGTACTGGTACCATGTAATCTGTGTACATTGTTAGTACTTTTACAGGACATAAAAGACAGTAGGCGGGTATTCAGAAATTAAAGATAGCACACTGTGCAACGCTAAACTTTGCAGTGTTATCATGCAGGCATACTGCTCAACCTCTTCTAGCAAGAAATCTGGACAAAGCCATAAATAATGGGGGTTGGGCAAAGGCCCAAAAATAGGGACATTATTTAAATATTGCTTTTACAAACTTAGAAAATTTATAGAATTTTCCGAAGGGTATAAAGTCTGAAACTCAAATGTATGTCATTATTTTCTGACTTCAGTTCTCAATAATTTGCCAGAAAAACCACAATTTTATGAGAAACAAACCAAAAATATGAGGCAAAAATCTGGACATTCTAAAAAAATCTGGATAGCTGAGAGGTATGCATGCAGGGCATGTCCAATTCAGAGATATTTGTAGCACAATCACGAGTGTGAAAATATGTGTGGTCATTAATATATACTTTCATAAGCACTATATTTGTGGGTGAACATGAAAATATTTTATTTTGGTATGTGTGAATATGGATGCTAGTATCAACCATGTCTGTTTATTATAAGATGTATACATATGTGAATAAATTGCCTATGTGCATGCATACACATAGGCATATGCATGGACATTACTCAGGCGAAAAAGCATAAAGATTGGCATATATACATGCAGGTATACATACACATATGTATGTATGTATGCAATTATATACTGAGATACATATGTAAATATGCAGGTACAAACGGAGTCACAGACCATGTTTTACATTTGCCATTAGTATTTTAGTTGACTTAGGTGGTGATAAAGATAATCACCAATGAGTCTGTTCAATGTTTTGTGTTTTGAACAAATTCATTGATGATTACATACCAACAAAAGTATGGAATCTAAGTCCAAGGAAGTCATTGTTCCACTGTATTCGGCATTCATCAGACCTATCACCGAGTACAATACCTCCTTTCATATGTACCTAACTAGGCATAACCAACAACTGGAACATCCACAGAGGTTCCTCACTAAAAGAATACAGGGCATAAGTAGTATGTCCTATGCAGACTGACTCAAGGCTCTATCCCTGTATTCTGTCTCATGCAGACTTTTGAGGGGAGATCTATGCCTGGCATACAGGGCATTGTCAGACCCCACACTGATGGACCTCCTGCATATCCACAAAACAAACAGCACCAGAATTACCCATTCTAAAGACTTAAACATTGCCTGTGATATAAATAGGACCTACTGGAAAGATAGGTATATATCCCAGAGACTACCCCATCTATGGAAAATTCTCTTATACGTCCAGTTGAATACAGCTGGATCTTAGCCAGCCAAAGCTGAGGTTTATAAGCAGAAAATATTTCAAACTGTACCACTTAAATAGGCAGTGACAAGAAATCAAAGAATGTGGCTACCCCCACACCTGCAATTATTTAGGCTTCTGATGTTCCTCTGGATCAGTAGCCTACTGTTAACCTATGAATCTATGAACCTAATTGTGCACACTTCTTTTATTTTGGCATCACCACGTTAACAAACCAGTATCCTTGACCAGATCGATGAATGGAATTCACAGACCTG
This sequence comes from Protopterus annectens, assembly GCF_019279795.1. Classification (NCBI taxonomy): domain Eukaryota; kingdom Metazoa; phylum Chordata; order Ceratodontiformes; family Protopteridae; genus Protopterus; species Protopterus annectens. The sequence continues at coordinate 370,265,053 of NC_056735.1, forward strand.
TTAATCGCATCTGTACATCGGCTACATGATAGCATCACATAACACAGTGTTGTGTAGTCCATCCATGTGACGCAGAGTTCCTCCCTAATCCAATTCAAGTGCAACTTGGGACAATTGGATGGGAAACTGGAAATTCATCCCTGGTTTGGCACCTATGTCTCTGATGCAAACAGGTAACCTGTAAATGGTTCATCTCCCAGGCCCACGCTTACATGTATCAAGGGCATCAGAACTCGTCAGAGATTTGGGATGCATGGCTAGGCTCAAAATGGCCCTTGTGCTCGTTAGCCTAGTAAACAACTATGAACCTAGTATTCAATGTATACACACACACACACATATATGTCTATATCTATATATATATATATATATATATATATATATATATATATATATCTATAGATCTATATCTATATCTATCTATCTATATATATATATATATATATATATATCTATATATCTATATATATATATATATATATATATATATATCTCTATATATATATATATATATATATATATATATATATATATATATATGCTCAGAACACATTACTGATTAAATTTAGGGGTAGTTATACAAATGAGGGTGTGGATAACAGAGTGGAAAACAAGGACAGTACAGTAATGGTATGCAGGCTAGTCAGCACCCAGATATGCTGAAATTATACTTCTACACTGTAGGATAACAGCAGAACTGTTTGTGCTGTAGGGAAAGTGAATTGACAGAAAACTATGTATACAGTGTATGACTGCTGTACTACCTGGCATAATATTACTGTATTCCATAATAAGTCATTATGGGTATGTTACCCTTTAATGTTTAACTGACCCTCAGCATTATGTCAGACAATTTGCATAGACCTAAAATGTGACATCAACACACTGACCACACCTTGTGTGTACTATTGCAGACATTTGAAAAGGTGACGGCAGTCCTATACTTGGACTGAGACAACACGTCCTTGTTTTCATTTGATGCATTCAGGTATGAGGTGTAGCACTTTACGGCTTATCATCAGTGCATAGCAATGAGAGCAATCACCAGATGGTGACATAATGAGTGGGAACACTGTTCTGCCACTGGCAAGAGATATGCAGTCATAGCAATGAGAGCAGTCACCAGAGGTGACATACTGAGTGGGAACGCTGTTCTGTCACTGACTTGATTTCTGCAGTCTAGCTGTCTAGACAATACATTTTGTGTGATTAGGCTATTTCTCATTCAGGGGCTGGGGTGTGCTTATATGATTTGGGTCATCCAGAAGTGTACTGGCAGACCTTATGTAAATGTTGTTGCTCATTCATGTCATGCTAAGGTCTAGTACTGCATCTGTATATGTTTTTAGGTTTTGTCACTTCTCTGAACTACACAACACTGTGTTATGTGATGCTATCATGTAGCCGATGTACAGATGCGATTAACAGGTCTGTGAATTCCATTCATCAATCTGGTCAAGGATACTGGTTTGCTAACATGTGGTGATGCCAAAATAAAAGAAGTGTGCACAATTAGGTTCATAGATTCATAGGTTAACAGTAGGCTACTGATCCAGAGGAACATCAGCAGCCTAAATAATTGCAGGTGTGGGGGTAGCCACATTCTTTGATTTCTTGTCACTGCCTATTTAAGTGGTACAGTTTGAAATATTTTCTGCTTATAAACCTCAGCTTTGGCCGGCTAAGATCTAGCTGTATTCAACTGGACGTATAAGAGAATTTAAGTACCTTTTATCTGCACTTTTTTCAAATAATACAGTATTTAATTTGATTTAATTGTGTTGCATGAATATTAACTCAAGTGGAAGTTTTGACTCTGTTCTTCAGTTAGTTCCCCACCCACCTACCCTCCCTCCCTGTTTCTGTTTTGGTGTTAATCTTAGTGGCTTTGAAACTGCCCGTCCCTTTTGTAAATTTGTGTTTGGATACTCCTTCTGGGCCCATCTCATTTGCTCACTCAACTGAGTGCAGTGAGATCATATTCTGATTTCAGGCACTCCTACTGTGTACAAAGAGAGCATTTGGGAAAGAGTACAAAATAAAATTTTAAGCTTGTTTCCTGCCTTTCCTGTTAAGTGGTCTAGACTGTTTGTAGGCTTCTGAGCCCCCAAGCCCTTCTGTGTTGGAGGGAAGCCTTCTAGCTTAGTTTTGTTTCTTATAACTAGCCAGTTTTCTAGTTTCAGTACTCAAATCTGTTTCTATGAACTTAGCACTTGTTCAGAACTCATTGTAAGCACTACATAAGCTGCAAATTACTACAGCACTCAACTTTCCTCACTTGTCTAGAGGAAAGCAGTTTTTAGTACTTAATAAATAAGCACCTATCCAGGCATGTCTAAGGGTCAGCTCCCAGTGATTTCTCCTGTCTACCTGATGGATCTAGGCATCTTGGGGCAATGCAGCAATTGCCTCATGTACACAGACAACCCTCTCCTCCTACCACCCAACACTACAACCTGTGAGAGATGCACTTATATAGCCAAACTGGAAGCAAAGCTCTCTTCACCCAAGACTGGACTAGACAGTCAAGAGGAGGAGGTAAACACTTGCACCACACCACACTCATCACATAGTCCCTCAAAACCTACACCACCAAAACACACACATAAAAACACAAAACACACACCTACATTCACGGAGGCTCTCAATAAAACCCTGCCCAAGCATCAGGGACATCCAAAGCATAAACGCAAGCAAACTCCACCCCCAACACAACCCAAATGACACATAGCCCACAAACTCAGTGTGCCACTCAACCACAGCCCATAAGGCATAACAACGTACCCAACACTCTAGTCATAGGTGACTCTATAGTCAGGCACACTGATGTTAAACTCATTAGACTAAACAAGGAGAAAGTTACTGTCAGCTGCCTGTCAGGTGCCAGGATCCACCACATAACGCATGCACTCAGGTCACTCCACAATACGTACAAATATGACACTGTCATTGTCCATGTTGGTGTGAATGACCTGAGACGTATCTCCCTGGACTACATGAAAAGAGACATGGAGGAGCTCTCCGATCTTGTATCCCAGGCAGGTATGACCCTAACACTGAGTAGCATCCTGCCATCACCCAGAATGATACCACAGTACAAGGACAAAATGATTGACTTCAACAATTGGCTAAGCTTCTGGTGTCATTCAAAGGGGATCCAGTATTTGTCTGCCTGGGACGACATGATCGACAGACCACGATGCTTTGCCAGAGATGGCCTGCACCTGTTTCCCTAAAGATTCCAGATACTGGCTAAGGCTCTTGCCACCCCTATAGTGCCTTTTTTAGACAAGGTTCAAATGAAAAATTCACCACCGTAACAGGTACAAGCAAGCAAAATCTGAGGATAATGCTACTCAATGCTAGAAGTCTAAACCTCAAAATGCACTCATTCGAGGCACGCCTTAAAATGGAGAACACTGACATCTGTGCAGTGACAGAGACCTGATTCAAAGCTCCAGAGAGCACCCCTGCATTACCAAGCTACAATTCATACCACACCTTTTGGCCACCTAACCCAGAACGAAGCACTAAAGGCGGGGGCGTGTCCATATTCATTAAGGATATCCACACCTCCAGGCTAGTTGCACAGCATAATGCATACGAGATTATCCAAGTGCAACTAACTCTGGGCAAGACCGTAATCCAAATTGTAGCTTGCTACAGACCCCCCACCATGCCCCAGGATTCCCACTCCTCATTTCTTGATACACTGGAAAGTATTAGGGTACAACCCAACACCCTAATCATGGGCAATTTCAACTACCCGACCATTAACTGGGAAAACTACTCATGTACCAACTCTTTTGCTCAACGTTTTCTAGAATTCATAAATTCCAATGCCTTGGATCAACTTATTCACACCCCCACCAGGGGCAGCAATATCCTAGACCTGGTCATCCCCCAACTGGGAAAACTACTCATGTCCCAACACCTTTGCGCAGCTGTTCTTGGAATTCATAAATTCCAACGCCCTGGATCAACTAATCCATAGTCCCACCAGGGGCTCCAATATCCTAGACCTGGTCATTACCAACATGGGAAATCAATGCTCCATACCTATGGTCACCCCCTCATTAGTCAGGTCTGACCATAAGCTAATCACCCTTAACATCCACATCCCACCCCACCCCCAGTAAAGAAACCACCATAAAAAACTTCTCCAAAGCCAACTTCATGCTACTCAAGTCAGAAGTGACAAACTTCATGACACCCATGCAGACGGGAACTGAAAGTTCAACTGCTGAATCCTACACTAAGGCACTGTATGAGCACATCCACTCATGCATGAATCGTGCCATCCCAAATAGAACCAAAATGCTCTCATCCAAAAAGGAAGCCAATCTGGTGGTCCCCTGCCATAAACAAACTTTACAACAAAGGAAGAAACTTTTGCAAAAGAGGAAAATCCTAGGATGCAAAAACTCCCTTACTAGCCTCAGTAAGAAACTGAGATGCCTCATAAAATCCTCCAAAGCTAGTTACGAAAATAAAATTGCCAAAGATTCCAAAGACAACCACAAAGCATTCTATAACTATGTCAAGAATCTAAATGGCAATGCTCAGATCTGCTCTGAGCTAAAACAGAATGGCATTAAATATACTGATCTGAAGGATATTGCCAATATCCTGGCAGATCGATTCAGTGCCAACTTCACCCCTCTCACCCCCTAAATGGCCCATCTCAATACTGGAAGATTGCCAAATTCCAGTAATAACGGCCACAGAGGTACAAAACGCACTCTCTAAAGCCAAGAATACAGCATCCATGGGACCAGATGACATCCCGGGCTGTGTACTACATGAACTACAATATGAACTGGCACCTCATCTAACTGTCATGTTTAATCATTGCCTCACCTCAGGTTTCGTGCCCACTGAGTGGCGCAGAGCTACAGTTATCCCAATCCACAAGGGGGGATCCACCTTGGATCCCGGAAACTACCGTCCCATCAGTCTGACCAGCCTCATCTGCAAGGCCATGGAGCGTATTATCATGGAACTTATAAACAAAGACATTGGCAACCTTCAAACACTGGACCCCACCCAGTTTGGGTTTGTGAAGGGCCGATCTTGTCTCCTGAACCTGATTCACTTCTTTGAATCAGTCTCCAGAGCCATGGACAAGGGTAAGGTGGTCCACACAACTTATCTAGATCTTGCCAAGGCCTTTGATACCATCCCCCACTCTGGAATCATAGATAAACTTACTAAGTTGGGCATTAATCCCTATGTCACCCAATGGGTTGCTAAATGGCTTACTGATAGAACCCACACTGTAAAAGTAGCCGACTCCAAATCCAGCTCCAGACAAGTGACAAGTGGAGTACCTCAGGGTTCAGTCCTGGGGCCGCTCTTGTTTGGCATCTACTTCTCTGAAGTACAGGTCAACACTAAGGGACTCTGGCTAACAAAGTTTGCAGATGACTGCAAACTGGGAGCCATTATTGAATCCCCAAATGATGTGGATACTCTACAAAAGGGCCTTACAGAAACAGATGCTTGGTGCCAGAGCCATGGGCTCAAGCTCAATGCCAAGAAATGTATTGTTATCCCCTTTGGGAAAAAACATGTATCCATGAATTACCATATAGGTGGCAGTACACTAAACACAGAAAGTGTGATAAGAGACTTAGGGACACAGGTGGACAGTGGTCTCACCTTCGATAACCACATCGCCACAACAGTCAGGAAATCCTTCTATGTGGCACACCTCATCACGAAGGGCTTTTCATCCAGAAAAAAGGAGGTCATTGTCCCACTGTACTCATCCCTCACTAGACCCATTATAGAATACAACGCCCCATTAGGTATGTACTTCACAAGACATCTGCAACAGCTGGAAAGGCCGCATAAATACCTCACTAAAAGAATCACAGGCCTAAAGCAGATGCCCTATGCTGACCGCCTTAAAAAACTCCAGCTATACTCTGTCGCATATCGTCTACTCAGAGGCGATCTCTGCTTAACATACAAGGCCATGTCAAACCCAGAGCTGTTGGATATGCTACACTTAAAGAAATCCCAATCCCTCAGAGCTACATGCTCCAGGGATCTAAACCTTGTCATCACAATAAACAAAACATGCTGGAGGGATAGGTTCCTGACCCAGAGACTCCCCAGACTCTGGAATAGATTGCCCATACATGTCAAGCAGAGTGCCTCTTTGGACCTCTTCAAGAGGAACCTTGACGATTGGATGGGAGAAAGGAAATTCACCCCAGGGATCACGTCAGTCACCCTGCTAGACAGGGGTCCAGGAAAGTAAATAATGTGGGAAGAAATAGCCAGGGAATTGTTATGGCTAGGCTTGTATAGGCCCTAGGGCTGATAGCCTAGTACCAACCTATGAATCTGTGAAAACATGGGAAACTGGTGTTCCACACCAGAGGTGAATTCCTCGTTGGTCAGATCCGACCACAAGCTAATCAGCCTAGGCATCCACATCCCACCCTCAATTAGGGAAACCATCGTAAAAAACTTCTCCAAAGCCAACTTCACACTTCTTAAGACAGAAGTGGCAAACTTCATGACACCCATGCAGACGGACAATAGAGGTATGACTGCTGAATCCCACACAAATGCACTTTATAAGCACTTACACGAGTGCATGGATCATGCTATCCCTAATAGAACCAAGATGTTATCTTCCAAAAAAAGGAAGCCAATCTGGTGGTCCTCTGCCATAAACAAACTCTACAACAGAAGAAAGAAACTGTTGCAAAAAAGAGTAAAATCCCATGACTGGAGGAACTCCCTGGTCAACCTCAGTAAGAAGCTGAGATCCCTCATAAAATCCTCCAAAGCTAGTTACGAAAACAAAATTGCCACTGACTCTAAAGACAACCACAAAGCATTCTACAGCTATGTCAAGAATCTCAATGGGAACACTCAGATCTGCTCTGAGTTATAGCACAATGGCACTAAATATACAGAACCAACTGATATTGCCAACATCCTAGCAGATAGGTTCAGTGCTAACCTTACCCCCCTCTCACCCCCTAGAGGGCCCATCTCTATACCAGAAGAATGCAAAGTTCCTATAATCACGGCTGCACAGGTAAAAAACACACTCTCCGAAGCGAAGAACGCAGCATCCTTGGGACCTGACAATATCCCAGGCTGCATTCTACATGAACTACAGAATAAACTGGCACCCAACCTAAGTACCATGTTCAATCATAGCTTCACCTCAGGCTTTGTACCCACTGAATGGCGCACTGCAATGGTTATCCCACTTCCCAAAGGAGGAGCCACGACGGACCCTGGGAACTACCGCCCCATTAGCTTGACGAGCCTGGTCTGCAAGGCCATGGAATGTATCATCGTGGAACTCAAACAAAGACATTGGTAATCTCCAAACACTGGACCCTACCCACTTTGGATTTGTAAAACGAAGATCATGTCTCCTAAACAACCATATAGCCAGATTCATAACAGGGACGCCTTATCGAACCCACCTCTGCCTAAATCTAAAGGCACTTGAATGGTTAGAACTGCCCAATATTCTCAAAATCAACCAACTCACTGAGGCATTTAAGATAATTAACCAACCAGACAACACCCCCTCACTTAATAAAATACTTACCCCCTACTCCAACCTAACCTGCCTCAGATCTTCTAAAACTGTCCGGGTACAAACCGTCAAATCTAATAACTCTGGAGGTGATGCTCTCTACACCAACTCCATTGGTAGGCTTTGGAACTCCCTCCCAACCAGCCTAAGAATTATTACCTCACTCAACCAATTCAAAAAACACCTCAAAGAATTCCTCAAGTCACACTGGCTGTGCCCCTGTACCAAACCTGACTAACAAAAAGTTCAGGCCTGTACCACCCCAGAATTCCACCACTTCCCTCTAGGGCGACAATTGCAATTGAAGCATGTGAGATTATTTACTTAAGTTCTGTGCCTGTTTTATATAGTGTGTAAAGCCAATTGTTGTATTTTTATTCTCTATTTCAACTACATGTATAGCCAATTGTTTTATTTTTATCTCTATTTCAAATATATGTAAAGCCTATAGTAATTTTTACTGTCTTAGCATCTATTATGTTATCTGTACCTTTTTCTTGGAGCTTTTCTCCCCGGGCCTCTACTGAAAATGGACATGTATCCAGCTAGACTAGCCCGGTAAACAAATGTAAAATAAATAAATAATAAATAAATAAGCAGTCACCAAAGCCATAGATGAGGGTAAAATAGTTCACACAGCTTATCTAGATCTCGCTGAGGCTTTCGACACCATCTCCCACTCTGGAATTATAGATAAGCTCAATAAACTCGGTATAAATCCCTATGTCACAAGATGGGTTGCCAACTGGCTCACGGACAGAACCCACACTGTGAAAATAGCAGATTCCAAATCCGACTTCAGACCAGTGACAAGTGAAGTACCACAGGGTTCAGTCCTGTGTCCTCTCCTGTATGCTATCTACTTCTCTGAAGTGCAGGCTAACAAAGTCTGTAGATGACTGCAAACTAGGAGCCATAACCGAAACTACTAACGATTTGGACAAACTACAAAAGGGCCTCACTGAGTCAAATACCTGGTATCAAAGCCATGGCCTGAAGCTCAATGCCAAAAAGTGTATTGTCATCCCCTTTGGTAAAAACTCTGTACGCACAAACTACCACATAGCTGGTAGTCTACTTAATGCCGAAAATGTGATGAGACCTGGGGACACAGGTGGACAATAGTCTCTCCTTTGATAATCACATCGCTACTGTGGTCAGGAAATCCTTCTACGTGGCTCATCTCATCACAAACGGTTTCTCATCCAGAAAAAAAGAGGTCATTGTTCCCCTTTACTCATCACTCATTAGACCCATTACAGAGTACAACGCACCTTTTGGTATGTACCTCACAAGACATCTACAACAACTGGAAAGACCACAGAAATACCTCACAAAGAGGATTACTGGCCTCAAACAGATGCCCTATGCAGACCGTCTCAAAAAACTACAGCTTTACTCCATCGCATATCGCCTACTCAGGGGCGATCTCTGCCTGACATACAAAGCTATGTCAAACCCAGAGCTGTTGGACATGCTCCACTTAAAGAAATCCCAATCCCTCCAAGCTACACGCTCTAGGGACCTAAACCTCATCACCACAATAAACAGAACATGCTGGAGGGATAGATTCCTGTCCCAGAGACTTCCTATACTCTGGAACAGACTACCTATCTATGTCAAACAGAGCTCCTCATTAAAGACAGAAAAAACTGGCTTGACACCGCTGTATGGATAAAAGTTTAATAAAACAAATACAAACACTGTTGTAAGCGCTTTCGGGTTCACCAACCCTTCTTCAGACAATGAAACACATACTATTACACATTTAAAAAAGCAGCTTCAACCAATCAAATGCTAATAATTTACCTGCCTATTTTGTAGTGCAGGTTTTAAAGGTATCCTGTCATTTAAACCTGGGTATCTATGATAAGTGAGTGTAATAATCCATTTGGACTCCAAAGACTCAGTGTATAGCTTGATATCCCCCCCTCAAGCACCCAACCTAACATTAACTATGGCTTTAAACAAAAAAGTGTGTGTAGGGTTCCTCTCTATGTGTTTGTAAAGAGCATTCTGTTCTACATTATTCCTAATGCAGGTAAGATGTTGTAGTATTCTAACCTTCAGCATGTTAGTTGTCATCCCTACATAATAGGACAGACATTTTTGACATTCAGCAATATAAACCACATGTGTTGTTCTGCATGTCGCTCTAGCTTTAAAATTGAACTTTCTCCCATCCACTGGATGTGTGAAAGTTGAATCCTTGTTAATACTGGAACATGCTTTACAATTACCACATGGTAAAGTTCCTGCATTTCTCATCATAGTACTAGTTCCCTGGAAACCCTTTTCTTTACATAGTAAGTCTTTAAGATTGGTGTTACGTCTATAGCCAAATCTAGGTGTATGTCCCACTATCTCACTAAGCTTATCCTCAGTCCTTAGTATGTTCCAATTCCTTAAAACAATATTTTGTATATCCATGATATTGCTGCTGTAAGTAAAATACATCCTAGGTCCTACATGTTTCCTTGATTTGGGCTTAAGGTGCATACCATCCTGATTGCTTAATAGCTAAGGCTTATAGTCATCATTTCTCTTTTGTGCACAGTGACTAACCTTTGTCTGTGTCAACCTAGGATTGTATCCTTTACTATTGAAGCATGTACTTAGTTGTTCCACTTCTGCCTCATAATCAGTATCATCCAAGCACAGTCTTGATGCCCTGCATAACTGTCCTTGTATTATATTTGGAAAAACATATCGTGGATGCATACTATCAAATGATAGTAAGTGGTTTGTCCAACAATCTTTTCTGTACAAGGAAGAGCTATAACCCCCTGAGCTTTGGGTGATCCTGGTGTCTAGAAAATCTATGTGTTCTGTAGAGTAAGTCATAGTGAATTTTAAAAACGTTGTTGTAGTATGTAAATAATCTAAAAAACAGTGTAACTGTTGTTCATCTCCTCTCCAAAACAAAAAGACATCATCCACAAATCTTGCATAGGCTCCCACATAATTTGCCCAGTCTATGTTGTTCATAATAGTCTCTACCTCCCAATGATGTAAAACCAAATTTGCATAGGTGTTAGCACAGGGGGTGCCCATGGCAACCCCCTGTGCCTGTCTATAGATCTGTTGTCCACCTATGAATACGTTGTTCTCCAAAACTAGAGACAAAAGAGTACATATTAGGCTAACCTTATGCTCTTCCACTCCCATTTTACACAAAACATGCTTAATGGCTGATAAGCCATAGCTATTACCTATAACCGTGAAAAGGCTTTTTACATCTAAAGTAACCATAATGGTACTCCCTTGAAAGCCTTCCAACTCATAAGCTCTAACAATCTCTAAAAAATGTTTCGTATCTTTCAAAATGTTGTGTATAATATCCACATAAGGTCTCAATGTGCATTCCAACCAAATAGATATGTTCTCAGTGACCCACCCTCTGCCCGAGACTATGGGTCTCAGGGGTGGGTCCTCCAAAGATTTATGAATCTTCGGCAACGCTTTGAACTCTGGTGTTCTAGGTTTACTAATCAACAGAAATTTAAATAGTTCTTCATCTATCAACATATCAAAATGCAACTTCCTTAAAACCAGATGTACTTCCTCTATCACCCTGTGTACACCTATTGGATTAATGGGTGTATAAGTAGTTTTGTCTGATAGCAATTCCCTAATCTTAGAATGGTAGAATTCACTATCTAAGACAACCGCTGCCCCTCCTTTGTCTGCTGTTTTAATTACTATATCTCTGTTGTTGCATAAACCTGTCAAAGCTACTTGTTGTTGGTGGGTAAGATTATAGTATCTATTTTGCTCCCGAGTCCCAAAATAATGTGTTAGATCTTTCTCACAACTTTTCAAACACATGTTTAGTGCAGGTGTAAAAGATGGTATAAACGTACTAGGCTGTCTTAAAAGTATTAACATGTTCAATACTATCCATGTCATTACCAGTTTCATCCTTGTACATACATTTCAAAGCTAAATTCCTACAAAATAATGCTATATCAGTTACAACCTCATTAAAAATGCTCGTTTTCCCTGGAACAAAGGTTAAACCCTTGTTCAGTATACTAATCTCATCATCATTAAGCAGGTAAGATGATAAATTAAACACCATACCATCAAAATTATTAAAAGTCATTCTTGAGTCCTTCTCTTCTTGTTGGGGTCTCTCCCCTCGCTTAGTGACCGCTGTATGGATAAAAGAACAGTCAGACATAGTGTATTCAAAGCTGCCGACGAAAGATAACACTTCCTTTGGCATTGTTCCTTCAGAGAGTCATACACCTACAACATCCACCAAACATTTGGCAGGACGTTTGCCAATGGAGGGAGATGGGATCGAAGTATCTGAATACAACGACTTCAACGGAGCCAGGAGCGAGACCAAAAACTGCACGAGGGCGACAACATTTTTTGGAAAAACTTCCGGTACCAGTGAAAAAACGAGGGCCATGGAAGCGGTCACTGGCGGAGGGACCCCAACAAGAGAAGGACTCAAGAATGACAATAATTTTGATAATATGGTGTTTAATTATCATCTTACCAACAATGATGATGAGATTAGTATACTGAACAAGGGTTTAACCTTTGTTCTAGGGAAAACGAGCATTTTTAATGAGGTTGTAATTGATATAGCATTATTTTGTAGGAATTTAGCTTTGAAATGTATGTACAAGGATGAAACTGGTAATGACATGGATAGTATTGAACATGTTAATACTTTAAGACAGCCTAGTACGTTTATACCATCTTTTACACCTGCACTAAACATGTTTTGAAAAGTTGTGAGAAAGATCTAACACATTTTTGGGACTCGAGCAAAATAGATACTATAATCTTACCCACCAACAACAAGTAGCTTTGACAGGTTTAAACAACAGAGATATAGTAATTAAAACGGCAGACAAAGGAGGGCAGTGTTGTCTTAGATAGTGAATTCTACCATTAAGATTAGGAATTAAGGACAACCACTTATACACCCATTAATCAAGGTGTACACAGGGTGATAGAGGAAGTACATCTGGTTTTAAGGAAGTTGCATTTGATTGATAGATGAAGAACTATTTAAATTTCTGTTGATTAATAAACCTAGAACACCAGAGTTCAAAGCGTCGAAGATTCATAAATCTTTGAGGACCCTGAGACCCATAGTCTCGGCAGAGGGTGGGTCACTGAGAACATATCTATTTGGTTGGAATGCACATTGAACCTTATGGATAGTATACACAACATTTGAAAGATACAAAACATTTTTTAGAGATTGTTAGAGCTTATGAGTGGAAGGCTTTCAAGGAGTACTCATATGGTTACTTTAGATATAAAAAAGCCTTGGCTTATCAGCCATTAAGCATGTTTTATGGGAGTGGGATAAATGGTTAGCCTAATATGTACTCTTTGTCTCTAGTTTTGAGAACAACATAGGTGGACAACAGATCTATAGAGCACAGGGGTTGCCATGTACCCCTGTGCTAACCTATGCAAATTTGGTTTTACATCGTGGTAGAGACTATTATGAACAACATAGACTGGGCAATGTGAGAGACCTATGTGGATGATGTCTTTGTTTTGAGAGATGAACAACAGTTACACTGTTTTGGATTTTGCTATTACAACAACGCTTTTAAAATTCACTATGACACTCTACAGAACACATTTTCTAGACACCAGGATCACCCAAAGCTCAGGGGTGCTCTTCCTTGTACAGAAAAGATTGTTGGACAAACCACTTACTATCATTTGATAGTATGCATCCACGATATGTTTTTCCAAATATAATACAAGGACAGTTACGCAGGGCATCAAGACTGTGCTTGGATGATACTGATTATGAGGCAGAAGTTGAACAACTAAGTACATGATTCAATAGTAAAGGATACAATCCTAGGTTGACACAGACAAAGGTTAGTCACTGTGCACAAAAGAGAAATGATGACTATAAGCCTTGGCTATTAAGCAATCAGGATGGTATGCACCTTAGGCCCAAATCAAGGAAACATGTAGGACCTAGGATGTATTTTACTTACAGCAGCAATATCATGGATATATAAAATATTGTTTTAAGGAATTGGAACATACTAAGGACTGAGGATAAGCTTAGTGAGATAGTGGGACATACACCTAGATTTGGCTATAGGCTAACACCAATCTTAAAACTTACTATGTGAAAGGGTTTCCAGGGAACTAGTACTATGATGAGAAATGCAGGAACTTTACCATGTGGTAATTGTAAAGCATGTTCCAGTATTAACAAGGATTCAACTTTCACACATCCAGTGGATGGGAGAAAGTTCAATTTTAAAGCTAGGCGACATGCAGAACACCTGTGGTTTATATTGCTGAATGTCAAAAATGTCCGTCCTATTATGTAGGGATGACAACTAACATGCTGAAGGTTAGAATACTACAACATCTTACCTGCATTAGGAATAATGTAGAACAGAATGCTCTTTACAAACACATAGAGAGGAACCCTACACACTTTTTGTTTAAAGCCATGTTAATGTTAGGGGGTGCTAGGGGGAGGATATCAAGCTATACACTGAGTCTTTGAGTCCAAATGATTACACTCACTTCTCATAGATACCCAGGTTTAAATGACAGGATACCTTTAAAACCTGCACTGCAAAAATAGGCGGTAAATATTAGCATTTGATTGGTTGAAGCTGCTTTTTAAATGTGTAATAGTATGTGTTTCATTGTCTGAAAGGTTGGTGAACCGGCTTTAACAACAGTGTTTGTATTTGTTTTATTAAACTTTTATCCATACAGCGGTGTCAAGCCAGTTTTTTCTGTCTTTTGTGCTTCATTGTGGACTGGCAGACTTTGGCTGAGGCACGGAACATTTATTGCTTTTTAGAGCTCCTCATTAGCACTCTTCAAGAAAAATCTTGATGATTGCATGGGAAATGGGAAATTCACCCCAGGGATCACTTCTGTGGCTCTGCTAGACAGGGGCACAGGAAAATAATTTTCTTGGGTGGCGAAAGCCAGGGTACATTTTTTGCTAGGCTTATATAGGCCCTAGGCCCAATAGCCTAGTACCTACCTATGAACCACAATATCCCATAATGCAGGGTACCCAGTGGCATGACTATATCTAGTTTTAGGCCCCTTTCAATGACAGCTTCAGGGGCTAGACCTGGGCTGTAATTGTGATTGCCCATCCATGCATCCAGGTTATACTTGAAGAGGGTCAGGGAGCTCCTTTTCTTTATATCCAAAGGAAGTCTGTCCTGTTAACAGGGGATTCGCTAGGATTTATAGCCATCTTGCCAGCAGGTCCTATTTATGTTATGGATGAAGATGACTTATCTTGATTAGGTGTTTAGGATGTTACTAGTTCTGGGGATATGCAGCAGGTGACAGTGGACTGGATCCTCAGCTATGTAGGTTAGACAGAGATTACCTCTCCAAAGTCTATAGGAAAACAGAAAAAAAGACCAAAGTGCTTTAAGGCTGTCTGGGTAGCTCAAGAAAGGCATGCACGTGATTATTGTAATGAGAAAACAATACAGTCTCTCAAGGTCATGTGCTTAGACAAGTACACACCAAAGGGGACATTATACTCTATTAATCACCCCTGGTGATTAAATAAATGATTAGATAAATGATTTAGTGGGTACATTACAATCAAAAGATAACTGATTGCCAGTGAAAGTGCTCAGGTCCCTAATGACTGAATCAGTGTCAGCTAAAGACATAGCACTAGTGCTGCATTTCTTGGTATGTAGTTTTAGCATGTGCTTCATGCACAACTTATTGCTGTATACTAGTCCTTCCAGAAAAATCTGGAAGTGAGATAGTGAGGTAGTGACACTACAAGCCCTTAAAGTCAGCCTTGACATTAGAAAAGTAAATACCAAAGACAAGTGGTCCTTGGAATTGATCACGTGGGGATACCACAAGTGAATATTCTTTTCGAAGAGAGCATACCTCTCATCTAATAGACTTTTGTATGACCATTAATTAAGCCAGTTTGTTTTCTAGCAGGTAACATACAAGTTAACAATGACAGTAGTGCACTTCTGAAACAGTTATGTGCACTGCATACATAGTTTCACCAAAATACCTGCATTATCAGATACGTAGCATATCTGAAATTTATAGACATTCAAGAATGCCTAGAATTTCAAGTCTGTCACTAACACATGTAGAGGCTGTTTTTAAACCACATGAATATAAACATAGATTATCATTAGCAGACCGGAGTTCCGCTGTGGCGACCCCCCTAACTGGGAAAAGCCGAAAGACACAAACAAACAAATGTGTTACATACATACATACATAGAAAAATAGCTACTGTAACTTGTCAAAATATAGGGTTATCAATGGCATGAGATTTTGGTTGCAGCACTTAATTTTTACTGCCCTTAGTAAAAAAGTACCCCCAGTAATTACCTACTGTAATATACAAGGAATGGTACTGAAAATATATGGGAAATTTATAGGCTGCATTTGCTTCAACTTTCAAATGCTAATCAGTGTAAACTAACTATACTTCAGCCAAACATTAAGAAAATAAGTGAAAGTTGAAAACATTTTACCACAATGAATGACAGAAAAAAGTGAGAAAAGAAATCCAGTAGGACAGAATCGCTATTAGACAAATAGTTATGGTGTGATTTCCAAAGGACAACATACAGCATCAGCTAATGAGAAAATACTTTTAGAACAATGATTAGATTCAGTTCCAAAGCTGCATGACATTTGTAGAGAAAAGATTCAAATTATTTTAGAATATTTGGACATTTGTTACTCAACATGTTTCTTTGCAAGGCACAACTGTCCAAAGCAATGCTGTGCTCTAAAATTAGTGAAAATCTGTATGATTATAAAAGAACACCTGCATCAACACACACACACACACACACACACACACACACACACACACACACACACACACACACACACACACAAGCAACATTAATAACACACCATATGAAAAATAATTGCCAGTGGAGGGAAAAAGATTTGCAGCAACAAGTATGAAAAATACTATTGCCTAGGCTTGAATAATTATTGGACACAATTTTGCAAAAAGAAGTACATATTTCATTGCTAAAGAGGCCAGGTCTGTGAGTGCGACAAGATAGCATTCTCTAGCTGAGTAAAATCCAGTCATTCAGCAAATCTAATTGCTCATGAGTGGGGGAAGGAGAATACAAAAGGACAAACTGTAAATTGTAAGCATTTCCTCTAACAACCCCCATTAAGAGAGTTTGTGTAATCTGACCTGCAGGATACTAAAGAGGCTCTTTGAAAACCTTGCCTCTTGGTGAAAATGTGACTTACAGAGTACTAAAATGTAAACAAACTCCTCTAACAAAAAATCTGAGTTAGTGCCTCTTTAAAGCATGTAATACAACACACTACAGTTAGAACACATTCTTACAAGTATAGTAAATCACTGGTATTTTATCACAACTCTACATAACAGCAAAATGATTCTGCATTTCAACCACTAACTATTCGTCTGGTGTTGTTTTTAGCTGAAAGAGTTCATGGTTATGTTAATTTTCGTGTTACTCAGCTGAGAGGAGGCATGCTTCCCCTGAGGAGGCAGCAAATGCAAGCTCAGAGGTGCTGCCAAGAGGACTGCTCCCAAGGGGATTAAGATGGCTGCCCCCATGACCAGCAAGCTGGCTTGTTCCCTACTATGCAACTCTTCCTAGGGAACAAAGGGCCTATAGGGATTCTCAGGCAGGAACATTTAGGCAATAGGGCTCTTGCCTTTTTCAGGAATAACTGGCTCCTTTCTGCCAGAATAAATTGGCCAAACAGGTAAAGATAGCGGGGCCAATGGGCAAGGTCTAGTGGAGATGACGGAGCAAATAAAAAGGTCTTGTCTAGACCGTATGAAAGTGCCATGATATTTATGACTGCATCAGTGAGTAAGTAACTGAAGAGATGGTGTAAGAGGGTTGTGAACAGAGCAAAGACAAGAAATGAAGCCTTTTTTTTTTCTTCAGTCCTCAACTAGTTGAAGATTTCTTTCTCTTAGTACTCAGCTCTAGTTTAGGAGAAGGGGGATGGGGTACCATATGACCCAGGTAAAGCAATGTAAGCACCACAGAAATCAGCTTTATACCCCTTGAGAATTGCCAGAAAAGCAAGGTCCCAAATGCAGGCAGAATACAACAGTTTGCTCTTTGGAAAACATTTCTGGGTATGACAACTGCTCATTCAGCACACAACACAGATGGATACATATAAACATATCTAACTATTTACACCCACCCACACCCACAAAAGCTCTCCAAACATCAAAATCTCTGGACTATATGTCTCAACCATAATACCACTCTTGAAACAGTTTCCTACTAAGGTCCTCTCTAAGGTCAAAAACACACCATCCACAGGACCTGATAACACCCCAGGCTGTGTCCTACATGGGCTCAAACTAGAATTAGCAATGCCATTGGGTACTCTCTTTTCAATCATAGTCTAAGCACTGGCTTCATCTAAGCTAAATGGAAAAAGGCCACGTCATCCCCTTGTGCAAAGGTGGTGATTCCACTTACCCCAAGAAATATAGACCTATTAGCCTGACTAATCTTATTTGCAAGGCCATGGAAAGAATCATCATGAACCTCATCAACAAAGACATTGGCAACCTCCAAACACCTGACCCTACTCAATTTGGATTCGTCAAAGGGAGATCTTGTCTGTTAAACCTGGTGGACTTCTTCAAGACAGTCACCAAGGCTCTTGATGTGGGGAAGTCTGTGCATACAGCCTACCTAGACTTAGCCAAGGCTTTTGACAGTATCCCTCACTCAGGAATAATTGACAAACTCACCCAGCTAAGTATCCACCCATATATCATTAGATGGGTCACTAACTGGCTCATTGATAGAACCCATAAAGCCAAAATAGGGGAATCCACCTCCAACAGCAGACCTGTAACCAGTGGTGTTCCTTAGGAATCGGTCCTGGGACCTGTACTGTTTGGAATCTATTTCTCCAAAGTGCAAGCCAAAACTAAAGGTTTGTGGCTGACAAAGTTTGCTGATGACTGCAAACTGGGAGCATCATATAATCTCAAAATGATGTCAATATCCTACAAGAGGGTCTTACACAGGCAAATGACTGGTGCCAAATTCATGGCCTTAAACTCAATGCAAGAAAAATGTATTATCATACCTTTCGGTAAGACTGATGTTCCTGTTAACTACCACATCAATAACAACACCCTTAAGTATGCACTCAGTGGTGAGAGACCTGGGCTCACAAGTTGACAGCAACCTTACCTTTGATCACCATGTCTTCACAGTGGTAAGAAGGGCATTCTGTACTGCTTATGTCATAAGTAAGGGCACTGCCACCAGATAAAAAAAAGTTATAACCTGCACTCTTGCTTCATCAGGCCAATAACAGACTGCAAGTCCCTTTTGATATGCACCTTTCCAAGCACCTGAAGCAACTGGAGAGACCACAAAGGCTCCTAACAAGGAAAATTCAAGGTCTTCAGCATCTTTCCTATGAGGATCGTCTGAAATTACTGCAACTTTATTCTGTTTCATACAAACTACTCAAAGGCAATCTCTGCCTTGCATATAAGGCAATCTATGAGCCCACTTCATTGGAAATGCTGACATCCATAAGTCAAATGGTACACGGGTTACATGCTCTAATGGCCTTAACCTGGTATGTGACA
Source organism: Protopterus annectens (assembly GCF_019279795.1). NCBI lineage: Eukaryota > Metazoa > Chordata > Ceratodontiformes > Protopteridae > Protopterus > Protopterus annectens. Next base: position 370,284,252 of record NC_056735.1, read on the forward strand.
TTAATAGAACCTGCTGGAGGAACAGATTTCTCTCTCAGAGGTTGCCACACCTTTGGAGCAGACTCCTGCTCATGTCAGGCAGAGCACCTCATTAGCCCTCTTCAAAAACAATTTGGACAATTGGATGGGTAACCATAAATTCACCCCAGGGATCCCACCTATGTTCCTCTTGGACAGGGATGATAGGTGCTGGTAGTGGAAATAAGGGTAGAGTTTGGCTATACTTGTAAGGGCCCCTAGGGCCAATAGTCTAGTAACTTGCTATGATCCTATTACAGACATTTAAGCATCTGGGCTAGATCCAGCTCTCAACTACTATTACAGCTGCCACAGCAACAATTTGTAAGGGTACAGTCTCCCCTCACCTCAACAGACTCTCTTGAAATACAATCAACAAAGAAATCTGAAATAAGTGGACAAGCCCTCACCATTCATAAGCCACATTTTATATATTTTTTATATATACACACACACCTATGTGATGAATATATATATATATATATATATATATATATATATATATATATAAACATATACATATATATATTATAGCTATATATCTATTTATCTACAGACACACATATATGTTTATTATCAAAATCTCGTAACTCACTCGTGTGAGTGTTCACTTACGCAGCCCGAAATGTCATAAAATCCAATTACCAAACGGTCACATAAGAGAGAGTGGGAATTAAGGAAAGTTGACAACTCAGGAATGTTGACTTTACCGAAACTATCTACACTTCCGGTTATGTGCTACGTATGGTTTGCAGGGGGGCAATCCCCTCTGCACCCCCACACCCCCTGCTACTTATATATACAAACTCCAAGATTGCACTACAATGAAGAAAATGGTAAATTTCCCAATCTGCACTATAGTGCAATCTCCATTCAAAACGACAAATTCACAAGAGTGAACGCACACTAGCATTCACTCCTGTGGATTCATACATTTAAAAATCAATGTTACAAGATCTTGGAAGAGTGCCTTTTAACCTTCCAAGTTCACGTAACTGCTTTACAACATTTTGATGGTAAACCTTTATACATATATATCTCTCTCTCTCTATTTATTTTATTTTATTTTACATTTGTTGACCGGGCTAGTCCAGCTGGATATATGTCCATTTTCAGTGGAGGCCCAGGGAGAAAAGCTCCGCAAATTACAACATAATAAAAAGGTCAAGACAAAGACAATAACAGTATAATTGGGTACATAAGAAGTTTTAACAATTATAGTACAAGCCTAAGATTATATATTTTATATTTCAGTAGGAAAAAGGAAAAATGTATCTAAGAATAGATGAATAAGACTAATACATTTGTATTAGAAATGGTGTACTACACATCTTTATAACATATTACAAAATTAGATACACCTAGTAATTTATGATAAGAGATACTAAGGTCTCACAAAAACCTAAGAAAGAAAAACACTAGAGATCAATAGATAGAGTATAGAAGAACAGCAAACAAGGATGGATTTCTAGTGTTAACACATAGGTTGTGATACTATAAGAAGGTGTTTGATCAATTCACAGTATATACTTATTTACATGAGAAAAAATCCTAAGGAAGGTTAAGCTCACTAAAAATTAGTGAGACAACACAAGCTCATGATCATGGGAGGCTAGGAATTGTGAGAGTCTAGTTAATAGTTAGGTACTTAGTCTGGGTTAACACAGGGGCATAGCCAGTGTGATTTGAGATAGGGTTTAAGCTTGCTTTTAAATAAGCTGACAGAGGATATTGAGGTTAGCTGGCTTGGGAGGATGTTCCAGGCTTTACCTACTGTACTGGAGAACAAGGTGTCACCAGCTAAGTTGTTGGATTTTGATATTTGTACAAGTAGGTTATTAGCTGAGCGTAAGGTCTTGAGGTTATTATAGGGGATGACTAGGGATGTAAGTATGGGTGTATTTTGAGGTAAATACAGGATCTTATGGGCTACTATTAATTGATTGAAAAGTATTACATTTGGCAGCTCTACCCATCCTAACTGATTCAGATTGATACAGTGATGAGTTCTATAGGAGGACCCAGCTGCAAATCTGGCAATATTGTTGTAGGAGGATGTAAGTTAACTCAGATTACTTCTACATATTTTGGTATAGATAGGGGAGGCATAGAGCAAAGTAGAGATGAGGTGGGTACGATGTCTATAGACGGGTTTATGTATATGTATGTATATGTATATGTATATATATATATATATATATATATATATATATATATATATATATATATAGATATAGATATATAGATATATATGCACACACACACACACACACACACATCTCTCTCTCTCTCTATATATATATATATATATATATATATACATACATATATATATATATATATATATACACACATATATACATATATATATATATATATATATATATATATATATATATATATATACATACACACACACACACACACACACACGCACACGCACGCACGCACACACACACACACACACACACACACACACACACACATACATACATATAGATAGGCATAGCTAGGTGGGTCTACCTAAGATTACTGAAATCCCACTTGGCTTAACTTTACAAACACGAGACAACTATGCCAAACACTTACTTTATCGAACCGTCACATCACCAGCATTTTACCTTTTTATCCTGGGCTGTGTACTACATGAACTACAAAATGAATTGGCACCTCACCTAAGTGTCATGTTTAATCATAGCCTCACCTCAGGCTTTGTGCCCACTGAGTGGCACACAGCTACAGTTATCCCACTACACAAGGGGGGAATCCACCTTGGATCCTGGAAACTACTGTTCCATCAGTCTGACAAGCCTGATCTGCAAAGGCATGGAACGCATTATCATGGAACTTATAAACAAAGACACTGGCAAGCTTCAAACACTGGACCCCACCCAGTTTGGGTTCGTGAAGGGCCGATCTTGTCTCCTGAACCTGATTGACTTCTTTGAATCAGTCTCCAGAGCCATGGACAAGGGTAAGGTGGTCCACACAGCCTATCTAGATCAGGCCAAGGCCGTTGATACCATCCCCACTCTGGAATCATAGATAAACTTACTAAGTTGGGCATTAATCTCTATGTCACCCAATGGGTTGCTAAATGGCTTACTGATAGAACCCAGACTGTAAAAGTAGCTGACCTCAAATCCAGCTCCAAACAAGTGACAAGTCGAGTACCTTAGGGTTCAGTCCTGGGACGCTCTTGTTTGGCATCTACTTCTCTGAAGTACAGGCCAACACTAAGGGACTCTGGCTAACAAAGTTTGCAGATGACTGCAAACTGGGAGCCATTACTGAATCCCCAAATGATGTGGATACTCTACAAAAGGGCCTTACAGAAACAGATGCTTGATGCCAGAGCCATGGGCTCAAGCTCAATGCCAAGAAATGTATTGTTATCCCCTTTGGGAAAAACCATGTATCCATGAATTACCATATAGGTGGCAGTACACTAAACACAGAAAGTGTGATAAGAGACTTAGGGACACAGGTGGACAGTGGTCTCACCTTCGATAACCACATTGCCACAACAGTCAGGAAATCCTTCTATGTGGCACACCTCATCACTAAGGGCTTTTCATCCAGAAAAAAGGAGGTCACTGTCCCACTGTACTCATCCCTCACTAAACCCATTATAGATTACAACGCCCCATTAGGTATGTACTTCGCAAGACATCTGCAACAGCTGGAAAGGCCGCATAAATACCTTACTAAAAGAATCCAAGGCCTAAAGTAGATGCCCTATGCTGACCGTCTAAAAAAACTCCAGCTATACTCTGAGGCATATCATCTACTCAGAGGTGATCTCTGCTTAACATACAAGGCCAAGTCAAACCCTGAGCTGTTGGACATGCTACACTTAAAGAAATCCCAATCCCTCAGAGCCACATGCTCCAGGGATCCAAACCTTGTCATCACAATGAACAAAACAAGCTGGAGGGATAGGTTCCTGATTCAGAGACTCCCCATACTCTGGAATAGACTGCCCATACATGTCAAGCAGAGTGCCTCCTTAATCCTCTTCAAAAGGAACCTTGACGATTGGATGGGAGAATGGAAATTCACCCCGGGGATCATGTCAGTTGCTCTGCTACACAGGGGTCCAGGGAAGTAAATATTGTGGGGAAAAAATATCCAGGGAATTGTTATGGCTAGGCTTGTATAGGCCCTAGGGCCGATAGCCTAGTACCAACCTACGAACCTATGAAATGAGGCAGTTGGTCAACATGGGGAACTTTGCACTTTTCCCTGCTACAGTGAAATCTCGGAGTTAGCATATTTAATTGTGGGGGGCTGCAGCCTCCCATGCGTGCAAAGCCCCCACTTGGGTGGGTTCGATTCTTCGATTTGTTAGTTTTAAGTTTTGGCCAACTGCCTTGTTTCCCGGAGTAAAATAAAAAGAACAGGGTGCATGCAAACTTAAATCTGGTATTAGGAGCAGAACAATACTAAAGAAATTAAACAAATCACTTTTGAATAAATGTTTCATTTTAGTATGCCCTTCAAACTGAACCTTTTATTCTCAGCAAACTGTAATGATGCTCTTTTTTTCCTAAGACAACTTAAAATACATATCATCTCTTCTAATTTTAGTTTATCCACAGCTACACAATAGATAATGTAAACCGTAACTACAAATGCAAACCATTTCTTCTCATTTTAGCATGTTTGCTCACATTTACACAATACATACACAATGCTTTTCTTCTGCACCATGTTTCTTAATTCTCTATCTCTTAAGCCTTATTGGTTTGCTCAGGTGGCACTAAAAACAATTTGAGAAGTCAACTCAACTCTGAGTCTGAATAATCAGGCTTAAATTCCAAGTTCAGAAACCACAGTGAGATCTAAAGCCATACTCTTCATTGGGTATGACAGCTGTGTTTAAAGTACAGTTGTGTACACTTACCATAAATGTAGATGTTTGAGTGTATTCACTGTTGCAGTCATCACATTTGGGTTGTCCTTGTAGGGTAGCCCTCGGCCGGCACTAATACCAGAGACTTAGTATTTCTGTGTCGGTTTCTTGTTGCTTGAGGACTGACGTCAGGTCGTCAGTAGTATAAAGTAAGGTAGCCGACCCCATTACATTAGTTTTTCTTGCCCTAACCTGTCAGGAGCCCCGAAAGTAGAGGCCAGGTTCTGGTGGAAGAACCCCACCAGTGGAAAATAAATACCAATATGTACCTTGTAAGGAATGAACAACAACAAGGAAGAATGGTAATAAAAGGAGAAAGAGAAAAAAGGGGGATGGAGAGAGGGAAACCAGGACTGCAACAGTGAATATACTCGAACATCTACATTTATGGTAAGTGTACACAACTGTACTATGTTCTTCGTGTTTCACTACTGCAGTCATCACATTTGGGTAGATTCCAAAAGCTGAGGAAATGGTTGGAGGCAGTCAAGGAAGCTAGGGGCTGGCTAGAATGCCCTGCAAGACTGCATAGGAAAACCCTGCTCTGGATTTGGAGAAGAGAGGCAGTTGGTAATGCTTGGTAAAAGTGTGAACAGATGTCCAGCCGACAGCCTCCAGGATGCCCCTGGTGGGGATTCCTTTGAGGAAGGCTGCAGAGGTGGAGGCTGCTCTGGGTGGAGTGCGTACTGACCCCCTTGAGGGAAGGCTTACCATGCTGTTTGTAGCAGAAATGGATGCAGTGTGCTATCCATTTGGAAATGGTTTGCTTGGTGATGGCTTTGCCTTCTGCCCCTGTAGGAAAGCTAACCAGCAATTGATCAGACTTTCTGAAGGATTTAGTCCTGTCCAGATAGTATCTGAGCTGTCTGTGCACATCTAGAGAGTGAAGAATCCTTTCCCCCTTGTTCTGGGGACTAGGAAAGAAGAATGGATTGGTTGAGAGCCACACTGGACACCAACTTGGCCATGAAGGACATGTAACTTCTGACGGATACCCGGTCTGATTGGAAGATGATGAAGGGTTCTACACCCATGAGTGCTTGCAGCTCAGAGTCTCTTCTGGCTGAAGTGATGGCCAGAAGGAAGGGCTGTCTTCCAGGAGAGAAATTTTAGCTCTGCAGAAGAAGATGGTTCGAAAGGAGGCAGGGTGAGCTTTTTCAAGAGAAAATTAAGGTCCCAAGCTGGTGTTGGTGCCCTTCTGGGGGGCCTCAAGTTGCTAGCCCCTCTGAGGAACTGTCTGATCAAAGGGCATGAGAAAAAGGGGCTGCTCAGTGGGAAAATGAGCAGAAATAGCAGAGGCATGAATTTTTATAGAGGAGAAAGAGAGGCCACTGTGTAGTAGGTCAGATAAGTAATCCAGGATGACAGGGATGGAGGACTGTGCCATACTGGCCCTCTTAGCCTGGATCCCGGTGCAGAATCTTTTCCATTTATCTGCATACGACTTTCTGGTGCTAGGGCATCTGGCCTCGCAGTAATATCCAGAACCGGTTTACTGAGGATGGTAGATTGGTTCAGGGTTAAGGAATATTCCAAGCTGCCAAATTGAGTGTCTGCAACTGGGGATGCATGAATTTCCCTTCCCTCTGGGTTAGGAGGTTTGGAATCTGAGGAAGATGCCATGGAGGAGGCAGCAGGGACAGGCTGCGCAGCAAGGGGTACCAGTGCTGTCAGGGCTAGTCTGGAGCTATAAGAATGGTCCTTGGTTTTTCCTCCTTTATTTTGAGCAGTACCATGGGGATGAGAAGTAGGGGAGGAAAGGCATAGACCGAGAGGTTGACCCAGGGGAAGGACAGGGCATCCACTTTCCAAGCCATGCAGTGATGCTCCCTGGTGCATAACTTGCTGAGCTGATGGTTGGTGTGGGAGGCAAAGAGGTCGACCTTCGGGGCTTCCGATTTCTGAGTTATTAGGAAGAAGGTACTTCTGTTGAGCTGCCACTCGTGTGGGTCCAAAAGGTTTCTGCTTAATTGGTCTGCCAGGGAGTTGAGAGAGCCTGGTAGGTATTGCGCTAACAGGTGTAGCTGCATGGAAGAGGCTGTGAGGCAAAGGGTCATGGCCAGCATGCATAGAGGGTAGGAGGGAGTTCCTCCCTGCTAGTTGACATACCACATCACAGTGGTGTTATCTGTTTTGATCAGGAGAACCCCTGGAGAGAGAAGGGGTTTGAAAGATATCAAGGCGTGCTGCACAGCCATCATCTGTTTTTGACTGATTTGCAGGGGTATTTGCTGTGGACTCCATTGGCCCTGTATGCACCTGCCATTCAGGTGTGCACCCCAAGCATAGTCTGATGCATCTGTGGTGAGGGTCTGGGCAGTGGGGTGTGGGAAGAAATGCAGTCCCTTGTTGTGGAAGCATGCTGTTGCCCACCAAAGAAATTCCTCTCTGAGGCAAGGAATTATAGGTAGAAGAGTTTCCAGGTGTTGAGAGTGTTGACACCAAAGGCTCTTTAGGTACCAGTGAAGTTTCCTCATATACAGTCTGACATATGGAATGATGAGTATGCAAGATGCCATGAACCCCAGGGCTTGCAGGATTTTCCTTGCAGAAAGCTGGGGCCTGATGGCCAGTTGACAGAAGTAGGCTGACAGGAAAATTTGTTTTTCTGGTGTAAGGTATGCCATCTGGGATGCTGTGTCCACACTTGCTCCCAGGAAGATTATCCTTTGGGTGGGCACCTGTTTTGATTTCTTTTCGTTGAATGTGTACCTTAGGGAGGTTAGAAGGCTCTTTACAAAGGTCAGGTGTTTGAGCAGCTTTTCCTGGCTGTCTGCCTGAATAAGTCAGTTGTCCAAGTAGGAGTAAATTTGAACATTTATTTGTCTGCAAAAGGCAATGGCCGGAGCCAGGCATTTTGTGAAAACTCTTGTAGCAGTAGATAAGCCAAAGGGAAGCGCAGAGAACTGAAAGTGTTGAGATCCTGCCCTGAAGCGGAGATATTTTCTGCATGGTTCCCTGACAGGAATGTGGAGGTAGCCCTCTTTTAGATCCAGGGTGGCTAGCCATGCGTCCTTGAACAGCATGGGTAGCAGCTGCTGGAGGGTGAGCATTTTGAATTTTGGGATAACCAGGAAGGTGTTTAGAATGGATAGATCGAGGATGGGGTGCCAGGTGCCATATTTTCTGGGCAACAGAAAAAGTCTGGAGTAGATGACTTGGCCTATCTGTTCTGCAGGAACGTGCTCTACTCCACTCAAAGAGAGCAGGAAATGGATTTGCTTTTGAGCCTCTGCCCATTGATTCAGTGGTAGATCTGGAAACCCTTTTGGGGTTAGAAGGGTGTGGAAGGAGAATTTGGATCCCTGAGACACAATATTCAGAACCCATTGCTCCTTGGTAATGGTGACCCAGGTGCTTGAGTGAAAGGATAGTTTTCCTCCTAGGGGTAAGTGAAGGTGGGCAGAGGGGAGTCATTGTGAGTTCTTACCATAAGGGGGTGGGGCTTAGAACTCCCTAGTTTTGAAGTGGAGGTAGTCCACTGCTTAGATCTCTGCATTCCTTGGGGTTTCTGTCTGGAAGGGGGGGGGGGGAGTCTGTTTCCATGGGGCCTAGGCTGGGCATGTTTAATCAGAGCAGGAAAGGACCAGTGCTTGGAGGGAAAATGCCTGCTGAACCTAGGGGGCTGGACCTGAAAGAAATTTTTAACTGTTTGCATAGATTTTGCTTTTTCTTCCATCTTTTTTTTAAGACCTCTTCTGCCTTAGTGCCAAATAAGTTATCTTTGTGCAAGGGTGCATACAACAATTTAAATTTGACATGGTCTGGCAGGGGTTGTTCCTTAACCCATGCATGTCTTCTAATGACAGATCCAGTGACTGCTGCCCTGCAAGAAGCATCTAGGGCATCAAAACCACAGTGCAAAGTATGATTAGTTACTTGACTTGCAGAATGCATTAAGTCTTGCAAATCTTTAGATTCTGCCCAAGCAGGAAAGGAAGACATGTTTTGTTTAAGGAGTTCCAAGGTATGTTGCAGATATTTAAGCATATGGAACTGACAATTTAGTCCCTGATAGCAAGAGTAACTGACGATGGGTAGTTCTGGCATTATACAAAGCACAGAAATGACAACTGGGGACGTCATGGTCTGGGCCTAGAGAAATGATGCAATAAGAGTGGAAGTCTCGGTGTGGTATTTGCTTTCCACTGGCGAGACAATTATTACATTTTTCTGACATTGGTTAGTGCAAGAAGAAAGGATCCCCAATCGGGTACTTAGCTTTATAAGACTTCAACTTCAATTTGGAAATGAAAACTCAGTAGTGGTCGACTGGCACTTGTGCGAAATGCTTCTGCTTTGGGCTCCATGGCAAGAAAGACTGATGTAATGGCATCGGCTGCCTTACTTTATACCACTAACAACCTGACGTCACTCCTCAAGAGACATCAACTGACATACTAAGTCTCTGGTATTCAGGCTGGCTAAGGGCTACCCTGGCAGGAGGATAACCCAAACGTGATGACTGCAACAATGAAACATGAAGAACATCCACAGAAACTAGAGTAGCAGTAGTGTACCTAGGACAGCGTGAAAGACACAACTGTCCTTGGCCAATCCGGATTGCTCTTTAATGCATACCAGCTTTTAAAAGCCAGTAATACATCTGCAATCATACCTAAGCGCTGTAGTGCTACTTGTGTGGTCTAAACTGTAGTAACTGCTTGCTACATTGCAGAAAACAGTTTAGCACTGTTTAAAAACAACATTTTTTTTAAGTGAAACCAAGTGCTGTAGTGCTCCATGCGAGGTATGAACTGTAGAAAGCAGTTTGCTACAGCTTAAAAGCAAAGAAACAAGAATATTTTTTTTTAAATGAAACCTGAACACTGTGGTGCTCCATGCAAGGTATAAACAGTAGCAAAAACTTAAAATCATGAGCATTGTCAGTATCACATACAGGTTTATAGAATGAATTAGTGTCTATACCTTTTAATGTCTGACCATAGCTCTCAACCTTCCATCTCCAAAATGAGGAACACTCCCTCTCATAATGTAGAACAACTGGGCAAAATGTAGAACACTTACTAATAGCTTACTAACAACTTCAACTAGGAAGCTCACAGAATAGTTAAATGTGATAGTTTTACTTGTACACTAGTTATTTTAACAAAATAATACAATTCAGCTCTAATTACTATCAATATCAGTTAAAAAAATTTGTCAACACTGAATGTGTGACAAACCCTTTCAATGTGGAACTTTGAGGAACATGAACTCTTTAAGATCTCAAATGAGGAATGCATAATGAGGTACACTTGAGAGCTATGTTTCTGACATATGACTACATATTCTGTCTTTTATATGCATAATCATAAAAACGAATTAATTGTATAAACATATATGTGATTTTGACAACACTCATGATTTTAAGTTTTTAATTCTGGAAAATATTCCAAAATATATTAGAGGGGTGATATTATCAACCTGACAGGAAAACAAGTGGATTTTATGGTTTAGATCTTTTCATCTGCCAGGCTTAAATGAGGTGTTTACCCTCAAACCAGAACTGAAGTTTCTTCAAAAATGCGTAAGATAGAAGTTTTTATATTAAAGTTTTTAAGTTTGGTTTTAATATTTAAAATGGAAAATACCAATTATATAATTGGATAACTGCCATAGTCATGCATTGTTTTATTTAAGAGATTGTTAACTGTTTATGTTCTCTGTTTTACAAGCCTGAAGAAACAGTTTTAACTGTGAAAGTTGTCTGGAGTTTTACTTGCGAATAAACAGTTGCCTTTCTCTCTTCATGGTTCCGGAATATCTGTTTTTATTTAATTTACCAAGGTATATACTGTAGCAGCTGCTTGTTACATTTGTAGCAAGTAGATATTTTTCCTTTTTTTTCTTTATTTTTTACTAAAATGAGAGGGAGGAGGACAGGGAAGGGTACAGAAACATGACCCGATTGGCTGGGGCATGAATGTTGTACATCTGGCCACCTGGTTGGTGTACCAGGAGAAGGAGCAAACTTTTTTTTTTTGCTCTTTAACTGAAGTGCTGTTCATTGCTGAGGTGGGGGGGGGTTAATACTAACTGCAGCAAGCCAGCCAACTGGTATCCTGTAGTCTTGCAAAAGTCCTTTTTTTTTATTTTCACCTGAAGAGCTGTGGAGGTGAGGTGCTAGTTCATGACCGGCACAGGACTCTGGTTGAACCAGCTGTGCTTCTGAAACAGAATACCATAGTAACACCGAATACATTAACAGAGTCTTAGCATACCTTTTCTTTAAGTCCTGCTTAAACTGAAATCATCATTCTTCTCTCCTATTCAGTTGACTATGGCAGTTTTATAACATAACTTTGTTATACATTTACAGGATTAGGTTCAGGTTTTCAACTGTAACCAGCTTATGTGTTTGAGACATGGGTGTCAAGAAATGTACCTCAATATCCACAATGACATCATAAAAAAAGAAATGGGATTGAAGTGGGATAAGGTGATCCTTCCAACAGAACAAGGTGGATTAGGATTACCTGATTTGAAGGGATATTTTAGAGCTACACAGTTAATGCTGTTATACATAAAACAAGCAGATACAATTGAAGGAGGAATGGGATGATGATGATGAAGCAGGGTGGGGGGGGGGTAAAGTTCAAGAAATAGAGAGAGAATGGTATTTTGGAGGCAGATCCTTAAGTGGAATAAAGTACAGTTGTGCACCTACCATAAATGTAGATGTTCAAGTGCATTCACTGTTGCAGTCATTACACTTGGGGTTATCCTGCTGGCAGGCTACCCGCAATCGTCTTGAATTCCAAAGTCCTAGTCTGGCGTCGGTTGCTGTCACCTCTTTCCTGACGTCAGTGCACCAGGGGTATAAAAGATGCAGCCGACGCCATTTTCTTCAGTTTTTCTTGCCCCAGATGTCAGGTGCCCCCAAAAGGGTAGGCTGTAAAAATTATGATCATAAAAAAGCATGCAAATAACCTTCATCTACAAGCAAATACACCACATAGGTTGTATAGAATAGAGAGGTACAGATAAGTCCCAGCAAAGAAAAAAGGGGGATGGTGGGAGGGTAACCTGGACTGCAACAGCGAATACACTCGAACATCTACATTTATGGTAGGTACACAACTGTACTATGTTCAGCGTGTTTCACTGTTGCAGTCATTACACTTGGGTTGAATCCCAAAGCTGAGGTTGGATGGCTGGGTCTAAATAGAGTTTGGAGTGACTATGAGGCCCTGCAGAACTGCAGTGGCAAAGCCTGCTCTGGATTTAGAGTAGAGAAGTAAATGGTAGTGCTTTGTATAAGTGTGCACTAAAGTCCAAGTTGCAGCCTCCAAAATATCCTTGGTTGGTACTCCTCTGAGGAAGGCTGCTGAAGTGGTTGCTGCTCTGGTAGAATATGGCCTAATGCCCTTGGGCACTGATTTGCCATGTTCAAAATAGCAGAAACGAATGCAGTGGCCTATCCATTTTGAAATAGTCTGCTTTGAAATGGCTTTTCCTTGGGAACCTGCAGCATATGCCACTAAAAGTTGCTCAGTTTTTCTGAAGGCTTTAGTCTTGTCCAAGTAAAAGCGTAGCTGTCTGTGTATGTCCAAAGTATGCAGAAGTCTCTCCCCCTTATTCTGTGGGTTTGGATAAAAGGTAGGCAAATGTATGGTTTGGTTAAGAGTCATGCTAAACACTACCTTAGGCATAAATGTCGGATATGTCCTTAGAGAAACCCTGTCCTGATGGAAAATAATAAAAGGTTTCACAGCCATTAGTGCCTGTAACTCTGAGACTCTTCTTGCTGACGTTATTGCTAGGAGAAGAGCGGTTTTCCATGACAAGTATTTTATCTCTGCTGTATTGGCTGGTTCAAAAGGAGGCAGTGTGAGTTTTTCCAAGACAAAATTGAGGTCCCATGTAGGTACTGGAGCTCTCCTTGGAGGTCTTATGCTCCTGGCCCCTCTGAGAAACTGTCTTAGCAGTGGATGAGAAAAAAACAGGTGGGTCCGTATTGTAATGAGCTGAAATGGCAGAGCATGGATCTTAACTGATGAGAAGGATAAGCCTTTGTCCAACATCTCAGTTAGGTATTGCAAAATCTGAGGAATATTAGGCTCAAGTGAGTCAATTCCCTGCACTTGGTTCCATGCACAGAATCTCTTCCATTTTTCTGCATAAGATTTTCTGGTGCTGGGCCTCCTGACCTCCAAAATAACATCCATAACTGCTTTAGAGAGGGGTGTGTTCTGCATGATTACATTATCCGCCATGCAGCCAGATTTAGGGTTCTGAGTTGGCTGTGCAAGATCTGATTGTTCTGTTGGGTCAGCAAATGAGGTATTAGAGGCAATGTCCAGGCTGGGCCTTGAGACAAGCTCTTTAGGATTGGGTACCAGTGCTGGTGTGGCCAGTCTGGGGCAATCAGTATCATGTTTGGCTTCTCTTGTCTGAACTTTAGGAGTACCTAAGAGAGGAGAGGCAGAGGAGGGAAGGCATATACTGTAAGGGCTTTCCAGCTGAATGAAAGGGCGTCCACTTTCCATGCTTGCTTGTGATAAGTCCGAGTGCAGAATCTCTGTAGCTGGCAGTGAGGGGAGGCAAATAGATCTATGTCTGGGCATCCCCATTTCCCTGTTATCATGTTGAAGATTTGTGGATCCAGTTTCCACTCGTGAGGATCCATGAGGTTTCTGCTTAGTTCGTCTGCCAAAGTATTTGTCTTTCCTGGCAGGAACTGCACTTGCAGATGCACTTGGTAAGTCAATGCCGTGTTCCACAAAGTCATGGCTCATCTGCAGAGGGGGTAGGAATGTGTGCCCCCTTGCTTGTTTATGTACCACATGACTGTAGTATTGTCCGTCTTTATCAGTAGTTGCCCTGGATGAAGTAGGTCCTTGAAGGCTGTCAGGGCATTTTGTACAGCTAACATCTCTTTTTGATTGATATGAAGATACATTTGGTTTGTGGACCATGTCCCCTGAATACATTTTCCTGCCATGTGCGCCCCCCCAGGCATAATCTGATGCATCTGTTGTTAGTATCTGCCTGGCAGTGGGTAAGGTGAATGGCTGTCCCTTGTTGTGGTGACAGGCCTGTGCCCACTATAGAAACTCCTGTTGCAGGCAGGGAATGAGAGTAATTACTGTTTCCAGGCTGTGGCAATGTTGAGTCCAAACACTTTTTAGATACCACTGTAGTTTCCTCATATGCAGTCTTGCACATGGAATTAGTAGAATGCAGGATGCCATGTAGCCCAGAGCCTGCAGAATTTTTCTTGCAGATAACTGGGTCTTTGTTGCCATATCTTTAAAGTAAGAAGTCAGATGCCTTTGTTTGTCTGGTGTGAGATAAGCCATCTGGGCAGTTGTATTTAAGCTTGCACCCAGGAATATTATCTCTTGAGAGGGTACTAGTTTGGATTTCTTTTTGTTTACTGTGTACCCTAGGCAAATTAGTAATCTTTTTACAAACGCCAGATGCTGTGGAAGAATATCTTTGTTCTCTGCTTGAATAAGGCAGTCGTCCAGGGTAGGGATATATTTGAATTCTTCTTTATCTGCAGAATGAAATTACTGGTGCTAGTCATTTTGTGAAGACCCTGGGCGCAGTACATAAGCCAAAGGGCAGTGCAGAGAATTGGTAGTGCATTGAGCCACCTATGAATCTGAGGTATCTTCTGCAAGATTGTCTGACTGGGACATGCAGGTATGCCTCTTTTAAGTCCAAAGTTACAAGCCAAGCCTTCTTGCCCAGCATGGGCAGTAGCTGCTGTAGAGTCAACATCTTGAATTTTGGAACTTCCAGAAATGTGTTTAGTATAGATAGGTCCAGTATTGTTCTCCAGGCTTTGTCCTTTCTGGGCACCAAGAAAAGTCTCGAGTAAAATCCTTGCCTCTGCTCTTGTTGTGGAACTTGTTGAATGGCCCTCATGTCCAAGAGGGCTGTAATTTGTTTTTGCGCCTCTGCCCATTGATTGTGTGGCAGGTATGGCATACCTTTTGCCCTTAGCAGGGTGTGAGAATGGAACCTGTAACTGTGGGACATTATGTTCAAGACCCATTTGTCTTGGGTAATCATTTGCCAATTTGCTGAAAAAGTGCTAGTTTCCCCCCCAGGGGAGCTGTCAAAAGAGAAGTGCTTGGATCTGGCCGAGGAAGGTCATTGGGACTGCTTCCTGTAAGGTTGTGATTTGTCTTCTCCGCTTTTGGAGGTAGGAGCACCCCATTGTTTAGGCCTGTATGAGCCTTGGGGCTGAGCTCTGCCTCTGGGACATCTGTATCTGCCTCTTTGTGGCCTGTCTGACACTGGAAAGGTCCGACTTTTTGAAGGCCAGTTTCTGCTAAATCTCGGTGGCTGTACCTGTAAAAAATCCTTAACTGTTTGCATGGATTTCGCTTTATCCTCCATTTTCTTTAACACCTCTTCTGCTTTAGCACCAAACAAAGTATCATGCTGTAATGGAGCATCTAACAATTTTGCTTTAACATGATCAAGCAGATTCTGTTCCTTTAAACAAGCATGCCTTCTAATAACAGAACCTGTAACAGCGGCCCTGCAAGAGGCCTCCAGTGAATCATAACTACATTGCAAAGTATGCTTTCCCACTTGTTCAGCTGCATGCAATAAATCCTGCATTTCCTTGTTCTCTGCACATTCAGAATTTGTCAACATTTTCTGTTTAAGCAGTGACATTAAGTATTGCTGATATTTAAGCATATGAAACTGACAATTTAAAGCCCTTACAGCCAGGGTAGCAGAAGTGTAAGCTTTTTTCCCCCATCTGTCCAGTGCCCTAGAATCCCTATCAGAGGGGACAGGGTTTTTTGCAGTGGAAGCTTTGACCCCCTTGGGACCCTGAGATATAGTTTCTGGGTCAGCAGTGGGGTTTTTATATAGGAATTTATGAGAATGAGGGACTCTGTAGTATCTGTCTGGCTTAGCAGGAGCGGGGGGTAGAGAGTCAGGTGACAGGTCGGACTCTGAAAATACATCATCTACAATGTCTAGAACAGGAGGAATAGCAAGGGTTCTGTGCTGAGGCAGAAGCAGAAAGTCTCTGAGCTTTTTCTTAGATTCTGAATAATCTTGGCTCTCCCAGTGGAAATGCTCCCTCATGGTATGCAGGGTTTCCCCAAAAGAATAATCCTCAGGAGGAGAGGCTGAAAGAATGGATTCTTCAGCATCAGAGTCCTCATAGGGAGGAATAGAACAGCCCTGTTCAGAAGAGGAATCAGAGGAAATAGAAACCTGATCTGAAGAATCATATTCTGTCTCTTGCCTAGGCCTCTTATCAGGAGGGGGATGAGAACCCCTGATCATAGTAATTAGGTCTTCGTCCATTTTAAGCATCTGTTTTTAGGCATGGAAGTCTGAGTAGGAGAATGCTGTACTTGTTTCTTTGTCTTTAGAGCTGCTTTAGTTTTTGTCTTTGAAGCTGAAGATGGTTTAACATATAACTGTGTAGGTCTGAAGACACCCTCAGAAGCCGATGCCTGCTCAGTGGCTCTGGACCCATCTGAGGGAATGATTTCCGAGTGTCCAATACCTTGAGTATCCAGAGGCCCAGTCGGCTCCATGTGGGAGTCGGAAGCGGCCTGTGGCTCTGAGGTAGCAGGCGCCAGGGGCTGCGAAAGCGCCCCACTGAGAACCGGCAACTGGACTAGCGGAGGCCTCATTGTCGGTTTTGGACCTCGGATGCCTATCCTTTTCCTTGTCCTTGTGTTTTTTGTAAATTCCGGTCTTCGGTTGTTCAGACAGCATTATATAATTAAACGTTCGGCCAAAGTAATGAAATGCAAAATCGAACCGATGCTTAATAGTGCGTTCGTTAAATCTAGCGCAAAACCGACAGCTAGCAACGTCGTGGTCAGAGCCTAGGCAAGGAATACAGTAAGAGTGAAAATCCTTATGTGGTATTTGCTTCCCACAAGAAATACAATTGTTAACTTTTTCTGACATCGGTTTGAAGCAAGAAAAAAAGTTTACCCAACGGGGTACT
Source organism: Protopterus annectens (assembly GCF_019279795.1). Taxonomy (NCBI): domain Eukaryota; kingdom Metazoa; phylum Chordata; order Ceratodontiformes; family Protopteridae; genus Protopterus; species Protopterus annectens. The sequence goes on from NC_056735.1 coordinate 370,301,132, forward strand.
TAGCTTTAATGAAGACTTTGGTTCTGAAATTTGGATTCGAAAATCTCAGGAGTCGGCCGACCGGCACTTGCAAACTGCTTTTGCTTCGGGCACCGCGAGGCAAGAAAGACTGAAGAAAATAGCGTCGGCTGCATCTTTTATACCCCTGGCGCACTGACGTCAGGGAAGAGGCGACAGCAACCAACGCCGGACCAGGACTTTGGAATTCAGGCCGACTGCGGGTAGCCTGCCAGCAGGATAACCCCAAGTGTAATGACTGCAACAGTGAAACACAATGAACATCAACAACTACACAAAATATTACATTCATAAAATAGCAGGGAGTATTCTAAGAACTAAGCCAACACGAGAATGGAGAAAGGAGATTTTGCCAATAAGGATGACTGCAAGTAATGGTACAGAAAATAGGCAAGAGAGGGGGTTATAATTTACTGGAGAAAACAGGAAAAAGAACCAATGCCTTAGCAGCAAATAACTAGAGAGAGAAAGGTAACCGAGTGGGATGTGGCCAAGGAGATGTTTTGACTGCAGGCAACAGGCTGTCTTCCCTACCAGAAATTGATATCAGAGTATGGGCAAAAAGAAAGGGATACGGGAATCTTAAGTGAAAGACCTACTCTGGTAGAGGTTTTAGTTGAATGTAGAACAGACGTTGCTGTTAAAAAGGAATAATTAGCAGGGGATATAAAATATTACTTGATAACTATGAAAATCAATCACAGGAGGGCAGAAAAGATTGAGAAGAGAGACTGGAAAAACAATTTACAAGCGAACAATGGGATGACATATACATGACCCCCATATATACAACAAAGTACAAAAGGTTTAGGATCTTTGTTTGGAAGTGCGTCCATATGTATTTTTATGCCCCAAACAGAGTTCAAAGATTTTTTTCCTCAGGTAGCTAGCAAATGTTGGAGGTGCGATGGGGGGGGGTGGTGTAAGAGGAAGCTGGGAATACATGTTTTGGGATTGTAATGAGCTGTCAGATTTAAAAAATTCTCTACAGAGTACTCTTGTCAGAAATAATGGGTGAGCAAATGGTTGTACCTATGGAGATGATTCTTTTGAGCAGGACACAGGATCTGAATTGCTAGACATAGTAAGGCTTTACAAAGTTTATTTCTGTTGGCTTCCAAAAAAAGCAATTACTAGAAAACAGAAGACAAAGTTTAAACCAACTGTATTTGAAATACTGAATGTTATAAAGTAGATAAAAGAACTGGAACATGTGTCTTAAGAAAAGCTAAGAAATAAACTACATAGAAAAAAATTGAAATCATGGGATGCAGAATAATGTTTAGGAGGAGGATGAGAAATGAGGTTTAAGGGAAGGCAGTAATTTAACAATTTACATAATGCTGGACTAATGACAGTTGCAAGGAAAGAAAAGATATGTGATTCATTATATATATAAATGGAAAACATGTTAATGTGTTTTTTTCGTTTCTGTTAAAGTATACTACTATGTTTACAGTGCTTACTGTTGCTCATACTGTAGAGAATAGTGTGCCTCAGCCAGTGTTGGGCATGCAGAAATATTTGCCAGTATATGCACCACAACATATACTGTTCCTCCACATTACTCAAGTTTCTGGTGAACAAGAATACTGATTAAGTGGCAACACACTAGCTAAATGCCAGCACATCCACAGGTATGTTTTCTTATACACAGTTTGAAAGAAAAACTCATGACAGATACCTATAAGTAGACATTATACAAACTGTTTTGTCTACATACATACAGATCAGCATATATTTATCTATTTTTTTTATTACTGTTTATCAAGCAAACCCAAATTCTCTTCCAAAATGACCTGGAACCATGCTCAGGTTAAGTGACTTGCCAATCACAGAGATGGAGAGAATCAAAGCTAAATTGCAAGGCAACACAGCTGTTTTCCAGCTGTTTTCAAACCCTCCCTTCTGACCTAAGCACTTCCCTAATTGTTGACATAGCTACTTAAGCTGTCATTCTTGAGCATTTGTTTTTATTTTACTTTGCCCTACCAATAGTCTGACGCTCCACATCTAGCATTAAATTATGTCAATATGCAATAATATTTGGAAGTCAACACATGTACATATTTCACAGATGCACACAAACACACAAAAAACTCCAATACAGATGCCCTGCTGGTACAAAGGGGCTACAGCCACTAGTCTCCATGGTGCTGCAGCCATAGCACAAAGTTATTTCTCCCATTGGGTTCAAAAGCCAGCAAAACTGTTAATTTCACCGTTTCTCTTTAGGGACTAGGCTGGCTAACTGAACCTGGGTCACCTGAAACACAGTCAGTATTTCATAACTTTGAGCCACACAACCATCTCCAGACAACATAATTGTATCAATACTGCCTACTTAATAATGTTTCAAAATATTGTCCCGAATTGTAATATTTGTATACTTTTCTTCTCTACTATACTCTGGTAAGGTATTTCATGGGTTTGTGATAAAATCTCTACAGCTCAGATAAACTTCAATCAGCACTGGGCACTTAAGGAAGTGAGCCTGAGTCAGGTTAGTGGACTGTCAATGACTCTAGCATCAGCATAAAAGTTACCCAGAATCAGTCGGTGCTCTTATACTTTCATGCACAGGCAACAAAAAACAATTTGAAGTAGTCATCACACATCCCAAAAATGTTGTTAAGATCATCTACCCTATTCAAAACATCTAAAAACTCACAAATGGTCATTGTACATTACTCATTCTTCTGCTGACCTCCTGATTCTGACCTTTCTATGAATGTATTTATTATCTGTATCATTCATTCTATCTACACTTGCTGGTATGACCATATTAATTACTATGGCATGTACAGTGGTCATCTGTCCTTCCAGATGTAATACTAGGGTCACCCATCTTTCGTGTGTGCACTAACCAGTCAACTGAATACTTGGAAATTCTGGTTTGACCCTTTATTCCTTTGAAGGCAATGATTTGTCAATCTAACTTTGGCATATTTTGGTTGGTTTTCAGTTTTCTTTTTATGAATGTCATTTTGGGAGCAGTGCTAGTGCAAACTGCAAACTGCAGGCCTGTCTGAAGACACCAGAAATTACACAAAGTTTGCAGGAGGGGTATCTGTCTGTTTTTAATACCTTTCTGCACTTTCCAGATTATACCTTTTGTCAGTGTCCATTTTCTATACATTTTTTTGTTAAGAATCTGAAAACAGCTGTGAGGGGTTATTGCACATAAATAACTCATCCCATTGTTCACTTGTTGTTATAAAGAATAATATCCCTTACATATTACTGTTGCAGCCTTCTTTACAAAAGGCATCTCCTGCCAAGGATAAAGTCTGTGTTTTCTCAACATTTAAAAAGGAGATACAATTAAATCACATGCTTCAGCCAGCCTATCACTCTAAACACCAATTAATTCTTAAAGAGGTATTAGGAACAAAGTTTTACTATCTAGAGATATCCTAAATATGAAACATTTAAAAATTTTAAAAAATCTAAAAATATATTAAACTAGATAGAATAGTAAACATATATTCTTTTTACAATAAACAAACATATACACATACATTTATATTCAATACAATTTTATAATCCATCATAAAACAATTACTATTCATTTGCGGAGTTAAAATTAAACTTTTTCTCTCCGCTTTTTCATTAAAACAGGTTTCAAACTCACCACATTATTCAAACCTGGACTCATATCAGCCTGAAGTCTAATAATCCATTCAAATTCTTTCAATTCTAACACATTATTCATATCACCCTTCTTTACACCCATCTCAACTGTACATATAACTCTAAATTTAAATCTATGCCTTTCATCCTCATCAATAATATGTTTATTTAACGCGTTTGTTAATATCTTCCTTCTTATATCTGACTTATGCTCTATGATCCTTTCCCTTAATTTTCTGGTGGTCTTACCCACATAGAATGATGTACATGCCATGATGGATTATAAAATTGTATTGAATATACATGTATGTGTATATGTTTGTTTATTGTAAAAAGAATATATGTTTACTATTCTATATAGTTTAATATGTTTTTAGATTTTTTTTAAATGTTTTATATTTAGGATATCTCTAGATAGTAAAACTTTGTTCCTAATTCCTCTTTAAGAATTAATTGGTGTTTAGGGTGATAGGCTGGCTGAAGCATGTGATTTAATTGTATCTCCTTTTTAAATGTTGATAAAACACAGCTAATATGTACTGATGAAGGGTGTAGACTAGAAAGCTTTATAATAAAGTGTTTGGTGTGTCAAGTGTTCGTGGTTGTTTGATATATTCTGGAAACAGTATCACCAGTGTTGATTTTCTAAGGATAAAGTCTGACCAGTATACCAAAGCCTTTAGTTCTTACAGGCACCATACATCATACATTTGCTCTCCACACAAGATGTAGGACATAAATGTGACATACGGACACACACTCAGAAATTCTTTGCCACTGTTCCGAACGCATCTGTTGAACATTAGTCAAAACGCCCTTCTGTGCTGGATACCAAGCCATGTTTCATTTAAGTACCCCATTGGGGTTTCTTCTCTTTCTCTTATCTTTTGCGGTTCTTGTGTTCATGTCATCCCAGACAGGGAAAATGTCTGTGTGGGAAGCAGATTCCACATAAAGAGCATCACAACCTGTGTCCCTTCGGTTTGGGTGCTTCCCAGGATCATCACTAGCACTCTATCTGCCAGACATCTGTGCCTAAGACCCTTCGCAGTTGTCTCTCCTCCTTGTCCATCTATCTGCAGAACCAACATCTTAAGTTGCTGGCTCAGGTTTATATGGCAGAATCCTCCCATCCTGAAGGCCAGAATTCAGACACGAAGAAGGCCAAAAAAGTTAGGGGTGATCCTATTGCAGTCCAGCCTCCCTCAGACATCTCTTTCAAGCCTGGAGAAAGCCTGGAGGATTGTCCGGTGGTTGCTTCAGATTCCTATGCTGTGACCCCACTGGAGGCCTGCATGGATCCAGCTTCTCGCACATCCTCAGAGGCTTTTCAAACATCTGTACCTGATGCTGAGGGGAAACCATGAAGAATCAGCATTTTAGTTTTATGTGTTGGTTTTTAATCTTCTGTCGAATGTAATGTTTGATGTATTAAATATGATGTTTCTACTTGTGTTTTAAGACGATTGAAAACATATACAATGTTTTAATTAGTGAGTAACTTGTTGCGGAAAGTGATTTGTTACTTTTATCACATGACTTTCTTGTTGAATAAGTGAAACACCCTTATATGGTGAGTTTCCTTGTGTAGTTTTAATCTGAAGTCGTCGCTCTATTTGTAGCGACGAAAAGCGCTTAATTAAAACTGTAAAATTAACTTAAGTGGACTACTTGCTTTATTGGACTGTGCTTTATTGGACTGTGATTTTTCGATCTTTGCCTAAGCAATTTGTGGGTAGTTGCAGATCACTTCAGACTCTTGGGTTCTGTCCGTTATCTGTCAGGGATACTTCATGGTTTGGAAATCCCTTCCTCCCTTTTCAGGAATCCCTCAACCTCCTTGGGAACAACTCTCTCATTTCCCAGAGGAGCTTCAATCTCTTTTCACTCAGGGAACCATTCACGGCATGCCTCCTACCCAGGAAGGGAAGGGATTTTACTCTAGAATGTTCTAGTCCCACTGAAGGAGGGAACTTGGAGACCAATTATGGAGCTTTCCCAGCTGAACACCTTTCTCAAGATTCCTTCCTTTCAGACGTTACCTCTGCAGACTTTTATTTGCTTTCCTTTTGCCCCAGGCCTTTCTGGTATCTCTGGATCTCAAGGATGCATACCTTCACATCCCCAGCCATCCTCTCTTCAGGAAATTTTCACATTTCTCTCTCTCTCTCCCTTGCATTTTCAGTTTTCTTCTTTGTCCTTTGGCCTCTCTATTGCCCCAAGGGTATTCACCAAATGCCTTGCTCTTCATTGCCTTTTGCGGAATCTGGGGAATTCACATTTTTTTCCTATCTAAATAATTTGCTTATTCAAGTTCGTTCCTCCAACACTCTGCTCCAGGATCTCAAGTTTGCTACATCTCTGTTACAGAGTCTAGGATTTACCATAAACTTCCAGAAATCAGTTCTGATGCTTTCTCATGTCACATTTTCCTTGGCTGCAAAATTCAGACACTTCCCATGCTGGCATCTCTGCCTACCCCCAAGGCTGTGTCTTTAATTGACTTTTTCCTATCCTTTCTTTCTCTAATGGCTTGTCATGGTCAGGGAACTGCCCAGGGTTCTCGGGTTAATAGCTTTTAGCATTCCCATGCTCCCTCTCACCAAGCTCCATATGAAGAAGAGTCTAGTGATATCTCAAGTCACTGTGGTTTCAACATTGCCACCCCCTGGATTTCCTGCTCCCTTTTCTTCCATGTCTCAAGCTTGAGCTTCAGTGGTGGATTCATCAACTTTCACTCAGTCTGAGGCTTCCTGTTCAAGCTCCATTTCCAACTCAAGAGCTCTTTACAGACACCTCAGACAGGGGAAGGATGCCTCCTGTGGCCTCCTCAAAGTTCTGGGTTTCTCATCAAATGTTAGACCATATTAATATAAAGGAGATGAAGGCTCTGCTTCAAGTTCTTCAGGCTTTTCATTCCCTCTTTTATCCTTGGCCCCTCTAACATTTCAAGTGATGTGGTACATCAACAAGAAAGAGAACACAAGGACCCATCTGCTTCTTCACAGATGAGCTGTTCAGGTCTGGGATCTAGCTATCCAGTATCAAGTGACTCTTCAGGCAGTTTACATTCCCTCAGAGCACAATCTAGTGGAAACATACAAGTGCACAAATGGATGCTTCAGAGATGTATTTCTGGACACTGTCCATTGGAGGGGTATACCTCGGGTAAATCTTTCTGCCTCCCCTCTGAACAGACAGGTTCCTCTTTTCTGTTCTAGAGTCCCAAGTCCTCTGGCTGGGAAAGAGGACACCTGGTCTTTCCCATGGAAAGGGTTGTTTCTGTATGCCTTCCTCAGTTACCATGAGACTTGCACAAAATCAGGAAGGACTCTTCCAAAGCCTTGCTGGTGACACCCTGCTGGCCCAGACAGCATTGGTTCTCTTTTTTTTCTCACTTGGCCAGTGGCAATCACCACAAGGTACCTCATCAGGTGGATCTTCTCACACAAAACAAGGGACCTCTTATATCCATCCTCACTTGTCTACTCTTCAACTTGATGCCATAGGTGACAGGGTTTTGATCCCTTTCAGGCAACTCTTTTCTGAGGGCATGCTTCGGGTTCTGCAGGAGACCAGGAAACCCACTACCAGGAAATCATATATGTCCAAATGGAAGTGATCTTTTGTCTTGTGCCTCTCCCACCATCAGGATCCCTTATCTGTGGAAGTTTATCTGGTTCTCTCTTATTTGTATGATCTGCTCCATGCTGGTTTAGCATATTCTTCAGTTAAAGCTCGGCTGTCAGCATTTTCTGCTCGTCTGCCCTTGACTCCTCTGCTGGTCTCTAGATCTGAGGTAAAGTAATTTCTTAAAGGCATCTTTCTTATAAGGCCTCCCCGAAAGCCTATTCTGCCTTCCTAGGACCGCAAGTTCTGTACTTAAAAATCGACTCAAGCTACTTTTGAGTCTGCTTCTTCTGCTCCCTTACAACACTGTACCTGGAAGATTGTTCTTTTGGCTCCCAAGTCAGCCAAGAGAGTGTCTGAACTTCAAGCTCTTATGGTACGGTCATTCCTCATTTTTTTAGTTTTACACACAGAACAGGGTTACCTCTCTGTACTAATTCTTCCTTTATGCCCAAGGTCATCAATGAATTGTCCCTTAATCGGTCTGTTCATCTTCTTTCCTTTTTTCTTTCTCTGCAGTCTGCCTGTGAGAAAGCTCTTCACACCTTGAATTTGCACACACAGCTCAGGTGTTATTTGGATAAAGCTAAAGTCAACCACAAATCTGAGCATGTTTTTGTTTTCTTTCATTCCAGGACTTTGGGTTTGGCTGTCTCTAAGCAAATCATCTCCTCCTAGATTCCTAAGGCCATTTCTTTTTGTTATTCTTTCATGGAAAATGCCTTTCTTTATCAGTAAAGGTGCATTCTACAAGATCAGTTGCCTTCTCTTGTGCTTTTTTCAATGGTCTGGACACCAGTTCCATCCTTGAAGCTGCTACTTGGTTCTCTGTTCATACTTTCGCTAAGCATTACAAACTGGATGTTATTTCCAGGGCTACGGCATGCTATGCCAGGGCTATCATCCAGGGGTTTGCAGAGGGCCCTTCTGTGCCTTCCTCCTCCCAGGCCTCCTCTTGAGCTCTTGTACTCTCCCTTAGGTAAAGAATACTACAAGAGTGATATGGAAGGACATAGTACAGTTGTGTAAAATTTTACCACAAAAGTAGATGTCCTTCTCTTCACCATTGCAGTATTCACTCTCTCTCCCTCCCTCCTGCCCCCTCTGTTCTAACTCTTGCCCTGTCCTTCTCTTGCTCTCTTGGCTGAGGGGTTCATCTTCTTCCTTCACGGTTTTCTTTGTCCTTATGAGTATTCTGTTCCTCCTGGGGCATTATCAGTTGTGAATATGTATGCCTTTACTTCACCTTTATGCCCAAAGTTTTGTGCTGTACATCACACACATGCTCCCTGCACAAGATGTAGGGCATAAAGGTGATGTATGGATGCACACACTCCCTACCTCCTCCCCCTCTGTTCTATAGCTCTTGCCTCATAGCTAAGGGGGCTCATCTTCTTCCTTGTCCCTATGGGCATTCCGTTCCTCCTGGAGCATTTTCAGTTCTGAGTGTGTGTGTGTCCATCAGTAAACTTTATGCCTTATGTCTTCAGTGGGGAGCATACGTGTGTGTGAAATACAGTGCCTTTAAGAATTAAAGGCTTTGGTATACTGGCAGGAAATTTTTTTAATAAAGAATACTGCAACAGTGAAGTGCAGAACATCACTGTTATGGTATGATTTTATACAACTGTACTTTCTTTCATATGTCATGGCCCTGTGGAGGAGAAATATGAAACCCAAACTATGACCCAGATGACCTAGGGTCAAATAGCAGCTCATATGCTGGAAGAGCCAAAGCAGGGGAAGATATGACAGAGTCTGACACCAGCTCAGACATCCTGGGTCAAGGGAGGTGGTGTGACCTGCTATAAAACTGATCACAAGAGGTGTTGAGGAACAGATGGTAGCAGCTCTTGGGTTGAAGGGGCTTCTACACTCCATGTAAGCCAGGGATGGCAATCATTGGGAGTGTAGAGGCAGGTACAGTAAGCCACTCTAGATTGCTGATGTCAGTGAAAGTAACCAGCCACGATGACGGGGGATGGGACTTCCCATATGAGTGAATGCCAGCCAGTTCCCAACTCTCACGTCTTAACTGGAGAAAATAAGGTTGATAACCTCTTACCCCAGTCAGGGAATGAAATGGGTCTTAGGACACACTGGGGATTGAATGTGCTGGCTCTTGCACAAGAGGAGAACCAAGCAAGTTGATAAGAGTCTGGCACTGGAGGCCTAAAGTCAGGAAAGTAAGGTAAAAAAACAGAAAAAAGAATGCACCTTCACAATTATTCATGAAATTGTTAGTAGCCCCATTCTGATAAACTTCATCTGTGCTGCTGGGAACATTTGTGAGAACTGCTGAGGTTACACAGCTGGCTATTTTCCCCACTCACACCCAGTGACCATCAAGTTTAAACATACAAATACAAATACAGCACCTCTGACTGTGTCACCCGAAATCTACAACTCTCTCAGTACTTCCTGGTACTGGATTCTGACAACACAGTTTACTGCTGCTTACAATTGAAACGTGTGTATGTAAAGTACTCTAAAGTGTTTCCTTATTTCTGTAATGCTGCTCTTGCTTGTTATGTATAAATTCTATTTTATACACAAATTCACTTTTTCGCAGTTAATATTTGCTGTACTCCTCGTAAGCTGGACCTATAAGCAGTCGACCTTGATTAGTGCTCTACCCTGGTAAACAAAACAAAGCGTTTGATTAAGGCGCCACATCAAGGCTCTGTTCAAAGACTGCTCCAGAATACGAAAGTTATTTCTCATTTTGGGACCAAGTTTATCAACATTCAAAATAGCATGTCGATTTCTTGAACACATAAAATAGCATTTAAGATATGATTACCAGTTTATTTAATACAGTTATTTTGAAACACTGACATATTTTTCTTTTTTGCTCAATATCTTCAGAATACACCATTTAGAAACGTGAAATACTCTGTTCCAATAAAGCAAGTGTGTGTGTGTGCATGTGTGTGTGTGTGTATATATATATATATATATATATATATATATATATATATATATATATACACACACACACACATACATATACACACACATATATACATATATATACGTGTGTGTGTGTGTATATATATATATATATATATATATATATATATATATATATATATATATATGGATATATATATCTATATACACACATATATATATATATATATATATATATATAAATATGGGTCTACCTGAAAATATCAAAAATCCCAGATCATCAAAGACAACATCGTCGAGACAAAATCAGCGAAAAGTCATTTCCGAGAAGGACCCAATTGACAAATGTATTCCCAGGGTAAGTAACTTTGCTGACCAACAAGGTGAACTTTGCCCTTTTCCCAAGTATAGTGTGATCTCAGAGTTGGTATATTTAGTTTTGGGGGGGGGGCAGCCCCACACCTGGCTTGGTTGGGGATGGTGCAGTTTTGCTTTTTGTGATGTTTGATGTTAGTGGTTAATGACCCTGGGAAGATATTTGTCAATCCAGTCTTTCGCTGAAGTGGGTTTTCACTGATTTCGTCTCGACAATGTCGTCTTCAATGATCTGGGATGTCAACATTATGAAATACATCTCTATGCACACACACACACACACACATCTTACATATACACACAAAAAGGTAGGTGCCCCATATTACATGTAGTGACCCCAACTCAGCCACCACCACCTACTTGCAATGGCTGATGGGCACTCAGTCTGTCCGTTAATTTCAGTTTGTGCAATTTGCTTCATAGGCTGTTATCAGACTATGAACTGCTATACCAAACCACCGAATACAAGTCCCCCCACCAATTCACTGAGCTCATACAGCACCTCCCACCATCAGCTTTCATATTTGCTGGAAGGCTTGTTTTGCCTCCAGATAAGTATTCATTTTTTTTCTTTTCTTTTCTCTCTTTTCCTTCAGCAATGTTTTTCTGGAGTTGCTGATATTTGCCTACAAATATGTTCATGCTTGCTGCTAGTAAGTTGTCTGACCCAAGTGGTACCTGCATTATCATACAGTTGACTAAATACATGCAAGATGAGTGGAGATGGTTCACACTTTTATGTTTACTGTTGCTCAAAATGTACTGAAAGTCACACCTTGCTTGGCCACACGTACATGTAGACTAGTGAGTGAATACAATTTCCAGCCCTACCCATACACTACTGGGCTTTCTGCATGATGACATGAAATGACATTCTACCACATGTATTCAGCAAGCGCTGTACTAGTGCTGAGAGCATGAAAACTCACTCCCTCTGATATGCCAGATGTTAAACAGCCTTATATTTTTTATCATTTGTTGCCATCACATATTCTCCTTTTCTGTTAAGTTATACTGGTTAATAATTTTGCAGTATTTCTGCATAATATTTACCCTGCTTTTAAATGAAATTCCATGTGTGAAGCCATTCAACATTTTGTCTGCATGACATTTCCATTAAGGGCTAACAAGCTTCAATTTCTTTTGAGCCAGGACAGCAATGGTCACAGCAAGTAGTACTGTCCTCAATATACTTGTCAGTGAATTATCAAATGCACTTGGTGACACTTTTCTGCATATTCCCTTCCTCCGTTCTCATGTAGACAGCATGGCTGCAGACTTTACAAAATACGTAACTTTTTTGGTCAAGTTCCCTCACTTACCTGACCACAGTTATCTATCCTGGTCACCAAATTAATTAATTCTTTCCCTGGGTCAATTGTCATTACCCCATTCATTCCCTGGGGTAAGTGTCAGGTGAAACAGGGGTGCAAGGTGCACACACATTAGTGGATCTAATTTTTGTATTAAGCCCTACTATCTCCTGTGCACACCTGAAGAATCCAAGAGGTTAGGGATACAACAAGTATGAGTGATGTACATTCATGCTTCCCCTGTGACATATTCAATAGCCCTGTATATGTTATCATCCATACTCTTTAATGAGGATTCAACCAAGCAGACTATGCCTGGACTCATGCTACCCCCCCTTCCTTCAAAAGACAAATAAGCAGCCTTCTCATTCCATCACTCCTCTACATCAGCTCCATCAGGTGCCTGACTTGAAAATCTAACGTGAGTCGCCTTATCCATCTGTATCTACAGATGTGGTTAAAACTGCTAAGTATGAATACAGATTCCAGTTACATAGCTAAAAACATGGCTTCTCTTGGTTATAGAATTACTGTGAACTACTGTTTTATGCTTTACTACCAAACTATTGATCAGCAAACATGACTGCACAGCACAGTAGGGTTTCCTATCAGAAATATGAGAATGGATACTGCAAGTTCTGACACTTTAAAAACTAAACTATTGCTCATACAAAAAATAAAACATGAATACAGAGACTTGTACATATTTTTTTTTCTAGATTTTTACCCCCATGGCTACCAACTATGAAGCCCCCCCCCCAAAAAAAAAAAATCAAACAAAACCCAAATGCTCCTCAGCATGCTTTGGGGGCTTCACCCGCAGCAGAGGTGAGAGTTGTACGAGTGGCATCATTAAGCTAGTCATGAAAGAGCTCTGTGCTCTCGTCAGCATCCCTGCAATGAGAAGATGTGAATGACCAAATCTCATCCCTAGGGTTGGGGGGATGAGCAGCTTGCATCAACACAGAGGCTAATAATGCCTTTTCAAAATGGATGCATGTTTCTATGCACCCACTATGAAGGATGTCACCTATATGTGGCTTGCACAGCCTGACACCCATCATCAGGCTATTTATTTAGATCTCACCTGCTCCTCTGGGAGGACCTATGCAGGCTTTGCACCTCCATCACCTGACAGTGCCATCAAGTGCCCAAGCCACTAACCAAAATCCTGTCACCTAGGCCATAGTCAAGGCCTTATCTATCTGTGCCACTGGTAGTGGCCTCCTTTTGAGGATCTTTGGAGAGGGGTTTATTCCTCCTGCGCCCACACACTTGCTACTTTGACCCCCACGCACACAACCGCACCCATACCTTTGCCACTTTTATACACTAACTCCAAGAATGATGCTGCTCTGCTTCACTTCAGCCTGTGCAGACTCTCATTAATAAAATGCACAAGTGTGCACAGCCATATTTCTACTACACTTGCACCTCTGAAGTCCTGGCCCTACAAATAACTTGAATAGTACAGACCTCTATAAATTCCACATTATTCAAGTCTCCTACCAGGGCACTGTGCTGGGAAACATACTTACAAAGACCTCACCCTCTAACACATTCTCATGCAGCAGTACGACCCATGCTGCCTAGATGTGAACAGCAGTGCCTAAAGGCAATGGGCAATTAATCAGGACAGTCTTACAAAGTAAGCTAGCCAGTTTGCACTTATCTGGCATACTTTTGCAAGCCGACTATGAAAACCCACCTCCTCCTTTTTAGTATTCTAAATACTGACTACTCTGGGAATTTCATTATATTTGTTATGAATCTACTTAACTTCCTCCAACTTCAAACTGAAACAACAATGCAGTCTAGTGATTAAAGTAAACGAGACACGAACACAGCTTTGACTGTCTGCAAGTAACAACCCCTCCATGCAAATACCAACGTCTAGAAAAAAAAGCACTTCTGCCTAGTGGGTGTTACCTGTTTACCAGAAAAGAACTACAAAAATAGATTGAAACACAGAAGTACTCTGCAAGCAGATAAGAGAAATTATTACGAGCTGACTTATCCCACCTTCATGAGCAAGTCAGCGACTCAGCAATTTGTACAAACACACACTTTGTGCTAGAAGATCAAAAGGTTGTAGGATCTGTTCCCATACCAGGTAGGTAGATTAATTTTTTCCAGTACTGACACTGCAGTGCAGCAGAAGGAGGGTGCTGCACTCCTGGGGTGCCATTCTCTGGATGAGACACTAAACTGATGTCCCATCTGGCTGAGTCACTCAACAAAAATAAATAAATAAAAAGTGAACACGATAGCTTATTGAAGTTTTTACTTACTAAACATCTCCTCATCTTGCTGCTAAGGCTACCTACGATTTACTATTACTGACTTAACAGATCTCATCTAAATTTACTTTTGCTGGATAAGCTTTCTTCATTACACCATACATCATGTGCCTGAGATGGGAAAAAAAAAGCCAGTTTTGTATGACCTAAATCTGAAAGGCAAAGTTTCAATTGCTGACACACTGTTCCATATGTTCTGCTGTTTCATAAAGTGGACAGCCTAAGCTTATAATTTCTTTATGCAATGCAAGCATACTTTTGATTTTCAGAGGGCATTAAAGTTAGAATTACTGCAACTAGTTCTCCAAAGTTCAGTACAGCTTTACAGAATCAGATATGCTACATTAGCAAAGCATTTTTCTAGAATTTTAGTGTGTGTGACAAATAAGCAGTGTGTTCTGCACCATTTTCCTTTAAATATATATTAATTTATTCAAAACATGGACTTTACTAGAAAGAAGTAAAGGTACACAGCTACTTATTTCCTAGAATGCAAAATCTTTATTAATGCCTTTGATATAGCTGAGTTAAAACCCGCAGTATGGTCACCAGGAAATGACTGTCGGCCAGGGACTGCATTATAAGGCTTAAATCACATGAATGAGACATTCCTGACTAAACATTCTTTTAAATGTACTTTTCAGACACTAAACTACATATAAGCTTCTTTTCATGTAGACACACAGACAAATCAGAAAAAAATATATACAAAATGCACAAACAATAAAAGTGAGAACTAGAAACGTGTGCATGCAAGCTCCTGTATATAAACAGAACTACCACTTCCCTTTTGAACATAATTACAGGACATTGTGTCCAAAGACACATTTCTATGAGTAATAGCAGCAAAAACAGATTTCCGCAAGTATTAGTATAAAGTGCATCAGCAAGCACTACAACAGTAATTCACAAAAGATATCCAGAATAAAAAATAGGAAAGAAAACAATTCGGTCAAACTGTTTTTTCATTATAAGACACATGACCCAGTTTTTCAGTATATCAGCTTTACTTCATGAAAGAAAATGCAGCATTCCAGAATGCAAACCTACCTCACTTAAAAGAGCATATATTGCACATGCAATTAACACAACTTAACCCAGCTCTGTAACACAGAGGTAAATAACTCAATGCTCCGGATCACCAGTTTGAAGACCAGTTCAGGCATATTGGGAAAAAAAGGGTGAAGGAGATGGCAACAAGCAGGAGGAACAGCTCACTCATTCCACAGGTGAGGGAGTATTGATTAGCAATCTGGCAAAACTCCAGTGCAAATGAAGGCTGGCACAAAATGCGCTGACTGGGGGATGTAGGCCTAGAACTGAAGTCCAGTGCTGATAGTTCTCAGGGGGATGATGGATGTTTGTGTGTGTGTGTGTGTGAGACAGCATGCATATGTCAACAGGATGGCACTAGAATCCTTAAAGTGATGCAGTGCCTATGTCATCCCAAGGGGGAGGGGTTTAGACAGGGTATAAGTGTCCCCAAAGCCTCTGCCAGGAATGACCACTGACTGGCAAGAACACTTGCCAGCTGAATCTAGATAGATAAGGCTGTCGTCTGGGTGCCAGAATGTGGGTATAAGCCAGATTTGCCCAGACATGGAACAAAGCATCCATGGGTCAAGGGTGTATTGGAAGGGTAGGATCTTTGATGGATACTAGTCCGGGGATAAGCTGGATACCTCTGTGGAAATTCTACCAGACATACAAACAGATGGAGGCAGTACACCCAAGGTTGTGTGGAAGATAGCCCTGATCCTGGGTGAAAGGAGGCAGCACACTCAACTTTGTACGGAAGATAGCCCTGATCCTGGGTGAAATTATTGAGTAGGGAAATAAATAGGTAAATATGAGTGGGTGAGGCATGATGGTCATTAAGCATGGGAACAAAAAGCACTTAAGACAATAAATAAATAAAATAACTTGCATTGTTAACATAAGGCTTTTTGCAGCAGGTAACTTGCTCCACTGATATTCCCTCTTTAGCACAATACAGAAATTATTTTAGTTGGTTTTTTTTTATTATTACTAAAAAGACTCTGAAATAGACCCCAGACACCTTCTTTTCTGGTAGGATTTCATTGATGTCTACACAGCAGAAATCTCTCTTCTTGTTGGTTTGTGCTGTTGGGCTGCAATGTCTGGGACAGATGGAGTCTGTTGCTGTGGAGGGGAGGACAGGGTATTGTATTAGTCCATGGATTTTGCTCTACTCTGCCATTTGTCTTGTGTAACAAGCCACTCATACATCTGAGTGAAGAGATAGTCATCCCCTGACTGCCTCCAGAAAGGAGCAGCTGGGCAAGCCTTCAGGATATTGAGGTTGTTTCCCCAAAAAAAGGATGCCTGAACCCCTAATTTTGTAGACCACCTCTGTCTCTGGGGTGGTATCCATTGAAAGGAACCCCTCTGCCTCAGCCACCCATGTCAGGACAGTAGTCAAAGGATTAACATTGGGGCTTTCTCAACCAGAGTGATTTGGGATCCTTCTGATTCATGTTGTTGAATCACTGAGAAAGGTCTCAAACAATACGCATAGAGCAAATAATATAATTTCCTCCTGCCTTCCTGCTTACTCTTCTGCAGTTTCTATAACTTTAGATCCAAACAATAGCTCCACTTTTAAAGTTGCCCACAAAATTGCAAAGGAGAAGGAGCCAGGCTTGCCATCTCCTAGTTATGCCTGTTGATGCTGCCATCTCCTAGTTATGTCTGCTGATGCCACCATCTCCTAGTTATGCCTGTTTAAAGCCGCCATCTGAAAGTTATGCCTGCTGATGCTGCCATCTGAAAGTTATGCCTGCTGATGCTGCCATCTGAAAGTTATGCCTGCTGATGCTGCCATCTCAGTTATGCCTGCTGATGCTGCCATCTCAGTTATGCCTGCTGATGCTGCCATCTCTCAGTTATGCCTGCTGATGCTGCCATCTCACAGTTATGCCTGCTGAAGTTGTCATCACATAATTATGCCTGCAGAAGCCTCTCTAGCTGCTACAGTGGCAGCACAGTACAGCAGTCTCACAAAGAGAATGGAAATACACAACACTGTGGCCACATAAGGTTCAACTTGCTTTCAATACTCTGGAGTGGATAGCTTTCTTGGACAGTCCAAGTCCTGTTTGGCTATTTGAGTTTGGAAGAGTTTCATGTGAGAAATGTAATTTACCTCCCTCAGGGCAAATGTGTTTCCGGCATAGGCTCTCTTCCTCTTCTGTGCATTATATGATACTTACAATTGAGGGAATGGACAGTTTCTGTATACCCTGACAGTTCTTTTCCATTGGCTGCCTCTACAATGACAGTCCACAACAAGGACCTTACTCCAATGTTGCCTGTCCTTAGGTGGATGAAACATTTTGTCCAGCTTCCAGGGTATCACTTTTGTGGAATCAATCTCCTATCATGCTCTCCTCACCACCATGTTAACCAAGCTGTCAGCCAGTGGTTCCCGACCTGAACACTTTAAACAATTCATCCAGGGAGGGTGGGTTGAATGCCCAAGATCCTACCTAGCACATCAGTTCTAAGCATTCACCAAATCTGATAGAAGTAAGGTAAAAAATTGTGAAATATAATTTGAAAAAGAGCACTTAGCTGAGCACCTGGATCATATTCAGTTCATATGAGATCTGAGATACAGTGAGGGACAGATGCATTCTGGGAGTTTGAAGGTACTGAAAGTTTAAACACTAGCTAAAATTGCTGGATATCCATGATACTGCAATAATCTCATCAAGCAAACTGGAAGTATAGGATGAAATAGGATCTGAAATTTCTTTAGCTGTCATACTCAGGAGTGAGAATACTTTCTTTATTGTCAAACACATGTTCATGTGGTCACTCTCAACCCCACGTACTGAGAATGTATAATGTAAAAAAGACAGGAAAAAATAAGACTCTATACTTGCCTGAATTGTACTGGTGCTGAGGCTGGATATATGTACCCAAGTCACCTCTTTCTTCTCCATAACACCTCCAACATTTTCCAGAAATCCGAGAGAGATGAAAGGTAATAAAGCAATGCAGAAGGCCTTCTCACTACAATTGACATGGTGAGTCTATATCTGTTACACCTCACTATGAAGACACTCTGCAGTGCATAACAATTGGGAAGACCTCCAGCCACCAAAAATTAAACAAGGCAAAAAGGTAAGGGAACTATGGTGTCAAAGGGGAAACAACAACAGGAATTATGGTTGAAGCAATATTATTTGGTGACAGTGTGAGTCATCAATCAAGTGGATGCTGTACAAATGTCCACAGTGGAGACTTTGATCTTGATTAATTCTTGTCCAAAGGATGCCACCTCAGAACAGCAGTATCCTCCCTAATGTTACACTGCAGTGTTGGTAGTGAAAAGTTAATCCAACCACCTGCAGTAAGAATAGAACCCACAGCCAACATACTAATGTTGGGAAGTCTTCAATCATCACGATTCTGGCAAGTAAAAGGAGACATACACCACCGTTTTTTTTTTTTTTTTGCACCTTTACTGCATTATCACTTAAGACATAGGGAAACATACATTTACATAAAAGGGAAAAAAACACATGTTCACAGTTACAAACACTGTACATCACCTATATTCTTTTATTCAGTCATCGTCAATCCAATATTACATAAAGTGATCAATTCTTACCTCCATTTAAACTTCACTCCTCCTCTAAAACATTATTCTCCATTCATTATTCCCACAATTTACATTTTTTCTATGTAATTTGCTTTTAAAGATCCCACTCACAATTCTTTCATCTCTGCTACAATATTCAATCCTTCAAATGCAGTTAGTTTAGACTTTGACTTCCATTTTCTAGTAACTGCATTTTTGGCAGCCAACAGAATTAATGTTAACAAGGTCTTACTATGTCTAGGCAACTCATATCCTCTAACTCAACTCAAAAAAGAATTTCCTTAGTTCAGATATTTGCTCACCCAATATTTCTGACAGTATTCTGCAGGGAATTTTTAAAATCTGCCAACTCATTACTCTCCCAAAACATAAGTACCCACTCACCTCTTTTTTCTCCATGACACCTCCAACATTTGCCATCTACCAGAGGAAAAATTCTTTGGGAGTCTGCTTGGGGGTATAAAATACCTATACAAACACTTCCAAGCAAAAATCTTAAATGTTACAGACTTTGTTGCACGTTTATTTGCCATACATATTTCTTACCACTGTTTCCTTGTGAATTGCTTATCTAATCGGATGGCGCAGTGGTGCAGCAGTAGTGCTGTTGCCTCACAAGAGGTTCTCCAGTTTGATTCTCGGCTGTAGTGCTTCTGTGCAGAGTCTGCATGTCCTCCCTGCATTCGTGTGGGTTTCCTCTGGGTCCTTTGGTTTCCTCCCATGTTACAAAGACATGCTTCTGGAGTACTTCTCCCTGGGTCTGCACTGAAAATTGGCTTTGTTCCAAGTCAGACTTTCCCAGTAAACAAATGTTAAATAAATAAATCTCTCTTCCCAATCTTTACAGATCGATTTATTACAGTTAGAGCCATGCAACCATGCCCCTTTCTCAAGCTCTTCCATTCAAGAGCAACAAAAAAAAAATCTGCTCTTTCTACTGGAAGAAGGAAGTAAATAGTGTGGGAAGAAATAGCCAGGGAATTGCTATGGCTAGGCTTGTATAGGCCCTAGGGCTGATAGCCTAATACCAACCTATGAACCTATAAGATACATGACACCAACCCCTGCCTTCCTGCTATAGCCATTCAGATCCCATTTCTGTGTCCTGCCCCCAATCCTGCTTCCGCACTGAATGTAAACTATATCTGTAAAAAAAAATGTTTTTAAACTGTAGTACACTGCTACAAATATAGCAAACAGCTGTTACAGTTTATACCCTGCTTGCATGGAGCACTATGGTGGTCATGTAGAACACTTTCTATTAATCTGTAGCAAACTGCTTGCTGCAAATGTAGTTTACACCACACATGCAGGTTTCACCACAAATATACCATTTTTAAAAATGGGTATTGCACTTTTAAGGGAAAAAGAGAGAGATCATGATGAAGGAAGGCCAATTGTGCCCCTCAACCCTTTATATGCAGGGCAATTGTCCATCTCTCTTGCCCAACCCCAGCTACACTTCTACAGGCTAATTCACTCTTCAACAAAGAAGATTTGAAGGCACTCAAATTAGAAAAGCCAACAAACAGAAAACTGACGATTTTTGTCACAAAATTAAATAAATGCTTTAAAAATTCTCAAAACAGTAGCGACGACTGTATAAAGCAAGTACAAGTGAGTTAATCAAGAAAATATTCTTATCTTAGCTTGGAAGGCTCTGGGTGCAGTTGAAACAGTGGTAAAGCATTGCAGAGGTCTCTATTATGTTTCCCTCTCTAGTTATTTGCTCCAAATACCTGGGTTCCTTTGCCAGTTTCCCCCAGTAAATTCCAGCTCCCTCTTGCCTATTTTCTGTGCCCCTAACTGCAGTCATCCCTACTGGCAGAATCTCCGTTCTCCATTCTTGTGGTGGCTTTCTGCTACTTTAGGAATATAAAATTCTGTATGGCTGATGTTATTCTTCTTATGGATCTGCGCCCAATATTCCACTCCTCCTTTATTTCTTGAATTTCCCCCTTGTTTCAACAACACCCCTTTCCACTTTGAATTATAGTTTTCTGCTTGAGTTATGTACAGCAGCCTTAACTGTGTAGCTGTAAAGTATCCCTTAACTCCGGTAATCTTAAGCCACCTTGTTCTAATGGAAGGATCTACTTATCCCACTTGACCTTTGCCTTCTTACCCTCCAAGATAAAGTCCTTCAGTTCTTTACTTATTATTGTCTACAACTTCTCTGGTTGATAAAATATATCTGACATGTATATAAACCTAAAGGAACTAAAGCATTTTCCCTGCTTGAATCTTACTATCCATAACCATAAACGAGCTTCCAGTTTTTTTAACTTTTGTATTATCTTTTGTTTAGTCTCTTCCCACATACCCTTGGCTGCCATGACAGAATCATTTTAACCCCCTACTTGCAAATACTTCATTTTACCATGTTCCCACAAAAATGGGTATTTTTATTTTATTTACTTTGTTAACCAGGAAGGTCCGACTTTGAACAAAGCCAATTTTCAGCAGAGACCTGGGGAGAAATGCTGCAGACACGTCTTTGTGATGTGGGAGGAAACTGGAGCACCCACAGGAAACCCACACAAATGCAGGGAGGACATGCAGACTCCACACAGAAGGCACCCCCAGCCAAGAATCAAACCGGAGACCCTCTTGCTGTGAGGCGACAACGCTACCACTGCACCACTGTACCGTCCAATACATACGTATTGCTGAACCAATTCAGGTGTGGGTACATAGTTTACAGCTATAGCCTTTGTTTTGTCTTCAGTCATTTTATATTCCCCCCAAAAAATCTTAGAATGTTTCACAACACTGAGAAATTCTTTTCTGGTTTTATCATGTACAAAATAATACTGTCTGCAAATAATGTCAACTTTTCTGGATTACCATACTAATTATATCCTTGAATTTCTGAGTCCCTTATATTCTTTGTCAATAGATCTAAATATTATGCAAATAACACAGAAAAAGAGGACACCCCTGCCTGGTTCTTCTGTTAAAACACAACCATTCCAATTTAATTTTTGCATCTGATCACTCCATATATCTCCCTAACTAATCTTATTATTGTATCAAGGAATGCAAATGTTTCCACTGCCCTACTCATAAAATCCCATCTTACTCTTTTGAATGCTTTCCAGAATATAACAGACCCGATGAGACCAAGCTTGAACTTTTTGGCCACTATTCCAAAAGGTACGTGTGGCACAAAAACAACACTTTGCATCACCAAGGGAACATCATCCCCAAGGTGAAGCATGGTGGTGGCAGTATCATGCTTTGTGGTTGTTTTTCTTCACCTGGGACTTGGGCTTTAATCAAGGTGGAGGGAATTATGAACAGTTCCAAATACCAGTCACATTTGGCCCAAAACCTTCAGATGTCTGCTAGAAAGCTGAAGATGAAGAGGAATTTCACCATTCAACACGACAATGACCCCAAGCATACATCCAAATCAACAAAAGCATGGCTTCACCAGAAGAAAATTAAAGTTTTGGAATGGCCCAGCCAGAGACCAGACCTAAATCCAATAGAAATTCTGTGGGGTGACCTGAAGATGGCTGTGCACAAAAGATGCACCCGCAATTGGATAGATTTGGAGTGCTTCTGCAAGGAAGAGAGGGCAAATATTGCCAAGTCAAGATGTGCCAAGCTGATAGACTCCTACCCAAGATGACTGAATGCTTTAATTAAAACAAAAGGTGCTTCAGAAAGGTATTAGTTTAAGGGTGTGCGCACTTATGCAACCGGCTTATAGTATGTTTTTTATTTTTTATATTTTTCCCCCTAACAGATTTGTTTGTTTTTCAATTGAATTGTACAAATTATAGGTCACATTAAAGGGGGAAAAGTTTTGAAATGATTTATTGTGGTTTCATTTTTTACAACACAAAACCCTGGCATTTTAACAGGGATGTGTACACTTTTTATATCCACTGTACTTTATAATCATGATTAAAACTGAAATGAGCCTAAAAGAAGCTGGGCCTGATGTTTTTTTACCATCTTTAGGTATTATAGCCACCACAGCTTTCTTCCAAGATGCTGGTGTTTCCCATCCATTTAAAATACTATTAAATAAAACCGTCTAGATCTTTATCACTTTTTGTTCACTACTAGCTTCCAAACTTCCACAGGAATACCATCTATTCCTGAAGAATTTCCTGCATATAGATTTCGTGCCACTGTTTTTATCTTATCTCCTCCTATCTTACCTGTTAACTGTCAAGCCTCAAATACCTCCAACCATGGCACAACAAAGTCTTCCATAAGTATTTCCATTCAAGGTTTTTCTTGACTTCAACATTCCTCTGTTTTATACAAATTTTCATAAAATTTCCCAAATATCTCTAATACCTCTAAGGGACCTCTGGTTATTTTTCTTGTTACAGGCTCATACCTCTCAACCTGGAAACATAAAAAATCTGAACAAGGACCATGAAAAATAGGTACAAATCTGTACACTGATTACCATCTAATTTGCATACATAATTACATAACCCCACCCACTCCAGTGGAATGGTGGGATACCAACTTTCAAACGCAAACTAAAGAACAGACAACCAAGATATGGCACCAGAGTCCCCCTGCAGCCATTCCAATGTCCCATTACTTGGCTATTTCGCCCCATTTACCATAAACACTAATGTATGCATACTGCTTTACTTCAATGATTATTTGGATTTTATTTTTACATTTTAGAACACAATGCACAAACACTAAGACATCTGCCAAACAAAGCAATACTGTCTCACAATGCAAACAGACTTGTCATTAAAATTTCTCTGCCCTTGAAACTCATTCATTGAAACATTTAAACCCACACCACATCCAAAGAATATGCATCTGGCCAGTGGTGGATAAAGATTACTTTTGGGCTGTTTTCAAATCATAGGCCCCTTGCTTGCACACAAAACAAGAAACATACATGGGTTCTTTGATACACCTTCCTGACTTTATTAAATCAAATTTCTTGTATAATACAGGACACTTGCTAGACTTAAGTTAGAGCACATTTTAAACTTATTGTTTGAACATGTTTCCAGTAGGCAATGAAAAAAAATGCATGAACCAATAATGACAAAACTGCCCACTTCAGAACATTTCCATCATAAAAGTCTACTTACACATACACACAATATAAATTTATATATTTATATATATTTATTTTATATATAGACAAAAGGCCAAAAAATCAGGGACACATTTTAAACATTGCTTGTATAATTTTGGAAATAAAAGAATAAAATGATGTGTTACCACCATGAATTTCACTGCCGAGTCTTGAACCCAGCCAGGACCCTATGCACTACAGCCAGAGGATAGAGCAACATACCATTTTGCCAAATGAGCAGTTTTCTGAAACTGAAACATAAATGGCTATCATTTACTGAATTCAGTTCTCACTTCTCACCAAAGCTCTCAACGTCTTAGCACAAAAAACCTGGACAAAGCCAATAATGGGGGAATACTGATCTTATAAACTTAGAAAATTGCTTGACTAAGAGGTTGTGTGTTACTATTTATTTTCTAAAGAATACGAAGTCTGAAATTCAAATGCCGGTCATTATTTAGTGAATTCAAGCCTTCAGTCTCACACACCCACACACACACACATATACACACACCCACACACACATATATGCTTTATCCTTTTGGGATGTATAAAGTAATCAGAGGGTCAAGGGAAACCCCCACCCAGAAAGTGACGTGCATAGCCAAGCTAATTAAATGTGTTTTGGAATGCCACTTAAGCATAAGAACATCACAGCAGCTACTACTTTAATTATTTGTAACATGCTTCTTTACCAATTAATTCTTCCATGTCACTACAAAAATGTATTACTTGAAGGATTTATAGGGCAGGGTAAAGTCCAGCTGAAAAGTTTAATAGTCATTATTTAGTGAATTCAAGCCTTCAGTCTCGCGCAAACATACACTTGAAGTAGCACAGTACCTTAGAAGCACTACAAGACCTGAGCGTTCATTGTTAAACTCCATCGAACTCAGAAGCAGCAGAGAAAAATAAATGAATCCACTTGGCTAGACATGCGCTCGTAAGTAAAATCCACTTGGCCAGACTTGCATTCATTTACCAGCTCGCACTCTAATTGCTAGCAAGCCGGATTTCAAACAACCAGGCAGCCGGGAAAGCCCTAGAGCTCAATTCCGACTGGCTGATGTGGCTGACGGTGCTGACGTCATCGAGCACAAGATGACGTCAGCTCTGAAAGTGCAGAAAATTGAAAAGACCTGAAAGAAATCGGAAATGAAGGGGTGCCACTCGGGAATCGTATCACCCCAATATTTGGACCCCAAAACTCGGTAAAAACCGAGTAATTCGGGACGGTTGGGAGGTCTGTACAGGCTCCTTAAGTTTGGCAACAACCCCTTCTACTTCCTGTTGTCTAAGTTGTTGCTCTAAATGTTTTTCTACTCTGGAGTTATCAAAAAATAGTTGCTTAACAGCAATATTTCTAAACTCGTGTACATAATCCAGATTATTTTCTATTTTGCACTCTGCAATTGCAACTCTTGTTCTGTGAAACTCCCCTTACTCTTCAATAATTTAACCTTTGAGGGAATCTCTAAATAATTATTGTTCCTCAAACATATCTCTTTTTTCTTTTACTTCTACTTTATTTTTAAACTCAACTCTCATTTTATTGCACTCACTAGCTATAACATCTGAAGAAATTTGTCTTCCCTTATAACTTGAATAATTTCCACCCCATTCCTTACATTCCTCACCCTGCATTTTTATCGTAGTTGTTTCTGTCATGATCTGAAACAGTTACTGGATGTGTGTGTGTTGGAAGCTTTCAGTTAAATGCACATGTTCCTATGAAATATAACTTCTGACCACTCTAACCCAGTTATTGCAACTTGGAGAATAACATGTAAATTCTCTCTGAGTTCTGACTACTGAATTCACATCTTCAATACCAAATATTTTCATAAATTTCTTCAGATATCTACCCATTTTTGTTATATTTCCCTTTAGGCCCCCAGATACATCCTCACCATGGCAAATCGCGTTCCAGTCCACACCTATACTTCCTGCTGAAAACTAATTATTTCTATAAAAAAAAATTCTTAAGGTTTGTAACAGCAGTTTTAGGTAGAATATAAATACATACCAGTGTAACCCTCCTTCCTCACCAGTAGCCTCTTACTACCAAAAATATACAATTACTATCATTTTCCCCATCTTCTATCAGTCTTGGAGCTCCTCTAGCATTAGTATAACGACTTCCCTTTTCCTTTGTCTCCTACATTCTACTGAATATCCATCCTGAAATCTTTTCTTTATAAATTCACATGGTCACCTCTTTCCAAATGATTTTCCTGTAGCATTGCTATTTGAACTCTGTATTTTTTTAATATTAGTTTAATAGTTTTACGTTTTTGTTTGTAACTGCGAGGCCATTCATATTTCAAAATAATATGTTTAGTTTAGCCATTATAAGAAGAAGTTATTATTCCCACCTATTAAACGACAGCATTTTTAAATATATATTTACAGCTTTTGGGGTACATGCAACCAGTAATGCTGGACACCTCCACCCTTTACACAGTTGTTTGTTGCCATCCCCTTTTTAACTTGTCACATTTTACATGACTTTTTGTTTTAATGAAAACACTCATAAAAAACAATCACACCCCCAGAACCTATTAACTTAAACATACAAAACTATGTACATCTTCACATAATGAAGTTTAACCCTCCTGATAGGAGCAATTGCCTCAAATCAAAAGCTGCACTGTCTAAGGCCTTTTCCTTTTGTTATTCTTTTCATAGTAAGCAGTTTCCCCTCTTCTGTTCGCCCTCATTCTGCCAGGGTGATTGCCTCTCTGGGTGCTTTTTTCAAGGGTCTGGAATTAGAAGTTATGTCCTTACCATAACGTTCCATGTGGAGTGTTCATCTCGCCTTTGTTCTTACACCTGGGTTCGGAGCCGATCCTCGGCTCCATGTCGGCCGCTTGCAAGCTCTGCATCGAGAAGAAGCTCGAGACCAACCTAACTCCCACAATCCCCCTCTGCCTTTACCTCAGATCTAGTTTGCAAGCAAACCAGAAGTCAGAGAGGGAAACATACTCATGCAAAAACTACATAACTGTAAGAACACTTATACCTATATATACATATGTACATACATATATACACAACAACTGCGAATGCAGAAGCAGAATAAACCAGACCAGGCACCAAACTGTACGTTCTTCCTGAGGGTGGGAGGGTGTGAATGTAAGAACAAAGGCGAGATGAACACTCCACATGGAACGTTATGGTAAGGACATAACTTCTAAATGTGAGAGTGTTCTGTTCTTACACCTGGGTAGCGTCCCTAGCTCCATGTTCCTGAGGAACTCATGGGAGAACGTTCTTGAGCACAGTGGAACCAAAGGTTGCCCTATCCCTAGAAACCTTGTCCACCTTGTAATGAGAAATGAATGTATGTGGTTTAGACCAAGTGGCAGCTGCACAAATAGTGTCTAATGGTAAACGAGCTGCATGAGCCAGGGATGTAGATACTGATCTTGTAGAGTGTCCTTTGGGTTTGAAAGGTAAGGTTTGTTCCGAAGTAGCATAAACAAATATAATGCAATCAGTTAGCCATTTGGAAAGGGTTCGTTTGGTAACTGCTACACCTTTCCTGCTGTCCGCAAAGGCTATAAAAAGTTGATCTGATTTCCTGTGATCCTTTGTTCTATCCAAGTAAAATCTAAGTTGTCTATGAACATCCAACTTGTGTAACATATACTCCAACTTATTGGAGTGATTTTTGAAAAAGGTAGGGAGTTCAATGGATTGATTAATGTTATTAATAGAACAGACTTTGGGGAGAAAGGATGGATTAGTGCGAAGAGATACTCTGTCAGAGTGAAAAATCAGATAAGGGTGCTTAATAGAAAGAGCCTGAAGCTCTGACACCCGCCTAGCCGATGTAATGGCCACCAAAAGAGGGTCTTCCGACAAATACTTCAATGGACAAGAGGAAGCCGGTTCAAACGGAGGCAACATCAATTTAGACAATAAAAGGTTCAGATTCCAAGGAGATGTAGGAGTTCTAACTGGTGGTCTGATATGGAAAGATCCTTTTAAAAAGGCCTTACAAAGTCTGTGGGCCATAATAGGTGCCCCACCTTCTTCCACATGAAAATTGGAAATGGCAGCCAATTGCACTCTTAAAGTGGCAGGAGAAGCTCCTTGGTGGAACAACTCTGTTAAAAACTCCAAGATCTTGTTTAAGGGAGCCATAACAGGATCCAAATGCTGTGTATTTGCCCAAAAAACAAAGCGCTTCCATTTACTAGTGTAGGTCTTTGTAGTGGAAGCTTTATGAGAAGCCACTAGTATATTCTGAACTGCAGGTGAAAGAAGATCAGACCTGGCTAAGTAGGGAAGCGGAGCAGCCAAGCTGCTAGATGGAGTGAGAAGAGCGAGGGGTGGGGAGCCCCTGACGAGTGGGTCAGTAGATCTGGCTCCGGGTCCAGGATCCCCGAATGCGGTGTGCCCCGAAGAAAGAGAAACCAAATTTGACGAGGCCAGAATGGGGCAATGAGGATAATCGTCCTTTGCAGGTTGTTGGCTTTCTGCAGAAACTTCGCAATCAGGGGAAAGGGAGGAAAAGCGTACAGGAGACCAGGGGGCCAATCGTGAACCAGCGCGTCCCTGGGGACTTCCCCTGGAGGGGGTAATAGGGCAAAGTAGCTCCTGCATTTGGCGTTCATTGGAGACGCAAAAAGATCGCAGGACGGCTGGCCCCACTTGCGAAAAATCTTCTTCGCAACTGACTGTTTTAGGGACCACTCGTGAGGCAACAGGATTGCCCTGCTCAGCCTGTCGGCTATGACGTTGGATGACCCCGGGATGTGCGTTGCAATCAGAAAGTGACCCGTGGACTCCGCCCATTGCCAGATTCTCATGGCCTCTGCATAGCTGATAAGACTTGGTTCCCCCTTGTTTGTTTATGTACCAGACTACGGACATGTTGTCCGTCTGAACTGCAATAGTCCCTAGAGGAAGAAGGGGAGCAAAGTGTTGCAACGCTAGGAACACTGCCCTCAACTCTAGGACATTGATGTGCAGATTGTACTCTAAATTGGTCCATTCGCCTTGGACTGTCTGTCCCTGAAAGATGCCCCCCCACCCTATCAGGGAAGCGTCCGTGGTCACCGAAGCTGTCGGCGTGGGTAGCACAAATGGTCTTCCGCCGGAAAGGTTGCAAGTCTGAAGCCACTAGTCTAGGTGTGATTTGCATGTATTTGTGATCAGAATTTCGTGTGTCAGAGGTAGCTGTTGGAACGACCATTGTGCAAACAGTAGCCATTGTAGAACTCTCATGTGCAGTCTTCCCAATGGTATCGCAATGAGAGAAGCTGCCATGAGACCCAAAACCTTCAGAACCAGTTTTGCTGGGGACTTTCTGGATGACAGAAGGAGAGAAATATGGCTTTGTAGTGAGGCTATCCTTTCTGGAGGAAGTCTTAGAATTAAATGATGCATATCCAATTCTGCTCCTATGAATGAGATATGCTGTGATGGCTGTAGTGATGAATTTTGAAATTTCACGGAAATTCGAGATGAACACAAAGCCGTAGTGTGTAATCCCTGGCCTGAACTAGTTGACGCTGGGTGGTGGCAGAAAGGAGCCAGTCGTCCAGATACGGAAACACCTGGAATCCCAGGCGTCTCAGGTGAGACGCCACCACTGCCATGCATTTGGTGAAAACCCTGGGGGCTGAGGTCAGACCAAAGGGCAGGGCTCGAAACTGAAAGTGGCTGGCTCCCAGCCGGGCATAAGTGATCCCTGGACGCCCTGGCCATTTTGATGTGGTAGTATGCGTCCTTCAGATCTATTGAGCACATACAGTCGTCCTTCTGTAAAAATGGAAGGATCGATTGAAGCGTGACCATTCGGAACTTTTCTTTCTTGATGAAGGTATTGAGGTTGCTTAGGTCCAGAATCGGCCTCCAGTCCCCTGTCTTCTTTGGAACTAAAAAGAACCTTGAGTAAGTTCCGAATCCTCTTTGGTCCGCTGGGACTGGTTGGATGACTCTTTTTTCTAGCAGCTTTGAGATTTCTATAGCTGCAGGGTCTTGCAGATGGGGCGGTACATCTGGGAGTCTTCTCTTCGGAATTGGGGGCAATAGGAAGGGTATTCTGTAGCCTCTGGTAACAACGCTTTTTAATGGTAGAAAAACAAACTGCAAAAAGATCCAAAATCACACAAGGAATGCTGAGAACAAATCACTTTATAACGCAAAGCTTTCGGGTATGAACCCTTTCTCAATACTAAATACATACATATACACAAAGCAACTGCTTTTATACAGGCCTAGTAGTCATGTGACTGCAGCCAAAGTCACATGACCTATTTAAATGTGCAGTTTAAAAAATTATTTAAAGAAACATACTGCAAGAAAACATTTGTTAAAAAAGAAGCTACACATATGCATATATATGATCAAATTTCAAAGCAATATGAATCTAAATCTAGCACATATATATGCTTACTTATAAAAATATAAAAATATACATATATACCTATATGTTTAATACAAACTCTAAAAACATTAAAACATAGGTGTACACATACATGTACACAACAGATGCACTTATTAACATCAATGTATAAACATGCTCATGTGCACAGGTTGATAAAAATATCATTTCAACCTACGTTGTAATCCAACAAGAATGGGTTTAATGCTTACTGTACTGTTAAGGCCAGGAGGACTATCAGCTCCCAAACGTACTATCCATTGATATTCTTTAGTTTCAAGAAAATTATTAATATCACCACATCTGAGTGAGGAATCACCAAATCAATAACTCTAAATCTAAATGTATGCCTGTCCCCACCGTCTCAATATGCTTATACAAGGCATTCTGAGTATACTGCCTCCTGATTTCGGACTTGTGTTCAATAATCCTGTCCTTAAGTCTGGCGTAGTCTTACCAATGTAGTATGCAGGACATACAGAGCATGATGCCATGTACACCACATTGGTAGTGGTACAAGTAGCTCTTACAGAAAATGTATATGTATGGTGTGTGATCGTATGCACATAACTATTAGATTCCACATATCTGATCAAGTCCGAACAACAGGAGCAGTTTAGACATGCATATGTACCAAAATTAGATGTAGAGTAGATGGGTCTATCAAAGCATAAATTCAAGGGAGGGCGAAAATCTTTATAGCATAGCATACTTTTGAGGGTTTTCATGTTCCTAAAGCTAGAGAATGGCTTATCACCTAACAACTTTGTAAGTTCAGGGGATGCCATTAAAATAGGCCAATACTTATAGATAGTGCGCTTAACAAGGGAGACCTTACTTGCAAAACCAGTCACATATCTAAATCTTTGCACAGTAGGGTTTACAACTTGATTTATCACAACATCAGGGTTCGTAAGATTATAATTCCTGAAATACGGGGCATATAATGAATGCCTGTTGTTAGATACCTGATTCTTCATCTCATTTAAAATAGACAATGCATAGCCACAATCAACAAAATCCTTAAATGTATCATATACCTCTAGAGGGGGCATCACCCTGTGTGCCTGGGAAAGATCCTTGGGGTTTTCGAAACCACATTTTTCCACCACGTTGCCCTTTGGGGTACAGTCTGGATGGGGTGGAAACACGGACTCCGACAGCAGACAGAGTCTTTCCCTCCTGCTCACACCGGGTAAGGGTCTCCTTTACTTTGGGGCCAAAGAGAGTGGCACCATCAAATGGGGCGTTAGTAAAGGAAGACTTGAAGGCTTCCGCAAAAGAACATAAGCGCATCCAGGATTGTCTGCGAAGAGCAATCGCTGAAGCTGCTGCCCTACTCGATCCTTCGGCTGCGTATGAGATCAGCCTCATGGACGAGTTTACAATGGATGTAAGGGTATTGAGATGTGCTGTAACTTTTTCTGAAATAGCAGCATCTGTAGTACCCTGGAGGGTATCTCCCAACTCTTTGATTAGATCCCTCTGTCGCCGTGTGAAGTGGGTCAAGTAGTTCAGGGATCGCATAGAAAAAGCCGCTGAACTAAAAATGCACTTCCCATACCTGTCCATAGTCCTAGAATCTCTGTTAGGTGGATGGACAGATGAGGAAGATTCAGACATCTCCTTTTTCATGGCCGCTGCCACCACCATAGCGTCCACTGGCACTCCCTTTGTCAGATAAGCCTTATCCTGAGGGGCAGTAATATATTTGTTAGGCTTTCTAGGGACTGGCTCCACCGTGTCAGGCGTCTCCCACGCCCTTCGAGCAATCAGCTCCATCAACTCATCGAAGGGCGAGTGACCCAGGAGGAGGAAGGGCGAGCACCGAATGCCTTCAGCAAAACTGACTCATCCTCAGAAGGGGGGAGGGCTTGCCAATCACCTCTCTGCTTTAGGATGTCAGAAAAAGAGACATCCTCTGAGGATGACTTTGGGGACCCTTCTGACTCATCTAAGTCAGTGTCCGATGTCAATGATTCTTGTGGAGAATCTAAGTGTCTCCTCTTACACAATCTTTTCCTCGGAACTTCTTCGGTGGGAGCATCCGAAGAAGCCTCCGAGGAAGAGGGGGCACCCTCCAGGGGTGGCTGAGACACAGGTGCTCGACGCTTAGATGTAGCCGTGGGTGCAGAGGAGGATAACGGTCCTTTATGGGGAGGAGAAGCTGTTTCTGCTGATGTGATTGTCTGGGTAGACAACACCTTCCTCATG
Source organism: Protopterus annectens (assembly GCF_019279795.1). Lineage (NCBI taxonomy): Eukaryota > Metazoa > Chordata > Ceratodontiformes > Protopteridae > Protopterus > Protopterus annectens. Next base: position 370,333,629 of record NC_056735.1, read on the forward strand.
AGGTCGAAGGCCCCCGGGTCCCGAGTCGAGGTATCTCCCGGTTCCGAGGAAATGGGAAGAATCCCGTGACAGGCACGAAGGCATCGACCCGAGGACGGAGCCGAGTCGATCGAGCCAAGGCCCGAGAGGAGAGTCGGAACGAAACATCGGTCCGACTCTCGGTCCCGGAACCAAGGATGGATCTTGCTCCGAGACTCTGGTACGGATCCGGAGTCGAGGTGAGCAGCGCCGACCGAGAAGGACGGTTCTGGCACCGAGGGCTACACAATCAGCAGATCAGCCTCTTCTGGCTCCGAAGACTGGATAGGTTTGGAGGAGGAACAGATGGAGATAAGGGTAGGCCTTGAGTCTCGACACCAACTGGGAGGAGACAGAGATGAGTTTGGATAAGGCCGTATTCTCCATTAGTTTCTGCACCACGGTCTACATCGGTGTCGGAGAGGGTCTGGAAGAGCGTCGAAGGAATCGAAGACGGAGCCGACCTCAACAGTGTCGGTGGAGGGAGCTCCGTCACGGTTCCAAGACTCGAGGCTCGGATACTGACAAAAGTTCAACACTCGGCCCCGAAGTCTGTGGAACCGGTGATCGAACTTTAACTGAAGAGCTCGGAGCCGATGACCTGGGCTCCAACGTCTTCGATTCCTTCGAGGATTTGGATGCCTGGTCTGATGCATCCAGAGCCTCTTGAAAGGTAGGTTTTAAAAGACCGCTATCCATAAGTTTCCTGCGCCTATCTGTCATGACCCTTCCACTGAAAGAATGACAAATTGAACAGTCTTCTTGCAGATGGAGAGGGCCAAGACAGTAGACGCAGGAACTATGGTTATCAGTCACTGACATCTTTTGCCCACATTGGCAACGTTTAAAGCCAGACTTAGCTTTCTCAGACATCTTATTAAAGTAACAAGGTTAAATTTAATAAAAGTCAAATCCAGTTGTATGTCTAATCCAGTAAGTTTAGTCAAATCCGGTAAAAAGGTCAATCCAATAGTCAATCCAGTAAAAGGGATGTCCAATCCAGTAACTTTAGTGGGGTTAGGCCCCGAGGGAAAACTCTAATAAAGTTAAAATAACTTTATATGGAACCGAGGATTCCTCGGAACACTATAAACACACACACACAGTCACTAGATAATATTTTGAAGAAAATTTCTAAGAAATATAAGAAAAAAAATATAAATCTTAGCTTAAGGTTGCTCGAGCTCATCAAACTGATGCGAACGCTGCAGCGGCAAACTAGATCTGAGGTAAAGGCAGAGGGGGATTGTGGGAGTTAGGTTGGTCTCGAGCTTCTTCTCGATGCAGAGCTTGCAAGCGGCCGACATGGAGCCGAGGATCGACTCCGAACCCAGGTGTAAGAACAAATGGCGAGATCGAACACTCTCACATCAAAGATTAATTTTAGAAACTGTGACTTGGTCTTCTGTATACACGATAAACAAGTTAGATGTGATTTCTAAGGCCAGGGTCACCCTTCATGGGTTCTTGGATGGTTCCTCTGTGGCTTCCTCCTATTGTTCTCTGTTGTAGCTTTTGCACTCCCACAGATTTAAACAACACTGCAACAGTGATAAAAGAGGATATAGTACAGTTGTGTAAGACAGTAACAGCTGTGTAAAATCTTACTATAACAGTAGATTCCCTTCTCTTCACTGTTGCAGTACTCTTTACTAAAGGGATTTCCTGCCAAGGACAGCGCAACATCCGTCCAGTATACCAAAGCCTTAAGTTTTTGTAGATATTGTATGCCACACGTATGCTCCCCACCCAAGGCAAGGGGTGTAAAGGTGATGTACATACCACGGAACTGAACTGCCTCAGGGGGAACAACAGTCCTAGGAAGTAGGAGGTATATGTGCATCCAGAAGAAGAAAAGGAAAAGTACAGAGTGGAAGGGGAGGAGGAAGGGAGAAAGTGAATACTGCAAAAGTGAAGAGAACAACATCTATTGTTATGGTAAGATCTTACACAAATGTACCATGTCCTTCCACATCACCACTGCAGTATTCTTTACTAAAGAAACAGTACAAAAACTCAGGAGGAAACTTAGGAGCAGGAAGGCCCAGAACAGCCCTCAAGAAAACCAAGTAGAATAGATCTAGCAAAGAGAGCTTTTGCTTTGAAAACATCTAATTTGTAATGCTTAGTAAAGGTATGGGCAGAGGTCCAAGTAGCAGCCTCAAGGCTGGAACTGGTATACAATCCATTGAAAAAAAGCACAAGAGGAAGCCACAGCCCTGGCAGAATGAGACTTTACAGAGGCAGAAAGGCTTTTCCCATGAAACGATTAACAAAATAAATGGCCTTAGAGATCTAGGAAGAAATAGTTTGTTTAGAAACAGCTAAACCTAGAGATCTGGAATGAAAAGAAACAAAATGTTGCTCAGACTTGTGAATGGCCTTAGTCGTACCCAAATAATATCTGAGCTGTCTATGTTAATCCAAGGTGTGAAGAACTTTCTCACTAGCAGACTGCACAGAAGGAAAATAGGGGCAATTAATAGACTGATTAAAAGACAATTCATTAACCACCTTGGGCATAAAATAATTGGTATGAAAAGACATCCTGTCCCTATGAAAAATCAAAAAAGGAGGAACAGCCATAACAGCCTGCAGTTCAGACACACACTTAGCTGAAGGGTCAAAAAGAACAGTCTTCCATGTATAATGCTGTAAGCAAGCTGAAGCTGCCAGCTCAAAAGCAGCCTTAGTCAATTTTTCAAGAACTAAATTAAGGTCCCAGGATGGTGGAATAGGTGCTTCTTGGGAGATTTTATATGAAAGATGCCATTAAGAAACTGCTTGATCTCAAACCTAGAGGCCAGAGGAAAAGTCAATGGCAGACAAGCAAAAATAGCTGAAAGGTGAGCTTTAACAGAAGAATATGCTAACCCATGGAGCGATTCACACAAATAAGAGGGAATCAGAGGGATCTCCATCGAAGGGATATCCTGGTTACGAGCAGGCACCAAAAGTACAGTTGTATACACTTAACATAAAGGTAGATGTTGCAGTAATCACATTTGGGTTATCTGCCTGCAGGTAGCCCTTAGCCGGCCTGAATACCAGAGTCTTGGGATTTCTGCATCGGATGCTGTTGCTTCTTCCATGACGTCATGTCATCAGGGGTATAAAACATGCAGCTGATGCCATTACATCAATTTTTCTTGCCCCAGATGTCAGGTGCCCCCACAACAGAAAGCAATTACATGGTATGGAACACCCCAGCAAAAAGCAAATACACATGATATAAGATATGCCAAACAAAAAAGATAGGTAAAAGTAAAGAGAAGTCAGGGGGCTGGAGGGAGGGTAACCAAGACTGCAACAGTGAATACACTCGAACATCTACATTTATGGTAAGTGAACACAACTGCACTATGTTCTTCATGTTTCACTGTTGCAGTCATCACATTTGGGTTGATTCCCAAAGCTAAGGAAGGGTGGAGGTAGTTAAAGAGAATTAGGGCTAGCAATCAGGCCCTCTAAGACTGCTGTGGCAAATCCAGCTCTGGACTTAGAAAAGATAGGCAACTGACAAATGTTTGGTGAAAGTATTTACAGAGCTCCAGGTTGCAGCTTCCAGGATGTCCATGGTAGGGAGTCCTCTGAGAAATGCAGCAGAGGTAGATGCAGCATTGGTGGAATGTGTTCTTATCCCCTGTGGGGTAGGTTTTCCATGGTGCTTGTAGCAGAAATGGATGCAGTGTGCTATCCATTTGGAAATGGTTTGCTATGAAATGGCCTTCCCCTCTGCCCCTGCAGCAAAGCTGACTAGCAGCTGGTCAGATTTTCTGAGAGGCTTAGTCTTGTCCAAATAGAATCTAAGCTGTCTGTGCACATCCAGAGAATGCAGTATCCTTTCTCCTTTATTCTGAGGATTAGGGAAAAAGTAGGCAAATTAATGGACTGGTTTAAAGCCACACTAGACACCACCTTTGGCATAAAGGATGGGTTAGTCCTGAGGGAAACCCTGTTCACATGGAAGATAATGAAGGGCTCCACTGCCATAAGGGCCTATAGTTCAGACACTCTTCATGCTGAAGTGATGGCTAGAAGTAAAGCTGTTTTCCAAGAGAGGAATATCAACTCTGCTGTAGCAGCCGGTTCAGGGGGGGGGGGGGGGGTAAGTTTTTCCAATACAAAGTTAAGGTCCCAGGCTGGAGTGGGAGCTCTCCTGGGGGGGGGGGGGGTCTTACATTTTTGGCAACTCTAAAGAACTGTTTTGCCAGAGGATGAGAGAAGAGGGGTGGCTCAGTATTATAATGAGCTGAGATGGCTGAGGCATGAATCTTAATTGAAGAGAAGGATAGGCCCTTGTGGAGCATTTCTGTTAAGTTATCAAGTATATTAGGTATGCTGGGCACCATTGTGCCCACCCCCTGAGACTGGCTCCAGGAACAGTATCTTTTCCACTTTTCTGAATAGGATTTTCTAGTACTAGGCCTGCTTGCCTCAAGAATGACACCCCGCACCGGCTTACTGAGGGTTGCTAGAGGTGAGCTCAAGGGATTAGCCAGGCTGCAAGGTTCAGGATTTGAAGCTGAGGGTGCAGAATCTGGCCCGCCTGCTGGGTCAGCAGGGAGGGGGTCTGAGGCAGGTGCCATGGTTGTAGCACTGTCAGACTGCGCAAAAGAGGGTACCAGCGCTGACGTGGCCAGCCTGTTGCAATCAGGATTGTCCTTGGCTTGTCCTGTTTGATCATTAGTAGAACCTTCGAGAGGAGAGGCAGAGGGGGAAAGACTGAGAGGCCTTCCTAGGTAAAGGACAGGGCAACCACTTTCCAAGCTTGACTGTGGGGAGTTCTGGTGCAGTATTTGTTCAATTGATAGTTCTGAGAGGAGGCAAAGAGGTCCACCTCTGGAGTCCCCCATCTGTTCCTCAAAAGCTTGAATATTTTGGGTTCCACTTTCCATTCGTCTGGGTCCATAAGACTTCTGCTTAAGTCATCTGCCAGTGAAATTAGTTTTCTGGCAGGAATTGAGCTTGTAGGTGCACTTGTTTGCTCAAGACTGTGTTTCACAGAGCCATGGCTATTCTGCAGCGTGGGTAGGAATGGGTACCTCCCTGCTTGTTTATGTACCACATAACTGTGGTATTGTCTGTCTTTACCAATAGTTGTCCTGGAAGAATGAGGTCTTTGAAGGATGTCAGAGCATTCTGTACAGCTAGCATTTCTTTTTGATTGATATGCAGGTGCATCTACTTTGGGTTCCATTTGCCATGAATGCACACCCCTGCCATGTCAGCCCCCCATGCATAGTCTGATGCATAGTCTGATGCATCTGTTGTTAGAGTTTGGGCGGCAGGGGAGTAGAGTGAAAGGGAGTCCCTTGTTGTGGTTGCATGCCTCTGCCCACCAAAGGAACTCTGCCCTTAGACAAGGAATGATAGGAATTATTATTTCCAGGTCCTGAGAATGTTGACACCATAGATTTTTTTAGATGCCACTGAAGTTTCCTCATACGCAGTCTTGCATATGGAATTAACAGAATGCAAGAGGCCATGAACCCCAGAGCTTGCAGTATTTTCCTTGCAGATAGCTGGGTTTTTGTGGCCAGTAGGTTGTCAAATAAATTTGCTTCTCTGGAGTGAGGAATGCCATCTGGGAAGTTGTGTTCAAGCTTGCTCCCAGGAATACAATCTGTTGGCAGGGTACTAGGTGTGATTTCTTTTCGTTGATGGTGTACCCCCCAGTGAGGTTAGAAGTCTCTTTACAAATGCCAGGTGCTGTAATAGCAAGTCCTGACTTTCTGCCTGAATCAGGCAATCGTTCAAAGTATGGGTAAATTTGAATACTTCTCTGCCTGCAAAATGCAATGGCTGGAGCTAGGCACTTTGTGAATACCCTGGGTGCAGTAGATAAGAAAAGGGAAGTGCAGAGAACTGATAGTGCAAACAGCCTGTCCTGAAGCGTAGGTATTTCCGGCAAGATTCCCTTATGGGGATGTACAGGTAAGCTTCTTTTAAGTCTAGGGTTGCCAGCCAGGAATCCTTGGCTAGCATAGGAAGCAGCTGTTGGGAGAGTTGGCATTTTGAATTTTGGAACCACCAGGAAGGATCCAGGATAGGATGCCAGGAGTTTTCTTTTTTGGGAACCAGGAACAGTCTTGAATAAAAGCCTTGTCCCCTTTGTTCTGCTGGGACAGGTTGAATAGCCTTGATGCTGAGGAGAGAGAGTACTTGCTTTTGGGCCTCCACCCACTGGTTTGGGGGGAGGTCTGGCCATCCACTTAGAGTTGGGAGTGAGTGGAAGTGGAATCTGTATCCTAGGGGAAACAATGTTTAAAACTCATTTGTCTTGGGTAATGTATTCCCAGTGTTTTGCATGCAGGCAAGCTTTCCTCCTAAAGGTGCAAGTAGTTGAGCAAGGCTTGGAGGAGTTAAAGATAGGTCATTGTGCAATTATACCATAGGGGGTGGCTTACTGCTCCCTGCTTTGGATGTGGGAGTACCCCAGTGCTTAGATCTGTGCATAACCTGAAACTGAAGTCTTGGTGGTCTGCTGCCCCTGTGTTTGGACTGAGAAGGCCTGGAAGGGACTGGAAAGGGCCAGTTCTTTGAAGGCCAATGCCTACTGAATGTAGGTGGCTGTACTTGTAAGACATCTTTAACAGTTTGCATAGATTTAGCTTTTTCCTCCATTCTTTTGAGGACTTCTTCTGCTTTATTGCCAAACAGGTGCTCTTGGTTTAAGGGTGCATCCAGTAATTTTGCTTTTACATGATCTGGCAAGCTTTGTTCCTTAAGCCAAGCATGCCTTCAAAGTACAGACCCAGTGACAGCAGCTCTGCAAGATGCTTCTAAAGCATCAAAACCACACTGCAAAGTATGTTTACCAACTTGGTCAGCAGAATGCATTAACTCTTGTAAATCTTTGTGTTCTGCACAGTCAGGAAACAACATCATTTTCTGTTTTATTAGCCCCATAATATGCTGCTGATACTTTAACATATGAAACTGGCAATTTAAAGCCCTAATGGCCAGAGTAGCAGAGCTGTATACCTTCTTACCCCATCTCTCTAAAGCCCTAGTGTCCCTGTCAAAAGGGGTAGGATTTTTGGCAGTAGTAGCTTTAATGTCATTTGGTCCTTGGGAAATGGTCTCTGAATCCGCAGTAGGATTCTTGAAAAGGACTTTGTGAGAGTCAGGTACTCTATAGTACCTGTCAGGTTTCCTGGGAGCTGGAGGCAAAGTATCTGGGGTAAGGCTGGATTCCAAGAAAACATCATCCACAATCTCCAGAACAGGAGGGATAGCTGGAGGCCTGTGCTGAGGTAGGTTTAAAAATTGCCTGAGTCTCTTTTTGGATTGAGAATAGTCCTGGCTTTCCCCAACGGAAATGCTCCTCAAGGGTGTGCAAGGTTTCACCAAAAGAAAAATCTTCTGGAGGGCTGCGAAAGTGCCTCACTGAGTACCGGCGGACTGGCAACTAGATTAACGGAAGAGTCGTCGGCAGTTTTGGACCTATGTGGTCTTTGTCCTTATCCTTACTTTTTTTGGAAGATCGGTAGTCGGATGGCTTAATGAAGCCATTTTGGAGTACGGAGCTCGAGAGCAAATGTATTTAGCTATAAAAATAGCCCGACGATGAATAGTTCGGGTGTTGAACAAGGCACAAAACCAACAGCGAGGGACGTCGTGGTCTGGGCTTAAATAGGTGACGCAGTAAGAATGAAAATCTCTATGAGGTATTTGCTTTCCACAGGCAAGACAGTTATTAATTTTTTCTGACATCGGTTAGAGTATGAAAAAAGGATCCCCAATGGGGTAGTTATCTTTTAGGAGACTTCAGGTCTGAAACTCGAAAATGAAAATTTCAGGAGTCGGCCGACTGGCACTTGCGAACTGCTTCGGCTTCAGGCACCGCATGGCAAGAAAGACTGATGTAATGGCATCGGCTGCATGTTTTATACCCTTGACATCATGGAAGAAGCGACAGCATCCGATGCAGAAATCCCAGGAGTCTGGTATTCAGGCCGGCTGAGGGCTACCTGCAGGCAGATAACCCAAATGTGATGACTGCAACAGTGAAACACGAAGAACATTGGAAAATCTCTTCCATTTGGACATAGAGGATTTCCTGGTAGTGGGTTTCCTGGCCTACTGCAAAACCCTAAGTACGCCCTCAGAAAAACGGTGCCCAAAAAGGGATCAAAACCCTACCACCCATAACATCAGTTGAAGAGTGGACAAGTGAGAATGGATGAGAGACCCCTTGTCTTGTGTGAGTAAGTCCACCCTGTGAAGTAACTTGGGGTGATTATCCTTGGCTAGGTGCAGTAGAAGAGGGAACCAAAGTTGTCTGGGCCAAAAATGAGTCACTAACAAGATTCTGAGGGGAGTCTTGCTCTATCTTGAGAAGGACCCTCGGAATGAGATGAAGAGCAAGGTGTAGAGAAGCACCCCTTCCAAGAAAAACAGGAGGAGTCCATCTTCCAAGCCAGAGGACTGGGGATGCTGATGCAAAAAAGAGGAAGTTGTCTGTTCAAAGGGGAGGCAAAAAAGAACTACCTGAGGAGTACCCTAATGATGGTAAATGTCCAGAAACACATCTCTGTGGAGCATCCATTTGTGAGCCTGTGTTATGGACTTCCTCAGAGTCTGACACTATGTTCTGTTTTGAAGAAATATAGACAGCCTGAACAGTCACTTCATATTGGACAGCTAGATTCCAAACTTGAAGAGCTAGCCTGCAAAGAAGGTAGGACCATGTCCCCCTTGCTTGTTCATGTATCACATCACTGTGGTATTGTCTGAAAAGATTTTGAGAGGCCCTGGAAGAAAATGAGAATGAAGGGCCTGACGGGCAAAAAAGAGATCTCTTATCTCTTTGATACTGATGTGGAGGCCAGAGACCCTGAAGCTCAAGGTGACCAAAAGAGGTTCCCCATCACGTCACAGGCATCTGAAAAAAAGTTCCTGAGAGAGGGACTGGTGGCTGAAAAGGAAGTACTGGGTTGACAGACAACTGATGAATCCACCACCGAAGCTCAAGCTTGAGGCATGGAAGGACCAGAAAATCTAGAGGATGACACAGTGTTGGAGCCATACTGACTTCTGGAACCACTGTAGTTTTCTCATATGGAGCCTGGTTACATGCAGCATAGGAATGGTGGAAACCATGAATCCTACAGCCCTGAGAAGCTCCCTAGATGTAACTGAAACCCAAGGGAGAAGGGACTGAAAAAGGCAAGCAGAGAAAGAGGCAGGGAAGCTAGCAAAGGGATGGTCTGGAGCTTACAACTGAGAAACACATGATCCTGAGAAGAAACCAGGACTGACTTCTGGAACTTACTGTAAACTCCAGGCTCTGCAAGAGACAAACAGTATAGTGGAGGTGCAAAAGCAAGATCTTGAGGGGAGGAAGCCTGAAGGAGTAGGTTGTCCAGATAAAGAAAAATCTGAACCTCTCTCATCCTGCAAACAACAATCACAGGAGTAATGCATTTGGTGAAAATCCTTGGAGCAGTAGAAGGGCCAAAGTGCAAAGCAGGGAACTAAAAATGCAAGGAAAAAACAGAAATGCAAAACTTTCCTGAAACAGGGTGTGGAAGGTAACATCCAAAGGAAGGGATCTTCAGAAAGGTGTTCAGCTGAGACAGGTCCAGAATGGGTATCCAGGTGCCTTCCTTCCAAGGAGTCAGAAATATTCCGAAATAAAAACCCATCCTTTCCTGAGAAGGGGAAACGGCTTGAATGGTGCCTTAAGATAGAAGACCCTGAAGTAGTTCTGGAAGGAAAAAAAGCTGTTCTTGGGGAGGTTGAGGGATGCCCAGAAAAAGAGGAAGGGATTTCAACATCATGAATATCCCTAATGAATGAAGGGCAGAACCTGAGAGTCTTGAGTGACCCGTAAGCAATTGGGAAGGGACAGACAAAGATGAAGTGACAAAGGAACCTGACTGAGGAAAGGGGGAAGCAAACATTCAGATATAATCTGGCTTGTCTTGAAAAGGAGGTTTCTGGGTAGTGGGAGTGTAGACTTACCAGGAGGAACCTGTCTAGCTCCTTCTTACCTTTGGGGGGAGAGCAAGGCTGTCTGTGAACAAAAACAGATTTAGAAGGATAATTCCTTTGGAACTTGGGAAAAGGAGAAACAAGGATATGCTTCACTTCCTGCAAGGCCTTCCCCTAATCCTGCAAAGGCTTAAAATGCTCAGCAGCTGCAGAACAGAAAAGGTTCTTATTATCAAGAGGAACATCCAACACTTTGGCCTTAATATCATTAGGCAAAGGCTGGAGATGAAGCCAAGAGTAACGTCTCAAAACAGAAGCAAAAGCAGCAGCCCTAGATGAGGTATCAGCTGCATAACTACATTTAATAGAGTGGCAGGCTACTTGAGAAGTGGAGACTAATACATAGAGGGCCAAGACCCTCCCATCAGAACCAGGAAGTTCAGAGATAGCCTGGGAAGTCTGAGAAAGATGGGCTAAAACATAGATGGTCATATGGGTCTAGTAATTAACAGCCTAAAAGGCCCAGGTGGCAGCAGTATACACTTTCTTGCCCAGACATTTCATGGCCCTTGCCTTTGTCTGAAGGAAGCAGTTTGGAAGAAGGAAAAGCTTAGAGGGTTTGTCAGAAGGGTCAGCAAAAGGAGAAACTTGCAATCATCAGACAGCTTGCAAAACCTGTCAGGTGTCTTAGGGGATGGAGTTTGAGAACCAGGGGCCACATAGGTTGCAGAAAGGGTATCTAAAAGATCATCCAAGACAGGATGGAGAGCAGAAGACTTGGGGACACCATCTGAAGGAGATCATAGCACCTTTTTTGAATGTCAGATACCGGAGAACAGTCCCATAATAAAATACTCCATCATATGAGAAATAGTATCCCCAAAAGAGAGTTCTTCAAAATGAGAGTCTGGGTTAATAAACCCTTCCCCCTCAGAGCCATAATCCAAGGGAGAAGAAATCAGAGAGAAGTAAGCCAAAGACTCCTCCCCAGAATCCAAGTACTTACCAGAGGACTTCTGCTCTCTATGCCTCTTTAGTGGGGTAGAGAATCAATGGGGAACAGGGTAGAAACTCCTTGGAGAGGCTTCAAGATCAACAACCCCAGGGTAAAATTCAGCCATTCACATTAGGGATGCTTAGGAGCAGGGGAAATATGCTTAGTTTTTTGCTTCTTCTTTTGATGGACATCTACCCTAAACATCCTAGGAGGTTCCAACCCTCGCCTACATTCAACTAATATGAATCTCCTCCAGCAAAAGTATCTGCGGTATCTCCCTTGGACCCTCTGAATCGATCTGATGAGGTTCCCCTCAACATCCAGAACAGTCATCTGCACAGCCTCTAAGGACACGTGAGAAGTTGGATCCATGCAGGACTTGGATATGGTTACAGCAGAGAAATCCAACATAACAACTGGGAGATCTTCTGGCCTTTCACCAGCCTTGAGAGAGATGTCTGGGGGAGATGGGACAGCAGCTGAGTCAGACTTAACTCTTTTGGCCTTCTTGGCAGGCAGCTGACCTTCAGGATGGGAAGATTCTGCTACAGCATCCTGTGCAAACAATTTAAAATGTTGGCTCTCCAGATAACTAGACAAGGAGGAGAAAAGTACAGTTTTGTACCTACCATAAATGTAGATGTTCGAGGATTCCATTGCTGCAGTCCTTACTATTGGGTATAGTCCGCATCCAGTCGGCCCGAATACCAGAGTATAAGGCTGACGTCGGTCAGGGCGCATTAGACTGACGTCAGTACGTCAGGGTACTAATGCGCATGACCGGCGTCATATCCTCAGTCTTTTCTTGCCCCAGATGTCAGAAGACCCTAAAAAGACAAGGCCCAAAATACCTGCACCAAAACATGAACAATATATACAAAAATATAAGCATGTAAACTCACCTACACAACCACCCCTAAACACAGAGGGGAAGGAGGGAGGGTAAATTGGACTGCAGCAATGGAATCCTCGAACATCTACATTTATGGTAGGTACAAAACTGTACTATGTTCTTCGTTTTCCATTGCTGCAGTCCTTACTATTGGGTAGAATCCCAAAGCAGAGGTAAGGGAGGCTGGCAAATCATAAAGAAGCAGGAGCTGACAACATGCCTTGCAAAACAGCTGTGGCAAAACCAGCCCTAGACTTAGAGTAGATAGGAAGGTGATAATGCTTAGAGAAAGTATGCACTGAACTCCAAGTAGCTGCTTCCAAAATATCCTTAGTTGCCACCCCGTAGAAATGCTGTTGAAGTGGCAGTAGCCCTAGTGGAATGAGGCCTAATCCCAGCTGGAATCTCCTTGCCATGATGGGAATAACAAAAGGCAATGCAAAAGCCAATCCACCTAGAAATAGTTTGTTTTGACACAGGCTTGCCCTCGAACTCAAAGCAAAAGAAACAAACAACTGCTGAGACTGCCTAAAATCCTTAGTCCTGCTTAAGTAATAACGCAATTGCCTGTGTACATCTAAAGTATGCAAAATCTTTTCCCCTTTATTTTGGGGGTCTGCATAAAAAGTAGGCAAATGAATAGTTTGGTTTAAAGCCACACTAGAAACCACCTTAGGCATAAAGGAAGGATTAGTGCGTAATGATACCCTATCCTTATGGAAAATCAAAAGGGCTCGACTGCCATAAGGGCCTGCAACTCAGACACCCTTCTCGCAGAAGTAATAGCCAACAAAAAAGCAGTCTTCCATGACAAATATTTCAATTCAGCAGTAGCCGCAGGCTCAAAAGGTTGTAGAGTAAGTTTTTCCAACACAAAATTGAGATCCCAAGCAGGAGTAGGAGCTTTACGTGGGGGTCTGATATTCTTTGCCCTCTAAGAAACTGCTTGAACAAAGGATGCGAAAACAATGGTGGGTCACAATCATAGTGAGCTGAGATTGCTGCAGCATGAATCTTAATGGAAGAGAAGGACAGACCCCTGTCCAGCAACTCAGTAAGATATTGAAGAGCCACACTCAAATTAGGCTCAGAAATCTCCAAATTCTTTGCTTTACTCCAAAATAAAAATCTCTTCCATTTTTCTGCGTACACTTTCCTTGTACTAGGTCTTCTAGCTTCCATAATCACATTTAAAACTTGTTGAGGAAGTTGAGACCTGCTGTGTTTCAACACAGAATATGCCAGGCTGTCAGATGAAGAGAGTGAAGCTTGACATTGAGCAGATGACCGTCCTTCTGGGACAACAGATGTGGAATCAAAGGTAAAGGCCATGGAGGCTTCTTTACCAGACTCCGTAGTAGTGGGTACCAGTGTTGCCGAGGCCAATCTGGAGCTATCAAAATCATCCTTGGCCTGTCCTGTCTGACCTTTAACAGTACCTTTGGAAGAAGAGGCAGAGGTGGAAAGGCATACACATGAAGGTTTGTCCAACTGAAAGACAGAGCATCCACTTTCCAAGCTGTGTGATGAAACCCCTTTGTGCAAAACTGTGGCAGCTGGTGGTTTAGTGGAGAAGCGAACAGATCTATGTCTGGAGTCCCCCATGACACTGTCAATTTCTGAAATACATGAAGATCCAGTTTCCACTCGTGGGGATCCATGATTCGTCTGCTTAACACATCTGCTAAGGAGTTCTGTGCTCCTGGCAGAAACCTTGCCTGAAGAGTTAGGTGCAAGCGTAGCGCAGTCTCCCATAAAATCATTGCTTGCCTGCATAGAGGATAAGAATGTGTTCCCCCTTGTTTGTTGATGTACCACATGACAGTTGTGTTGTCTGTTAGAATCAACACCTGCCCTGGAAGAAGTAACTCCTTGAAAGCCAGTAATGCGAACTGGACTGCTAACATCTCCTTCATGTTGATATGTAGATGCTGTAGTCTGGCAGGCCACTTGTCTTGTATCCACTTTCCATTTAGATGAGCTCCCCAAGCAAAATCCGAGGCATCTGTCGTTAAAATCTGACTCGCCTCTGCGCGGGTCACAGAGAGTCCCTTGTTTAGGTGACATTCCTGAGCCCACCACAAAAATTCTCTTTGAAGGCAAGGTATTATTTGAATGACAGTGTCTAAATCCTGGCAGTGCTGTGTCCATACATTTTGAGATACCATTGTAACTTCCTCATATGCAGTTTGGCATTGGGAAGCACCAGAATACAAGATGCCATGAACCCTAATGCTTGAAGGACTGTCTTTGCAGTCAGCACGGACTGATGAGATAGTTGATGGAAGTAAAGTGATAGACTCTTTTGTTTGTCCGGGGTTAAAAAGGCCATCTGGGCTGCTGTATTCAGTCTCACACCCAGAAAGCACATGTCTTGAGAGGGTACTAGACTGGACTTTATTTCGTTCACAGAATACCCTAGGCATCTTAGCACTGCTATAACATATTCCAGATGCTGTAGAAGGTCTTCCTTTTCTTGAGCCAGAATCAGGCAGTCGTCTAAATAAGGATAGATTTGAATTCCTTGTAGCCTGAAGTAAGCTATCACTGGAGCCAGAACCTTTGTGAATACTCTGGGCAGTAGATAAGCCAAAGGGCAATGCAGAGAACTGATAATGAGAATCTCCAGCTCGAAACCGCAGATACTTCCTGCAACTTAGCCTGATAGGCACATGAAGGTAAGCTTCCTTGAGATCTAAAGTTACCATCCAGTGATCTTTGCCCAGCAGGGTAAAAGCTGTTGTAACGTCAACATCTTGAACTTGGGAATGTCCAGATAAGTGTTGAGGAGAGATAAATCCAAAATCGGTCTCCACGTGTTCCCCTTCTTTGGTACTAGGAACATGCGAGAATAAAATCCTAGGCCCCTTTCTGATACAGGGACTGGCTGAATGGCCCCATTTGGAGTAACTGAGAAACTTGCTTGTGAGCCTCTCTTCTTTGTGGAGGAGGAACGTCTGGCATGCCTTTGAAAGGGGCATTGTATGGAAATAAAATCTGTAACCGTGGTGAATGATGTCCAACACCCATCTGTCTTGAGTAATTAAATCCCAATTTTCTTTGAAAAGAGACAGTCGTCCTCCCAAAGGAGCTGCCAGGCGAGAATCTACTGGCAGCTGAAAAGGCAGGTCATTGGGTCTGTTTACGAAAGGACTGACCCCTGCCCTCACCAGAAGTCTGAGCAGGTGAACTCCCTGTTCTAGGCCTAAAAGAACCTTGAGCCCTGCCCCTACCACGTCTAGACCTACCCCTAGACTGGGAATCATAAGCAGGATATGTCCACCCCTTAGCAGGCCAATTTCTACTAAACTTGGTGGCTGTACCTGCAAAAATCTTTAACAGTTTGCATAGACTTAGCTTTGTCCTCCATTTTCTTTAAAACTGCTTCCACAGGTGAACCAAACAACACATCAGACTGTAAAGGAGCATCCAAAATCCTTGTCTTAACATGCTCAGCCAAATTTTGATCCCTCAACCAGGCATGCCTGCGAAGAACAGAACTAGTGGCAGCCACCCTCGAGGAGGCCTGCACAGCATCAAAACCACATTGCAAAGAATGCTTGCCCACTTGTTCAGACACATAAACTAAATCCAGCAATTCTTTACAATCAATACCTTCCGCCAAAGCATCCACCTTAGATTTTAATTGTGAAAGGAGATAATTTTGATATTTCAGCATGTGAAACTGACAATTCAACGCTCTCATGGCTAGAGTGGAAGAAGTATACACTTTCTTACCCCACCTATCCAACGCCCTTGCCTCTTTGTCAGTGGGAACAGGATTTTTAACCACAGAGGCCTTAACACCTTTAGGCCCCTGAGAAACAGTTTCTGGGTCCGCCCTAGGACTCTTAAACAAATACTTATGAGCTTGGGCACCCTATAGTACCTATCAGGTTTAACAGGAGCAGGAGGCAAAGAATCAGGGTTCAGGGAAGCCTCTGCAAAAACATCTTCCACCACATTTAACACAGGAGGTATAGCTAAGGGCCTATGCTGGGGTAAAAACAAGAATTCCCTAAGCCTCTTCCTGGAATCAGAGTAATCCTGGCCTTCCCATTTAAAGTGCTCCCTCATGGAATGCAGAGTCTCTGAAAATGAAAAATCCTCAGGAGGAGAAGCCGAAGGAGTGGCATCATCCACATCAGAATCAGAATAATGAGGATACTCCTGCAAATCTTCCGCAGAAGACTCAGAAGCCCCTGAACCCTGTTCAAAACTGTCAAACTCTGGTTCCACCCTAGGCCTCTTATCAGGAGGGCCCATAGAACCTCTAATCATAGTAATCAAATCTTCTGCCATTTTAAGCATATGTTTCTTAGGTACAGAACCCGAAATGCTAGGAGAAGCCCCTACTGAAGCTGAACTTGGCCTACCTCTAAAAGAAGTTTTGGCAACAGAAGGAGAGGCTCTAACTACTTTGGGAAGAATAGTTACCTGAGAAGCCCCCTCAGCCTGGCCTGCCTCCTGAGAGGGTACATCCTGTAACAGTAAAGTTTCTGCCTGAGACTCCATAGAAACTCCTGGCAAAACCTCAGGCTCCACTGAGCCTCCTAAAGAACCGACGTCCGGGACTGCCGGTTCATCAACCCTAGGCTTCGCTGTTTTGTCCTTGCGCTTCTTGGACGAAGCGGGCGTCGGAGCATCCGACGGCATTTTATAATTGCAACGTTTCCCAAACACTAATCTGGCACAGTCTAACCTCCTCTTAATAGTGCGTTTGTTAAACCTAGCACAAGAGCGGCAACCAACAACGTCGTGCTCGGGCCCTAAACAAGGTATACACAATGTATGGTAATCCCTATGAGGTATTTGTTTCCCACAAGAAATACAGTTATTCACTTTTCTGACATCCGGTTAAATACTGAGGCAAGAAAAAACCAAAATGTTCCCCAACGGGGTACTTAGCCAACTCTGATTCGGTCTGAAACTCCGGTTTCGGAAATATTTCAGAACGCCAACCTGCACTCGCAAAACTGCTTCTGCATCGGACCACGCGGCAAAAAAGACTGAGGATATGACGCCGGTCATGCGCATTAGTACCCTGACGTACTGACGTCAGTCTAATGCGCCCTGACCGACGTCAGCCTTATACTCTGGTATTCGGGCCGACTGGATGCGGACTATACCCAATAGTAAGGACTGCAGCAATGGAAAACAAAGAACATCGATGATTTAGCATCTTGGAAACAAATACTTGGCAAATAGAACACTTTTACATGTTCATGAGAATGATCCAAACAGAAAGAGGCAGAGTTTGTGGGGATCCTTATGGGGAATCTGCCTTCACCACTGACATTTCCCGTTTCTGGATGCCATGTAAACTCACAAACCCAAAAAAGTAAGAAAAGATAAAAGTAAAATCCAAACCTGGCACTTAGGTGAAATACAGCTTGATAAGCAGTACAGAGGAAGAAGCATTCAGACCTACAATAAACACATGGCAATCAGACTGGTGGCAAAATAGTTCTGAGGTATGTATGCCTGTACATCACCTTTATATGCCCTACGCCTTGAACAAGGAGCATACGTGTGACGTACGGCTACAAAAACCTTAGGCTTTGGTATCCTGGCACGATATTGGGCTACTCTTGGTAGGGAATCGCTCTAGTAAAGAATACTACAACAGTGATATGCAAGGACATCTTACTAGAACAGCAAATGTCCTACTTTTCACTGCTGCAGTACTCTGTCCCAGCCTCCTTTCTCCTGTTCTTTTCTGATGCCTACCTTTTGCATAAAAGGGTCCTTCTTAGGTCCTTTCTTCCTTTCCTGGATTTACAACACATTTGCTTCTCTTCCTGGGTTACTAAGGTTCTTCTGGGGCACTTCAGTTCTGAGGATTAGGTGCTCATACATCACATATGAACCTTATGTCTTGGGCATAGGACATGCATCCTGGAAGGTGTAAAGGCTATGGTATGTTGGCTGGACATTCAGCTATACTCAGTAGGACATCCCAAATGTAAAGAATACTGCAACAGTGAAAAATAGGACATCTACTGTTACATTAAGTTCTTATACAACAGTACTTTCGGAACTATTCTCTGCTGTGTGAAGAATCTGGTTTATCAATGTTTTAGGATCGATCATGCGGAGCAGTTCCTAATGCTTTAGTATATTAATTGCTAAAGGTTTACTACCTGAAAATGTTATACTACTTCAGAGCTCACAACTCCTTAGCTACATCTGGTTCGTTTTCTTCACAGCAGTTTGATGCCATTCCTTCCTTAATTAAAAGCCTAGGACTTTGGGAGACTTTGAACCACTTGGCTGTTACAGGGCTTTGCAGATTTTGTTTTTCTAAAGATCTTCTGTTTTGGCCTTTTTCTCCAAAACTGAGCCTAACACTAGAAACAGACTCCTTGTTTATATACGATTTTGTCTGAGCTTTGCCTAAACTGAAGAGAAACTTTGTGGAGGTTTCTCTCTAGCCATGTTACCATGGTCAACTCAAAGCATCAGAAGTGGTTCTTTTCAGCTTTTAATTCTACATGTTTTACTCTGAGAGACCCTCATGCAGGCATACCTAGTAGGTACTCTGTGGTGTTAAAGATCTCTAATGTTGGGATTGTAGAATTAAGTACGGGCACTTACAGAAGAACTGTATGGTACTTTGAACCCCAGCTCCTCAAAATGCACCTTCACAACCACCACTGCAATAAAGTAGCCCCCCCCTCGGTACACAGATGAACTAATCATCAACAATTAGAATGGAAGTGTTTTCATAAGAAATATGCCATATGCATTAAGCAAGTGTTTTTGGAAGGACACAAACCCGCCTAACCCCCACCCTCACATACATACATACCCACCCCTTTGATTTTATTATTCTGACTCTTAGTTCACTGGAGTTCAGAGAAAGTGTAATAGCTAAAAATGAAGTGTCTCAGGCTTTCTGAAAGCTCAGTGATCACAGGTAATTAAGAACATTGCGGTCCTACATACTTCAAAACACAGTCAGCAGATAAGCTGGTCCTTCCGACAGAACAAGGTGGTTTAGGATTACCTGATTTGAAAGAATATTTTTCAGCTATCCAGTTAAGGTTCATATACATAACACAAGAAGACAGCAATAATTCAAAGTGGAAAGGAATGATGAAGACAAGTAAATTAAACATGAACTAGTAAACCAACACAGCTGAAACGGAGCAGGAAAAACGGTACTTCAAACAACCAAAAGTATAAGGAAATTTATTAAAGTTTGTTAAAATAAAGCGCTTTTCGTCTGGTTTAATGACACAGTCATCAGGTCTGAAGAAGTCTGTGTCATTAAACCAGACAAAAAGCGCTTTATTTTAACAAACTTTAATAAATTTCCTTATATTTTTGGTCGTTTGAAGTACTGTTTTTCCTGCTCCATTTCAGCTGTGTTGGTTTACTGGAAAGGAATGATGACAAAGCAGGGGAATCCAGAAATAAGGTAAGTGTGGGATGTTGGATGCAGATCCTTAACAAGAACAGCGACAGCCACACAGAATGCTATATTCATAAAGTAAGAAGTATTCTAACAGCTAAGCCAACACAGGACTGGAAAAAGGGCATTCTGCCAATAAGGATGACTGTAATTAGAGGTACAGAGAATAGGCAAGAGGGGGTGGGATTTTCTGAAGAAAACTGGCAAATGAACCAAGCTATTAGGAGCAAATAACTAGAGATGAAAAGGTAACAGAATGGGAAGAGGCCAAGAAAACATTTGGATTGCAGGCTAAAGACTACCTTCCCTATCAGGGGATTGATAACAAAACAGAGGCAAAGAGGAAGGAATAGGGGGAATCCTAACTGAAAGACCTGCTCTGGTAGAGTTTAAGTTGAATCTAGAACAGAAGCTGCAGTTAAAAAAAGGAAAATTAGTAGGGCATATAAAATGTTGCACGATAACTATAGGAATCAATCAGAGGGGGTTAGAAAAGATTGGGAATACAGATTGAATAAGCAATTCACAAAGACACAATGGCAGGACATATGTATGGCTCCAGAACATGCAACAAAATCTAGATGATTTAGGATTTTTGCTTGGAAGGATTTGCACAGGTATTTTTATGCTCCAAAGAAATTTTCCTCAGGTAGATGGCAAACGTTGGAGGCGTGATAGGGAAGAAACAGGTAACTGGGAACATATGGTTTGGGGGTGTAATGAGTTAGCAGATTTTAAAAATGCTCTACAGAGTAAACTGGGTGAGCAATTGGGTGTAACTAAGGAATTTTTCTTTTTCTGAGTGGAGATACAGGGTCTGAAATGAATAGACATAGTAAAGCCTTGTTTAGTTTAATTCTGGTGACTGCCTGAAAGGCAGCTTCTAGAAAATGGAAATAAAAGTCTACACTAACAGAATTTCAAGTAGTGAATATTGTAACGGAGATAGCAGAAATGGAAGTGGAATCTTTAATAAAGATGCAGAGGATGCAGGAAACCACAGAAGATAAACAGTACCACTACAAAGTGTCTTTAGCGCTTTTGTCTTGGTGACAGACCATCAGAATGAATACCAAATCAATCACAGCTCTTAAAATACTCACTCCTACCCTCTCATTGGTTAAAACACACAACATCTTTAGAAAAGGGTAGGAGCAAATTACATTGAAAAAAACAGAAAATGTGGGAACAATATATGCAGAATGTTTTGGAAGAGGGGTAAGGTTTATGGGAAGGCAGTAATTGATTTAGTTATGTAATGTTGGATTGATGATAATTGTATAAAAGATTATATGTGATCTATAATATTTTTTAACTGCAAACATGTTAACATGGATTGTTTTCTTGTAAATAAATGTACGTTTGCCTGTGTCTTAACCGATAATTCAATAAACGTGTTTAAAAAATAATTAAAGGAAGAAACAGAGAAATGTAAAAATGTCTTGAAGAGAGGCTTAATAGAAATGTGTAGGTAACCATCCTTCAAATCTAGACACACCAGAAAACTTAAGGAAGCAGCAAAAGATAGAGTGCCTGCAGAGACAGCACTCTGAAGGAAGAAATCTTTAGGAGGGTGTTGGGAAAGGAAAGATCCAGAATCAGTCTCCAAATCCCTCCTTCCTGACTCTTAGGAAAGTACAGTTGTGTATACCTTCTTACCCCCTTCTATCCAGCTCCCTGGCATCTATATCAGAAGGAGTAGGATTTTTAGCAATAGAAGCCTTAATGCCCTTGGCTTCCTGTGAAATAGTCTCTGGATCCACAATAAGATTTTTAAAAAGGAACTTGTGTGAATCAGGAACCCTGTAATATCTGTCAGGTTTTCTGGGAGCAGGAGGCAAAGAATCAGGGGCCAAACTAGATTCCGAAAAAGCATCATCAACAATGTCTAGTACAGGAGGAATAGCAAAAGGCCTATGCTGAGGCAGGAGTAAGAAATCCCTAAGCCACTTTTTTGAATCAGAAAAATTATGGCTTTCCCAGTAGAAATGCTCCCTTAAAGTATGTAAGGTTTCACCAAAAGAAAAATCCTCTTGAGGGGAAGCAAGGTGAATAGAGTCCTCTGCATCAGAATCCTCATAAGTAGTTAAGGGCAAATCCAGATTATCAGAAGAATCAGAAACAACAAAATCCTGATCAGAAGATTCATAAACAACTTCAGTCCTAGGTCTCTTAGAAGGGGGAGGTTGGCTTCCCCTGATTAGAGTTATAAGATCTTCAGCCATTCATATTATTGTTTTTTTAGGCATAGAGGCCTGAGCATGCAGCCTGGGCATCGTGGTTTTAGGCATGGCTCGAGATTTAGGCCTAAATGAAGGAGGAGGCATCGGTTTAATATGCAAGTCTGTAGGCCTGAATACACCCTCAGAAACCGGTGCCTGCACAGTGGCTCCAGACCCATCCAAGGTAGAGACATCCGCGGGTCCCATAGCTGAAGCATATCGCAGCATACCAGACTCCGAATGGGTCTCAGTAGAGGCCTGTGAATCAGAAGTAGTAGGTAACAGGGGCTGTGAAAGCACCTCACTGAGTACCGGCGAACTGGCAACTGGCTTAGGAGAAGCGCCGCTGGCAGTTTTGGACCTCGGCGGCCTGTCTCTGTCTTTATCTTTGTGGTTTTTTTTGAAATCCCGGTAGTCAGACGGCTAATTGATGACATTTCTGGATAATTAAACTGAGAACCGAAATATTTAGAGGCAAAAATATACCAACGATGGATAGTGTGCTGAATAAATAAAGCACAAAACCGACAGCAAGGTACGTTGTGGTCAGGGCCTAGGCAAGGAATACAGTACGAATGAAAATCTTTATGAGTTATTTGCTTTCCACAAGTAATGCAATTATTAACTTTTACTGACGTTGGTAAGGAGCAAGAAAAAGTTTCCTCAATGGGGTACTTAGCTTTAGTTGAAGACTTCGGTTCTGAAATTCGAAAATGAAAATTTCAGGAGTCGGCCGACCGGCACTTGCGAACTGCTTCTGCTTCAGGCACCGCACAGCAAGAAAGACTGATGTAATGGCGTCAGCTGCATGTTTTATACCTCTGACGACCTGACGTCATGGAAAATGGGACAGTAACCAACGCAGGACCCAAGACTTTGTTAATCAGGCTGACTGAGGGATAAATGCAAGCAGATAACACAAATGTAATGACTGCAACAGTGAAACACGAAGAACATCCAGAGTCATCCTGGAATAAAACCCTGAGCCCTGCTGAAAATGGGGGCAGGTTGAATAGTCACCTATGACAAACACAATTGAAGGACCAAAGAGAGTTGACAAGGAAGAGGCAGGGGAAGGCCTGAGAAGGCAGGAAGGGACTTCCAAACCATAAAATAACCTCTTTGAATAATGGAAAGAACTCAAAGACTCGGAGAAAATCTGCTGTCAAAGTGTAAAAGTGCAGTCAACCTGAAATGCAGTAGATTCTGGATTAGGGGTAGAAGAGGCTGAATGTCAAATAGAAGTAGATTCGTCAGGGAAGGAAGGCTTTTGACCTTTAGAACCCTCTGAAGGCTCGTCAGGAAAAGCTCTCTTGGAGGCATGCTTACTACGAGAAGTCTGTCTGGAACAAGAAAAAAATATTTTGTTATAGATCTTGCATAACTTTACCCTTATCCTGTAGGGCCTTAAAATGTTCAGCAGCTGCAGTGCCAGAAAGCTTTTGATTGTCCAATGGGGAATCAAGCAATTTAGCCTTGCTGTCATCAGGGAAAGCCTGGAGGTGCAGCCAAGAGTACCTGCTCATCACGGAACCAGATGCACTCAAAAAGGAAACAGCATAAGTCTTTGCCCCAAAATCGGGCATCACAGTCCAAATGCCCGCAGGCTTAGTCAGAAGACCTAGTACACACTCAGTCATATGGGTTTGGTAGTTAATAGCTGGAAAAGCTAAAGTAGAAGAATTATACACTTTATTCCATACCCGTGCATTGCATGACTGTTCTTATCAGAAGGTAAAAGCTTAAAAGAGAACAGCAGCTTATATGGTTAATCAGTAGTGAGAGAAACAACAGCTGTGTTAGAGGAAGGACTATTAATAGACATATTTTTGAGCTTCAAGAACCTTATAGAACCTGTCAGGCTTTTTGGGGGCAGAAGGTTAGTAATCAAGGGCTCGAGAAGCTGAAGAAAAAGTATCTAAAAGGGCACCCAATACTGCAGGGAGTGCAGAAGATCTGTGAGAATCTATTAGCAAGAGTCTGTAGCACCTTTATTGAATGCCAGACACTTGGGAAAAATCCCACTTAAACTGTTCCATCACACGAAGCAAAGCAATCATACAAACTACAGTGGCCCTAAGGATATTTCTTCCATAACAGGAATTAGTGGATAGTTCTTCAGACCAGAGGGCAAGAGAAGAATGGATCTTGAAGGAGTGGGCCAATTACTCCTCACCAGACCTGCAATCCCTCTCATTCTCAGAAGAATCAGATATCCTAGAACTCTCTGAAGGGGTAGAGGACCAGGGAACAGAAGCAGGAACAGATACATTCTGAGAGGGCTTCAAAGCCATAAGAGCAAATAAAAGCTCAAGTAAAATCCTGCCATTCTTAGTAAGCATCCTTATCTACAGAAGCCACATATCTGGTCTTCATTTTTTTTTTTTTGAAGGGACATCACCTTTAGCCAATCTAGGAGGTTCACAGCCCCACCTAGATTCAATGAAGGTACCAGGCGCAACTTCCCTTGCAAGTATCTGGGGAATCCGCCTAGGTCCCTCTGATATAATCAGCCTTGCTTCCCCCTCCACATCTATTGCAGATGTAGGTACAGCCTTGGCAGATGTGCAGGTCAACAGCCCCATGTTGGCATCCCACCAAGTCACAACAGAAGGAGCTAGTGTATGCACTGGACAGTTCTTGGGTTCTCCATCCAACTCGGAGACATCCAGGGAAAGTTAGAGAACAACAGATTCTGAACACACCTATTTTAGCTTTCTTTTTCAGAGGCAGCTGAACATTGGGATAGGCCACAGTATCCTGCATCAAAAGATTTAAGGGCTGGCTCTCCAGAAAAACAGAAAGGGATGAGAGATGACTGCAGAGCGTCTTAGGGACAAACATCTGGCAAATCTAGATGTGGTTGTCTCCCCCACCCAAACAAAAACACTATTTTTCGTGTCTATGTTTCTGGGGAGTTTGCCTTCCAAAATCACATTTCTCCTTCCTGGATGCAATGTAAAAGGCAAATGTAAAGGACAAAAAAAGGAAAGGAGGAAACCTCAGTGAGGCATTTATCCTTAACAGGCTCAGTAGCTGAACTAACTTGACAAAGTTCTTGCAGACTGAACTCAGGGTAGCATTCAGACTGGCAGGAAAGAAATTCTGAGGATTAGGCGCTCATATATAATATATGTACCTTACGCCTTGGACATTGGACACAAGTCTGAAGTATGGCATCTGGAAGGTATAAAGGCTTTGATATGCCAAATGTGTAGCTATCTTTGGCAATATATCCCAGATGTAACCAATACTGTACCAGTGATAAGGAATAATACCTACAATGAAGACATTCACTAGTAGAGAGTCAAACTGGAATAAAATGCGTCTACTAGGAGAGACTCCCTTTATACAGGGAAAATGATATACTTCACAGTAAAGTTGAATTACATTTTTGGCTATCCAAATTCAAACCCATATCAACAGGATATAGTGGTGCAAGATCAACTACATTTTAAAAATTGGTATGTATGTAGAAATTATAAGAGTGGGTGCATGGCACCAAGTAAATCATTTGTGGGTTAGGGGAAGGGAGGCAATGCGGCATGTATCCACTTATGCATAACAAATTATTTGGCCTGGGCTTCCAAGATGGCTTCACACTAAGTAACAGTTTATTTTATGCTATTCCCATGTGAAAATTGAAAATCAGAAGGAGTCAGTGAATTTGTATTTTTGGGTAAATTTCTGTTACTGGCTTGTAAGTGCACTCCCTGGATGCCAGCAAAGAAGAAATTTACAGAACCTGAAAGAAAATCAAACACAAAAGGTGAGTTGAAAACACTGGCTTGCAGAAATCATGCAGCTGTTCAGCAAAAAGCAGTTAAAGCTCTACCTAGAGGAAAAAACAAGTCAAATGTGCTCAGAGCTGAATAAAATAAACAAAACACAAAGTCTATCAACTCAAATAACAAAAGGCTGGAAAAACAGTAGATGATTTAAACTGATATGCAGATGAGCTGATGTAACTGCAATAATCCCAAGGTTTAAATGAAGAAAAGGCTGGCTGAGTATGATACTGCTCAAAAAGAGAAGTTAAAAAAACGGCAGAATTAGAGGTCTGAGCATAAAGGGAAAAAGTACAGTCGTGTACACTTACCATAAATGTAGATGTTTCAGTGTGTTCACTGTTGCAGTCATTACATTTGGGTTATCTGCTTGCAGTAGCCCTCAGTCGGCCTGATTAACAAAGTCTTGGGTCCTGCATCGGTTGCTGTCCCTTCTTCCATGACGTCAGGTCATCAGGGGTATAAAACATGCAGCCGACGCCATTACATCAGTTTTTCTTGCCCCAGATGTCAGGTGCCCCACTAATGGGAAGCAATTAAATCTATAATACAAGGATATACCTCCAACAAAAAAGCAAATACACCAAAAAGCTTTTTGAGCACAGTAAGTGAGAGTAGAGGTATAGCCAAAAGAAGAAAGGGGGCTGGAGGGAGGGTAACCAGGACTGCAACAGTGAATACACTCGGACAGCTACATTTATGGTAAGTGTACACAACTGTACTATGTTCTTCGTGTTTCACTGTTGCAGTCATTACATTTGGGTAGATTCAAAAAGCTACGGTTGGGAGGAGGAATTTAAATAGGATTAGGAACAGCTATAAGTCCCTGCAAGACTGCAGTGGCAAAACCAGCTCTGGATTTAAAGAAAATTGGCAAATGATAATGCTTGGTGAAAGTATATACAGAACTCCAGGTAGCAGCTTCTAGGATGTCCCTTGTAGGGACGCCCCTGAGAAAGGCTGTAGAGGTAGATGCAGCCCTGGTTGAATGGGGTCTGATGCCCTGTGGGACAGGTTTTTCATGGTGCTTATACCAGAAATGAATGCAGTGGTCTATCCATTTTGAAATGGTTTGCTTTGAAATAGCTTTCCCCTCTGTCCCTGCAGTAAATGCCACCAGCAGTTGATCAGATTTCCTTTGAGGTTTAGTCCTGTCCAAGTAGAAAATAAGTTTTCTGTGCACATCTAAGGAGTGCAGTATCCGTTCCCTTTTGTTCTGTAGGTTAGGAAAGAAGGTAGGCAAATGAATGGACTGATTAAGAGCCACATTGGATACCACCTTGGGCATGAAGGAGGGACTGGTTCTGAGGGACACCCTGTCTGCATGAAAGATGATGAAAGGCTCCACTGCCATAAGGGCCTGTAACTTGGATACCCTTCTTGCAGAAGTGATTGCTAAAAGGAAAGGTGTTTTCCAGGAAAGGAACTTTAAATCCGCAGTAGCAGCTGGCCCGAAAGGAGGAAGAGTGAGTTCTCCAAAACAAACTTAAGGTCTCAGGCTGGAGTTGGAGCTCTGCTCGGCGGCCTTATATTTTTGGCCCCTCTGAGGAACTGTTTGAGCAGTGGGTGAGAGAAGAGGGGATGCTCTGTGCTATAATGAGCTGAAATGGCTGAGGCACGAATCTTGATGGAGGAAAAGGACAAGCCCTTATGAAGCATCTCAGTCAAATATTGTAGAATCTGAGGTAAACTGGGCACTGCTGCACTCATGCCCTTGATATTGGTTCCAGGTATAAAATCTTTTCCATTTCGCAGCCTAGGATTTTCTAGTACTACGCCTCCTAGCCTCTAAAAATGACATCCATCACTGATTTACTGAGGGGTGGTAAAGGAGAGATTAGGTGATCAGCCAGGCTGCTAGGTTCAGGACTTGCAGCTGAGGGTGCGGAATCTGGTTCTCCTGCTGAGACAACAGGGAAGAAGTCTGAAGCAGGTGCCATAAAGAAAAGAGTGACACACTGAGCAGGAGGGGGTACCAGTATTGGCGTGGCCAGTCTGGTGCAATTAAAATTGTCTTTGGCTTGTCCTGTTTGATCTTTAGCAGTACCTTGGAGAACAGAGGCAGAGGAGGAAAGGCATAAAGTGACAGGGTTTTCCAGCTGAAAGACAGAGCATCCACTTTCCAAGCTAGTTTGTGGGGAATCCTTGTGCAAAATTTGTCCAAATGATGGTTCTGGGGGAGGCAAACAGGTCTATATCTGGGCTCCCCCATTTGCACGTCAACATGTTGCAAATGCTTGGTTCCAGTTTCCACTTGTGTGGGTCCATGAGGTTTCTGCTTAGTCCATCTGCCAGTGTATTTAGTTTTCCTGGTAGGAATTGAGCTTGTAGATTCACTTGGTAGCTCAAGGCTGTGTTACACAATGCCATGGCTAGTCTGCAGTGGGGGTAAGAATGTGTACCTCCCTGCTTGTTTATGTACCACATGACCGTGGTTTTGTCCGTCTTTACCGTTAGCTGTCCTGGAAGAATGTGGTCCTTGAAGGCTGTCAGAGCATTATGTACAGTTAAGATTTCCTTTTGATTTATGTGTAGGTGCATTTGACACGGGTTCTATTTGCCTTGAATGCACTTCCCTGCCAAGTGAGCCCCCCATGCATAGTCTGATGTGTCTGTTGTTATGGTTTGGGTGGCAGGGGGTAGTGTGAATGGTAGTCCCTTGTTATGGTGGCAAGCCTCTGCCCACTAAAGGAACTCTAGCCGTAGACAAGGTACGATAGGAGTCATAGCTTCTAGATCCTGTAAATGTTGACACCATAGACTTTTGAGATACCACTGCAGTTTCCTCATATGCAACCTTGTATATGAAATTAGAAGAATGCAGGAGGCCATGAACCCCAAGGCCTGCAGTATTTGCCTTGCAAATAACTGGATTTTTGTGGCCACTTGTTTGAAGTAGGTTGTCAAATGAGTCAGTTTCTCTGGCGTGAGGAAAGCCATCTGGGAAGTTGTATTCAAGCTTGCTCAAAGGAATATAATTTGGTGACAGGGTACCAGTTGTGATTTCTTTTCATTTATGCTTTACCTCAGACAAGTCAGTACCCTTTGAACAAAGGCCAGATGATTCAAAAGTATGTCCTGGCTTTCTGCCTGAATTAGACAATCATCCAGGTATGGATATATTTGAATATTTCTTTGCCTGCAGAATGCAATGACTGGAGCTAGGCACTTTGTGAATACCCTGGGCACAGTAGATAAGCCAAAGGGCAGTGCAGAGAACTGATAGTGCATGTCACCTGCTTTGAAGAGTAGGTATCGTCTGCAAGACTCCCTGATAGGGATGTGCAGATATGCTTCTTTTAAGTCTAGTGTTGTCAACCATGCATCTTTGCCTAGCATAGGAAGCAGCTGATGAAGAGTCAGCATCTTGAATTTTGGAATCACCAGAAAGGTATTTAGAGTAGAAAGGTCCAGGATAGGACGCCATGTATTGCCTTTCTGGGTACCAGAAAAAGTCTCAAATAGAAACCTTGTCCCTTTTCCTCTTCTGGTACCAGCTGAATAGCCCCAATGCTTAAGAGAGAGAGTACTTGCTTTTGGGCCTCTGCACACTGATTTGGGGGTAGATCTGGCCACCCGCTTGGTCTTGGTAAGGAGTGGAAGCGAAATCTGTATCCTTGGGACACTATATTTAAAACCCATTTGTCCTGGGTAATGAGTTTCCAGTTTTTGGCCTGCAGACCAATCTTTTCGTCTAAAGGAGCATTCAGTTGGGAAGTGCTTGGAAGTTTTAAAAGCAAGTCATTGAGACAGTTTTCCATAGGGGGGACTCTTACTACTCCCTGATTTGGGTGCAGAAACCCCCCACTGCTTAGTCTTGTGTGTCCCTTGGGACTGAAACCTGGGGTTTCTGTGGTACTTGGGTTTGGCTTGAGAAGACCTGGAAGGGGCTGGAAAGGACCAATTCTTAGAGGGCCAATGCCTACTAAATCTAGGAGGCTGAACTTGTAAGAAATCTTTAACAGTTTGCATAGATTTAGCTTTATCTTCCATCTTTTTAAGAACTTCCTCAGCCTTGTTGCCAAACAGGCGGTCCTGATTTAAGGGAGCATCCAACAATTTAGCTTTAACATGATCAGGCAAAGATTGCTCCTTGAGCCAAGCATGCCTTCTGAGCACAGACCCAGTTAACAGCAGCCCTGCAAGAGGCCTCTAATGATTCAAATCCACATTGCAAAGTATGTCTTCCAATCTGTTCAGCAGAATGCATTAAATCCTGTAATTCTTTATTTTCCGCACAGTCAGGAGTCAACATAATTTTCTGTTTAAGCAATCCAGTAACATGTTGCTGATACTTTAACATATGAAACTGGCAGTTTAAAGCCCTAATGGCCAAGGTTGCAGAAGTGTAAACCTTCTTACCCCATCTATCCAGTGCCCTGGAGTCTCTATCAGAAGGGGTAAGATTTTTAGCAGTAGAAGCCTTAATGCCCTTGGGTCCCTGTGAAATAGTCTCGGCATCCGCAATAAGATTTTTAAAAAGGAACTTGTGTGAATCAGGAACCCTGTAATATCTGTCAGGTTTTCTGGGAGCAGGAGGCAAAGAATCAGGTGCCAAACTAGATTCCAAAAAAGCATCACCAACAATGTCTAGTACAGGAGGAATAGCTAAAGGCCTATACTGAGGCAGGAGTAAGAAATCCCTAAGCCTCTTTTTAGACTCAGAAAAATCCTGGCTTTCCCAGGGGAAATGCTCCCTTAGAGTATGTAAGGTTTCACCAAAAAAAAATCCTCTAGAAGGGAAGCCGAGGTAATAGAATCCTCTGCATCAGAAGAGTCCTCATAAGTAAATAAGGGCAAATCCAGATCCTCAGAAGAATCAGAAAAATTGGAATCCTGGTCAGAAGATTCATAAACAACTTCAGTCCTAGGTCTCTTAGAAGGAGGAGGTTGGCTTCCCTGATTAGAGTTATAAGACCTTCAGCCATTCTTATCATTTGTTTTTTAGGCATAGAGGCCTGAGCATGTGGCCTGGGTGTCAGTTTTTTTAGACATGGTTCGAGATTTAGGCCTAAATAAAGAAGGAGGCTTTGGTTTAATATGCAATTCTGTAGGCCTGAATACACCCTCAGAAGCCGGTGCCTGCACAGTGGCTCCAGACCCATCCAAGGTAGAGACATCCGCGGGTTCCATAGTTGAAGTATCTCACGGCCTACTGGACTCCAAATGGGTCTCTGTAGAGGCCTGCGAATCAGAAGTAGTGAATATCAGGGACTGCGAAAGCACCTCATTATGTACTGGCGACTGGCGACTGGCTTAGGAGAAGTGTCGTCGGCAGTTTTGGACCTCGGCGGCCTGTCTCTGTTTTTATCTTTGCATTTTTTCTAAATCCCGGTAGTCGGATGGCTAACCGATGACATTTCTGGATAATTAAATCAAGAACCAAAATATTGAGAGGCAAAAATATACTGACAACGGATAGTGCGCTGATTAAATAAAGCACAAAACCGACAGCAAGGTACGTCGTGGTCATGGCCTAGCAAGGAATACAGTACGAATGAAAATCTTTATGAGGTATTTGCTTTCCACAAGTAATGCAATTATTAACTTTTACTGACATCGGTAAGGAGCAATAAAAAAGTTTCCCCCAATGGGGTACTTAGCTTTAGTTGAAGACTTTGGTTCTTAAACTCGAAAACAAAAATTTCAGGAGTCGGCCGACTGGCACTTGCGAACTGCTTCTGCTTTGGGCCCCGCACGGCAAGAGAAATTGATGTAATGGTGTCGGCTGCATGTTTTATACCCCTGATGACCTGACGTCATGGAAGAAGGGATAGTAACCGATGCAAGACCCAAGACTTTGTTAATCAGGCCGACTGAGGGCTACTGCAAGCAGATAACCCAAATGTAATGACTGCAACAGTGAAACATCAAAAACATCCTGAATTTTTCTGCTGTACCAGAGAAACTGGAAGAAACAGACTGTATTAATTTTATGGAAGCACAAATAAGCAACTGGAATGGTATACCACAGCAGGAGTTGTTAATTGAAAGGGCACATCATGTGTATACTCCAAACCTGACCGTGAGAAAGCAGTTAAGACCTCTAATAGTACAAATGCAATCCTACCAGCAGAAAGAGTTGATTCTGACAAAATTGTGGCAGAAGGACAAAATACTAAAAGTTGGACACAGTAGAGTGTTAGTATAAAATGATTACTCTCTGGACACCAAGCAGAAGAGGAGTACATTTATGCCAACAATCAGGGATTGTTGAAAGGCAGATGAGAGATTTAAGCTGCTGTCTCCAGCTATCTTCAGAGTATTTTTTTCCTGGAGGTTCAACGCCATTTTTGATGAAGAACATGCTATGGAAGAAATATAAAAGTTTGTCCAACAAAACGTGAGCTATCAAACAGAAGGGGACTCTGGTCCTTATTCTTCTGATAATAAAGTTCATAGAAAGACCAAGCTAGTGAAACCTTGTCCAATGTTCCAAAGGAAAATGCTTGAGAGACAGAGAAAGGCATAGGAGTTGACTAGAAGAACCAGGAGCATGTTAGAAATGAACCAGAGACTGGAGATGGGAGCTGGAGATCAACAGGAAGGAAAACAGCATCTATGAAATTAATGAATAAACGTGGGATCAAAAAGCATCAGTCACATTTGTGAAATATGGCAGAACAAGGAAACCTGGAAATATTAGACTTTTCTGACTTTGTTATACTTGTAGGGGACACCAAAGCATATGCCCTATTTCATGTCATTAATGTATGGAAGAACATCAAAGAGAAGAAAGAAAGAGGTAACTGCAATTTAAACAATTTATTGTTCATAACGGTATTTTATAAAATGTGACAAACACTGAATGTTATACAGTAAAGCCTTTTCAGTTATTTTTGTGTGCTGTAGAAATACTGAAACAAGTACCCACATTTCCTTTTTTTCTTCTTGTTTAGTTTTAAGAAATGTAAACACTGCAATGTAAAAAGAGAATAAACCTTGTACAAAAGCATGTTTAAGATAATAGGCTGTAATCTTAGGTTGCTGAAGTGAGACACCGGTTGTAAACATATAAAGATCGTGTTGGTTTTACTTGTATCATGCCTTTTTCTTACTTTTATATATGGGAATGACCTCATTAAGGTCCTTGGCTTGATCTAACCAATTTTAAGTAGAAGCAAGCAAATAAAAGAAAGCTGAACGTAAAGAAAAGTTTTCCTTTAGAAAATAAATGTTTACAATGCAAAACGAAAAGCTTGTGGCTGACTCTGTGTATCCGGTTATAATGTTTCTATGGAGAGAATTTGATTAAGGGCAATAAAAATAAAATACTTTTCTCCTCTCAACGGCTACAAGATACTACTTTCTGAAAGCAGTCTGGTTATTTTCTACATCTGGGAGATGAATAAAGATAAGACAAAAAACATGTGACACGGTGTAAATAGAAGCACAGGCTGTACTATGCATCTTAGCATGGATAAGCATTATAGGTCAATTAAAGAATGTGAGTGAAGTAGGTTTGTATTTCATTTTACGTAAAGTACGTGGTGTGTGTATGTTTTTGAGGGTTTTCATTAAAACAAAAAAAAAACCATGTAAAATGCAACATAGGTTCAGATGGATACAACAAGAAACAACTGTATAAAATCAACTTGCCAAACATTAGTGTATGCATGTAACACAAAAGCTGAAACTAGACATTAAAAAAAAACTGTTATACATAACAGGTGAGAATAACTTCTAATCATATTAGCAACACTTTCCATATTAACTGTGAACATGAATGGTCTCAATAGATGTATTCAAAAAAAAGAAAAAGTAGTGAACTATATTAAGAAATGCACAGTACACATAGCTATACTACAAGACAGACATTTGGAAAGAAGTCAGCATGTGAATTTGATAAAGAAAGGATATAGGGACAAAGAAAATAGAAGAATACTTATATTAAATGCTAAAGGAGCTCCAATAATGACAGAAGAGAAAAAAATATAGTACTATCTTTAACACTGCAAGTTTGTACTTAGCTTGCAATACAGTTGATGTAGGTATATAGCAGCCAGCCAAACAGCTGAGACATTCAGCAGAAGCCAATCTGGTGGTCCCTGCCATAAACAAATTCTACAACAGGAGGAGGAAACTGATGTGAAATAAGGTGAAGTCCCAAGACTAGAAAAAAACCCTTATCAGCCTCAACCAAAAGTTGAGATCCCTCATCAAATCCTCTAATGCTAGCTATGAAAACAGAATTGCAGCAGATAGTAAAGACAACCACAAGGCTTTCTACATTTATGTAAAGAATCTCCACGGCAATACCCAGATTGGGTCTGAGCTACTGA
The DNA here is from genome assembly GCF_019279795.1 of Protopterus annectens. NCBI lineage: Eukaryota > Metazoa > Chordata > Ceratodontiformes > Protopteridae > Protopterus > Protopterus annectens. The sequence goes on from NC_056735.1 coordinate 370,367,187, forward strand.
ACAATGGTACCTCCTACACCGAGCCAACAAATATTGCCAATATACTGGCCGGCAGAATCAGTGCCAACTTTACCCCTCTCACCCCCCCCCCAAAGGACCAATCATAATACGAGTAGATTGCCAGGCACCCAGCATTACTGCTGCACAGGTTAAAACAGCACTGTCCAAGGCCAAGAATACAGTTTCTATGGGACCTGACAATATCCCTGGCTGTGTTCTACATGAGCTACAGAGTAAACTGGCATCTCACCTGTGTGCCCTGTTCAATCACAGCCTCACCTCAGGCTCTGTCCCTACCGAATGGTGCACTGCTACAGTCATCCCTCTCCACAAAGGAGGAGCAACTACAGACCCTGGGAACTATCGCCCCATTAGCCTGACAAAATCTGATATGCAAAGCTATGGAACTCATCATCATGCACCTAATAAACAAGGATATAGGGAATCTCCAAACTCTGCATCCCACACAGTTTGGTTTTTATGAAGGGCAGACCATGCCTGCTCAACTTGTCCGACTTCTTAGAGTCAGTCACCAGAGCTGTGGATGAAGGCAAGGTGGTTCATACAGCCTACATTGATCTGGCCAAGGCCTTTGATACCATTCCCCACTCAGGAATCACAGAAAAACTCACTAAGCTAGGCATCAACCCCTATATCACTAGGTGAGTTGCAAACTGGCTCACAGACAGAACCCACAATGTGAAAGTAGCTGACTCCATGTCAGACTGCCAACCAGTCATGAGTGGAGTGGCACAGGGATTGGTCCTGGGTCCTCTCCTGTTTGGTATCTACTTCTCAGAAGTCCAGGCCAACAAGAAGGGACTTTGGCTGACAAAGTTCGCAGACGATTGAAAGTTGGAAGCCATTATTAACTCCCCAAGTGATGCTGACATCCTACAGAAAGGCCTCACTGAGACCAACGACTGGTGTCAGAACCATGGCCTTAAGCTCAATGCCACAAAAATGTGTCATCAACCCCTTTGGGAAAAACCCAGTTCCCATGAATTACCACATCGATGGTAGTCTACTGAACACAGAAGGCATTATAAGAGATCTCAGAACACAGGTTGACAGCAACCTCTCTTTTGGCCACCACATTGCCACTGTGGCCAGAAAGTCCTTCTATGTGGCACATCTCATTACTAAGTGTTTTGCATCCAGGAAGAAAGAGGTCATTGTCGCCCTCTACTCTTCCCTCATTAGGCCAATCATCGAGTACAATGCCCCATTTGGCATGTACCTCACTAGACGCCTGTTACAACTGGAGAGGCCACAAACGTACCTCACAAAGAGGATTCTAGGCCTCAAACACTTGTCCTATATGGACAGACTCAAAAAACTCCAACTATTCTCTGTCTCATATTGCCTACTTAGAGGCAATCTTTGCTTGACTTACAAAGCCATGTCTGATTCAGCTCTGTTAGAAATGCTACATCTAAAGAAATCCAAGTCCCCCTGCACCACACGCTCCAGAGACCTCAACCTCATTACCACAATTAACAAAATGTGCTGGAAGGACAGGTTCATAACCCAGAAACTGCCCATGCTATGGAACAGACTTCTCATACATGTCAAACAGAGAACCTCACTAGCTCTCTTCAACAGAAATCTTGATGAGTGGATGGGAAATAGGAAATTCACCCCGGGGATCACTCCAGTGGCTCTACTTGACAAAGACAATGGGAACTAAGGTCGAGTGGCACAATGCCAGGGTAATCCTATGGGCTAGGCTTGTAAAGGCTCCAGGGCCATTAGCCTAGTACACACCTATGAACCTATATGCACTAGTAAGGGAGGAGGATTACGTTGTCATGTATTTATATTCCACTTAAAACTGCTACAATGGAGCTTAAATGGAGCTTAAACTTCTTGGAGAAATAATCATCTTTCAGCATGAAACATTACTTATAGGTGGGGAGTGGAATTTAATTTGCAACAGTCAGGATGTATCAGGGAGCCTAGAAGGATCATAAGGCTGAGAGTTATATTCCTACTCCAGGTGACTGGATTACTGACACTGCAGGGCAGCATTAGGAAGTGCTGCATTCTTGAATGTGTCATCTTTTGGATGAGGTGTTAAAACTGAGGTTCCATCTTCTTAAGTTGGAGGTAGCTCAAGTGGATGTAAAAGATCTATGGGACCTACTGAAGAGAATAGGGGTCCTTTATTAAAATCCATAATATAGATTAGGTATACAATATTATAGAGCTTATTTTACAATTATCTACAACTATTTACACTTTCAACCTTATTTATAACATATTTTCAGTACATAAACTTTTCTCCTTCACTTTGATTCCCCCACTCTTTTTCCACAACAAAAATAGTACTTTTTTAAAATCTCTGATATCCATTTACCATTATATTTCATCTCATGTACTCTTTCATTCCAAACAATCCATACTATACAAAATTTTATCTAAAGTATTGGCATTGCCTTGCTTTTTATCACCGTAATATCCATATTCTATTATGCCCATATTTATATCTTTTATACTTTTCAAACCTTTTATGGATTTATTTTTCACATATTTTTTGCCATAATTGCCTTACTCTTTCACATTCCAAAAAACATGTTCTGTTGTCTCTATTTTATCACAATAACTAAAAATTATTTCTTCAACTTTTTATATGGCATAGTTGCCTTTACTGGTACTTATTTACCATTAATCTCCACAAAAAAATCTATACTTACAAAATGTCTCTCATATCTTTCTAATCTTGCTTTTATAGTTTTTATTTTTTAAAAATGTTTCCATGGAAATACAAAATAGCATTTATTCATTACATTCACATAACATTCGCCTTCTGTGTAGAGTCTTCATGTCCTCCCCGCGGGTCGAGTGGTGTTACGAAAGACACGCGTGAATAGGCGTGCCTTCGTTGAAGGTTGGGCATTGAGCTGGCAACTCAGCACTGTGAAAATCTACTGCCAATCATTAGCGGACCAGAGTTCCATTGTCGCGATCCCTAACTGGGAAAAGCTGAAAGACAACAACAACATTCACATAACATTCCCTTCTATTTTTTTCTACATTATCCATACATTTCTCAGGAACCTAAATAGTCTAGCCCCACTCTGGATAAAAAGAATTAAAGCAAAACATGCTAACTGGCTAGTAAAGTCCACAAAGCAAGTTATGTCCTCTAGGGATAAAGCCTGGAAAGACTGGCAAAAAAATAAAACACCTTCCAACCTCATGCAATACAAACAACTCCACAATCAGGCCAAACGCTTAGTTGTCAAAAATAAAAAAAGAATACCTCCAAGCTATCCAAGACCAGCATAAACAAAACCCCAAGAAATTCTGGGGAGCAATTAACTCCCGACTCCTCCCAGGTACTTATAATACTCCATGCCCAAAGCTAGAAAAAACTCCCTCAGAGCTACTCTCACTCTTTAATACATACTTCATTGACACCATTGTCAAACTTACCACTACCTTCCCACCCATCAATCCAGTAACACCATCAGAACATACCCCTTCAAATCCTCTACCCATACCTCTCAACTTGGAAACATCAAAAATCTTGACAAAGCCCATGAAAAATAGGTGCAAATCTGTACAATTTGCATACATAATTATGTAACTCTGCCCACTCCAATGGAATTGTGGGATACCAACTTTCAACCGCAAACTGAAGAACAGACAACCAAAATATGGCACAAGAGTCCCCCTGCAGCCATTCCAATGTCCCATTACCTGGCTATTTCACCCCATTTACCATAAACACTAATGTGTGCATACTGCTTTACTTCTACAATGATTATTTGGATTTTATTTTTACATTTTATAGTACAATGCACAAACTCTAATAGATATCTGTTAAACAATGCAATACTGTTTCACAATGAAAATATACTTGGCATTAAAACTTCTCTGCCCTTCACATTCATTGAAACAGCATTGAAACCCACACCACATCCAAAGAACATGTATCTGGTCAGTGGTGGATAAAGATTACCTTTGGGCTGTTTTGAAATCATAGCCCCCTTGCACACAAAACAAGAAACATACATGCGTTCTTTGATGCACCTTATTTTTATTAAATTATATTCCTTGTATAATACAGCACACTTGTTAGACTTAAGTTAGAGTGCATTTTAAATGTATTGTTTGAACATTTTTCAAGTAGGCAATGAAACAAAATGCATGAACCAATAATGACAAAACTGCCCAATTCAGAACATTTCCATGATAAAAGTCTACTTTCACACACACACAATATATATAGTGTGTGTGTGTGTATATATATATATACATATATATATCTATATAAATAGAATGACAATAGTGTAAGCCATAGGCATCTTGCACAGTTTCTCGCACTTTTTTTCAATTTCAGTTTTTTTTTTTGGGGGGGGGACAAAAGGCCAAAAACCAGGGACACATTTTAAACATTGCTTGTATAATTTTGGAAAGTTGTTAAAATAAAATGTTGTGTTATCACCATGCATTTCACTGCCAAGTCTTGAACTCAGGACCCTATGCACTACAGTCAGAGGAACATACCACTATGCCAAATCACCAGTTTCCTGAAAGACAGGAAGACTGAAACTTAAATGGCTATTATTTAGTGAATTAAGTTCTCACTTCTCACCATAGCTCTCAACCTCTTAGCACAAAAAACCTGAACAAAGCCAATAATGGGGGAATACAGCCCCAAAATAGGAACACATTTTAAATACTGATCTTATAAACTTAGAAAATTGCTGGAATAAAAGGTATTGCATTACATGTATTTTCTGAAGAATATGAAGTCTGAAATTCAAATGCATGTCATTATTTAGTGAATTCAATCTTTCCCTGATTTGCCACAAAAATCCACCACAGATTTTATGAGGAAGAGAACAAAAATATGAGGCATAAATCTGTAAAGTATTCAGAAGTGGTGGTGGGTAGGGACTTTACGCTCTTGTTACCTGTACCAAAGGTACAATGTTTGAGCCTGAGTATCTCCTGTAGCCACCAGGTATATTCACCTGGGGCATGTGACACACACACACACACACACACACACACACACAAATAAAACAAATGCAGCAAGCACCCCTTAACTACAGTTCAGGTTCAGCCATTAAATAAATCAGAACACAGAGCCTTCAATACAGTATATGCAGCAGCTCTTTAATGAAAATCTTACAAATGCAGCAGTAGGAGTGGACGTTCAGTCTAAAATGCAGTAGAGTAAGTGCTTAGAGTAAAACTTACTTTTTATAATACTACAACTTTTTTTTGGTGCTACCTTAAGGGACATCTAGGACTCCTGGGTCTATTTACTGGCGTCAGCTGCCTCTCAGCGGCTCGTAGTTACTACTTATGAGAGGTTGTTAATAGAATTTCTATTTGTCAGAACTGGAATTAATAAGACGTACTATAAACTACAGGGCACTATAAGCTACTCTACTCCACTCCCGATAACTCTATCGGGAAGAGGGTGGTTGTACCCTTACCCATGATTTGAAGACTCGTTTGTCAGCCTAATGAGGTCTGTTTACCCTAGTGCGTATTAACACCTAAACTCCTCTATTTGTTTTATTAACGGCTATAAGCCTTGGGTTTCTCTTATTTTACGCATTTACCAGCCTATACTACTTTCTATATTTCTATAAACATATACTATTTTATATTTTTTTTTTTAACAAAAAAAGCCTTTGAGTTACTTTTACTCTACTCATTTACCAGACTATATACTATTTTCTATTTCACATGGCTGAGGCCAGGTATATGTTATTTATAGGCCTGTTCCTGGCCATGACTACTAATAATATATAACCTTTTTAATTGCTGATTTTACTTGCTGCAACCTTACTGGAGTTATTTTTTGCTTTAGGATTAAGTTAAGGACCCAGGCATTGTACTAATCTTACTCTGGTTACTGTTGCTTCTAGATTTAATCGTTTTATATCTTATTAAATGTAGTGGATTAATATATGTTTAGGCCTGTTTAAATTTACTGCTTAAAGAAGTATACTTAACGTTGCATTTCTACCTCTTTCTTTTCTCTCCCTCATTCTATTCCTGTAACAGACCTAGCTCTCAAACCTGCCTATACTGCATTGGAGGACAGAGTTTTTTTCCCACCCAAGGAAGAGGGACCCCATCCAACTCCCTCCAGTCTCAGAATTTGAGCTACATATCCCTGCTTTTTATCTCAAGTACAGCGAGAGTGAAAGTATGTGTAATTAAAAACGCTTCCAATAGTGCCCTATACTTGTTTCTTTTATTGCAATTAGGTGGCTCAAAGTGATCTGCCAGGAAAACCAGCAGCCTTCCACTCTCCATTCTGTACTCTTAATTCCTTTTTTTCCTCACCTACTGGCTAGAAATACCTGAACTCTTACTCTTTCCTCTAAACTGGGACACTCACTCCCACTCTTACCCTACTTGCACTAATTACCTCTGTCCACTAGGTGACAGCCTGCTCCCTATAAGCCTTGCTAGCCTTTTTGTTTTCACAGCCTGCAATAGACACTGTCCTCTGCTTCTTAGTCCAAAGAATTGGTCCTAAAGTATAGCCCATAATAACGTCCAACACCTATTTTCTGTTTAGTTTCAGATACTCTCCTAGAACTATACTTATCTTACTGTTTTTTACATTCAGTAGATTACTCTTGGCTACTTACCTACTATAGCCTGCTGTGTTGCTACTGATTGTTCTTTTCTGCTTTACCTCTCTTGGCTCTACCTGCTCCATTTGCCCTGCAGGCTCACTCCGCAACCCTACCTCCCAAATTTCACCCACCTCCAGGGCTCCTAACCTTATACATACAAACCACACCGTGTTTCTCCCCCAACTACTCACATCTATCCCCTAAGTAACCTCCCCTTACATCACTACAGTCACTATTCCAACCAACCCTAGCTCATCATCTTTCCTCCAAATAACATCCACTAACAATTAACAATCATAATTTACACACTTACCTCCCGAATTCAACTAAATTTTCTAGTCACTCTCTTACTCCTACCATCTTTAACCGCAACCTATCTAGTAACCTCCTATGAACAGTCAAACTATTTTCATCTTCATAATAGGATAACAAGTACTATACCCTCTAAATAACTTTCCTAACCACATGAATATTACATTTCTCACTAACTACTTACTTCCCAAATATCATAGATTGACTAATATCAAATATAACTAAGAGCCAGAAAGCCTCTCTACCACTCTGATAACCTTCAAAATCCACTAAACAAACTATTATACATCTCGTTAACAGCTGGAGACATCCACCTTAATCCTGGACCAAGACAAAAAATAAACATAGAACCAGAAGACCATGCCCCTATTACCCCTTTAATCCCATCTAAATCTCATAGCTCTCTCCTTATTGGCCACCTAAATATTCATAGTACAGGCAACAAAGTTACCCACCTGCATGCTTCTCCTTGACTTCCATTCTTTTGATATCCTTTAACTGAAACCTGGCTAAAACCATTGACTCCAGATACGGCAGTCATTCCACCTGGGTACAATATCTTGTGAGAGGACCGCATAGCCAAAAAGGGAGGTGGTGTAGCCATTCATTACAAACAAGGGCTTCAAATATCTAGATTTAACCTTACGCACACTCCTGAAGCCCATGTACAAATAATCTGCACTAGAATACAACTTAACTCCAGTAAATCCCTAAATGTAATATGTATCCACTTACCCCCTGGTAAAAACATCAACACCCTGGAAAATATCCTCGCACTGCTCTCATCAGAATTTCCTCAGGAGACAATAATTCTAGGTGACGTCAACACTGACTGGAAGTACTGCTCCATGGAAATACCTACCTCCCATATTAACTTGCACGATTTCTCTAAAACCATTAACTCCCCAACTAGAATTAATAAACCCAACAACAGAGAATCCATCCTAGACTAGATTCTAATAAATCATCAACAACTGTATAATGTTGGAATCCTCCCTGATGATGTAAGTGATCATTCTCTTACTTATATTATCAGGCAAAACACAAGCTTATCTAACAGAATCATATTTAGAACTATCAGACGCAATAAAAACTTCAACCCTGACCACTTCCAAACTGAACTACAAGCAACTAATTGGTAACCCTTAAAATATCTCCCACTGGATGAAGTAGTTCCCTATTTCAACTCAAACTTTCTAGCAATCCTTGACCACCATGCTCCTAAGCGTTCTATAAAAATTAAATCTATAACAGCCCCTTGGCTTACAAAGGAAACCAAAGAAAAAATTCAGTATAGAAATAAAATCTGTAACAGCTGGAGAACTACTAGAAACCCCTTAGACCAACAAATGTTCAAAGAAACTAGAAATAAGACAAAAAAAGCAATACTTCATGATAAAAAAAGTATTACGGCCACCTCCAGCAATCTAACCAAAACAATCCAAAAAAATTTTGGTCTAGCATAAACAGACTACTTAGACCAGGCCAATCCTCCACACCAGCTCCTAGTGGTGCAAATCCTGACAATCCAAAGCAAACTGCTAATGCCTTTAATTCCTACTTTACAGAAACCATCCAAACACTGGCAAATCAGCTCAAAGCTGGCAGTTCTTCTCTCCCAACTCATGCCACAAACTATCTTCCAACACTCCACTTTCAACCAGTTCCTACTTCCCTGATCTTCAAGCTCTTACACAAACTAAAACCATGCACTCCTTCAGCAGACCTACTACCCTCTGAATATCTACAAAAAGCAGCCGAAGCTATAGCATACCCTGTATCACTACTGATAAATAGAAACATACAAGAAAGCGCCATACCACCCACCTAGAAAATCTCCCACATCATTCCCCTACACAAGGGTGGAAATTACATAGAATTTTCTGACTTATCATCCTATTGCGCTTCTCTCCCCCCTGGCTATAATAATGGAAAAGTGTATCCATAAACAATTACTGGAACATCTTCTCCAGAATAATCTTCTGGCTGTCAACATGGTTTTAGACCCTTTCATAGCACAACTACTGCCCTATTATCCTTCACTGACTGCATTAATTTCAACCGCAATAACAACACTCTCTCCTCTGCTCTTTTTATCAACCTCTCTAAAGCATTTGATATGGTCAACCATAATCTACTTATTAAAATTCTACAATCCTTTTCTTTTGATACAATGGTTATAACATGGTTTCAGTCCTATTTAGATTAACAGGCTGTCCTATGGGAAAACAACCTATCATCCCATCTTCCTGTTACCCTTGGCGTCCCTCGAGGGTCCATACTGAGACCACTTCTCTTCTCAATATTCATCAACGACCTTAACCAAGCTATTCCCCAAGCAAACTGTGTACAATACGCAGACGACTCAACAATAATCTGCTCCTCCAAATCACAAACCCAAATGCAGTCTCTAACCCAAAGCATGTTTAATATAACAGATAACTGGTTCCTACAACGTTGCCTCCTTTTGAACCCTAAAAAAACTGAACTCCTTTTTTCTCCTACAAGGAAGTCACCCCCAATCAATTTCTCAGTCTCTTCCAATAATGGCATACTTATATCCCCTGATCCTACTACAAAACTTCTAGGGGTAACTATAGATAATAACCTAAACTTTGATACCCATATCAATAATACCATAAAAACTGTTAACAAGAAACTAGGATCTCTCTACAAAATAAGGCCTTTCTTCTCTCCCTTAGCCAGGGGCCACTATTGCCCTTTCCCATCTCATCTCCACTCTTCTCTATGCTTCATCAATATATACAAACCAGTCTAAAAACAACCTACACAAACTGGAAACCTCTTATAACAACATTGCCAGATTTGCTACTACTTCTCCTTTCAAGACTCATCATTGTAACAACCTGAATCAGTTAGATTGGTTAGAATTTCAGAATCAGATCCACTTTAACCAACTGACTATTGCTCATAAGATCCTCTACCACCCCACAAATACTCCAATACTCTCTAGTCTTATCACCCAACATAGAAATCGCGACACTTTAAGATCATCAAGGAAAAGTACAGTTGTGTACTTACCATAAATGTAGATGTTCCAGTGTATTCACTGTTGCAGTCATTACAATTGGGTTATCCTGCTGGCAGGCTACCTACAGTCGGCCTGAATTCCAAAGTCTACGTTTGGCGTCAGTTGCTGTTGCCTCCTCCCTGACATCAGTGCGCCAGGGATATAAAAGATGCAGCCGACACCATTTTCTTCAGTTTTTCTTGCCCCAGATGTCAGGTGCCCCCAAAAGGGTAGGCTAAACATATGTCAATAAAACATGCATGCACCAAGGTAAATTTTTCCTTCATCTACAAGCAAATACACCACATAGGTTGTATAGGATAGAGAAGTACAGATAAGTTCCGGCAAAGATAAGGGGGATGGTGGGAGGGTAACCTGGACTGCAACAGTGAATACACTCTAACATCTACATTTATGGTAAGTACACAACTGTTCTATGCTCATCGTGTTTCACTGTTGCAGTCATTACAATTGAGTTGAATCCCAAAGCTAAGGTTGGGAGGTTGGAGCTAAATAGGATTAGGAGCGGCTATGAGGCCCTGCAGAACTGCAGTGGCAAAGCCTGCCCTGGATTTAGAGTAGAGTGGTAAGTGATGGTGCTTTGTAAAAGTGTGCACTGAACTCCAGGTTGCAGTCTCTAAAATGTCTTTGGTTGGTACTCCTCTGAGGAAGGCTGCTGAAGTGACTGCTGCTCTGGTTGAATGTGGCCTAATGCCCTTAGGCACTGATTTGCCATGCTGTGAATAGCAGAAACGAATGCAGTGACCTATCCACTTGGAAATAGTCTGCTTTGAGATAGCCTTTCCTTGTGATCCTGCAGCATATGCCACTAGTAATTGCTAAGTCTTTCTGAAAGCTTTGGTTCTGTCCAAGTAGAAGCGCAGCTGCCTGTGTATGTCCAAAGAATGCAGAAGTCTTCTCACCCTTATTCTGTGGGTTTGGGTAGAAGGTAGGCAAATGAATAGTTTGGTTCAGGGTCACACTGGACACTACCTTAGGCATAAAAGTCGGGTTTGTCCTCAGAGAAACCCTGTCGGGATGGAAAATGATAAAAAGGTTCCACAGCCATGAGTGCCTGTAGCTCTGAGACTCATCTTGCAGAGGTTATTGCTAGGAGCAGAGCCGTTTTCCATGATAAAAATTTTATATCAGCTATAGCGGCTGGCTCAAAAGGAGGCAGGGTGAGTTTTTCCAAGACATAATTGAGGTCCCATGCAGGCATTGGTGATCTCCTTGGGGGCCTTAAGTTGAGGTATTGCCTTAATAAAGGATGAGAAAAAATAGGTTGCTCTGTATTGTAATGAGCTGAAATGGCAGAGGCATGAATCTTAATTGATAAAAAGGATAGGCCTTTGCCCAGCATCTCAGTAAAATATTGCAAAATCTGAGGAATATTTGGTACAGTCGTGTCAATCCCTTGTGCCTGGTTCCAGGCACAGAATCTCTTCTTTTTTTCAGCGTAAGATTTTCTGGTACTAGGCCTCCTGGCCTCCAAAATAACATCCATCACCGCTTTAGAGAGAGGTGCGTTTCGAATGACTACATTATCCGCGCCATGTTGCCAGATTTAAGGTCTTGAGTTGGCTTGTGCATGATCTGATTGTTGTGTTGGGAGTGAGTAAGTGAGGAATTTGAGGTAATGCCCAGGCTGGGTATTGAGACAAGTTCCTTAGGATTGGGTACCAGTGCTGGCGGGGCCAGTCTGGGGCAATCAGTATCATTTTTGGCTTCTCTTGTCTGACTTTTAGGAGTACCTTTGGGGAAGACAGGCAGTGGAGGAAAGACATATACTGTTAAGTTTTTCCAGCTGAAAGACAGAGCATCCACTTTCCATGCTTGCTTGTGATAAGTCCTTGTGCAGAATCTCTGTAGTTGGCAGTTGTGAGGGGAGGCAAATAGATCATATGTCCGGGCATCCCCAATTCCTTGTTATGTTGAAGACTTGCAGATCCCAATTTCCACTCGTGGGGATCCATGAGGTTTCTGCTTAGCTCGTCTGCCAGAGTATTTATCTTTCCTGGCAGGAATTGTGCCTGCAGATGTACTTGGTAAGTCAATGCTGTGTCCCACAAAGTCATGGCTAGTCTGCATAGGGGGTAGGAATGAGTGCCTCCCTGCTTGTTTATGTACCACATGACTGTAGTATTGTCCATTTTTGTCAGTAGTTGTCCCGGATGAAGAAGATCCTTGAAGGCTGTCAATGCATTCTGAACAGCTAGCATCTCTTTTTGGTTGACATGTAGATGCATTTGGCTTGCGGAACATGTGCCCTGAATACATCTTCCTGCCATGTGGGCCCCCCAGGCATAATCGGATGCATTGTTAATATCTGTCTGGCTGTGGGTAAAACGAGTAGCTGCCCCTTGTTGTGGTGACAGGCCTTTGCCCACCATCGAAACTCCTGTTGCAGGCAGGAAATGAGGGTAATTATCGTTTCCAGGCTGTGGCAATGTTGAGTCCAAACACTTTTTAGATACCATTGAAGTTTCCTCATATGCAGTCTTGCATATGGAATTAGCAGAATGCAGGACACCATGAAGCCCAAAGCCTGCAGAATTTTTATTGCAAATAACTGGGTCTTTGTTGCCAACATTTTTAAATAAGTAGTCAGTTGCCTTTGTTTGTCTGGCATGAGATAAGCCATCTGGGCAGTTGTATTTTAGCTTGCACCCAGGAATATTATCTCTTGAGAGGGTACTAGTTTTGATTTCTTTTCGTTTACTGTGTACCCTAGGCATGTTAGTAATCTTTTTACAAATGCCAGATGCTGTAGTAGAATGTCCTTGTTCTCTGCTTGAATAAGGCAGTCGTCCAAGTAAGGATATATTTGTATTCCTCTTTGTCTGCAAAAGGCAATTACTGGAGCCAGGCATTTTGCGAAGACCCTGGGCGCAGTAGATATGCCAAAGGGCAGTGCAGAGAATTGGTAGTGCATTGAGCCAGCTATGAACCTGAAGTATCTTCTGCATGATTGTCTGATTGGGACATGCAGGTATGCCTCTTTTATGTCTAAAGTCACAAGCCAAGCCACCCGGGCACAGTAGATAAGCCAAAGGGCGGTGCAGAGAATTGGTAGTGCATTGAGCCAGCTATGAACCTGAAGTATCTTCTGCATGATTGTCTGATTGGGACATGCAGGTATGCCTCTTATAGGTCTAAAGTCACAAGCCAGGCCTTCTTGACCAGCATGGGCAAAAGCTGCTGCAGTGTGAACATTTTGAATCTTGGAATATCCAGAAATGTGCTCAGAATAGATAGGTCCAGTACTGGTCTCCAGGCTTTGTCCTTTCTGGGCACCAAGAACAGTCTTGAGTAAAATCCTTGTCCCTGCTCTTTCTGTGGTACTTGCTGAAAGGTCCTCATGTCCATGAGGGATGACACTTGCTTTTGTGCCTCTGCCCATTGATTTTTTGGCAGGTCTGGCAAACCGTTTGCCCTTGGCAGTGTGTGAAAGTGAAACCTATAGCCTTGTGACACTATATCCAAGACCCATTTGTCCTGGGTTATTACGTGCCAATTTTGAGAAAAAAGTGCTAGTTTTCCCCCCTAAAGGTGCTGCCAAAAGATAAGTGCTTGGCACAGGCAGGGTGAAGTCATGGGACTGTTTCCTGTATGGCTGTGATTTATCTTCTCCACTTTTGGAGGTAGAAGAACCCCATTGTTTAGACCTGTATGAGCCTTGGGGCTGGGATCTGCCTTTAGGGTGTCTGTATTTGCCTCTTTGTGGCCTGTCTGACACTGGAAAGGACCAGTTCTTTGTAGGCCAGTGCCTGCTAAATCTTGGAGGCTGAACCTGTAAGAAATCCTTGACTGTCTGCATAGATTTAGCTTTGTCCTCCATTTTCTTCAACACCTCTTCTGCTTTAACACCAAACAAGGTATCATGCTGTAATGGAGCATCTAATAATTTTGATTTAACATGATCAGGCAGATTCTGTTCCTTTAACCAAGCATGCCTCTTAATGACAGAACCCGTAACAGCGGCCCTGCAGGAGGCTTCCAGATAATCAAAACCACATTGCAAAGTATGCTTTCCCACTTGTTCAGCTGAATGCAATATATCCTGCATTTCTTTGTTTTCTGCACATTCAGAATTTATCAACATTTTCTGTTTAAGCAGTGACATAATATATTGCTGATATTTAAGCATATGAAATTGACAATTTAAAGCCCTTATAGACAAGGTAGCAGAAGTGTAAATCTGTTTTCCCCATCTGTCCAGTGCCCTATAATCCTTGTCAGAGGGGGTAGGGTTTTTTGCAGTGGAAGTCTTGACCCCTTTGGGACCCTGAGAGATAGTTTCTGGGTCAGCAGCAGAGTTCTTAAAAATAAATTTATGTGAATCAGGAACCCTGTAGTATCTGTCTGGCTTAACAGGAGCTGGAAGTAAAGAGTCAGGAGTCAGACTGGACTCTGAAAATACATAATATACAATGTCTAACACAGGTGGAATAGCAAGGGGCCTGTGCTGAGGTAGTAAAAGGAAGTCTCTGAGCCTTTTTTTAAATTCTGAATAATCTTGGCTCTCCCAGTGGAAATGCTCCCTCATGGTATCCAGAGTTTCCCCAAAAGAATAATCTTCAGGAGGAGAGGCTGAAGGGATAGATTCTTCAGCATCAGAATCCTCATAGGGATGAAGAGAGTATTCCTGATCAGAAGAGGAATCAGAAGAAATGGAAACCTGATCTGAAGATGCATATTCTGTCAATTGCCTATGCCTCTTATCAGGAGGGTTATGGGAACCCCTGATCAAAGTAATTAGGCCTTCGGCCACTTTGAGCATCTGTTTTTTAGGCATGGAGGCCTGCCATGGGGCTGTTGTACTTGTCGCTTTGTCTTTAGAGGTGCTTTAGTCTTTGCCTTTGAAGCTGAAGTCGGTTTAACATATAACTGTGTAGGCCTGAAAACACCCTCAGAAGCCGATGCCTACTCTGCGGCTCCGGACCCATCTGAGGGAATAGTTTCCGAGGTTCCAATACCTTGCGTTTCCAGCGGCCTAGTCAGCTCCACGTGGGAGTCGGAAGCGGCCTGCAGATCTAAAGTAGCAGGCGTCAGGGGCTGTAAACGCACCTCACTGAGAACTGGCGACTGGCTTAGAAAAAGCCTCGTCGTCAGTTTTGGACCTCGGATGCCTGTCCTTTTCTTTTTCTTTGTGTTTCTTTTGAATTGAAGTAGTCAGATGGTTATCCGACGACATAGTGCAATTAAATCTTCTGCCAAAATAGTGAAATGCAAAATCGTACTGACGCTTAATAATGTGTTGGTTAAATCTAGCACAAAACCGACAATTAGCAATGTCGTGATCAGGGCCTAGGCAAGGAATACAGTAAGAATGGAAGTCCTTATGAGGTATTTGCTTCCCACAAGAAATACAATTATTAACTTTTCCTGACATCAGTCTGGAACAAGAAAAAAGTTTCCCCAATGGGGTACTTAGCTTTTAATGAAGATTTTGGATCTGAAATTCGAACACAAAAATCTCAGGAGTCGGCCGACCGGCACTTGCAAACTGCTTTTGCTTCGGGCACTGCGCGGCAAGAAAGACAGGAGAAAATGGCGTTGGCTGCATTTTTTATACCCCTGGCACACTGATGTCAGGGAGGAGGTGACAGGAACCAATGCCGGACCTAGACTTTGGAATTCAGGCCGACTGTGGGTAGCCTGCCAGCAGGATAACCCAATTGTAATGACTGCAACAGTGAAACACAATGAACATCTTCAAGTTGCTACCTGTAAATCTAACAACATGGCAGGAAGTGCCCTGTTCTCTAATGCAGTGGGCAAAAATTGGAACCAACTCCCTAATGAACTAACATCATTGTCCTCCTTTACACTGTTTAAGAAAAACCTTAAATACTATCTTAAAACACATTGGTTATGTCCCTGTTCTAATCCAGATTAACCCTACCTTGCACCTATATGTCCTAATGTTGAAACTTTAAGATGTATCTGTAAAACAACTTTGATACCTGAATTTCTATACTACTGTAGATTGTACTGGTTATAAGGGGAATTTTTCTGTTTGTGTTTTATTGTAATTGTATTTTCTCTATCATTACTGTTAATTTTTTTTGTCTGACAAGCAATCTGTAACTTACTATAATGTTATGTTATGTTCTATTTTTGTTTCTTGACTTTTATGTGGAGATTTTCTCCCCGGGCCTCTACTGAAAATGGACATGTGTCAAGTTAGACTAGCCCGGTAAACAAATGTAAAATAAAATAAATAATAAAACTGTTAAGTAAAACGATCCACACACACCTCTTAACTTACACAGCACCAGCCATTAAGTGCCCTGGTTACTTAAAATAAGTGAATAAAGCAGCTAGATGACCCAGTTAATGCAGTTAACTTAACAGTTCAAGTTCAGCTGTTAGATGACATGAATCCATCTTACCAGACATTAGATGACCCAGTCACACACACACTCCTCAATAAAATTAATGCAGCAAGCAGCCCTTAACGCCATTAAATAAAACTAAAACCGAACACAGAGCCTTCAATTACTATTTAAAATAAGTTAATAAAGCTGCAGCTAGATGACCCGGATCGGTTAAAGCAGTTAACTTAACAGTTCAATAATCAAACTGAAATAAATAAATGGATGGCAGATCGAATGAAGAAATATCCTTAGACACAATAAAACACTGCTGATTTGTAAGGTACCCACTCCGTACTTAACGGCTACAACAAATATGAAACCCAAGCATTATTCGTTCCTATCAACCAGTGACTATAAAACAGTAGCACAGCAGATTGTCATTAATTTCAACACACCTGGTTAGAAAAAATTCTCCAGGAGTTGAAAGCTTCAAATAAATTCCATCAACTCAACACTTGTAACATCACCGAAACTCTTCGCAAAAATGCTGATGAGTTATGCAATAAAGTACAGTTTTGTACCTACCATAAATGTAGATGTTCGAGTGTTCACACTGCTGCAGTCATTACACTTGGGTTATCCTGCCGTCAGGTGGTTCCCCAGTCGGCCTGAGTTCCAAAGTCTTGGTCCGGCGTCGGTTGCTGTCGCCTCCTCCCTGACGTCAGTGCGACAGGGGTATATAAGATGCAACGGACGCCATTTTCTTCAGTTTTTCTTGACCGAGATGTCAGGTGCCCCCAAATAGGTAGGCAATTCAAATTGCTAATAAAACATGAATAAGAAAAGCAAACAATAACTTTCAGGTACCAGCAAATACTCCCCATAGGTAGTAAAGGGAAGAGGACCTGGGTAGATATCAACAAAAAAGTGGGGTAGGAGGGAGAGTAACCTGGACTGCAGCAGTGTGAAAACTCGAACATCGACATTTATGGTAGGTACAAAACTGCACTATGCTCATTGTGTTACACTGCTGCAGTCATTACACTTGGGTAGAATCCCAAAGCTGAGGTAGGGTGGCGGGTTCTAAATTGCATTAGGGGTGGCTATAAGGCCCTGCAGCACTGCAGAGGCGAAGCCAGCTCTGGATTTGGAGTATAGAGGCAGATGGTAATGCCTGGTGAAGGTATGCACAGAGCTCCATGTTGCTGCTTCCAAAATATCCTTGGTAGGTACTCCTCTGAGGTAGGCCGTTGAGGTAGCTGTTGCCCTGGTGGAGTGTGATCTAATGCTGGTAGGCACAGGTTTTCCATGGTGCATGTAGCAGAAACGTATGCAATGCCCTATCCATTTGGAAATGGTCTGTTTTGAAATGGCTTTTCCCTGTGCTCCTGCAGCATATGCTACCAATAATTGCTCAGATTTTCTGAAAGCTTTGGTTTTGTCCAAGTAGAAGCATAACTGCCTGTGAATGTCCAATGAATGCAGTAGTCTCTCCCCTTTATCCTGTGGTTTTGGATAAAAGGTTGGCAAGTGAATAGTTTGGTTTAGGGACACACTTGAAACCACCTTAGGCATGAAAGTAGGGTTAGTTCTTAAGGACACCCTGTCCTGGTGGAAAATGAGGAAAGGTTCCACTGCCATTAGGGCCTTTAATTCTGAAACTCTTCATGCTGATGTGAGTGCCAGGAGCAGAGCAGTTTTCCAAAAGGTATATTTTAATTCTGCTGTGCTAGCTGGCTAAAAAGGAGGTAAAGTTAATTTTTCCAAAACAAAGTTGAGGTCCCAAGTTGGAGCAGGTGCTCTACGGGGTGGTCTTATGTTTTTAGCCCCTCTGAGGTACTGTTTTAGCAAAGGATGAGAGAAAAAGTACAGTTTTGTACCTACCATAAATGTAGATGTTCGAGGATCCACATTGCTGCAGTCCTAACCATTGGGTAGTCCGCTGTCCAGTCGGCCCGAATACCAAAGTATATGGCTGACGTCGGTCAAGGCGCATTAGACTGACGTCAGGACGTCAGGGTACTAATGCGCATGACCGACGTCATATCCTCAGTCTTTTCTTGCCCCAGATGTCAGAAGACCCTAACAAGACAAGGCCCAAACCAAAAACACCAAAAAGCCCTGCACCAAACATATGTACAATATATACAAAATTACAATAATATATCCTAACCCACACCACCACCCCTAAACACAGAGGGGAAGGAGGGAGGGTAAATTGGACTGCAGCAATGTGGATCCTCGAACATCTACATTTATGGTAGGTACAAAACTGTACTATGTTCTTCATTCCAGATTGCTGCAGTCCTAACCATTGGGTAGAATCCCAAAGCAGAGGTAAGGGAGGCTGGCAAATCATAAGGAAGCAGGAGCTGTCAACATGCCTTGCAAAATAGCTGTGGCAAAACCAGCCCTAGATTTAGAGTAGAGAGGAAGGTGGTAATGCTTAGAGAAAGTATGCACTGAACTCCAAGTAGCTGCCTCCAAAATATCCTTAGTTGCCACCCCCCTTAGAAATGCTGTTGAAGTGGCAGTAGCCCTAGTGGAATGAGGCCTAATCCCAGCTGGAATCTCCTTGCCATGATGGGAATAACAAAATGATATGCAAAACCCAATCCACTTAGAAATAGTTTGCTTAGACACAGGCTTGCCCTGAGAACTCAAAGCAAAAGAAACAAACAACTGCTGAGACTGCCTGAAATCCTTAGTCCTGCATAAATAATAACGCAACTGCCTATGTATATCTAAAGTGTGCAAAATCTTTTCCCCCTTATTTTGGGGATCTGCATAGAAAGTAGGCAAATGAATAGTTTGGTTTAAAGCCACACTAGAAACCACCTTAGGCATAAAGGAAGGATTAGTACGTAATGATACCCTATCCTTATGGAAAATCAAAAAGGGCTCTACTGCCATAAGGGCCTGCAATTCAGAAACCCTTCTTGCAGAAGTAATAGCCAACAAAAAAGCAGTCTTCCATGACAAGTATTTCAATTCAGCAGTAGCCGAGGCTCAAAAGGTTGTAGAGTAAGTTTCTCCAACACAAAATTGAGATCCCAAGCAGGAGTAGGAGCTCTACGTGGGGGTCTTATATTCTTTGCCCTCTAAGAAACTGCTTGAACAAAGGATGCGAAAACAAAGGTGGGTCACAATCATAGTGAGCTGAAATTGCTGCAGCATGAATCTTAATGGAAGAGAAGGACAAACCTTTGTCCAATAACTCAGTAAGATATTGAAGAGCCACACTCAAATTAGGCTCAGAAATCTCCAAATTCCTTGCTGCACTCCAAAATAAAAATCTCTTCCATTTTTCTGCGTACACTTTCCTTGTACTAGGCCTCCTGGCTTCCATAATCACATTTAAAACTTGTTGAGGAAGTTGAGACCTGCTGTGTTTCAAAACAGAATATGCCAGGCTGTTAGATGAAGAGAGTGAAGCTTGACATTGAGTAGGTGACCGTCCTTCTGAGATAACAGATGTGGAATCAAAGGTAAAGGCCATGGAGGCTTCCTTACCAGACTCCTTAGTAGTGGGTACCAGTGTTGCCGAGGCCAATCTGGAGCTATTAAAATCATCCTTGGCTTGTCTTGTCTGACCTTGAGGAGCACCTTTGGAAGAAGAGGCAGAGGTGGAAAGGCATACACATGAAGATTTTTCCAACTGAAAGAAAGAGCATCCACTTTCCAAGCTGTGTGATGAAACCCCTTTGTGCAAAACTTTGGCAGCTGGTGGTTTAGTGGAGAAGCGAACAGATCTATGTCTGGAGTTCCCCATGACACTGTCAATTTCTGAAATACATGAAGATCCAGTTTCCACTCGTGGGGATCCATGATTTGTCTGCTTAACACATCTGCTAAGGAGTTCTGTGCTCGGCAGAAACCTTGCCTGAAGGGTTAGTTGCAAGCTGGTCGGAGGCCCCCAAAAAAACATTGCTTGCCTGCATAGAGGATAAGAATGTGTTCCCCTTGTTTGTTGATGTACCACATGACAGTTGTGTTGTCTGTTAGAATCAACACCTGCCCTGGAAGAAGTAACTCCTTGAAAGCCATTAACGCAAACTGGACTGCTAACATCTCCTTCATGTTGATATGTAGATGCTGTAGTCTGGCAGGCCACTTGTCTTGTATCCACTTTCCATTTAGATGAGCTCCCCAAGCAATGTCTGAGGCATCTGTCATTAAAATCTGACTCGCCTCTGGCCGGGTCACAGAGAGTCCCTTGTTTAGGTGACATTCCTGAGCCCACCACAAAAATTCTTTTTGAATGCAAGGTATTATTTGAATGACAGTGTCCAAATTCTGGCAGTGCTGTGTCCATACATTTTTGAGATACCATTGTAGCTTCCTCATATGCAGTTTGGCATTGGGAAGCACCAGAATACAAGATGCCATGAACCCTAAGGCTTGAAGGACTGTCCTTGCAGTCAGCCCGGACTGAAGAGATAGTTGATGGAAGTAACTGGAAAGATTCTGTTGTTTGTCCGGGGTTAAAAGGCCATCTGGGCTGCTGTATTCAGTCTCACACCCAGAAAGCACATGTCTTGAGAGGGTACTAGACTGGACTTTATTTCGTTCACAGAATACCCTAGGCATCTTAGCACTGCTATGACATATTCCAAATGCTGTAGAAGGTCTTCCTTTTCTTGAGCCAGAATCAGGCAGTCGTCCAAGTAAGGATAGATTTGAATTCCTTTTAGCCTGAAGTAAGCTATCACTGGAGCCAGAACCTTTGTGAATACTCTGGGCGCAGTGGATAAGCCAAAGGGCAATGCAGAGAACTGATAATGAGAATTTCCAGCTCGAAAACGCAGATACTTTCTGCAACTTAGTCTGATAGGCACATGAAGGTAAGCTTCCTTGAGATCTAAAGTTACCATCCAGTGATCTTTGCCCAGCAGAGGTAAAAGCTGTTGTAACGTCAACATTTTGAACTTGGGAATGTCCAGATAAGTGTTGAGGATAGATAAATCCAAAATTGGTCTCCACGTGTTCCCCTTCTTTGGGACTAGGAACAGGCGAGAATAAAATCCTAGGCCCCTTTCTGGTACAGGGACTGGCTGGATGGCCCCTATTTGGAGTAACAGAGAAATTTGCTTGTGAGCCTCTTTCCTTTGTGGAGGAGGAACGTCTGGCATGCCCTTGAAAGGGGGCAAGGTATGGAAATAAAACCTGTAACCGTGGTGAATGATATCCAAAACCCATCTGTCTTGAGTAATTAAATCCCAATTTTCTTTGAAAAGAGACAGTCTTCCTCCCAAAGGAGCTGCCAGACGAGAATTCACTGGCAGCTGAAAAGGCAGGTCATTGGGTCTGCTTACGAAAGGACTGACCCCTGCCCTCAGCAGAAGTCTGAGCAGGAGAACTACCTGTTCTAGGCCTAAAAGAACCTTGAGCTCTGCCCCTACCACGTCTAGACCTACCCCTAGACTGGGAATCATAAGCAGGATATGTCCATCCCTTAGTAGGCCAATTTCTGCTAAACTTCGGAGGTTGCACCTGCAAAAAATCTTTAACAGTCTGCATAGATTTAGCCTTGTCCTCCATTTTCTTTAAAACTGCTTCCACAGGCGAACCAAACAACACATCAGACTGTAAAGGAGCATCCAAAATCCTCGTCTTAACATGCTCAGCTAAATTCTGATCCCTCAACCAGGCGTGCCTGCGAAGAACAAAACCAGTGGTAGCCACCCTCGAGGAGGCCTGCACAGCATCAAAACCACATTGCAAAGAATGCTTACCCACTTGTTCAGCCACATGAACTAAATCCTGCATCTCTTTACACTCAATACCTTCCGCCAGAGCATCCACCTTAGATTTCAGTTGTGAAAGGAGATAATTTTGGTATTTTAGCATGTGAAACTGACAATTCAACGCCCTCATGGCTAAAGTGGAAGAAGTATACACTTTCTTTCCCCATCTATCCAAAGCCCTTGCCTCTTTATCGGAGGGAACAGGATTTTTAACAACAGAGGCCTTAACACCTTTAGGCCCCTGAGAAACAGTTTCCGGGTCTGCCCTAGGACTCTTAAAAGATACTTATGAGCTTCAGGCACCCTATAGTACCTATCAGGTTTAACAGGGCAGGAGGCAAAGAATCACGGTTCAGCCAAGCCTCTGCAACAACATCTTCGACCACATTCAACACAGGAGCTATAGCTAAGGGCCTATGCTGGCGTAAAACAAAATTCCCTAAGCCTCTTCCTGGAATCAGAGAAATCTTGGCCTTCCCATTTAAAATGCTCCCTCATGGAATGCAGAGTCTCTGAAAATGAAAAATCCTCAGGAGGAGAAGCTGAAGGAGTGGAATCATCCACATCAGAATCAGAATAAGGAGGATACTCCTGCAAGTCTTCAGCCGAAGACTCAGAAGCCTCTGAACACTGTTCAAAACTCTCAAACTCAGGCTCCACCCTAGGCCTCTTATCAGGAGGGGGCATAGAACCTCTAATCATAGTAATCAAATCCTCTGCCATTTTAAGCATATGTTTCTTGGGCACAGAACCTGAAGTGGTAGGAGAAGCCCCCACTGAAGCTAAACTTGGTCTACCTCTCAAAGCAGTCTTGGAAGCAGAAGGAGAGGCTCTAACCACCTTAGGAAGAGAGGGTAGAACAGCTACCTGAGAAGCCCCCTCAGCCTGGCCTACCTCCTGAGAGGGCACATCCTGTAACAGTAAAGTCTCTGCCTGAGACTCCAAAGAAACTCCTGGCAAAACCTCTGGCTCCACTGAGCATACTAAAGAACCGACGTCCGGGACTGCCGGTTCTTCAACTCTAGGCTTTGCAGCTTTGTCCTTACGCTTTTTGGACGAAGCGGGCGTCGGAGCATCCGACGGCATTTTATAATTACAACGCTTCCCAAACACTAACCTGGCACAGTCTAACCTTCTTTTAATAGTGCGTTTGTTAAATCTAGCACAAGAGCGGCATCCAACGTCGTGCTCAGGCCCTAAACAAGGTATACACAAAGTATGGTAATCCCTATGAGGTATCTGTTTCCCACAAGAAATACAGTTATTCACTTTTTCTGACATCCGGTTAAATACTGAGGCAAGAAAAAACCAAAATGTTCCCCAACGGGGTACTTAGCCAACTTTGATTCGGTCTGAAACTCCGACTTCAGAAAATTTCAGAACGCCAACCTGCACTCGCAAAACTGCTTCTGCATCGGACCATGCGGCAAAAAAGACTGAGGATATGACGTCGGTCATGCGCATTAGTACCCTGACGTCCTGACGTCAGTCTAATGCGCCTTGACCGACGTCAGCCATATACTTTGGTATTCGGGCCGACTGGACAGCGGACTACCCAATGGTTAGGACTGCAGCAATGTGGAATGAAGAACATCTGGTGGATCCATATCGTAATGAGCAGAGATGGCAGAGGCGTGGATCTTGATGGATGAAAAGGAGAGGCCTTTGTCCAGCATCTCAGTCAAATATTGTAGTATCTGAGGAATGTTTGGCACAAGAGGGTCAAGGCTGTGAGCCTGGTTCCAGGCACAGAATCTCTTCCATTTATCTGAATAGGCTTTCCTGATACTAGGCCTTCTGGCCTCCAGGATGACATCCATAACAGCTTTTGAGAGAGGCATTGCTTGCTTGGCTAAGGAATCTTCCATGCAGCGAGGTTTAAGGTCCTTAGCTGAATGTGGAGTATCTGATTGTTGTGCTGAGAGTGCAGATGTGGTATTTGAGGCAAAATCCAGGGTTGTCCTTGTGCTAAGTTTTTTTAAGATTGGGTACCAGTACTGGCGTGGCCAGTCTGGTGCAATCAGGATCATTTTTGGCTCCTCTTGCCTGGCTTTTATGAGTACCTTTGGAAGAAGAGGTAGTGGTGGGAAAGCGTATACTGTTAGGTTTTTCCAGCTGAATGAGAGGGCATCCACTTTCCATGCTTGAGGAGGGTAACTCCTTGTGCAGAATTTCTGTAGCTGGCAATTCCTTGGGGATGCAAACAGATCTATATCCGGGCTCCACCATTTCTGTGTTATCATTTTGAATAATTGTGGATTCAATTCCCATTCGTGAGGATCCATGATATTTCTGCTTAAGTCGTCTGCCAGTGTGTTTTTCTCTCCTGGCAGGAATTGTGCTTGTAGATGAACTTGATAGTTTATGGCTGTGTTCCACAAGGTCATTGCTTGTCTGCAGAGGGGGTAAGAATAGGTGCCCCCTTGCTTGTTTATGTACAACATGACTGTGGTGCTGTCTGTCTTTAGTAGCAGTTGTCCTGGATGCAGCAGATCCTTGAAAGCTATAAGGGCATTTTGTACAGGTAGCATCTCTTTTTGGTTGATGTGAAGATGCCTTTGTTCTATCGGCCACTTGCCCTGAATGCATTTTCCTGCCACGTGTGCTCCCCAGACATAATCCGATGCATCTGTTGTCAGTGTTTGCCTGGCTGTGGGTTGAGTAAAAGGCTGTCCCTTGTTGAGGTGACAAGCTTGTGCCCACCATCAAAACTCCTTCTGAAGGCAAGGTATTAGTGGTATAACTGTTTCCAAACTTTGACAGTGTTGAGACCATACACTCTTTAGGTACCATTGTAGTTTCCTCATATGCAGTCTGGCATATGGAATTAGTAGTATGCAAGATGCCATGTAGCCCAAGGCCTGCAGAATTTTTCTTGCAGCAGGGAGTTGGGTCTTTGTTGCCATCAATTGAAAGTATTGTGTCAGTTGTGCTTGCTTGTCTGGCGTGAGAAAAGCCATCTGGGCCGTTGTGTTCAAGCTGGCACCCAGGAATATTATCTCTTGTGAGGGCACTAGTTTTGATTTCTTTTCGTTTACTGTGTACCCTAGGCAACTTAATAACTTTTTTACAAACGCCAGATGCTTTAGTAGAATGTCCTTGCTCTCTGCTTGAATTAGGCAGTCGTCCAGGTATGGGTAAATTTGAATTCCTCTGTCTGCAAAATGCAATTACTGGTGCCAGACACTTTGTGAAGACCCTGGGTGCAGTAGATAAGCCAAAGGGCAGTGCAGATAATTGGTAATGCATTGGACCAGCTATGAATCTGAGGTATCTTATGCAGTTTTGTCTGATAGGGACATGCAGGTATGCCTCCTTGAGGTCCAAGGTCCCGAGCCAAGCTTGCTTGCCCAGCATGGGAAGAAGCTGCTGCAATGTCAACATTTTGAATTTCGGAACATCCAGGTAAGTGTTTAGAGATGAAAGATCCAGACTAGACCTCCAGGCTTTGTTTTTCCTCGGTACCAGAAAGAGTCTTGAATAAAATCCTTGTCCTTGTTCCTGTGGCGGTACCCTTTGAATAGCTCCCTTGGTCATGAGTGCTGTAATTTGTTTTTGAGCCTCTGCCCATTGATTTGGTGGCAGATTTGGCATTCCTTTTAACCTTGGCAGAGTGTGAAAGTGGAACCTGTAACCCTGTGAAACGATATTGAGAACCCATTTGTCTTTGGTGATCATACGCCAGTTGTGATAGAAAAGAGCCAGTTTTCCTCCCAAAGGGGCTACCAAGAGAGAAATGTTTGGCAGCTGTAGTGGGAAGTCATTGGGACTGTTCTTTGTAAGGTTGTTGTCTGTCTTCCCCTTCTTTGTGGCCTGGTGCGCCCCATTGTCGAGGCCTGTAAGGACCTTGTGGCTGTCCTCTACCTCTTGGACGTCTGTATTTGCCCCTTTTAGGTCTGTCTGTAACTGGAAAGGACCAATTCTTTGTTGGCCAGTTTCTGCTAAATCGAGGAGGTTGTACCTGTAAGAAATATTCACTGTTTGCATAGATTTTGCTTTATCCTCCATTTTCTTTAGTACCTCTTCTGCCTTAACCCCAAATAAGACGTCATGCTGCAAAGGTGCATCCAGTAGTTTTGCTTTAACATGATCTGGTAATGTATGTTCTTTTAACCATGCATGTCTTCTAATGATGGAGCCTGTAACTGCTGCTCTACAGGAGGACTCTAAAGAATCAAAAGCACATTGCAAAGTATGCTTCCCCACTTGTTCAGCAGCAAGCAATAAATCCTGCATTTCCTTAAAATTAGGAGCATCTGTATCTGAAAGCATTTTTTGTTTCAACTGAGACATCAGAAATTGCTGATATTTTAACATGTGAAATTGGCATTTTAAAGCTCTCATTGCTAAAGTTGCAGATGTATATACTTTCTTTCCCCATCTGTCTAATGCTCTGGAGTCTCTGTCAGAAGGAACTGGATTCTTTGCTGATGAGGCCTTAACCCCTTTGGGCCCCTGAGAAATAGTTTCTGGGTCTGCCACTGGGCTTTTACACAGAAATTTGTGAGAGTCAGGGACTCTGTAATACCTGTCTGGTTTAACTGGAGCTGGAGGTAAGGAATCAGGATTTAAGCTGGATTCAGTATACACATCATCCACAATATCTAACACTGGCGGAATAGCAAGGGGTCTGTGCTGAGGCAAAAGTAGGAATTCTCTAAGCCTTTTCTTGGATTCTGAATAATCCTGGCCTTCCCAATGGAAATGCTCCCTCATGGTGTGTAACGTTTCCCCAAAAGAGTAATCCTCTGTTGGACAGTCTGATGGAATAGATTCCTCAGCATCTGAATCCTCATAAGGGCGTAAAGAATAACCTATGTCAGGGGAAGAATCTGAGGAAATGGACACCTGGTCAGAGGATTCATAATCCACATCCTGTCTGGGCCTTTTATGAGGAGGAGGATGGGACCCCCTGATCAGAGTGATAAGGTCTTCGGCCATTTTGAGCATTTGTTTCTTAGGCATGGAGGCCTGTCCTGGAGACTGTGATTTCTTAGTTTTAAGAGGAGGTTTTGACTTAGAAGAGGGTTTAATGCTAAGCTGACTAGGTCTGAAGACACCCTCTGAAGCTGCGGGTGGTTCAAGTACTCCGGATCCCTCCGCAGGGTCGGTGTCAGTAAAACTTGAGAGTCCAATGGCCCAGCCATCTCGATGGAATCGGTGGCTGCCAGTGGTTCTGCTGAAACGGTCGTCAGGGGCTGCGAAGGCGCCTCGCTGAAAACCAGAGAACCGGCGACTGACCTAGAAGAGGCTTCGTCGTCAGTTTTGGGCCTCGGATGCCTGTCTTTGTCTTTGCGCTTTTTATGAATAGCGGTCGTTGGAAGTTCTGACGGCATGGTGTAATTAAACTTTCTGCCAAAATAATGTTGGGCAAAATCAAGCCGACATTTAATAGTGCGTTGTTAAACCTAGCACAAAACCGACAACCAGTGACGTCGTGGTCTGGGCCTAGGCATGGGATACAATAAGAATGGAAATCCTTATGAGGTATTTGCTTCCCACAAGAAATACAGTTATTAACTTTTACTGACATCGGTCTGAGGCAAGAAAAAGTTTCCCCAATGGGGTACTTAGCTTTCTAGAAGACTTTGGTTCTGGATTCGGAAATGAAAATCTTAGGAGTTGGCCGAATGGCACTTGCGAACTGCTTTTGCTTCGGGCACCACGCGGCAAGAAAGACTGAAGAAAATGGTGTCGGCTGCATCTTATATACCCCTGTCGCACTGACGTCAGGGAGGAGGCAACAGCAACTGACGCCGGACCAAGACTTTGGAACTCAGGCCGACTGGGGAACCGCCTGACGGCAGGATAACCCAAGTGTAATGACTGCAGCAGTGTAACACGATGAACATCGAGAACTTCTACATCAGATTTACTGTCATAACTTTGCTTTTATTTTTGTTCTTCTAAGCACAATATGAATTTTAGAGACAGGCTGCTATGCTATTTTCTATTATATTTGTCAACCTCATGCACCGCCACCCGAGGAACTCTCTTTCTGACAACCATGCTGGCTACCTATCAATTATTTTAGATTAGTTTTTCCTTTTTTTTCCCCATTTACCTGGAGGTGGAGGAGCCCGAGGAAGTCAAGATAAACTTTCTCATATTTCTTGTTCTCTGTCTCAAGTGAATTCTCTCTGAATCTCTCGGACTCTGAGCCGTCACTGAAGAAAAGTTAAACTTTAAAGACCGGTCCAACTCTGCAGTGCAGCTTAACTGCTGCACTTTAAGTAGTAACGCAGGTAACAGCAACTTAATTTAAAACAAAAACGTGTGCCGTTCCTTAAGTAACCGCTAGTGCTGCTATATTAAATCCAGCCAGGCAATTCTGGATTCTTGATTCCACACAAACAAAATGCAATAATAATAATAAATCCACCGTGTTGTTGATGCCGTTGCAAATTGCAAGCATGCAAGGCAAGCCGTTAAAGCCATCAGCCACAGCCAGGTAAACAAAGAGAGTACACACCTCCTCCAACCCTTAGCTGAGTTCCGACAGGCTGTCATCTGCTTCATGACGCTGACATGATTGCGCACACCCCTAAACATGATGACGTCAGCAAATACTACTACTAAAAAAAAAAAGCCCGGGAAATTCGGGAATTAAAGTGGCCACTCGGGAATTCGTGGCACCCCATTATTTTGCCCTCAAAACCAGAAAACACAGAGGAATTCAGGATGGCTGAGAGGTATACCTCTACCTATGTTCTTACTATCACCTATTCCCACATCTACCATACAAAAACTTCATCATCAACTAAAACCATGCACTAATGCCCCAAATAACTTACCTGCAGAATACTTACAACTTGAAGCCTCCTCCATTGCCTACCCTATCAGCATTCTCCTCAATATGTCAATTCAGAAATCATGCATACCTGATACATGGAATAAAGCATTTGTCCTCCCTCTTCACAAAGGTGGCTACAAACCCTGACATCTCAAACTTCCATCCTATCGCCATTCTTTCCCCCATTTCTAAAATACTAGAGAAGTGCATTCACACACAGCTCCTAAGTCACCTGGTAAAACACAAACTCCTTTCCTCCACTCAAAATGGCTTTAGGCCCAGACATAGCACCAACACTGCCCTCATTTTCTTCTTAGACACAATAAATAGAGCTCAAGATGCTGGCTCCTTTGTCTCTTCCCTCTTTCTTGATCTGTCAAAGGCATTTGACCCCATTTCCCACACCCTACTGCTCACGAAATTCTCTGACCTGTCCCTATCTCCTCCTACCTTACAATGGTTTACTAACTATCTCAGCAATAGGCAGCAATCTACTATATGGCAGCACTCTCCCTCTCCTTTCATCAATACAAATACAGGGGTTCCCCAAGGTTCAATTTTGGGTCCCCTCATATTCAGTATATTTGTCAATAACTTTCATACCACTCTCACCCACTGCAATGTCATCCAATATGCTGATGACTCAACTATCATCTGCTCTTCAAAATCTGCCACTGTATTACAGCATATCACCCAAGAAGGATTTACCTCTACAGAAACCTGGATGCCTCAGAACCATCTCGCCTTCAACCCCAATAAAACAAAACTTTTAATATTCACCCCTACAAAATCTAACCCTGTTGATAAGTCACTACTCACTGTTCACTTCCAAAACAACACTATCATCAAAGTTGTCCTTTAGTACCAAATTGCTAGGCATCATTGATCACAAATTAACCTTTGACCTTCGCATCCATAACATCATCAAAAAAAAACATCAAAAGCTTGGTGCCCTTTATAGGCACAACTATTTTCTTAGCATCTCCGCTAAAAAGGCCCTGGCATCATCCTTCCTGCTTCCAACTCTACTATACGGCACCCCTATCCTTACCAATCTACAATCATCCTTAAAAAACAAACTTGACTCTTGCTACAACAAAGTCGCAAAATTTGTCACAAATACTAAATTTTCTACCCATTGCTGCTCCTCACTGCATCATCTAAACTGGCTAGAATTCCCTCACCATCTCACTTATCTACAACTAACTACAGCCCACAAGATAATCTATTGACCAGAGACCTGCCCTTCTGTCTCCTTCATATCCTAATCGCCACTTCAGGTCTGCAAACAAAGTGCTAATGACTGTTGAGAAACCCAAGCTCTCAGCCAGCCAAATGTTGTACTCTCATACTGTCTCCAAGTTGTGGAATAATCTCCCTCCATCACACATGACAATCAGCAACCCTGGCTCCTTTAAAAAAATCCCTCAAATTACATCTCTCCTCCCACTGGCTATGCTCCTGCACCCCAACATATAACCCCAACTCCTAACTTCTCTCTCTCTAATCTCAACTTTAACTATTCTATAACAAACATCTCCTATCCTTCTCTCTACCATACTGACCTCTTGCTGTCTCTTTAACCTGACTCTTTCTTCCTACAGCCCTGCTATCTCCTTTCTACCCTGTAGTCAACCCACTCTACTAATACTCTACAAAAACATTTCTCATGTGTTATTTAAATTCTTGTCATCTTTTACTGCCACATTTATACTTGATTGTAATCATTATCTCTATTTTTGCTACTTTTTTCTTCTTAAAATGTGAATGTACTGCTCATATCACTCTGTTATATGTATTATTATTTACTTTGGTATGTAATTAATTTGGAGTTTTTCTCCCCGGGCCTCCACTGAAAACGGGCTCTTTATAGACCCAGTGGACTTTTTAAATATTTGAGTTTTTCCCATCTTTCTATTTTTCCTTCATTACCATTGTTATCAATCTATCAGGTTTTTCCTTTAACCATGTCCCAACTTTATACAATCAATTATATGATACTATATGCAGAATTGGATGACTTAACCCAAATCCTCCATTTTTTAACATAGAGCATTCCTCTTTAAACTGGATTTGATCTCAATCCCCGTATAAATGAAAACACTACCGACAT
Organism: Protopterus annectens; assembly: GCF_019279795.1. Lineage (NCBI taxonomy): Eukaryota > Metazoa > Chordata > Ceratodontiformes > Protopteridae > Protopterus > Protopterus annectens. Next base: position 370,398,123 of record NC_056735.1, read on the forward strand.
TAAATCTTTCCCATGCTCTCTTGATATTATAATCACACTCACTAAATAAAAAATTTTACCCAGTATAACTGAATTTAACTATCTTTGTTTAGCAGGAAATTCCAACTGGGTAATACCCATGCTTACATTGCATTATACTAAATTCCAGTCAAACACAAAGTAGTTGCATTTCTATACACATTTACACACAAACAGTAGTTAGATTTATACATGTACATTCTAAGATTTTACAGAAATGGAAGTTACTAAAAAAAAAAGAACATGTGCAACTTAGTAGACTAAAACAAATTTTTTTTTCTAAATGTCAATTTATATGTTCTTCAAAACGCATACATGTTTCTTATCTTACCAATCATATACTTCCAGTGTAAATTTCTGCTGTTCCTTACCAGATTTTATGTCTAAAATGTCTCTATTTTCTTTATTAAACTGAATATCTGCTATTTTATGTAGAGTTCTTAGTCCTTTACTCTTTTCCTTATCAATACTTAATCCAATCACCTTTAATTCCTGAATAATATTTCCAATAGCTATTTTCATCCATTCTACATTTTTCATAACTAATACCATATCAGCTGTAAAAGAAAATATTACTGGCACTTAAATTCCTTCTACTGTGCAGTATTCAGCTCCGTCAAAGTTAACCTTATTTCATTAACAACTGCACTCATGATTAAAGCAAATAAGATGTTACTTGCTGGACCCCCCATCTTATACCACTTATTTCCATCTTTGCACTTAACCACCCATTTATGACTAATCTCACTTTATTCTTGGAATCGGAGGTGAAAATTCAAGTGGGTGGGGGTCTTCTCTGATAATTTCTGTTTAAGCACAGGAACCAGGCAGGGATGTCCTCTTTCCCCTTTGTTGTTTGCATCATATTTAGAACCACTGGCAAAGAAAATAAGGGACTCAGAAATTCAAGGATATAATTGGTATGGTAGTCAAGAAAAGCTGGCGCTGTTTGCAGATGATATTATTTTATACCTGACAAAGCCAGAAAGAAACATTACAGTGTGAGACCACTTCAAATCTTTTTTGGATACAAAAATAATGAAGCTAAAATAAAGGCAATAGAGGTAAAATGATGTACCCACAAACGAAGTGATTTAGCAATATCCGTATTTATGGGGACTTAATAAAATAAAGTAATTAAAAGTGATTCTGGTGTGGCAACCAAAGATATGTGGAAAAAGACTAAACAAAAGATAACACAAAAACTGAAACAAAGGAATCTTTGTTACATGGATAACAAGATACAAGCAGTCAAAATATTTTTAGCCCTTTAGTCTTATAAACAGATCAGGAATATTTTTATCAACCAGAGGAGAAGTTGTGGATAGCAATTAATAAAGAGCGGAAGGACTTTATCTGAGAGGGGAAGATGGCAAGAGTCAAGTGAGATAAGCATATTCTTCCAGGAGAACAGGGTGGATTGGGATTACCCAATTTGAAGGGGTACTTCAGAGCTACACAGTTAAGGTTCCTATACACAGCACAAGCAGAAAACTATAATTCAAAGTGGAAAGCGATGATGTTGAAATAGTGTGGGAGCTCAAGAAACAAGGAGAGACTGGGATTTTGGATGCAAGCCATTAGGGAGAATAACAATAATCATGCAGAATATTATATCCATAAAGAAGAAAAAAAATATCCTAAGAACTAATCCAACACAAAAATGAAGAAAGGAGATTCTGCCAATAGGGATGACTGCAATCAGGTATATAGATAAATTACAATAGACAAAGAGGGGGCTGGAAATTACTGGAGAAAACGTGCACAGGAAGCAAGGTATTGGTAGCAAATAAGTAGAGACAGAAAGGTAATAAAATGTGAACAGGCCAATAATTTATTTGGACTGCATGTGAGAGACTGCCTTCCCTATCAAGGATTGATATCACAGTATTGGCAAAGAGAAGAAAATGTGGGAGGGGGCTAAACAAAAGATCAGCACTGGTAGAGTTTCTAGTAGAATCTGGAACAGAAGCTGTTATTAAAAAAGGAATAATTAGTACAGCACATAAAATATTTCTTGATAACTATAAGAATCAATCAAAGGATGTTAGAAAGGACTGGGAAGAGAGATTGGATAAGCAATTCACAAAGAACCAATGGTAGGATATATGTATGTCCCCCAAATATGCAATAAAACTTAGATTTACGTTTTTTGTTTGGAAATGTTTACATACACATTTTTATACCCCAAGTAGGCTCCAGAGAATTTTTCCTCAGGTAGACAGCAAATGCTAGAGGTGTGATGGGGAAGAAAGAGGTACTTGAGAACATATTTTCTGGGAGTGAAGTGGGTTGTCGGACTTTTAAGGATTCCCTGCAGGATGTACTGTCTGAGATGCTGGGTGGGCAGATTGGTGTGATGAGGGAGATGATTTTTCTGAGCTGTGATAAAGAATTGCCTAGACCTGATATGGCCTTGCTGTGTCTAATTATAGTGGCTGCCAAAAAAGCAATTTCTTGAAAATGGAAATCAAAATTTAACTGTAAGTAGTGAATATAGTTACAGAGATAAAACAACTGGAATTGAGATCTACATAGGAAAATGGGAATTGTAGGAACAATACATAAAGGGGAGGAATGAGGTTTAAAAGAAGGCAGAACTTGAATGAGGTATGTAATATGTCTGAAAATGATTGGGTAGATTATAAATGGTGTAAAATGTTTGCAACTGGGATTGTGTCAGCATGGTTTGCAATGTAAAATGCTTGCAACTAGGATTGTGTCGGTGTGGTTTGTTTTCATTTATATAAATGCATGATTGCTTATGTCACAAGTGAGGGTTTAATAAAGATGTTTAAAAAAGGGGCAGGAACTGAGGAATTTATGTAATATTGCTTAGGTTATATGATATATAGCAGTATATGTGAAGCATAATGTTAATGTTAATTTGTTAATGCAGTTTGATTACTTTTGTATAAGTGTAAATTTGCCTGTGTCACAAGTGATAATTCAATAAATGTGTTAAAAACCTCACTTTATTCTTATTATACACCAAAACAAATGTGCTAATTATTTTCTGGCTTGCATTATATTCTTTTAAAATCTCCCATAACATTTCATGTTGAATCTTACCAAATCCTTTGCTCATATCTTCCATCAGAATTCTAAGGTCTGCATTTCTATTTATGACATCATCCACCACTTCTATCATCATCAATTTTCCTGATTCCCTTTTATCCCAAATACTGTCTCATTCAATAACTTATAATCTACATTTTTGAACACACTTGGTCTCCAATTTTAATATCTATTTTTCACCTTTTTTCCATATAAATTTCAGCACTCCCATACACATACTTTTGTCATCAATTCCTTTTTCTAACCATTCAGGTAATACCTGTAAAATGTTTTTGCCATTCTAACATACCTTTATACATTAAATATTTAATCCTATCCAATCCTGTAGCTGGATTCTACGTTTACTGTCAAGACATTCAATAATTCTTCCACTGATTTTTTTTGTATTACTTCTTTTTCTTCAGTTAATTTATTTAACTGCCATTTATGACCTACATTGGTTTTAGTTTCAGAAAACGTTTTCATAATATGTTCTTATATTACATCCATTACTTCCTTCTGCATATTCTTGATCTTTCCTTCTTTGTTTCTTAATTTTCTTATTATTCTCATGTTCATTTTTACCAATTTAGGAAAGGTGCCACTTGCTCTTTTTTTCCCTTTAAAAATGTTTTTAAATAATATATTTTTTAATTTTTTCTTGATTTATTTCATACATCGGTTTTCTTTTTCCACAAATCCTTCTCTATTACTTATTATATATTTAAATGCTTGATAACAAAGATCTTTATAATGGTGTGATCTTTTTATGTTTTGCCATTCTAAAACCTCTTTCTTATATTTATCTTTCAAACTTACCCACCAACTTGTCCAGTCCTAACAGATCATTGTCATATCTATATGGTCTTCCCATAACTGTATAATAATTTTTCATGCTTGTTGATTTAATTCTGTTCTGTTTATTCCTTTGATACTTCTACCTATTTTACAAATCCCTCTTTTTCTTGTATCTCTATCCAAATTGCTATATGATCTGAAAACACTGTTATTTTTATCCCCTTCTCCAAAATCATAAAATAATCAATTTCTGTTCTCAAATTTCCTCTTTTATATGTCTAGTGTTTATTATCCCATAAATACAACGTTCTACTTTTTAATATCTCCAAAATTACCTCCACATCTGCTCCTTCTTTTCTCTTTTGTCTTAAATCACAATTGCAATCTCCTACCAATACTATATTCATGTTAACATTAACATAATTAAGAATCTTACTAAACATTACCTCCATTTGTTTCTGTAAAACATATACTGCAATAATTCCAATTTGTATCTAGTATTGTCATTCTTCCTGAAATCACAAACATATAATCTAAAATTACTGTTTTTTTTTACTTAAAATTATTATACATGAATACTTATATTTTCCAATATTCCATGTAACTTTACCTTCCCATAATTCATTCACTTGTCTTCTTTCTCCCTGTGTTAATTAAAATTCTTGTACCTAATAATACTATAACATCCATACCAAGTGACCCATACCATTCAAACATGCCTAACCTTATTTTAACATTCCTTACATTGCTCACATTTATAGCGAAGATTTTCACTTTCTGGGAACACATTTATTATTCTCATCCTATTCCTTTCTCATTCTCTCCCAAACCTATATTTTCAGATTTGTTTTCTATCCTTAACTGTTTTTCCAACAGAATTTTTTTTTTTTACTTTTAATCATCACCCACTTCACATCCACCTTTTCACTCAAATTACAAATCTCATCTTCTTTAACTTGCTTTTTATATCCCTCATTCATTTTTAATTCTTTGACATTTATCATTATATCTTCCTTTTTTCTTTTTGCCTCGTCTCATTTCTATATTGTGCTTTATAACATTTTGTTTCATTTGATCTCCAGTTCCTTTGTTTGTTCACATTTTATACATTTCTGTTCATATCTTTTTGCTTCATGACCTGTTTTGCCACAAATAAAAAAACTCTTCGTTTTATCACAATTACTAATTAAATGATCATTGTTACAACAAAAAAAATGTCTTTGGCTGACCCCAATATTTCACAAGCCCTCTATTTCCATCTACACTAATTATACAAGGGACGTGTATTACATTTTCATTTGTAAAACACCACAACATTCCCAACCCTCAGTCCATAAACCTCTATTGTCATAATTTTTTATAACATCTTTAATATCTTTGCACACAGTTTTAAATAGTGTCTCAAAGTCTCTCTTTCTACTTCAGTATGAAATTGCAGAAAAATTTTTCGTTTTTGCGCCTCTATTAAATGCTTGTACAACATATAAATTCCAAGGATTACCATCTTTTTTCTTTTCATATTGTTCTAGAAATTTTTCCATACACTGTCCAGTTTCAAAGAAAATTTCACAAAATTTCTGTATTAATATGAATAAACTCTCCTACCTTTCTGGGTGAAATACCCAGTGGTGCAGTAACATTGTCTCATATTTCATACCTCTCAAGTCCCCCTTCCTTCTTACTGGTTATTCTTAACAAGATACTTACTTTTCATCTCAGTTTTCTTTTTTTCATTTTTTCGCCTTCTTTTATGATTTGCATGTATGACTTCTTCTTTTCTTATGTCTTCTGCTTCTTATTGTATCCTCTGCATTATCTCATCCTACAACACCACCTTGCAGCTCAATTTGCTCAATTAAATCTTTTAAGTAGACATCCCACAACCTTCCTGACTTGAGGAGGGTTGTAAAACACTCTGATTGCAATTCAGCCTCTCCCTTGAATAACTGTATTGAAACAACATCTCCTTAACTTGTGAAGCTTTGACTTCGTTCACTAACAATTCATTCTGCCTATCCACCCTCTCATCACTTTTTTGTCTCCTTTGTTAATACATCCTATAGTTGAAAAGTCTCTTGGCAAGGCTCGACTGCCTTCTGCCTTATTCCATCAACACTTTCCAATAATCCCCACAAAATTATCATGCCTACTGTTCATCTCCTTGCTGCTCCCTGCTTCTCTGAGCTGCCTTTGTGCTCAGATTGAAAGCAGGAAGTGTCAAGTCTGACTGTATCCCTGTACACTAAACAGCAGGAGAAGTTCCCTGATGTCCTGTCCAAATTTGCCCAAGTAGCATAAACACCATCCCACATCTACCCTCAAATTATGCCACTAGCATAGTGGGACTATCCCAGTCAACGAAGTATAAATAAATAAATACAAAGGATAAATAAAAAAAGAAGGGTACTAAATAATAATTTGGTCTTAATGTGTAGCTAGTCCTTGTGCTGATGATGAACTCACCCTCCTCCTCCAAAAATGCTTCTCTTTTTACGCATTTCCAAGACAAAATCTTTGCATTTCCTAGCATTATGTCAATGAGCTACATATGGATACTCAAAGTGCATCAATGAATGCAATCCTAGTGATGTAAAGAGATAAACCCTGAACTATGGCCCAGTCAACCAAAGTTCAACTAGTGGTTTGGGTACCCAAATGGGATGGCAGGGAGGATGGAAATCTATCCTGGGTGAAGGGAGCATGGTGGGTGGATGCCTTGAGGTCTGGTAGAGGCCAAGACTCCAAACAACTGCCAAGCTAGAATGTGTGGGTTGGTCGAGCCATATTAGGGTCCAGAGCAGGCAAGTCCTCATATGCCAGGGCAAGGGGTAGAGCACAGAAAAAGCCCTATCACAAGCATAAATGATCCTGCAGACTGATAACTGCACTGAGATGCTCTCACAGACCACTACAAAAAGGCTCAATGGGGTAATACCCATCTGAGCCCAGATTTTCCATTCCCTTTCTCTCCTGTCAGGCAGCTTCAAGAGGAGAGCAGCTGAGTAGCAGATGGTAAGCTGAAGCAAGAGAAAAAAGGGCAGAATACTGGTTTTCGTGATAAAAATGCAGATTTTTGCTGGTATTCACATGATTATGTGCTACTGACTTGACAACAGTCAGCAGTGAGCCTCGGGTTACGAGTTAGGCAACAGCTAAACAGTGCACTGCAGTAATAACTGTGTGAAGTACTTCAGTACAATTCCCCCACAAAGAAAAAAGTGTACTCTATTCCAAAAGAAAACTGCAATTTATGACACAATCTGAAATATGAGGAGCATAACCAAGAATCATCGGTTGGTCAAGTTTGTTGTTTTTCAGCTTTACTAAAAGCTCCAAAAAAAACATAATAATTAGAGAAACACACACACACCAGCCATAGATAATCTGTACTAGTGTTTGATTCTACAATTAAGATCAATCACAGTTTGCAGGAAATGTACTAGGATGAAAGCAAAATAAATTATTAGGGTTTGCCATTGCTAGTCCTACGCTTAATGTAATTACATTCAGTAGTTTGGGTTTCATTTCTGCAACCAACAAGTGTGTATTTTGTCAGTCTGAATATGTCACTACAGCAAACCAAGGCTTGCAATTCTGACCCCTGATGGCAACAGTTACACTCTGAAAAAAGAGTGTGATTATTCATGTGTTACACAGAGTATGGAAACAAAATTATTACTAGCAAAGTATTAGTTAACTCACATAAGACTATTTTCAGTGTATTTTTAGATGTACTAAAATCTTTCAAAAACTGAGCTGACCTTAAGCCAAGGATGATTGAGTGCTTCGTAAACTGTTATTCTTTCAGCAGGGTCCAACATAAGCATACGTCGCACCAGGTCTTTGGCACTTTCAGAAATATGACTCCACTGTCTGGGGTTCATCTGTAAATACAGGAAGAAAACCTATCTTACACGGTACAAACTGACAAAAAAAAGAAAAACAGCTGTATGGTTTTATGCATTTGCTAATACAACCACGCTTAACTTGTAGACACACAAAAAAAAAACAACTATAACAGTCACTACATACATGCTAGGTAGAAAAAAATTTAAGAAATGCAGTATTGATCCACTAACAAAAAACACTGGAACACAAATGTGATGCAATACCTTTTATTGCACCAACATAGGGTTTTCAATCACCCAAGCTTTAGGTCTTGCAGGAGCCCAATGAAAGACTGAATGTTCATGTATGACTCAAGTACTGCAGAAGAAATACGACAATATTTGAACTGCAAAACGTGTGCTGGTCCAACAAAATGTATTACATCACAACTGTGTTCCAGTATCTTTGTGTTTTACATGTGTTGCTGGAAAAGTAAACATTTTATTTTTCTGAAAATGTTAAAATGATTATGCTTATATAAATACAAGACTAAAGGTACAAGAAAGCCAATGTTTTCCAGAATACTGTCCTTTCTAGCTAAAGCATACCCAGTTCAAAACAAGGAATTTGTTACTCTTGAATTAGTCCCATCAAATCTCGATTTTTCTTAGAATAACCTCAAAGTCGTACTGAACAGCACCACAACTTTCTGTAACACTAGGTATATAACCAGAAAGCATGAAACAAAGCTGACATGGTACAGCATGCAGACACTGACTGGAACAGAGTTTGGACATATGACGGACTCCTGTAAGTGATCATTATAAGATGCTGTGCATGGGACTGGACAGTGACCACTGTAATTAATCAATGATCATTATGAGGATCAGTCTGCATTAACAGCTTCAAGTTACCTGCTGCTGAACCGAAATGGAAATGCATGTCTCTTTGATGTCCATCTAACATGCAACAGGTGCACTAATGTGGCAAAGCTCAAGAACATCAACAGAAAATGTACTTAGCTTGAGAGTTTGGCATGAAAACCTAAGCAAGTACAACAAACATCATACTGCCAAGGTCTACTTGGAACTATCAAAGCAGATTTTCCTGATGCATGATCTACTGACCAACATAACAAAAGTAAAAGTTAATTTCAAAGCAATTCTGCAGGAAGACCATGCCCACCTGTAACCCTGATGTGGAGATTCTGTACCCTCTTCCCTCACTTCTTATCTCTCTCTCTAGATATATATATATATATATATATATATATATATATATATATATATATATGTGTGTGTGTGTGTGTGTGTGTACTTTTTTTTACTCCTTCAGAGGTCACTCCATCTCAGAAAAAAGGAATATATTTATCCCTCTTTTCTGTGAGATGGTGCAAACTTGGAGATACATATTTAGACATTGGTGGTGTTTGGGCAGGGGGCACCATATCAGGGGGGATGTAGAGGGGCACAGCCTCCCTACAAAAATATGTTCTATTATACCTTAGCAGTGTACTGGCCAGGAGTGGGATTGTCCACAGTAGATACACTGTGATACACTTCCTTTAGTCAAGTTCAAATTACACCTACACTTGCTCCATGTTGTGGTCAAAGGGGGAGTGGTTCTTTCGGACCAATTCACTTTCCTCTTATCAAACTAAATAAACAATTTTGCCTCAGCAGACATCTTTTTGAAAGAGTACAGCATGCAATGGGTTAAATGTTACCATAAGAATTAATTAAGGTAGGTGGCTATAAGAATCTGGCACTTAAAGGAGGCAGACAAGAGCACTGGCCATATGGAATGCACTGGCTTGTAAAGCACCTGAATGTTTGGTACTAAGACAAGTTTCCAACAACTTTTCACATGCCTGCAAATTCTAAATTAAACTGATGCACAAATCCCACACATGTTGTGGTGCAAATAAATGACGTGTTTGTGAGGAACATAGTGTTGACTGCAAGTGTGCGACAAGTGATCAGCACTTACATTTTTCTCAAGTTGGGTTATGCTGCCACTCATCACAAAAGACGAGCTTTCTCTGATAAAAGAAAATACTGCATTTGTTTTCTTCTCACCTGTTTCTTGAATATTTAAAACTAACTTACAGAGAGAGAAGCTGTGTATTGTCTTACTTTTGATAGTACTGAGTGTTTAAGGAGGACATTTTTTTTCAGGCCACATGAAAAGGACTTCCCAAAGCAACTGGTAAAACACATGTTTTGTTTTCATCTCTGGTTAACTGTGGTGGCAGCAGTAATTATTCAAGTGCACCATGCATTATGGCTATAAATGAAGGCATAGTCAATAACAGAGTTTGACATAGCAGTTTAGGAAGTTTCAACTTCTAAGTGTCAGTGGTCTTGTATAGTTCTACCCTCTCTATTGCATGGGATAGCGAAGACGTCCAAGAACAGATGCCTGAGGTGAAGTAAAACTTGAGCAAGAACAGGACACTGGTTTTACAAATTCACCATCCTAGAATGTGGATATGGTGACAGTACAGGTTTTATCACTGTAGATTTGGGTGTCACATGAACAACAGAGTAAAACTTTTAAGCAAAGGTTAAACAAGCAGAGTGCATCCAAACAGCTGCATGGCAGTCCCTTTAATTCCTAATCAACATCGTATATGTTAAAGTAAAAGAAAGCTACATGTTGACATAAACAAGCAAAAAAGGCAGCAGTCAGTGCATGGACCACATATGGTAGAGAGAGTAAGCTTCTTCGACTGTACAAGTATTAATAAAGACTGCTGCAAAAGACTCTCTCCCATAGACTTGCAGAATTTTTAAATAGACTAAACTTGAGGTCACACAGAAAAAAAAGGAATAAATAATGACCTTGGGAGTCTAAAGTCAGGAGTTATTCTGAAATTAAAATGAAACAGAACTTTTCAGTGTGCATTAGATTACATTGCAAAAGTCCGGATTTAAACATTGCATTTAGAAACTAACTAATACTGGCCACCATGACACAAAGATAAACTGCTGGAACATTCAAAGAAAGGCATAAGTAATCTAAAGCAATTCTACATAGTGATATGGAAATGCAAAATATTACCTATGATCAACAACTTATCCAGCAGCCAGGAATATGGTCATTCTTTATGCGACTCTGTGTTAATCAGATGAACAGAAATGTTTGGACTCTATTAATGACAACTATTTTACAGTAAACTCTCAATTAACCGGCACCCATGGGGACTGGTAGACGCCGGAAAACTGTAGTTTCTGGTTGCTTGAGAGTTACTATTAAAAATGGGCCTGACTAATACTGTACCCTATACTATTTGTTTGGTTGACTTGTTCTCAGGTTGGGCCAAGAAGGAATTTATTCCCATCTTCCTTTTTAAAACTCAAACTCTAAAAACACAAGGAATGTTTCTGTGGGGGAAAACAGAAACTGCAACACATGAAAATTGTTCTGTATTTCTTCGATATTTTTTGCCAGTTGCTTGAGTTCTGGTTAACTGACAGTTTACTGCACATTTTAGATCATACTGGTATCCCAGTAGACATAAAACATTTGAGGTTGGCATTACTCTCTGAAGCCAAATATTTTCTTACAATAATTAGCTGTTATTCATTAAAACTAAACAATATAAGGAAATAAAACAAGGATAACCATATTATGCATTCAATTATGCAGGATCACTCTTTCATCCTGTGAAGATAGGTGAAGGCTGCCAGCCTAGCTAGATAGAATTTTGTACATAATTCTGTCATTTGTAAGTATTAATGTAAGCCACAGGCTTGTTCTCTTAAATGTGAAAAGACTATATTGGATGTTGAACTGAAAAAAATGTAACAACAGTGCACTCTGAGCTGATAAGTCAAGCATTGTGAAATTCTTTGATCTAAAACTCGTAGCCGGGATGTCTAGAGGGAGGCATTCTGCCTACTGTTTTGAGGTCAGAGTTAATGGCTAGAATTTGCATGTATAATTCCTTTTATTGTTCTGGCTTCCTGACCAGCTGCAAGATCAAAAGGGCTATTAACCTCTGAGTTTCTGTTAGCCTGCGAACCAGAAAGAAATTATGTAACCTGAAATGAATCAGTGGTACTGTGTTAACATTTTAAGTAGAGAGATACTCAGTGCATTTAGCAATTGTCATGAGAACATCCAACTCAACACCACTGCCTGTGTTCTATATGTAAAGTTTATTTTAGAACTGTGTTTTCTCTTAGATATAGCTAGGAACTAGGAAGATTAGATTATTTTTTTCTGTACTGATGTCAGAAATTTTTTACTGTATTATTTTAAGTATTTCTCTGTGATCTCTGAACTCTTAACTAGCACTGCGTGGTAAGAAGTATTGTCATGTTTTTATTATTAAATATGTTTAAACCTTTCAACTGTGGCTGTTTTGTGTAGAGATAATTTAAGCTCTAGAGTACATTGCATATATATAGTAATACTGTACAAAGCCACTCCAAATAAGCCTTGACTGTTCAGTTGCACTTACCATTTGGATAATAATACTGCACAGTATAATTGGAACCCTTTCATAAGGGCCTTTTCGTAACTGATAAATATTAGTGGGTGGTGGCAATGATTTCTACTATATAGTCTGGGTAAAAGGGGCACAGCTGGAGAACCTCTGCCAGCCTTCCCCAGGAGTGTCTGTGTGGTGTATATAACTCTTATCTCAAAGTATGTATGTGTCAGCTACTTCAGCAAGGACACGAAGCACTGGTTGGACAGAGAGGGTGCTGGAGGCTTTAGCTTGTCCACTAGGCTGAGATCTGGACCCCATAGCTGTGCCACTGGGGAGTCTTATTGAGGATCTGGAGAGACAGGGAGAAACCAGCCCCAGACTGACTGTGATCTCTGTGTGCTCTTAAGGGAAATTATACTTTGCTGTGTGTTTATTTGTTATCTTCCCCTATGTGGACTGCCCTCACTGGTGTAGTGGTGAGGATTGAGGCTCCTTGATTGCTGGGCCAGTGCACGGGTGTCACACATCCCATGTAATATTTTAAATTATACACACAAAATTCTTGCATATGTAGATGGACTTAATGAGATATTGTCATCAATTAATAATCTATTCACAAAGTTATAATGGTCACACACTTTCTCTGGTTAGGTACAAACTCGTACGTTACCAGATGGATAGCTAACTGGTTCACAGACAGAACCCAGGAAGTTAGAATTGGGGAGTCCACCTCTACAAAATGCCAGTCACAAGTGGAGTCCCCCTCAAGGATCAGGTCTTGGATCTCTCCTTTTTGGCATTTACTTCTCTGAAGTCAAGGCAATGTCAGCGGTCTCTAGCTGACTAAATTTGCAGATCTCTGCAAATTAGGAGCTGTCACTGAATGTCACACTGACACAAATGGTCTCCAGGAGGGGCTGAGACACACAACCAACTGGTGTCAGAGCCATGGACTAAAACTAAATGCCAAGAAATACAAAATGGTATCCTTTGGGAAGCCATCCACCCCTGATAACTATCATATTGACAACACACCTCTTAGAATTGACCCCAGTAGTCAGGGACATAGGGACACGCTCAGACAGTAATCTGGCCTTTGACCATCAAGTGTCTACACTAGTGAGGAAATCATTCTATGTTGTGCAACTGATAAACAAAGGTATAGCATCCAAGTCCAAGGAAGTCATTGTTCCACTGTATTTGGCATTCATCAGACCTACCATTGAGTACAATGTCCTCTTTGGTATTTACCTAACCAGGCATATAGTACAGTTTTGTACCTACCATAAATGTAGATGTTCGAAGATCCACATTGCTGCAGTCCTTACACTTGGGTAGTCCGCTGTCCTCGGTCGGCCCGAATATCAAAGTATAAGGCTGACGTCGGTCAAGGCGCATTTGACTGACATCAGGACGTCAGGGTACAAATGCGCATGACCGACGTCATATCCTCAGTCTTTTCTTGCCCCAGATGTCAGAAGACCCTAAAAAGAAAGGTCAAAACCAAAAGACAGCAAACAACCAACCAACCACCCTTGCACTAAAAATATGTACAATATATACAATATACACCATATTGACAACCCAACCCACAAAACCGCCTCTAACCACAGAGGGGAAGGAGGGAGGGTAAATTGGACTGCAGCAATGTGGATCTTCGAACATCTACATTTATGGTAGGTACAAAACTGTACTATGTTCTTCATCTCACATTGTTGCAGTCCTTACACTTGGGTAGAATCCCAAAGCAGAGGTAAGGGAGGATGGCAAAACTATAAGGAAGCAGGAGCTGCCAAAATGCCCTGCAAAATAGCAGTGGCAAAACCAGCCCTAGATTTAGAATAAAGTGGAAGGTGATAATGCCTAGAGAAAGTATGCACTGAACTCCAAGTAGCTGCCTCCAAAATATCTTTAGTTGCCACCCCTTAAAAAGTTGTCAAGTGGCAGTAGCCCTAGTGGAATGAGGCCTAATCCCAGCTGGAATCTCCTTGCCATGATGGGAATAACAGAAAGCAATGCAAAACCCAATCCACTTAGAAATAGTTTGTTTTGACACAGGCTTGCCCTGAGAACTCAAAGCAAAAGAAACAAATAACTGCTGAGACTGCCTGAACCCTTTAGTTCTGTCCAAATAATATCGCAACTGCCTGTGTACATCTAAAGTGTGCAAAATCTTTTCCCCTTTATTTTGGGGATTTGCATAAAAAGTAGGCAAATGAATAGTTTGGTTTAAAGCCACACTAGAAACCACTTTAGGCATAAAGGAAGGATTAGTACGTAAAGATACCCTATCCTTATGGAAAATTAAGAAAGGCTCAACCGCCATAAGGGCCTGCAACTCAGAAACCCTTCTTGCAGAGGTAATGGCCAACAAAAAGCAGTCTTCCATGATAAATATTTCAACTCGGTAGTAGCTGCAGGCTCAAAAGGTTGTAGAGTAAGTTTCTCCAACACAAAATTGAGATCCCAAGCAGGAGTAGGAGCTCTTGGGGGTCTTATATTCTTTGCCCCTCTAAGAAATTGCTTGAACAAAGGATGAGAAAACAATGGTGGGTCACAATCATAGTGAGCGAAATTGCTGCAGCATGAACCTTAATAGAAGAGAAGGACAAACCTTTGTCCAGTAACTCAGTAAGATATTGAAGAGCCACACTTAAATTAGGCTCAGAAACATCAAAATCCTTTGCTGCACTCCAAAATAAAAATCTCTTCCATTTATCTGTTGACACTTTCCTTGTACTAGGCCTTCTAGCTTCCAAAATAACATTCAAAACTTGCTGTGGAAGTTGAGACCCACTATGGTTCAAAACAGAATATGCCAGGCTGTTAGGTGAAGAGAGTGAAGCTTGACATTGAGCAAATGACTGTCCTCCTGAGACAACAGGTGTGGAATCAAGGCAAAGGCCATGGAGGCTCCGCACCAGGCTTCTCAGTAATGGGTACCAATGCTGTCGAGGCCAATCTGGAGCTATCAAAATCATCCTTGGCTTGTCCTGTCTGGCCTTTAGTAGTACCTTTGGGAGGAGAGGCAGAGGTGGAAAGGCATACACATGAAGATTGCTCCAATTGAAAAAAAGAGCATCCACTTTCCAAGCTGTGGGATGAAACCTTTCGTGCAAAACTTTGGCAGCTGGTGGTTTAGTGGAGAAGCGAACAGATCTATGTCTTGAGTTCCCCATGACACTGTCAATTTCTGAAATACATGAGGATCCAATTTCCACTCGTGGGGATCCATAATTGCCTGCTCAACACATCTGCTAAGGAGTTCTGTGCTCCCGGCAGAAACCTTGCCTGAAGATTTAGCTGTAAACTGAGAGCAGTCTCCCACAAAATCATTGCTTGCCTGCATAGAGGATAAGAATGTGTTCCCCCTTGCTTGTTGATGTACCACATGACAGTTGTGTTGTCTGTTAGAATCAACACCTGCCCTGGAAGAAGTAAATCCTTGAAAGCTATTAATGCAAACTGGACTGCTAACATCTCCTTCAAGTTGATATGTAGATGTTGTAGTCTGGCAGGCCACTTGTCTTGTATCCACTTTCCATTCAGATGAGCTCCCCAAGCTTTGTCTGAGGCATCTGTCGTTAGAATCTGACTTGCCTCTGGCCGGGTCACAGAGAGTCCCTTGTTTAGGTGACATTCCTGAGCCCACCACAACAATTCCTTTTGAATGCAAGGTATTATTTGAATGACAGTGTCCAGATCCTGGCAGTGCTGTGTCCATACATTTTGAGATACCATTGTAACTTCCTCATATGCAGTTTGGCATTGGGAAGCACCAGAATACAAGATGCCATGAACCCCAAGGCTTGAAGGACTGTCCTTGCAGTCAGCCTGGACTGATGAGACAATTGATGAAAGTAAAGGGAAAGATTCTTTTGTTTGTCCGGGGTCAAAAAGGCCATCTGGGATGCTGTATTCAGTCTTACACCCAGAAAGCACATGTCCTGAGAGGGTACTAGACTGGACTTTATTTCGTTCACAGAATACCCCAGGCATCTTAGCACTGCTATCACATATTCCAAATGATGAAGAAGCTCGTCCCTTCCTTGAGCCAGAATCAGGCAATCGTCCAAATAAGGATAGATCTGTATTCCTTTTAGCCTGAGGAAAGCTATCACTGGAGCCAGAACTTTCGTGAAAACACTGGGCGCAGTAGATAAGCCAAAGGGCAATGCAGAGAACTGATAATGAGAAGTCCCAGCCCGAAAACGCAGATACTTCCTGCAACTCAGTCTGATAGGAACATGAAGGTAAGCCTCCTTGAGATCCAAAGTTACCATCCAATGATCTTTGCCCAGCAGAGGTAAAAGCTGTTGTAACGTCAACATTTTGAACTTGGGAATGTCCAGATAAGTGTAGAGGGTAGATAAATCCAAAATTGGTCTCCATGTGTTCCCTTTCTTTGGTACTAGGAACAGGCGAGAATAAAATCCTAGGCCCACTTCTGGCATAGGGACCGGCTGTATGGCCCCTATTTGAAGTAACAGAGAAATTTGTTTGTGAGCCTCTATTCTTTGCTGAGGAGGAACGTCTGGCATGCCTTTGAAAGGAGGCAAGGTATGGAAATAAAACCTGTAACCGTGGTGTATGATATCCAATACCCATCTGTCTTGGGTAATTAAACTCCAATTTTCCTTGAAAAGTGCCAACCTTCCTCCCAAAGGTGCTGCCAGACGAGAAGGCTCTGGCAGCTGAAAAGGTAGGTCATTGGGTCTGTTTACGAAAGGACTGACCCCTGCCCTCACCAAGACTGTGCAGGTGAACTCCTGTTCTAGGCTTGAAAGAGCCCTGAGCTCTGCCCCTACCATGTCTAGACCTACCCCTAGACTGGGAATCATAAGAAGGATACGTCCACCCCTTGGTAGGCCAATTTCTACTAAACTTCGGAGGCTGAACCTGCAAAAAATCTTTAACAGTCTGCATAGACTTAGCCTTGTCTTCCATTTTCTTTAAGACTGCCTCAACAGGAGAACCAAACAACACATCAGATTGTAAAGGAGCATCTAAAATCCTTGTCTTAACATGGTCAGATAAATTCTGATCCCTCAGCCAGGCGTGCCTGCGAAGAACTGACCCAGTGGCAGCCACCCTAGATGAGGCCTGTACAGCATCAAAACCACATTGCAAAGAATGCTTACCCACCTGTTCAGAAACATGTACTAAATCTTGTAACTCTTTACACTCAATACCTTCCGCCAGAGCATCTACCTTAGACTTCAATTGTGAAAGGAGATAGTTTTGGTATTTCAACATGTGAAACTGGCAATTCAAAGCCCTCATAGCTAGGGTGGAAGAAGTATAAACTTTCTTTCCCCATCTATCCAAAGCCCTGGCCTCTTTATCTGGAGGAACCGGATTTTTGACAACAGAAGACTTAACACCTTTAGGCCCCTGACTAACAGTTTCTGGGTCTGCCCTAGGACTCTTAAAAAGATACTTATGAGCTTCAGGCACCCTGTAATACCTATCCAGTTTAAGAATCAGGATTAAGAGAAGCCTCTGCAAAAACATCTTCCACCACATCCAGAACAGGAGGTATAGCCAAAGGCCTATGCTGGGGTAAAAACAAAAATTCCCTAAGCCTTTTCCTGGAATCAGAGAAGTCCTGACCTTCCCACTTAAAATGCTCCCTCATGGAATGAAGAGTCTCTGAAAAAGAAAAATCCTCAGGAGGAGAAGCAGAAGGAGTAGAATCATCCACATCAGAATCAGAATAAGGAGAATACTCCTGCAAGTCTTCAGCCGAAGACTCTGAAACATCCAAGCCTGCTCAAAACTCCCTAGCTCAGGTTCCACCCTAGGTCTCTTATCAGGAGGGGGCAAAGAACCTCTAATCAAAGTAATCAAATCTTCTGCCATTTTAAGCATATGCTTCTTGGGCACAGTTCCTGAAGAACTAGGGGTGACACCAACTGAAGCTAAACCTGGCCTGCCTCTGGGAGAAGCCTTGGAAACAGAAGGAGAGGGCCTAACCACCCTAGGAAGGGAGGGGAGTACAGTAACCTGAGAAGCCCCTTCAGCCTAACCTGCCTCCTGAGAGGCCACATCCTGCAATAACAAAGTCTCTCCCTGGGACTCCAAAGAAACCTCCGGCGGAACCACCGGCTCCACCGATACCTCTAAAGATCCGGCGTCCGGTACGGACGGTTCTTCTAGCCTAGGCTTAGCTGCTTTGTCCTTGCGCTTCTTCGAAGAAGCGGGCGTCGGAGCATCCGACGACATTTTATAATTGCACCGCTTCCCGAAGACTAACCTGGCACAATCTAACCTTTTCTTTATAGTGCGCTTATTGAATCTAGCACAAGAGCGACACCCAACAACGTCGTGCTCAGGCCCTAAACAAGGAATACACAAAGTATGATAATCTCTATGCGGTATCTGTTTCCCACAAGAAATACAGTTATTCACTTTTTCTGACATCCGGTAAACCACTGAGGCAAGAAAAACTAAAATATTCCCAACGGGTACTTAGCCAACTTTGACTCTGTCTGAAACTCCGAATTCGAAAAATTTCAGAACGCCGAACGGCACTTGCAACGCTGCTTCTGCATCGGACCATGCGGCAAAAAAGACTGAGGATATGACGTCGGTCATGCACATTTGTACCCTGACGTCCTGATGTCAGTCAAATGCGCCTTGACCGACGTCAGCCTTATACTTTGATATTCGGGCCGACCGAGGACAGCGGACTACCCAAGTGTAAGGACTGCAGCAATGTGAGATGAAGAACATCCAACAATTGGAACATTCACAGAGGTGTCTCACTAAAATAATACAGGGTGTAAGTAAAATGTCCTGTGCAGACCACCTCAAGGCCCTATCCATGTATTCCTTCTCCTACAGCCTTTTGAGGGGAGATCTATGCCTGGCATACAGTGCACTGTCAGACCCCACTATGATGGACCTCCTGCATATCCACAAAAAAACAGCACCATAATTACCCATTCTAAAAGACTAAAACCTTGTCTGTGATATAATTACAATCTGCTGGGGAGACAGTTATGTATCCCAGAGACTACCAGTCTCTGGAACAGGCTCCCCATCCATGTGAAGTAGAGTTCCTTCCTAACCCAATTCAAGTACAACTTGGAAAACTAGATGGGGAACAGGAACATTCATCCCTGGTTTGGTACCTATGTCTCTAATGGACACATGCAACTTGTAAATGGTTCATCTCCCAGGCCTCTGTCTGTAAATGTTTCACCCTTGTGGTCATTGGCCTAGTAAACACCTATGAACCTAAATTCTACTAATAAAGACAACAAATATTTTACCTATATATAAAAAAACTCCAGTTATGAATATTAAACTCATTAAAATTCTCACATTTTAGGCTGGACATTCTCAGCTTTAAAAGATCATGTTGAGTACCCTCAGTCTGAAGAAATTTATTTCAGAATGCAGTACCCTTTCTAATTCTTACTTTAATTTAAATATTTCAATTACCTGCGTTTTCGCTCATCCAAACATTCAAAGATTTTGATTTTTCGTCTATGTAATATAGACCATATATATATATATATATATATATATATATATATACACACACACACACACACACACACACACACACACACACACACATATGACTTTACTATATTGTAATAACTTTCTCCTTTAAACTAAAGTGCCTATTGTACATTGTACTTTCTTTATTGTGTCTAGATATTTCTGTTAAATTCTATGCAAAATCGACATAGTACCCTGTCACTGTTGTTCTAGTTTTATTGGAGCTTTTCTCCCTGGGCCTCCGCTGAAAATGAGCTCACACCCAGATGGACTATCCCGGTCAACAAATGTAAAATAAAATAATAAATAAATATTTCCTTTGCTGCAAAAATAAACTTTTTTAAAATAAAGTTTTTTGCCTATTGGATTTTCCTTGTTGAAAATATGTTTTTTCCTCATGAAGAGTACTGGATTAACAAAGTAAGATTAATGTGGGTAAAATTATTTTGTAGAAAAGGTCATCCATGAATGCCTTGGCCAATTTTTATTTCAGCTAGTTCATAATTTTTAGATACAGCATTAAGGATCCTGAATAGATTATTTACTTACAGCCATGGATAAGTTATTATAATTGTGATACAGCTGTTAAATTATTCTTTTCATTATAATCAAATCTGGCAACTGAGGCTTTCAACCTGGATGAAGGTCTTAATTAAATAAGAATATTTCACAAATTTATGCATACCAATTCTTTCCATGACTTTACATGATATATATATATATATATATATATATATATATATATATATATATATATATATATATATATATATATATACATACACACACACTTACAAATTTGCATTAGTATTTACAGTGATTTACATGTTCATATTTCTATACTTTAAACTAATACACAAACTTAAATATTTCTTACTATGACTGCCACTCCTTTTTAAAAGACCATAAATTTATGTATATTAATGATAATATCCATATTTCAATGAACATAATTCTTTCATTCCATATTATTCATGCTACATAAAAACACTTTTATTAATATTTATTTTTTCTTACTGTTCTGATAATAACCAAAGTCAATCATATCCATATTTATACTGCCATTGTCCTTAAAAATTCCACCCAAATTTTTTGCATATAATCTATACCATAATTTTTAACTCTTTCACATTTCAAAAAGACATGTTCTGTTTCTTCTTCACCAAAATACAAACTCTTTCACTTTACTTTTGTAAGGCACAGTATCTTCTACCGGCATTTCCTTTACTAATACACAAACGTACATATTTCTTACTTTGACTCCCATTCCTTTTTCAAAGACCACAATCTAATCTTTTTTAATATTGATGACAATATCCATAATTCAATGAACATAATTTCATTAATTCTTTCATTCCATATTATCCATGCTATATAAAACACTTTTATTAATATCTATTTTTTTACTTATATTCTGATAATAACCAAAGTCAACCGTATCCATATTTATACTGTTGTCGTCCTTAAAAATACCCCCCAAAATTTTCTGCACATAATCTGTATCATCATTTTTAACTCTTTCACATTAAAAAAATAAATGTTCTGCTGCTGCTTCTTTACCAAAATACAAATTATTTCACTCTTCTTTTTGTAAGGCATACTAGCCTTAACCAGCAATTTCTTTATTCCTGTATTCATAAGAAATTCCGACATTCAACATAATAACTACACCATTTGTTTTTTTTTTTTCTTTAATTGCTCTGATCTTTTCTTATGGAATATTGCCCCAAGGTTTAACACAATAGTATTTTCTCATAATGATTTTGTACCATATTTTTCTATTTTCTTACAATCCATCATTCTTTATTTTCCACATATTTATCTTCTGTTGATAATTTTTAATTTCTTCATTCTGGATTTTTTTTAACTCTTTTATTATTCAGTTTCCCTCAATTCTTCATACTTATATTAAATATTCTTGTTACTAAATTATGATCTTTTTCATTTAAACATTTTAAAACTTTATATAAATTTAATGATGCAGCATAAACTATGGGATTAAGCAATCCTAATCCTCCTTTATTCATGTGTAATAAACTTCTTTTAACAAGGATTAATCTAGATCCCCATGTAAAAGAGAAAATTATTTCTAACAAAAATTTCTTAAGCATTCTAGGAATCGTAACAAAACTTGATAAACATGCTATCTTACCTATTAATACTGAGTTAATCAAACTCACTTTTTCTTAAAAGCTAATCTATACAGGAATGCCTTTAAATTCCTTGAATGCAATATCCCATCCCTTTCTATTATTTTCTTTATCAAAATGTATCTGTAAAACAGATATTTCTTTCAAGAAGAATTATATTCCCGCTATTTTAATTTTATCTCCACGTCCTTTACTTTTTTCTTAATTCAAGGTCACACCTATTTCCTTTAAACAATTAATGAAGTAAATTATAACTTCTCAACCACCTTCGTTTTTTAGTAATTATAATTATGTAACCCGCGTAAATCATCATAACTGGAATTCCAACACTTGAATGAATTGTACACCTTGCACTCTGTTTTTTGATTAAATTTCCATAACTAAAGCAAATAAAATACTGCTCATATAACATCCCGGTTTTATACCATTATTCATGTCTATTTCTCTACTTAACCATTTACTAAAATTCTTACCTTATTACAGCCATATGCTATCAAAAACAATTTTTTTACTAATATTATTCATATCTATTATATCCCATAAAATATCATGTCGTACAGAAAAGCTTTACTATCACCTACATCACTCAATGGGTTGCCAACTGGTTTACTGACAGAACCCAGACTGTAAAAGTAGCAGACTCCAAATCCAGCTCCAGACAAGTGGAGTACCTCAGGGTTCAGTCCTGGGTCCGCTCTTATTTGGCATCTACTTCTCTGAAATACAGGCCAACACTAAGGACTCTGGCTAACATAGTTCGCAGATGACTGCAAACTGGGAGCCATTACTGAATCCCCAAATGATGTGGATATTCTACAAAAGGGCCTTACAGAAACAGATGCTTGATGCCAGAGCCATGGGCTAAAGCTTAATGCCAAGAAATGTATAGTTATCCCCTTTAGGAAAAACCATGTAACCATGAATTACCACATAGGTGGCAGTACACTAAACACCGAAAGAGTGATGAGAGATTTAGGGACACAGGTGGACAGTGGTCTCACCTTCGATAATCACATCACCACAACAGTCAGGAAACCCTTCTATGTGGCACACCTCATCACTACGGGCTTTTCATCCAGAAACAAGGGGGTCATTATCCCACTGTACTCATCCCTCATTAGACCCATTATAGAGTACAACGCCCTGCTTAGTATGTACCTCACAAGACATCTGCAACAGCTGGATAGGCCACAGAAATACCTCACTAAAAGAATAACAGGTCTAAAGCAGATGCCTATAACTGACCGTCTAAAAAAACTCCAGCTATACTCTGTGGCATATCGTCTACTTAGAGGCGATCTCTGCTTAACATACAAGGCCATGTCAAACCCTGAGCTGTTGGACATGCTCCACTTAAAAGAAATCCCAATCCCTCAGAGCCACACGCTCCAGGGATCTAAACCTTGTCATCATAATGAACAAACCTTGCTGGAGGGATAGATTCCTGACCCAGAGACTCCCCACACTCTGGAACAGACTGCCCATACATGTCAAGCACAGCACCTCCTTGGCGCTCTTCAAAAGGAACCTTGATGATTGGATGGGAGATAGGAAATTCATCCTGGGGATCACGTCAGTCACCCTGCTAGACAGGGGTCCAGGGAAGTAAATATTGTGGGAGGAAATATCCAGAGAACTGCTATGGCTAGGTTTGTACTGGCCCTAGGGCCGATAACCTAGTACCAACCTAAGAACCTACCATTAAGTTTTATCTCTTCTTTATTTACAATATCATGTACTATTTCTCTATCATTAAAACATCTTGACATCTTTTCCTTTCAAACTACACATATTTTCCTTCATTATATATTGCATCTTATGCTCAAATATTTACTACAGTACTTTCATAAATATCTTATAATCTGTATTGTTTAGTAATAGTGATCCCCAAATTTTTATTTCTTCTTTTCATATGAATTTTAATATTTCACTACTCAGTTCTTTATCATTTAAATGTTAATTAAACCATTCATTAAGCATACATAATAAGTAGTTTTTCTGCCAATCTTCTCAAGTTGCATACATTACAAATCCAATTTAATCTGGTTCAGTAACAGATTCAACATTTAATGGTTTGAACACTTTCTAGTTCATATATTGTAATCTCTAATAAATTCTTGGTTAATTTGTTCAAACGATCTTTTCACCGTCCATATCCTTCCACTTTGTCTTTTTTTTTTTTTTTTACACTAAACATTTCTTCCATAGGATCATAGCACATTACTAGGCTAGTGGCCCTAGAGCCTTTACAAACCTAGCCATGTTAATCCCAAGTATCCCCATTTGTTCTTTATGGGTAGTTTGCAGAACAAATGTATGAGCAGAGTGGGTCTGAGATTAACACCAGCTACTCCTATCCATGAGGGACATGGGAGCCACCCCAGGGGTGAATCTGCGGTCTCCCATCCAATTATCTAGGTTGCGTTTGAGTAGGGTCAGTGAGGAGCTCTGTTTTACGTTAAAATGAAGTCTATTCCAGAGAAGCAGCAGTCTCTGGGAGATGACAGTGTCTGCTTCCACATGATTTATCACAATTTCCATAATTTGTTGCTGATTTTTCTTTAAATTATTCTCTTTATCTTTCACTTCTCTCATCACACTATTCATCGTCCTTCACTGTCTTACTTGTAAAAAATATCTTTGTTTATAGAATAAAGTGTTGATTTTTATCTTGATTTTATACATTTTTATGTCCTTCATAATATTCTCTACTGTTGTTCTCTACATTTTCCAGTGCTTCTCTAATATTTCAACAGTCTTGTTTTTCTTTGTTACTTTTCTTTGTCAATATGAATAACCGTTTTTGTATTTTCTTTTAAAGATAATCCACCATTCAGACCAACTATTATAAAATGATTCAACAGTGATATGATCCTTTCATAACTGAATAATTACTTCCTATCCCTTTTCATTCCATTTATTGTTTACTCTTTTTATACCTTTTCCTGTTTTTATATGTTGTTTATTATCATTTATTTCTATGCATACCGCTAAATGATATGAAAAACCTTCTGAAACTACAAAGTAATCAATTTCAATTTTAAAACACCCCTTCTATGTCCATGGTTTTCTGTTCCATATAACCAGATTTTCACATTTCACTACTTCAAACATTTTCTAAACTTCTTTTGCTCTTTTCATTTCCAACAGTTGTAAAAATAATACAGAGTAGCACAAAGTCCAGTACATAAAACAAGAAAAAGTGAAGAGCTTTTATGTACTGTTTTTAAGTTTTTATCTACTTGTGGGCTAGTAGAGAATAAATTTGTGGAGAACAACATCGCTGTCTTGGGACTTTGTGCTACTGTCTGTATTATTTTTACAACTGTTGGAGTTTTTTTTATTGGTGCTCTTTTCATGTCCCCTTAAATCACAGTTAAAATTGCTTATAATTATAATATGCATGTTTACACCAACATAATCCTACCGTTATTAAATTCTCCATTACATTACATGGCACATAGGCATAAGCAGCTATAATCCTACAAACCTTTTCTTGCCATCTTAAGTCTTCAATTGTTTTTTATACTATCATTAATATAACATCTAGTATTTTTACTACTCTCCTGCATAATATTGCTGGCCCATGGGTTGAGGCACCTAGGCAGAGACACATTTCCCTGTAGTACATTTGGTTGGGGACACACGACTGAAATTATATTAAGCTGCACAGAAATATGGTAGCTGCAAATTCCCTGTAGGAAAACAAAAGCACAAACTGCCATGCTCACAGCTTTAATAAAAAAAATCATGGGGACAGAAGAAGTAATGAGTGTTGTGCTCAGTGTATGCTTATGTAACTACAACATGCAGATGTATGCTACAGCATGCAGGAAATCTTGCATGCTACTGAAGTCACATTTATGATCCAATATGCTTTTTAGGTAATGCTCCCTAGACACTGTGAAGAGGATAGTGGTTCACACATCAATTAGAAATGCACTGCCCATTTTACACTGCAGTTTTATTGCCACTGACATGCCTACTGGCCAGCCTGCTATATTGTCTGCTGTCTTATGTTGCCATGGACAGTATTTCCCCCCCTGTGCATTAGGTTACTTAAGTTGTAGACATGGCACCATGTTTTTCTCTTTGCTCACAGGGAATTTTCAACAGAAATATTTCTCTGCAGCTGACTGACACTTCAGTCATGTGTCTCCAACCAAATGTACCACAAGGAAATGTCTTGCTGCGTAGGTGCCTGATCGAACCGCAAATTCTTTGTTTTGAGGTTGTATTTTGTGAAATTCGTTATGTCTGGGAAGGAGACTGAAGATTTTTTTTACGTTCAAATTGTTGTTGAAGGGTGGGGATGATGCTGGTAATTATTTACACAATTTTAATTCTTGTGATCATCCAATTAAGTAATAATATATTGATTTTTCTGGATAGGACTAACTAGGTCATGTGATGTCTTGAACTAGTATTTGAATACTTGTTTTTAAAATACTTTTATTGTATGACCGAAGAAGTCCGGATTGTGTCAGGACGAAAAACGAGTGTTATTAAAACAAGCAGCTTTACATTCAACTGTTGCAGCTTCTCTTAATTTGCACTGGACATTTTGCTGTGTTTTACGATTTTAAAATTCCTGTTAACGTTAACTGAAAGAATCCTCAAAAGTTATTCCTTTCTCTGTTCCTTAATTTAGTGGATACCATCCTCCTCCACCATTTCCCTCCTTCTTTTCCTTTACATTAAAGCCTATACATTTTCTTTTCTTTTACTTTTTTACAGATAGAATTTTTTCCTCTTACTTCTTTCCAACTTCTATTCTCATCATTGGCTTCTGATTCGGCCTCTAACTCTTGTCCTTCATTTTATTGTACTGCCTCCCTTTTTTCTTCTTAACTTTCATCTATTTCCATTTCCTCTTCATTTCTTCTTTGCTCTTTATAATTACTTTGATTTACTATATTTTTTCATTCTCCTTTTCTTTGCAGGTCATCCATAAATGTCCTGTTTTTTACATTTATAACATTCAAGTTCACATTTCTTTGCTTTATGACCTGTTTTACCACATATATAACGTTCCTTTTTATCAAAGTTACGAATTAAATGTTCTTCCACAAAAAAAATGTTCTTGGTTGGCCCCAATATTGTACAACACCTTTGCTGCCTTCAACATTTATAATAATTAAAATACGTTTTTTTTTTCTATTTCCATTTTTAAAATTACATTACAATCCCATCCCCAGTCCATAAACCCCTACTGTTACAAACTCTTGAAATGTCTATTAATCCTTTGCAAACATTTTTAAATGTTCTTTTTCAGAGTCTCTGTCAACCTCTGTTCAGAACCGCATGTGTACTTTCTTTTCAGTCACTTGAAATGATGCTTTAATTACATAGTAATTCCATGGATTACTATAGCAATAACCCACGCCTGGGTGTAAGTAATGCTGGATTTACCCATGGTTGGTGTGGTTTGCTCACGAGGACGAAGCCCGAGTGGCCAAACAAAGACAATCTCATCTAATAAGCTACAAATCCAGACAACTAAAATTAACAATGCAGCTGGCATGGCCCCATTTACAAACTCTGTAAGTAGAATATGGAACATACTCTTCCAGCTGGCATGCCCATGCTCTCCTCCCCATGCCAATTTAAAGCCACAATTAAACAACATCTGGCATTAAACTGGCTAGGCACTGTGACAAGCCTGGCTAAGCCAACAACATGAATGTAATTTACTTATCTAATAGCTATTGTTAATTTCTCCTGACTATAACCAGGGTAATTTCTATCCTGTATACTTGTCTATTCAATGCTTAACTATGTACTTTTTGGAAATAACCTACATGTAAATTTGTACTAGTTTAGTCTGAATATATTTTTTTATCTGCATTTTTATTTTTATCTGCATTTCTATTTTAATATTATTTTTATTTCTATGTTTTTTTTTCATTTTGTGTTGTACTTGTATATGTTTGGAGCTTATCTCCCCGGGCCTCCGCTGTAAATGGACTTTGATCCAGTCGGACTATCCCGGTCAACAAATGTAAAATAAATAAAATACAATGACATTATTTAAGAAAAAAAATACTTTTCTTAAATAATGGCATTGTATAATGCCTCCTTGCTGCCCTTCCGCAGCTGTCTGGTATTCTGCGGCAGTTTTGATGTACTGCGCATGCGTATGCTTACGCAGTACATCAGAACTGTGGGCAAAAGCAACAGAGAAGGCAAGACTTCTGTTGCTTTTTACAAAGTGTTTCACTATGTTAAAGGAGTTTAACATAGCGAGACAGCTTTAAAAAAGCAATGGAGAATTCTTTAAAAGCTGTCTCGCTATGTTAAACCCATTTAACATAGCAAGACAGTTTTGAAAAAAGCAACGGAGAAAGCAAGATCTCCGTTGCTTTTTACAAAGTGTCTCGCTATGTTAAAGGAGTTTAACATAGCGAGACAGCTTTAAAAAAAGCAACGGAGATAGGAAGATCTCCGTTACTTTTTTAAAGCTGTCTCGCTATGTTAAACTCCTTTAACATAGCGAGACAATGTGTAAAAAGGAACAAAGATCTTGCGTTCTCGTTGCTGCAAAAAAAAAAAGATTTATACTAATGGAAAAAGTAAGGGCGACTGGACTTTTTTCCATTATTATAACTCTGATTTACAACGTGCACGCTGACCAATCAGCATGCACGTTTTGGAATATTAATGGGGGGGTCGTTGTATAATATTCTTTTTTATACTCGTACACTTTTTTCCATACCTTGTACAATTTGAAAATAAATTTCACAAAATATCCCTTTGTTAACAGGTTCATAGGTGTAGACTAGGCTAAAGACCACCAGGGTCTTTACAAGCCTAGCAATGCAACCCAACCCAACTCAGTTTTCTCCCAGAGTTCCTGGGACACCTTTATGGTGGGGTATGTTAGTAAAGAGGTAGCTAGGTGTTATGTGAGGGAGTGGGGTGGATTACTTGGGGATTAATTTACTTACTGTCAATTTCTGTCCATCAGAAACATGGGGGCCAGACAGGTGCTGAATTTGCAATTTTCCATCCAATGATCAAGGTTTTAAATAGGGTTAGGGATGAACTCTGCTTCATGTAAATGGGGAGCTTATTCGATAGCAAAGGAATCCTTTGAATCAAATATTGGTCACTCCAGTAAGTTCTACTTATGTTGCAGACAAAGTTTAGGTCGTTGGATTTAGTGTTTCTGGTGCCATTTTTCTTGTGGATATGCAGGAGGCCCTTCAGAGCTGGCTCTGAGGACGCATTATATACTAGACATAGATCGCCTTTCAGTAACCTGTAGGAGACTGAGTACACTGATAGAACCTTAAAGTGATCAGTATTGGACAGGGTAGTCGTATCCTGGATTCTCTTGCTGAGGAACGTTTGAGAACAATCCAACTGTTGCAAGTGTCTGGTACATGCCAAAGGGGGCAATGCACTCAATGATAGTCTAATAAGGGCTGAGTGGAGTGGCACTATTACTTCCTTGGACATGGATGCCTTACCCTTGCTTATGAGTTGGGTGGCATAGAATGATTTTCATAATAAGTTAGCTACGCTTGAATACCAGATTACTGTTTACATATAATCCCAGATCCCTAACTTCAGGGTCATCTCTTAGGAGTGTTTTATCAATAACGCAATTAGCTTGAGTGGACAGCTTCCCAAAGGGCACAGAGCACATTTCTTTGCACAGAGTTTTAATCCATGGCTTTTGCACCAGTCATTCATTTGTATCAGTCCCTCTTGTAGGCTGTTTGTGTCATGCGCAGCATCTATGACAGCTCCTGATTTACAGTCATTTGCAAACTTGGGAGCCAGAGGCCTTTGACATTAGCTTTGAATTCCAAGTAGTAGATGCCAAACAGGAGCAGGCCCAACACAGAGCATTGAGGTACTCCACTGCTGAAAGATCTTTTGGTGGAAGTGGTCTCATCAATCCTGACTTTTTGGATCCTGTCAGCCAGCTGACAATCCAGCGACTTATGTAGGAATGTATGCTTAGTTCTGAGAGTTTGCCCACAATACCAGCGTGGGGTATTGTATCGAACTCCTTGGTCCGGTAAAGATAGGTGGTATGCACCGTTTTCTTCTCATCCATACCCATGGTGACCCTCTTGAAAATGCTTACTAGGTTAAGTAGGCAAGACCTTCCCTTAAAGCCAGACTGGGATGGTTTCAGTATCCGCAAGTTGCCAATGTCCTTAGTGATCATTTCCAATGATAATTCATTCCATGGCTATGCATATTGGACATGTCAGACTGATGGTTCTGTAGGTCCTGGGATCAGCTGACAGTCCATCCTTATGAAGAGGGGTGACCACTGTGGCTCTCCAATTACCTGGATGTTTTGAAGCTATAGTTGAACAGTGCCTCAAGTGATCCTGCTAGGTCATGTTTTAGGCTATTTAGGAGACAACTGGGGATACTGTCGTGGCCCAATGAAGCAGTGTTGTTGGCCTTAGCAAGTGCCTAACAGGACCTGCTCTCTGTTGATAGCTGGAGGGGATATGCTGGAAGGGATTTCACAGGGGGTAGTGGGTATGAAAGAGGTACATTTTTCATCCAGTAGATTTGTTATGCCTCCCTGGTCAATGAAAATTGTGCAATTCACCACCAGCTCTGCACAATGCTGAGTATTACCTTTAAGGTGTATGACAGCTGAAGAAGGCCTTATGACTGTCCTTAACCTGGGAGTCTATCGCCATAGGATCATAGGAAGTTACTAGGCTATTAGCCCTGAGGCCCTTATAAGCCTAGCCAAGAGTTTAGCCCATGTTTAGACAAGTCAACACCCGATGCCCCTATCCAGCAGGGACACAGGTGGAATCCCAGGGATGTATTTTCTGTTTACCATCCAGTTATTCAGGTTGTGCTTTTTAACTAAGTTGGTTGAGTATTCACTTTGATATTGCCTAAGAAAGGCTCCAAGTGGATGGATAAAGTTTTAGCCAATATCTAAAAGCTCAGGGGACAGGTGCATGCTCATCCATGGCAAAACAAAGTGGTCTGATAAACATGTCCTCCCATGCTGACAGATACTGGATTCCCCTGGAGTGACACCAGAGACTAAGCCAACTATTAAATCAATCATTTTCAGTTCATACTGTGACATCATCCTTTGTGAAGGTAGAACGCTGTTCAGTGCTAGGCACATACCAGTCTGTGACACATATTCAGACAGAACCATAACGTCTCTTTTCATATTCTACTGAGGTACAGCTTAAGTCATTTTCACCCACCTGTACCTGTGGTTTAGTTACTCAAGTGTATGCGTGACATTGTGGATTCTAGCTCCAGAAAGGCAACTGTTATCTTCTCTTTGTCCAGCCTGGTCACAAAGAGTGTGTGTGTGTGTGTGTGTGTGTGTGTGTGTGTGTCGTACAATATAATCCTCTATGACAAGAATTCTAAGTAAAGTGTTTGCTTGCCTTGTGAGCTTTGTTCTTTGTGGATCATTGCATGTAGGCTTATGTGTGATATTAACTGTTACTTTTGGTTTGTGCTTTAGTGATTGCTGAGGGTAAGTGTTGCAGTTTGACAGCTTAGAAGGTCTTTGGGCTTTGGAGAGGTTTCTTTTAAGTGTGTCAGTATAAGTAGATCTATATATGTGGTAAACAGTATGTGTAAAGGATATAGTGTGTGTATTCTTGACAAACGTGCTTGTGAGTTTTTGCCTCCAAGGAAGTTATGTATGTACACCCCTCACATACTTTGTTTCTTTAAAGATTAAAAAGTTGTCCAAGTACATGAGACAATTGCTGCATTGTCTCAGGATGCCCACATCTACAATGCTGGCCAAACAGACATTAGAAAATTGCAAATTCGTGTTGTCAGGGCCTGTATTAGGTTTGGGCTATTATGGTTTATGGTCTTGGTTTTATAGGGGTCACCTGAATGGTGTCTAGGCTGAAGGCTAGATGTTAGTGCTGTTAAATTAGTGTGTTTGATGCTCTAACTAGCTGTTCAGCTTAGCTACATCCAAAGCCGTTCTGTGTTACGAGTTAAAGCACTAGCTTTATAGGTTTGCTACTATACAGGGTACTGCTAACCACCACTGAGCAGTGAACAGCTCCACTAAAATGCACCTAATTTATAGCAGACAAAGAAAGGCAGAAAACAAACTCTTGTGTCCTCTGGCCAGTAAACAACTAAACTTTAAGTTCCTTAAAGTGTCTCCCAGTTCAGGGGTACCAAGGCAAACATCTTCTGCCATAAGGATGATGATCCTGGGACTACTTAATGTAAAAGCACAGCAAAAGTAGCTCTCAACTGCAAATTAATACCCAACTTAGTCCCTGAAAAGCTCCCTGGCTGATGAAACAATTTCACTTTAAGCCTCCCTGTGTATTTCCCAACTCAGACTGACTAGGCTACTTTACTACTGCCACTAGAATAGCAGTCCCAGTCTTCTTAATATAAAAACACACTGTAGTTAGCCACACGTGAAAAGGTACCAGAAACAAGTCTATTAACTAGCTAAAAGTAACTGCAAAGTGATTCAAAGGAAAATGAAGCCAGCAATGAGGAACATGCATACACACACACACACACACACACACACACACATACACTTTAAGGCAATTTCAAAGTACAATAACAGTCTAAGAGGAAGGCCTTCCTTCCCAGTTTCTTCTGCTAGTAACCAGTAAGATAAGCAGAGGAAATGACACTGGGAGGAGCTTCTGGGGCCAGGTATACAGTAGAGGTGGGCAAGTCAAAAGCCAAGTATAAAAATACAATAAGAATAAAGAGGTTGAGAGGGAATCAAATTCAGAACACCTAGATCCAGCACAGAAACCAAAAAGCAATGCAGACTATAAAAATACCTTAAATAGCTGCACACAAAACTGACTGAAATGGTGAAATAAGTGCAATTATAAATGTACTTCGCTGGATGTAAAATGTAGTCCAAATGCTTTGTTATCAAGTTACTGACTTTATAACCGGCCCAAAAATGAGATGGCTGACTGCTTGTGTGAAGTAAAATACCAGGTGCCCTGATTTAATTACCACAGGGTCTAGTTACAACTTTATTTTACACAGATTTTTCTCCAAAATATAGAACAAAGGGTCTGAAAACCAGAAACAAGCACTTGAAATTGGAAAACAAAAACAAATCTATAAACATAAGTACAGTCATTTAGGGGTTTCATGCCAAACCACTGTATGGGACTTCATAAAAACATTTCCTGAATAATATCCATTTCCTATTATAACTTACATGATGCAACTACACCATCATTATGTGACCATCATTGTGAATTGAGCACAGCTACTTTGAGCTCCATTCAGCTTCTAACTTGGACAGCTTTAATGAAGTTGGCCACTCGGTAGGAACATACTCTAGTAATCCATCCTTCTTATCATAGCTGGATGGAATTTTTAGTTAAAGCATACTCCCCATTCTATAGTTCCAACTTCCCACCCCCTCCTAGGGAAGCTAATCACAGATTAATTATTACTGACTCTTACCTTACCTTATCTTTATGCTAAGCTACCTTCTTGCTCAGTCAATCTCTTGGTGTTACTGATAGGTTTCTGCAGCAGGTTCTCTTGCTTTAGCCCACTCTGTTCGCACTTCGGGCTCACTACGCTCCCCTCCCTGCCCCCAATTCCCACCGACCCCCAGTGCTCCTACACTTATAGTCCATATATCCCCATCCCCTCCATAACAGCCTATTACCATTCCTCAGTTATCAGACCCACGTCCACACCACACCCTCCACCTCACAGCCTCCTCTGTACACCACACCCACACCATGCAAGGCATACTATTGACTACTGCTACTAACTCTCACCACTCTAGCTTACACTACATCCATACACTCTAACATACCAACAAACACTACAGAAAAATTGTCCAACGAAACACAAACTGCAGGCAAAAGGATTTAATTCAGGTAGATGTGAAGCGCTTTTCGTTGCTCGCAATGTGAGCAACTTCTTCAGACAGTTACACACCCAGCTAATTAACAATTTATACTCCCTTCACTAAAAACCCACGTGTTTAATACATCAATTGTGGGTTAAAGCGACGGAGTTACATAAACAATAAATAAATAAAACAATTCAAAATGTCTCTTGAAGTTGTTTATAAAAATGTTTTTAAAAAATGTACTTTAAAAGTATACTGTCAGAGATAATATCTTCTAATCAGCATGTATTTTACTACAAAAAAGAAGAAACCGTAAAAAAACTGCACCAACTCGCAAAAGCCTACTAGCTACATATGCAGTTGTATGTGTGTGTGTAAATATATATACAACTGTAAAGCCAAACCAAATGTCAGTAAAAATAGGTCCGCTCCTACAATAATGTTCAAGGGTGTTTGTCTCTTGAACAGTGGTTCCCAGCATAGGGTTCTGCTCCTACGTTTACAGTTCTAGAAATCCACCTGTAATATTAGTAACTGGAATTCTTGTAAAATAGTATAGTAGCCACTCAAAATGTTTCAGTTCCAATAAACACTAAAAGTATTAACTACTATGCACTGTATTATTAGCTTTTAAATAAATTTATAAATGTGTTTGTAAGTATGTAATGTATATTGAAGATGTATTATGTATTAGAGAATAATACTATTCAAAGTTAGCCTAGGAATTATTTAACAACATCACTATACGATACACAGGAGTGTATACAAAAGGTGTGGTTCTACTTTAGTTCTACTTGTTTTGCTATATGTAAGTGTGTATTTTCAGAATAGTATGTTATAACCTTTAAGTTATCAAGTGACTTTTAACAAAGTCAACAGTAAATACAAATAAGAATATCTTACACGCAAAAACTGTTTCATAATGTATAATTAAACACTAAACAAAGTCCAGTATTTTAAGATGTATCATCGTGATGGAATGGTAACAGACCTAGTGCTTAGTTCTTATAATAATATGAAGAAAACTGTTAAGTAGGGAAATGTGGCCATGCTAAAGTTGAAGTGAAGATGTTAGGTTGTTATTTCCTGTTCAAACTCCTTAGTTTAAGTAAACAACTAATATTACAGTGGTCATTTAAACCTGGATAGACAAATGCGTTTGTACGCCGTTGCCAAAGTAGTTCTCTTTCCTCTAATAGCAAGTTATAAGGGCCACCTCTAATATTAGTCTGTATCTGATCTAATGCCATAAATTTAAAGTTGTGGCCTGGATTTGCTAAAGTATGTTTGGCCAACGCATTGTCTGTTTTTCCATTTAATATAGCATATGTGTGTTCGTATACTCTTTCTTTAAAGTGTCTCTCAGTTTTTCCAATGTAGAAAGCTGTACATATTGTACAGGAAGCTACATACACTAAAAGTTTAGAATGACGATTCATTCTGTATTTCACTTGATATTTTACATTCTTAATGTTTATCTGTTCTCCACTGGTCATATGTTTACACATGTTACAACTTTCGCATATAGTCATACCTTTCTTCCTACTAAAGTTTTTTGTATAATTACCTTCTAATATACTTTTCAAGTTGTTCCCTCTCCTGTATACTGTTATAGGAAGTTTGCCTAGTTTGCAAGAAATACTTCTGTCTTGCTGAATCAGGTTCCAATTTTTAAGTAATAATTTTTTAATAATATCACTTTCTAAGCTGTATGTAGTTATGAAACTGAGTTTAAAAGCTTTGTTAGGTTCCGTTATTTTCACCTCCATGTCTACTTCTTCTAATAAGTTGTCCTGATTTGCCTTAAAGGTTACATCAACTCCTCTATCACCAGGCTGGTTTAGAATAGGTAATATAGTACCATTAATTCTTTTATACCTCACTTCCTGGACTATCTCATCAACAAAGTCAGAAGGGTAGCCTCTTTCACAAAAGAAGTCTGTAAGAACGTTGCATTCAAGCTCGAAATCGCTAAAATATGTAGTCATTCGAGCCGCTCGGATTAGCTGGCCTTTCACAATACCTTTCTTTTGACTAGTTGGATGAAGGCTAGTGTAATGGAGGTACGAGTTACAAAAGGTTGTTTTCCTATGTATCTTAGAAAAAAATTGTTTATTAACATAGTCTTTTGATAAATTCACATCCAGATAGTCTATAGAGTGGTTTTGAAAGTTGGATGTGAATTTAAAAAATTCCGTAGTGTTGTTAAGGTAATGTAGGAATTTAACCCCTATACTTGTATCTCCTCCAAATAAGATGAAGATGTCGTCAAGGAAACGGGTATAATACTTAATGTAGGGAGCCCATTCAGCATTTTTGAATAAATATTGATCTTCCCAATAAGCCATAACTGTATTTGCTAAACTGGCCCCGCAGGGTGAACCCATTGCAACACCACGTTTTTGTAAGTATAGTTTGTCATTGAATGTAAAGAAATTGTTTGTCAAGATTATGTCAAGTAGGGTGGTTACTGCAAAGATTTCATTAGCTGGAGCTCCTTTTTTAAGTAGAAAAAGGTTAACCCATTCTATTGCTTCCAAATGGGGAATTGACGTATATAAGTCTATAACGTCAATGGTGACAAAGTTCTGGTCTTCCCTATATGTAATGTTGTCAAGATTCTTCAAAAAAGACCATGAATCTTTGCATACTTGACCTTCAGTTACTAAGTATTTTTTGAGAATATTGTCCACTAATTTAGCTGATCCATATGTGACTGAATTTCGTCCGTCTATTAATGGTCTAAACGGTGGATCTAAAATGTTTTTGTGTATTTTTGGTGTTGCAAACATAACTGGGATTTTGGGCCAGTTAATAGTAATATACTGATACATGTGTATATCAATGTAACCATCCATAAACAGGTCACTGTAATAGCCTTTAATCATTCTATGGGCAGTGCTCACCTCATTAATAGATACTTCTTTATATGTGTCATTAGCTAGTATTTTTTCTACTCTGTCCACATAATCATAGTTATCAAATAAGGTAAGCCCTCCACCTTTATCAGGTTTAATGGCTCTGATGTTAAGTGTTTTAAAAGTGGCCAGTGCTGATTTTTCATCTTCACTTATGTTCTTAGAGTATTTTGGTTTCTTATAAATACCATTCTGTGAGATGTTGTGTAAACTACGCAAATCAAGTTCCATTATTTGTTCAAAAGTAGACAGAGTAGGATGTAATGCAGGGTTGTATTCACTAACTACTTTAAGAGGCTCATGTAAGGTTGGTGACTCACCCAACAATATACTAAGGTTGAGTTTTCTTACAAATAATTTAAGGTCCTTTTGTAGTTTGTCTTTTTTGTAGTAAAATACATGCTGATTAGACGATATTATCTCTGACAGTATACTTTTAAAGTACATTTTTTAAAAACATTTTTATAAACAACTTCAAGAGACATTTTGAATTGTTTTATTTATTTATTGTTTATGTAACTCCGTCGCTTTAACCCACAATTGATGTATTAAACACGTGGGTTTTTAGTGAAGGGAGTATAAATTGTTAATTAGCTGGGTGTGTAACTGTCTGAAGAAGTTGCTCACATTGCGAGCAACGAAAAGCGCTTTACATCTACCTGAATTAAATCCTTTTGCCTGCAGTTTGTGTTTCGTTGTGACAATTTTTCTGTTGTGGTTTGTTTTTTAACTTGGTTTGATACCAACAAACACTACCTACCACATACACACCCACACACACAACCTCACACAAATATAGTAATATACTCCACACTATTTAACAACAACTCATTACTCTACATACACAAAACAGCAACCACACTACCTCACAAAAGGCTAACAGTACCCAAAAAACACATAGATATAGCCTATGCCATAAAACTCATACTATTCCTCAGAAAATGTCTACTAATCTCGGAGGACATACACCCGACCCAGGTCCAAGCAACCCAATCCTATCCCAGAAACACAAGTCAGACCTACTTATTATCAATGTAAACCCACGTAGCATATCCAACTACATGACTTTCATGCATTCATATCCCACTACTCCCCAGACATACTAACCATTGCAGAGCCCTGGCTAAAGCCCACCACACAAAACAAAGAAATTCTTACCTCAGGCTATAACATCCTAAGGCAAGATAGAGGTACCAAAAAGGGAGGTGAAGTTGCAATCTTATTTAAAAATACACTCAACCTCCAACCACTAAAAACCCCACTTCCCAAATTCCAGAATGCAGAGACATTACGCTCCATTATGTCCCTTAAAAACAAAAAGAGAATCAACATCCTCTTTAGTTATATTCCTCCAGGAAATAACTCACCTGTAATAGAAGGGATACTACAATAGGCCACAATCAATCTACCCAAGAAACCATCCTGCTATCAACATCCCCTGTAATTATATTCCTCCAGGAAATAACTCACCTATAATAGAAGAGATACTACAATGGGCCACAACCAACCTACCCCAAGAAACAATCCTGCTATCAACATCCTCTGTAGTTATATTCCTACAGGAAATAACTCACCTGTAATAGAAGAGATACTACAATAGGCCACAATCAACCTACCCAAGAAACCATCCTGCTATCAACATCCTCTGTAATTATATTTCTCCAGGAAATAACTCACCTATAATAGAAGAGATACTACAATGGACCACAATCAACCTACCCAAGAAACCATCCTGCTATCAACATCCTCTGTAGTTATATTCCTCCAGGAAATAACTCACCTATAATAGAAGGGATACTTCAATGGGCCACAATCAACCTACCCCAAGAAACCATCCTGCTATCAACATCCTCTGTAGTTATATTCATCCAGGAAATAACTCACCTATAATAGGGGATATACTACAATAGGCCGCAATCAACCTACCCCAAGAAACCATCCTGATATCAACATCCTCTGTAGTTACAAACCACCAGGAAATAACTCACCTATAATAGAAGAGATACTACAATGGGCCACAATCAACCTACCCCAAGAAACCATCCTGATATCAACATCCTCTGTAGTTATACTCCTCCAGGAAATAACTCACCTATAATAGAAGAGATACTACAATGGGCCACAATCAACCTACCCCAAGAAAAGTACAGTTTTGTACCTACCATAAATATAGATGTTCGAGTGCTAACCGACCGAGGATCCGCCTGACGGCAGAGAACCCATATGTGATTACTGCAGCTGTATGCACGATGAACATCCATCCTGCTATCAACATCCTCTGTAGTTATATTCCTCCAGGAAATAACTCCCCTATAATAGAAGAGATACTACAATGGGCCACAATCAACCTACCTCAAGAAACCATCCTGCTATCAACATCCTCTGTAGTTATATTCCTCCAGGAAATAATTCACCTATAATAGAAGGGATACTACAATGGGACACAATCAACCTACCCCAAGAAACCATCCTGATATCAACATCCTCTGTAGTTATATTCCTCCAGGAAATAACTCACCTATAATAGAAGAGATACTACAATGGGCCGCAGTCAACCTACCCCAAGAAACCATCCTGCTATCAACATCCTCTGTAGTTATATTCCTCCAGGAAATAATTCACCTATAATAGAAGAGACACTACAATGGGCCGCAGTCAACCTACCCCAAGAAACCATCCTGCTATCAACATCCTCTGTAGTTATATCCATCCAGGAAATAACTCCCCTATAATAGAAGAGATACTACAATAGGCCGCAATCAACCTACCCCAAGAAACCATCCTGATATCAACATCCTCTGTAGTTATATTCCTCCATGAAATAACTCGCCTATAATAGAAGTGATACTACAATGGGCCACACTCAACCTACCCCAAGAAACCATCCTGCTATCAACATCCTCTGTAGTTATATTCCTCCAGGAAATAACTCACCTATAACAGAAGAGATACTACAATAGGCCGCAATCAACCTACCCCAAGAAACCATCCTGCTATCAACATCCTCTGTAGTTATACTCCTGCAGGAAATAACACACCTATAATAGAAGAGATACTACAATGGGCCACAATCAACCTACCCAAGAAACCATCCTGCTATCAACATCCACTGCAGTTATATTCCTCCAGGAAATAACTCACCTATAATAGAAGAGATACTACAATGGGCCACAATCAACCTACCCCAAGAAACCATCCTGCTATCAACATCCTCTGTAGTTATACTCCTCCAGGAAATAACACACCTATAATAGAAGAGATACTACAATGGGCCACAATCAACTTACCCAAGAAACCATCCTGCTATCAACATCCTCTGTAGTTATATTCCTCCAGGAAATAACTCACCTATAATAGAAGGGATACTTCAATGGGCCACAATCAACCTACCCCAAGAAACCATCCTGCTATCAACATCCTCTGTAGTTATATTCATCCAGGAAATAACTCACCTATAATAGGGGATATACTACAATAGGCCGCAATCAACCTACCCCAAGAAACCATCCTGATATCAACATCCTCTGTAGTTACATACCACCAGGAAATAACTCGCCTATAATAGAAGAGATACTACAATGGGCCACAATCAACCTACCCCAAGAAACCATCCTGATATCAACATCCTCTGTAGTTATACTCCTCCAGGAAATAACTCACCTATAATAGAAGAGATACTACAATGGGCCACAATCAACCTACCCCATGAAAAGTACAGTTTTGTACCTACCATAAATGTAGATGTTCGAGTGCTAACCGACCGAGGATCCGCCTGACGGCAGAGAACCCATATGTGATTACTGCAGCTGTATGCACGATGAACATCCATCCTGCTATCAACATCCTCTGTAGTTATATTCCTCCAGGAAATAACTCCCCTATAATAGAAGAGCTACTACAATGGGCCGCAATCAACCTATCCCAAGAAACCATCCCGATATCAACATCCTCTGTAGCTATATTCCTCCAGGAAATAACTCCCCTATAATAGAAGAGATACTACAATGGGCCACAATCAACCTACCCAAGAAACCATCCTGCTATCAACATCCTCTGTAGTTATACTCCTCCAGGAAATAACACACCTATAATAGAAGAGATACTACAATAGGCCACAATCAACCTACCCAAGAAACCATCCTGCTATCAACATCCTCTGCAGTTATATTCCTCCAGGAAATAACTCACCTATAATAGAAGAGATACTACAATGGGCCACAATCAACCCTACCCCAAGAAACAATCCTGCTATCAACATCCTCTGTAGTTATATTCCTCCAGGAAGTACCTCACCTATAATAGAAGCGATACTACAATGGGCCACAATCAACCTACCCCAAGAAACCATCCTGATATCAACATACTCTGTAGTTATATTCCTCCAGGAAATAACTCACCTATAATAGAAGAGATACTACAATGGGCCGCAATCAACCTACCCCAAGAAACCATCCTGCTATCAACATCCTCTGTAGTTATATTCCCCCAGGAAATAACTCACCTATAATAGAAGAGATACTACAATGGGCCACAATCAACCTACCCCAAGAAACCATCCTGCTATCACCATCCCCTGTAGTTATATTCCTCCAGGAAATACCTCACCTATAATAGAAGCGATACTACAATGGGCCACAATCAACCTACCCCAAGAAACCATCCTGATATCAACATCCTCTGTAGTTATATTCATCCAGGAAATAACTCACATATAATAGAAGAGATACTAGAATGGGCCGCAATCAACCTACCCCAAGAAACCATCCTGATATCAACATCCTCTGTAGTTATATTCCACCAGGAAATACCTCACCTATAATAGAAGCGATACTACAATGGGCCACAATCAACCTACCCCAAGAAACCATCCTGCTAGGTGACCTAAACTTAGACTGGCTAGCCTGCAACTCCAACAACTCCTCAAACCATATTAACTTATTTGGATTCTGACAACTAATCCAAGAAACCACCAGAGTAGACAAAAAATCCAATAGAACCACCATTCTAGATTGGACACTAGTTAATATCCCCACAGAAAATTATCATGTGGGCTGCTTACCTGATACCCCGCATTCCTCCTTCGTAAACAGGCAAAAATACCCAAACCCATGCTATTCAAGGAGACTAGGGATGAGCACAAGGTCAATCCACAAACTCTTAACAGTATGTCCCAGCAACAGGACTGGAATCCACTAAAAACTCTACCTTTAGACCAGGCAGTTGATTTTTTAATACTACTTTTATGAATGTGCTAAATATACTAACTCCCATCAGGAAACTCAAGACTAAATGTAACTATTCCCCATGGCTAAATAGGACATCAAACGCCTTAATAAAAGCCAGAGACAATGCCTGGAAAAACTGGAAAAAGAATAACATTATCCAAGAAGACAGAAATATCAAGAACTTCGAAATAAGGCCAAAACCCAAACAAAAGTAGATAAAGAGAACTACTTCTTAGACATCCAAGACAAGCACTCTAAAAAAACCCCAAAAGTTCTGGCAGGCCATCAATACCCTTCTTAAACCGGGCAAAACCACCACCCCATCTCCCAACAACAATTCTGATAATGTTAGCACAGCTTCAAAATTCAACCTTCACTTCACAGACTCTATCCTCGCACTATCTCTCACACTATCCAACAAGAACACTACCACCACCCCAGCTGTAGCACAAACTAACATACCTACCTTCACACTCTCACCTGTACCAACCTCTTCAGTTAAAAAGCTAGTCTCTACACTAAAACCCACCACACTCACAGCATATGGTTTACCCACACATTTTCTAAAATTAGCTGCAGAACCACTAGCCTACCCTGTTATCTATTCGTATAAAC
Organism: Protopterus annectens; assembly: GCF_019279795.1. NCBI lineage: Eukaryota > Metazoa > Chordata > Ceratodontiformes > Protopteridae > Protopterus > Protopterus annectens. Next base: position 370,440,530 of record NC_056735.1, read on the forward strand.
AGCTCTATACAAGAAACTTACGTTCCCCATCTATGGAAAGTGTCACACATAATTCCCCTTCAGAAAGGCAGAAACTCCTATGAACAGTCAAACTACCGGCCAACTGCTATCTTGTCCCCCTTTTCCAAGCTTCTGGTGAAATGTATTCACACCCAGGTAAAGCACTTCTTATCCTCACATAATCTCCTCTCCCACACACAGCATGGTTTCCACCCAAACCATAGCACAACCACTGCTCTATTCTCCTTTACCAATCAGATTAATCATCTAAGAAACAACAACAAATTAGTCTCAGCCATATTCCTAAATCTATCAAAAGCATTTGATATGGTCTCCCATAACCTACTCTTAGGACACACTGTCAACCTTATCCTTCGCCCCCCTCTACTACTTCATGGTTTACCAATATTCTGCAAATTGCCCTCTACGCTCATCCAACAAAACCCTGCTCTGCATAACCAAAGCCAATAACACTGCAGGGAAAAGTCTGTTCTCCCACAGCATTGCTAGGGAATGGAATAACCTCCCCTAAAGTATCTCCTCTGCACCATCCATCTCACTTTTTCAAGACATCACTAAGGTCATACCTCTTGCAATCATGGCTCTGTCCCTATATCACATAAAATCTTTTCAGCACTCCTCCTAACTTGCCACACCTCATCTCCTCACTGCTTACCTCAGCTATTTCTGTACTACTCAAATACTCCCTATCAGGAACTACTATCCTACAAACTATTTATCACGCTATGACATATCTCCTGGATAACATTATTTTCCACATTCCATTCCTTTATTTTTATGCTTTGTACTACCAATAGGGAATTCAAAGTTTTGCTATCTATATACCAAGCTTGCTCAAATCAAACTAAGGTACGAAAAATCTCCTTGATTGTCCCATCCATCTGGACAACTCCTGCACACACCACTACTCTACAAAGGTGGCACATAAACATCCTTTTCCAGCTTTACATCTACTGTCACCCTACCCCCTCTTCATAAAACATAAAATACTAGAAAAATGCATCCACGCAAAACTTATGCAAGACATTAAATACATGCAAAACCCATCATGGTTTTAGACCTGACCATAGTACCACCACTGCTCTCCTCAACTTCACCGATATTGTAACCCAGCACAAGAATAATAAAAAGCTGGTATCTTTATTATTCTTATATTCACCCAAATCATTTGGCACCATATCCCATCAGCATCTTCTTCCTGAACTTTCTTCCCACGGCCTCACCCAGCCCTCTCTCTCTCAGGGTTTCACAAAAAGAGAAAAGTGAATCTTATCTTAGATTACATAAGAGAATTTAATTATGAAATATAAATCTGCTGCACCTAGACACTTAGCTAAAAAAAAAAAAAAAAGGAAAGTGCTTTTGAGACATTCCCTTACTTCAGAGTCCTCTTGCTTTGTTCTCTCATGTTTTATATTTTTCCTTTAATTTTGTTTTATTTTAGTTATTTTACATGGTTTAACTGGTATATTAAATGTTTCAAGGACTGATACTAAGCATCCACAATTCCTGTGAAGGTCGATGTGACTAAAGTTGTTGTGTCTTTCGGTTTTTCCCGGTTAGGGGTCGCCACAGCGGAACTCCAGTCCGCTAATGATTGGCAGTAGATTTTTACGTGCCGAGTAGCTGGCCCTGACGCACAACCTTTAACGAAGGTACGCCCATTCATGCATGTCTCCACACAGAAGACGCTCTAGCTGAGAATTGAACAGGACAACGTCTTACTGTGAGGTGACAATGCTTACCGCAGCACCACCACCGCAGTGATGTGACTAAAGTATAAGGTTGTATTAAAGCTATCTGAAATTCTGTACAAAATGCTTCAAACCTGTACTTCTTGTAATCTGTGGTATTCTCTCATAGGCTCACAGGCAAGTGTGCAGACCACAACAAGCTCAGCCAATAAACTATATTCAGAAGTTCCATCCAGCCTCAAAGAAGACAATACAACACAGACCAGGCGGAAGATTTTTTAGTTGCCCATCTAATGAACCTGGTTTCCTTGAGTGTGGCACAATGCTAACTCTGCTCGCTAAGTAGTATGCATTTGTTCCAGAGACAGAGCATTCATTAGCAAACAGTGACACGAATAAGAGTACAGTGAAGTCACCCCTGCTTACCTTTTTCTACTTTCCACCTTGCATTTTCCCCCATAGCTGTCATAGTCTTAATTTCTATAGCTTTAAATTTCTTGTACATCTCACTCTTAGAACAAAAGTAGCAAAACTCAATTCTTCAAAACACTTACACATAAGCCAAATATTCCTCTTTCTATCTCTGCTCCATTTATTACCCATGAATCAAATCATTACATATCCTTCTCTTGGAGACAGTGGCAATCTCCTTCACTCATCACCTTTTGTGCATCTTTCCATGCTCTATTCTTACTTGTCCACTCCTCTCCTATTCCCCAATCCTCACGTTATTAAGCTGTTCTGCATGGCACAGGAGTCTTACCTCCACCTGCATCACATACTACCACTGACCCTAATCCTTCACATTCTTACCCTTTTCTGTAGGAGTCGCTCACCTCCACCTAGGGTAGCCACCTTTTCAAATGCCCAAAGTGGGACATTTTTGGTACAAATGTCAGATTTTGCAGAACAAAACATACCTATGGCCAGTACAAAGGACAGAACTTCACTTTTTTGTCTAAATAAAAGTTTATTCTTGAAGCATTTTAGTTGCTTATTGTATTTTTATAACATTTAGGTGTTTCAGATGCAGAATAACTGTTTTATGCATCTATTACATAAAATATAGGAAATATTTTTCTCCTAAAATCTCAGGACATTTGCCATTTTTTCAATTTTTTTGCAGGACACAACTGCCCAAAGGAGGACTGTCCCTCGCAATGTGGGACAGGTGGTAACCCTACCTCCACCTGTATCACATACTACCACTGACCCTAATCCTTCATGTTCTTACCCTTCCCTGCAGGAATCACTCACCTCCACCTGTATCACATACTACTGCTGACCCTAATCCTTCACGTTATCCTTCTCTGCAAGAGTCGCTCATCTACACTTGTATCACATACTACCCACTGACCTTAATCCTTCACGTTCTTACCCTTCTCTGCAGGAGTCGCTCACTTCCACCTGTATCACGTTCTCACCCGACTCTGCAGGAGTCACTCACCTCCACCTGTATCACACACTAACCCTCATTCCCTAATCCTGCACATTTCTACTCAGCTCTATGTTGCAGTAAGAACAGTTTACCTATACCTGCATCACATACTAGCACTGTCCCCAATCATGCATATTCTTACCCAGTTCTGACATTAGGAACAGGTTAACTACAACGGCATCCTATACCATACGTCTCTCCACTCAAGTTCAGCAGGAGCCTCTTCCCACCTGCAGTGGAAAGAGGAATAATTTCTTCTACTTTCTATACTCCTCATTACAGGATGTACTGTTACTATAAAATGTATATTTTTTTTTATTTTCATTCTACTATTCATTATTGTAATTTATACCAGTTGTATTATTTTATAAAATTGTTACTGTTCTTTGGACCTTTTGTCCGCAGATTTCTGCTGAAAATGGGTTATTTTATGTCCAGCTGGACCTAGGTGGTAAAAAAAGAAAAAAAAAATTATATATGTATGGTTCCCCTTTTCAATCCCGAAATACTGAAAGCTCGAATTTCAGTATCTCAGGACTGTAAAGGCGAAAATGAAAAATCTCAAAAGTGCATAAGCGCGAATTCAAATATCTCGAATCTGTGCTTATGCAGTGCAGCAACAGGATGGGAGGTGTTTGGCTGGGATGTTTTTCAGAAGTGAAGGTAAGTGAGTGTATGTGAGTGTTGCTGTAAATTGTGCGTGTGGGTTAGGGTAGGGAGATGAAAGTATGAGTGTGAGTGTTCAGTGTTTTGTGTGTGTGTGTGTGCGTGTGTGAGGGAGTGTGGAATGTCTGCATGTGAGTAATGCATTTCTTTACTGTTAGTGAGATCTCGGAATTGATATGTATAAGTAGGGGGTGGGGGGTTGCAGGGGGGATTGCCCCCCTGCGTAGATGTAGTGTAGAATTCTGAAGTTTTTGTGTTGTGGGTTGAATGGTGTGCGTGTTATGTGGTGTATGGTTTGTGAATGTTCGGGATTGTATTTTTCGTGTTGGTGTGTTTCGGGATTGTGGGCTGTTTGACTTTATAGTTTTGAGATACTGAAATTCGAGCTTTCAGTATTTCGAGATTATAAAGGGGAACCATATATATATATATATATATATATATATATATATATATATATATATATATATATATATATATATATATATATATACACACACACACACATACACACACACATATATATATATATATATATATATATATATATATATATATATAGGTCCGTCTCTTTATTTTATCGTCTGTTTACTGCAGGGGTTATTCCCCACATCTGTGCATTCTCAGCTGGACTAACAGCTACTCCCCTCTTCTAACCACTGACACATTGGACTGGATTCCAAAAGCCTTTTGCATGCAGTAATATGACTACCCGAGTGTGTCACTCTGGGCCAGAGTCCAAAAGATGGGGACCACCATAGCCATATTCAGCATATGGTGATGGGGAATGGCAGAATTCTACATCCCATTCCAAAAGGGGGTAATCAGGCTCACATCTCCAAAATCATTCAGCATCGCAGTTTGGTGAGGCTTGCCACCATACAACTCTGAATCACAGGTGAAGCCCACTTAAATTAATGCTTCCAAGTGAGTATGTCGAACTAGTCAGTTCAGGCAACCCAACTTCCCACCTAGTTCCACATAGAGGTGGAGGTGCACTGCAGGTACTGGGAGTTGGGGTAGCCTGTGTGAGACCACAGATGTGCAGCTGTGGGCAGTGCAAGCCACCCCTAAACTCCATGCAGATGGCTTGTTTTAGGATAACTTTTTAAAAAGATTGAATTCCCTGGTGGTCTAGTGGCCACATATAGGTTCATTGGTACTTACTGGGATAAAGATATTTGAGGATCTTAAGAAATCTAGACTTGCGTTCCCATGGTAGTTTTTAGTCCTTATACTTTGTGTAGGAATAAGCCAGAGATGGGAAGAACAAGTATCTGTTACTTCTGTCAAATGACTGGTGAATGTAGGCAAGACAGCCAGCATGGCCATCTGCCTACAGATGGTGCTATGGTGCTGAATGGCCTCACAGCTGCACCGCTCCTCCTTTAGGTCACAGCTGGTATTGCACACAGGGTCATATGTTCACAGGTTCATAACTGTATACCAGGCTAATGACCACTTGGGCCCTTAAAACCCTTGCTGTGCAACCCAAATGTAACCCGCAAATTTTTTTTTATAGGGGGTGATTTACTGACTGCTTCTGTCCATCACAGACACAGGAACCCGATTACCTATCCAGTGGTCCAAGTTGCACTTAAAAAGGGATAGGAAGGAACTCTGCTTCACATGGATGGGGCACCTGTTTCAGAGAATGGGAATCCTCTGAGAAACATATCTGTCTCTTCAACATGTCCTGTTTATGTTGCAAAAAAATGTAGTTTTTTTTAATTTAATAGTTATGATGCTGTTTGTTTTGGCATGTGCAAAAGATTCATCAAAACAGGGTCCAGAGATGCCTTGTATGCCAGGCAAAGATCACCACTCAAAAGTCTGTAATGATACAGAGCAAAGAGACAGGGCTTCGACAGGATCACGGTAGGACATTGTGTTTACTCCCTTTATTCTTATTGTAAGGACCTTTGAGGATGCTCCAGTTGCTGCATGTGCCTGGTGAGGTATATACTGAAAGGGGCACTATACTCTATGATGGGCAAGATGAGGACTGAGTACAGTGGTATATTGACCTCAGTGGACCTAGATGCCATGCCCTTGTTGACAAACTGAGCAACACAGAAGAGTTTTCTTACTAACATGGACACATGCTGTTTGAAGGCTAAGTTACTATCTACATGAGTTCCCAAATCACTGACTAGTGAGAATCAGCTTTTAAGGGTGTTTTACTGATGATGTGGTTTATTGAGTTTTAAGCCATGACATTGACACCAAGCATCTGTCTATATTAGACTTTATTGAAGAGTGTTCTCTTCTCGGGGGGATTCAATGACTGATCCCAATTTGCAATCATCTGCAAATTTGGTTAGCCAGAGGCCTTTGACATTGGCTTTGACATCCGAGAAGTAGACACGAAAGAGGACTGGGCCTAGAACAGAGCCACGGGGACTCCACTGGTGATCGGCCTCTTTGTGGAGGTGGCTTCAAGTCTAATCTCCTAGGTACTATCAGCAAGCCAGCCAGCTGTCCAGAGTGTTACTATGGGGTTTATAGTTTACTGACAACGCCCGATTGAGGTATTGTATTAAATGCTTAAGCCAGATCTAGGCAGGCATGATGCACATTTTTCCCTTCATCCATTGCCTTAGTGACCTTTTCAAAGAAGTTCCCCAGAATCGGTAAGCATGACCTTCCTTTGACAGAGCCAAACTGGGATGGATCCAGTGTCTGGAAGTCTCCTGTCTCCTTGTTGATAAATTCCATGATAATTCTTCCACGGCTTTGCAAGTAAGACTAGACAGACTAATGGGTCTGAAGTTTCAGGATCTGTTAAAGTCTTCTCTTATGGAAGGGGATGACTTTCACAATCTTCCATTCACATTGCACAAAGCCTGCTTTAAGACTACAGTTAAATAAGGACACCAGGGATCCTGAAAAATCATATTTTAGACTATTCAGGAGGCATCCTGGGATGTTATTGAGGCCCATTGAGGCTGTGTTATTGGCTTTAGTGAGTGCAGCCAGTACATCCCTAGTTAAAGCTGGAGGAATTATGTTTGAGGGTATTACTGGGGGGATGGTTGTGGGTAAAGATGGAACTGAATTTGCCCACTAACAGGTTTGCTATAACTGCCAGGCTCAGTGGACATGGCACCATTAACCACCAGTTCAGCACATCGCTGTCTGCTGCCCTTGAGCTCTCTGACATAGCTATAGAAGGTCTTATGATTATCTTTCACTTGGGAGGATATCTTAACCTATCTCAAAGTTGACTTTGGTTGAACTAATCAGCCATCTTAACTGCCTGTTTACTTTAATGAGAGAATTTTTACCTTTATGGGAATTACGTTAGGGTGGCCTAATGGTTAAGGTGTTTGCCTTACAAGCACAAGGTGCAGGGTTTGAGTGTCACAAGGGATAATTGGCTAGGCTTAAAATGGCTCGCAAGGGCAGTTAGCTAAGTACTAACCTATGAACAGAGACAAAACAAACCATGTTTAACATTCTTTGTCCATTTACATACATTAGTCATTCAAAGGGGATCCAATGTCTGTCTGCCTGGGATGACATGCTGGACAAGCCACGCCACCTGTCACCGGATATTGGCAATGCCACCCCATAGTGCCTTTTAGGCAAGGCTCAAATTCTAAACCTACCACCCTAGAACACAAAAAAGGAAAAAAACTAAGGGTAATGCTGCTCAATGCCAGAAGTCTAAATCTCAAAATGCGGCCCTTCTCAGTATGGAGAACATCGATGTCTGTGCAGTGACAGAAACCTGGTTCAAGGCTCCTGAGAGCACCCCAGCACTATCAGGTTTTACCTCTTATCATGCGTTCGCCCCAAAATCCGGACAATACCAAGAAAGGAGGGGTATCCATATTCATCAAAGACACCCACACCTCAAGACTGATGCATCGGAGACCATCCAGGTGCAATTAACCATAGGCAAGACTGCTCTGCAAATTGTAGCATGTTACAGGCCACCCTCACAAACTCAGGAACCTCACATGGCCTTCCTGAAAACACTAGAGGGATAAATGTATCACCAAACACCATCATACTAGGTGACTTCAATTACCCTAATATAGACTGGGAACACTACTCAAGCCCAAACACCCTAGCCCAAAAGTTCCTGGAATTCATAAACTCAAATGCCATGGAACAACTAGTCACCATCCCCACAAGAGGAGAAAACATACTTGATCTCATCATCAGGAACATGGGAGCACAATGTTCAACACCGAAGTATACCCCTCACTGGTGAGATCAGATCACAAACTAATCTCGCTGGTGGTCCTCATCCCACCCCCACCTGAAATAAAAGACCACAGTAAAGAACTTGCCGACTTCACACTTCTAAAGACTAGTGTGGTCTCCTTTAAGGCCCCGAGCCGACGGAAAACAGTACTCAAGCCGCTGAATCACTTTCAAATGCCTTCTACCAGCACCTGCAGGACTGCATGGATAAGGCAATCCCAAGCAAAACAAAGACTCTTTGTACCAAAGGCAAGCATCCACTCTGGTGGACCCCAGCCATAAACAAACTCTACAACAAAAGGAGGAAGCTACTACAAGATAGAGCAAAATCCTTAAAAGGTAAGACACCCTTGATCACTATAAGTAAAAAACTAAGAGCTCTCATAAAATCATCCAAAGCAAATTTTGAGAGAAAAATAGCTAAAGACTCAAAAGACAATCATAAGGCCTTCTTTAGCTATGTTAGAAACCTGGGAGGAAACTCCCAGATATGCTCAGAACTAGTTCATAATGATGTGAAGATTACTGATCCTACAGACATTGCCAACATACTGGCTGACAGGTTCAGTGCAAACTTCTCCCCTCCCCAAAAGGAGAGATATCTATTTGCAGCCCCCAAACATCTCAAGTGAGAACTGCTCTCTCCAAAGCAAAAACACAGCATCCATGGGACCTGATGGTGTCCCCGGCTGTGTGCTCCATGAACTCAATTAAACCCACAGCTAGGACAGCTGTTTAATCATAGTCTTACCTCTGGATATGTACCCAGGACTGCAACTGTGGTCCCACTTCACAAAGGCGGTGCCTCCACCGACCCTGGAAATTACCGTCCCATTAGCTTGACAAGCCTTATCTGCAAAGCCATGGAGAGGATCATAATGGACCTCATAAATAAAGACATAGGGAATTTGCAGACTTTGGATCCATCCCAGTCTGGCTTTGTCAAAGGCAGATCATGCCTTCTAAACTTGGTTGACTTTTGAAACAGTCACCAAAGCCATTGATGAGGGAAAGGCAGTCCATACAGCCTACCTCGATCTGGCTAAGGCCTTTGATACAATACCCCACTCGGGTATCATTGAAAAACTCATCAGCTTAAATGTTAACCCATACATCACAAGATGGGTTGCAAACTGGCTGAGTGACAGAACCCACAGGGTCAGAGTTGCTGGCGCCATGTCAGACTCAAAGCCTGTCACAAGTGGTGTACCACAGGGCTCAGTCCTGGGCCCACTCTTGTTTGGCATCTACTTTTCAGTACAAGCAAACACAGGAGGGTTATGGCTGACAAAGTTTGCAGATGACTGCAAACGCCATAGTAGAAAACACATCTGACACAGATATCCTTCAGAAGGGTCTCACAGAAGCGGATAACTGGTGCCAGAGCCATGGCCTAAAGTTAAATGCCAAAAATGCATAGTCATACCCTTCGGGAAAAACAAGGTTACCCCTAGCTACCAAATAGGTGGCAATCCACTGAGTACAGAAGAAGTTATCAGGGACCTGGGGACCCAGGTTGATAGTAGTCTGTCATTCGACACCCATGTAGCTAAAGTAGTTAGGAAGACCTTCTACATTGCCCACCTTATCATGAAGGGATTCTCATCTAGATCAAGGGAGGTCATAGTCTCCTATACTCATCACTCATCAGACCAATGATTGAATACAATGCCCCATTCGAATGTATCTGACCCGACACTTGCAGCAGCTGGAGAGGCCACAAAAGTTCCTCACCAAAAGGATAAAGGGTCTCAAACATCTGTCCTATGCTGCCCGACTGAAAGAACTCCAGCTCTATTCAGTAGCAACGCTTGCTCAGAGGTGACCTTTGCCTAACATACAAGGCCATGTCAAACCCAGATTTGATGAATATGCTTCACCTCAAAAATCTAGATCCGTCAGAGCCACAAGGGCGGAGACTTAAACCGACACGGCTATTAATAGGACGTGCTGGAGGATAGATTCATCACCCAAAGACTCCCTATGCTGTGGAATAAAATCCCGGTATATGTGAGGCAGAGCACCTCGCTGGCCTTGTTCAAGAGAAATCTTGACCAATGGATGGGAGATCGCAGATATACCCCAGGGATTACCTCAGTGTCACTGCTCAACAGAGGCACAGCAAAATAATGGGTATAGTTCCCCATACTAAAGGGGTGGCTTAAGCCACAAAACTATGGGCTAGGCTTGTAAATGCCCTCGGGCAGATAGCCTAGTATGAACCTATGAACCTATGAACCTATGATTTTTACCATAATTTTATTTCCTTTTCATGTATATCCTGTTTAATTTGGGATGCCACTGGGGCAGTTTGTTTCTGGGGCTAGTTCTGGGCTTACTTCTGGTAGGAACAGCAGCCTCTATGCAGCCACAGACATGGTTGTACAGAGTTTCTGAGAGCATTTCAGCATACATTGATGTGTTCTCAGGGTTTGACGGGACAATTAATTTTTACAAACCGTCACCTAGTAACAGGTAATTTGACTTGGAATAGTTTCTGTTACTGGTTTTAACAGGATTATGGAATTGATATTTGATTTCAAATGACACAGCTTTATGGTCAGATGGTTACAGGGAGGATAAGACTCTGGGGGAGCAGTGCAGCTCTGTCCCATATTTGTGAGCACAAGGTTCAGTATATTAAAGCCTCTAGTGGGTGTATTCACTATTTGGTCAAAGATGTTTGAATAAAGTCCAGGAATCTCTGTGCCTGTAGATTTGAGGCCATGTAGGATTCTCAATCTACAGAGGAGTAATTAAAGCCTCCCATGATTAGGGTGTTAGGTTGGATGGGAAGTGTCTCCAGTAGGTTCAATTATGCATTGTGAGCTTCTTGGGACATGGAGGGTGACCTACAGCTGCCTAGGATATGGAATGGGATTTTGGCTCTGGTGATTTGCACATGGAGGAACTCCAGCATGTCATCCTATTTGACCATCAAAGAGGTATGTTTATTACGGATGTATATCGAGACACCTCCACCTTTACCCCTTGTCTGTGTAGCTGCTGGTCTAACAGTGTGGAAGGTGCTAAAACCTTGTATTGTTGAGGAGCTCTGCCACTTTAAATCATGTCTCAGTGACTGCATAGAGGTCTATACTCTCGAGTATGAGGAGGGCTTGGAGGGTGTGTGTTTTTTAGGCTCCTGGCATTGAACAGTAAAACCTTAAGGTTCTGTTGAGTTGTTCTTGCTGTGTTGGTAGGTTTGTCAATTTGGCATTGCCTAGAAAAGGTACTATGGAGGTGGAGAAAGCCTTAGCAAGTATTTAAATGCCTAGAGGGGAAGGTGCAGGCCATCCTTGGCAAGCAATGTGGTCTGTTGACCATGTCCTCCCCAAGCTGACAAATATTGGCTCCCCTTAGAATGACACAAAAAAGAGGGCCAGTTGTTGAAATCAATCATTTTTTGCTCACATTGCGGCACCATCCTCTTTGATGGTAATTTGCTGATCAGTGCCAGGCTCATACAAGCATGAGACACACAGTCTGAAAGCTCCATAAGGTCTCTCTTTACATAGCCCAGGGAGAGACGTCTCAGGTTATTTACACATATATGGACTATGATGGAATCATACTAGTACATGTGGCATAATGACTTAAGGGTCTGCCTACAATATCAGGTCCATCATTAAAAGAAAGATGCTCTGCCTGAGAGCTGTGGTTAGACTTGCAGCCCTGCTGAATGCTTGGGCAGCTTCAACACTAGACTCAGACAAGGTAATGTAGTTCCTTAAAACTGATGTTACGGAATCAGATTACCTTGTATTTCCTTAGCAGCCCCTATTTAATTAAATGCCTCAGCAGCTGGAGGTATTGAATTGGGTAGGCCCCACCCCCCAGGACAATGTCAAGTCAGTCAGTTGGATTTTCTTATTTAGAGCAAGGACAGCAGGATGTTGGAGACCACCTTCATCCAAAATTATGGAATCCGGGCCACTACCTACCAGCTGCTGGGGAAACCAAACAGACACTTATCTTTACTACCACTACTTACTAGTAGCAGGTAACAACAAAACCATTTCTACTCCTCTCATCTCCTACTCGCCTACTCTTGTTCTGGCAGCAGTTGGAATATCACAATGTCACAAAAAATGCACCACTATGGCACAATATTTCTGTTATATTTGTCTTGCATACACATATGCAATATTACATTTTTGATTTCTGAATCATTCTCCATGGACACCCGTAGGAGTAAACACACTGAATCCACTATCTTAAAACAAAACAAGCACCTACAGCAACTGACTAGTAAACTTATCTATGTTTCTTCAAAACAATACAACTCTCATTTTCTTCCTTAACATTTTTCAGTGCCTACTCTTTCCTTAAAAAATATATCTATCAAATCACATCGTCTGGTGGCATACACCTACAGCCATACAAAGTGCAACCTCTAACATAATACATGTAAACCTCAAGCTAACCAATATTAGTAGTATGAATAAGAAGTGAACCCCACTTGAATTATGGTTCTCCTCACCATGTTGCCCATCAAGCTACATCAGAAAACACCAAGGAACAACAAACAGGTGCAAGCTAATCAGAAAGAAAGAAAGCTCTTTTCTCTTGTGTCTTCACTCCCAAGGATAATATTAAATTGTCCCATAACTCATATCTGTTTGGTTCCTGCCTCTTTTTACATTGTGTCCATACCATAAACCTTCTTTTTAATAGATTCTCTTTTTTCTTTTCTTCTGCCCTTCTTGTATATATGGCACTTTCTCAGTCTACATTCTCTTCATCTGTACATTAACTCCCTACCCTGGGGGTTGTAGAGGTCCACTGTCTGAGCCTCTGCTGGCCTTGTAGTTGCTGCCTGGGGGGTCTGTCCCTGCGGCCTTTCCTTTGCACAGGCCTGGATTGGAATGGAAAGGACCAGTGTTTGGTTGGAAAGTTCCTGCTGAATCTGGAAGGATGGACCTGGAGGAAATCTTTTACTGTCTGCATTGATCTGGCCTTATCCTCCATTTTCTTGACCACCTCCTCCGCCTTAGATCCAAACGGGGGGGGGGGAGGGGGGTCTAGGAGTTTGGATTTAACATGATCAGGCAGGAATTGCTCTTTTATCCATGCATGTCTCCTAATGACTGAAACCGCAACAGCAGCCCTGCTAGAGGCTTCTAGGGCATTGTATCTGCAGTGGAGGGAATGCTTTGCCACTTGAGAGCTGGAGTGTAGGAGCTCTTCCAGTTCTGTGGAAGTTGAACTGTCTGGCAAGGAGGAAATTGTCTGCTTTAACAGTGTCAGCATATGTTGCTGATATTTTAGCATATGGAACTGGCAGTTAAGAGCTCTGGTAGCTAAGGTAGCACAGGTGTATACCTTTTTACCCCACCTGTCTAGGGCTCTGCTATCCTTGTCAGAAGGTATAGGGTTTTTGGAGGAACTAGCCCCTTTGTGTCCCTGGATGATGACCTCTGGATCGGCTGCTGGGTTTTGAATAAGTATTTGTGGGTGTCTGGCACCTTGTAGTACCTGTCTGGCTTTCTAGATGCCGGAAGATGGGTATCAGGTTTGAGGCTAGACTTCATAAACACATCCTCTACCATATCCAAAATGGGAGGAATGGCTAAGGGTTTATGCTGGGGTAGGTCCAGAAATTCTCTTAGCCTCTTTCTTAGACTGGGGGTAGTCCTGAGCTTCTCAATGGAAGTGTTCCCTAAGGGGTTATAAGGTCTCTCCAAATGATAGGTCCTCGGGGGGGGGGGGGAATACAGATGGGATGGATTCCTCTGCATCAGAATCCTCAAAGGTGGTAAGGAGCTGCTGTTCATTGTCTGAATCCAAAATGTCTGACTCTACAGTGTCAGGTTCTGAGAGAATCTCTGGAGAAAGGTCCCTTTTTCATTTGGCTGGAGTAGTCCGATTACCTCTGATGAGTGTGATTAGGTCCTCAGCCATCTTAAGAAGCTGTTGTGAATGAGCAGGCTGGGCCTGAAGAAGATGGTGACTGGGAATTGTTTTTCTGTAAGTGGTCTTCCTTTCAGGCCTCGGTGCTTCAATGGGTTTGGGAGCGGTTGTGGCCGGTGGCATGGACGTCACTTTTGTCTGGCATCGGTTATCCAAAAAGCTTCCTCGAAATCCGGTGCCTGTGGAGAAGCTCCAGACCCAACCATGGGGCTGACAACTGAAAACTCGGCAAGTGTAGTATGATCCGATGGCATACCAGACTCTGAATGGGGCTTGGTAGAGGCCTGCAGTGGTAAAGCGGCGGTCGTCAGGGGCTGCGTAGGCACCTCACTGATTTCCACTGTGCTAGTGGCTGACTTCAGGTTAAAGTCATCTTAAGGCCTAACTTTTTATGGTCAGTCCCTTTCTTTGTCTTTTCTCTTTTTGGGGATTATCCACTGGATGCTGACCGATGGATGCCATTTCATATGGCGAAGGACTGTCTTTGAAACGTCTAGCTACAAATTCTGCTCTATGGAGCATGGTCCTAGCATTAGAGAGAGCAAAGAACCGACATCTGGGGACGTCATAGTCTGGGCCTAAACATGTTATACATAGGTTATGGAAGTGTCGGTGTGGTACTTGTTTTATACAGCAGAGACAATTATTTACTTTTTCGGACATTGGTTAGTGCAAGAAAAAGATCCCCAATGGGCTACTTAGCTTGTAGTTGTTTTCTACTTCACTCTGGCAGCAGCCGACCGATGCACATGCAAACTGCTTCTGTTTCTGGCTCCACAGCAAGAAAGACTGATGTAATGGCATCGGCTGCCTTAATTTATACCACTGAAGACCTGACGTCAATCCTTAGCAATCTGCAGCTGATGCAGGAAGGACAATCTTTACTCTGGTATTCGGGTTGGCCGAGGGCTACCCAGCAGGGATAACCCACAAGTGATGACTGCAACAGTGAAACACGAAAAATATCACTTTATTATTAACTCACACACACACACACACACTCAATCCACTCTATTTCTATATTATCTACTAGTGCTGCTGAGATCATCTCTATTAACACCACTTGAAGTGGCTGTACAAAGTCTTGTGTGTGTGTGTGTGTGTGTGTGTGTGTGTGTGTGTATATATATATATATATATATATGTATATATGGATTCCATACACTAAATCGAATTTTCACTAATTCGAAATAGTGCATAGAATGTTCACTGCAGCGAAAGTGCACTTACGCAAAGTTCAGTACAACGAACGGGTGTTGTACTGAACTTCCGTGCAGTACTCACGGACCTTAGGGTTAGGGCATGGGTCATAGTAAGGGGATAGCCTGTAGGGATATCCCCTTACCATGACCTGTGCCTTTACCCTAAGGTCCGTGATGACTGCAGTGCAGTGAAGGACATAGCAATGTCCCCCACTATGGTGCGATAGCCACGAACCTTAGGGTTAAGGGCATGGGTTAGGGTAAGGAGATAGCTTTACTAACTATCCCCTTATCCTAACCCATGCCCTAACCCTAAGGTCTGTGACTATCACACCATAGTGGAGGACATAGCTTGTTTTTATGTCCTCCACTGTGCTGCGGTGCTTTCGGTGAAGTGCACTTTTGTTAAAGTGAACTTTCGCAGAAGTGTGGCTTCCTATTACAAGTTCGAAGTAGTGAACTTTCGTTCTTGTAATAGGAATCCATATTATATATATATATATATATATATATATATATATATATATATGTCTACTTCAAAACATCTAAACCCATAACATCTAATTACTTAACATTGAGACCAGAAGATCTAAAACCCATAACATTGAATTTCATAACATCTAACACTACAAATCACGAGAAAATAACATCCCCTCCACATACAACCACACCAAACTACCAAACACACTTTTTACTATGTTTCTTCAGACGGGCACCCCCCTGTAAATTAAATATACCAATTCCAACATCGCACTACAGTGGGGAAAAGTATTTTCTAACCCCACTGTATCAAGCCCGCTTGCAGAAACGTAGCAAAAAGTGTGTTTGGTAGATTGGTGTCATTATATGTGGAGGGGATGTTATTTTCATGTGATTTGTAGTGTTAGATGTTATGAAATTCGAAGTTATGGTTTTAGATATTCTGGTCTCAATGTTATGAAATTAGATGTTATAGGTTTTAGATGTTTTGAAGGGGACCCATATATACATATATATATATATACACACACACACACACATATATATATATATATATATATATATATATATATATACATACAAACACACACACACATCCATGCAGTGAGGCACAATAGTTTTCCAGCCTTAGGGGACTAAGACATCTTCCTCCCATAAGGAAAAACAATAGACCACAGGGAAAACTGGTATTTGTGAGAAACAAAGTTGCTTGCTGAGAATCCTAAAAAAATCAGGAAAAAAGAACCATGCACTGTAGACAAGACCAGCTGCTACTTCAGAGTAATTAAGCACTTATAACTTATTTAGAAATCAAAACTTAAAAGAGCTTCATCAGATCTAACTCCAGTTTACATGACATGCAGTTTTTATCTGCTTTAACACACAGATCATTGTCAACTCAATCGAACTGGGGTCATAAATGTATGGCATAGGCTGTTCATCCAAGTAACAGAAGGATAAGTCTCATCTTTCATACCGGTTCTGTATATCTACTCCTGTTGGTAGGTAATAGATTATAATGTATGTGCTGTATTCCCATTACAAACACTTTATATAACTCTTGTCCCAGGCTGCATATGATTAATAGTACATCTCTGTATCAGTGATATAAGTAGATGCCATCTGCCATGTTTAGATGGGGTAACAAGTTCTAAAAAAAAAGATGTGGCAAGCAGTCAAATTAAAATCTTTAAGTATTATAATGTAGTAATAATTCTGACACCCATGCCCTGGCCCAGAAATCAAGGAGCCTCAATCCTCACCACTAACACCAATGTGGGGCATCTCATACAGGAGGAAAGGATAACAAATATACAGGAGGAAAGGATAACAAATACACACAGTAAAGTGCAATTTTATTATCCAGTTGGTAGCATAGCCCATAGTGGCTTTGTACAATTTTATCCAAGGTGTGCAAGTACTCTAAAGAGCTTACATTATCTCTACAAAAACAGCCACAGTTGAAAGGGTTTAAAAATATTGAATAATAAATAATTAAAAACACAAGACAATACTTTTTACTACACAGTGCTAGTCAAGAGTTCAGAGATCACAGAGAAATACTTAACTCAGTGGTACAGTTCTGACATCACAGAAAAACTTAGTCTAATCTTTCTAGTTCCTAGCTAGCTATTTCTAAGAGAAACACAAGTCTAAGATAAACTTACATATATAGCAAGACACTGCTGATGAGTTGGATAGTCCAGACAAAAATGCTTAATGCTCTCCGATTCTCTCTGTTTTTAAAATCACATTCCTGGTTCACATTACATCATTCTTCACACTTCCCTGGGTTCCTAGGCTAGCAGAAACTCAACATTTACATTTTTAACATCTCCTTTTGTTATCTTGCAGCTGGTCAAGAAGCACAGCAATAAAAATACATTTGCATGTTTAAATCTAGCAATGTAACTCTTGGTTAAAACAACAGAAATAATTTCTTCATTTAGACAGGCCGGAGCAGACTTTAGATCAAAGGGTCACAACATGTTTTACTTGGTCAGCAGAGTGCACTGTTGTTACATTTCTGTAACAGCATTTTTTCAATTTAAGACAACAAAAATTCTATCTGGCTCAGCTGGCAGCCTTCACAATCATAACTGCATCTAGTCAGGACAATCTGACTGAATTTGTGACGAGGAGCACCTACACTATATCCTTTAAGTGAGGTCATATACCACCCTTTCCATGACAGGCTGAATTCAAATTTCTAGTGATATATCAGTTTTACGTGCGTTTACAGAGACAAGAAAGGTCTCTGTACGTGCTAGGTCTAAGATAAACAGCAGCATTCTATGACCACAAACCAAACAGGGTTAAATTAGGATACAGATAACGGACTCCTATTTCAGTTTGCTTCATCTGTCTAGTGCTAAATGCTGTCAAAACAGGTACATTATAAGAGGTTGTCACTAACGTGTCATAAATCATAGTTGCCACAGTTGTGATCCCTATCAAATGGCAAAGTTTAGTTCCCAGCATGGGAATCAGTGAACCTCCAGTAAATGTGTCTTGTACAAGTGCCTGTTGCAAAATCCCTTACAGACACGTCTAGGGAGAGTGGAAAAATATGCAACTGTACGGACTGTCTAGTCCTTGGTAGTATACTGAATTTAAATGATCATGAAGAATAAGTAAGGTATTAATCCATCTATAAATGAAACAGGTAGAAATAATTCATAGAATGTTAATGCAGTACTAAAACATTAAGCATAATATAAAGAAAGGTTCACTGTCAACAGTGTTGCATACTACATCAGTGCAGACGTCACAGACTGTAAACTAGCACAAGCTGAACCTTTGATGGAAGAGAGATCATAAATGTGTGAATCTTTGCTGAAAGGAGACAAAATGAATCCATGAAGCTAGGGCTAAACAATAGGAAGTGGTGAATCTAATCCAGGCAGGAAGGCAACATTGCCTCAGGCCACTAGGGAGGTTTACTGTATAAACGTAGAGAGAAGATTATGGTTGGGTGACTATGTTGACAAAGGAAAATGTACATTTTGGTCTTCAGAAACATCATCAGTTTATTGCTGTTTTTGAAACTGAAACTGAAACTGATGCAAGTAAGACAAACTCTGGAGTCTACAGCGCTTTCGCCTAACTACCAATAAGTACTTAAGGCTTCATCAGATTGTTGTATAACAGTACATAGAGGATTATAATTTGGTCACCAATCATAACCCAATTATTATGTGCCTGAGACATGGATGTCAAGAAATTCACCTACAGAGCTAATCTGAAAAGTAAAATGTTGACATCCATGTCGAGAACACGTAATTTAGGATTATGAATGGTGAGGCAATCAACATTCTATGTAGTACATGGAGCTTTGTCTGCTCCATGTACTACTAATTAAAGGGGAAAAAAATATTTGCCTGTCTTTTAAAGCCGTAAAGCACTTAGTAAGCGTTGTCAGAGAGATAGTGTTTACACTTACCTCTCTCTCTTTCTCTCAACTGTCAAGATTTTCACAGGATATCCAGATTATTGTTTCATTTTTTTTGTCAGTTTCTCATAAAACATGTGGTTAAAAATAAGCGAGATCTGGTGAGCCTGTCCCCGGTGGAGTAAAGCCTCCCTTAAAAGGAAGGTACAAATAAGCTACGAAATACTCCAAAAGCCCAGCCTTGGAAGGGAGTTGAGGGCAAAGCGTACCGAGTCTAGTGTCAAGTCTTTAAAATCTCAGTGGCAAGACAAAAACTCAGTAAAAATCTCCCCAGTAGAAGAAACATAGTGTCTTGAGAATAAAAACAAGTATAAATAGAGGTGTAAATGCATTTCACTTTCATTGTCTGGAACAATGCTTCGGCTGGCTTTAATAAAAATCACCTACGGATAAGAAGCAAGAAGTTTTTGCGTTTGTGTCTTTTAAGTCTCTACCACCACATGCATGCTTTGGCAAAAGAATGTAGCCTTTTTACTAAGTTTTTTCTGGACCTTTTTATTCTCAAGATATTAAGTTTCTTCCACAGGGGAGTTTTCTAATGAGTTTTTGTCTTGCCATTGAGATTTTAAAGACTTGACACTAGACTCTGTATACTTTTTCCTCAACTCCCTTCCAAGACTGGGCTTTTGGAGTATTTCTTAGCTTATAAAATATGTGAATTTCAGATTAACCACTCAGGCTTGAAGTCACTAAATGATGACATATATTTGCTTTTCAGCATTCACATTCTTTAGATTATGGATGTGAACACACCTTCAGTTATTCTAGCAACTCTTTTTTTTTTTTTTTTTTTACAGGAAGTTAGGGGAAATATTAATTGTATGGACAGCAAGCAGAAACAAATGTTTTGTTCTGCCGCTGTCATTTGCTAGTCAGAACAGGCAGATTTTACTGTCTAGTGTGGAACCCACCCTTAACATTCGCGGGGTGGGGGCTTAACATTTAAGGTCAAGTCACGCTCCACTCTGGCGCTTAACCGGTTTGTCTTTTTACGCATATCAGAGCACAATCAGAGTGCTCCATGCACTATTAATATGGTTAACGCCACTAAATAAATATTAAATGTGTACATGACAGACTTGATTTTGAGATCACAAACAGATTTAGTAATATTAGACAGTGAGTGTATGTAAGCCAATATTAAAATCTTGTATAAATTAAATTGCAGGAAAGTCTTAAAACCTTTGCTTACTAGTAATACTATTCTTGACAAATGCATTAGAAACTGAAATGAGGGAACTCTCGTTTCAGAAGGTAACATTACATACAAAACTAAAAATGCTTCTAAGCTCATGATGCTGAGTTACCTAATTTTTTTCCTACCCAGTCCTGTAGTAGTCAACCTATGTGAATATAATGCTAATTAAAAATGCAATGAAGGAATATAAAAGTACAGCTTCTAGCTTTCAGTAAAGGCTATTATGCTCCAGTTTTCTATGTTCAAGTACAGATTTGATGCAGCAGTTTGTGTTCAGTCTTGGGTACTAGTAAGCTTTTAGGCGAATTTGCCAATCTAGCTCCTTTATCTCAATTATATCTCCTGTGTTACCTTGAAGTGGGGGAGTTGTTGTTTTCTCCACAATGTGGAACACAAATTTCGCAAAGTTTCTGCAGTGTAGAGCATGCCTGGTTAGTGGATTATGAAGATCTTTTAGTCAGATGTCTGATAAGTGTTTAGAAACCCTTACCTTTAGGACACTGTCTTGCCTATGTAGAATGATCTACATGCTACGCTGCTGGCCCTGTAAACTTGCTTTTGCTGTCATTTTTCACTGTGCTCCAAAATGTCTTTTTTGAGTTTGGACAATAAAACCTGTTTCACTTACTCATAACATCACAGTACCTGCATCCTGGAGGCATGCAAGGAGAGGTGCCAACATATGACTCTGTAGTTGGCAAAGCATGTCCTTCTATCCAGCTCATAATATTTTGCCCTTTACGAGACATGAAAGTAGGCTCAGGGTCACGTATCTTATTAATGGAATGGTTTCCATAGATATTCTCCAGTTTTCAAGCATGGTACGTTTTAATTGTAGACACTCCTTTGAAAATGTGAGAATCATATTTCCTTTATGTTTCTCTTGGTCAGTATCAACTTGTGAGCTTACGATATTGATCTGCTCCCAACACAATGGAATGCGTAGAGTTGGGTTGTTTTATGTTTGAAATGGGACTGAGTACGTCTTTCATCAGGTTCTCACTGTACCCCCTTTCAAGAAAGTGGCTTTGTAGAAATGCAATTATGCAGAAACAGCATTATTTCACCAGACACGAGTTATCATCACACCCTGTGATTTTATAACATTTTTCTTTGTGATTTTGAGGTGCATACTGTTTGCATGTAGCAACAGGTTGACTCGTGTGGGTTTTCTCAACAGGTCATTATTTAGTATTTAGCTGTATGGATTAATTATTATTCTAGTCTGACAGCTAAGGATATTTGGGAAAAAATGAAACAAAAGATAATAAAAATTGAAAAGCTGGAAGCTCCTGACTACTGATACGAGTTTAAAATGCAAGCAGTGAAAATGTTTCTAGTCTCGTAATTTTCTGTACAGGTCAAGCGTATTTTTAAAAAACAGACGAGCAGTTGTGGATCAAAATAAAAAAAAAAAGAGAGCTTTAGGAATTTATTTGGAAGGGTAAGAGGGAAGAATTAAGTGGAATATGTCGTCTTACTCTACAGAGCAAGTTGGTTTAGGGTTTGAAGAGATACTTTACAGCAGTTAAGCTCAGATATACAACACAAGAAAAAGGGCACAAATCAAAAGGAATCATAAAATGGGGGGGGGTCAAGAAATAAGCAGAGAGAAGGAATTTGATTGCAGGACAGGTCCTTACGGAAAAAAAAAAGTACTAAGAACTAAAACAACAAAGGAATAGGAAAGGAGATTTTACCAAAAAGGATGACTGCAAGTAAGGGCATAGAAAATAGCCAAGACGGGGTTGGAGTTTAATGGAAAAAATATCGAACGAACCAATATAATGGGAGCAAACAGCAAGGGAGGGAAAGATAATAAAGTGGAACAAGGCAAAGTAGAAATTTGGCGGCAGGTAGAGACTAGACTGCCTTTCCTACCAGCAATTGACAACAGAGCATAAGCAAAGAGTACAGGATAGGGGAGTGCTAAGTGAAAGACCACACTTGGCTGAAGTTTTTACTTGACTCTGGAACAGAAGCTGCTGTTAAAAATGGATATTTGTAGGGCATACAAAACACTGCATAATAACTATTACAGTCAATGAAAAGATATTGGAAAAGATTGAGAAGAGAGAATGGAAAAGCAATATACAAAATAATAAAACAACTCCAGAGTAAGCAATGATGTCCAGAAGATTTACGATTTTAGCTTGAAAGCTATTTTTATTCCCCAAGTAGACTTCAGAGAATGTTTCTTTAGGTAGACAGCAATTGCTGGAGGTATGATGAAAAACAGAGATGCAACACGATTTTTGGGGAATATAACAAGTTGACACAATTAAAAAATCCTATAGACAATTTTTTCAGAAATTCTAAGCAAATTGTTATAACAAAGGAAAATTTTCCCTGAGTTGGGATATAGGAACTGAATTGCCTAGACATAGATAGGCCTTACTAGGATTCATGCTATCTGCTACCAAAAATTACTAGAAAATGGAAATCAAACATATACCATCAGTAAATGACATACTGACTATAGTAAGTCATAAAGAAACTAGAGGTGGGATCTTGAAAAGGAGGAAGTTTCAAACTGCATAAAAATAAATGGCATTTGTAATAATACAAATAGAACAATAAATGAATGAAATGTAAGAGAAGGCCGGACTTGAGCAATTTATGTAAGGCTGGAGAATATTTATTAAAAAAAACAAAAAAAAAAAAAAAAACATATGTATATAATGCATAAAAATAATGAAAATATTTACAGTGGTTTATTTTTTTCTATTACTGTATGTGTATCCATATCAGATTTTTTAATTCGGCTTTTCCCGGTTAGGGGTCGCCACAGCGGAACTCTGGTCCGCTAATGACTGGCAGTCGATTTTTATTGTGTCGAGTTGCCAGCCCGATGCCTAACCTTCAGCGAAGTCATGCCCATTCATGCATATCTTTCGGAGGCCACTCGACTGCAGGGAGGACATGCAGACTCCACACAGAAGGAACTCTTGCCGAAAATCGAACAAGAGAACCTCTTACTGTGAGGCAACAACGCTACCGCTGTACCGCCACGGCTTTAAGACGACACCTAAAATGCTGGGTATTACTATTCAAGGCTCAGTGTTGGCACTATCTTAAAAGAACACAGTAGGGCCCTTATAAATAAAACACAGACATTTGAAGAAACAGCACAGACTACACCACCACAAAAATGTAACACCTCAAAGAAATTCTACTGTATATTCACTTTCAAAGGGTACCAACAAAGAAAACCTGCACAGAGTATGTCAAAAATTATTAAAGAACAGTCAAATTTCCAACAATGGTCATCCATGTTCTGTTACACACTGGGTGAAAACTGTCTGGCCCTGTGTTCAAGAAAGAGACTGAAGTTAAAACTTCAGAGAATTTTTTTTCCAAGTAGTAGGAAGAGAATGAGTAGACTTTCAAACAAATATGGTAATATGAGTTATCACAGTATTTTTTTTTTATTCTGAAACAGTATTTAACTACATTAAACCATCTTCATTTAACAGAAAATGCAATGCCTTAGGAGATTTATTAATGACAAATGATGGATTATAGGTGGGGAAGGAGAACATTTTTATTTTAAATACTATTAACAGACTTTTGCAGCAATTAAATAACTTCTTCTTGGGTAAAAAAAAGGGAAATCTTTCAAAGCTGCTCAGCTAAAAACTTGATTCAAATGTGTGGAGAGTGTGTGTGTGTCGTGGGGTGTAAAAGCATCAGGTATGTGCTAATAAGTGAAGTTGGGCATCAGAATGGTAACCACACATGGGTATAGTGATCATGAAAGCAAACCCATGTTTTCACAAAATGTAAAGAAGCAAATGAAACAGGACAGTAGGGATTTTGAAAAAATAAAGACAGCACTCCCTGAAATGGCACAACAAACTACTTTTAAAGTAAAGAAATAAATTAACAAAGTATAGAAAAAGTTGTAAGAGAAGTGACAATGAAGAGGCAGGACCATCTTTGTTACAAAGAAGGGTACCCCAGTTAAACAAAGAGCAGCAGTAATTTTTCTTTAAGGTGCTGAGATCTAAAAAAGGGGGAGCTTAAGTCAATGAGACAAGAAAAATGAAAACTGGTCATTATTTTTCAGTACTGAAAGTTAAAGAAATTGGAAAACCACAAGAGGTAATCAAAGGAAAACTCCTAGGGATGAAAAATTGAGTGAGGGAATGTGGAAGAAGAACATTAGAAAGTACTAGCAAACCTTATGAAGTTAAATAAATGCAAATGAAATGGAAAACTTAGTGGTTGTTGTCCTGGATGCTAACAGTACACTGGATAGCTACAAGAGACTATCTGCTTCAGGTCTTAGAGGTGGAGGAGTCTGGATATTATGGGATGGTATAACATGACGATAAAGAGATTGGCTTAAAATATTTAAACAAAAAATAATACAAAGGGGATATGTTAATGAGGATAAATGTTCTTAATGTACTTACCAGAGAACAGAGTAAGATATGGGGCTTTAGTACAGTATTAGGAGGAGGAGAAGGATAGGATTTATTAGTACACAAACATGAGAAAGGAGTAATTTGATTAGAGTCTCATGTAGAAAAAACAGAGCTGAGGTTAGAAGACTTCTATCTGGGAAGCCAGCGTGGAAGGAAGGTAAGGACTGTGTGGATAGAAAAGAATCTAAAGAAAATTACTATTAAAGGATGCAATCTGACAATAAAAAAGTACTGCCACGCCAAAGGCATGGAGGGATAAAGCCCTAAACTATGACCCAGGTAACCAAAGTTCATTTAGTGGCTTGTGTGCATGATGGCACAGGCAGGGAGGCTGGGCGCAGTTATTCTTTGGGGGTACCATTCTGTGTGTCACTCTTTTGGAGGCTAGAGCTGAAAGCGATGACATTGGGCTGAGGGGTGAGGGTGGAGGATTTGAGAAATGCATGTTCTATGGGACCAGGATACTTCTCCTGCCTATCCAGCCCTACATGCTGCCAAAAGTGTGAGAGGGAAGCGCTGCAACAACGATGGTATTAAGTTTGAGATTTGTAGGATTTTTTTTTTTTTTTTGCTAATAGAATATCCAACGGAAACTGAATTCTTAAATGAAAAAATAAGGACTGATGTAAACTGTTACAAAATGGAAATGTGATCTTCTGAATGAGTAGAAAATTATTTAAAACAGTGAACTTGTTCATGTAACAGTTCGTTTATAAAGTTCGAACTTTTATTGTGGAAATACTATAAAGTCCGATTCTTACATCAAGCAAGGACGATTACTAAAATAAAAAAGTGTTTGTTTAAAAATAAATGGGCTACATTACAATAAGGAAAAGGAAACAAAAGGAATAGGGGTGAAGATGAAGTAAGACAACTAAGAGGAAAATGCACAAGTGTCTAAGAAAGATTTCAAGACAGCAAAACAGACCAAGAGCAGGTTGATATAGAAAACAGTTGAGATATAGCCATATGACGACATTTCTAAGAATGGAAAAATAAACAGAAGGGCAACATCTGGAATACATAGTAGAAACTAGTACCTTTTGCAATGATATAGTTAAAGTGGCCTTCATAGTAATAACGTACGGATATAATGTAACAGAAGGACGTTTGTGAAGACAGTTAAAGAATATACTTATCAGAAAAAGAAAATGGCAAAGTAATCAAAGGTAATCAAGGCCTAAAACGTGGTAAGAGACCAGACAGTAACTGACAGTACTCTAAACAAACTACAGAAAGTAACTCAGAGTGTAGAGTCCAGGACTTACAAGTATTTTTTCTAACTTTCTCAATAAGTGCAGTTTATTATAAAAGGTGATAAAGTATGAAACCAGGCTTAAATTTTTATTGTTAAAAATAATAATGGGAATTTTAGAAACTTTAAGAACTGTTATCTTATTGTATTAAACAGCGATGCTAAGACATTATGAAAACAAATCTGCATAAATTAAAAGGAAAAATGCTGGGATTTTACATGAAAGTTGTATGTGACGGATGTTGGGGAGAAATACTGTACACAAATGAGTACAACTTGAAAGATTTTTCTGAAGTAGGGAAGCAGGATTCTGCTAAAGGATATATTCGTTTACTTGATCAAGTGAAAGCCCTTGTACACATAACACAGGGCAAGTTCAGGAAAGTCAGTGAAGACGCGGGCCTTCTTATCGGCAATAAGAACATTTTATTCAGCTGATCTTAGAAGGATAATACTAAATGGTTTAATGAGTCTTGAAAGGATTAAGGCAAGGATGCTGTCTTAGTCCTCTGTCAAATTTTTGTTAGTTATTAAGCAAGAAAAGAGAAAAAATGTTAAAATAGTGTTACAGTAGGAAAGAGGAATTATCTAATAGCCACTGCTTACAAACAGAATACATGTATTATTACAAAAGGCAATTCAGATTTATAAGAAATTTATGACTACAATTCAACAAGAAAGTATGAAATCAGCTAACCTGTATATTTGCATGAACCAGAAGAGGTGCAAACAGAAGAATTATTCTGTCACTAGCGGCGGTAAAGGGTCGCCACAGTGGAACTCCGGTCCGCTACTGATTGGCAGCAGATTTTTATGTGCCGAGTTGCCAGCTCTGACGGACAACCTTCAACGAAGGTACGCCCATACATGCATGTTTCCACACAGAAGACGCTCTAGCTGAGAATCGAACGGCACAACGTCTTACTGTGAGGCGACAACGCTACCGCAGCACCACCACCGCAGATTCTAAACAGAAAATATATGTGGGGTGCTATAAAAGCTGTAGACTGACAGATTAAAAAAATGCACCTTTTATTAATTTTAAGACTTGTTTATTTAAGCACACAGTTTTCTATGTGCCTGACCTACATATGTGTGTGTGTGTGTGTGTGTGTGTGTGTGTGTGTGTGTGTGTGTGTGTGTGTGTGTGTGTGTGTGTGCACTTGCATGTATTCATCTATATATACACACACACACACACATGCAAAACATACACACTTGCAGGGGAATAGACTTACAGGAGAATATTTTTTAGCTGGTGACAGTAGTATCAGTTTGGCAGTGTATACTTCATTCAAAGCTTGGGAGCTGTGACTGGAATAAAAAGGAGCAAGTCAGAATCAGTACCATAATGGTGCAGACATTTTCCTTCAGGTTCAGTTCTCAGATGGGGTTTCTTTTCTGTTGCATTTGCATGTCTCCTCCCTGTAGCTGGATGAGTTTTGCCAGATATCGTTTCTTCCCACACTGCAAAGACAAGTTGCGGGTGAACTGGTAATTTTCCAAATGACCTAAAGCTGTGCATGTATGTGTGTGTGTGTGTGTACAAGTGTGATGTGTTTGTGTGTGTTCCTACACATTCTGCAAATCAAATGGCTTCCTATCTATAACTAGGTTCCTGCATTGTACTTAATGAGTGCTGAAAAGGCTCCATCACCCCTCCAACACTGAATGGGACAAAGTGGGTAATCACAGACTGAAAAATCCAATGAAGTCTGAAAGATAAGCCTCTTTAGTAAGTGCTGACAGATGAGGTATTCCAAGCAATCCTCATCTGTCAGCAAATTTGGCCCTTCGGTGATCACACTCCAGGCATTCGCAGATCATACTTTTAACACTCTCTCTCTTTCTGTCCTTTTTTAATGTTATAGTTATAACTCCATCTCAGGAAAAGTGCTTCAACTGTCATCCAAGGCCAAAAGAATAACAAAGGAGACATCATCACTGGGCTGACAGAGTAGGTCTTCCCCATAAACCTTACCTACTTTCCAAATTAGGGAGAAACTAGTGAAGGAAAACATTGAAATTGCATCAACAAAAGCATAGTGCATGGTACCACAAATGATGTGCACTTCATGAAAAGCTGTAATACCACAAGATTTTTATCTGTACATTCTTATCTTAGCCTTTCTTGCTACTGACACAAGAAGCTATGACAAACATTATAAGGGCTAAATTAAGTTTGCAGAGAAAAGACCAGTACAAGGTAAAATGCACTCCTAAAATTGAGAACCAATAGAATGAGGTGAATGATTAACCTTAATGAAGAGTACTAAAAATAACTGGCAAATGATTCTGTTGAAGAAATGGAAACTAAACAAGTTCTAAATTGTGCAAATAAGCATAACCCTGACAGGTCAGCTGACTGACAAACATCTCGGCTGTCATTATAATAACCCAAACCACTGTCATATGCTCCTCTGTCTCAATGCCCAAAAAACAGTCAGCACCACAATATTTGCCAAGAAAGTGCTTTTTTAATGAAAGAACAAAATGTTTTCCACCGAGATGACAATGACAATATGCAAACAATACTTAAGTACAGGCCCATGACGTGGCAAGCCAGAATGTGAAGAAAGTGGCCGTCTGTGCTAGAATACTGCCACTTGCATCATTATCATTTGTGAACATATACAGAAAAAGAGAAGAGGTAGCAACCACAGCCTGTAGAAATGCACTTTGTACAGCCCTCTATCAGATCAAAATACTCAGTAGCTTTAAGGTAGTGACAGAAGGAGTGAGGAATCTGTTGCAGAGTCTTGCTGAACCCTGAACAAGTCCTTGCAATCAAGTACTGCAAACTGCCTTTCCAAGATTCCTAACAGACAACATAGTGTCCAGTTTAGGCACCCAACTGGAGATGAGCCTAACACCATATGCTTTAGGACTGAACTGTAACTTCCTTAAGAAGGCATCATGAGAAGCAAAGTTAAATATAAACAGAATAAAACGTATATAAATGCTGAAGACTAATGCAAGTGCTAGAAAAATAAAGTATAAACTACAGGGCAAGCAGAAAAATCTGTCTCTGACACATTGGATTTCTATATAGACGTATGAGCTACCATACTGCTTGACTTTTGCTACCAACTGATTCATATTATGTTTGCTTGTTTTATCACTCCTTTGGGATTTCTTAAAAGATATACTTTTAAATACACAGTTGACATTAACTTTGAAGACTGCCTAAAAATGTCAATGAGACATTTTTAATTAATAAAAAGTATTTTCTTAGCATTTACTTGTTTACATCATGATCTACCAACATGCCTTACACACTGGAGAGAATAAGCAGGTGCTTTGCTTATTATGTACCACTTAAGAGAAGGTACCCCCAGATTCTTTACCCTCTCGGTATACAAACTTTCTTGGATAAGTTTTCTCAGATGCTCTGCAAGTGTCAAAGTTTTACTTTAACCTGATGTTTTCCACAGAGATCCTTGTACGTTAGGCATATTAATTAGGTCATGTTCCACTTTTTCCAATTAATTTATTCTAAACCCACCACACTCCTCACATTTTTAATGTTCTGCTGAACTTATGCACAGTAACACAGTTGCAGGTCACCATAAACATCAACATGCACAAATGTTGGGTTTTTCATGACTTGTTCCCAGCTGGTCATGCACTAAGATCAAGAAGTCATCAAGCAGCACTTGTGTATCCCATACATTTTTATACTTGGTAAGCATTCTGACATGTTTGGGCAACATAGCTAACATGCATATACACTTTCAGCAAAACAAACACACACATGGCCTCAACAGACTGGTTGGTAAAAAGGTGGACCTTACCCATAAAATGATACAGTTAGCCTAGAACTAATCTATGAACCTAATAAGAGTTGGACATTCTCTCACAGCATTTATACCTAGTTGCTACAAAATAACTGTGCACAAAATGAATTGGTGTCCCTTTAAGAACAATGTTGTGATACGTACTAATAACCCGCTACAAAATAAAATAACATACTATAACTAAATTGCAAAATACACTAATATCCACTGTCAACTAATCAGTGCAAATATAAATATGTAACAGTACCACCTTCCACTTCTTCATGCATAACTTTGAGTTAGTCCAAGTTTTGAATTCCTAAACCAGTAGAATTTCTGTACTGGTAACACTTCTTTAATTCCTGCCCTTTTTTCTATTCCACTTTTCCTTCAGTTAAAATGAAGGTGTTTTATGGATTTCCACACATTTGTCTGCTCTTTTTTCCTCGTATTTCCACTGTTCTTTTTTTTGCATAACAACAAACATGACAGTATATTTAAAAGTATTGAAACTCAACTGAATAACAGTTATGGAATATCTCTATTTACTACACAGAATTGAACATTGGTTTGTCCCTCTTGGGGAGAGGCTCAACTTCCTTGAGATGAAACTCTTTTCAGACTGATATTTTTATCTAAAACACAATTTACTCTCCAGATTATTAAAGTTATGAAAACATTCACAAAATCTGGAAGATGTATTTGGGAAGGGATCACCCCATATCCAATTTCAAAACAAAGTGACCTTTAATTTCATGCATAACATAAGCAGATATGATGAAACTGGGGAGTTTGATAAATTAAGGCAGAATATGTCTTTGTATGCAGATCCTTAAGAAGAATAACAACCACCATACAGAACATTATATTCATAAAGTAACAGAAAGTAGTCTTAAGAACTAAGTCAACATGAGAATGGAGAAAGGAGATTTTTACAAAACAGGGATGACTGTAAGGAGGGTTACAGAAAACAGGCAAGTGAGAAGAGGCTGGAATTTACTCAAGAAAATCAGCAAAAGAACCAGTGTACATTGAGAAAATAACTACTGAGGGAAAGGTAATACTGTAGGATGAGGCTACAAGGACGTTTGGACTGCAGCTTAGAGACTGCCTTCCCTACCAAAGAATGATAGAGAGTATAAGCAAAGAAAAAGGGATGGGGGAGTGATAAGTGATGAATCAGCTTAGACCGAGTCTTTAGCTTCGGCTAGAATGGAAATTGTTGCTAAAAAAAATGATAATTAGTAGGGCATATAAAATATTACATGATGAGCAGGTCAGAAAAGATTGGCAAGAGAAAATGATAAGTACATAAAGAATGGGAGGACATCTGTATGGCTCCCAATATGCAACAAAGTCCAGAAGGTTTGAAGGTTTTACTTGGAAGTGTTTGCATTGGTATTTTAATACCCCATGCAAACTTCAGAGAATTATTCCTCAGGTTGATAGTATATACCAGAAATAAGATGGGAAACGAGGTAGCAGGGAACTATTTCTGGGGTGGGATGGGGGAGAGTAATTAGCTGGTAGATTTTAAAATCCCCCTACAAAGTACTTTACTAGAAATGTTAGGGGAGCAAATGGTTGCACATAAGAAATACCATATGAGAAAAGCACTAAAAGATGGGAAACTAATTGTACATTTTGTATATTTATACAGCAAGGTAATAGTTTTTATTGCCCTTATTTAAAGAAAATCATTAAAACCAGTGCAGGGGGTGACTGTAACACTACAAAAGTAATTTACATGGCACAGTGTGGTGCATTCTATGTGGGCAAGACTGTAAATAAACTCAAGCATAGGATTTCATGTCATCTGTCAGAAATCTGCTCTGGACGTAAAAGTAATGCACAAACCAAACACCTTTCTCTTCATAAAAGACACACGGGTTGTAAGTTCCAGATCCTGGATCGCATAGACATGGGTGATCTTGAAGGAGACATCCCGAATATTCTGGAGAAACACGAACTCATGTGGCAATTAAAGCTGAACTCTTTTAGGAAGCCTGGACTAAACTACTGTTCAATTAAAAGTGCACTGGAACTTAGAAAACTGCCACATTGTTTACATGACTAATTGTATTTTATTTTATTCTACCAGTTGGTTTTAAATACCATTTTAAATCAGTTGTAATTTACGTGTATATTTTGTTTCTATCATCATGCATACATTTTTTCTTATTTTATTTATTTATTTATTTTTTGGTTCTTATTTTTTCCACTTTATTTAAAATTATGTATAACAACAATACTAATTATACAATTACATATATTTTTATAGATTGTTTTCAGGGTTCTTGTACACAGACCTGAAGAAGTCTAGAAGGACGAAAGCGATCATAGTTAATAGGTTATGAAAATAGAAATTGATTTTTACGTGCAAAATGTATACGTATATATATTTATATATATTATTTGATTGCCAAATGAACTAAGGTTGATATATTTCCAGTCATGTAGTATAGTGTCTTGGATAAAAATCACAGACTTAATAATCTGGTTAAATAAGAGGTACCACGTCATTATAAATTTTATTTAAAGTACATAAGGGTTATATTATTATGACAGCTACTAAGTAGGGCAGGACCAGCTCGAATGTCACACTGATGGGGGAAGGGATGTGAATTTAACATGTGCACCAATAACACTTTCTTTTACAGCACAATAAACCACTCCCATGCCTAATAAAAAAAGTATATATATATTTAGAAAGCTTGTGAGGAAATTATTACTCTATTTTTGTTTTACATAGATCGCTTGTCTGTGTACTTAATAAAGAATTTTCGACTGGAAACAGACTGCCTGCCTTGGTTGGATTACTTTCGAATACTTAGTAATGCTGTACAATTATATATTTTCTATTATTATTTTTTGTTTTGTTTTGACTTAAGACTAGTTTAAGTTCATTACTTCTACTACTACTACCTGAGCTGATTAATATACAGTGATTAACTAGAAATTTATGGAATGAAAATCTTCCACACAGAGACGTTTCTTACACTGTTTTGTTTTTGGTCCCGCTACACTTGTTTAGTAGGTTGTTTTGAGACTTCGGGGATATCATAGAGATTACTTGATTTTTAGGAGTAAGTCCTTGCTAACTTTCCAAGATGGCACCTGGGATAAACATAATTTAATTTCTACTGTACCTTATACAGGAAGTTCTAGTGCTGTTCCAAGTTTTTCAAAGGTACTTGTGTAACTGATGACTGACCATTCTGTCAATTCAAGCTGGCAGAGGAATGGATTCTTGTATTTCGTGTAGTCTGCATTTAACATTTTCTGAGCTACATTTTTGAGGGGGGGGGGTCCTCACAAGACATAACACTTGAATACTTGACATCTAGGAAAGAAAACTACTAAGTGTAGGTGAGACACTAGCTTTCACTCTCCATTTCTCTTCAACATCATGTCATATAAAATGAAGACCAATGACTTCAGAGTTGCTATATTTATTTATTTGGGGGCCATCACCGAACAGTAGCTAGCTGTTTTGTACAGGTTTCACAAAGTTAGATCTTGACCATTACCCACAGCTGTGGACAACTGCAATCACTGTTGGACACTCTTTGAAAATGTTCTTTAAGCAATCAACTCAAGCTACAGTTCCAGAAAGTAAAAGTTGTGTGAACATTGATCATAACCTACTTTATAAAATAAAATAAATTCAGCAGTTTAAACAAATCATCAGAAAAGGCAAATATACAGTTTGTTGCTAAAACTGATGTATGTTTTCACAGTAGTATTTTATGGCACAGATGCTATAAGCTGAGCTTAAATAAGACCACCAAATGTTCTCATGGAAACAAAGAGGACTCTGCCAAAACAAACAAGCTCATAGGTATATACTAGGCTAAAGACCACCAGTGCCTTTACAAGTCTATCTGTTCAACCCAATCCAATTGTGCCCCATGTACCCTGGGTGTCTATCAAGTGGAAAAAGGTTACCTAGCTACCATATAGGGTGACAATCCACTGAGCACAGAAAAAAGTCAAAGGGGATCTGGGGGATTGAAGTTGACAGTAGTCTTTAGTTTGAGAGGTATGTTAGTTTGTAGGTGGCTGAGAGCTTTGTGCGGGGGGAGTACTTTAGTTTGTGTGTGGGGGTATGTCAGTTAGGTAATATTTTACTGTCTGTTTCTGTCCGTTAGAAACACGTTTTACTCATACTTCCAATGACAAAAAAAAAAAAGCATTTTTATTCATAACTTAAAAGAAAAATGGCAACAGAATGCAGAGGCTCTTACTTCCAAAGTTCGGAATGGTTCTGCTGAATGTGAATATGTAGAAAGGACAGCCTCACAAATAATGGAGGACACCTCCCACTTTAACGTACAAGCTCTCAATTTCGCACTATACAACTTTAATCATGATGTGCTCCTAAAGTGCTTAACAAATTGCAGAGTTTAAAAACATCTACTCCTGTTAAGTAAGCGAAGTGTGGAGTTGGCAACATATTTAATTTTATACTCCCTTTGGAAGAACAAGATGTTTTGGTGATCTGATACTGTTAGGAAAAGAGTCTCTACACAAGAACTGAGGAAGACTGACAATATTTTTGTTTGCCCCCCACCCAATGCAATTAACATCCACCCAATCCACTATTAGTTTATTCATTCCTCTCTGTCCACTTATTATCTAGGAAGAGTCAGGCAGAATTATGCTGCAACTGTGCAGATGGGCCCTCTCTCTCTCTCTCTCTCTCTCTCCATCAAGGAAGTCCTTTTCCTTTAAGACTGCCATCTCCCTTTTAAGAGAGATGTTAGACAGGGTAAGGGGTAGCAGGCACTGTGTAAGTATCTGGGAGTAGGAATATTTTGATATATAGAGGAAGGGAGTGCTAAATGGGCAAAGTGTGCATGAAATGAATCACCACTGCCAGTGATGCCAGCTTACTCATATGCCCCCAGCCCCCAAATTACCCTAACTGGGCAAAGTCAGCATGACAACAACTGAATCACTGCCAATGATGCCAGTTTACTCATACACCCCTAGCCCTGAAACTAAATTAGTAGTCAGGGAGTCCTGTTCCAGCTTCTAACGATGTCTGGCCTAGCTTTAGACACTACCCCAGTGCATCCTCTCCCAGAAAGGGTGAACTAATGGAAGACTCACAGTCTAATTACCAACCACACCTAGCTCCTTCAGCACTGGTGAACTTTCACAAATGTCCCCACACCATGACAATTAAGAAGACTGGATTGCATTACTAATGCTTTTTGTTGATGAATGATAAGCAGTGTCAGAAATGCCCATAGTACAACACATGCCATTAACTGGCAGGAAAGTAGCCCAAAGGTTCTTGGACAGGATTTATTTAGCTTCACAGGTAGGTACTAGGCTATCGGCCCTAGAGCCTATATAAGACTAGCCAAAAAGTTCCCTGGTTTTCCCCACCCAATAAAGCTATTTTCCTACACCCCTGTCGAGCAGAGCCACAGAGGTGATCCCTGGGGTGAATTTCCTATTTCCCATCCAACTGTCTAGATTCCTCTTAAAGAGGGCTAAAGAGGGCCTTTGCTTGATGTGAATGGGTAGTCTGTTCCAGAGTATGGGAAGTCTCTGGGAAAGGAATCTATCCCTCCAGCATGTTCTTTTAATTGTGGTGGCAAGGTTCAGGTCCTTGGAGCGCATGGCACAGAGAGATTGGGGTTTCTTTAAGTGTAGCATGTCCAACAAAACTGGGTTTGACATGGCTTTGTATGTTAGGCAGAAGTCACCTCTAAATAGGCGATAAGCGATGGAATAGAGCTGGAGCTTTTTGAGGCGGTCTGTGTATGGCATCTGTTTGAGGCCAGTAATCCTCTTAGTGGGGTACTTCTGGGGCCTTTCTAGTTGTTGCAGATGTCTTGTGAGGTACATGCCAAAAGGGGTGTTGCACTCTATGATGGGTCTGATGAGGGATGAGTAGAGAACAACAATGACCTCTTTTTCTGGAGGAGAACCCTTTAGTGATGAGGTGTGCCACATAGAAGGATTTCCTGACTACTGTGGTTATGTGATTGTCAAAGGAGAGACTAGTGTCCATCTGTGTCCCAAGGTCTCTTATCACACTTTTGGTGTTATGTAGGCTACCACCTATGTGGTACTTCATGGGTACA
Organism: Protopterus annectens; assembly: GCF_019279795.1. Lineage (NCBI taxonomy): Eukaryota > Metazoa > Chordata > Ceratodontiformes > Protopteridae > Protopterus > Protopterus annectens. The sequence goes on from NC_056735.1 coordinate 370,476,370, forward strand.
GTGTTTTCCCAAAGGGGATGACAATACACTTTTTGGCAATGAGCTTGAAGCCATGACTTTGACACCAAGCATCAGCCGCAGTGAGGGCCCTTTGTAGAATGTCCACATTATTAGGTGATTCTAATATGGCTCCCAGTTTGCAGTCATCTGCAAACTTTGTTGCCATAGGCCTGCTGTATTAGCCTGGACTTCTGAGAAATAGATGCCAAACAGGAGAGGACCCAGGACTAAACCCTGTGGTACTCCACTTGTCACTGGGTTGAAGTTGGACTTGGAGTCGGCTATTTTCACTGTGTGGGTTCCGTCAGTAAGGCAGTTGGCCACCCATCTTATGACATAGGGATTTATGCTGAGTCTAGTGAGTTTATCCATAATTCCAGAGTGGGGAATTGGGTCAAAAGCCTTGGCGAGGTCAAGATAGGCTGTGTGCACCACCTTACCCTCGTCCACGGCTTTGATGATTGCTTCAAAGAAGTCAGTTAGGCTTAGGAGACATGATCTACCTTTTACAAATCCAGATCGAGTGGGGTCCAGTTTTTGCAGGTTACCTATATCTTTGTTTATAAGCTCCATGATGATATGTTCCATGGCCTTGCAGACCAGACTCGTCAGGCTAATGGAGCAGTAGTTCCCGGGGTCCGTGCGCCACAAAGCCTGAAGTGAGGCTATGACCGAACATGGTACATAGGTGGGGTGCCAGTTTGTCTGTAGTTCGTGCAGAACACAGCCTGGGATGTTGTCTGCTCCCATGGATGCGGCGTTTTTGGCTTTGGAGAGTGCAGTCTTAACTTGTGCATTCGTGACTACAGGGGTTATGCATTCTTCTGGTATAGAGATGGGGCATTTGGGGGGGGGTGAGGGGGTAAAGTTTGCACTGAACCTATCTGCCAGGATGTTGGCAATATCAGTTGGTTCTGTATATCTAGTGCCGTTGTTCTGTAGCTCGGAGCAGATCTGAGTGTTGCCATTGAGATTATTGACATAGCTGCAGAATGTTTTGTGGTTGTCTTTAGAAACAGTGGCAATTTTATTTTCATAGCTGGCGTTGGTGGATTTTATGAGGGATCTCAGCTTCTTGCTGAGGCTGACCAGAGAGTTCCTGCAATCAGGGAATTTTACTCTTTTTTGCAACAGGTTCTTCCCTCTTTTGTAGGGTTTTTTATGGCAGGGGACCACCATAATGGCTTCCTTTTTGTGGAGGATAGCGTCTTGGTTTTGTTGGGGATGGCATGATCCATGCACTACTGTATATGTGTTTATACAGCGCATGTGTAAAGGATTCGGCAGTCGTACCTCTACTATCTGTTTGCACAGGTGTATTAAAGCTTGCCACTTCTGTCTTAAGAAGTGTGAATTTGGCTTTGGAGAAGTTTTTTATGGTGGTTTCCTTAATGGGGTGGAGGCAGAATACTGATGTCTAGAGTGATTAGCTTATGGTCGGATCTGACCAGTGAGGAGTTGACCTCTGGTGTGGAACATCAGTTACCCATGTTGGCAATGATCAGGTCGAGGATATTGCTGCCCCTGGTGGGGGTAAGGACAAGCTGATCCAGGGCATTGGAATTTATGAATTCCAGAAAGCATTGAGATAATGAGTTAGTACATGAGTAGTTGTCCCAGCTGATGGTGGGGTAGTTGAAATCTCCCATTATTAGGGTTTTGGGGTGTACCTTGGTATTATGCAGTATGTTGAGAAACGTGGAGTGGGCATCCTGGGGGATGGCAGGGGATCTGTAGCAAGCTACAACCTGGATTGCAGTCTTGCCCAGTGTTAGTTGCACTTGGATAGTTTCGGATACATTATGTTGAGCAACTAGCCTGGAGGTGTGGATATCCTTAATGAATATGGACACTCCTGCTCCTCTAGTGTTTCGGTCCGGGTTACTTCTCTAAAAGGTGTGGCATGAATTATAGCCTCATAATGCAGGTGTGCTCTTTGGAGCCTTGAACCAGGGTCTCTGTTACTGCACAGATGTTGATGTTCTCCATTTTAAGGAGTGCTTCAAGTGAGTGCATTTTGAGGTTTAAACTTCTAGCATTGAGTAGCATCACCCTCAGTTTTTGCTTGCTTGTACCTGCTACTGTGGTGGGTTTGTCATTTCAACCTTGCCTAAAAAAGGCACTATACGGGTGGCAAGAGCCTTAGCCAGTATCCGGAATTCCAGGGGAGACAGATGCAGGCCATCTCTGGCAAAGCATCATGGTCTGTTGATCATATCGTCCCAGGTAGACAGATACTGGATCCCCTATGAATGACACCAGAAGCTTAGCCAATTGTCAAAGTCAATCATTTTGTCCTTGAACTGTGGTATCATTCCGGGCGATGGCAGGATGCTACTCAGGGCTAGGGGCATACCTGCCTTGGCTACATGATCCGAGAGCTCCTCCATGTCTCTTTTCATGTAGTCAGAGAGGTACATCTCAGGTCATTCACACCAACATGGACAATGGCAGTCATATTTGTACTTGTGGAGTGACCTGAGTGCGTGCATTATGTGGCGGATCTTGGCACCCGATAGCCAGCTGACATTAACTTTTTCCTTGTTTAGCCTGATGAGTAGGACATCAGTGTGCCTGACTATAGAGTCGCCTATGACAAGTTTGTTGGGTACGTTGTTTTGCCTTAGGGGCTGAGGTTGAGTGGCACACAGATTTTGTGGTCTGTGTTTCATTTGGGTAGTGGGGGGTGGTTGCTTCCATTTCTGCTTTAGAGGTCTCTGTTGTTTGGGCAGATTTTTACTGAGAGCCTCCGTGAATGTAGGTGTGTGTTTTGTGTTACTATGTGTGGGTTTAGGTGGTGTACAAATTGATGGACTATGGGTCAGTATGGTGTGGTGCAGGTGTTTACCTTCTACTTTGACTGCCTAGTCCAATTTTGGCTGGAGAGAACTTGGTTTCCAGTTTGGTTATATAAGTGCAACTCTCACAGGTTGTAGTGTCGGGTGGTAGGAGGAGAGGGATGTCAGTGTACATGAGGCAGTTGCTGCATTGCCCCGAGATGCCCAGGTTCATCAGGTGGACAGGTGCAAACACCAGGAGCTGATGCTTAGACATGCCTAGATAGGTGCTTTTTGATTTAAGTACTAAAAACGCTTTCCCTTCTGATAAGTGAGGAAAGTTGAGTGCTGAAGCAATTTGTAATTTATTTAGTGCCTGCAATGAGTTTTGAACAAGTGCTGAGCACAAGGATGCAGTTATGAGGGCTAAAACTAGAAAACTGGCCAGTTCTAAGGGAAAATTTGAAGAGTACACTTTCTGGCACCGAGAATAGTTTAACCCTAGTTAAACAGTGCTTTGCAAAGCGCAAACACGGGTTTTTAAACAGAAAGATGAAAGAGATAGAAATAGCCCAAAATGGCCAATAAAACTACAGTTTCTGAGCTAAAACCACACCTCCAGCGACAGACAGGCTGTTCCAAAGCTCACCACTCTCACTGATGAACAGAGAAGCTTCCCTCTATTTTAGAAAGGTCTGGGCAACACAGGAACTTACAAACAGCCCAGAATTCAGCAAAATCAGAAAACCGGACTTTACTAGCTCTAGGAAGGTGGGAAACGAGTAGAAGGATAAGATTTTTTTTTAAAGCAAATACAGTGATAAAACACTTCTAACACAGAAGACAGGCAATCACACTTGAATGTGTAGCTCTTTTACAGTTAAACAGATGAAAAACAATACTTTAAAGTGCAAACAGTATAAGAATTCAAAAAGCAGTTCAAATATGTAGCAAAGTTAATAAAAAATGGTCAGAATAATGCAGCTAGCAAAAATAAGTAATAAAAAGCAAAACAGGGGTACTTAATCTACTCAAAGTCTCATTTTCTCTCTCTGCTGCTGTAGAACTCTGCAGGCAGGCTCTTACTGAGGTAATACGATATCAGAAAACAGTGAACATTTTGGTTAAATAAAGTCGATATCAGAAAAATAAACACAGATTACCTTGTATTTTCCTTTGATGATGCCCTCAAATAACCGCTCCTTGGTTCCATAAAATGGTAAACAACCACTAAGTAGGATAAAAAGTATCACTCCACAACCCCAGACATCTACAGGCTTCCCATAAGGTTCTCTTTTTACCACCTCTGGTGCCATGAAATGGGGTGTTCCTACTCGACCTGCAGAAACAATTAAAACAGCATTATCTCAATGGATGTCATTTACGTACATTTTATCTCCAGGAATGATGTGATATATCTTTATAAGTATTTTTTTCTTTACAACAATTCAATTTAAAATGCATCTACCTGCTACTCACCACACTGAACAGGTGAATGTGCCATTAACAGAATAAACAGAAATGTAACACAAAGAGTTAGACTCAACTCAGTAAGAACAAACAACAGTAGTCACCCACAGATAAGAAGATGACACCGGCTGTTGGTACAACTTCTCTGCCTCCAAGTATGAAATAAAGTATACATTTTTAAGGACTAACTAGAGAAATGTGAAGCCATTAAATATTTCAACATGGCTGGTAAGGAATTACAATATGTGTTATATAATGAAGCGACTAACCTTGTCAACAAACCTAAATGATGATGATGATGACAATAAAATGATTTCACGACTTCTGATAAGAAATAAATATAACTTCTAGTACTTAATGAACAATTGTAAATGCATTTTTAGTGCTTCTTGAAAGTGGATGCTTTTCCAGAATGATATATTCAGTAACTCATGAATACCATTTAGTAAAGGTAACAAGCGTGCCTTCGTTGAAGGTTGTGCATCAGGGCTAGTAACTCGGCACGTAAAAATCCACTACCAAACATTAGTGGACCGGAGTTGCGCTGTGGCAACCCCTAACCGGGATAAACCGAAAGACACAGCAACAAAATACAATTGCCATGACATTTTGTTTGAAACATTTAGGTGTCACTGAATGGTGACTGAAGACAGTGGCGGCTGGTGACTTCAAATCACAGGGGGGCTGCAGGAGACAGCTGAATGGGTGGGGTCAAGGGGAAGGGGTGTGGTCAACTAGAAAGGGGAGGAGCTATGCACAAAACCACAAAAACTAACTTTAATTAAATACGCTGCCCTGGGTGGCAAACCATCATTATGAAAGTCCAATCAAGACAAAAATAAGTGTAGAAGAATAAAAATATTTCAATGCATTGGCTGCATGACAGCTTACTTAATATCTAGATGGAAACAAAAGGTTGTGAGGCATGAAAAAATAAATTACTTTTTAAATACATTACTGGAATGCCAGTCAAAATCAAGTATAAGAAAAACCAGAAGCACTCAACTCAAACCACTTCTCCTTGCACTGCAGTTCTAATTATAATATATTCAGCTTTATTAAAGTACCAAGTAACATGCTGAAATTAGAAATCTCTGTGATACCCCCACTTGTAAAAATGTTTCTTATCCAAAAAAGACCTGCTGCCTGACAACTTGTTTAATGGGGAAAACATGATCAAAGTAAAAAATGAAAAGCAAACAAGAAACAAGCTCAAGATACATTGCTTAAAGGATTACTGTACAGGTTATGGACCACACATGATTGGCATTCTGTTTAGTTTACGGGTAAAGTCTGTAGAGATGACTGGAAGTCTCCAACAAGTGTAATGAGCTTTTTAAAATAATGGAATCCTGTCCTTTAATACCCAAGGCTTATACATTATCTAGTCAAGTATTCTCTGCATGGCAACAACAGAAAGGCTTTCAATGTTGGCAATTCTTTAACAGTATGCTTATTAAAGCTTACTTGCATCTTACGATCTCAGACAAGCTTACCTTATGGTCATTAAAGCATTGCTACTTAAACACAGAGCAACGGGCACTTTGAGTAATAAGCATAAATCAACAGTACAAAAATATGACAGAAACCAGACCATTCTGCAAAATCAAGGACAAATGAAAAGCCACTGTAGTACTTATGCAGTGTGTCCTCCCCATCAAAGGTAGACACAACTACTCCTTGCCTTGCTTGGACACATCCAGAGTCACTACATGGGGGAGTGGGGTGCAACAAGTATGTCACAATTTGAAATGTCTCTGGCTGACTGCGATGGCCCTGACACATTTGTCATACCTCTCAACCTCAAGAGCAAGAAATCTGGACAAAGCCATACACAGAAGTGGGACAAAGGCCCAAAAATAAGGACAATTTTTAAATATTGCTCTGATAAACTTAGAAAGATAATAGAATAGGTCTTGCATTAGTGTGAATTTTTTGAAGGGTATAAAATCTGAAACTCAAATGTCTGTCATTTTCTAACTTCAGTCTTTAGTGATTTTTCACTAATTTGCCAAAAAACACAATTTTATGAAAAATGGACCAAAAATGTGATGCAAAAATATAAAATAGACACACAATACAGCTGGGAACCTGTCAAAGAAGGGAGACTTTAATATTAGTACTGCTACCTTGAGCAGCTGACAAAATAAAATAATCTACATGCATTTCAAGTAATCTATAACTTTGATTATTACAGTTATTTCTTAATTGTAAACCCTCCATGTTTTCTTCCAAAATTGCTATTTTATGGAGGGATTATTAGGGGAAGAGCAACATTTTGAGCCAAAAATGGGGACAGTTGAGAGGTTGGCTATGCCTAATTCTATAAAGCAATTTATTTGCATGTACCTCTCAACCTGTTAATGCAGTAAATCTGAACAAGGCCAAATATATTGGGGGCACATATAAACAGTACTAAAATTGCTCTTGTATAAATTGAGACAGTTGATATAACAGCTCTTACTTTAACATGCATTTTTCTGAAGGTTATGAAGTCTGAAACTCAGTGTATCATTATTTAGTGACTTAATTCCTAAATGATTTTCCAGAAAACTACAAATTTTATGAAGAACAAACCAAAAATAAGAAGCAAAAATCTATTCATTCTTTGAAAATCTGGACAGTTGGGAGGTATAGTTCAGCTGGGCCTGTCTGAGTTTGCTGCCCTTCCCCCCTGACAAAATCATGGTTGAATGGAGCCTCTGCAGCCATTCCAATGAACCATTACTTAGCTATTTCACTCCATTTACCATAAACACTAATGTGCATACTGCTTTACTTCTATGATGAGTTGGACTTCATTTGAAAGTTTTATTTTGTATTTTACAGCACAAACACTAAGTCATCTGCTAAACAAAGCAATGCAGTCTCACAATGAAAACTTAGCATTAAAACTTCTTTGCCCTTGAAACTCACATTCATTGAAACAGCATTGAAACCCACATTCAAAGAAAATACATTTTTTCAGTGGCAGATAAAGATTAATTTTGGGCTGTTTTCAAATCATAGGCCCCTTGCATATGAAACATACATGTGCTCTTTGATACACCTTCCTCATTGTACTAAAATTATATTCCTTGTACAATACAGTACAGTTGTTAGAGGGTGTTTAAATTTGTTTTGAACATTTTTCCAGTAAGCAATGAAACAAAACGTATGCACCCATAATGGCAAAACTGCCCAGTTGAGAACATTTATCATAAAAAATTCTACTCAGACTTCCACAGTCCATCATTACTAGTAAATATACACAATTCTACAGTCCACCATTATTAGTAAATATGCACAATTCTACAGTCCACCATTATCAGTAAATATGCACAATTCTACAGTCCACCTTTATCAGTAAATATGCACAATTCTACAGTCTATTATCAGTAAATATGCACACTCTCTGAAGTAAAAGTCATCTAAATAATTCCACATTAAAGAAATCTGTAACTAATGAAGAGGTTGCTGCTAGCAATCACCTTTATATTTCATGGTTTCATCGAAAAATAAAGTGTATGTTGCCCCTCAGGAATAAATTGCCTATATTACATTAAAAAATGATAAGCTAGTAATAATATTGCAAGAGGAAATGGATGGCAAACTGATAACAGACTCATAGTTAGTATCTTCACCAAGGAGAACATTCTCAGTACGGCAGCATCCACCCCTTGCGGGTGTAGAACCCACAGCCTTCTGCATCAAAAGCAAGTACACAACCTGTTGTGCTATTAACAAGGCAAAACACTAAACTTCTGTTCCCCTGCAGCTCTCAGCTCCTTTTAAAATCTACTCAATACTCAACTGCATCTCAACTTCGCAGCACAAGAAAACTGGAAAAAGCCAAAATGTATTTGGGTGGGGGGGGGGTCAAAAACCAGGGACACATTAAACATTGCTTGTATAATCTTGGAAAGTTGCTAGAATAAAATGTTGTGTTACCACCATACATTTTACTGCCAAGGTCCCTGAGCAAAACAGTCAGAGTAACATACCACTATGACACATCAGCTGCTTTGTAAAAGAGAGGAAGACTGAAACTTAAATGGCTATCATTTAGTGAATTCAGTTCTCACCACAGCTGTCAACCTCTTAGCACAAAACACCTGGACAAACCCATTAATGAGGGAATACAGCCCTCAAACATATTCAGTGAATTCAGTTCTTGCCATAGCTGTCAACCTTAGCACAAAAACCTGGATGAAGCCAATAATGGGGGAATACAGTCCAAAAATAGGGACAAATTTAAAATATTCATCTTATAAACTTAGAAAATTGCTAGAAAAAAAAGGTTGTGTTACTATGTATTCTGAAGAACATGAAGTCTGAAATTCAAATGCCTGTCAATTTTACTGCTGACAGAACAAAAACAATTTTCAGCAGAGACCCAGGGATTAATACTGCAGACACGTCTTTGTAAAATGACAGGGCACCAGAGCAAATCCACACAAACACAGGGAGGAGATGCAGACTCCACACAGAAGGCACCCCAGCCAAGAATCAAACCAGAAAACCTATAGTTGTGAGGTAACAATACTACCACTGCACCATCAAATATGCAAGGAATTAAACATTCAGAAATCTGAAGTCTGAAATTCAAATGCCTGTCAATTTTATTTAACATTTGTTAATCAGGACAGTCTGGCTTGGAACAAAAAAAAACAATTCTCAGCAGAGGCCCAGGAAGAAATAATGCAGACATGTCTTTGTAACATGGGAGGACACAAAAGCAAACCCACACAAACACAGGGAGAAGATACAGAACCCCCCCCACAAAGAAGGCACCCAGCCAAGAACCAAACCCAAGAACCTATAGCTGTGAGGCATCAATGCTACCACTGCACCATCAAATTTCAAGCACTGCAATATTTAAAAAACACAGATATTATGAGGAATAGATCAGATCAAATATGAGGCAAAAATCTGCAATTTTTTTACAAATGGTGGTGGGTAGGGAATTCAGGTCTTTAGCACCTGCATACAAGGTACAGGGTTCAAGCCTGAGGTATTCCCTACCACACCACCATGAGTCTAATCAGCAGTACATCCCACCTGAGGCATTTTCACACACACACACACACACACACACACACACACACACACACACACACACACACACACACACACACCCCCCTCCTGTAGTAAATGCAAAAAAGTACAGTTTTGTACCTACCATAAATGTAGATGTTCGAGGATCCACATTGCTGCAGTCCTAACAATTGGGTAGTCCGCTGTCCCAGTCGGCCCGAATACCAAAGTATATGGCTGACGTCGGTCAAGGCGCATTAGTCTGACGTCAGGACGTCAGGGTACTAATGCGCATGACCGACGTCATATCCTCAGTCTTTTCTTGCCCCAGATGTCAGAAGACCCTAAAAAGACAAGGCCAAAACCAAAACACCAAACACTCCTGCACCAAAAATATGTACAATATATACAAAATTACAAGAGTATAACCTCACCCACACAACCACCCCTAAACACAGAGGGGAAGGAGGGAGGGTAAATTGGACTGCAGCAATGTGGATCCTCGAACATCTACATTTATGGTAGGTACAAAACTGTACTATGTTCTTCATTCCACATTGCTGCAGTCCTAACAATTGGGTAGAATCCCAAAGCAGAGGTAAGGGAGGCTGGCAAATCATAAAGAAGCAGGAGCTGTCAACATGCCTTGCAAAATAGCTGTGGCAAAACCAGCCCTAGATTTAGAGTAGAGAGGAAGGTGGTAATGCTTAGAGAAAGTATGCACTGAACTCCAAGTAGCTGCCTCCAAAATATCCTTAGTTGCCACCCCTTAGAAATGCTGTTGAAGTGGCAGTAGCCCTAGTGGAATGAGGCCTAATCCCAGCTGGAATCTCCTTGCCATGATGGGAATAACAAAATGCAATGCAAAACCCAATCCACTTAGAAATAGTTTGTTTTGACACAGGCTTGCCCTGAGAACTCAAAGCAAAAGAAACAAACAACTGCTGAGACTGCCTAAAATCCTTAGTCCTGCTTAAATAATAACGCAACTGCCTGTGTACATCTAAAGTGTGCAAAATCTTTTCCCCCTTATTTTGGGGATCTGCATAGAAAGTAGGCAAATGAATAGTTTGGTTTAAAGCCACACTAGAAACCACCTTAGGCATAAAAGAAGGATTAGTGCGTAATGATACCCTATCCTTATGGAAAATCAAAAGGCTCTACCGCCATAAGGGCCTGCAATTCAGAAACCCTTCTTGCAGAAGTAATGGCCAACAAAAAAGCAGTCTTCCATGACAAGTATTTCAATTCAGCAGTAGCCGAGGCTCAAAAGGTTGTAGAGTAAGTTTCTCCAACACAAAATTGAGATCCCAAGCAGGAGTAGGAGCTCTACGTGGGGGTCTTATATTCTTTGCCCCTCTAAGAAATTGCTTGAACAAAAGATGCGAAAACAATGGTGGGTCACAATCATAGTGAGCTGAAATTGCTGCAGCATGAATCTTAATGGAAGAGAAAGACAAACCTTTGTCCAATAACTCAGTAAGATATTGAAGAGCCACACTCAAATTAGGCTCAGAAATCTCCAAATTCTTTGCTGCACTCCAAAATAAAAATCTCTTCCATTTTTCTGCGTACACTTTCCTTGTACTAGGTCTTCTGGCTTCCATAATCACATTTAAAACTTGTTGAGGAAGTTGAGACCTGCTGTGTTTCAAAACAGAATATGCCAGGCTGTTAGATGAAGAGAGTGAAGCTTGACATTGAGCAGGTGACCGTCCCTCTGAGACAACAGGTGTGGAATCAAAGGTAAAGGCCATGGAGGCTTCCTTACCAGACTCCTCAGTAATGGGTACCAGTGTTGCCGAGGCCAATCTGGAGCTATTAAAATCATCCTTGGCTTGTCTTGTCTGACCTTTAGGAGCACCTTTGGGAGAAGAGGCAGAGGTGGAAAGGCATACACATGAAGATTTTTCCAACTGAAAGAAAGAGCATCCACTTTCCAAGCTGTGTGATGAAACCTCTTTGTGCAAAACTTTGGCAGCTGGTGGTTTAGTGGAGAAGCGAACAGATCTATGTCTGGAGTTCCCCATGACACTGTCAATTTCCGAAATACATGAAGATCCAGTTTCCACTCGTGGGGATCCATGATTTGTCTGCTTAACACATCTGCTAAGGTGTTCTGTGCTCCCGGCAGAAACCTTGCCTGAAGAGTTAGTTGCAAGCTGAGCGCAGTCTCCCATAAAATCATTGCTTGCCTGCATAACGGGTAAGAATGTGTTCCCCCTTGTTTGTTGATGTACCACATGACAGTTGTGTTGTCTGTTAGAATCAACACCTGCCCTGGAATAAGTAACTCCTTGAAAACCATTAATGCAAACTGGACTGCTAACATCTCCTTCATGTTGATATGTAGATGCTGTAGTCTGGCAGGCCACTTGTCTTGTATCCACTTTCCATTTAGATGAGCTCCCCAAGCAATGTCTGAGGCATCTGTCGTTAGAATCTGACTCGCCTCTGGCCGGGTCACAGAGAGTCCCTTGTTTAGGTGACATTCCTGAGCCCACCACAAAAATTCCTGTTGAATGCAAGGTATTATTTGAATGACAGTGTCCAAATCCTGGCAGTGCTGTGTCCATACATTTTTGAGATACCATTGCAGCTTCCTCATATGCAGTTTGGCATTGGGAAGCACCAGAATACAAGATGCCATGAACCCTAAGGCTTGAAGAACTGTCCTTGCAGTCAGCCCGGACTGAAGAGATAGTTGATGGAAGTAAATGGAAAGATTCTTTTGTTTGTCCGGGGTTAAAAAGGCCATCTGGGCTGCTGTATTCAGTCTCACACCCAGAAAGCACATGTCTTGAGAGGGTACTAGACTGGACTTTATTTCGTTCACAGAATACCCTAGGCATCTTAGCACTGCTATCACATATTCCAAATGCTGTAAAGGTCTTCCTTTTCTTGAGCCAGAATCAGGCAGTCGTCCAAGTAAGGATAGATTTGTATTCCTTTTAGCCTGAAGTAAGCTATCACTGGAGCCAGAACCTTTGTGAATACTCTGGGCGCAGTAGATAAGCCAAAGGGCAATACAGAGAACTGATAATGGGAATTTCCAGCTCGAAAGCAGATACTTCCTGCAACTTAGTCTGATAGGCACATGAAGGTAAGCCTCCTTGAGATCTAAAGTTACCATCCAGTGATCTTTGCCCAGCAGAGGTAAAAGCTGATGTAACGTCAACATTTTGAACTTGGGAATGTCCAGATAAGTGTTGAGGATAGATAAATCCAAAATTGGTCTCCACGTGTTCCCCTTCTTTGGTACTAGGAACAGGCGAGAATAAAATCCTAGGCCCCTTTCTGGCACAGGAACCGGCTGAATGGCCCCTATTTGGAGTAACAGAGAAATTTGCTTGTGAGCCTCTTTTCTTTGTAGAGGAGGAATGTCTGGCATGCCTTTGAAAGGAGGCAAGGTATGGAAATAAAACCTGTAACCATGGTGAATGATATCCAAAACCCATCTGTCTTGGGTAATTAAATCCCAATTTTCTTTGAAAAGAGCCAGCCTTCCTCCCAAAGGTGCTGCCAGGCGAGAATGTACTGGCAGCTGAAAAGGCAGGTCATTGGGTCTGCCCTCACCAGAAGTCTGAGCAGGTGAACTCCCTGTCCTAGGCCTAAAAGAACCTTGAGCTCTGCCCCTACCACGTCTAGACCTACCCCTAGACTGGGAATCATAAGCAGGATATGTCCATCCCTTAGTAGGCCAATTTCTACTAAACTTCGGAGGCTGCACCTGCAAAAAATCTTTAACAGTTTGCATAGACTTAGCCTTGTCCTCCATTTTCTTTAAAACTGCTTCCACAGGCGAACCAAACAACACGGCAGACTGTAATGGAGCATCCAAAATCCTTGTCTTAACATGCTCAGCTAAATTCTGATCCCTCAACCAGGCGTGCCTACAAAGAACAGAACCAGTGGCAGCCACCCTCGAGGAGGCCTGCACAGCATCAAAACCACATTGCAAGGAATGCTTACCCACCTGTTCAGACACATGAACTAAATCCTGCAACTCTTTACACTCAATACCTTCCGCCAGAGCATCCACCTTAGACTTCAATTGTGAAAGGAGATAATTTTGATATTTTAACATGTGAAACTGGCAATTCAAGCCCTCATGGCTAAAGTGGAAGAAGTATACACTTTCTTTCCCCATCTATCCAAAGCCCTTGCCTCTTTATCAGGAGGAACAGGATTTTTAACAACAGATGCCTTAACACCTTTAGGCCCCTGAGAGACAGTTTGGGGGTGTGCCCTAGGACTCTTAAAAGATACTTATGAGCTTCAGGCACCCTATAGTACCTATCTGGTTTAACTGGGGCAGGAGGCAAAGAATCAGGGTTCAGGGAAGCCTCTGCAAAAACATCTTCCACCACATTCAGAACAGGAGGTATAGCTAAAGGCCTATGCTGGGGTAAAAACAAGAATTCCCTAAGCCTCTTCCTGGAATCAGAGAAATCTTGACCTTCCCATTTAAAATGCTCCCTCATGGAATGAAGAGTCTCTGAAAATGAAAAATCCTCAGGAGGAGAAGCTGAAGGAGTAGAATCATCCACATCAGAATCAGAATAAGGAGGATACTCCTGCAAGTCTTCAGCCGAAGACTCAGAAGCCTCCGAACACTGCTCAAAACTCTCAAACTCAGGTTCCACCCTAGGCCTCTTATCAGGAGGGGGCATAGAACCTCTAATCATAGTAATCAAATCCTCTGCCATTTTAAGCATATGTTTCTTAGGCAAAGATCCTGAAGAACTAGGAGAAACCCCCACTGAAGTTAAACCTGGCCTGCCTCTCAAAGAAGCCTTGGAAACAGAAGGGGAGGCTCTAACCACCTTAGGAAGAGAGGGAAGAACAGCCACCTGAGAAGCCCCTTCAGCCTGGCCTACCTCCTGAGAGGACACATCCTGTAACAGTAAAGTCTCTCCTGAGACTCCAAAGAAACTCCTGGCAGAACCTCCGGCTCCACTGAGCCTTCTAAAGAACCGACGTCCGGGACTGTCGGTTCTTCCAATCTAGGCTTTGCTGCTTTGTCCTTGCGCTTTTTGGACGAAGCGGGCGTCGGAGCATCCGACGGCATTTTATAATTACAACGCTTCCCAAAAACTAACCTGGCACAGTCTAACCTTCTCTTAATAGTGCGTTTGTTAAATCTAGCACAAGAGCGGCATCCAACAACGTCGTGCTCAGGCCCTAAACAAGGTATACACAAGGTATGGTAATCCCTATGAGGTATCTGTTTCCCACAAGAAATACAGTTATTCAATTTTTCTGACATCCGGTTAAATACTGAGGCAAGAAAAAAACAAAATATTCCCCAACGGGGTACTTAGCCAACTTTGATTCGGTCTGAAACTCCGACTTCAGAAAATTTCAGAACGCCAACCTGCACTCGCAAAACTGCTTCTGCATCGGACCATGCGGCAAAAAAGACTGAGGATATGACGTCGGTCATGCGCCTTAGTACCCTGACGTCCTGACGTCAGACTAATGCGCCTTGACCGACGTCAGCCATATACTTTGGTATTCGGGCCGACTGGGACAGCGGACTACCCAATTGTTAGGACTGCAGCAATGTGGAATGAAGAACATCACACCACACACACACACACACCCCTCCTGTAGTAAATGCAAAAACACACACCTCCTGTAGTAAATGCAAAAACACACACACACTCCACTTACCTGGTCCTGTAGTAAATCCCTGATACATCCAGTACGTCAATCCCGACGAGACTGCAGCTACCATACATCCAATAAGTAAATCCCGTGCAAATCCGACCCTGCCCGTCGCGAACTCTAATCCAATCCAGATCCTTACCCTGCCCGTCGTGAGATCTTCCCCTGCAGCAAACTCCAATCCGATCCTTCCCCTGACTGCTGACGTTGCAGTCCGACCCTGACGCATTTCCCCAGCGAGTTCCCAGGCAGTCTAAAACTGCATAGACTTGTGGGAGCGCTCCTGTCCATGATTGTCAATCAGGACTGCAGTGCGCATGCGCGAAATTTAAATTTTTTTTTTTTTTTTATTTTATCAGTACTTTCAGGTTGAGGGGGCTGCAGTCCGGCAGTCCGATAGCACGGGCCGCCCCTGACTGAAGAAATGTACTGCATTATACAAGCTGAATACATCAAGGAAAAAAATAGCTGAAAAGTTATAGCTATGATGGGAGGTGGCAATGCTTGGTGAAGGTATGAACAGAACTCAAAGTTGCAGCTTCCAGAATGTCCCTGGTAGGGACTCCTCTGAGAAAGGTTGTAAAGGTTGAAGTTGCCCTAGTGGAATGTGTTCTAACCCCCTGAAGGTTTTTTTCCCATGGTGTTTGCAACAGAAATGGATACAGTGTGCTATCCATTTGGAGATGGTTTGTTTTGATATGGCCTGCCCCTGGTGTAAAGCTGACTAGTAACTGGCCAGATTTCCTAAAGGGCTTAGTCCTATCAAGGTAGAATCTGAGCTGTCAATAGTGCAGGATCCTTTCATTGGGAAAAAAGTGGGCTAATGGATAAATTGGTTGAGAGCCACACCGGACACCACTTTAGGCATGACAGTTGGGTTAGTGCTGAGGGAGACCCTGTCAGCATGAAAAATGATGAAGGGTTGCACAGCCATAAGTGCTTGTAGCTCAGACACTCTTCTAGCTGAAGTGATGGCCAGAAGCAAGGCTGGTTTCCAAGAGAGGAATTTTAACTTTGCATGCTCAAAGGGGGTAGCGTGATCTTTTCCAACAGAGAGTTAAGATTCCAAGCGGGGGTATGGGCTCTTCTGGGTTGCCTTAAGTTGATAGCCCCTCTCATGACCTGCTTGATGAGAGGGTGTGAGAAGCGAGATGGCTCAGTGCTGTAATGAGCAAAGATGGCAGAGGCATGGACCGTAATGGAAGAAAAGGATAGACTCCTGTGGAGTAGGTCTGCTAGGTAATCCAGGATGAGAGGTAAGGAGGGCCTGTGCTGGATCTACTCCTTTAGTCTGGATCCAGGAACAATACCTTATCTACTTGTCAGCATAGGATTTTCTAGTACTGGGTCGTCTGGCTTCACGTATGACATCCAGTACCTGCTTGCTTAGTCTTGCCACTGGAGGAAAAGCCAAGGAATAAGCCAGGCTGCAAGGTTCAGGGTCTGCAACTGCGGATGCAAAAACTGTCCCTCCTGCTGAGATAAGAGAGTTGGGATCTGGGGGAGGTGCCATGGAGGCAACGGTGACAGACTGCGCAGTAGTGGGTACCAGTGTTGGCGTGGCCAGTCTGGGGCAATCAGGATTCCTCCCTTATCTTGAGTAATACTCTAGTAAGAAGAGGTAGAGGAGGAAATGCATAGATTGTGAGGTTTGCTCACTGGAAGGAAAGGGCATCCACTTTCCAGGCCTTGCTGTGAGGTTCCCTGGTGCAGAATTTGCTGAGCTGGTGGTTGTAGGGGGAGGCAAATAGGTCCACCTTCTGGGTACCCCATTCCTGTGTCAAAAGGCTGAAGGTGTTGTGGTTGAACTGTCACTCATGTGGGTCTAGGAGATTTCTGCTTAAGTTCTCTGCCAGAGAGTTTTGGTTGCCTGGCAGGAATTGAGCTTGCAGGTGAATATGCATGGCTGAGGCCGTATTCCAAAGGGTCATGGCTAGCCTTCAGAGTGGGTAAGAGTGGGTTCCCCCCTGCTTGTTGATGTACCACATCACTGTGGTGTTGTCGGTTTTGATTAGTAGAGGCCCCGGAGAGAGAAGGGATCTTAAAGCTGTCAGAGCATGCTGAACAGCTATAGCATCTCTTTTTGGTTGATGTGCAGATGAATTTGATTTGGGCTCCAGTGGCTCTGAATGTGCCTGTCGTCCAGATGTGCACCCCAGGCATAGTCTGATGCATCTGTGGTTAGGCTCTGGGTGGCATGGGGTTGTGTAAAGGAAAGCCCCTTGTTGTGGTTGCATGCTGCTGCCCACCAAAGAACTCTTTCCTTAGACAAGGTATGATAGTTTCCAGATCCTGAGAATGTTGGCACCAAAGACTTTTAAGTACCATTGAAGTTTCCACATATGCAGTCTGGTATATAGAATTAGTAGAATGCAGGCCATGAACCCTAGAGCCTGTAGGATTTTCCTTGCGAATAACTGGGTTCTGGTAGTCATTTGAGAGAAGTAGCCTGTCAAATAGGCCTGTTTTTCTGGAGTAAGGAATGCCATCTGGGATGCTGTGTCCAAGCTTGCTCCCAGGAATACAAATTTTTGACTGACTAGTTTGGATTTCTTTTCATTGATAGTGTACCCTAGGGAGGTTAGAAGGTCCTTTACAAATGTCAGGTGCTACAACAGCTTTTCCTGATTGTCTGCCTGAATCAGGCAATCGTTCAAGTAGGGGTAAATTTGAATATTTCTCTGTCTGCAATAGGCAATGGCTGGAGCCAGGCGTTTTGTGAAAACTCTGGGAGCAGTGGATAAGCCAAAAGAAAGTGGAGAGAACTGATAATGCATAGATCCTGCCCTGAAACATAAATATTTCCTGCAGGAGTCCCTGATTGGGATGTGAAGATAGGCCTCCTTTAGGTCTACGGTGGCTAACCAGGTATCTTTGGACAGCATAGAGAGAAGCTGCTGTAGGGTGAGCATTTGGAATTTTGGTACCACCAGAAAGGTGCTTAGAATGGACAGATCTAAGATTGGGCACCAGGTGCCCTCTTTTCTGGGTACCAGGAAAGTCTGGAATAAAATCTTTGGCCTATCTGTTCTGCAGGAACAGGCTGAATTGCCCTTATGGAGAGCATGAAATGAACCTAGTTTTGTGCCTCTGTCCACTGGTTTGGGGGAAGGTCTGGGAACCCTTCTGGGGTTGGCAGTGTGTGGAAATAAAATTTGTATCCCTGGCATACTAGGCATGAGCAAATGGGCAGAGGTGAGGGGAGGAGTTGAGAAGTCACTGTGAACTCTTTCCATAAGGGGGTGGCTTAGCACTCCCTGTTTCAGAAGTGGAGGTACTCCATTGCTTAGATCTCTGCATACCCTGAGACTGTAGTTTGGGTCTGTTTTCCCTAGGTCTAGTTTGAGGTGGCCTTGAGGGGGCTGGAATGGACCAATATTTTGAGGGCAATGCTTACTGAATCTTGGAGGCTGCACTTCCAAAATATCTTTGACTGTCTGCATAGACTTAGCTTTTTCGTCCATCTTTTTTAAAACCTCTTCTGCTTTGGTGCCAAACAAATTGTCCTTGTTCAGAGGTGCGTCCAATAATTTTGCTTTGACGTGGCCTGGCAAAGTCTGCTCCTTAAGCCAGGCATGCCTACTAAGTACAGAACCTGTAACTGCTGCCCTGCAAGATGCTTCTAGGGCATCAAACCCACATTGGAGAGTATGCTTGCTGACTTGGCTTGCAGAATGCATAAGCTCCTGGAATTCTTTATTTTCTGCACAGTCAGGGAAGGCAGATAATTTTTGCTTAACAAGTTCCACAGTATGTTGCTGGAATTTCAGCATGCAGCATGTGCAACTGACAATTTAATGCTCTAATGGCATGAGTTACTGAGGTGTACACTTTTTTACCTCATCTGTCTAAAGCTCGGGAATCCCTGCGCGATGGAGTGGGATTCTTAGCTGTAGTTGCTTTTACTCCTTTAAGATCCTTGGAAGTTAACCTCTGGGTCAGCAGTAGGATTTTTGAAAAGAAATTTGTGAGAGTCAGGGACACTGTAGTACCTGTCAGGTTTCCTGAGATTAGGGGGTAAAGTATCAGGAGTTAGACTGGATTCCATAAAGACATCATCCACAACATCTAGAACTGGAGGGATAACTAAGGGTCTGTGCTGTGGTAAACCTAAAAAATCCCTGAGTCTCTTTTTGGACTGAGGATAATCTTGGCATTCCCAATGGAAATGCTCTCTCAAAGTATGTAGGGTTTCACCAAAAGAAAAATCCTCTGCATCCAAATCCTCATAGGCAGATAAGGGCATGTCTTCATAATCAGAAACCTCAGAGTCATCGGACTCTTGGTCAGATAAAGTTGCTGGGGACAAGTCTCTTTCTTTTAGCAGGGGAAGGCTGGCTTCCCCTAATCAGCATGATAAGGTCTTTCGCCATTTTAAGCATCTGTGATTGTGGCAAGGAAGCAGGCACTTGAGTTAGGGGTGTCAGTCTTGTAGGCATAGCTCGTACTCTTGAAACTCTGTAGTTTTAGAAAGAACTGAAGATGTGAAAGAAGTCGTCGGTTTGTGTCAAATATCGGTAGTGTGAAGAACTTCCTCAGAAGCTGGTGCCTGCACAGCAGCTCTGGAACCATCCAACGTAGAGACATCCGCAGGTTCCGTAGTCAAAGAAGAGTCTCATGGTATACAGGACTCCTAACAGGTCTCAGTAGCAGCCTGCAAATCCATCAAAGTGGGCATCAGGGGCTGCAAAAGCGCATCACTGAGTATCGGCGAACTGGCGACTAGCTTAACAGAAGCATCGTTGGCAGTTCTGGACCTGTGCGGTCTGTCTCTGTCTTTATCCTTATGTTTTTTCGGAAGATCGGTAGTCAGATGGCTTACCGAAGCCATTTCGGAATAAGAAGATCGAGAACAAAAGTATTTAGCTACAATAAGGGCCTGACGATGAACAGTTCGGGTGTTGAACAAAGCACAAAACTGGCAGCGAGGTACATCGTGGTTTGGGCCTAAACAGGTGACGCAGTAAGAATGGAAATCTTGGTGTGGTATTTGCTTTCCACACGCGAGACAACTGTTAACTTTTTTGACATTGGTTAGATCAAGAAAAAAGGATCCCCAGTGGGGTACTTAACTTTAGAAGACTTCAACTTCAATTTCGGAAATGAAAACTCAGGAAGCGGACAACTGGCACTTGTGCGAACTGCTTCTGCTTCGTGCTCCTCGGCAAGAAAGACTGATGTAATGGTGTCGGCTGCCTGTCTTTATACCAATGACGACCTGATGTTTGTCCTGAAGCGACAGCAACCGACGCAGAAATACTAAGCCTCTGGTATTCAGACCGACTGAGGGTTACCCCTGGCAGGATAACCCAAGTGTGATGACTGCAACAATGAAACACGATCATCATCTGCTACTGCTGAGGATACAGAATACATGAATAACCAGCAGTCCGTAAGGAGCCAGTTAAAAAGCAAACAGCAGAGGTTCAGGAAAAGGCAAAGGAGAACATTAAAATAACCAAATTAACTATGTTGCACCTCACTGGACTAAAAGACAAAATATGCAAACAATTTAAGATTATATAGTGTTTGGGAGGATGAGGGGAAACAAACTGCTCGTAAATATATCTATGTGTGTGTGTGTGTGTGTGTGTGTGTATACATATATATATATATATATATATATATATATATATATGTAAGTATAAATATATATATATATATATATATATATATATATATATATATATATATATATATATATATATTTTTTTTTTACAGGAATTACAATGATGTATTTGAAATGTATTTACTAAAAGGTCCTTGAATCTTTGCATCAGTAAAGCATGTCTGTTATTGCAGGAAATAGAGGTCAAATAAGGAAAATCAAACTCGATACTAAATGACATTTTGATACGCTGTGAAAAAAAAAAAAGTACAGTTGTATTAGTATCCATTATTTCTTGGGACATCCTACACATAGGTAGCCCCTCTGGCCAGTCCAACTTTCAAGAGCTGTACCTTCCCCCAAGACTTCCACTGCCACATAAAGCTATCAGCAACATAAGGAGGTGCCAACCCACACTATCTTCGTAGCTTTCTTGCCATGTAGTTTGCTATCGTGAATGGTCTCAGCAACATCCTCAGTTCCACTGGTCAGCCTGCTTCTGAGGGAAGCTAAGTAAACCATAGAGAATTTTCTTGTTTACTGTTCTGTTTGTGTGTGTGTGTGCCAGTAAATTGAATTCTGAATCCTTTCTTAAAGTCCATACCTGCACTGTTTGGGAAACAGATTCCACATAGAAACTTCCACTCCCATTTGTCTTGTTTCACGTTGGCCGAGAACACAATGTGGATATGTGTGAATTATACTACTTTCATCTAAAGGACAAGCAGAAAGTGAGCTGAATTGCTCTGGGAGTTTGCAGTAAAAAAAGAAGCACATGTCTAGTTCCAAGCTACTGTGGCATGAGCCATGGTCTCTGGGAGCCTACCTCTAAAGACCAAGCACTCTGATAATTACAAAAAAAAAAAAAAAAAAAAACATGGGGAAAAATGTAAAGAGGTGAAGGACCTGTCAAATGACACTGAACTTTCTTAGGTCCATCAACTCCACATACAATGAGGTGCTTTCACAGCCTCCCTTTTTGGAGCATTACCGGGGCTTCTGTTGTAACCACGCTGTGGGCCACTGCACAGATGGCTTTTCACATGCCCTCAGAGATAGAAGGCTGCATTGTGCCTCCTGATGCCAAGGAGACCTCAGTTTCAGGGGTCATGTCCTTGTTATTTAACAGGATGGCAGTGCTCCCACTGTCCGTGTTCATGAGGAGGTTCCCAGGGACCAGAATGAGGTCTAGGCTATCCAGCCATAACATGAGGCCTCCAAGGTGGCTCACTCTGAAGCCACAAAGTACCAAAGTCCAAACTGGGGCCAGTCAGCATACATCTGCCTATATTGGGAGGTGCCTCAGCCCGTTCCTATGCTGCTTCTTAGCAACTTCTTCAGCTGGGACAGGATTTTATATCCTTCCTAAAGTCCAAGCAGCCAGCACTGGTACTACCGGAGGTGAAACTTATTGTAGAGGATCTCTATCTCCAGAGGTTTCTGAAGGGGCAGTAATGATCTATATTCAGAATCTTAGCCAGACACCAAATGGTAAAGGCATGAAATGGTTACTACTGCTATTTTCTATAACTCCATCTGCTCAGTACTATAAGATGGAAACACAATGATCAAGGAGAGCAGGACTAGATGTTTTGTCTGTTATGGTTAGCAGCATATTAACTGTTTTGAAGAATGTAAAAATGATCAGAAAGCTTCCACCCAATACTGAGATCTCCTGTAACGACTAATGCATGTTTAATGTTAGATGTCAGCCATTAGAGCAAGTCATCAATAGTCCTATTATACAAGTCTGGTGGAGTACCACAAGGAAAAGTATTTATTTTTGAAGTA
Organism: Protopterus annectens; assembly: GCF_019279795.1. Lineage (NCBI taxonomy): Eukaryota > Metazoa > Chordata > Ceratodontiformes > Protopteridae > Protopterus > Protopterus annectens. The sequence continues at coordinate 370,498,702 of NC_056735.1, forward strand.
TTTCATATGCAGTGACAAAAAGACTCCAAGTGTCGAATATGGAAACCAGAATTTCTCCCCTGAGAAGGCTTTCTTGCCTAATTATGCGGAATCATGGTGACAGCCATTCATTGCCGACTACGTCATAACTTAGTCTTGTTCCTGTTACAGGCAACAGATCTGGGTTGTAATGGGACAAAAGGGCTAGGATTAAGGGGACTGTCATCCCCTGGAATGTGGGGTGCAACAGACATGTACTGTCTGAAAAATTCATAATTTGGATGCATATATGGGCTTAAGTTTAGTCAAACTGTGTTTTGTCAGATGTGGCTGCACAATACACAATAAGTATGACAAGGCTTAAAAGCTGAATGACGACCATTTTAATTTATATGTTAAAGAGATCTTCCTACTATAGTATGCATGAACAGAATAGAGGAAGGAGAGGTAATGTAAGCTTGTCACATAAAGGTCAGCAATCTTCTTTGTCTTTTAGCTTTTCCCATTAAGGGTCGTCACAGAGGAATAACAGTCTGCAAAACAATTGGCAGTGGAAAGTTTTATGGTGTCGAGTTGCCAGCCTTCACGGAAGGCACAAACATCCACACACTCACACCTAGGGTGAATTTAGAGTGTCCAATCTACCTGCAACATGTATTTGGCATGTGGGAGGAAACCGGTGTACCCAGAGGAAACCCATGTGACTGCAGGGTGGACATGCAGGCTCCACACAGAAGGCACCCTAGCTGAGAATTGAACCAGAGAACCTCTCGATGTGAGGTGACAACGCTAACTGCTGTACCACTGCAGCCACCCTAACATAGTTAAATATGGGAATAGCAGCATTTTCCCTTGTACATGTGACTGCATAACTTCTGAATGTATGCAGAGGGGATAAGTGGGGCAAGTGAAGAGCTAACTGAATATTTATATTTTGATTCTGTGGACAATGTAGTCAAGGAGGGCTAGGATTATACTAAGCAGGACTGTCTCATAGACAAACTGAGTTCAGCAGAAAACTCCATTGTTTATTTTATTTTATATTGGTTTAACAGGAGTGTCCCACTAGGCCATGGAGCCCATTTTCAATAGAGGCCCGGGGAGAAAAGCTCTACATACAAAGGTTTATAATACAGTGATGGAATTTGACAGAAACATAAGGAGAGTATTTACCACTTCAGTATGAGATGTCAACATAGTAAGTGAAAGTTCTTGACAATGTACAATACCATGTGGTAGAAAATCAGTGAGTACAATGTACAAAGTAAAGAACAACATAAAAAGTAAAATTTAAGCAAAGTACAATAAATTTTACAGGTACATTAAACTGCCCTAAACAATAAGTTTACAGCACATTAAGTCAACTCTTAAGCAGTTATTTTGCCAGCATCCTACCAAATCAACAATAATTTTGACATTATCCTAGCAATATGTTTGTGAATATCAGGGGGAGTAGGAGGTAGATATACTGAGAGCAGAGCAAGAAAAAAGTCTAGATGGATTTAGTAGTACTAGGATAAGGAAGCTAAGAGCAGTATTGGAAAGCTAAGGTGGGAAGTGAAGTATGGTCATCCAGGAGCAGTACAGCAGCACAGCCAATTGTTGGGAAGGTATTCCCTGAGGAGCAACCTGAATTTGTGAGTGTTAGTGATGTTTAGAATTGATTGCAGTATACAAGTTCCAGTTTTTGGATATTTGTCTGAGTACAGAGACTCTCCAAAGGAATGAATGGCTTTTGAGACTTTTAGTAGTAAATTCTTTAGAGGATCTTAAGAGTTCTGCCATTAGAGTATGGTTGTACTAAGTCTGAGTGCTGAGCAGTTTTCTGATTGTTACACAATGGAATGAGCAACAGTTAATTGGTTTAAGGAAAGTAGGTTGGGTAGTTCAATCCATTTTAGCTCTTGTAAAGCAGAGCAGTGGTATATTCTGCTAGGATGGTTCAGGGCAAATCTGGCTATTTTATTACAATGGGCCTCTAATTTGGTTAAGTCAGATTTTCTGAGGTTCACAGAAATGGGAGAGGCATACAGAAGGGTGGGGTGGAGATGTGGTCTGGCTATGGAGTTTCTGGTGGTATTGCTGGGATAAGGCTTGGCTCTGTAGAGAACGCCAAGTGTGATATGCCTCGTTTTGATGGATATTGCTAAATGTTTATCAAATCTTAAGGAGTTATTAACTGTGACACCAAGAAGTTTTGTGTGGTCAATAGGTTGTATTCTGGTGTTGCTGGAGGTGTAGATAACAAAGAGGGGTTGGTTTCCTTGTGGTTTGATCTTAGTGAAGGGCATTAGTTTTGTTTGTATTAAGTATTAGCTGGTGGTCATAGATGTTTTTTGATGTCTAGGAAGAATTTTTGCATTCTTTCAAGGAGGTCTGAAAGGGATGGAACTGAACATATGAGGGAGAAGTCGTCAGCATACTGTATGATGGAAGCTAGGTTAGTAGCAGTGGAGAATTTGTTGGTAAATCTAGAGAAGAGCAGTGGGGTCTTAGAACTGACCTTTGAGGGTCACCTACTGAGACAGGTAGTAGAGGACAGAGTTTGTTTCGTCACTTGACTGCTTGCTGGCAATCAGTTAAGAAGCTGTGAAACCAGGGTACAGCTGTTTGGGAAAGGTTTAAGGAAGCTAATTCGTTAAGTAGATTTTAGTGGGATAGTGTATCGAAAACTTTAGACATGTCAAGGAAAATGGATGAGACTATTTGGCCATTGTTTCTGTGCCAGTTGACTGTATTTGTAAAGCTAATTAGGGTAGCTGTGGTGCTATGTTTGGGTCTAAAACCATACTGTGAGTTAAAGAGAAGGTTGTTAGTATATAGTCTAGGAGTTGTTTGTGTATGTATTTTTCCAGGATTTTGGCTATGTGGGGAGTATAACAATGGGTCTGTAGTCAGTTGAAGAGCCATCTTTAAGCAAAGGGATGATACGAGAGATTTTCCAGAGCTTGGGTAAGTATTGTTCAAAAATGAACCGACTGATCAGAATGGAGATGGGATGAAATGGTGTCTGCAGCCAAATTTAAGAAATTCATTAGGGAGTAGGTTTAGCAGCAAGGGATGTGGGTTTTAGTTTGCTTAGAAGTTGTCTGATGGTCTTGGTTTGAATTGATTTGATAGAGAATGAATTAAGGCTTAGTACGGATCTGAAGTAACTGATTGGGGGTATTGTGGTCATTTTTATGAGGGATTGTATAGAGTTAATGAAGTGGAAATTAAACTGGGAGGCTATGCTATCAGAGGAATTTGACATGGTAGGAAATGGCATGGTGGACTGACCAGGATTAAGGAGTTCTTTTTATGATGGCCCAAATTTCTGTGGGTTACTTTGCTGTTTTTGTTGTATTATGCTATATATGACATTTTATCATTTCTGATTTCTTTTTTGGTAAGGTTGTTGATAAGCAAGAAGGGAGGACTGTTTTTTAGATTCTTGATACTGGGACCAGGCTCTGCCTCCCTGTTTGAAGAGCTGCTTGGTCTCCTTAGTTAGCCATGGTAGTTGTTTTGCTTTAACACATGTTTTCCTTGGGGGGGGGGCAAGATTGTTTAAAATATCAAGAAATGTTTTGTTGTACTGTTGAACTGCTAAATCTATTGGAAGTTGTTTTAATGGGGCCCAGTTGCAAAGTTGTAGGGGGAATTTGAAAAGTTCAGGAGAGAAGTTTCTTTTGTTATGGATGTGTTTAAATTTCTTTTTTTATTGGGGGGGGGGGCGTCATAGGATTGATGCCCATGTAGGTAAGTGGGCAGGTGATTGTTCAGACCGTCTGGGAGACCGCCAGCATGTTGATAGAGGCTGGAATTATTTCTTAAGGTCCAGTCTAGGATAGTCTGCTTCCTACTGTTTTTATCTACTCTGGTTAGGGAGAGTATAATTTGTAAAAAACATACAAGTTAATGTAATTGGATTGGTTTTTGGAAGAGCAGGTTTACCAGTCCAAGTTGAAATCCCCCATAATAATGGTTTCTTGATTACATTTGGAAGCTATCCAACAGAGAAGGTTTTCAATTGTGGACTGGTTATTTCCTGGGGGTTATATGTTGCAATGATTATGTTTTTTTGTGGGGGGATTGAGCTTGAGTCAAGAAATTAGAATTTCTGAATCAGAGGGTTCTGTGGGAGTATATTCGAGACGTACCAAGTTAAGTGTATTTTTGTACATGATGGCTATGCAGCTACCTCGCTTAGGTAACCTATCACATCTATGCATATTACAGCCTTGTATAAGACTTTCGGTATCTTTTATGTGTGGTTTAATTCAAGTTTCAGTTAGGATTACTAGATCAGCCGAGTACAGGGCAAGGAATACATGATATTCATGGACATTATTTAGGATGCTTCTAAGATTCATATTTAAGATTAGAAGGTTAGAATGTTGTGTGTCAGATTGCTGATGTTGTGAATGACAGTGTTCCCCAATGAGTGGAGGACTGCTGTGGAATTTGGGAGCCTGGGTTGGTGTATGTCCCCACTTAGTTTGAGTTGAGTTAGTTTATGTAGAAATAGGCATGAAATTTTAGGTAGTAGCCTGGATAGTTTACAATGTAGGTAAGGTGATACATGTGTGTGAGCATATCTGAAAGTAAATAGGTCTGTATCAGAGCTATTCTAGAGGTGTAGGGATATGATAATACTAGTAAAACTGGTGATGTGTGAAGTACGGGCATGATTTGTTGCTGAGTGGATATATGAGATATTTTGACTGAGGTAGGAGATACCATGGTAAGTTATGATAAGTAAGCTAAGTAGTGTTATGTGCAAGAGTAGCACAGTCATTAATGTAAGAGTGGAGAAAAAGAGAGAGAGGGTTAGACTGATTTTAAGATGGGAGATGGTTATAAAGTGGAGGTAAAGCGATACCAGCTCAGGGATTTGTGTAGTGAAATATAATGAAAGAAGAAAAAAATATATAAAAAAAGATATGGGCTGAACAACAGATGAAGTGGGTGCGGTTAATGGGTAACTGTAAGTGTAGATGTAGTGGGAGTGGATTGGAATTGGAGTAGGGTAGAAGTGCAGAATGACCCCGAGCGTAGTGAGGGTGAACAGAGAAAGGTTGACCTTGGTCAAGAAGTGCGAGTGAATGGCAACCAACAGTGACTCTGTAATACAGTTATGTGGGTTTATTCAAGTGACTCAGTTTCTGCACATGCATTAGAGCATGTTTTTGCCAATTTTTTTTTTTTGCACCCAGATAACAAAAAACATTTTAAGAATCCTGATGTTTACAACACTACTGTATTACGAAGAGGTCCAAGAAAAAACAACAGGAGCTCAATGCCAAACACTACTTTAATGAATAAAACATAAGACACAGCAAAGCTTTCGAATTACAAAACTTTCTCAATGTAATTACATTGAGAAGATTTGTGTAACTTTAAAGCTTTGCTGCAGAGCTAAAATCAACATTAGTATGATTGTGCCGGTAACATACTAACGCCAGTAATGCAGCAGGACATAAAATTGCAAGCGCAGTAGTACAGATATCAGGAAATAGTTGAGTCCACGATTGTACTGTAACCCTAAGCACAGGCAAAACTATCTGACTCCATTTGCAGGAATGGCATTTACAGGAGTATGTAGAGCCATAGCTAAGGCCTGGGGAGTTCTCCATCAAATGTACACAGACCTGATTAAAATATATGAAACATTAAAGGAGTATGTCAACTCAAATAACAAAATCATGGGAAAATTAGAAGAAGCCATAGCTATTCAGATGAATTGGTAAAACTGCAAAAACCAGAGGTCACCTGAAGAAAAAGCTAGCGGAGTATGAGACTTCTCAAAAAGAGCTGTTTAAAAAAATGACAGACTTAGAGGGCAAAGCATATGAGAAAATGAGATTTTCTGCTGTACCAGAGTAACCGAAAGGAGGAGACTATATTAATTTTATGAAAGCATAAATAAAGAAGTGGAGGGCACACTGAGGGAGTGCTTCTAACTTGGCCAGAAGAAAACAGCCAAAACCTGTATTAGTAAAGAGGCAATACCAGCAGAAAGATTTGACGCTGACAAAACTGTGTCAGAAGGGTAACACATTAAAACTGGAGACAGAAGTGTGTTTGTGGAAAATTATTTTTCACTGTACACCAGCCAGAAGAGAAATAATCAGGGAATGTCAAGAGGCATGTGTAAGCTGTTCCCAGCTGTCTTCAGAATTTTTATTTCTGTGGGGTCAAAGATATTTTTTGATCAGAACAGGCTAAGGAGGAAATACAATGGTTTGTCCAACAAAAAGTGAGCCATCAATCAGAAGAGGACTCTGATTCTCATTTTTCTGACAATAAATCTCCCAGAGAAACACTGTCAGGGAAACCTTTTCCAATGTTCCAAGGGAAATGTTTGAGAAGGGGGGGGGGAGAAAAGGCACATGAGATGACTAGAAGAATTAGTAGTACCTTGGATATGAACCAGTGTCTGGTGCTAGGAGATGGAGATGAAAAGGAAAACAACCAGCTACACTGAAATTAGTGAATAAATGTGAGACTATAAAACATCAATCACATTTGTGAACTATGGGTAAGGTTCGCATTATGGCTAAGGTGTTTACCTTAGAAACACAAGGTGCAGGGTTTGATTCTCACATGGCATAATTAGCTAGGCTTAAAATGGCCCAGAGCATCAGTTAGCCTAGTACCAATCTATAAACTTAAACCTATGACTTTATAAAAAAAAGTGACCAAGAAAGACTGGACATTTGTTGACTTTGTTAAACTTGTGGCTGAAATGCACATATCCCACTTCATGTCACTGAAGTTTAAAAGGACAATAAAAAGAAAAAAAAGTAACTCGAAGTAAACACTTTTTGTTCTTAATAGTATTTGTCTAAAACATTTCATGATATAAACTGCATGTTATACAGTAAAGCAGATTTGGGTAGTATGTAGTCAGGGGTATCTAAAAGGAATGGGAGATGGTGAGTCTTTTCAGAGATTATTATAGGAGATGATACTAAAGTAAGCAAGTACTTTTTTTAGTTTTAAGAAATTACGATATAAAAAGAAAAGAAAGACTGGACAAAAGCATGTTTAAGTTAAGCAGATAATCTTGGGATTGTGGATTGGGTGTTAAGGTGCACTTATTATAATATATGCAGAGCTGGGATTTTTTTTTATACTTTTACATAGGTGAATGCCTGGATTAATGGCCTAGGGTTAATTAAAAAAAATTATACAAGAGCATGGGCTTGAAAAATAAGAAATCACAATAAATGTAAAGAGAGGGATTGCATCTCTTGAATATATAATGACATTAGCTTTTTCCCATTTGGCAAATAAATGTTCAGTGTTAGTTGTGAAGTCTGCAGCTGAGGACAGTTATAAATTCTGTTCTTGTGTCCATTGAGGCAAGCTGACTACAGGTGCAGGCATTTAATCTTTAAAGTTCTAAGCACTGTTTGCTAAATAACATTAAAAGGAACAAGGGTATGGGCAAGCAGCTCAGTAAAACAGAAAATAAAGTTTGCAATTACTGGAAGAGAATGATAGAGAGTTTTCCTGGTAGCCTAAATAATTCAAAGCATTTGCTAGAACAGTCTATAACTTAGTTTCATTTTTTTCTTAAGGTTAAAAGTTAGTGTTTTCTGAAATTATATAGAATGTTTTAAAACTAGTAGGGCAAGAAAGATAAGAAAGAACAGACAGCAATTACTGTGAGTGGGAGCACAGTCTAACATGTACTTTAGAATGGCTAACCATAAATTTAAGTTAGGTATTGCCTGGAGGTGCAGCTGTCAATTTAGGACAACTATTCCCATCAGGAGAGTTATAATCTTCGTTATCTGAAGATGTACATTGTTTAATGTGTTTGTTTTAAGTTAACAGGTTCATAGATAGGTACTAGGCTATCTTCCCGAAGGCAATTATAAGCCTAGCCAGAATGTGTTGGCTTTTGCCGCCCCCTTAGACTGGTTCCCTGTGCCTCTGTCCAGCAGAGCCATTGAAGTGATCCCTGGGGTAAAACTTTCTGTTTCCCATCCACTCGTCAAGGATTCTCTTGAAGAGTGCTAGCGAGCGCCTCTGCCTAATGTAGATTGGAATCTTGTTCCAAAGCATGGGAAGTCTGTGGGACAGGAATCTATCCCGCCAGCATGTCCTATTACTGTTGTGGTGAGGTTTAGATCCATAGAGTGTGTGGCTCAAAGGGATAAGGTCTTCTTTAGGTGGAGCATGTCCATCAATTCTGGGTTGGATATGGCCTTATATGTCAGGCAGAGATCACCGCTGAGCAGGCGGTATGCAACAGAGTACAGTTGGAGTTTCTTCAGTCGAGCTGCATAGGGCATCTGTTTGAGACCAGTGATCCTCTTGGTGAGGTACTGCTGTGGTCTTTCCAGCTGTTGCAGGTGTCTTGTAAGGTAGATCCCAAATGGGGCACTGTACTCTATGATGGGTCTGATGAGTGATGAGTAGAGGGGCACAATGACCTCTTTTGATCTGGATGCAAACCCTTTTCTGATTAGGTGGGCCACATAGAAGGATTTTCTAACCACTTTGGCAATGTGATTATCAAAGGAGAGATCACTATCTACTTGGGTCCCCAGATCCCTTATTACGTTTTCCGTATTTAGGGGACTACCACCTATGTGTTAGTTTGTGGGTACTTTGTTACTTCCAAAGGGAATGACTATGCACTTTTTGGCATTTAGCTTGAGGCCATGATTTTGACACCAGGTATCCTTCTCAGTGAGACCCTTTTGGAGGATGTCTGTGTGAGCCGGTGAGTCAATTATAGCTCCTAGTTTGCAGTCAACTGTGAGAACCTTTTGGAGGATGTCTGGTCAGAAGCCATAGTCCTCCTGTGTTTGTCTGTACCTCTGAGAAAATATGCTGAACAGGAGGGGTCCTAGGACTGAGCCCTGGGGAACACCACTTGTAACAGGTTTAGAGGTCAGACCTAGCTCCTGCAACTCTCACCATGTGGGTTCTCTCCGTGAGCCAATTGGCAACCCATCTTGTGACATAAGGGTTTATGTTCAGCTTGTCTACAATACCAGAATGGGGAATGGTGTAGAAGGCCTTTGCAAGGTCTAGGTAGGCTGTGTGTACCACCTTTCCCTCATCTATAGCCTTGGCAACTGTCTCAACGAAGTCCATCAGGTTTATGAGGCATGATCTGCCCTTAAAGCCGAACTGGGTAGGGTCCAGTGTTTGGAGGTTCCCAATGTCTCTGTTAATGAGTTCCATGATGCGCTCCATAGTCATGCAGACCAAGCTAGTCAGGCTTATAGGGCGATAGTTCCTGGGGTATGTTGTGGCTCCACCTTTGTGGAGCAGAATAACTGTTGCTGTGCACCACTCTATGGGTACGTAGCCTGTGGAGAGGCTGAGTTTGAACAGTGCATTTAGGTGAGGGGTTAATTTGTCTTTGAGCTCGTGTAGGATGCAGCCTGGGACACCGTCAGGTCCCACTGATGTTGTGCTTTTGGCTTTGGAGAGGACAATTTTAACCTGGGTGTCTGTGATTTCAGGGGCTCCACATTCTTCTGGCATGGTTATGGGCCCTTTTGGTTGTGAAGTTTGCATTGAACCTGTCTGCCAGGATGTTGGCAATATCAGTTGGTTCAGTGTATTTTGTGCCATTCTGCAGTAACTCCGAGCAGATCTGAGCATTGCCACTTAGATTCTTGACACAGCTAAAGAATGCCTTGTGGTTATCTTTGGAGTCCTTGGCAAGTTTTCTTTCAAAGCTCACCTTGGACGATTTTATGAGGGATCATAGTTTCTTGCTGATACTGATCAGGGAAGTCTTCCCTTCTTTAGATTTTACTCTTTTATGTACTAGTTTCCTCCTTCTATTGTATAGCTTGTTTATGGCAGGAGTCCACCACACTGGTTTCCTTTTCTTGGAGGAGTGAGTCTTGGTTTTGCTTGGGATAGCATGATCTATGTATTCTTGTAAGTGCCCGTAGAATGCATTAGTAAAGGATTTTGCAGCTTGGACAGCGTTATCCTTTAGCATGGGGGCTTTGAAACTTTCCACCTCCATCTTAAGTAACGTGAAGTTTGCTTTTGAAAAGTTTTTCACAGTGGTTTCCCTGTCCAGGGGTGGGGGCAGAATGTGGATATCCAAAGTGATTTGTTTATGGTCATATCTAACCAGTGAGGGGTTGACCTCCGGTGTGGAACACCGGTCACCTATATTGGTGATGACCAGGTCCAATATGTTGTCACCTCTGGTGGGAGTGTTGACCAGTTGTTCCAGGGTGTTTGAGTTTATAAATTCTAGGAAATGTTGGGCAAGGGAGTTAGTACTTGAGTAGTTCTCCCAGTTAATGTTTGGGTAGTTGAAATCACCCAATATTAGGGTGTTTGGTAGGACCTTTATGTTACCCAGTGTTTCCAGAAATGCGGAATAGGGGTCCTGGGACATGGTGGGTGATCTGTAGCAAGCTACAATTTGAATTGCAGTTTTGCCAGTTGTTAGTTGCACGTGGATAATCTCTGAAGCATCGTGCTGTGCCACTAACCTGGAGGTGTGGGTATCCTTGATGAATATGGATACTCCCCCGCCTTTTGTATTTCAGTCCGGGTTCTGTGGCCGAAATGTATGGTATGTGTTGTAGGCTGGGAGTGTTGGGGTGCTCTCTGTAGGCTGGTAGTGCTGGGGTGCTCTCTGTAGCCTTAAGCCAGTTTTCTGTTACTGCACATATATCGATTTTCTCCATACTGAGGAGTGCCTCGAGTGCGTGCATTTTGAGGTTTAGACTTCTGGCATTTAGTATTACCCTCAGATTTTTGTCACTTGTGCTATTTACAGCGGTGGGTTTGTCTTTTGAGCCTTGCCTAAAAAAGGCAATATAGGGGTGGCAAGAGCCTTGGCCAGTATTCGAAAGCCTAAGGGTGACAGGTGTAAGCCGTCTATAGGGAAGCAGAGTGGCTTGTCGAGCATGTCATCCCAGGCAGACAGACACTTGATCCCCTTTGAATGACACCAGAAACTAAGCCAGTTGTTGAAATTGATCATTTTTCCTTAATACCGTGGTATCATTCTTGGTGAGGGCAGAATGCTGGTCAGGGTCATACCGGACTGGGCTACGTGATCAGAGAGCTCTTCCATGTCTCTTTTCATTTAGTCCAGGGAGGTACAGCTCAGGCCATTCACACCAACATGAACAATGACAGAGTCATATTTGTACTTGTTCTGGAGTGACTGGAGTGCTTATGTTATGTGGTGGATCCTGGCACCCGACAGGCAGCTAACAGTAACCTTCTCCTTATTCAGCCTAGTAAGTGGGACGTCAGTGTGCCTGACTATAGAGTCACCTATTACTACTATGTTGGGTACGTTATTTTGCCTTGAGGGCTGTGATTGCGTGGCACACTGGTTTTGTGAAGTATGTGTTTCATGTTTTGTGTTGGGGGCGGAGGTTGCTTGGATGTCTGCTTTGGAGGGCTCTGTTGCTTTTGCAGATTTTTTAGAGCCTCTGAGTATGTTTTCGTGTATTTACGTGTGTTTTTTATCTGTGCTGGTTTAATGGGTCTATGTGAGACTGGTGGCGTGATGCTAGTATTTCCCTTCTCCTCTTGACTGTCTGATCCAGTCTTGGGTTGAGAGAGCTTAGCCTCCAGTTTGGCTGTATAATTGCATCTCTCGCATGTATTAGTGTTTAGTGATAGGAGGAGATGGTTGTCTGTGTACATGAGGCAGTTGTTACATTGCCTCAAAATGCCCAGATTCACCAGCTGGACTGGAGAGTACACCTGAAACTGCACTGTGGACATGTTTGGATAGGTACAGTAAACTGTTTTACTGAATGGCTGGTAAGGTCGAATACAGAGCCTTGTCCTTCTGTAGTGCTAGGGTTTATAAGTGCTTGCTATGAGTTATGAGCAAGTGCCGGGCTGAGAAATTAATGGCTTGAATGCTTAAGTTGAAAGTTTGTCTAGTTCCAAGGGAAAAATTGAAGAGGAGACTTTGTGGAGCCGGGAATAGTTATACCCTAGCTAACCGGCACTGCCCAGCAAGCAAAACTGAGCAAATGCATTTTTTACAGCAGGGAAATGAAAGAGAGAGAAATTAGCCCAAAATGGCCAATTAACTACTACTTTCTGACCTGAAACCCCTCCTCCAGTGAACAGATAGGCCGCTCAAAGCTCCCCTCTCTGACAGGTGAGCAGAGAAACTTCCTTCTATCCAAGTAAGGTATGGGCAAACACAGAGATCTGTAACATAGCCCTGAATTCAGCCCTAACCTGAAAACT